>NW_022885586.1:1232054-2464108 GCF_011952205.1 Bombus bifarius | reverse complement strand
TCAAAGGGCCACATACCCTAACTAGGAAGTGTTTTTTCATTTATCCTTTATTTTTCGAATCTTCATTCTTCTGTTCTTCTCTTTTTGGTGTACTTAAAAAAAGACAGCAGTGCCTTCTTGTAAATAATTATTTACCAACTAATAAATAGCAACGTGTCGATCAATTACAAGTTACAGGTGATAGACTTTTATCTTATAATTCTGTAATTTTGCACGAAACGTATTGGAAGATCTGAGTTTGTCTGACTAACAGACCTGCTGATATTTTGCAGGGAAATTTGTTGATGTTCGTAGCTTGTGACGCGTAAATCCTCGTTACTTATTAGTTAGACTAAGGTATGAAGAACCTGGTATTCAAGCTACAACTCTGATACTCGAAATGGTAAAAGGGAACATTCCCTGTTTGGTAGTACTAGCCTGCGAATAGTCAACGCAATCTCGCGTGCGGTAATTATCGCCAAGCAAGATAGATCGAACGTTTCAATTAGCGGTTATCAAGACCCGTTACATCCGATGCAAGATTTACGCTTGTCGATTAGGTTTCTGTACAATTGGAAATTGGAGATACCGTGGCAGAAATAAGCCTTGCCGAGTTTCCACGCATGAACTGAAAGCTCATAGCTGTTGAAGGGTTTGCAACAGCAACCAGATAGCTATTTAGCACATAGATATTTAAATTCCATCTATTGGAAAGGAGAAGAAGATACAGGTTTCATGTTGGAAAGTGCAGAAGTTTATTATTACGAATATAGCGTTACATGGCCTAATAATCTGTTCTGGCGTTATACAGAAATTTGAACTTTTCTCATCCTTTCAAAAGCGTATCAACTGTTACAAGTTGAACATCATCGTACGTTGGTACTGTTTCATTTCAGCTGCTTCAATCGTATAATATTACACGTCAGTAGTACACCCACTGATCTCGCTTACTTAAACGCTCCAACGATCTCTTATATCCCTTTAGATCTTCTCTCATCGTTTCTCTCTTTTTCTTATTTTATTAGTTATTAATTCTTCGTATTTACGATTCTAGTTCGGTATTTAGTTAGTTTCATTAATTACATACTACCCAGAATTACTACTATTTATCAGATTTCTGGTAATTATGTTGAAGTGGTCACCACTTCTAAGAAAACTCTACATCTGGTCTTTTTAGTTTTCTCAGGCACTGAAACCATCGACAGCGTATAGACAAAAGACTGGGACGAATACAGACCATAGACAGTAGACAGGCGACGATGGCTTCGGGGTTTTCAGTTATAGGGTAACACTGCTGGCTGCACCAGCTCAAATTATATTCCTACTTGTACTTACACTTCTGTATTAAAGTATATTTCCTACCTTACAATTTATCCGCGCGTTTCTCTGTTTATACATCTAATAACCTCAACAAATTATAATTATTAATCGATTATTCTTTTAATCGCGTGTCAGTCTACTACGAATTTTTCATGATTTTGGCCTTCGGTTGATCTTCGTTGTTTACTCGGATCCCTGGAAAATGGCAATTGCACGATACGATAAATATTGTTGTTAAAAAAGATTGAAGAGGAACTAAGAATATCGGAATATCTGACTTTCTCGGCAAAGAGCCCCTCGATTCGTCGTTACACGAACCACGATAATCAGGCTACGCGAGAAACAACGAAATTAGGAGAATTTCAAGCTCGTTCGAAAATAAAACAGCTGTAATAATAGCTTGCGTCGGTGAGATGTCAATGCCTCCGTATAATTATTCCAACGCGTAACACTCTCATAAGTATCCTCGAGATGGCTACGGCTATTAATAACCTTGCCACCAAGATTCACGTAACACGACTAACTATAGGCGCATTTAATAGAACGGTGATATCTTTCCGACCGAAAGCTCCTCTCCTGTTTCTTCGTCCCCTTTTCTTCCAACCGTGTCCCGAGGGCGCGGTTTGCACTTTTTAGCCGAATTTCCAGACCTCGGCGACACCGACCGCCGCCTCATTAAGGAGTGACGTATCGACCTGGGAAATCGGCGTTATTCTCTACGGTTCTTGCAGTAATCAGTGCGTGGCGTTATCGCGAGAACGAATCTACGCGCCATTACTCGCAAAATTCGCGCACCCCTCGAGACTCTTGTCGAATTTACCGAGCACACTCGAAAGATTGAATTCGTCGTACTTTACAGTCGGGACGCGTAACTTCGTAGCAAATTAATCCTTTAACATTCTGACTCTTTTAACGATTGATCGCGTTAAAGGTACAGGGATTTTGTTTTCGGTATATTCGAGGGATTATATTCTGCGAATGTAAAAGCACAGGTTGTGCATTTTTTACGCCGTTCAAAATGCTTTTATCTTTGATATTTAAAAATAGAGAGTCGTAGGAAGATGTACAATTCGATAAATCAATAATAACGCGATAACGATTATAACAAAAAGAGTAAAAGAGGTAACGATACAACGTACAAAAATAAAACTCTGAATTATCGGGAATAAGAGCCGATAAAAAAAAGAGGGGATTACTGAATATAATGATCATTAAAAAGTTGAACAGGTACACGAGAGATATCAACTCGAGCTTTGTGAACGATGTATCACACGTATATTTTACCCACCCGATACAACTATAAGGCGAAGCACGCGTCTTAATTTTTCTATAAAATATTATAATTTCGTTTCAACAATGTCTCCGTATGTAGCTCCTTTTGCGGACGTCACGAACTTGAATAAATTCGACGTTTTAACATAGCCGTGTATCTAACGAACATGGGCGTTAAAGAGTTAAAAGAAGAAAATCGTTGTTTCAGCCTGTCTGAAGTTGCTCTTTTTTCCCAATTGTCTGTACACAGAGGCCAGCGGGTCCAAGTAATTTCGCTAAAGATAAACGAGAAGTCGTTTTTCGACGTACACGTGAAATTAATTTCCTAGCAGGTTGTTTGGCCATTTTACAGTCATCCTGTTTTCACATCCACCCTCGAAACTAGCACGAGGGCGGAATAAAAAGATTAGTGGGTGTACTAGTATCGATGGACCAAGTAGCCTTGTCATGCCACGTCCCCGGAGATTGACCATACCGGACGCCGTAAATAGAAAACGATGGATAGAGGTTGCTCTCGGTGAACAGGGGATACGGACCACCACCTATCTGCTCCGATAGGCAACGGTCGTTCCTCCTCGTGGAAGGAGGAGATGTCCGAAACGAATGAGTGAACGAAAATAAAAAAAAAGAAAAAAATAAACGACATACAAAAACGAGTAAGAATGGGGAAAGGAGAGACAGGAAACGAAGAGAAAAAGGGGAGGTTAGAGGGAGAAAGGGAGAAAGGAAAACGTGACAGGGTGAAACGGTAGTCATGGTGTGTACATATGGAGCTCAAGGTTAAACCTTGACCCTCCTATTCTGAATTGGAAACTTACCACGCCCTAAAGATGAACCCTCGATCCCTTTCTTCCTTTTCCCAAATGCTTTAACCGCTTTTCTGATTTATCCAGGCTCCTTGCAATTTCTTATCGCGCCGCGTCTGCTCGGAAAGGAATTCTTCGAAAGTTAGGAACTTCCGACGCTTAAGATTCTTAAGCACGCCTTAATCTGTATTTCTCTTTAGCGAAATACACGAGCTTCTTCGAGAAGTCCATTCGACGCGTATGCGGTTAGGCATTTGGCGAATTTGGTTGGACGAAACGAGGGAAAAAGAGTGGAAATCCAGGGTGCAAATAGAAGCAGAGTGAGAGGGGGAACGATGCGAACGCTAGACGCGCGGCGAGAAAAAAAGTTGCTTAATTATTCAGCGGGGGAAAGCGAATGGAAGATGCGCCGAAAGTTAAATAATTACATTTCCAGCAGCTGGCTGAAAAGCAGAATAGGTTAATTAAAATGAGCAGCATGCAACACCCGCCATACACCCGTGTGATATTCACGATCCGTTGAAACATTATGTAAATACGGTTAACGATCGTTTGTTCTCGGTTCTTCTCTTCTTTTCTTTTTTCATCTCATTCTTCCCGTTTTCGGCCTGCGATTCGCATGGTCCTTTTCACACCAATCTCGACGGTCGTAGATCTCTTCTTTTTCGCTTTTCTTTCCCGTCTTTCGAAACCTGTACGCGGAAGATTAAAAACCATCCTTTTCCCATTCGTGATTATTACAAAAGAGCACCGAGTAGCTTGAGCTTTTATATTATTCGGCCTGAAAATTCCGGTCTTATCTCGTCCACAATGTTTCACGGACGTCTCCTCCCGGCCCCTATCCTCTGCCATCGCCACCATTCTTTTCGACCCCGGCGATACGAGTATTCAACGCGTGCCGCGTGCTCTTGCAAATTTTCAATCGCATCAGTCATCGCGCGGTTTCGAATCGCTGCCGAGCATTATCTGTATCTGGGAAAAGCTCAAAGCGCCACCCACTCGCGTCGATCTGTCCTTTCAATTCGTGCTCTCGTACACGGTGCATTTAACCGGCTGCTATACGTACAACTCGCCATGTATTCTTTTTCGACGCTTACGAAAGGCTATTTACCGTTGAATAACTCGCCGTTTCTCGAATCTCGTATTTTTATTCTTGTTTCTCCTTGTTGCTTTTTTTCCTATTCTCCGTTTGAATTTAACAAACGACAGGACAGTGGTTTGGTCGAAAAACTCACAGACTTTTTTAACCTTTGCTCCAGCAAGTGCTGGATCGTTATAATCCGGCGCTTATATTAATCCGTCTGTTTATGTGGACGATACAAAATATAGTATTGCAAATATACGACTTGCTATAAATACACGCGGTTGTTTTTTAATACGATTCATGGCGCACCAACATCTTACACTCTCTTCGTATCAAGTTCAATAATTTGAACTTTTTTCAAATTTTGAAAAAGATATAAGTACCGTCCTAAGATTTTCGAGCTGTTTGATAAACATTCGCGTGTTTTCTCCAAGCAATAAATTATTTTATAAATCCTAGTACGAGTACGAGACATTTCAGAAAAATAAGATGAAAATTTAATATGAAAAATTATCTTCCATAATGTTCGCGTCGATGGTAGATCAGAGTGAACCGCAGTTCGAAAATTGAATGGACGAACCTTATTTCTCTAAATCTCGGCGTCCGATTCACACGGTATTAACCAGTGTCGTCTCTGGTACGTTTACAGATCCAGAAAACAGCTGGCCCGAGAGCGAAGGTCGCCGGCCATGGAATATAATTAGTCCGCACCACTTATGGAACGTCAGGCCAACTATGGGTACACTGTACGCTGAAACGCTCACGCTAGTCGTCACGAGATCTACTTGGAAATCGGCCTTTGTCCAACACGTGTGCCCACGGACAGTTTAGTTTCCTTCTTAAAGCGACTCCTTCGTTCTATCGTTTGGACCATATGTCACGAAAGGAACGTCAGGAAATAACCTGCGCATTGATGGTCAGTATCGGCAAATATTTCAAGGGTAACCAACTTTTTTTCCAGGAACTTCCATGGACTTGCTCTATTCCTTTAAAGGATCCTTAATCGGGTCGATTGTTCGACGAAGCCTTGGACGAGCCTTTGGATTTTCCAAATAGCAGATAACCGATGCCAGAGTACATAGTAATTACGACAGCTGTAATTGCCGGTGTATTAGCCGTTGCAAATGTCGAACCTGCCAACCACAAGGTTTCCCTCGTAAACCTGGGGGAAGAAGATCGTCCAATTAACTGTCTCGTTTAATTGAATCTTATTTCCTTTTCGCTTGGTCCAGTTCCATCGGGGCTTCCGCGCTTAATCGCGCAAGCCGAACGCAATGCCTAGAAGAACAACCACGGACAAAAGTAATTTCAGCCTGCTCCTGGTAAATCACGGGACAATTTATTGTACGATAGAAAAGACAGAGTTAAATGGAGCAGCATTTTTGTGGTAGTCGTTGGTACTTCAGCCTTCGACAGCTCGCAAATTGTCGTCGAGAGCCGCTCGAATTTTGTGAAAACGGACCATACCACGTTTAAATGCCCGTCCAGACACGGGGCATTCTTTCGAATTTTTCAGACAATTCGTTTTGCGGCGGATGCCACGAGGGAGAGAACAGCAAGCAGAAACGAAGTAGAGGAGTTTCGGGAACCAAGGGGATGCGGGGAGCAATTCCCCGGGACGAGTCGAGGTGGAGGTGCAGGTATTCTTTTTAAGGCGGAACACTTTACCGTTGCTCGTTCCACGCTGGTAATGGAGAATCTCCCAGCCACCCCAAGGAATTAATTCGGGGCTAACGCCGAGACACTCCCCGATATCGAGTCACTTCGTTCCACGGGCCAATGTTAGTATCTGCTTACCACCCTCTCGGTTAGCTTTTCACCGTACTTAGCCATTTCGACTCCTTCTTTTCTCTTCTTGTTCAGCGAAACGATTTCTAATTTGTCCTCTAATTTGTCCAAGATCCTCGAATTCGTTTTACTGGGTCACTTGAAAAAAAGGAAAGAAAAAGGATAGAGAAAAAAAAAAGGAAGGTAAAATGTTCTCTGTATCTTTCTCCGCCTCTTACGCCCACTGGCTGCATCTGCGTACGTATTGGTCGGATATTTGGCTGCGATTTTTGCCATCAATTGTGCGCTTAAGCAGTCGTAGTAGCCCTTTATTGCCAGGCTCGCGGTCTCCAAGATGAAAAGCGAACTCCTGGCGAGCTTCCACCAGAATTAAGAGACACTCGAGGCGCTTTTTAATTAGCACGAAAGGACATCATCGGGAAGAGACAGAGCTTCGGTCTAAATACGTAATTAAAGCCGTGAATGGGGTAGTTACAGTAACTGCGTGGAACGTCATCGACTGCCAGTGAAATCGGCCGGAAAACGCACTCCTTCGGAAGCGTGCTGGAGCAATTCCTCTTCCCACATCCTCTCAAAAACTCATTCTCATAACTTTATCGATATTTACGCGTGTAGCTTCTTCGTCGTAAATGCAAATCTTTCAGAAATTTGTTTACATTCTCGCATCGAGGAAGCATCACGGTGGCATCCCTCTTTCACGATACAAAGCACGTGTTATTCGCCGCTTCGCATTTCTCTAAAATTCTTCCAAGCGTAAGTAACATCCCTGCCCTTCAAAAAATTCGGAAAATTCCGCAAGAAAATCAGAAACTGCCATTCGAAAACTTCCCGCCACCCCCTAACTTTACCTACGCCTACTTTATGCGTGAAATTTATTTCATAGACGCAAATCTTGTAGATTCTCGTACGAAGGAGAAATCACGTCAGGATTTTCTTCACTATGCGAAGCACGTGTCGTTCGCCGCAGAATCTGCTTCTCTATGGAATTCTTCGAGTATAATCTCTCCCCTTCTGACGAAAATTCAGAAGATTCCGAAGAAAAGCGAAAAATCGAAATTCGAAAGCCTGGTGTTTGAGTAACTACACACAGGATGCCTTTGAAAGCATCTTCGGGCGCACGAAGCGCGCGCGAAAGAGATGAACGAGATCGGGGCGCGAGGTCGAGGGAGGCTGGCACAGCTTGAAAGGGAGGGGGAGAACCCGAGGGCCGAGAAAGAGAGGGAAATTCAAAGATGGCGCCACGCGTATGCCCGACAGAGATAAAGCACAGGGGTTAAAGAAAGACGTGCACTTTCGTTGGCTTCCCCTCTCACAGCGACGAAGAGTGACCGGGCCGAAAAGTCCGAATCCGATCGTGGAACGGCTCAGTAGTGCGCGAGACACATTTCCCGACGCGTGTTCGTCGCTCGTATCGATATCTCTCGATGATTCACGAGCGTTGCGGCGAGAATACGCGGCGACCAATCCCCAGTTCCGTTACATCAGCATCCGACTACGTGGGTCCTCGACGATTGGCTCTCTCTGCGCTGCGCTCGAGTATCTCTCTCTAGCAACCAGAAAGGGAGAAAAAGAGATGCACTCGTATATTTTATACTCGCGATTCTGGCTTATTCTCGTACGAGATACAGCGTGATCCGTTCGCTGAAGAATCGTGCGTGCTTTTCGTGTGAAACGAGAAATTACGAGCTTTCGACGAAGAGGAAACGTTAGCGAGAATTCAACCAACAGCCGAGCGACAGAGAAAGGGAAGAGAGGGAGAGCAGAGCAGAGCAGAGTAAGAGGGTATTTTGGACGCAGATCGATCGGTCGCGGCCGCTCTCCGGTTCGCGCCATGTGACCGGTCAAAGACCAGTCTGCATAGGAAAAGAGGTTAGAAAACTTATCCGTTGTCTTTGCGCGTACGGTGGCCGCGTGGTGTTACGTCCGTTCGTTAATCGAGAAAATGAGAGGTGTCGAGTAGCTTGACGTTGTCAGTAACGCGCGAGCCAGTGAAAGATTCGCTTGTTTTTCATAAAGTGTGCATCGGTCGCCTTAGTTGTTCTAGTGGCGGTGTTCGAAGAGCGCGGTCGCGAGGGAAAAGAGAGCAGCGGAGTTTGCTACGAGAGTGTGTAGTTGTCTCGGGTCAGATGTAAAAATAAAAGGAAGCAGACGTGTCTCAAGGCTATCGCGCCGCATATTGTCTCGCCAGGAGCGTAAAATCACGCGAGAGTCTCCCTGCATGCCGTTTATTTCATTCCGCCGATATCCTCCGATGTAAGCGCGCGCATCCTCTTATCATCGCTTCGCTCTTATACTTGCACGGTTTATACGCGAGAGTGTTACTAATATAACCCGCTTTCCGAGTGGAGCTTTTGTTCAGTGTCACGAATTTATTCTTCGTCGCTTGAAAAAAATCGCGCGCTTTAGGAAGGAAATAAATTAGATCACGGTAGTTTAAGCAATTAAATGTCAGCTGAATATAATGCAAAGCGTATAACGTGTATATATAGGATTATAATATTAATTCCTCTTGTTTTTATATTTGTTACTGTAAAAAATACAAAAAACAGGACGAATTTATGTTACAACCCGGTAGTATAATACAATCTAAGGATTAATTCCATCGTTGATATATTGGGAACAACGAAACGTATTTTTCGTTTGTTTCGTTTTCGATCTCTTCTCTCGCGGTATCTCGATTCCGGTGAGACAAAAAGAACGCGGCTTGGAACAAATGCGGGGTTCGTTCGTGCGTGAAATTCTACGAGGTTCGTTCCGAGAAAGAAATCAGCTCCAAGAAAAATAAATAAACGTGTGTTGCTTCCCTGCATACGTTCGATACATCGTTAGCACTTTTTCGAGGTTCGTTTGTGACAAAACTTCACTATCGTATACATATATAGCAAATATTTATGTATTTAACCGCTTTAGGGCCGATAGTCAGTAAAATTCGTTTCGGAAAGATAGTACGATCTACCAAGATCTATCTCTTCATGGAATCATAAACTTTGAAAAGCACGTGTGCTCGGGCCACGTGTTCTGTAACGTTACGAAAGAATTTTCTCTGGGGTTTTGAATCTTCCTTTATTCTTTTTTGTCCGTAATACTCATTCTTGCGTTTTGTTAATAGCAAGCGAGACACGAATAGTTTATTTCTTTTCACTCGATTAGGAAGATGTTAAAACATTTTCTTTCTGGCTTCAAGTTTTTTTTTTTTTATAAATGATATTGTTAGAAAATTAATTTATGGAACACTGTTACGTACACTAAAATAGTAAATGGCATTTCTTGAACGATTAAAATATCAAGCCAGCGTTAGGAGCTATATGTATATGGCGTGTATAGGCAGATAACGTGTGCTTATCTAGAAAAGCAGAATTCGTCTGCCAAAACCTTGAGCATTTCCGATTAACCTCTATTTATTTATTAGAGATTTATTAAAGCTTGCTGAATTATGATTCCTTCTTATTTTTCCAAGAAGAATCAGAATATATAACGTGACGTAGTAAAAATTATTCTTCTTTTCTTCTCACAGTTACCATTCAGTTGACAAATTTCTCGGAGAACGCATCTGTATTAAAGAGAAAATTCAATATACGCGTTAGTACTCCGCGAGAGGTTGAAATATTTGCGATAGAATTGCGACAGTCATTGAAGTCAGCGAGGAAATTGAAGCCCAGCGGAGACAGATAAGTGGGTCGCATTCGCTTCTGACTGCTGATTTCTGAATTCACTGTCGCTGTTGCGAATCGACGTCAATGAGATCGATATCAATTAAGCCACGGGCCGTTGATCGCTGGAAACCCCATAAATGGCAATCTGCTTACGCCGGTATTTCCTGAGAATGTCTAACACACACTGACCAAGTGTGTTTAAACATAATCCATATATTTCCTTCACATTTTACTTTAAAAAAAAAAAAAAAAAAAAAAAGAAAAAAGGGAGAAGAAAAAATGGAATTTTAACTCTTACTTCATTTACTTTGTTTTATTTCATTTCAAAAATTAATGTAGCGTGTTTGAAGACGTTATGTGATCTTTTTAAAGACTATTGGCACATAGCGCGTAGAATTAAGTACGCCAAGCTATCTGGAAAGTACGTTTCTTTCATTTCCCCATGGAAACATGGTGTTCGCGGAAATCATGATCTGTATCAACGATTCCCCGCGGGCATCGAAAACGAAAGAAACTGGTCAGTCTGGACCAAGGTTAGAAGATTGCTCGTGTTGTATAATAGCCACGCGAGCTTGATTCAGGGCCGTAAAACTCGGGAACTCGCGAGGGGAGATGTGGTCTATTTCTGTGCGCGCGTTGAAAGCGGGAAACGTAGAAGCTTAAGAACGACATGCCTAGTTGGAACCATAAGTGACACACTCTTTTTATCTTTTAATCGTCGAGCCAAACAAACTTTCCAGATAAAATACTTGTTAATTCCTACCATCGAACCAACCAATTATCGATACTGCTTGTATCTTGTATAATTCATGTTTCTTTCCAAAAAGATTTATCCAGATAGATAGTAACATCGTCATTTTTGTTCTTAATATGCTTCCAAAGTTTGAAATGAAGTTCAGGTTCTTTCAACTATCGCTTGACTTGAAAAAGAGAACATTGTTACATTATATTTCTAATTATAATTTACATGTACACGCAAGACGTTTTATTCTGGATTACTACTGGAGAAATCAAGTTACTCGAATTAGTAGTAACTTGATTGATCTGAACGAGATCTAAGAATCATTACAAATTTTACAAATTTACAAATTTTCAATGACCTACCGGTTACCGATATTTATCGAAATATTGCATTAACAAAATTTACTTTCTTTCGTTTCGCTATCGATATTCACGAACTGTCGTTCTTTTTCCCCCCCTCTCGCGTTCATTCTCAATGTGTGTCCCTTAGTTTACTTTTTCCTGCATCTCCAGATGCAACCGGAGAATCCTGCAGCTTTTTCATAAGCGATAAGGTTCTCATTGGAATACGAAGAGAAGATACGTTTTGCCTAACTCGCTCGCCTCGGTTATCGAAGAACCGGCTTATCGACGTAGCAGAGCCGTTGGTATTTGCCGAGTATAACCGATAATTCAGTTACATTTCACTTGGCCCGTTGTGTTCTGGACACGTGAGTCATCGGTGTGACTCAAGGGGACGGAAATCTTGTTTGTCGAAAAAGCACAGGCTTTTTTCATCGTGTTTCACGGCTTCGATATCTCTGTTTGACCGTTGTGTCGTATTCCGCCGAAAGAGAGACACAGACAAACTCGCTGACAAAATACCAGATCGGTGACGAACTAAGTCGGCACATTCTACATAATCAAAGGATAAACATAAATTTCTCTGTTGATTAGATAAAGTTACGCGACAATATGCGTTCGTCATTCAGAATGTCAGGAGACCATCAATTACTTACTTCTATCAATGTCTGCCATTCATTGGATTCTTTTTGAGAAAAGGGGAATGGTTATAGCAATATATATAGAATGAAACTGATGTAACCAGAGGGTAACTGACGATAGTAATATGCTCGAGAAGCATATAAAAGAATATTCTTTTTTAGAATTTACAGGAAATCACGAGAAGATTGGATACCAGGCGGCAAAGGAAGTTTTCGGTAGCCTCGTGTCGAGGCGTTTCGTGCCCAAAGCCCCTTATCATTCTCCTGTCCGGTGTAGAATTGTTAGACGACTGGACGGAGAACTGATAAGGGCCCGAGGGTCACAGAATCATCGTGAGATTTCTTGCAACGCTAAATGTGGATGAAAACCTGTGGAATCAATTGGGAAAACTTCATAATTTAAATTTTGTATAATTTTTCCTCGATGAACAGTAAAGTTTGACACATTTTTAATAAAATTGAACTGCTGATTAGAAAATTTAGGCGTCATTTTGTGTGAAAAAACAAATGTAAAGGAAAGGGAAAAATTGTCAACATTTTTGTAAAAGAAAAAAATATTTAAGAAACATTATTCTGTGTAAGTAGCAGATGTTAAAATTAATTCCGCACATTTACATGTAATCGATTGTCGTCTGTATGCGTTAAGTCAAAACCTTTCCCTGGCTTCCTACGTTTTCCAGGTATTTTGGCATAGAAAACCACTTGTATCTCAACGTTGATAGCTATGTCGGAGAATGAGATGTATTTTGTGAATAAACGTCTAAGTTATGTAAAAAGGCACGAAATTAATTTATAAGACTAATGTGTTATATATTCATCTTTTTACATCTATGTCATGTAAACAATAGATAAATGTAGGTATATGTATTTTTGCTTTTTTATTAACAAGCGATAAATAATTCATATACATATATTTTCGGATTAACCGGCAGGAAGGGAATAGGAAACCTACTGTATAATAAATGTTTATAAAATTTATTCAATAAAATTATATAATCATTAATTAATATATTTTTCTAGAATGATGGAACCAGGTAAAACAAAGTGGATAAAAAACATTACCAGAAAAAATACTCTATTTATTATAATAGATAAATACTTGTATGATTTCTTTCACAGACGCACCCGCAGATATACACGCGACAGGCACTGTGTGAAAATTGAAAATTTCCGGGATGATACTCTTGCCCTACCTATTATGAAATAATAGTATCGATGCAGCACCTCTGTTCTCTCCTCTCTTGTTTGCTGATTTAAACCTAAATGAGTTCAAACATATCGCGTGAATAAAAGAGAATCGTTACGCCTTGTAGTATGAAACCCGCCGAACTCCTGTCAACCGCAACGCGCGAAATTTGAAACAGTTGTAACCCAATTACGAATTACGGCGTGCTCGTAATTCTACGCCAATTCCTCACGGAGAATTAGTATAACTGAAATTGTTTAACGACTATTTACGATACTTGTCTTTTATACCTTTGAGCAAAATTTTGAAGTGTCCGATAAATTACATTCACGGTTCATTAGTCTTTGACGCGCTCTGATCAATCTCGTAATTAGGGTTAATTTGAATTATTTGCCTAGTAGGATTCTCCACTTTCTTCATAGGATTTTGTACAATAAAAATTTGCTTCGTTTCTTCCTTTTCTGTTAATAGTTGACCGACACCCATAATTTTTAAAGTAGGTACTGTTTTTATTAACGTAGCATTAGGAATTGATAAATTTGTATTGCAATCTACTTTTGGAAATATTATAGGGTTTTTCGAGACTGCCAGAGATAATTTTTTCTTCGGTGTAATAGGCACTTCCATGGAAGAGAAGGTCGTCCTTTTTATCGCAGATGCTACTGGAACTGGGTTTGTTATAGTATCAGAATTTACGGATATTATTTTTGGACCAAGTATTATACCATTTCCTGTAAATAACATGAAAAGATAAAATAAAAAATAAAACAAATAGTGAGTAATTATTTTCATATTATTCTATTACCTTTTTGCATCGCCTTTGTAATTGGACAGTCTTTGTGAGCCAATAGAAGCGTTTTTAATTTAGCAACCTCCGTTCGTAGAACTTTGATTTCCATTTTTAGAGCCACGTTGGTCTCATTCACATTGGTAACCGTCCTTTCCAGCTGCTGTATCCACGCTTTTCTTTTAGCTCTTGCCCTCATCGCGCTAGCACGATTACGTTCGAGAATTTCTTTCTTTTTCAATTGATCTTCTACCGTTTTATTTCTATTCTTTTTTGAATTATTTAACTCATCTTTCGAGAAATTGCTATTCGGTTTTAAATTTTGTGAACTTTTCGTTAGTGTTTGTTTTAATTTCTATAATTATACGAAAAATATTATTTTCCAAAAGCGAGATAACTAAAATATTTTATTGAAGTATATCCTAAATATATTAAAATACCATTTTCGCTAAAGATAGTGTAGAAACCGTTGGATTCTTGGACTCTAATCTTGTATTACATTGCAAAAGTGGTTCCGTCTTTATGACAACCGTTTGTTGCTTCAATGACTGCACGTTTGTTGTACCAACAGAATCGCAAACAGGAATTGCTGAGAGTTGCATTAATTTTCCATCTGCCGTTTTTAGTAGTAGTTGTACCTCCTCGCCGTTAATCAATCTTTACAAGAATATATTTTTTATTCATTTGTGCAAGAACATTCAAATTTTGGATGAAAAGAAGATTTAAAAATTACTCACAATTGTGGACTAGGTTGTTCTTGTAAAACTTTCGGCATTATTGGCGTTTGTGTAACTTGATCGATAACATTTTCTGTTAAGGTCACATTTCGTTCGATGGTTAACTTTTCCTTCATTAAGTTCTGTTCATCCGTTTCAGTGAGTTTTACTGTACTGCAAACTTCAGTATGAATGGTAGTTTTTTCTTCTGTGCTCTTTTCAGTGATCGAGATGCTTCCACATTCTTGCACTGAATTTTCTGACAACATTTGACTGCTAGTAGACAGCACGTCGGCTATGTGAGGAAATATGTGCGGTGTATGCAAAGTATCATCCGTAATTCCAGCCTAGAGACATACTTGTAATATGAGATATTGAAATTTATTTTAATTTCATCATTTACCTCTGGTACTGCCAGCGTGCCAGTGTTCCCAGACTCCACTGCCCTCCTAAAAGTTTCTTCGAAAGGATTTACATTTTGTAAATCTTGGAATAGGCCAACTTCCTCACAGTTTCGAATGAAACGTGTTGGCGTTGGTGTTTGATCTGCTGCAAAATGTATAGACATCTCTTATTTACTTGTCTCTATGTTTGAAATATAATTCAATGATTAAACTTATTTCAATTGCAACCTACCAACAAAACTGCCATTCTTGGAACTATTTCCAAGATTTAACATCATATCATGTTTCTTCTTATGAACTGATAACTGGTCCTCGTTTGCAAAACTCTGTAGAATAAGTGGAATATGATTAAATGATATATTCAAGCAATCAGAAATTCTTGTTCTTCTTTTAATACAAGGAAGAATTACAAATTTATAATGAAATATAATCATAAACAAAATGTTTACTACTTTTAACATAAATATATAAATATCTTCATTACCATATTGCAACCGGATGAGGAGCAAGCAAAAATTTTCTCATTGTGTGCCATTATTAATCACTATTTTATGGCAACGGTTCACAGGTGGTACGATATAACAGAAAAATGAAGCCTAGAAGGTTGTGACACGGCACGATTCGCCAGAAGGCACCATTCTTTTGGACACTTTTATATAGATCATACATATTTTTGCTTAGTGTTGGTTCTTTTATACTTTCCAAGTCATTCAGAACCAAATACGTGGAAAAGAACAATACACACAGTTTCCAAAAATGTTTTGACACAACGACTCATATCAGCTGTTTCAACGTTAGATGAACAGTCTTTCATTATAAAAAGATAGAGCGGCAGATGGTAGGTTGCATAATTTGTATCTAGGGACATTTTACTACTTGCTTGCAGAGATGAATAGGGAGGTTGCTAATGGCATGAGAGAAATTCAACTAAAAGTACTCTCCACGTATTACCGTCTCTTGGGTTAAACGGTGGTTTTCGATCAAACTATACACACATTTTTTCTCCGATGATTTTAGTGGAAGTAACATGCGAATACACGAAGAAGTGTGGAAATAGATGTGCGTACTGGGTCTACGGAAAGTAGACGCTTAATGACGATTTGAAAACGAATAACATTTTGATCGCCAGTTTTACAAAAGCAGAGTTGTTTAGCTCCATCAAGCAACGGAATCAAATTCTGATAAAATTACGCAATTACGTAAATTACTATACAGAGAATCATGAACTCATTGTAAAATTGTACGATTATCGTAAATTTGCAAATTGCAGTCAATAAATCAATCTTATTTTGCAAATGAACAAAGCGTTTAATTGTTGAAAATCCTTGCAGCATCCACCATACTCAAACATTATCGTTTTCTCTTTCCATCGCCGTTCGTATCCACTTACACGATAACATATGACTTGTGTACTCTATCTTTGTCTATGATCTTTATATTTCTACGATTACTTTTAAATCATGTTTGATTTCTTTGTGGTTCCAAAGTGAGTCTAGTGTTATTTGTGGTGCATAGGTTGGTGATCTTTTTTAGTTAATTATCATGCTGTGTTGTGGTTATGTATTTACATTTAACAATATTATGAATGAAAAATACAATGTAAAAGAAACGTGTTAAACAAACTGGAAATATTACAATACCAAATATATTAGAATTTTGAACGGAGGTGCTATTTTTTAAATACCGAGGCAATATTCACAATCAGAAAGAAGTTTGAGGTTAAAAAATTTAGAACATAACATTTTTTAAAGCAAATACGATCAAATATTTTTTAACGGAGTAGGGCCTGTATAACCGTTGTGAAGATGCAAGTGTGTAGGAGAATCTCAACATTATTGTTGTCACGTAAGTTTTACTACAATTATTTCCTTCCTAAAATATTTCGTTTTTACTAATTTGCATTATTTTATAGCACATTGTGTGTTTAAGTCGGTACCAGCAGCCGGAGTAAAATCTTGTGCATTACCAACTGACTTTAGTGGTATTTGAAATGATTAATTTGTTATAAAATAGAACAAAAAATATGTGTATACATATTATTAATAAATAATTATCCTTCATAGATGTTGAATTTCCTAGTCGTATGAAGCTCAAAGTTATGCCAAAAGTACCTCAGTATCCACCTCAAATACGCCCTTATAAAACACAAAAAAGATTGAGGCTAATGCGAGGTCCAGAAGAATATCATAATACCCTTTTACACAGACAATATGGCATAATAGTAAACGAATAAACAGTAAAATTGAAAGACTATATATGTGTTTGATTAAACATAAAGATGTGAATTTTTTTCAGGCAACAGGTGGTGGCAGACTGAAACATAACAATTTTGAAATGATCCGTATGACAATTTTGAGAAATGTAGATTACAGTAAAGTATTTGCAATTTGGAGAGTACCTGCTCCTTGGCAACCTATTACTAAGAAGGTAATGGATATGAAATAACATTCGAAGATGCTAATTTTAACTTATACATAATATAGGGCCATGGATTACGGATGGGTGCTGGTAAAGGAAGTATAGATCATTATGCTACTCCAGTAAAAGCAGGACAAGTTATTATAGAAGTTGGAGGAGAGGTTGAATATTTTGAGGTATTGACAAAATTTTATCGTAACCTTTCGACCTGATATCGACCTGTTAATATTTTGACATAGCACGCGATATTACAAATGACCTTTTTAGGTTAAACGCGTTTTAAAAAATATTGCGAAAAGATTACCATGTACTGCTATGGCAGTTAATCAAGAAATTATGGACAAAATGGCAGAGAACAAGGAAAAAATGAAAAAAGAAAATCTAAACCCATGGACTTGGAAATATATCATTCAGAATAATATGCTTGGTTGTCATAAATGGATCTCAAAATATGACAAGCGATGGTTCAACGAGTATGTTTAATTTAAGATCTATATAGCTGTAAATATACACTGCTTAAAACACTCAAATGTCTTTTTAATTTTTGTGTCTTCTCGTGTTTGTTTATCTTTTTTTTTAATCATTATATTATACCCAATCTTTATTAGAGAATAGTACGAATTATATATCAATCAAGTATATATCTATAAATGAGGAACAAATAAAAATCGTAGTATACGAATTATCGTTTTCGTTTCATTCTTTTTCGTCTAATTCTAAGAATCCATTTTCGACGTATAACGCGCCATTACTTACCTTGTGTAACTAGAATTAGTACGTGTATTCGTTAACGATGGATAGGATTGAAGTAGAATTCGAGCAATACCGATGTGTTACAATTACAATATTTTATATATCTTTGATGACGGTTTGGTGGTAACAACAGGTAAATACTACATATTGTACATTGAGTAGGCGATAGTCGTATCTTATTGTTTAATTAGCGTATCGGTTACGCCGATGCCGATGGCGATGGCGACGTCCACCACGACGGCAACCCCAAACGACAGGGCGAAACGCGGCGAAAACAGCGATAACAATAGCAGCAGCAACAACAACAATCTCAATAACAATAACAATAACAGCAACGATGATTATGATCGTGATAGATTAAAGATAATCATTTTCATAATACAATAAATATACATACTAATCGATAAGTACAAAGTGAATGATCTTGGTAACGGATTTTACGATAAATCCGTGCCAGCTAGAAGAACGATAAATAGATATGTGTATAGCGAGAGGATAGTGATTCGCGAGAGCATCGTCGATTATTGCCATCGTCGTCGTGGACGCGGTCGTCATCGCCGTCCTCGTCGTGTTTTGTCGCCGTCGCCGTCGCCGTCATTGCCGTCGACGCCTCGTCAATCGTTTATCTATTTTATCCGCATTTATCACACTTAACGTAGATACAGCGACATCGTGTCTGAGGAATGTGTGTGAATGCAGAGTCAGCATTGCGACGATATTCTATTACAATATATGTATATATATATATTTATATATTTATAATATAATCCTCCCTGATCGGTGGGAACTTATCAAAAATAAAAAAAAGGAGAAAAGAGAGACCGGCAGTTTCGACTTAAACAGGGTGCCCCCTGTGTGAGAATGCTTCCGCCTCTAGGACGTGCGGATTTCGTTTGCGCCAAACAAAGCTCCTGGAGATAGTATCGTATATTATAAAATTCGGCGTTATGAGTTGCATCGTGCTTTAAGCTTCACTTTCACCATTCTGTAATCGCAAAACGATCACGAAAGGCGTTCGAAAATGATCGAACGAACGGATAAAGTTACCAAAAGCGAGCCGAGGAACGTCACACAGTTTCTCTTACGCGAGTTTACATTTTTCTGACTTTTGAACGAGAAAACAAGGAAATGCGTGTATATATATATACAATGTTTTGGCCGTGGCCAGAGCTGGAGGAAATAGTATTCTAAGTAAAAAATAGTAACTGTAAGATCGTTTGTACGTTGATAGTGTTTAACGGCGAATCGGGGGGCGGTTTCGCTTCTTCCTTTTTTTCTTTTTCTTTTTTCTTTTTTCTCTGTAACATCGCGGCAAGCGAAACATTCAACAGCGTTCGTTTCGCGTGAAACAGCTTCGCAAGCTCTCCACTATTTTCTATCGTAAATACTATTTTTTTCCGGCTCTGCGCGGGGGGATTCCTCGTCCTACGGGGATGTTTTCGTCCATTTTTCCTTTCTCGTCTCGTCCGAAGGACGAGATTCCCTGGCATACGTTTAAGTAAGTGTAATTAGCGCGTCTCTCACTCACGGTACTCGATATGATTGATTCGTTTTAACGACTCGCTATCTCGGGAACGAAGAGTCGTCTCTCGATGCTCCTCGAAGGAAAAGGAAAGGATGGCCGCGGGCAGAGCTGCGATAACGACGCCACTTCAACCCGCCAGACGATTCGAGGATACGTTTAAGTCAGGCGAAAGGCAACGTAGATCGCGCTTCGCGTTTATTAGTATTTATTAATTAATGCATTAGTTACGCTATAAGACTAGATTCTCGGCGGGGTATCTTACGTTGTCTGCAGCACCTTTTAACCCTTTGCAGTTATCTTTAAAGGTAAGGACATTCGTTCACGACACGATGTACGAATTAAAAAAAAAAAAAAAAGAAAGACGAAGGAATGTTAGTAGAAATCGAAAGTTAATTAAATAAACGTTATTGACGATCGATTAGGAAATGTAGAGGCCTTAACGAGAATACGATTAATAAAATAATTCTCTTATTTAGTCGACGTAAGATCGCAAAGGGTTAACGTGCGTGGCCCACGTCGACGCGCCTCCACGCTTTTCAACGCCGACTCGAGCGTCTTTTCTCTTTTTTCATTGTGTTCATCGGCATTACATCACTATATCCCACGCTTGACATGCTAACACACAACTTACAGATACATACATACTTAGACACGTAGTCCTTAAATGCCTATATAAGATAGAGCGACCCTTCAGGGATCCGTTGGTTTATAGATCGGATTGCTGCGATTCCTGCGCGCCTTGGCTGTTCGCCTTAAGATTTAATCGTTTCGTTTAACTCGATGATCCTTTACATACAGGCAACCCACGTTAAGGAAAATTGTTTCCTACGTTGTTATCAAGCTATCGAACTTTGACAGTGTTCTCCTATAAAAGACTCGGTAGTCTTCATATAGAATTTATTCGCGATACAAGCGAATAATTGCACGTTCGTTATAAGAATATACATTCGTATAACAGGGGTTAGCTTAGTCAGATATCGACTAAGTTCATTTATTTCTTTTACGTACCAACGAATAGCTGACGAATTCCATCGTATTTTTAAAGGAAAATCATTTCACGAAAATTCTTCCTTTCTTAAGTATCCATTTCTATCGACCTTGATAAGAGTAAAAAATGATTAGTCTCGGACATGGGTTTGCCTGTTGGATGATCTTTGACGATCGCAGGGAAGAATGAGGCGTGCGATTGGATTCGCAAGTGGAAATCAAATCAGTGCGGAAGAACGAAGGCTATAAGGTGTGCGTGTACTTTGCATTTGCATATCTCTCTAATCCATTCATTCATATTCTCTCATACAGATTCATTCCATTCCAGTCTCTCTTTCTCTCTGGGTGTAAACGTGTATTTGTATATGTATAGACGAACATGGACGAGGGACGCGTCTCTACGATGTAACTAACGATGGCACAGATGCGATTACGCTCGCATTCACGCGGGGAAGCACGTGCCTTGACTCGCGACGCGTTTAAAACGAGCACTCGCGATCGGTGGCACGTACGAGGACAATTGCGGAATCCAATCGATGGGTTGAATGGTAATTAAAAGCGATACCGGAGCAGCGTCTCGGGCCGGTGCGAGCTCGTCTAGGAGATTAGCGTTTCCCACTTCGCAGCTCGCAAATCTTCTAATAATCTACACGGCTCGGCTTTCCTTAACTCGTTAAGCAGGTCATTTCTTGGCAATTAATTCTGTTTAACCGTGTTACGCGTGTTTGCATTTATATATAGCGATCTCGTTCTCGCTTCAACAACGCGGAAAGATTCGCAATATTTTCAGAAAAGTTTCAACGAGTGAAACAAGCGAAACACTGACAGCCATTGACGGTCGTAATTAATTAATTGCGCCGTTGGTTTTGCAACGCGGCTCCCCTTTCCGATTGTATCGCGTTAATTAAAGTATTTCTGTTTAGCAATCGAAAAAAAAATGGAACTTATCAGCAAGAATGGACTCATCGTGTTTTTCCCCATGTAATCTTCGAATATAAATGTGACGTAACTTATTTTTAGCAGAAACGATACGACGCATTAAAAGGCAGAATATTTATAAATCGAAAGATCGTTACGTTCCAGAAAATTGAGTCTGCTCGAACTCTCCGGTTAACAAGTTAAGGAGGTTTCAGAATACGTTGTTTCATCGTTGGACGAAACTCTGATTTTTCCATGGTTTTTAGATAAGTCTATATATGCGTGCGCGTATGTGTATGTGTACGTGTGCGCGTGTGTGTATGTGTGGAAAATTACAGGTTAAAGTACGCATGGCAAATAGGTGATTCGCGTGAAGAGAGCGATTCGGTAAGGTCCGTACAAAACGAGGAGGATTAGAATAGACGGGAAACGCCGATAGGTAGAAAGGTGCACGCGGCCCGTGCTCGCGTTTTCGCTCGGCTCCGTCGAGCGATTAGATATGCGAGTTAGTTTGCTCTATGGAGTTTTTGCCATACAAATGTAACTTCGTAATCTGTTACAGTTCATAATTAACATGCGCTAGGTCGCGATATATATATATATATATATATATAATATATATATGTACACAGTCTTACAAAGCAAAATTTACAAACATTATGACGTACGGACGATCGAATAAATATTACGTTTCCCCCGATGTAGATTGGAAAAAGAGTAAATGGCCCTGTGCCCGACGATCGTTCATTCCGATATCGATCTCGGCCCACGACTGGAATTTACGGTCGGGAAGACTCGAGCGCCAGCGAATACTTGGAAATAAAACGGGTAAAATAGCAGAAAAACCTTGAGGGAAAAACATCAGGAGAAGCTTTATCTTTATCGTTAGGAACCGACGATAGATAGAGCACGGATGAACACAAAAGGTATGGAAAGACGACTAAAAAAGACGAGGCATTCGTGCGGTTTGAACGTCGCTATCGAAGCCGAGGATCGATTTCGAGACAAAAGAGTCGGTTTTTGTCCGGCCACTTTTTGGTGAATGCCCTGTCGCGTGGCAGGAACGAGGGAAAGAGGTTTGTTCGATTGGCGTGAGGGAAGGGCTTGAGCGAGAGATCGATAGTGCACGGAGGCGGAAGAGAGGATCGGCGGTCGATTGATCGTCGAGGAGAGAAAAGGAAAAGCTGGTCGAATCGAGCGCGCGATCTACCTACACCACCCCGGCTACCGGCGATCGCATCTTTAAAGCCTCTGCGTGTGTGTATATGTGTGTGTGTGTGTGTATACATATACGAATGTTCGTGTGCTCTCGAGCGTGTATCATTCCTTGCGTACACTGTATTACAAGCAGAAGTCGCGCGTATTGTACGATTCGCGATAATTCGCGTTGGAAATACGCGCGCCTCTTACAGCTTGCACCTGCTTCTCTCGCGTCTATCTTTTTCTCTCTTTGCCCATATGTATCTGTGTATGTATGTCTGTATAACGTGTCTCGTGTCCATGCGTTTGCGCGATACTCTTGATGTGCTGCTAGGAAGCTGACTAGATTATAGCCTAGAATACGAAACGTCCGGAGCGTCGTTCGAACGGCGCGAGCTCGGCCCTTTTGGTTCTCCATTGCGAACGTGCTACGCGGCGAAAGAGGAAGCGGAGAACGCGGCCGAGCTCGTTATCCGGCTATGCCGTTTAGTCTCAACGAGGGTTCCGGGGTTTCGTATCGACCTTGACTACTCGGCCTTCTTCAAGGCCGAACGCCATCACCTAGGCGTTCGACTCTTTCAAGTTGTCGAAGTACTGCATGATCTGATTGTAGTCCATGCCCAGGTTCAGGTCGTCCAACGCCACCGATTCCTCTTGCTCGTGGGACGAAGACGCGGACGACGAAGAAGAGGACGAGGAAGAGGAAGCGGTAGAGGACGGCGACGAGTTAGGCGGTGACGAGGACGATGAGGCCACGGTCGGGCTGGACATGTTCATGGACGAGGCGATCGCGTTCGTCGAGAACGACGAGAACATTGGATTACCGACGATCGTCGCCCTCTTCACTTCTCTGGCTCTCGCGTCCTTCGAATGCCTGTTGTCATCGTGAGTCACTAGCTCCACAAACTCCTCTTCCTCCGCGTCGTTCTCTTTCGGACTACCTACTCTAGCTTTACCGTGTGGCTTGATATGGTGAATCTGCTTGCTGTGCCGCTGATTGTTCCCATGATGAGCGCCCGCGCTGCTACTCGAAGCTCTGTGACGATGTTTCCTAGGTGTTTCCGGTAGTCGTACGATCACCCCTGTGTTTCTGTGTGGTGGTACGGGAGGTTTGTAGTCCTCGTTGCCGTTGTTGTTGGTCGTTGCGCCGACGGGAACAGCTGCAGTCGTTGAAGCCATCGCCGAGGTTACGGGGATTCCGTGCGGCGGTAAGGGTGGTGGGACGTCATCGTTGCTACGTTAAGATAAACCAGTTACTTTATATTTCGAGCGACAGAAAGCATTTAGATTCTAATCCTTCTGCTCTCCTATAAAATAAAATAAAACAATTACTCGTTTCGTGCGGATGCCACGGTGGACGTAGCCATAGATGTCGAAG
The DNA here is from genome assembly GCF_011952205.1 of Bombus bifarius. NCBI lineage: Eukaryota > Metazoa > Arthropoda > Insecta > Hymenoptera > Apidae > Bombus > Bombus bifarius. Next base: position 2,440,210 of record NW_022885586.1, on the reverse strand, counting down.
TAGCGATTGTAGTTCCTGATACCACCGTAGGTGGTTTCGTTACGGGCTTCGTCGCGAAACTGTTTCGTGGCAGTTTGTCCCTCTTGCAATAAGTCGTGGTATCTATCGGCCCTGATCCATTGCTACGCTGTCCCGCCGAAGGTAGCTCGATGTGGTTTGGATTGTCGAAACAAGTTGCCAATTCACTCGCTTCTCCCTCGTTTTCGCCAGCTAAGGGGTTACTAGTCACTCTTACCTGAAACACAAATTGTCGATTTAGTTCGATTCGCTTGTGAAGCTGAAAAAATTAGGGGCTTAAAGATCGTGGCCCGAATAACAGCACAGCGCACGAACGATATAACATCGTTATCTTGCTGTTACTGGCAGCGACTGTGTTATAAATAGTTCACGAGTAGGCGTTCTATTCTGTCTCTTTATTCCCGACCCTACAGGTAATAAGAAGGATCCTTTCCAGGAAGTTTGGTTCTTCTTGTGAATCATCAAAAATATCCGCTCTTATTTATTGTGCCTGCCATATTACGATATTATTTTCATCGACTGTCTGTAAACTCTTGTTACTTTCATTGACTGTCTTACTTATAATCATTAAACTCGTCCAATTATTGGAAAAACGTTGCGAGCTTCGACTTTCCATGTATAACAGCATTTTTCATTTCACGTAGATATCTAATTCCAATTTTTTCAGTAGATTTAATTGATTTGTTTGTTTAATCCAAATATCCCCTTTAATTAAATGCCTGTGTAACGTATGAAATTCAGCCCTCAAACTCGACAGCTTTAGCTGGCAAATAGTATCGACGTGTAAATAATTTAAGATCGTTGTCGCATCGATGCTATGCTATCGAATAAGCGATAGTTGCGAATACGTGCAAGTTGATTCGACGTCGTTCACGCGTTATGATATCGCACAGTGGACGACGACCTTCAGACTCGTCAAAATGTATAGCATTGATACCTGTTGCGGTCCGCAAGCGGCTCTCTCGAGAGTGGCTCTGCCCAGCCAGACCCAATCGTGCGCGTTCGTGGTAGACTCTCTGGGAGGTCTTCTTCCCGATGCCAGCTGGTTGGCGGCTGCTCTGGCCCTGGCTGCTCCTGACAGTACCGGAAGCGCTGACCCGGGTAGCGGAGAATCCGGTGGCTGCAGTTTGAACTTGTTCGCGTAGACCACGCAGGAGATGAGGAAGACGACGATGGCGAAACAGAAGGCTGCCAGAAGGACGTACATTCCGATCTCGAGTGGGCTCACACGGTTTACTCCGTGATGCCGTATCCCAACACCGCCCATTCCTCCTGAAGACATGCCATTAGCTATAGCCGTGCGGTGCTGCCGTGCCTGCACCAAAGGTTCGTGCTCGTGCTTGTGCTCGTGCTCGTGCCCGTTCTCGTCTTTCAGCGGTAGCCCTTTGCACAAAAAACAAAGAGACAGGAAGAGAGAGGAGAAGAGTGAGAAACGAGTACTGGAAGTAGAGAACGAGGCAGCTCCCGGCTAGCTGCGTATCCTCCCGCGCGACCAGCTGCCTGCAGAAAAGCGACATCGATGCTTTGCGTCATGCACGGACAAAGAGAGAGCGTGTCGAAGCTGACAGGTCGAAGAATTCTCGCATATTACTCGTACGCACGCTCACTGGACCCGTCAGTTCGCTAAGCGATACAGGATCGAGCGATGGAGAAGATTCGAAGCGATGGCGAAGTGACGAGCAACGGAGATTCAAACGAAGAAACGGAAGGTGATGGAAAGCGAAAGAAGCTGTTACGCTGTTCGTCCGATAAGTCCGAGCAGTTTATTCTTTTTGGCTATTTGGTCGTTACAATAGTTATCCCTGATCATTTATCTAGAAATCAAAATACTTATTATTCGCTGATCTTCTCCTCTCAGGTACTAGCTCTGATCTAAATTTCATAAGACTCGTCGTTTCGGTTGTTTTAATCACGCGACACGGACTTATTGGACGACCAATAATAAAACAAACGACACGATTTACGCTAAGTTTCGAGATTGGCGGAGATAGAAATGGATGGAAGTTAGAGGACGTGAAGCGCTACCAAAATATACAGTGGCATTCATCGAAAAGAAAAAGAGTGCGAGAGCGTGCGACGAAGGAGAACTGGATCTATTTACCGATGAGAATGTCGTGCAAATCAGGTGCCATCTCTCCCCTGCTGGTCTTCCTTTCTCTGTGATGATGAGAGCCAACCGTTCCACCTCCGTCATTCTGTACGAACTCGGGTCGATTGGGAAGATCGCTCGAGGCAAAGTCCACCTCAACGTTGGCGGAAGCGCTGGCAAGGGCTGCCGCGGTCGCTCTTTGAGATCCTTTTCCAGACCTCCTGCCGGTTAGACGACAGGCGTCGGCCAATTGAAGACTGACTCGTAACAAATCGCCTCTCCCTTCGCCGACCGCAATCACTCGAGGATGATGAGAAGCGACCATCGGAGCGAATGCCACCACTTCCGGGTCTAGACTCTCCACTAACAAGTGGTAGTCGTTCACAGCGATTTCTCTCAACGGTGTTCTCGTACCGTCAGAAAATTCCACGTCTATATCCAGCAGTCCCTCCTATGTTCGATGCAGAAATGCGAAAGATTATAATCCGATTGCCGCGTAAAAATATCCGTAGCAAGCTTTGTTTTCAAATAAATGCAAGAAAATATTCAAATCACAAATGTTACTTCTAATATTTAGCGAACGAAATAGATCTGCGGTTTCGTTAATCGTATCAACGAAAAGATGTATCTGCATAGAAATCCCTAACGAGGAAAATAACGAATTTTCTTATTGAAATTCGATCGTTTCTTCCTCGCAGCTAGATCTCTTACTCGATAGATATTTTACGCTAACAAGAGAAACATGTACCTCACCTGATACTGAGCAGTCAGCTTCCTCGTCACCGACGTCTCCGCGACATATCCATTTTCTATAGCAGTGTCCGGACTAATAGTGAGTTGTAATCCAGACACCACTCTGACTGACAACCTGGTGACCGCCACACGGTCGTTAACCACTCGCACTTCCTTCGCGCCGATTACTTTGCTCGTAATCGGCGAAAGAACCTGCACCTCCGTTCTACCCACTCCACGACCTTGAACGATTCTCCCTTGTAACAGGTCAGCGATCCTGGGATCAGAAACTCGAAGCATTCCGTTCACCAGATCTGTCACTCGTAGCCAGGTACGACGATTCACGAAGTAAGAGACTCTTCCTGAATCGTGGTCGGTGGCCAGGAATCTCGCGTGTACTTCGATAGGACTCTGCTGGAATCGTAGTCTGCAATTGGTAGAAGATCCCCTATCTATAGAATTGATCGTATCCCATCCGTTATCGGTTCCTCGAAATCTTTCCTCCTGCTCGTCTTCTTCCAAAATCACATCCGCGTCTTCGATGTCCATCGAAGTGTCCTCCAACTCCGCGGCGCTCCTCTTTTTGGTTTTCGTGCTGGATTCGTTGGAACGTGAATTGGTGGAGTTCAGACTACGCTTGCTTTTCGCCCCTACAGCGTGTTCTTCGGGAACTTTCCAGCCTTTAATCTGACTTAATCTGGTGTCCGCCACGGTCATCTCCAAAGGGAATTCCGGCATCCAAACAGTGAATTTAGCCAGCCCTGTGTAAGTGCCGTACTTAACGAGAACTGACGCGTTGCTGGAGCCACGTATCTCCGTGCCGTCCACGTACACGCTGCTACAAGAAGATGATACCTGTAACACAACACGTAACACCTTGTCAGAAACGATTCTTCTCGTAAAGCTGGAAACGGAAAGTCGCGTACCTTAAGCACACTCTCGTCCTCCGAGTGACAGGAGGATTGCAGCGTAACGTCGGCGACGGTTCCGGCCTGGCTTACGATGAAGACCTTCATCCCCTGGGACACTTGGCGACCCGTCAACACCGCGGTGTTCATCACCTCCCAGTTCTACGACGAAAATGAACTCGATTAAAGCGTCGCCTTTGCCTCTATGACTCCTCGGGGATCTTGTTAAAGCGTTCTCCAACTGCATTTAGGAAAGTCGCTCGGTCGTATTAGCGAACGGCGATCGTCCCTTGTTCGTTGGAAGCTTTTGTTTGCTCCCGAGCGGGGCTGTCAGAAAAGTTTCGCGGATGGTCGCGGTCTGCAGTCGAGGGAAAAGCTTTTAAAGGGTCTCCTCGATGGCCTAGACGAGTCCGTCAGCGTTGCTCCACCATTTCATATGTATACACGCGCCTGTATCACAGGTATACACGCACACGCGCACGCACACGTACACAGAGGTGTAGTCCGTATCGTTATGGAAGTTATTCTACGTGTTGGCTGTACATCATATTCCTTGGCGGTGTGTGTACTTTAGAACGGCCATTCAGTGGGAAAGGGGACGGCAGGACGAGAGACGAGAGCAGCCTGGTGCACGAGAAGCCATTTCCAAGTTGGCTTCCGTACAGTCTGCCCTTTGGAAGGAACATCAAACGACTCGGATATTGCAGCGAGGGAATTTAAATCTCTGACCCCGAGCGGCTCTCTATCCGTCCACCTACACCCGCTTGTCTTCGGTTCTACGTGTGCGTTCATGCCACCTACATACATATATATATGTATATATATATATATACGTATATATATCTTTGAACCCGCGCCCCTGGTTGGCATCGATAAGCTCGATCTTAGGCGAGCGCAAAAAACCTGCCATTGAGTGCATTCCGAATAGCACAGGCTCATCGGACTTTCTCTTCTAAAGTGTTCCCTCCGGTCATCGATATTCTTTCGATTCACGCGACTTCGAATCGAGACTTGGAAGCGTATGGGCGCTTTTCCTGCTTGCACGAATCCTCCATTTAACGTAGGAGAATTTTCTCGCTGGAAAATTCGTCCGGATAACACCCACGGGATTTATTTTCGTCCTTCGCATCGGCGAGTTTGCTACGGTCGTTCGAGATAGGGTGAGAGTGCCAGTTACGGTATTTTAGCGATCGTCTCGATAACAAAAGCATTTGGGCGATCGAATTCCAGCAGAGCCGCCCCTTTTGTTCCAGCCAAAATCTCATTGAACCGTCGTCATGGAAGCTGCTTTTAGAAATCCGTGACCGCACGTGGAAGCAGGAACTGCGTTTAAAACAAACATCGAGCGCAACGCAGCTATCCGGTCACGGAGAGCCAAAGTTCCAAGGAACTCCGCCAACTCTGCGTAACCTCTTCTCTACCAAGTCGAGTAGTTAGTCGGCTTCGAACTACCGAACTTTATCAGGAATCTCTGATCTACTTAGCTTCGTTCTGCTGTTCGGCCGTGTACAAGATTTAGTTATGCATTATCAAGGTACTGCACCGCGTCAAAGGGCACGAGTCGTCCGAAGCGAGCTACTATTCCTGGATAACCAGGCTGCATTTCTTATCCTCGTGGCCTAAATATTTATACGCCCGGCCCGGCTGCCGTACCGTCGTCGGCCTTCCGCCAAAATATTTTCTTTTCGTTGATTAAACGAGCGTGGAGATTCGCGTTTGGCCAGCTACGCGAAAAGCAGCCGCGGCATAGATGCTGCATAGAGTTAAGCCGGACCGGCAGAGCTTTGCCGAGTGCGAACAGACGACGAGGGTGTCTCTTTTAATTAAAAACTTCCCCTCCTTCCGCCTGGCGGAGGCAACGAGCAATTAGAGTACGGATAATCAAGAAGCTTCCGACAACTTGCCCCTTCTGCCAGCCTTTCAAAGGAATATGTAAGCGAATTAACGAACTAATTAATCAATTAGGCAGCTCGTGCACGAATCTCCTGCTGATTGTCGTGTACACAGCGCACATCCACCCCCCGCCTTCTAACCCCCTTTTAGAAACTGACCGATTTCACGTCGTTTAATTCGCGAGTTGCGGATCGATGCCGAAACGCGGCGAAGTTAAAGCAACTAACACCGAAATCAATTAACCTCGGTACGCCAAGCTTCCAAAATCTCGGTCGAAGAACCGAGAATAAATCGAATAAATTTCTCCGAATGACGTATCACCAGGAGGCCGGTGATAAAAACCAGTCGGGGACACGGACGTGCCCTGTTTTATCTCGAGGAAAAACTACATCGCTAAACCTTTTGGCCGGAGAGCTGCGAGTTAATGGCGGTGTCTTTTTGCCAAGAGGAAATCTACCCGCGTGCCATTATTAGTTTATCAACGACATAGTCTCAGACTATATCACGACAATACCCAGATACTAACTTCGAGACGTTCTCTCGGCGCAAGAAACTAAATTTCGCGACTGTCGTTTCGTTCTCTTTGTCACCCGGCGAAATACGTGCTGTGTTAGAAAAGTAACGAGACTGATGTCATTTCTTGCGACTTATTGTTCGCAACGGCATCGAAACCTTACTTCGCCGCCGGAGTCGCACATTTATACCGTTGCTTTTATATCAGCTACAATTCCGTAGCTACAGCACGTATGCTTTTACGATGATTTGTGTAAACGCGTGCGTTAGGTAGAGAAAATGGAACAACCACGTGTTAAACATCGTTGTGCTCCAAAATTCTGTGCCGAAACGAATAAAAAAAATGACGAATAGGTACATGGGGAAAAAAAGGTAAAAATATAGAATAACGTTTTTCATTTTCTACGGAACAGAGTTTCAACACGTTCGGTTAACATTGCTCGATAAATTATCAAATTCCATTTTCTCGCAAATTATCTTATTCCAGATTTCTGATTTACTTTTTTCACGACAGATCGCTCTCTTCTCGATTCTACTATAATTACTAGAAGATTACGCTACATAAGTAAAGTACATTATTATTTCTTGCAAAGTTCTGTAACCGAAGTCGTATTTTCCACCCTCTAACGCCTTCCGTTTTTACAAAAAAAAAAAAAGAAAAAGAACGGATCACGAGGACATATGCCACGTACAGGTCCGTATCGATCGGCACTTTTGCCGGCGGTTATCGGCCAACTTAGCGGATTCTTTTTCAAGAGATCTCGAGAATGGCGGCGGATACGTCGAAGGACAGAAAACGAGGGTTGGCTGGTCTAAAAATCGTGCCGGTTCGACGAGTACCGATATTGGTTCGCGTAGGAGACTAGTACTCGCCCCATTCTCCTCCCTCTTTTTTCTCTCTCTCCATCTGGTTGATTCTTTTATTTCTTAACCGGTGCGAATTCGTGGAATTCCATCGTAGTTTCCGCTGTGGAATTCCGGGTGCACGTTCCAGGCACAGTTGGCGGGAATGAAAATCGTCGGGCACGTATTCGATGGTGTCCCCCGACAGGAATTGCACCAGGAAGCTCTCTTTATCGCCACCGTTTCTCCAACCTCTGACCGCGCGTATCGGATCGCAAACACAAACACCCAACGTTCTTGTGACCAATCGAATTTTACGAACAACAAAGCGGCAACGAGGTTCGTCGTCGAGATTTTGTTAGAGAATACACGCGACGCTGAATAATCTTCGTGGCGTAGCTAACCAGGCTTCAGGGATATGCACGCACCATTGCGGTGATTCAGGATTCCCCGGCTTACAGTCTCATCCCCCTCGAGGAAGACAAGGTTTTTATCTCGACGAGCTTAAGCAGCTAATATAAGGTTACCGTGGATGGAAACGATATAGAGTGGCCGTAAAATCAGGGGAAAATTAAAATTTATACTTCCGAGTGGCGAAACGTGTTATTTGAGAGATTATTGGACAGCCATAGTGACTGAGTACCATTCGAGACTGTTGTGCCAAGTTGAAACTGTCCTTGTACTACTTTCCAAAAGAATACAGAGGCCTGAGAAACACAAGCGTAAAAATCTGTAGAAACATCTTGAAATTTCGATGAATTTTATTCATTGAATTCGAATTTAGGTGATCTGACGCGATAACGATTCGCCGATTAACTAGGTCCAAGCGCATTAAAATTCGTATTCGTGTAATTAGAAAAGAAAATGAAACGTACAGCTTGGCGAAAAGGCACCTGATTGAAAAATAAAGGTACGCGTGCATACATTCTGTAGCTATTGCATGTTCGTAGAGAAACTTACGATTGCAAGTACGAGTACGTTGATGGAAATGTCTTCTTAGATCTTTAATTTAGAACGACGTTGTATCGTTCCTACCTAGCATAGAACAGAGAATACGTAGAAACGTATCTCGGTCAAAGTCGAGTAATCTTCATTATCTCGACGTTATCGTAAAGAAAACGCTAGAAAGGCAAACTTTGCGCACGTGAGAGAGCTCACCTTGGATATAGGCAGCACGGCCTGAATGTCGTCTTTCTGTATTTCGAGGCGAACCTGTAGCTTTCGCCTCTCCGCGTGATGATGATGATGGTGTTGCATTTGTCTCTGCTGTAGTCGTTGTTGATCCATCCCATTTAGCTGAGAGCCGTTGTCGAAAGCGTAGCGTACGCTCCACACGATTCGACCACCGTCCCAATTCCCTTCCACCCCCTCCTCGCTCGCCTCCAGAAGCATCGTCAGGATCTCCTCTGCCGATCTGCAAATGACAAAGATGCGTTCCCAGTGACAGGATCCCGATTGTTTCCCGACAGTAATTCTAGCCGCCCGATGCCAGTCAGATTCATCGCCAGCCGTTTATATCCGAAACGCCCCAATTCCTCGCGTAACGCCAACGTCCACGGAGTGTCGAGCGTATTTGGAGAAGGGCTGAACTATTTACAGAACCGATTTCTTTGACGCAGCCATGGCAGATAGAGTTTTTCATGAAAGTGCCGCGAGCCGGGATACCGATCTACTTCCCTTTGAAGTTCGTCTGTCGGTCAATGATTTTGTTTAGTCACCTTGGCGATTCCCTTGATATTCTAGAATTTTATTTTTAGACTCGTCTATCGCATCTGTGATATTACACGATGGTGTTTTTTTTTGAACGTTGCTCACTAATCTACCCCTTTGCATTCGGAAACTTCCGGCTGATCGTCTACACACGTTTCTTACAAAATAACGAAAACCAAAATTATATTCACTCGCTTACTTCCGAATGCGACATCGTCATTATCGCTACTGTACTGTTTCTCTCCGCATCGATTACTTGCTTTCTCGTAACATAGTTTTTGCAATATCCGCATAAACGTTTAAATCTAACTCACCGCCGCTTATATCGCAACTCTCGCTTGTTTTCATTTTTCCACTGTTTTACAAACTGAATAAACGAGAGAGGAAAATTGCATCCGATACGTGTGGTTCGATTGTCGAATACGGTCTGTCCTCAGGTTCGCAAGTATTCTTCTTACAATGCTACAATAATCAGCTCGTGTATGTTTCCGCGATAGCGAAGTATCGTTACATCATAGAAATTACGTTACATCACGAAACAGAAACAATTTCTGAGAAGAGAAACGCTCTATATCGTCGCCGTGTCACAGCACCGACATCACTGCGAAGACTTTCGTACTACCAGCTAACATACTCTTACGTATACCTGAGTATACATTTCATTTCTATATTTGTTTTTTTCGTGCAACGTGAAACGAGACTTTGGAGGGAAGGTATATTTCATAAAAATGTTTGGCTCGTGTAATTTCCTGCTACATAATCGTCAGTAATCTCGTCGTGTTCCCTCAGAGGAGAAATCCGAGTTGTTTGCTAGATTTACGATGTCCCCTCGCGAGGCATATTGCAGCGCAAAGGTTTAGGGAACCATCAAACACGATGATATTTTATATAAATTGATATTTTCCACTGCTGTTATCCATCTTCTAGATACTTCAATATAAATCTGTCATTTTTTTCATCGCGCGTGCCTCGCCGTATCACACACAAAACGTATGATACGGTAATAATTTAATTTGTAATAATAAATATAAAAGACAAGTAAAAAATAAATAGACTAAAATTTGTTGGAATCGCAACGACCAAGTAAAATTTGTTAGAATTCTCGATAGATAAATTTTCCAGTTAGTTGTCCTGATACTTATGGCCGGCGGGGTGTGCGATAGACTCAACGTAGCGGCAAACTCAAACACCCGTGAGGTAACTAACGAATAAGACTTGCCAAAACTAGACAGAAGAAGAACCAAGCGTAAAACGTGGAAGTTCATCCACAGTGAAACAGTCCTGACTAGAGAAGCGGACGTGGGTAAGTTGTTACGTTAAAGCGTCCTCGTAGCCGGTATTTCTCAAGCTCCGTGGAACTAACGAGGATTTCGCCGAACAATCAGCGAGACGAGTAACTCGCGTCGAGGGTATTTCTAGTTACAAGTCGTTGGTGTTACGTAACGCGAGGCGCAACACGGTTGTGTTACAAAGTCGGCGGCGTTTCACGATTCCGTCGAACACGCGTTAACGACCCATCCGTCTGCGTTTGACCGTGAACAAGGATCACCATGGAACAGACGGTTATTACCGAAGGATTTACGACTCGGAACAAGCGTGCTTCCCATCAGTTTTCACAAATTGAAGAGAAGAACGGTCTATCTTGAGATGCCTCGAAGTTTACGGGCTACGAAATCACAAAGAGATTTGTCTTGATGAGAATTCCAATACTCGAGAGCGCAAAATAATATTCTACGCTCGATGTAAGCTACACTGGTTCACGAACATATTTGAAAAACCATAGAGAACGTTTATGCCCATATTGTACGCGTTATGTGAAACATTTTGAAATTTCATTAGCGTGTGCAACGAGACACGACCGTCACGATTATGTTGGTAAAATATGGAACGAATCTGAAAATGTATATGGAAATTGCGAGATATTTATTATAAACATATGTTTGGCGAGAAATTAGTATACTGTGCATTTAAACGTATAACAAATGTTAAATATAGTGCCACTGAATATCATGGTTTATTAATATAGTGGATAATTTAATGTTTGAATGTTTTCGTAATCTCTGTGAAATATACAGGGTGGTTGGTAATTGGTGGTACAAGCGGAAAGGGGTGATTCTACGCGAAAAAAGAAGTCGAAAATATAGAATAACAATTTTTTTTTAATTTTTCCATCGACACAACGATCTACAGTGAGATCCACTATAACGAGACGTGATAAAGTGCACGCGTACCGAGCGAAAATTCAAAGTCGATTTCCTCGAAAACAAAGCCTCGAACGAAAAATTTTTATTCTATATTTTCGACTTCTCTTTTCGCGCAGAATCACCCCCCTTTCCGCTTGTACCACCAGTTACCAACCACCCTGTATATTCGCGCTAAATGTAAATATCTTCAAACTTTACCCACGTGGGTGTTGACTAATGATAAATTTTAGATTCCACTATATCGTTCCACTTTTTGTACATTATTCGCCTATCTATTTCAATTATCGTCCTAAGGAATAGTATAGTTTCTGATCCTTTTCATTCACTTTCCTCGTTTATGAGAAAAATCTTGGCGTCTTCTACTCCGTCGTTTTGTTTCGATTCGAGAGCAATTCCGGATGGCATGGCGCGATAGAGACAAGCAAAAACAAACGGAGCGAAAGATTAGGAGATTTATCGGTGTCTCGTAGAAGAAAGAATGGGATTTAGAACGGTGGAAGGCGAAAACAACGCGAACACGATTGGATTTGAAAATGAAACGCAATGTAAGAAAATTAGCAGAAAAGCTGATGCACGAAAGAAGAGTGGAGATGGAGTTTGATTCTTGGTAACGATAGCAAGGTTTCTATATACGTTTTATCGAGAGCATAGGTCTCGATGTTGCGTGTTTAGCGTTTTCACGACCGATGATCCAATATCATAGTACTAAACTGTTGATTCCAATGAAGCCGCGAATACGTAGAAGCAGTACAGGGGCAAAGGGGAGGAAATTAAATCGGAGCATCGCAGGGTTAGATGCGATAACATCATCTAATATACAGTGATACTCACTACTTTTACTTTTTGCCCAAACTACGCCGAAACGAACGCTTCGCGCCTCGATTCTCGACCGCGATAAAATCTTTCTCCGACTCTCGCCAAACACGGTCTCACCTCGTTCTCTTGCCTTTCCACCGTTCCTTTATGGTGTCATTTGCATATTTCCAAACCCTATTACCTTTCGAGATTAACCTGCTCGAACAGATGCTGGTAGGTTCGTTTCGCGCTACGGAGAAATAGTTTGAAACGCGAGGAGCAAAGATGATTCTTCCATCGATACGTATCGATGCGTTAGCTTTTTCAACAGCTTCTAACAGGTATCTCTATAACTTCGTGCACTGGAGAAAGTGTTCGGATACGAAAGCAAACGCGTCTACGCTGCCACATCCATACATTTGATTTTACATATTTTGTAGAGAAAATTATCTCCTAGAACGGCTGCTATATTTTTAGTCTCGCGCGTGCGAACAATTTTTCGTGCGGAATGCGAAGATGTTGGACGCGTCACGATACGTTTGTTCGACGAGCAAAGATAGCTTCCGCACGATGTCGATACGTGAGTTTTTTTTTTATAGTTCATATTTGTTTAATTCATACACGGAATAAGGTTCCATGTACAAGAGGTTAACGCAACACGTATAAAAATATCGAAGCGTATAAAAAGATACGTTACGTAAGTTTACAAGAAGCTTGTTACTCGAAATAACGCGAACGTGTGTACGTGCAGAAATGAGAAAAACAAAGGCGAACGACTGTCTGGAGAAGCGATCAAATTTACTACGACTTGGAATTACGTTTGCGAGAAATATTGGGTCGCAGCTGTATCGCGATACTGAAATAATCCAATAACGGATTAATCTCGGCCGGTCCAGTGATCTATCAGCTTCCCATGAGTACCACTGCTCTTCCGATACGTCGCTTCTTCTTTCTATCTCGAGCTTATCAGGCGTCCGTTAGTGCCGCTATATAAGACCGCGAGCAGACGAGCCGCCAAGTTCGATATCGCGGATTCAGCCGGTGAATTATCTTCGCGAGTACGACATGCGTTCCAGTGCATTAATAATCGTCGCTCTGTCCGCTGTGGTGGCCTCGATGATCTACATCGAAGCGTATCCACTGGCCGAACAGAGCCCGCTTGGGCCAGAGGGAAATACAGCCACCGTGAAGCCATCTACGGACTCGTCCAGCCAAGAATCCAGCAGCAGCAGCGACGAAGAGAAAACCAGGAACGTGAACGGAAAGGCCAAGAGAGAAGCGATCGACGTGGCTGAGATGTTGATCGAGGGAGAAAAAGAAGTTTCTGTAAGGCTGGAACGATCGACCAAGAAGAAAAACGACGACGACGACGATAGTAGCAGCAGCAGTAGCAGCAGCAGCAGTAGCAGCAGCAGCAGCAGCTCTTCCAGCGACAGCGAAGACGATAAGAAGAAGTCGAAAAAGAAATACGGCTGCGACGACAGCGACGATAGCGACGACGATGATTGCAAGAAGAAGAAAAAGTCGAGGAGGAAGAACTGCGACGACAGTGACGATAGCGACGATAGTGACGACGATGATTGCAAGAAGAAGAAAAAATTGAGGAGGAAGAACTGCGACAACGGTGACGACAGCGACGATAGTGACGACGATGATTGCAAGAGGAACAAGAAATCGAAGAAGAAGGACGACGACAGTGACGACAGCGACGACAGCGACGATAGTGACGACGATGATTGCAAGAGGAACAAGAAATCGAAGAAGAAGGACGACGACAGCGACGATAACGGCGACAACGACGGTGACGATAGCGGGTGCACCAGGAGGAAATACAAGAGGGAAGTTGATGGACAGGACAATGATACGGTGAGCAAATCCTCTTCCGAGGAGAAGAACAAACCGTAGTCTTTACAGCTTGCTGAACCTCTCTAAGAATCCATGTAGAGGTTCCTTCAACGTAGAAGCCGATTTTCGCACATCCTTGGAGACACGGAGAAAAGGAGGAAGAATCGGAGAAGAGACACGTAGACAGCGAATGTCATTACGTTTACGAGGAAAAGGAACGTCGTAGATCGCGATATTCCGTTTATTGCATATTGTTCAGCAGATTTTACGACGTAACAATTGTTTAGATAGGCATATGTAGATAAAGTTCGTCGTATTATCGTTCTTAATATCGTTCGTAAATGTTTTATTAATGTGAGCGTCATTTTGATTCGCACATCGATACGCGCTTGTACATTTCTACGGTATTTCTCTTCTTGGAATATTCCCGCAATAAAACGAAAGTACACGTGTCTCTCGATTAATTTTCATTTCTCACCCAGTCCTTACAGCGGTTTACGAAGGTATTCGATCGCTTCCTGTAGAAAACTTTTACGTTTGGATATACTTTGCCCAGTCATCGTAGATCGCTCGTCCCATCTTCGTGATAGAATACAGCGCGAATGAAGATGACGAAAAGCAAAAATAGCGACGTACTTACGCGCTTGGTAATCGCGAAGCATTCTCCTTTCGCCTGGCAGTGAACGTAGCGATCGTGTTCTTCGCGTTGATCTTGCTGTCGACGATCCAGTCGGGATTACTGGACGAGGCGTCCAAGATTTTCACGCCAGATTTCACCCTGGCCCTGTAACATTCATCGAAATCTCTATCAACGGCGATATTAAACGATATTAAACGCTGAATAATTTCGTTTATTTTGCGCCGTCTGTTCGAGAATCAAAGAGAATACGTTATTCAGAAAGCAGGAAGAAATCCGATTGGTCGGAGCGAAATTCCATCGAAATTCGCGACGTGGCCAAACAGTCGCTTGAAAATGCCATGTAAACGGAAAAACGACAGAGTAAACGAGAGCGTTTTCCGGTCGTTCCATCGAAACCGCGAGGAAAAAGGAGAGAAGAGGCAATTAAAAAATCAGCATCGAGGCTGTAGGGAGGCGGGAGAGAAGGAAAAATAGACGACGGAAGGCGAAGGAAAAAGGAAACGTCGGAACGCGGAAAATACGGTACTTCGGACGAGTTCAAGGGTGAAATAATTCTCGTGGAGCTACTTTTTCCAATAACCATAGGCACGTTGTGCTCGCGATCGATGCACAGCCCGGCAATTATCGGCTCAACTCCTTGGAATAATGCGACCGACCGGGCACACATCGTCAACTTTTCCAGCCCTTCGGTCCTTTCAATTATCCTAGGTGACTGCAAACGAAGCGTCACCTCCTTGGTGCGTACGTATCGGATTTCCGTTCGATCGCGTCTAACTGCTGGCCTGAACACACGGCACACTTTCAACCCTGAGTTTGGCCGTCGTTTCAACAACGTCCTCGTTTGCCATGGCATAACGCAAAACCTGTCGCAGCTTCGACTCTCTATGTTTGCCAAACGATCCAAGTTTTCGTCCGTATAAAGTGATTTCTACTCTTCCGGTAAATTATACGAGCATAATCTCTACAAGCAAGATGCTAGATAACTGATCACTGTTACAAGCTAATTTAACGACGATCCTGGTTCGTTTGCACAATTTAAAACATCTTAGTCAGCGCTTTACTGATCTTTACGAATTCATATCTCCGAACAATTAATCACTAGATATCAAGATCACTTTCTTCCTAGAAAGCTTCATTTATATATCAGCTCACGTAATAAATTTGTTTTGTACTTGTTCGAAGAAACGTTCGAGATCGTTACTATCTGGTATACGGAATATTCAGTCAACGATGTATATCGGGTTGTCCCAAAAGTTTCTTTCGTTTTACGAGGAAACAATATAATCTGTTCTATTGGAATACAAAATGGATCAAACATAATTCAATAGAATAATATCAAGCAATCCATCGTTTCTTTAGAAAACGAAGGAAACTTCTGGGACAACCTAATACTCGTTATACGACCTCATATACATGTCATTACTAGAATCCTTAGGGTCAAATCTGAATTGAACTCGGTGCAGCGTTCAATGAACCGCGAAACTCTCTGTGAATGCGCGTCGCATCGACGTAATATATCATAGTCTAAAAATACATAATCGATGTCTGTACCTTCAACCGGATGCCAACACAAAGATTCTATGTCTGAAAATAAAAGGAAAAGAATAGCGAAATTTCGCCGCGATACGCCTGTCTAATGGAAAATTAATAGGTAAATTCGCTTATACTTAACAAACTTTCAACCTTGTTCCGTCATACAGTCATCGAATCTCTCTGTTCCATAAATTATCCACCGTCTCGCATACATCGTTTATCGACCAGAGTTTCTCGTACGAATCAATTTCGTGCAAGGTTTCGTGTCTCTGTCTCGTGTCGGCCGGTATTCCCATAGTGATATTTCGCGACAAAAAAAATTTATCTAGTACGGCACGTAAATGGAAAGACGGGCGGAATCCTCGTCGTTCGTTTCCGCGGCGTCGCTTATCCCAAGCGATTACAAAGTACCAGATTGGAAATTGAATTTTCTCGGGCACGATGAAATATGGTCGGCCAAGGTGGCTATTCACGGGTGCGGGTTCCGTTTAGACAAATCGTTTGCCTCGGAACGGCGACCTATTATATATATCGCGTTTTACTCCCCGGGAGCGATCGCGCGCGACGTCGATCATCCACTCGACGTGCCTCTCGAACGCGAGTGGTTCACGGTAACACCTCCGCTGCAAAACCTCCGACCGGCTGTTGCTGTTTGTATATTTGAAAAATATTTTTCGCTCTGTCCGATTCGATTACGGGTCGAGGGTCATCCTGTGCGAAAGCGCGAGGCACAACGCGATAACAAAGATATATGGAACGTGACGATGGCGAATATCAATAATACAGAGATATCCGGATGGATGAGAGGATTCGATAAAAATTAATCAAAGGAATTCGCGTTGCGAAAGAGAGCGGTGCCACATTTCTCTCGCGTGCTTTTCGAAAGCGATATAGCGTAGCGTTTCACGATTGCTGGCAATAACGCGCCTCGTGAAAGACCCTCGTGTTCAGCCGAGCCGCAGAAATGTGGAGATCGTTCATCCGGCGTGGCGGTGGTCGCGTCGCAGTTTGCTGGCCAAGATTGCAATTTTAAACGATCGGCTCCGAGGAGACTGGCTCGCGCGTTACGAGACGCAATATCGAGACGTTGATAACGAGAAATCTACGCACTGCGTCGACAGCGGGCGTAATTAAAACGTCCCGAAAATGGTTTATGCGGATTAATGGCAGTGGCAGCGAGCCGGCCCACTAATGCGTTTTAATTAGAAGAGCGGCGTGTTACACGCGAATCTCGTGCCCCTCCACCTAATCCTTTTCGTAAAAAATAATTAATCCGCGTCGTAATTAAACGAGACCACGGTCATCAAAGGAAAGCGTACCCTCTCTCTCGTGCAAGTACAAGGATCGAGATGAGAATCTTTGTCGCGACTAGCGTGTTTTTTAATCGAGTACAGTGATATGACATACGTAATACGACGAGCCGAGGAACAAAAAATTGTACAATATCTTATAACTATAATCTCGTACGCTTTGCGTTATCGTTCGCAGAAGATACTTGCGATCTATAGAAGCCAATTGTTTCTTTTTTTTATCAAACCTCTCTTATGAATCACATTATCGGTATAAGCGGCTCTGCGTTCAAGATTCATTAATAGGTCTTCGAGCGTATCAGCAGCATGACGGTTGCTATTTGTGATACGATATTTCATTGTAACGATATCGTTGTACAGATACGCGTATATCTCGAGTTGCATATTACCTCGAAGTTGCAGATGATACACTTACAGACCTGGAACTTCTTGCGAACTCGAGTTCCGCTGGTAGAATAACGCATCTAAATTCATGACAAATAATTTGACACAGAGCGTCTTAATATTTCGACTCGTAAAGCGACTTATACACCACAACGCTTAGAGTTACGAGGATTCCAATATACTGTACGTCGTATCTTTTTACGTTATTCACATACCTACATCTACCTAAAAGGATTACTCGTAAATGAATAAGTAAGTTAATTTGCAGTTCGTGTGGCGACGGAACGACGCGTTTAAACATTTACAGGCGAGTATCCGTAAACGAAGTTAGGAAGAAAGAAGAGGAAGGTAAGGCAATATCGAACGTGGCAAATGTCGAGACGACTCGATCGCTAGCTCCGTCACGAAAGGGAAAAAAGCTGGTCGTTCGCGGCCACTCGAAAGGACATTTGCCTGGCGTCGCGACGCCGGCTTGGTTACGTTCTAGCCGAGTCTTCGCTCCCGAGAATTCACGCTCCAGTTACGTGACCGGGTCACGAGGTCGGTGTTACGGGGAAGTTACGATGCGCGAGGATAGCTGCCGTCTATCCGACGCCACGTCGGATAAATATCAATGCACTCTTCTCTTCCCAACCGATTCGCCTTCGCGCCACCAATGGAATAGCTGCTCGCGTTGTTCGCGGTTCGTTTGTGGAGGCTTCGTTCGCCGCGCGAGAAACGAGAACTCGATTGGCGCCGTGAGTTTTTCTTAGCCCGAAGGCTACAGCAGCAAAATCTGATAAGTCACATTGTTCGATTCTTACGGGCAAGTTTAACGATTTGAAACTAAAACTGAGCTTTTATTTGACTTTACAGCTAAACGTATACATTCTACGTGATTTTGATTAGATAGAAGATAGAAAGATATCGGCAGATCGCGCGTCTTCGCGGTTACAGCGACTGCGAGAAACATCGATAGATATTCTTATTTTCCAAAGGAATGTTATTTTTATCAGCTGCTACGTTCCATGTTCAGCGGCGATACGACAAAATTTGATCGAATACCTTCGACTTGTTTTCGTACGTAGCCGCAACATCGGTAGCGCTGTAACTTATGCGGAACATCTTGCGTAGATACGTATGTTTTTCTGTTGAAATCCTCAACCTCGAGGTATCCCATAGGCAGAAAAAGAAATTCAAAAACATTATCCCCGTGGAAACGAGGGCGCGAGAGATAGGGAATTTTTGCGAGTTCGACGAAACGCAACGAAGGGAATTTTACGCGGTCGCGTGTTTCTCGTTTTGCTATTTCTCCGACGGGTGAAAATGCGCAGCTACATTTTCAACGTTTGTTCTACGTCGTTGTTCTCCGCTTTGGGGTCAGGTAATATCCTTCTTTTTTTTTTTCTTTTTTGTAGCACGCGAGCAGAACTGTAATTGGAACGAATCATTTTTCCTACGGTGCTCTAATGTTCCCACGTTACCTTTATAGTTTCGATATACGCGGCGGAAAACGCAACCGTTTGCAGCGTTCGAGGCGCAGCGAAATCGATACGTGCGACCGGTGTGCACGACGTGGACAATCGCGAGCGTGAATTATCGAGAGACCGTCTCTCCGATACAAAATAGAATCTAGCGGCGCTACGATTCCGGTCAAGGGACAAAGCGCTCGTTAATTCGATAGACGATGCAAAACAAGCGGTAGATTCGATTTGTGTGCCTGCCGACCGAGTAGATAAGTCTTCCGCTTCGGCCCCGTTCTCGTACTAGCGTACATCAACGCTGCGGAGATCGATAGAGAGTTTTCAGCTTGGCCAAGGGGAACGAGAACAGCAGCTCGTCTTTTTTCAAATCGAATTACACCTGGTCGAGGTCGATTATTCGAAGCAAACGAACCCTCCGACTTAATTAAGTTAACCTCGTGTCGGCTGGAAATTAGGGTTACGAAAGGTTGCGGCAGGTTAGTCGCGATATTCACGCGCCAGAGAAAAAGGCTAGTCGTCCCTGACGAGAGAAGGGTAAACGCGCTAGTCGCCGGTAGGGAGAGAGCGAGAATTGGCCGGCTTTTGAAAAGGAACGTCCACGCAAAAAGGGAACAGTGGTGAGCTCAGTTTGCCCTCGACGCGAAACCAACCCCCTGTTCGGTACGCGGAATGACAGCAAGCGTTTCGTCCATGCAATTACAAGTCCGAATCAAGTTATTTCCGCGGGGCCATCGACTGGCATTTACATACAAATCGGCGACGTGCAAAACGGCTGGTATCGGGACGATCTCGACAGGCGAGGGAAGCTTGCCGGATCGCGTTGACGAACGACCGGTGTCGGGCTACGGCCACAATTTATTCAATGACTGGTACGGCTGGCGATCGATCCCGTAACGAAACAACGCGACATCCCGGCCGATTGCGCAACCGGTACATCGCGAGGAACGTTCGCTCGATTAAGCATCAACGTGTCACCGATAATTCGGCCGATAATTATGATCGAAACCGAGAGACGGCCGGTTGGATACGGTTTCGTTGCTCGTACACGATATTTTCGAGAGAACCACGGGATTTGGCCAATATCGCGGTCGCAACAGCTGTAAACGTGTAGCCGCAAGCGGGCGCCGATTATATAAAATTCCTGGCTGACGTTGGAAGCCGATATCGTGAAAATAAAAGCAGGATTCCTCGAGAAAGTGTCGAGGCCACGGTACATAAAATAAATCGACGTTTTTCGGATAAGACTCGAGGACACGAGCGCAAATTCTTTTATCACGCGAGATAAGGACGCGTGTGCAAACTCCTTCCGTAATCGAATTTCTAAGCGAGTGAAGATAGCGCTCTTGATTTCTCGTTAAAGGGATATGCTTAATCCCAACCAGAGCGCGAATCGTCTTGCTGAAACTAATTTCGCACCAGACTATTCCTCGATACGATCTAATTTCTATTCTCGCATATCGGTCGAAACGCGTTTCATTTTAATGCGCCCGGGGTTTTCTTTTAGAAACCTTTTAGAGAGAGAAAAAGAGAGAGAGAGAGATTGAAAATGAAAAAATTGCCTGCGGGAAATTGATTCGATCTAAGCGATGGATTTCCACAAAAGCAGAGCTCTTGAAAATCTACACTTTCCTGAACATACATGCACGCGAATCCGGCTTAAGAAGCATCGTTTCGCGTGTACAATACGAAACCCCTTTCCCATCTACTTTAACAGAAGGCGCGACTGTTTCTTGTATTCATAGAATCAGGTCCATGGTCTGGCTGGTCCATGAATCTAACCAGGCTTTTTCAACGAGTCAGCTTCGATAGCAATTATCAAGCAACGATGTCGAGTTAGAAAAGGGGTCACGATAGGATCGTTGAAAGAGCCTGATTGCCGCGGTGCAACTCGCGAATCGCTTATGCGAGCACGAACGAAACGTCGGTGACAAGGAGCAGGAAACTGTTGGAGAGTTTACTAACAATGGAAAAGTTGTAACTTTACGCGAGGTGCTTGACAATTCATCCAATTAGAAAATTCCTGTTCCTCCTCTCCGTTCCGGATCTTTTTTCCATGCCACTCCCGCTACTCTCCCCCAAGGGGTGCATTAAGACAGTTCCGCTCGCGTGGACGAAAAACGGACGAACGAGCGAGCAAAATAAATTTCAGGAGTTCGCAGAATCTTCGCCGTATCTCATCGGTGTATTTTCAACGCGAGGAAAAGGAAAAATCGAATGGAAGTTGGCAAGTATGTTCGAACAGCGATTATCTTGAACTTGAAACGGGCAGGAAACGAAAAAAGAAACGAAAACTGTACGCGCGATCTCGAGCTGCTCGTTTCGTCTGGCAAGTTTCTCTGTTGCGAAAACGTGCTTCGTCTTTTTCGTAATTACTTTTCCAACGGCTCGTAATTACGTACAAAAGAAACGCAACGAATTCGAACAGCTCCGCCGTTATCGCTAATTCGCTATTATGTAACTAACTTCCCGATGGAACGGGTAACCGCGTCTCTCGCCGCGAGATTCAACGTTTAAAATATTTTTAACCGCTTTACGATGTAATGCAGTTTCATCGCGATTCGCGGTAATCCACCTGATATAGAGGAAACTCTGGCGGCACAGAATAATACAGTTCTGCGTTCCGTATTCCACGGTCGTATTGTTCGTTAAATTTTTCCTAATTTTCTCGAGCGTTAAATGTATATTTTTTACACATTATTTTATACGTGTTTTATTTCCTTCTATCAAGTTCCATTTATAACGTAAGTCGCTTTTTTCAAATTTAGATTTTGCCAGCCCACTTTTAACATCAATTTCAGCGAAGTTAACGAATGAAACACCACCTTCCCCATCGTGTACAACCCCCCGCTATTGGATTAGAACCGCTTCAATACGTTTCATTTTTTTCTGTAAATTTGGGAGACGCGATCACGTTGTAATAATAAAATTCACTGACCAAGCTTAGGTGTTGCACATATAAATAGCAATTCGCAGCTCAGTTATCTGAAACCTCGCGTTCTCATTATTTTGCCAAATATTCAAAATTGTTATCTTCAAATCGGATAATGCAGTGGTGAGGCGGGAATATGCACTCGCCAGACATTTTCCACGACGTTCAAATCGGCTAAATTGTTCGAGAATATTTCGATGGATATTCCTCGAAACAATGTAGGCAAATCGTTGCTACCTATACTACGTTCTTTCATCATCTGCGTAATTAACGCTAATAATTTGCACAACCAAAAACCGGTCGCCCTTTGTCCGACCTAATGTCAGATCGTCCGAAAAGTTTCTTTCTTTTTATAAGGAAATAATGGATGAACAACATTTTTCGTTTTATATTATTTTTCCGAATTACGTATGATCCATTTTGTTCTATCAAGATAAAGATCACAAATTAGGCTTCGTGTTTGTATAAGGATGCGTCTGTAAAAGAAAGACACTTTTCGGGCAACCTAATACACTGCTCGAACGATCGAAAGCGCAATTTCCGCGTGCTGATCAAATCGACGACTCTTCGTGTCAAGGACTAGCAAAGAAACGATCTCTCACCTGAGATACACAGCGATCACGATCGGTGGCCTTTCCTGTCTCGGATCGGTAACCTTGGACGGATGCAGGAACGCTGGAACGTGTAACCGAGACCTCGGATAAAGGGGCCCGTGGGGCACCAGG
Source organism: Bombus bifarius (assembly GCF_011952205.1). Taxonomy (NCBI): domain Eukaryota; kingdom Metazoa; phylum Arthropoda; class Insecta; order Hymenoptera; family Apidae; genus Bombus; species Bombus bifarius. Next base: position 2,417,676 of record NW_022885586.1, on the reverse strand, counting down.
AGTGTCAGCGAATCGTCGGCCTTGAGCTCCTTGTAATCGGCCCGGTTCGGAGCCAGAGGTACCTGACCCAGTGGCGTGACGGGTTGAATCTGAACTCTGGGCCTGCAGAAGCCAGCCCCGTTGTCAGGCGAGCCAGCCTCCTCTGCTCGTGGCTCGAGCACGGAGTAAGCTACCTGCACGAGCCTGGGCAGGCTCTTGGCGACCTTGACCCGGCCAGAAGCGTCCGGAGGAGGTAACGGTGCCCACCAATCGGCTGGTATGGTGATCTGCGCCAAACAGACTCCGTTCTCTCCATCGGGGCTGCACGCTGCCGTTAGCGCGGAAGCGGACGAAGAACTAGAGGAAGAGGAAGAAGAGGAGTACGAGGAGGAAGAGGAAGAGGAAGAGGAAGAGGAAGAAGAAGAAGACGAGGAAGAGGAATAGGGTCTGCCGTTGTTGTTCCTGTTGGCAGTGCTCCTCGATGGAGCGGCCAAGCTCGCGTGCAGGACCACACAGACTCTTTGATGTCGAGCGAGAAGCAACTGACGCCTTCCGCCTGCCTCGCTTCCGGCGTGAAAGAGCACTCTTAGCACGGGCGAGTCACGAGGCACGCTGTTTCCAACCAGATGAGCGGACATGTCCAGATGACGCGCACCTAACTCCTGCGCGTCCAGAATCGTCGCCGCTGTTAGGTTTCGCCTCGTTTCCGGGCCCGGTAACGCGTCCAACGGATCTGGAACTATGTAGCGAGCCGGTACGGTCTGTTTCGTGCTAAATGGCCCATAGGTCGCCCGAACGGACACCGGCTCGCTCGTCTGAAACACCGTGAATTTGTCTCTCGAGAGTACGGAGCCTGGCGGTGGAGACAGAACCCCGTTAGATAATGTGCCCGTCGATGGAGATATCGACGAGATAGAATCCCCTCGGACAGGATAGTATTGCCTCGGTATGTGCTTCAAGAAAAATCCCCCATCCTTGTTCTCGAAGTGAACCTCCACCGAGGCAGCCACGTCTGAAACCAAACAATAATTTAAATTGGTAACGACGAATGGATAAGGGTTAGGAATGGAGACAGGCTTGCGGTTAACACGACCGCGGATAAACGTTTGACGGAGAGAAAATATGCCGCGAAAAGAGCTACGTTGGATCAGAGATCGAAAGACAACCACTCGATCGAGCACTTGCAAACTTTGCCAAGCACTTCGTGTATGGAAGGTTCAATATATAGTGATATATATATAGCTACATACAGGTCACTATTTCTAATTAAACTCGTGTCTAAACTATGTTCTTCTGCTTTTTATTCTTACGTTTTTTCATAGGTTCGCTACCGGGATCATATACGCAGAAATGAAATATTCATGGTTTAACTTTGAAAATATAGCGCATTATTATTAAATATATCGCATCTCGCTTCGTCGTTCTTCCCCTGTTTCGATGTAATTTTCATTCTTTTTTTACAACCCTTTTCCTCCGTACGAGAGCTACGCGCGTAAAAGGAATTCAACTTTTTCACCATGTCGTAAGTTTGATAGGCTAGGATATTTATTTTTATGCGGCCAATTTGCAACTTTATTACAAGTTTAGGTAAAATATCGTTACAATATAATAATTTCGAAGATATTCGATGTCGTTCTTAAGGTCTGTTGCATTTTCCTTAGTACTCAAGTACGTCGAACCACTGGTACTTCATCGGAGCATTTGTATCCAACTCGTACTCCTTACAACGTCTTAAGCTGTAATTGTAAGAAGATTCTCTTTAAAATTGGAAGAGATCATTGCAAGAGAGTTTTCGTTAAAATTACTTGGGTCGAAATCTCTGCGCGATTATTTCTTTCATAGACGAATACTCGTGACAGATCCGCGAGGCTGTGTCACGCGTAATAAATTCTTCTGTGACAAGTTCAGTATCAAGTTTCACGATGAAGCGAATGAAATTTTAGAAATTAATTCTACGAATCACAAGTTGCTCCATTACCCTGTTTCATTTGAAATTGTAAAATTCCAAAAAGCAAATCGATAACGTGGAAATTGTAACTTTTTCATTAGCATATTTTTTTCATCCACCATTTGATGAATTATTGCGCACGAGAATAAAAAGTTATTTTTCCATGCTCTGCTCTTTGTTCGCTAACTTTGACCGCCCTTTGAGACAACTCACGGGAAAAAATGATTCGTTTGCGTCGACCAGTGATTACACTTACATGGTGGATTTGACTTTGCATTTCACGATAGGATAATCCAATCGGAAGCACTGCGTTCTTAAGATGGTGAAATAAGTTCTTCCTACAAGCGCCGCACTAACAGTGTCCCCAGAATTGTGAAGACAATGGCGGAACGCTTCGTCGCACTCGCAGCTTAACCTGTTGAAGAAATTTCAAATCCGATCTTGCATTTTCTCATCGTTCTAACGTATCAACGTTTCACTCTCGTTGCCCTTTGTTTCTCGAAACGTGTACGATCAATCGTTCGTAGTGGAAGCAACATTTGAAATTTAGTTTCAACATGTTCATACACCACAAATTATCTTCACGAGTTGTTTAAAGTTTAAGCGTATTTTTCTAGTTTTAGAATAAATAATAACCGATAATTTATACTCCTGTGTATTATGCTCCTACGGTTTGACTAGAAAAATAAGAAACACCCTGTATATTAAAGCTGGAAAAAAATCGAATAAAATTGAACGTCGATAGCAGCTCTACGTAAGATGGCAAAAGAGTGTAATTTCCCATTTTCCCAGCAGTATCTCACGAGCAATTGTTCGTTGTACGAATTCGACGGGCAACAACTTCTGCTACTGACTCGACTAGAGTTCGATATTCACAGCGAGTGATTCACGCGACGTAGAGTCTGACTCGGCACGCCTACAAGTCGCGCGCAACGTTACGCCTAATCGCGCGCAATTTCTCATTGAATGCTGGACATTTGGTCGATTCCGGACAAAAATACCGAGTGGGCGTTCACTCGAATCCGATATTACCGCGATCGTTAACACTGTCGGCTGGTTTTACGATAAACGTTGAATCGACCCGAACGTTGGTTGCCTTCTAGTTGGAAAACTGATATTCGAGACTTTATCCGGGGAAAATGTGCACGAGAAAGGGCATCGCTTCGAGGAACAACTAATTTAAAAACGGCCGCCTCAAGACGCGACCTCGCCAGAAAAGAAACATCTCTCTGGTTCAGCACCGATGCCGCGGGCTTCGCGGTAAAAAGAACTGCGGGAAAAGCGCGAAGAATAAGAAGAAAGTTGGAAAAAGAACCTCGTATAATCAGCGGAATTAGTTAATCCGTGTTTAGAGCCGTGAGCCTCGATTATATCGGGACACATATCGTGAGTTCGGCAGCATGCGTCCGTTTGCTTCCATGACCCTAATTCGTCCGTTCCATTTGCTATGTTACCGTTTCCGCACCATAATGTTCCTGGTGGAAGGAAATACAAGCTTATATATAGGACATTTTTCTTCGCGAAATTCCGCAGAATTGAAAATAAGGAAAACTACAATAGCGATGTGACGTCGTTCATCTATCAGGACATGGTTACAATGAATGCGCGTTCTCGCGGGATTTTCTGCTAACGAATACGAGCACGTCAGAATGATCCGTCACATGATACGTCAGACGATTCGATTCGTTAAAAGTACGTAGCCGCTGGCTTTACTCCGTTCGTACGTCGGTTTCGGTCTTGGACGAAAATGATGTTTCACTGTCGATGAAATGCCTTAACGTAGACGAAAAACTCATGTTCAAACCTTAAAGTCCAAATTTGCCTTTACCTGGGAATATTATCCTGTCCGATACTTCTATCATTTCACCGTCAGCAAGTGGATAGCCGTCTCTGACCGTAATATGCTGAAATGCGTGGACAGAGACGTGCAGGCAAAGCCAGACAGTGAAAACCGACAACTCCAGAGTCCGCATGGTACGCGTGGAACAGCAGGCGCAGAAAAGAATCAAAGATCAAGAAGGTGGAGACCTAAATCGGCTCGGGAGAATGCCGAGGAGCAGCACGAAGAGCGATTTCTTGCGATGGTGGTCAGGGTACAAGCGGGCATTTGCCTATTCCTTAGACTTATATGAGGGCGCACCCTCTATTTACGACCTAGTTTCATTGCTTCTAATCGTGGAAATTATGTTTCCACGCGACGCGATAATCGACCAACAAAATTTTAAAATGCCGGAAAGCGAGTACGGAAGCGAACGTGTAACGCATCGAATTTGGACAAATGCTGGAATCACGACAGGAATTTCAAATGGTCCGAAACGTGCATAAATTTAATTGCTACCAGACGTAATTTATGCACGAAGTTAAAAGGTAAACAGCATATGTTGCGTGCGTTTCGTGATAGTCATTATCTTTCCGTTATACGTATAGAATATATAGGTCATTATTTTCGATTAAAACTCGTGTCTAAACTACGATTTTCCAACTTTTTAATCTTTTAACACATTCGCTCCTGAATATTCGTAATCTAATCCGAAAAGTATATTGCATTATTTAATATATCGCGCGCAAGTATAAAGAACAAAATACGATTCATTCGCATCCATTATGGTGGCGAATGTGTTGGTAATTTTATGCGATATTAACTTTTTATTATCGATTTGTATCTTTAAAGTACACGAATGTATGTTACTCGTCAATAAAATAACTATAGATATTTTTTATTATATTCTTCAAAATACTTTATCTTATCGTAGGTTTTCTGGGAAACTTTATAACATAATATATGTTTGCACACGGCAGGTCTATTTTGTGATAGAATACGCGTTTCGATCATTTTCTTGAACATTTCAAAAATATTAATACGATTAATTGTACAGTCGAATATTAATCAAGTTGAACGAGTAAATTAATATCACTCGTTTCTCACAAAGCGTCATTTATTTATCGCCAATTTTCAAAGGTCTTGTATCTTCGAATCTATCAGATTATTCTCTTCTTCGATCATTTCGTGTTAAAATACTTCTCTTTAGCCAGCAAACGACACAGTAGATGGAAAGTCAACTATACGTATTTATCCTACATAGTCTTCGAATATAGATTTATCGTGATCTTTATCAGTTACATCAAATAGATATTCTTTATTATGCAATCTCGATAAAACGTCCGATCAAACTTCGTGTGCAACATTTTCCCCATACACGTTTATCTTGTAGCGAATGAAAATTAATTTCGTATATTCCCCGGCGTGATCTTCAAATGTACATTTATCATGTTTTTTCGTCCGAGCTCCAAATATTTCAACGTACTTCGAACAGATATTCGCCCGTGTACGACCTACGTAGCCAAACAGTCTCGTCAAAATCCATGTGCAACGCTTCTGCATACACGTTCAGCTTATATTAAGAGGCTAAATTAGTTTCATAAAATCCGCGCATTTTCCTTCGCGCCTTAATAAATCCTCGATATAGCGGCATGTTTATATTAAAAGCGAGTAATTCTGCGAATTTATAAGCTGCGTTAAATTAACATAGAAACGAACACGGTGAAGCACTTTGTGCCCGCGAGTCCAGCAGCTCGAAACATCGTTCGATTCGGTCTCGCAAGCACCGACGCTGTCCAGCTTATTACACCAGGGAATCTGTCGTTCCAAGCCGAGATGCTCCGATAAAGATTTGCCAGATAAAAGTTCGAGTGGAAAGTCGTGTAGAAATATCAACGATTTCCCAGATACACGTCATTTGCCTAATATAGTATAGCCAGTATGGCATTACAGTATCGAGCCGCTCGAGGCAGCACTCCGTTTCTTCCATAAATCGAAAAAATTGGTTTCGCCGGACTGGTCGAGAGACACGGGACAGTCTCGATAAAGCGTAGTTCGAGAATATTTCCTTCGCTGAAACAAAGTTCGCGTACTTATCCGCGTTCGAAAGTTCACACAGGTAAGCGGGAGAAATTGTAAATCGGCGGGGCGAGGCGTGGCGTGGCTCGTGGCGTGGCGCGGCTGCGCTCGATCCGGACATAAATTTCCGGGGAAATCCTCCACTAAGCGCCAGGTGCCCGCACACCCTCTCGCGTAAAATGGAGGAAAACGCGCGGAAAGCCGAGACCAATTCAACTCTGCTCGCTTATCTTTTGCGCTACTCGCTCGTTGCCGTGTGCTTCTCCCGTTTCCATGTAATTTCCTTCTTTTTTTTTACCATTCTTCCCCTCCGTACGAGAGCTACGCGCGCGAAAGAAACTCGTTTATCTCGCTCGTCAACGCTTCCGCCATGTCGTACGTCCGATAGGGTGCGACATTTATTTTTATGCAACTGTTTTGCGCCTTTATTACAAGTTTGAGGTAAAATACCGATCCTTTCCGAGATACTCGATATCGTCCTTATGATTCGTATTCGGGTGAATCGGACCACTGGTACTTTTTCGAAGCAACTGTAATCGTAAGAAGCTGCCCTCTAAAGTTGCAAGAGATCATTGCAAGAAATTTCTCGTTAAAATTACTTGAGTGGAAATTCCTGCGCGATTATTTCTTTGATAGACGAATACTCGCGACAGATCGTCACGCGTAATAAATTCTTCTGTGACAAGTTGATTATCAAGTTTGATGATAAGGCAAATGAAATTTTGGAAATTAATTCTACAATTCATAAGTTATTTCCATGTTTTATTTGAAATTGTAAAATTCCCGAGGATAAATCAGCGACATAGAAATTGTAACTTTTTAATTCACTGATTTTACTATTTGGTAAATTATTGTAGAAGAGAATAAACAGTTATTTTCTCATGTTTTGCGCTCTATTCGCTAACCTTTCGTGCCGTCTATGAGAACACGAGAAAAGATCGTTCGTCTGCATCGAACGATAATTACACTTGCATCAAGGATCTGGTTTTACACAGCGCGATAGGATAATCCAGTCGGAAGCATTTCGTTAACACGAAAGTGAAATACGTTTCTACTGCTAGCTCGACACTAATTGTTTCCCGCGAATTGCGAAGACAACGGCGAAACTCTTCGTCACAGTCGCAACTTAACCCGCTGTACAAATGTCCAATCCTATTTTCCATTTACTTATCTTTCTATATCAACTCTCCATCGTTCCGCGTTGCTATTGAAACGTCCGCGATTAACCACTTGCATTCGAAGGGACATTTAAAATTTAATTCCAATTAGTTGACAGTCGAATAAAAGTTGTTTAAAACTTTAAGGTATCCCGATATCTTCAGCATAAATAATAGACATTTCGTACTGCTGTGTATCATATTCCTAAAGAAACGCTTTGTACGTTGAAATTGAAAAGAAGGAAACAAATGAAATGGATCGTGCATAGCAGTTCTATGCGTAAGATTGCAAAGGGTTGCCCGAGACAGAGTACGATTTCCCATTTCCCTGGAAGAATCTCGCAAGAAACTGATCGCTGTACTAATTCAACGGGCAACGAAGAGTTTCTGATTCTGACTTTGCCAGAGTACGACATTCACAGCGAATGATTCACGCGAGGTGGCATCCGACTAGGCACGCCTACAAATCGCGCGCAGCGTTACGCCTAAACGCTTAATTTCTCATTCAATACTGGACATTCGGTCGATTCCCGGCAAAAATTCCGCGTGGGCGTTCACGCGAACTCGGTATTACCGCGATCGTTAACATTCGCCTGCTTCTGTGATAAAAGTTGAATCGTTGAACGACGCGGACGTCGGTTGCGTATGATATGCAAAGCGACGTTACAGTCTTCCTCTGTCATCTACTCCGGGAAAATCGTGCATTCCTTGCGAGAAAAACCATCGCTCCGCTATCCCGAGGAAGAACAACTAATTCAAAGCGGTTGCCTGAAGATGCGTTCGCGCAAGGAAAGAAACGTCTCTCTGATTCAGCACCGATGCCGCGAGCATCGCGGTAAAAAGAAGTTTGAGAAAAGCGTAGAGGACGAAGAACAAAGTTGGGAAGAAGCTGGTACAAACGGTGGAATTATATAATCTGCGTTTAGTGCCACGATTAGATCCCTTACATCCCCGTTTTCTAGGTTGATTTATTGCCGTATCCGCGATATAATGTTGCTGGCGGAAGGAAATATAAGAACACGAATAACGAATAGCTTCCTTCACGAAATTCCCAAGAGTCGGAAATGATGAAAACTATCGTAGCCATGTGACGCTGTTCTTCTTCTATCGGGACACGATTACAGCGAATGCGTGTTCCGACAGAACGTTGTTCTAACGAACACGAATACGTCAGGATGATCCACCGAATTTATCGAATGTATGTAAATGTACTTTACTGGCTTTGCTTTGTTCATTCGTCGGTTTGGCTGACCGTCTTGGACGAAAATGATCTTTCACGGTGCATGCAAACTCCGCGATGCACTTCCACGGCGTAAAGTCCAAATTTGCTTCGTACGTAGGAATATTATCCTCTCCGATGGTTTTATCATTTCATTGTCAGCAAATCTTTGAGCATAACACGCTGATGTGTGCGAAGAGAGAAGTGGAAGGAGAGCCAGAGAGCGAGAACGCACGACAATTCCAGGATCCGCACGGTACACGTTGAACGGCAGGCGGAAAAAGAGGCGAAAATAAAGAAGATGGAGGTGCAAAGACTCGGAAAATGCCGTAAAGCAGAGCTAAATGCTGTTCCTTCCGACGATGAACAGAGTACAAGTGCACGTTTGGCTATTGCTTAGGCTTATATAAGGAAATATTTCCCATTTACGACCCAGTTTCAGCGCCACTGATCGTGAAAATTACGTTCGATGGATGCGATAATTTGCCAATAAAATTTGTAAACGTCGAGAAGTAAGTACGAAAGCGGACATGCGATGGAACAAATTTGAAATGAATGATCGAATCACGAGAGGAATGTGGAATGGCACGAGACGTGCATAAATTTATCTACAAGTTAAAGCAACGTGTGTTACGTGCGGTTCGTGATGGTTATTATCTTTTGGTTATACACATACAATATATAACACATTATTTTCGATTAATCTCGTGCATAAACTACAGCCTCTCGTTTTTCCTTTTTTTTTCTTTTTCGTTTTTTTGGCACTTTCGTTTCCCGCGTCATATTAAGCAAAATGTTCGTACTCTGATCTAAAAAGTACATCGTATTATTAAATATATTGTACATAAGTACAAGAAACAAAATACGATCTGTTTCCATCGATGATAGTAGCGAATGTGTTCGTAATTTTTTATTATCCATCTTTATATCTTCAACGTGCGCGAATATGAATTGATCGATAATAAAACATCTATAATCATAAAACATCGATAACAAAACAGATATCTTGTATAATATTGTTAAAAATACTTTTATGAATATCCAAAATAGCCAAACAGTCTCGTGAAAATCCATGCGCAGCACTTCTGCACCCACTTTCTGCTTATATAAGCGCCTCGCCGCCCGCGTAAATTTATTAATGACTTCAATCAGTAACCGGTGTTTTTTTGCGAAAAAATTCCAAGTTCGTATAGTTTAGGCAAAAGGTCGACTTCCGTACGATACTAACGTGGTATCATCGAACACTAACACTTGACAACACGTTGTTGCCAACGGACGTGAATGTGTCAAGAGCCAAAATTAGTTTCCGCGCATTTCTCCTATCGTCTTAATAAATCCTCGATCTGACGGGATATTAGGAACAAATTTATCCTGTGAATTTAGAAGGTTGTATCAACGTTTTATTTAGCCTGTGAATATCTGCGTCATATCGTAATTTTGATAGAGTGTGACATTTATATCCTTATGCTGCTATTTTGCAACTTTGTTACAAGTTGAGTTCTACAATATTGACTTTTTTTTTGAAGATATTCGATGTCGTTTGTGGATCGTGCTTAAGATTAGTATTCAAGTAAATCGAACCACTGATACTTCTTCTGGCCTTTCGTATCGAACCGGTACTTCTTACAACGTTTCAAACTGTAATTGTAAGAAGATTCTCTTTGAGATGACTGTAGTTTGTATTCCCGTGCGATTATTTCGTTGCTAGACGAATATGTATTGTATTTGTGACAGATCAGCGAGATTGCGTGATACGAGCGTGCTTTGTTTCTTGTATATTTCATAATCCAGTCCATTGGACTGTACGAGGAAATATACTCGATCGGGTATTCTTGCGGCGATTTCTGAGCATTTCTGTATAAATTATTCTGTATACTAGACAGTATAGCATTCATATTGTTCTAAATTTGTACATAGGTGCTCGTTACATAACTAGAATCTCTTGCACAATTGGACTAATACTATGTATCTAATATTAATCTACAGGGTGGTTGGTAACTGGCGATACAAGCGGAAAGGGGGTGATTGTACGCGAAAAAGGAAGTCGAAAATATAGAATAAAAATTTTGTTTTAATTTTTTTTTTAATTTTTCCATCGAGACAACGATCTACAGTGAGATCCGTTATAACGTACCGCACGCGTACCGAGCGGACATTCAAAGTCGATTTTCTCGAAAACAAAACCTCGAACGAAAAATTTTTATTCTATATTTTTGACTCCTTTTTTCGCGTAGAATCGCCCGCTTTCCGCTTGTACCACCAGTTACCAACCACCCTGTATAATAAATGCTCGTGTGACAGTAACGAGATCGATGATAAAATAGTTTTAATAATGAAATCTATAAGTTATTCGATTGCCCTTATATTCGATTTGCAATTGCACAATTCAGCATGAGATCGATAATATATAAATTGTAACTCTCTCTGTTCCATTGATTTTACTATTTCATAAATTATCGTGCAAGAGAATGAAAAGTTCTTTTTTCGCTGAAATTCACGAGAAAAAAATCATTAGTCCGTATCGAACGGTAATTACACTTACAACCAGGATCTTTCTATGCAGTCCACGATAGGATAATCCACTCGGAAGCATTGCGTTCTTAATACGGTGAAATAGGCGAATCCTACTAACTTGGCACTTATTTCGTCTTTCGATTTTTTAAGACATTGACGAAACTTTTCGTCGCAGTCGCAACTTAACCTGTTGAACAAATTTCCAAATCTTCTTTTATCTTCGTCTCCTGATGCTTATTGAAACGTTTACAGTTAACCACTTGCAGTCGAAGGAACATTCGAAACTTAACTCGAACTAGTTCATAGCGAATAAGCTATTTCTAAAAGTCGTTAAAAATTTTCATGTATTTTCATATCTATCGAATAAATAGTAGTAGGAACCTTATGATCCTACGTATTATGGCACCCACGGTTCGGTTAGAAAAGTAAGAAACTTACTTAAATGGAATAGTATGTCTGCAAGATGAAAGTTCTACATGGGATCGCAACTGCTCGATGACGGGTTTCATTTTCCGAGTTTCAAGGAGCAGCTTGCAAGGAAAAGTAACCGAGATACAAATTCCGGCTTCTCATCTTGACTCGACTAGCGTTCGATATGCACGGCGAATGATTCATACGAGGTAGCAACCGGCTAGGCACGCCTACAATTCGCGCATAGCGTTATGTCTAATCGTGCGCAATTTCTCACTGGATACTGGACATTTGGTCGATTCCGGACGAAAATTCCGCGTAGGCGTTCACGCGAACCTGGCATTACCGCGCTCGTTAACATTCGCGTAGTTCTATGATAAAAGTAGAACGTTTAACGGCTTGGATGTTGTCCGCGTCAGGCTTGAAAGCCAACGTTACAGTCTCGCTCTGTGCGATACCGTAGGAAAATCGTGCGACACTGTAGGAAAATCGTGCACCCCGTACGAGAAACAACGTCGCCCCGAGGAAGAAGAATTAATTTCGAACGTCTGCCTCGAAACACGAGCGCGCTAGAAAAGAAACTTCCCTTTGGTTTGGCACCGATGCCGTGGGCTTCGCGCTAGAAAGAATTCCGGCAAAAGCGCGGAGAATAAGAAGAACGTTAAGGAAAAACCTGGAATAAAAGGCGGGATTAGTCAATCCGTGTTTCTTCTTATAAGCCTCAATTACATCGGGACACATATCGTGAGTTCGGCAACATGCATCTGTTGATTTTAAACGTCCTAACTGATTCGGTCCACTTGCTATATTACCTATGCCGCACCATAATGTATCTGCGGGAAGGAAATATAATAACATGGAGAACGTCCATAACCAATAGACTATACAGGGTGAGTCGGTAAAAAGAGAAACAACCCGTTATCTATTGACTGTATCAAAATATGCTCGAGATGAAATTTATTGAGATAAAAGTTAAAGAGTGTAATCATTTCTTGACAAAGTCGGTAGATAACGAACTATTTTCGCCATTGGTTTTTACCCACTCATCCTGTGCATAGGAACTTTTAATACTTTTTACTGACAAAATCTTCAAAAATTGAAAATGAGAATCGTGCGTGTTCTGAAATATTGTTCTAACATGTACACTCGTTCAATTTATTGGAATAAATTGAACTTGGTCAGTTTTGATGTTCGTATTAGACGAAACCGATCTTTTACTGTGAGTGAATGCATCCATGATGCACATAGAAAATATAAAATTTACATTTGCCTTTACCTGGAAATATCCTAGTATAATTGTAAGAAGGGAACCATCTCTCCGACAGTCCGTCCTTAATTTCAGTAGCAGAAAATGGATCGGGATTTCTGAACATAATAGGCTGAAGTGCGCGAACAGAGACGTGGGAAGAGAGCCAGAGAGCGAAAACGCATGACAATCCAAGGACCTGCATGGTACACGTGGAACAACAGCCAGAAAACGAACGAAGGAGAATACGGTGGAGGCCCAGAAACTCGAGAAAATACCGAGAAACAGAAGGAAAAGTGGTTCCTTCCGATCAGAATTTTTTTAAGTAATATTTGAAATACTTTTTCTCCAAATTTTGTCCAGCGGAAGTTCCAACAGTGTTCGGAATACAATTGCACAGCAGGCTGTTTCTTACGCTTATATGAGAAAGTGTTTTCCATTTATGGTCCAGTTTCATTGTTTTCATTCTTAGAAATTACGCCCGGGCCATGCGATAATCGACCAACAAAATTTTTAAAACACCGAAAAACCAATTACAGAAGCGAACGTGTAATGCGACGAATTTGGACGAAACTTCGTATCACGAAAGGAATTTGAAATGGCCCGAAACGTGCATAAATTTGACTGTTACCAGCCGTAATTTATGCACCGAGTTAAAAGTCAAACAGCGTGTGTTGCGTGCGTTTCGTGACGGTTATTATCTCTGCGTGGCGCGAAATAAAACGCAAACGGTCGAAACACGTTGATGTTTTATAGGTGGCCGCGCACGATTCGTCCGTCTATATATTTTAATGATCTCTGCAACGTAAATTATTCGTTAGTTCGAATCGCGGATCACGAACGTGAACAGGGGCATGTACGTGTATCGCGTTTCTGGACGAGCGGAGACGTCCCAGCAACACGTGTCTCTTTCTGTGTCACATCGGCAGACAAAAGTTTCAACGATATCAAATTAACGCGAACATATTACGCGGGTCACGCAAAATGGTTTCAAATATTTCGTTAACGCTGTAACGAAGCACGACTATGACGATTACATTGATCAAATTTGAAACGAATCTGAAAATTCGTAACGAGCGTGTAGAAGATACAAGATACTTTTTAAGTGAATACATTTCGCCAAATAGTTGAACGTTCAATTATTACCACATTAGTAAGTAACAATAATTAGTACGGTCATTTCCATAAACGTATCTCGAAGACTATGCTGTATGCTGGCTTTTTATTAAATTTATTATATGGGAGCTAATTTTTTTACCAAATATATGTTTGTAACGAACATCATCTATACACGTCTCCGTGTCGGTTGTAAATTTTACAAATATTATAATCACGATAGTACTGTCTCGTCGTGTTGCGAATGAGATTTCAAAAAGTTTCATGTAACGTATTCATAAAAAAATGTCCCCTGCTGAATGTTCAAATTACTTTCGCGGTCCGCTATAACATGTCACGAACCCAGACAAGAATTTCAACGTTATCGGATTAATGTACATACTCTCTTTAGCTGATCGCGACCACTCAACTACGGATATATCGTGTGACAGATATATTTCTCACGGTGCAAGCTATCGATCGCATTCAATCCACGTTGTTATCGTGTTGGCAATCCTCGAGATCGGGGCAAAGAAAATGTCTGATATTTCGCGGACCAACCAGCCCTTCCTGGCGACGAGCACAGTCTGACAGCCACAGACTCACAGCTGTAATGCGATTTGTCGAGACTGGTGGACCGATTCCCTCCACTCGAAAACGCATCTCGAGACGGCCTTCGTCTACCTCCTGTTTCATTCTTTCCAGAAACCCCTCGAAAGGGTCGGGTGGCGGAGGCGTCGGGGCGCGTACCGTCTCACGAACAGGCTCCAGACATTCGCAAATACCGTGAAGGATATTTTCGAGCCCGATGGGTTCGTAGTCATCGATTTCCTCGTACGACACCGTCGTCTCCCCTCTATCCTCTTCTCCGTAATGCAGGAACGAGTCTCTGTCGTAAACGCTGTAGTCCGTGTCGAAGAAATGGTTGTCAGGAACGGCAGGTTGCGACGAATCGCGACCAACGTTAACACGACTCTCGCTCTTCGTTTCTCGCTAAACGAAACGTTCGATACGTTGTATTAAAAATGCCAGAGAAATCAGCCGCGCATCAACGATTAATTGTTTTTTTCAGTCGTCAAACAAACACCGAACGGTCGGCAAACGATTGCAAGATTACCATTCGGTCTGCTGGCAGAGAAAAATCGTAACGTTTAACGAACGACGGGCAAACAGTAAACTCATTCCCGAAGCGAAATTAAAGGGACACGGTTTTTCAACGCTCCTCCGAGGTAGAAAATCAGCTATCCAATCCACGCGATTCGACATTCGTTACCGCGACATAATTAAACCAAGTAGCGCTTTTATCCGCAGCTCGTATTTTTTATACGATCCGATACGTTCCGCTTATTTACGAACCTCTTTCTCCGATAATTTCTCCGATACCATCGATCCGACGTCGATCTGGTCTTTTAGCGCCGCAACGGCGACCTCCTGCTGCGCTTCGTCAACTTCGGAAGGTCGTGCGTCACCGCTGTAATCCTTCAAAACTTGCAAGATCCCGGAAGATCGACTTTCGCTGGGAGTAAACGGACAAACATCCAGCTTGCCGGATTCTTCTTCCTGACGGGAGTTCGATTAAAAGTGGCATGTTTGTCGGAGAACGAGAGAGAACGGAGAAAAATGACTGGCAAAAGCGTTAATTGGCCGAGTATCGGTACCCTCTGCCTTCGGATCCGATCGATTTTCACTGAATTAACTCGACTCACAGCAGGGAAAAGCAGCGTTTCCGCTAAAATATGCTACAATCAGTACGTTCTGTAAATTTGCGCTACGCATCCGCGATTCGCCGTTTACCGAGGGCGCTGAAACACCCGGTTCCACGCATCGAGTAATTATTTCTCTGGTCCTGTTTCGATTGCGCGGCGATTCCATTTGCATCGGTGCGTTATTAACGAAATTATATTTGGTGATTGCCGGGCAAGCACTCGACGAGCTCGTCGAGTGCCACGTTTGCTCTCGCAACCTTTTCCGTTCCATTAATCGCGACCGATGCCGAATACCCTGAAAAATGATTCGCCACTCGCCGAATAAGCTACAGGGAACCACAGTAGATAATCTCCGACCGAATTGTACATCGCGCCACACAACGCACACGTAGCTACATTTTTCCTCTCTATTAAACGATGCACTCGCGTATCGACCAACGAATCGAACTTCCGATTCGATGAAAAATGGGATTAACGTGAACTTACGCTTTACAACGTTTCACGCGCGAATGTTTCATCCACGATAAAAGGCGTAGAGATTGTCTTCGTCCATACTCGTATTTCATGCAAAAGCGAACGTGTAAAGCGACCAGCGTACAAAATGTCCAAGTGAATGAATGATTCATACGTAGTGGAGAGACACAGTGATAAGTGTAATCTCGTCCGGTAACGAGTAAACGGCCATTGCTACCGACGAACCTAGTTTTCGAGTGACTGATTAAAGAACAGCGCAAGGAATAGAGAACTGTTTTCGTCTGTATCCCAGTCGAAGCGAATGTCCAAAGTGGCTAATGAATAAAGTAGGGCAAATCTCCACTTCTGATGAATCAAACGATGATTCATAGCGAAGCGACAGTGATACGTCTAGATTTGTCCAGTAACGAGTAAACAGCCATAATTTCTAACGAAACCAGTGTTCGAGTAATCGATCGAAAAACGAATTTTGCATCGACGAATTGATTTTACCTCGTTGGTAACCCGAAGAAAGAAAGTTCCGTCATCGATGATCATCGCCGCGTAAGCGAAAGGAACGTCGGCTATTTACGACGATTGTTGCTAATGGAAATAATTTAGATCAACGTACTATCTAAGATCTTTGCGCTATAAAAATGTTTAATGCAGGTTATAAGCGTTACGATCTGCGGCATAAATTCTCCGTTCTTTCACGCTGGATGAATATCATCCGCGATGTAAACGCGTTCGTAAATTCGCTTTTTACCTCTTCCACTGCGGATGGCACAAGATACAGTCTAGAGTCGAAGGTGCTGGTAAGGGTGGACGGTTCACTGGGAGGTGAAATCTCCTTCGTGTCATCTTCCATTATCACATAGGGGCATTCGCCGCTGCAATCGAGCATCGCTAGATACTCGTAGAGGCGGACGAAGGTTCGCACGGGTATCATCGCCGAGCCGCCTTCTGGCTCCTCCGTCAGCAATTCGCACACGTATATCATCGTTTCGAATAGATTCTGCGGGGGTAAGTCACAAAGGATGTAGGTGAATCGGCGCGAATTGGTAGCCGGCAACAATGGCCAGTGATTAATTTAATTCAGCCGGTAACGATGATTCATCGATTCGCATTAAGGTCCGGCGAGTTAAATACATGGCGGAGGAACGTGCCTCGTCCGCAGCAATTTTATGTATTTTCGAAAGACCGTTGATACAAAACGCCCGGAGAAACGTTCTCTTTCACGGCGGAGAAAAATTTCATTAACGAGTCGAACGTTTTGTCTGGAGCATAAGCACGCTGTAAATCGTTCCGATAAATTAATAAGACAACGTTTCGTATAATTCGAAAGAAAGATCGAACTATCTCTATCCGTTACGCGTTTTCTACCACAGAATTTTTTTGCGGAGAGGATCCAAGAGATATAATTATTTTAGACTAATAAACGACCTTGCGGTAAAAACTATGATCTCGCCGACCGAGCTAAAAAAGTGCCTGTGTTTATGCCAGCTTATACCGATACACCCACGCGATAAAAACCGCTGTTGCTTCATCAATCACGAGACGTACGTTGGTACCAAGAGATTATTAAATCGATGAACGAGTCTGGTCTAAAAATACTATTCTTAGGACGCAATAAAGATCACACGCTAGAGGAGGAGGTGGGCTTATAGGCACGCTCTATTTTAGGTATTTCATACGAGAATGTTGGCAGGGAGGTGCTATTTTCAGGCCAGACGGCTTACCTTGCCCAAGAATCCGCAAGCGATCGCCAGGAATTTGTAAAAGTCGCACTCTTTCTCGGGCAAAAATTTGCCTACCAGCAACAATCGCAAAAGAGTGGTTTCGGGTAAAGAGATGCCCTGCCAGCTTAACAGTATCCTTCTCAGGCACACGTTCTCCACGTGACCGAACACGTTCACGAGGGTCTTCAGGTAGCCAGGAGTGATACCCGACGGATGGCTGAAGGGAGGGTACTCTAATCTTTCCTAAGAAAATATACCACAAGGTTAACGATCTATGATCACCAACCGGACAATTGCTCGGGACGTTACGTTATTGACGATAAGTCATAGGCAATGTCCGTAACTCGATCACGCAGAGTTAACGTAAAGCGTAAACTGTAAACTGTAACGACTGTGGCGTCGACAGATCGATCGCTTTTACGCAAGCGGAAGAAAAGGCGTGGGTTCATAGGCCGTTAAAGGATCGCGTGTAAACACGATAGTAATTCAGAAATAAACGCGACGATCGAAGGTGAAAATTTTCTTTCGACCTTGCAACGCCGTTTCGTTCCCGCCGGTTAATAACCGTTTGCTTAACGCTTATTTAAAACAACAGAGAGAAAGTAAGGCAAGAAGCTCGATATAGAGGCGATTGCACGAGATCTATTTTATATTTGCGCGCGGTTAGCTCGTTAACTATTGGTCGTTGGAAAATATGTTACAAGTAGAACATGCTTCGAAGGAGACAGCTTATTTTACGAAGCTCGGAAATCTTATCTAGGCGAACGCCTAGATTTCAAGATCACTTTTATTTTCTTTTAACGTAACTACGTGTTTTCATTTAGGTAGGCGTTGTAGTTTCGTACGTGACGAATTTATTAAGCTATAACGTGTTAGCCAACGGACATCGTAACATGTCTCTCTCTCTCTCTCTCTCTCTTTCTCTCTGGAAACAAAATAAGCATTACTGGAAACGTCTTTGTTGAGATAAAGATTGAGATTTATACACCCTGTGTAAAAATAGCACGAGCAATGTCTCGGCCGGACCGGAATCCTTCGAGTATTGTTTCGGGTCACGGACGTGGATGCTTTATGTCAGGCCGAGATTACTTTGGTCGTTCGACGCGAGCAAAAAATCCTAAGAGAAGAAACTAGGAAAATAGGGAAATCCGATAGTTCAAGGCTGGAATCCCATAACTGGATTCTATTCGCGTCCGGTCATGGACGTCGTCTATAATGCATCAACGTTAAAAAAGAAAAATCCTGAAAAGGTGGGCGTTGGAGGTGGCCAATAAACGGCCAGCGGTCTCCACCGAGCGGATTAATTTACAGCGATCGTTTCGATTAACCGAGTTAATCGATTTTCCTCAGTCTGGCTGGTTAATCGAACCGATCGCAATTAAATCTGGGAAATTTAGATTCTAGGCGAACGAATTGACAAAATCCCGATAAATTCCTATCGAACAAAAAAATTTGTACGCTGTTAATGACCCTCGATGGAGCCTGAGTCGATCGATATTTCAATTTACATGCCTCGATTCACGATCTTCGTACATGTACGATCGTTGCAATAAAAATCGCGGTAAATCACGGCGATCCGATGCTTCGCACGTAAATCTTTATTCTACGTTTTCCACTTAATTTTTCGTAAAAAGAATCGCTCTTTTTCGCCAGTTTGTACCACGATGGCAGAAACACATTGAAAGTTAACGAAAGTTACCGTGCTCGAAAGCCAACGAGAATTAATCGCGCTTGGTACGAAATTCTTAATTGTGTTGGAAAATCTGATTCAACCTATGGAACACGTTTCTTAGCGCTGCTTCGAGACTGATTAAACGAACTCTGCCATGCAAACCAAACGAAATGCCATTAACCGAACTTGAATAATTAAATTTAGCCGGAGGATTGATTTACTTATCTATCCGCTTAATTATACGATACGGATCGACGGGGTTTTAAACGTATAACGTACAATGGAAGCGATAGAAAAGATTACGTTTAACGAGGCTGCTCGAACAAGCACTCGAAAAGGAACGAACGTCCGTTGGAATAAACTTTAATCATCCCTTTGTAAGATAATAGGGATGTAGAAAAGATACGTCAGCGACACACGTTTCGCTTTATCTTCGAACGAGACAAACCGGCGAGATTAAACGCGCACCACGATTTTTCTGCTCGAGTTCCTTATCCTATTTCATTTTTCTCCATCTTAGCTATCATCCCCTGTATTCTTCTTGCGTCGTCCTTTCACCCCCCCATCACCCGGAACAGGTCCTTTAACGTCTCTCGAGAAGAGAAAACGAAAAAATCCGAGGAAAATCACGAACAGGTTAGGCACTTACTTTGACAGGGGGAATATCGTTGTTCGCAAGGGCTCGAAAATAAGCGCAAGTCCATTGCAGAAGATCGTACGGTTGTGTACGAATGGCGGCTTTCGCATACTCTTTTATAACGTACGGGTACGTCGGTGGAATCTTGATCTGTTCCGCGCAGTAAATATCTGACATGTTTGATGAGACAGAAAATCGACGAACGACCGATTACTGTCTGCGCTTTGATTCGATATTACGCTCTCGAAAATCGTTACCGTCGAATTTTTGGTTCTGACGGCGGCGAGAGTTTCAACTTCGACCGAGACTGCTGCCAAGCTCGGCCGTCCCAAATGCTTTGATGTTGCTTGTAAAAGAACCGTTTTTTGTATAGTTCTATGCCGGATTGAATCCTCGACAGACAGCGGCAGCTCTTTGAAACGCGTTTCCACGGAGACTTTTGCTTCTCGAATTCGCGTCAGAAACGTATTTGAATTATGCAAAAATGTACTTTGCCGGGAATGTTAAATTAAGCACGTGCCATCCGTTTCTCGGTATTTAGATTCTTGAGATTTTGTTTGCACTGGAAATGGTAATTTAACGCTTTTCTTTTTCACTGTCTCCACGAGACTCGTTTATTCCTTTCAATTTTCTTTTTCTCCAATATTCCATTTAGATAGTCGCCAAGCGAAACGTATTTACTATTTACCTATGCAACTAGAAACATATCGCGGATAAAAAGGAAGCCATCGAAAGCGCAAATACCGAGAGGCGAATCGATTCAGATGAAAAATAGACATTTACTTTTTATCCGCTTAAATTTCCTACGCTTCTGTTATATCGAACATCGCCGGTGCGCGATGCGTTGAATTTTTAATCTCCAACGAAAACTCCTACTCAATGAAAAAAGATTCGTCTATTTATTGAACTACACGAGGAAACGCCGATTTATCGCACTCGATGGAAATAAACGGAGCAAAATACATACACAAAGACATACACCAGCGAAAGCAAACGACCTGCTCCTACAAGATGCTTCTTTTATTAAATAATATTTTATCGAGATAAACTACGTTTATCAAAATTTACTATATCGTTCCAATTTATTCAAACAGCTTCAACGAATTGTTTCTCTTCGTACATATACTCGTTATACAGGGTGGTTGGTAACTGGTGGTACAAGCGAAAAGAAGTCGAAAATATAGAATAAAAATTTTTCGTTCGAGGCTTCGTTTTCGAGAAAATCGACTTTGAATTTCCGCTCGGTACGCGTGCACTTTATCACGTCTCGTTATAAGGGATCTCACTGTAGATCGTTGTCTCGATGGAAAAATTAAAAAAAAATGTTTATTCTATATTTTCAACTTCTTTCTTCGCGTAGAATCACCCCCTTTCCGCTTGTACCACCAGTTACCAACCACCCTGTACAATATCTTATCGAGACTACGTTTATCAAATTTTACTATATCGTTCTAATTCATTCAAACAGCTTCAACGAATTGTTTCTCTTCGTACATATACTCGTTATATGCTCGTTCACGAGATCCCAATCTTCGTTTTCCTGGTACGTTCGATCAATTGTCACGATTGGGATAGAAACGACAGGTGTCTTGCTAATTACGAACAGAAGAACGCACTTGTCATTCTTCGTACTCGATTACCCGTTATGCCTCGTTAGATCCGTATCGTGGTCTATGGAGGAACGAGCCATCCGCGAATCAAAGGGAATCGACGTGGAGAAGCGGGTCGATCGACGCGTAGAAAAAGAAGAAACAGTCGCAACCCTCGAGGCACATCGATCGTTAAAATGGCCCCGATTGATTCGCTACCGTTTGTTTCCATTATTAGGCCATCGTTACCGTGATTGTCGCTCTGTTACGCGTACGTACTTTCCTCTGTTGCACTTGCACAGATCTTGCAGTTGTCGGATGCATAATGAATCACTCGTATTCAGCGGAACGAGGGAGAGAGGATGGTCGCCGCCCCTTGCCACGCGCGTTTTCTCCTCGTTTATTGTCTCCGTCGTGGCAACAGGCCTCCCCCGGTGAAGTCGTCCTTCTCCCACTGGTGACTACTCCGGCGTAATGGCCGGGAATAGTTTCCAATCGATCGATCGGGACGAGTGGGCTCTTCAGCCGGCGTCGAGCACAGAAAAAGGACACCTCTACACGCGAACAATTGGAACCAACCGGCGCGAAGGTACACGGCCCTGATATATACGGCTCCGTTCCTTCATTTCGGCCGCATGAATATCGAAAGCCAGTTCAAATACGAGCGGAAGCAATTCCAATGTCCCTTGGGAATGGCCTTGGCATCGCAGCTGCCAGAGACTAATAGCGGCCGCGCTGAATACGCCGGAATCGGGAAAATAATCAGCCTCGTGAAGCCTATCGATATCGTCCTTTGACCTCGCTGCCTGTTCGTCAAATTATCAAGATCGAGCGCTACTCCGCTGTGCTTTGCTTTACCTTCCTGTCCCTAATTCCTCGTACTTTGTCACTCTGAATATTGCCCGGTTCCTAGCGATAATATCTAACCTACGGAATATGCACGCGACCATTTCCTCTCCTAAGGATCGTGCAACGTATTTTGGCAAATGTCAGCTATATGGTGCGCGTAAAACGAACGAGGATTTTCCTTAACCTCGCGGAGGTCATGATACTAAACGTTTCGTCGTAGGTCACGGTTCCCTTTCGTTGCTTCTTCGAGATATAGAAATTTTTCATACAAAAGAGTACTCGTGAAATATAAATGATTTATGGGTATAACTGGCCTACCTATAGCTGTATATCATCGCTCAAGTATCGGAACACTCGTTCTTCCACGGTGGAACGGGGGAAAGAGATGACAATAATTTTCTTCTCCGCTATCGTTACGACTATACCGCGATAATAAATATCTGGTTATTTGTATTTACATTTCGCGTTACACTCAGACACCATGATAAAAAAGCTTTCTACGGTAGATGCTGAAAGAGTTATTAATCGGCGAGCGACATAAAAATTTCGTCAACTATTTGTACGCTGTAACGATCAAAAAATATTTACGACAAAAGTGCCAGGTGTTTCTGTCAGATCAAACGCGATCTCCGGAGGGTTAAAAAAGAAATTCTACGGCTGGCAATTTTATCGCAGTCTCGTGCTGTTTTCTTCATAGACTTTCGCGCGATACGATATAGATACCGAAAGCGGAGTTTCTTCCTGTTCATGATTTCTCGCTCTCCACCGTTTCACAATGCGATAAAAGTACGGGCAACTTGTGCAGAGGCCAACTCTGGGGTGCGCCTGTGGGACACGTGTTGATTTTTAGGTGGGTAGAGGTATGCCGAGCATTTACTGGCCAGGTGAAAAGCGTTGAAAGCTGGCGCCGTCGGAAATGCCACGAACATTCTGCACGATCCAACGCATTTCCGGTGAATGACGCGTGCGAAGCGTCGCGAGGAATAATCAAAAAGCCCGGCGAGCAAAGATTATCGTAACCCACGATCGAAAACGACTCGTCGAGGTATCAAAGATTTACACCGTATGGAGTGTTCAAAGAAGAAAAAATGATCGTGGAAAAAGTTTTAATCGAAGATCTTCAACGAGTTAGCTGGCCAGAGTTAGCGATCGTCAAAATCTAGGAAAACTTTTCGAACCACAAGTTTTATTTGCCTGTCGTTTATTACCTCGATTATCATAGCATAAATTATCCTGGCTATGGAAGAAAGAATTGGCGCTGGCAAATTCTTATCGCGTAATATGTCATTCTATATGAAAGTTCCGGCATAAATGCGCCACGAAGCACGCGAAAGAAGCTCGTGCACAAACACACACACACACACACACACACAGGTCCGTGAAAGTATTTCGATACTCGCAGATACGTTTTATGAATATATTACGTTATATGGAATATTCTGAATTTTTATTAATATCGTCGCGAGTCTCGGCTGTCGTGCTCGTATTGGTAAAGTTTATAATTCTGCAACAACTTTGATTCCCTTATTGCTCTCATGACTGTCTAATTAGAATGCTAATGAAATTTCGAAATATTTTCTACGACACTGGCGGTCCTCGTTTAATTTAACTTTATCTTATTTTATTGACGCGTTAGTAAAACCATACTAATACCAAGCGTGATACGAACAAGCGTTTAAACGATCACACGCGTACAGCATATAATAAAATAACGTATAATTTACGAGCGCGTACATAGCGTCAGAAAGCATATTCGATGAGATGTTCCAACATTGTAGCAAGGAATGGGAGGATAAATCCGCTTGATCCAAGTATCTATTGCGTATAGTACATATTCTAGCAACCGGCGTATCGGTGAGACCGTATCCGCAAATGGACAGTTTCAGTGATAAGCGTTGGAATACTTTCGTAATGCGCTATAACCCATTGGAAAATAGAGAGATATTTCATCCATGAAAACACAGCCGCGTGATTGATCGGTCCGAGACGCGATGCGACGAAACGAAATCGATGCGGTGATTTATAAAAAAGTTAAGCACCGATCAAAGGGTTCGTAGCGGTCACGGGAAGATTGATAATCCGTGGCAAGAATGACGCATTAAGATGTATCGTTTGTGCAAGCTGTAGCGTGAGCACGGTTGATGCGGTTGGTCGAGTGTAAAAAATCAAAGAGACAACTTTTTCCCTGGCAATCGGACGGTACGTGGCGTGTAATTACTTCCGACAGATAGAGAGTACGAGACAGGCGAAACTCTCCGCAACTCTTGACGCGTAATACGCATCCACTTCCGACGCCTACGTACCACGAAATACGTTGTTACGCAGGCACGTCGATGTGTACGCGAGCTACCGGGAGAGCTCACGAGAGGTGTAAGCCGCAACCTCGATGAATACCCTCGAGTAGCAACGCATAATGTATGTCCGCATAGTAGTTACGTGACCGGCGAACGAAAATAGATGCACCCACCCATTTTCCGTCACGCTAACTTGTGCACGCGGCTGCCAGATAAGTCTCGCGAGCACGTTTTCTTGGGAACGGTAATTCCTTGGCCGGAAATAAAGAAAACCGATGGATACAGCCCGATGGTGGCCGGTTCAACAGCCTGGAACGAGACCAGTCGGTAGTATGGATTCGTTGCTCGAGAACGAGACGCGAGACGATGATAAAAGGGATTAAGCTTGTTACGATCGTCGAATATTTCAATTGCGCTTATCGCCTTATCAGGCAAAACTTTTATTGCAAAACACTTTGGAATTTCGTTGGTACGGTGCAAAGACACGAATGTGATGAAGCGATCTTTATTTATTGGTCCACTTTAAAAATAGACATTCTGAACGTACGATAAGCGTTAGAGATACTCACGCTGTATATTAACGTAATTCACGTATACGATCTGCGTAAAATCTATGGTTCTACTAAAAATGTGTCGTAGCTTTCACGCAGCTTTTCAGATCTCTTTCAGGCTTTGATACAATCCTGACTTGATGTTGAGTCTCCTTCCGGTCTTGGTGTAATTTATAAATGTTTCGCGAAAGATACGTATTAAAGCTTCGTTCAAACGAACCAAATTAATCCGACTGCTTTAGTGTCTTTTACGGCGTATGCGGGAAAACACATAATGCGGGGTAATCTGTCCATTGAATGACGTATTTTACGATATCCAAAGGCGAAGGTTCTTTTTAGGGAGCCGAGGCTTAAATGCATAGGTCGGGTGTTGGAACAACGCACAACGCCGTTAGGCGTGTTTCGCGTAAACCGCTCCGAGTTTGTCTTCAAAGGCTTAAGGGACAGGGCAAGAGAAATTATGCAATAACCGTGGTGCTAGGAAATGCGGGCGGCACGACGCTGGTAATTCTACTTGAACGTATAATGATACAAGAGGAGGGCGAGGCTCGTCAAAGTAAGCCGAGGGACTAAGAGGGACTTAACCCTCGAGTGCATAATTCATAACACATTAGAGTTGGAGAGGCGGCGATCTTGATGCTCGCATTAGGTAGCCCTTACGTAATGTCGTCCAATTAAACCAGGACGACCATGGGAGGAGCGAAACGACGAGTCGTCAAAAATGACTCGTTCGAGTGCTCCATCGGTGAATTAAAACGTCGATATCCAACGACTGCTTCGTTCCAATTTAAATATTTCTATCGGGAGCAACGCTCTGTCCGACGATGAAATTGCAAATTGCAATTTCGTTATTCTTTTCAGCGAAGCAGTCTACCGCTTTCTTTGATCATCCGCGCATCCAACGTGGAAAACGAGATTGCCGTTTCACATTGTGCATCAGTCGGAAGAACGGTGGAGAGCTCCTCGAGGAAATTTCTGTCCAGGTGTCCGAGAAACCTTTTCGTTTAGCGACGGGATCCGTTTTAACCGGCCACCGGGAAAAGCAAAGTCGTGGGAATTCGGTGTGTTGGCGGTGCCACGGCGAATAAAAACATCGTGGAAAACACGCTGGAAAATCTATCTCGATAAGCGAATCGACGTCGTCGCCTGCGAAAAAGTAGGAAAAACGAAGAAAGGAACGACAGGAGGGATTTCAGTGGCGTTATCCTTAGCAGTCGCATCCAGTTTGCGTTCGATAATTACGCGACGTCTTCGGGGGATGAAGCAGAAGGTCAACAGGGGGAAGTCAAGCGGAATCCCGGTGTGCTTCGAAGCGCGATCAAGCGATTAGATAGCGCCTGCGAGACACAAAAGCTCGATGGAAGACTCGGGCCGAGGCGGTGATGTCGACGATGTCGTCGCCGTCTTCGTCATCGTCTTTGCCGTAGAAAGAGAGCATAGTCGAATCGAGACGAGTCGGGTCGAGTATCGATTAGGTTGGTGTAGGTAGAGCGAGTCGAAGTCACCGAGATACCAAGAGAAAGAGGCGATGGAAGGTGGCGGCGGCGACGGCGGCTGCGACGCCGCCGAGGATCGATCGTCGCCTCTGCCCCAGCCGAAACAAATAAAACCGTAACGAACGCGTTCTCGTGACCGGTTTCCACCGGACTCTTTTGCGTTTTTTCCGCGATAAATCCTATTCCCTCCACCACTGACCAATCCCTCGATCGTTATCAGTTCCGGGCCGAAGAGGACAATTTTTGATTAGCAAGTCCGAAGGACCGATACAGTTCCCCGTTCTATCGTGTTTTCCATACAAGGTACAGTCGGATATCGAAAAATCAAATGGAACTTTGGCTGACGCACAGATTCGTTTCCAAGATTTAAACGTTCAGCGAATCGAAATCTTGCTGTTTCGGGCTATTACGTTGATAAATATTTTTATGAAAGAAAAATAACAATTTTTCTATTTTCTTCCGATGGAGAAACTTCTTCCTCTGGATCGAGTTCCAGAAAAACATAATTTTCGGGCACGAAGATTAAGCCAAGGGCTAAAAGTTTGATTAACGAAAGCGGATGGTCGGTACAATCCGCTATTTTTCTACTGTGTTTTCTTATGGAAGATAGCGTCGAAATAGATACATACAATAGGACTTTTGCCGCGGCACAGATTGTCATCTCAAGATTTAATCGTTCGAGTTGAAACCTTAGTCGTTCGCACTGTCGTATCGATAGATACTTTCATGAAAAGACAGCGACTTGAAAAACAGCGAGAGAAACGCTGTTTCCACTTTTGGGCAAGGATAATTTGACACAAAATTTTTACCAACTAATTCCATTTCTGTATACGAAATAACACTGCGATCGATATTTAAGAGTTAAATAAACGATTAGGAATTTCAAATATTTAGATTGTCGCGTCGACAAATTTTTATACCTTTTTTTTAACAGCGAAACTTTCAGTCCGAGCTGCAGGAAAATTTAATTGCCGTGGACAGAGATAATTTGACGCCAACGGGTTGATTACGAAACGCACTTCATATCCCTGGAAAGTTGAGCGTACAGCAGTACGTTATATAGTGGATAATGACGAAGAGCATGCTGGAGGACGCGTCATCGATCAATTCTACACACATTGCGCGAAAGCTTATAGACGATGCATAAACGAGCAAAGAGAACATTGGACGAACAGTAGGCCAGCGATAATAACTCAGCCGCAGCTGAACCGTCGCAATTTCGAAGTTTAATTTCAAGAACCAATAAAGCCGGGAACGATAACAATAAGAGAGAGAGAGGGAGAGAGAGAGAGAGAGAAGATAGAGAAGGCTTTAAAACGTTTAAGCGGGTCGAAGGGCAGAGACGCTTCCACCGCGTGGAAATAATGGATAAACTGAATGCTTTATTCCTCGTAAAATTTCCAACGATATCGTTTCTTTTTCAACGTATTTTTATTAAAGAATCATACTTTAATACACGAACTCAGGTAAAACGCCGCGCCATTGATATCGATGTTCAATAGTAAAACATTCTAAATGAAAAGGTAAATATACGTAACCGCGACGCGATACGAGTAATCTCCTGAGACTGCTAAATGATCCATTAATACGTCAGATTAGCACGTACTAATCCGAGTAGCGCCATACTTTCGCTCGTCTCGTATCGTTATAATTCAAAATTCTCTTTCTCAGATCCAATTAACCGCTTACGTAACGTCACAAATACACTCGGCGATCGGACTTTTTCTCTGATACCACAGACGTACACGTTCAACAAATTTCCATTTACCAACTTTTACGAAACCTGCGTGAATTTGTCACCGTTTATTTTACTTTTTTTTTTTTACAGTTACATCTTTAAACCTTAATAGGTATCGCACGAAACGTATAAATCTCGTTTGTATTGAAATTATCCAAGCTAATGGCAATGAATTGAAATCGAAATTAAACTAAGAAAATGAAAGAAAAACCTACGTATCGTATATTTTCCCTTACGCATCGTTAATGGTACGTTGTTCCATGTACGAAATAGAGGAATTAGATAAACGAGCTAAATATCCTATATCCGCATAGAAAAGCACGTTTCATCAAGACCGATGCGTGGCGCTTCGCAAGCTTTCATTATCCCTTATGGATAGTTTGCAACCATGCCAGAGTTCCATTACTCTCTTACCATGTATGTAACCCAACGTTTCGAACCAGTACTTGATACCTACGAGGGAAACGATGCGGAGCATCATCGGAATGTATGTAAATCCGGCTATACATATGTATACATATAGGTAACCTAAGTAGATAGATACATATATTCTACTGGAAGAAAACGGCCGAGATTTAGGGATGGTGTTGGGTGGGTGGAGGGTGGTGGTGAGGGGGAAATTGGCCATTAATCTGGTGGAGGCATTTCCTCGAGAATCAAGGGATATTCTACTTTCTAAGACGGCGATTCCTTTCGACACGTATGCTAGCAATTAAGGAGCGTCATATCGCACGAGATATCTAATCGCGAGTGGTCCGCGAAGAATGCGGATTGAACTTTCTCCAGCGGTATATCCGTGTGTATATCCGTGTTTTATTACAAGAAACGACAGCAATATGGCGCGATGGTGGGAACTATGATCGATCATCGGTTCCACTGGAGCGAACAAGAGCGTGGTTTCAATGCCAGCTTATACGGTCGAGCGGTCGTTTTACGCTAAAGTTGGCACATCGGCTTGGCAAATGCAGGTTATTCAATCGTGCTGGGATCGATGCGATTTCGCGACGGTCTCGTCTCTCCGTTTCGATTATTTTCGTCGTAAAACGGAAATACATAAGTCGAGGGTATCGACCTGTCGGGTCCGTTCTATCCGATAATCGGATAAACAGGGGCAGGAGTAGCCCGGTTCGCGTAATTGCTCGATCAATTTTCTTGCAGCAACGGGCGCGTGGCGGCTTGTAACGCAGTTACACCCCGAGGAAATCGAGAAACGGTATTCGAACGATAGGTGGAACGGTTCGGGCTACGGACAGCTCGAACCGCCCATTTCCTTCGGCCAATTTGAATATAGATCGACACGCAGCGACGTTATTAAGTCAATGCAGGAATTCCCGGCGTTGCGAGAGTCGAGGTCGGAACCGATCGAACCAAGTTTCGCGTCGGACAATGGCTGACAACGGTAAGAGGATTCCGGTAGGTGAATCGCGAATAGAATTGCAAAAGGGCGAGAGACCAGCGGAGACCGCGTTTCTCTCTCGCCGTGCAGATTGATATACGCTCCGCCGTTTGTTCGCTCAACGAAAAAGATACCTGAAATATTAGCGGTCGTCTCGTCTCGCGTGCTCCGCTACTCTAAAACTGGAAGCACGATTTATTTTCGTTCGAACGTTAATCACCGGCGGTCTGCTAGGCATTTTCATTACTAGCGCACGATATCCGCGTAAGTAGGATGCGAGAGTGTTGCACGGTGAACGATATTAAAGCGACACAGACTTATGGCCGTTTGGCAGTTCGCTGGCCCTATTACGACATTACGAAAAACGGCATGCCCTGGTTTTATACAATGGAACAACGGAGGAGGCGGTCGCGATTCCCAGTCGTAAAAATTTAATTCCCATTTATATTCGATTAAACGGAATACCGCGTCGACTATAATATCCGCTTTATTCGTACGTACGCTTGCTCGTCTCGCAGCCAGCCAATTCGATCGCAATGAATCTGACGTGTACGATATCGCGAAACGATGTAACGAAAATGTATAGCGTCGCATCGTCAGCGAAACGCTGGTACGACGGTGAAATTGAATGCCATAGGTAGCACGTAAGGTGTGCACCGTGCATACGTCTCCTTCACGTTGACTCGTGAAATATGGAAAAGTTATTCTCGTCGAGTCGCCACGCGTAAGTTCGCACAAAAGAGAGCGCGAGCTGCTGCAATTTTTCGTTATTTCGCTTTACGAGGCCGCAGCGAAACCGCCTTCGTACGTGGAATGCGTGCGGCTTGCGTGCCACTACACGGCGAGCGCATTTATTCGCACCAGCGAGCTCACGCTTCACGCGACACACGAACCAGAGGCTTTACGAGCCGATCTATACACAGCAGCCTCAGTTATCCGGGTTAACTGCACTTTCAACGCAATTTATACTCATCGCGATGTACGCACCAATCGCCATAGCGTAACCCGCGGACGTTCTACCTACCGGTGAACTAGCTAGAAGTGCCAATGATAGCCGTGAATTAGTCGCTGAATTTCGTGGTCACATACGTATCAGCAAACCCATTCGATGCTGTATATTTTTAAACTATTAAGGATCGAACGATAATTCGTCAGAATGTCGCGGATGCTTCGACTTTCTTAGATTTCGTAAAATGGTGAAATCCAAGTGGTAGAAAGAGATCGCTGAAAGTGGCAATTTATACGCGAATCACTTACGTTTGATACGTTCTTCAGTCGATGATACCATTCAACGAACGACGTGAAAAAATTCGTGTAACATCTTTCAACGCTCAAAATTAAGAGAAACAATTTATTTAAATATATCACGTATAGCGAGACACACGAAACGTGGCGTTACGCTAGAACTAGGTCGAACACGAAAGACCTACGTCTATGTACCAAGAATATAGTTGCGGAAACGTACGTGTACGATTTTATTCTGCTACAGTCCGATACGAGTTTCCTGTACCGATGATGGAATAAGGGTCGCTATATCGATGATTTCCGTCGAGTTATGAAGAAAGAAAAGAGTGGCGCGTCTCGTTGTTTGCTTACTTCAAACAGGCATTCCAGCCAATTCCAGTTAAAACGGATTATTCCGCCGGAAAGGAAGTTGCGTAGCGAACCATCTGTATCGGAATTCCAAGTAAACATCGGTTTTTCCAATTCACCGTAATTAGTGGCCTGGTAAAATGAACGAGAATCTCCATCTATTAGAGACGAAGAGAATGAATCTAACGAAGCGCCATAGAGAACGGAGCGCAAATAAAAATGCGGTATCCACGGGAAGCGCGAGCGAGCGAGCGGTCCGGCAAAAAGCTGGAAGATATTCGGTCGACGGTAACTCCACTAATTGCTGCCGGAATTGCGTCTAATTGACGGGCAGACGCTTCATCAGCATTACCAGGAAAACTGTGTGTAGTAGCAGGTGGCCCGGCGTTGTCCTTCGTGGCTCTGCAACAACGCCCTATGGGGTTTGTTTCATTCGAGAGAAAGGAAACGTTCGAGGGGCACAGAACCGCGACGAGCGAAGAAGATGCTGACAGCCGGAACCAGAGCGTCGTCGTCATTTACTCCGCGTAGCTGAGAATCTCCTTCTGCTGGTTCAGCGGATCGTGCTTCCACGTCGCGTTACAACTCCCTTTCTTCGAGTTCCGATCGACCTCGAGTTCCCCGACCGTAAGTCACCTCTCTCCCTCGAGTCCTCGATCTCTTTCGAGGTCGAGTACCATCCTCGACGATTCGTTGCGTTCCGTTATCACCTTTTTGCTGGCGTCGTCGAACGACCACACGCTCGTGGGTATCCACGCGTCCAGGTTTCGTGTCCCGCCTACGACGTCGCTAGGGCACGAAAGGCAGTTCGACGTATCCTGGGCTGACGTTTTAGGTTCCGGCTACGAGTCTCTTGACGCGGTTACACGATACAACGGGCGGAGACTGTTTTAACCGGTGTTGCTTTCTTCTTGCGAATTAATGGTCGACACCGACGCGGCCCGCTTTTCCGAGGAAATTACCGAGCGAACGAGTCGAAGCTGCACATTTCGCAAGCCACCGCGCGAACTGCCAGCAATGCAAATCTTGGCGACGCGTCTCCTCGTTCTTAGCTTGTATAATTCAACGACATCGAGCTGGGTAGAAGCGGCTTCGCAAACAACGCGAGTCCGAGGAGCGTGGCAGAGAGGGTCCGATGTAAATTTCTATTTTTTTTCTAAAAGTAAACCGATTAATAGAGGCGAAGCGGAGGTCGTTTTATTCTCGTCGTCTCTTTGCCTTCCTCTTTTCAGCCGGCGCTTCGCGCGCAAAATCAATACCGGATTCGCAATTTATTCGCTCCAACACGAACGCAACAGATGCGAGCTAACGGTCGAGGAAGAAGTAAAGCGTTTTATCGGAAATATTTTGTCCGACACGGAAGCGCGCATATACGCGCAGATACAACGTACGTACTGTACATGTATACAGACAAAACGTATATATAAATATACACGATGTTTCTAAAACAACCGAACCAACTTTCGGTCGGCGTTCCATTCAACTCGGAATTGCGACCAAGTTCCATGAACACGGGGAATCGCAAAGCCCCCGCTTCTAACTTACAGTCGCTTTACTGTATTCGCGAGAAAAAGACTTTCCTGAGAATACTTTTTTAACTTCCCTCTCAGCCCCTCCCCCCGTTTCGAAACTACCGTTAAAAATACGCTTCTCTATCTCGTTCCCGACGATGCGCGTATCGTCTGGTAACATTTCACGCGTTAAAAAATTGTCCCTCTATTTCCAAGTTTATCGCCAAAAGCGATAGAACGAGTAAACTTTTAAGAGGTTTCCCTCTGTTCGAGCAAGATCTGGCGTGTATAATCACCTCTGCAAGGTGTACGAGTAGACGAGAGCAGGCGGGTATCTCGACGTTGGCGTGTCGGATTCGTTCTAACAAGCCCTCTTTGAGGCTTGATTTAATTTTCCTGCTAGGAAAGCCTTTTTCGGTGAAAAGCTCGCAATCACCGGATAATATCTAGACGACTCTTAGAGAGGGTTGGCGGGCCGCTGTGCCGTGACGGACGTGACTCGCAAGACGAGAAATACGTCGGCGGGTATCGCGGTGAAATAAAATATCCTGCTATTGTGGCACGGAACGCCACGGGAAAATAATATGGAATCGTGTAGCAATGACAGAGCGATAATGTAAGGGAATATGGCTACGTTCGTAACAAAAGTAGCCCGTCTTATCGTCCCTGTGAACGCCATTAGCGTTTCCGTGCATCGTCGGTATATATCGCATCAAGAGCATTTTTGGAACGACTATGCGTCGTCCCATTACTCGAGAAATTCTTGCCAAAGTAATTTAACGTCGCCAACTTGTGTTCCCGTGCAATCTTAATCAATTTCACGGCGTAGCCGACATATCTTAACGAAAACATTCGCCACGACGACGCGACGCGTAACGTTGCACGGTTGATGAAACGTAGGAATGCGGAACACGAGTTCAACTACGTTTGCACTCTATTACCGCGATACACCAAAATTGACCTCCTCGTTAACGAGTCGATGAAACGCAACTTCGCCTTCTACACTATTGAATTTGCCTGCAAGATCCTCTCTTCGTGTACTTCTATCGTCGTGTACTCGGAGACCTTGGCATGGAATGTGCGACTTAATTATGTGTGGGTATAGTATGTTCGTTAACACCATGCCTCATATTCAACTCGTGTATATGTACGTAGCTGCTCTGGCGTCAGCCTGGAATACCAGCGATGAAGTCATCGAATGAAAGACGTCGGAAAAGTCGCACGCCTTCGAAACGTATTCGTAGCGCTTTGTCGCTCGAAACATTTGCCTCTGTAGAAACGACGTATTTCTGCATTCGCAGCCCGTGGCACCGATCTCATATAAAAGACTAATGTAATATGTATTTCAATATGTACGTGTATGCGACGAGAGTATAAACAGGCAGCCGGTCTTAACGAGATCTTCTCGACGTCTGATTTAATTTTCAGGACACGGAGTCATTCGACTGATAATGTTGCTTCCGTCGCTGAAGAGAACTGCGGCTGAGTACAGCGAGCGCGTTGGCCACTCGTATCGCGAAAGCAACAGAAATACGAAGAAATGTCGCGTTAACGTCTTAACCGATTACATCGGTCGATCTGATCGATGGATAAATAATTACAACGTGGATCGTGGGATCGTATCGCGTGCAGAAATAACGCACGCGAATTATCAAGCTGTTACATTAGTAACGGGTGGCTAATTATAATCGGGCTCGTTCAATTATTGCTCGTTATCACGTCAATTAATCCGCTACGTAACACGTTTATGTATATTTCCGTGCAGTTCGTATCGGCCGCTGACAAGAGAACAAATTATCGACGTGAAAAGCGGGTCACATCCGAATCTAAATTCGTTAGCATCCGACCAACTTGGAGGATACTTTGCAGGCTTCGTAAAGGCTCGTTATATCGTAGCCACGTCCGAATGTGCTAGCCGGTGTTTCTTGTTTGCATTGAAAGCCCTAGCTAAGTCGGAAGCGTGTTTACATGTACCTTGCCGTACAGCGAAGCTAAGTGGACCAGAACCGAGCGAGTGACCAAACCTAACGAGGCCTCGTTTGCGGCTTGATTTAATTTTCCAGACGCGACGGTATTCGATGAAAAGCTAACGGGAGGTCAACGGTTGAAGGTTGTCAGGGATCCCCGGCAGAGCGTAAAGAGTTCGGCAGAGGTTGCAACACCCCGGGGAAAGAGGCACGGAGCGATGGAAAAAGAGGGAAGATGATCTTCAGAGGAGAAAAGACCAGCCCAGGCCGGATCAGCGCAATTTACGAACCGGCAGTCTACGCTCGTGCACAAACTTAATCCGTCCGATGCATGGAATGCAGAATGACGGAAACTGTCCTCCTGTGTATCCATCTCGAGAAATGGAGTCTCTTCGTGGAGCATCACTGCCGGAATACCAGAGACCAGACTTTACAGTCGGATATTTGTTTTTCCGGCCTGAATGCTGAACACTCCGGCGAATGAAGTATTCATAACGAAAGGGACGACGTATACCGAGGAAAAGAGAAGCGTTTCTTCCGCGAGAAAGTTAATTGGACGGAGTTGAAAGACGCCGAGGCCCGGCGCCCTTCTCCTATCGTTTCCTCGACACACCGAGCACACGATTAATTTTACCGACGTCTGTCGTTGCTCGACAACTTTAGATTAAGCCCGGTGGAACTTTCGAAAAGTCGACGACCGGGAAATTTATTCGCCGAACGACGAAGGGTGAAACGACGTATTAATATCGTATCGGTGACCGGAGCACGGAGGAAGCGTAACATTTTCGTATACCTCGGAGAAGTGAATCGTTGGCGTACGTTGGAAATCCGGGCGGATCGATCGTCACTGTAAAACGTACTTTAAATCCGAAAATCATCGTCTACGTCTGCATCACGGAGTCGGATGGAAACGAGAAAATAGCCGAATTGAAATCGAAAAAAGGAAAGGGAGAGGCGTACAGCCGGCCAGATATTGGACAGATGTCACGTGGAATGTGCAAATGTACGAACGAACGTGAAGCAGAAACTGGAACGAGAATCAAGAACAGTGACGACACACACCAACGCGTACGCCCGTAATCTACCGTACAAGCCGCAACAACAGCGTGCACTCTTGACACGTACTAATACGTGCAACATCGTACAATCCCGTGGAGACGGAGCGCGCAATTACTGCGCTCGCAAGAAGCAATTATCAAAGCATTGAACGACGCGAAGAATCAGAGGAACCTTGTGTCGCGATTCGTTCCATTCCACCTTTGTGGTTTTTGCCGTTCGAACGGAACAAAGCGGAAGAGAAAGAGCAGAGAAAGAACCCATCGATCCCCGGAGTATCGCGGCGAGCGTGTCTATCGTGCGATAATTGATTGTTCCCGAACAAGAAAAGCACCGTACAATAATTCATCGAAAGCCATAACGCGTCATAAAAGCATACAGCAACTTCGATGAAACTAATTTAACTACTCTCTCTCCGTTAAATCCGCGGGCGAAATCCACGTTGCGTTTCTCGTTTCTCATTCGATCGACCTAAAGATCTCACCGCGTAACGGTGCCCGGTAGGTAGGTAGGTAGGTAGGTAGGTAGGTAGGTAGGTAGGTAGTTTGCGGTTCGTACTTATTTCGACTCGACTCGGCTCAGCTCGATTTCACCGTTCTATTCGTTATCGATCCCTGCGCTTGAAGACCGAGAAATTAAAGCACCCGCGGGGACTTCTGAATCCACACCGCGATTCCCTTCCATCGTACCATTCAATTATCGTATAACCGAAAAGCTAGCTGATTCTGGCAAGTCGCTTCGTGTACCGCTGCATCGTAAAATCCCGGGAAGGCGCGTTGTCGTTGACTTTATTCTTTCCGTCTTTGTCCCTTTTTATCCCCGCCGCATTTTTCCTACGCGGTATTTCTGTGTGGTTGTTTCCTTGCCGATCCGTACATACCTATACACGTAACGCGCGGTTCTCTTCGTCGTTCTCTGTCATTCTTTCTCAGTTCCGCCGCCCTCGCTTCCACCTAACCATCCTATATATCCGTGTATATGCACACGCACGCACGTTTAGTACGTACACGATCGTGCACCAGATTCCTGGCTTCCGTGTTTCCAAGATTCCGCCGCTGTTTATATACCGCACTCCGCCACCATAGCTATATGTATATTTGCGGTCGATACTCGCGATAACACGGCAAACTATGTAAAAGGAAAAATTGTAAAAAGCTGTAGAAGCATGGAGTATGGTCGAGAGGGAAATTGAAAAACCGATTTTTATTTCGTTCGTGATTTTCTTTTTTGATAACCGCGCGCTCTGTGCACACAGAAGCACGCGTTCCAATTACTAAATTCTCAAGTTGCTCGATGAGGAGGATATTAAGTATCGATTCGTATGCACGAGCGTTCTCCGCGGCCGCTCTCCTACGACCTCGCTATGGATTTTCTTCTGCATAGTTTAAAGGGCCGGCCCGTTAGATTGTTAAAACGCAATAAAAGTACCGAAGCTGTGCTTTATTCTCGCGCAATCCGGCCGGGGGAATTAACGGCGCAACTTTCGGCAGATCGTTGAACAGGAAACAAGCGTGTTTCCAAAAACACAACTCTGCCGGAGAAGTCATTAACGCGACTCAGGGCTGCGAATTGCGAGGCAAGAGAATCCCCGTCGTATAACGCTCTCTGGGACTTTTCAACTCCGTCCATAAATCGTTAGTCGAAAATTCATAGGATTTGTACAGGGGATTTGATTGCAATTTTGCCTCACCGTGTTGTCTCTATGAAGTGAAATTTATTTATTTATTTACTTATTTATATAGGAGAGAGATGTACATCGTTACACACGGATAAGCTGTGAACTAATTCCCGATAACACGAGATCGACGACGTGGTGTACAATGACAATTTACTTTTTCGTATACCAATTTTCCACTATTTTACTTACGAATGGGGCGCGATAGATTTTTATGCAAATTCGTATCTTTATGATTAAATTATTTAAATGAACGTCGATAGGAAACTGTTCTACCAAATATCACAAGAAGAACTATAATTTACGCATCTTACGTATTTCCTCGTATTACGCAATAAAAATCCGCCATCTATTTATAAATGTAATATCCAACATCGTTCTTCCGAATACATTAACTTGCCAGATCCCACGGTGTTAAATATCGTAGCGTAGTTAAACCAGTCGAATAACACAGGATAACCCACTAATCCAGAGACTGTGACGAAGACCAACTGAATTCTAGGGAGAACGATTCCAAGTCTACCACCGTACATCGTAACGTTTTTCCCCTCGAATAAAGGGAGATTTTGACCAGTACCCGCTTTGGAAACCAGTCGTTTACCCGAGCTCGATGTTCCCACTTTTCCCGGTACGAAGCAGTTTGCGACGGCCTGCATTATGCATTCCGTAACTTTAAAACGGTTCAACGTGCAACGATGCGGCTTTGCGCGCTTTAACAAATAATACCGCCGGTTACATTTCTGCAAACGTGTCCCGCGATACGCGTGCTCCATGAAATTTTAATACGATCTGACATATTAAGGGAACAAGCTTGCGAGTTTTCGCGAAACTATGATAACGAGACCGCCGTTAGTGGAACGTTTTATCATACATCGAGTTTAACCTAAGTACTTTTCGAACTGGAATTCTCTCGTTCGAATACGCTTGCCGATCAACCTTCCTGGCATATTAAAAAACTTTTTCCCTTGGAATTCGACACGAGCCCCCTCGATCGGAATCTCGTCCGATTAGATATACTCTTTAATTAAAAAATTCCATCTGAGATCCAGATTCCGAGTCAATCTGCCACGTTAAATCCGTTTCTGATTCAGCCTTTAACAATCTGGCCGGTGACAGTCACGGTAATGCGCACTTTGGCGCACGAGGATAAACGCACAGGTTTTACGATCGAAAACGGAAAAGTTCGCTGCAAACGCTACAAAATTTTCTGCAAATCCCGCGAATATTATTCGCCTATGAATTTATAGCACGGTTCGAAAAATGATGTTACTCTGCTCGATTGTAGTTCGGTTTTTGTTCGTTTACTCGAATTTACTTTTACCTTGTCGCGGCAATCCCTACGTTTCATATATATATATAAAAAAAGAAAAGTAAACATTTGTTGATGCTTTTGGACGAATTTCGTCAAATTTGCTGGACTGTTACGAGATTAAGTCATCTGACGCGCGAACTAGATACAAAATCAAATATCCTCGTTCTTCTTTCCGTTGCGAGACGACGAAGCCAAGACAACGGCGATATCGCCTCGAATTAATAGCACCCTCGGGAATTTTAATTTTCTCCTTGACACGTTCGCCGGATCGACTTTCGTGGAGTTCTCGCGCCCGCGCGTTTCCACGCTCTACGCTCGCAAAACGACGTCGCGTACATTTTACAATATAATCGTGTGATCGTCGAGGATCTCTCGCGAAAGAGCCTGGTTCCGAGAGCAGAGCGAGAAAGAAGGGGAGACGAGAGAGCTGGGTGAAAAGAGAAGAGAAGAGGAGAGGAGAGGTCTGAGTGGACTGCCGTCGGCACTCGCCACGCTATAGTGGCACTCGCTTCCATCCCCTTTCGCGAGACCGACTGCTAGCCAGCGATCTCGTCTCGAGTGTCCCACGGAACTCGCAACACAGACGACGACGACGACGAGTTGTCGCTGTTCCCTGGCTCGCCCTCGCGCGCTCTTATCACCGATGCTGGCCTCCGCGTCGCTTTAACCCGACCCATGCGGCGGAACTTGCTTTGACGCGCGATCGCCCAATAAAACGTCTCGCGAGAAGAATAACTCCGAGGCGAGTGTTCGCGCCACGTTCCATCGTGCCGCGTCGTTCTCAGAAACACGCCTAACGATGGAAAGAGAACTGGAAAAAGGCTTTCCGTGCAGCTACGAGATGCTTGGCAAACTGAATTCGACTACTGTTCCGAAAGACGCGTAACCAGGTAGCAGATTCGGACGAAATTTTTGTAGCTATCGCGTGAGAA
Organism: Bombus bifarius; assembly: GCF_011952205.1. Lineage (NCBI taxonomy): Eukaryota > Metazoa > Arthropoda > Insecta > Hymenoptera > Apidae > Bombus > Bombus bifarius. Next base: position 2,378,043 of record NW_022885586.1, on the reverse strand, counting down.
AAACGATTCGAAGCACGAAATCTAAGCCTTGGAGAGGAAGATAGAACAAGAATCCTGGGACTCGTTACGTTTGCTTCTGAATTAGACAAAACAATCCGTGCGATAAACATGTATTTTTATAAAGCACTGTCGCTTAACTCGAAGCTTTGTAGAATGAAAAGTATATGGAGGATTTCTATGTATACGATTTCAAACGTATAATCTACATGAAATATCAAAATTTGACGAACGATGGAGAATTTCCTAGGACTTTTGGTACGTGTGTATGATCCATCTGAAATATCGGAATACTTGGCCGGTTTCGACAGGATGTCAAAATCATTACGCCACGATAAAATTGACGTTACAGGAACGATGTACATTATTCAAACGCACGAATCGCCAGTGGTAATATCTCGCGTTTCAAATCCATCATCTTGCCCCGTGATATCAAGTTTCATCTAAAATCGCCCGCCCATGCCATTCGCAAGAATATCGCTGAATTCGATCAAGAAGCGTCATTAGCGTTTGCTAATCGTAGAACGCTGCAAGCTCTATTTTCGATGTTCCATTTACGTCCCGAATGACAGCGTAGTAGCGGTGCATACGCTGTTACAACATCCACCGATCGCGTAGGAAGTACACCACAGTGTTAACGCAGTATTTTCATCGTGAGTGACGGCGAGATGATCATTCGTTTCATCGCCAGCAGACACATCAGCGCTGTACGTTCAACGTCCGCCAAGGATGCGCATAAAGCAGCCAAGAGAATGAAATGCACAGCCTGCCTCGCGCTACTTTATGCGTCGTGTGTAATATGTAAATAACGCTGTATACTAACTAGGAATGTCTTCCGCTTTTCCCTCCTTACAGTACGCAATCGATGTTCTACATAGCAGCTACAATATACATCAGAAAGAATACGTGTCCGGTGACTGTTTCGACTTGACTAATGGCTCGGAAGAAAGGGAGAAACTAGCTTCAACTCGTATTTCTTTCTCTTCACTTATTACCGTCGCATCATCGAGGATGCTGCTGCAGCTACTGCCTACGCTTTTTCAGCCACTCACGAAACAAGCTTTTATTCGAGAGCAGCGAACGCTCCGGTTTATAAGTAGTATCAGAGTTTTTTATCGTGTCTACAGGAAGTCAGTTTAACCCTAGGAATAATTAGAACGATACTTAAGAATCATTATCTGGCATAAAATTTACGTAAAGATAGAGCGGTTGGTGAAACGAGTCAGACGCTTGTCGCAGGCAATTTCTATGCGCGTACCGTACGCGTTGTAATAAAACGTATCGAAATTTCATTGACAGTGTTACGATGCGTCGCTCGCCTGATTATATCGGTCAAATTTGAAACCGATCTGAAAATATGTATAGAAATTATACCTGATGATCACTAGAATAAAAAACGGTATCGTGGCATTACGACGAACGATATCTCGACAGTCTTAAAGTTGACGAACAAACACGCGTTTACCTTCGAATACTTAACGCTTATGAACGAAAGTGTGCGTCTTTTCACGTCTCTGAGTAGAATCACTCTCGATGTATATCCCCGGGACGCGGTAACTTCTGCAGACTGGCAAGATGCGCGAGCGAATTCCCCGGTGATTCGCGTCAACTTTCGCAATTGAAATTGCAGGAGATTCGCGAGGGAGTAGGCCACGGCGGCGGCCAACGAGTTATCGTCGAAACGCAATAATCACGCTGTGGTAATTCATCGCGTTATTGTTTAACTGGCAAGTTGGCGAGCCCGCGAAAGCGGCTAAGAAATAGGAGGTCGCGCAGGCCGCCAGCAACTTCGCTCGTATAAGTGTCTGGCGAGTTACTCGCTAACTTCGAGGACACGGTAACAAGATAATGTACATGCTGTTCGCGTGACTCAAGATGCGCCGTTCTGTTCCGTATTACCGTGGCTAATTGAGTTACAACCCTAGTGTTCGTTGTTATTATTAATTATTATAGCGATTAATTAAGGGAACGAAGATGGGGCACCGATCGAACTCGCGTCAGGGTCGTGCGACCTGAACGAACCACGGCCTGCGAGCGCACGAAACGCCGTCGTATCGCGCACCAATTTACGACAAGGGGCGGAAAAATTGATCCGACGAAATTACGCTCGGTTAAAGGACAATCTCCTCTTTCGCGCGACCTAAGTATAATTATAGTTACATACATGCATAAGCGTAAATCCGATAGGGTGTCGAGAAACAAGTGGAGCGTACAGATTTGTCTGGTCGTAGGAGTTAACGTCGAAGTTCGGGGCTACGTTAACGAGGTAATATACAGGCCGTGCACGTCTATGGAACTGCAAGCCTGTAATTCGTATCACCGGCAAGCGTAGTGCAACGAGTAACTCGGTTACCAGGCTTGGTGTACGCGTTGCGCGCGAGCTGTTTTCCATGCCCGAAACTACGATCCGGTGTCGTTAACACCGGCACGAAGCACGAGACCGAACCGCCGGCTGTACGAATTTTGAGGCGACGTGACGGCCGCGCGCGAGAACTCGCTTGTAAATCAACGTCACCGGCCGATACGTATTTGGACGCGAAAGATTTTTCGAAACTGGCTATCGCGCGTTGAAACGCGAAGACAGGCGCAGGCTCGCGAAACGCGGAACTATCGGCCGTGACGACGTTAACGTTGAATTCTACGCTATCGCGTGTAAAACAACGCCGTGAACCAAAATCACGACACCGTGACTGATACTGTCGGTGGACGCACTTTGAGAACTAAAAGATGGAACGGAACGGAGGCCGAGCGGAACGTATCAAAGGCCGATCTGACTGGTAACATTACCGCAAACACCGCCACCCGATATCGGCAGTGGATCTATGGCCGCGAACTGGAACGGTTAATCACGCTGTTTCAGCTCCAGTTTAATATCGCGTTATATACATTGGCGCGCTTCGAGTTCTCGCGACGCGCAGCAAACGCGTAGACGAACATCGGGAAATCCAATCGGACGGAATCGTGTACGGGGTCGGTGAAACGCGTCGACCGATAGGCGTTTCTATTAACGACCGCGAAAAGATATCGCAGCTGCAAATCAGATTTTCGTCGCTACGCATCGTTGAATAGCGGGATCGTGCGATGCATATCGTTCTGATGTTTGAAACCGCGTTACTCCGTGGCTGCCACGATACGAACGAACGGATCTAAAATTTCCATGGGAAAATCTACGAACAGAATTCCTGGATTAACACGCCACCGCTCCTCTCCTTGTCAGTCACGGTAGAACGACGCTGCCACGCGTTCTAAAGTTCGATGCAATACAAACCGGCAGAGTGGGAAACTTAGCCTCGGAACGAAGCTCCGCGATTCCATGTAACTCGACTTAGTTAGTTCGATAACATTCGCGATAACTACGGTATATCTGATTGCCGGATTTAACGTTGTTGGCCAATACTCGAGACTTTCCAGCCTCGTTCGATCCTCGATCCGGCAAATTCGTTCGTATCTATGCTAAACGCAAGCTGATTGCAACGTCTAGAATTCGTAGAGAAACTCGTCGCTCAGGGACCGCTACAATAGCCGTAAGATTAATTTCCACCGTGTAAGATTGTGCAGAATTATTTGGTCAAACCGAACCACGTTATACAAATTCGATTATAATCAACTTGTAGGCGATCTACGTTCGAAGTTCACGTTAAAACATAGTAAATCACGTTTGCCATCTTAAGAGGAACAATTTTTAAATAGAATATGTCCGCGTGGAAACTATCTTTACGTTTCAGACGAAATGTACACGTCCACGTCACCAATTCTAACAACGTTAATTACGCAGACTGATATCGATGATATTAAACCGGCGCGACGACTATATTCGTTTCTTGCGAATTTATCGCTTATGTTCGAACGGCTCGTATCATCGAATTTATCGGATTACCCTATGCACCGACTCGAGACCGACTTTCTCGTTCGCTCTCTGAACAGAGGTACAAGAGGAGAAAAGATCGGTCGTTCGGCGGAGAAAAATTTACATGTCCGGTCGTATTCGTTTTTCGATAATAACCCGCGGTCGATGGCTGTCCCCGGCGACCCAGATTCATTTCGAGCTCTATACAGCGATGCGTATACACGGGGAGTCAAGTGCGATCGATTGCAGTGGCATAAGACGCTTTAACCTAAGTCGCCCAGCAAAAGTGTATGCATTTCAATAGAACGAAGCATCGTTGGTATGTGCCTAAGACGCCCCTAGCGCTCGACCTATATTCTTCCAGCGATTCTTTACGAGCCAAGAAGCAACGCCGCGTTGGCGAGCCAACCTATAGAACGTAACGCGTCTCCTAGCAATTGCCCGGTACAAAACCGCATCCAGCCAGGCTTCGCCGTTGAACGAGTCTATTTTAACGCGGATGCTCTTAATTTCGATAGGCCGTGAACGTCGTGAAAGAACGTGCCTTCGATCTAGCGCGGATATTCACCAGGAATATACGTATAACTGCCGGTAACCATAACAACGGCTGTCTTTTGCGGCCAATCGATTCATTTTCAAATCCGTCACAGCGCACTGGTTCGATCTCCGAGATATTTCTGTCCTTTTCACGCTCGAAGCGTAACTCGGACTTGCTGTAAATCGGACGTATCGGCCGTGTAGAACGAACGAAAAGGAATCGATCGCCGCTCGGTTCCCCTTCGATTAATTAACGAAACGACATCACGATAAAGAAAAGTCGTTTCGTAGCAAGTTCTCGTCGAATCAAATTCAGCCGATTATCAGGCGAAAAGCAATTCCGCGGAACCAGGCAATGGAGCGGTTTGTTGTATTACCGTGAGAACTACCCCATTCGGCTGTGTCATGTATATAGGAGGAAAGAAAGAAGGAAGGATGGCGCAAGTGGGTTGCACGGCTTAAAAGTTTCTCGAAGGTTGGTGGGTGTTGGAGAAGGCTGCGGGTGGCGAAACTGCGCCGTACCACCGCGCGAAAATTTTGCGAAGTACGTGCTCCTCTACGCGGACAAAAGTAACGCCGGTGCAATTTCACAGCCGTCGCATCGCGGACACGATGAAATGCGTCCTTTCGCCTAAATTCTAGAGAACCGCGACGCCTGTGCGCGTTTCTATTCGCGGCGAGAATCGAGGCCGCTTTTGGCCGGAACACGGGGCGAAACGACGAGAGATCGAACAGCGGTTTCCTTGCTGTCGTTCGTTTCATCGTTCCGTTGATGGACTCTTTTGATCACCGCGATCAAACAGTCCATCGAAAACAATTTCATCAATTTGCGGTGCTTTTCAATCTCGACAGCGATAAATACGGCAGCGCGTGACATCGGATTCGTCGGTGTCGAATTTTCCCATTTAAATTCCGAATCGGTGCGCGTTAAGCTGTTCGAGCGCATTAATTATCGCGCGACGGCCATAAAGTTGACGGACGCGATCGCGTGCTCGCGGTTCGCACTCCGTGTCGGACGAATGAAAAAGTCGGCGCGATGCTTGGCGGTCGCACGCGAGAACGCGACAGGAGAAAATGGAAATCGATAAGCAAACACGAGCTCGCCGCGATACAGAAGTTAATTCGATTAGACGAAGCGCGGGATACGGAATGGAAACGTGTTTTAGATGCCGGATAACAAGCTCGGGGAATGCATACGAAACGGCAGCTCTGCCAGCCGCTTGTTCGCGATGACCGTGCGAAATCCGCGACACGGCAACCAAACGTTTATACGACAAGCAAGGAAAAAGGCATTCCGCCATTCGATACCACTGGTCGCGTTCGTCGAATCGGATATGGATATCTCGTGGCCAGAGAACCGAGATCGATTTCAAATAAAGCGGAAAAGGTAGAGAGAGTCGCTATTATATTTAACTTTCGACTTTCCTCCCACGTTTGCCACGTGTATCCTCGATTTCACCGAGTCTCGTCGTAACCATCGATTCCAAAGGGTTTGTTGGAGCACAGCCTGGATGGGCACCGTGTTCCAAACGATTTTATTCGGCGATCTTGCGATACAAAAGTGCTCAAGGAAAGCGGCGTCTCGCTAACCCTATGAATAAAAAAGTGGGAAATCTGGTCCCACGGAAGACCGTATATTCCGACAACATACTGCGGAAAGAAGACGGAAATATTCACTTTTACCGCGTACAAAGCTACAGCTGTCTGGATTATCGTAGCGGGTGGATATCGCGTACAGATGGGAGCAATTCTAAGAATAAAAAGCGAGAGGACAATGCGCGTATCGCTCGGAACACCTGCTTCTCGCATTCTAAAGGATACGCGTTCCAGATGAGAGAAAGAGATACGGTTGTCTCTCAACAAGGTTTCCGCGTAGTTTGCCAGAACCCTTGGCTTACCTTACCTACCCATCTACCTACCTACCTACCTACCTACCTACCTACCTACCTTTCCCCCTCCCTCTCTGTTTCCCTTGCTCATTCGAGTTCGTTACAACGGTCGATGTAGCTGCCACCAGAGACCCCGTAAAATCATTCGACTTCGTTGCCAAGACGACCTACCATGTGTCGCGAAATTTTTAGAGGAGCCAACCACCATACACCATAGCCACGCGACGGTCGATCGAGCTTCCCTTCCGCTTCCTTCTTTTTTCCTCTCTCACTCTCTCACTCTCTCTCTCTCTCTCTCTCTCTCTCTCTGTACTGTTCGCTTAGAGTGATTTTCGTAGGAATTTTTGCAGACTGGAACGGCGACGAAACGTTTAGAATAATTGAACGAAAGAGTAAAAGATTCAAGATGCGACTCTGAAAATAAAGTAGATAATCGTGTCGTTTCTTTCGAAAATCGAAGACAGCTGATTCTTTTAGTTAGTTAGAGTTCAATTACCGATTTGTGTAATGGCATTTGCGGATCAGAGCAACGATGGGAAGTTCAGAGTAACCGGAGTAAGAAATAAAATTCTCGAAAATGTCGATAACCGTGACCAAAGAAAGCAGAAAATCTTTTGGTTCCTATCGCGGATCGGAAATAGCGAATTCTCGAATTAAATATTTAAAGTTCAATTTTCGATTTCCACGGGTATGTTCGCAGATCGGAACAGAAATGGTATACAATGGTACGCAAAAGCTTTCGGGTACATTAACATGTTTACGTAAATAAATTTTTCGCCCTGTGTTCGAGAAGCGATATTTCAAAGAATTTCAAATAATATCGCGTAACTATGTAACAAAGATTATTTGCCGTACTGTCTTCTTTTACTTGTCACGGCCTCGTATCGAATATTAGTTAAAATATTTTTAGAAATATTCCTTTGAGGAAATATAGCAAAGGTAATGTAGCGAAAAGCTTAATTTAACTGAAACATTCTACATGCCGAATAAAGGTAAAAAAGATTTATTAACCCTTTGATCACGTAACGAAACGATATATAATTCAAAATGGAAGTTCGAAAAATAATCATCTCCAAGGTTCCCTACATTTTTAGCATCAGACGTAGAAAATACATACCGAAACAAATTCCAATAATTGCGTTTCGCAATGATAAAATTTATGGCATAATATTTATGACGCTATATTTCACAGGCTTTACGAATCTCTCTGCAGTTACGACACTGTTAAAAAACGTGATTCTATACGAACTTGATCAAACTTTTCAGACATCGACGCTTTGGCAGCCTGGCACAAATAACGTCCACCCGATTTCGCATCCTCGCCTATATCTCGACCAGATCACGTAATCTATTATATCCAAATCTAATCTAATCACGTAATCGTCAAAGAGCGATATCTTCTTGACGACGTCTTCGCAGAGATAATGATTCGGCGAGATAAATGTTCCCGAGATCAGGCTCCTCTCTCTCTCTCTCTCTCTCCTTTTCTCCTTATCTCTGGATCCAAAACGGTTAAAATCCACTTGGAAGAGTGAAAAGTTTGAAGTAATCGAGTGGAAGGATAAAACATAGGTGGAAGATTTTGTAACTACCGAAAGAGGGGAGAAAATCGGATCGATGGGACCGAGGCTGGAAAATGGCAAATTTCCTAACTATTTTAGATACTTGAGAGTTTAATGCGGAATATTACGAGACGTTGACGTTATATAGAACAATGAATACTTCATCGTAGGCTACAGTTTGGAAGTGAAAGTAGAGAACGAGTGGCTAGGTGGACGAGTTCGAATGGCCAACAAAGATAACAGATTACCGTGCTCCTCCGAGTAGGACGTTCTTAATTCATCTCAACGGCTACGATAGCGAAATAACAGCGCTATGTACCTGTGCCAGGAGTAGATCTTTGTTAAACTTTAAGTAAGGGGGGCTCGCGCGAATTTTATTTGACACCTGATGAATGTGCTCGTGCCACGAGAAGGTAATGAGAATTCCTAGATCGTGCCGCGAGTCAAGTATGAAGCATCGCTAGTACGTATAATGAAACAGAAAGAAGCGTAGAAACGATAGACGCGGAGAATCGTCGTTCCGGGTATCGTGGAAACGAGCGTTTTCGAGAGAAACAAAATAGGTCGCGAAACTTTAGAAACTTCCCTCGACCAGATGCGACGCTGCAGATAAGAAAATCACGAAACTCGAAGAACGCTATCCCTACACGCTGTTTCAAGAAGCAATCGTCGAGATAAGACAAAAAAATGAGTATAATGTGGGTATAGTAGATACATCGCAGAAGTTCGATACAAATCAGACGCATGTTCGCTAGTTCTATGATTAAAAAAGGAAATAAATCGGCCGAGTGATTATAATAAAATACGTCAATTTCGTCAGAGTTCTTGAAGTAGTCGCGGACAAGGAAAAAGGATATCGAGTTTTCACGAAAGAACGAATCTACCGAAAAGAAACTACAAACGACATGTGGCGTTTACGCAACTGTCGGTCTTTAATGGGTTAAGATCGTTTTGCTTGTGTTCAACGGTAACTACACACGTAGCCGAAGTTTATTCCCAAGTTTTTGAAGCGCTCTGTAAACGCGTCCTTGTACGTACCTAAGTGTCCAATTCCCAAAGACAAAGTAAAATAATTTACATTACGAAATTGCTGGTTTTCGAACCGATGAGACGGACTACGACGACGAAGATAAATACGGCGAATGCGTTCGTACAGAGGTGCAACAGCGCGAGAAAAGCGAATAAGCGCGAATAAAATGCATCAAATAATAGTTCCGTTGAACGATGAATAATGCATGGTAGAATTCTCAGACGATAGAAGACTCGAATACGACTTGGAACTCGTTGCAACGGTAATTGATTCGTTACGAGCCCGTAAACGTTGCATGAATGAAAACTAATATCTATAAAACAAGAGGAAACAGAAGCTTATCTGTGAAGCGCGACTGATACAACGAGAGAACCATTGAAAAGAATCGCGATACGTATTTCCTGTAGCGGAGTTACAGTAGGCAGGGAGTAGAGAAGTGGAGCGCGCGAACGAAATCAACCGACTGCTTATCCGCTTCGAGTTCGCTTTCGAGTATCGAAAATGAACTTGAACGGTACTTTAGCGTTCAAGTATGATACGCGTTTCTGCTCGATGAGCTCAACATCATAGTGCCATACACAGAGGTGAAAATGCGTATTCATTGGGCGTGATAGCGCGAGCTTCGATCGGCCTGATTTCTAAAAGGGGATTCCATTGAGCACGCGACGCGAAAAGCGATCAACGATCGCGAATCCGTTGCGACGCGCGTTCTTTTTTCGCCTCTGTGAAACGATGGAACAAACCGCGAAAGCAGCGAACCGTCTCTTCCTCGCAGCCATTGAAAAAGCCGCCTAGCGAAACACGGCATCCGAAATATCGTACACAGCATATTTTTTCCGCAGCTTCCGCTAAACATTTCCACGGCGTTTAAACGAGAGACTATCGCCGCGGCTGTTGCCGGGCCGAGGGAAACCGCAGCAGACTGCTGCTCTTTTCTTTTTTTCTTATTTCTTTCTTTTTTTTCGCGAAAATTCTCCAAATCAGACGCGATGCTATCAAAGGCCGGGCTTTTAACCGGCGCCTGGTTCGTGCAAATACAGAAACGGAACGTTGCGTGGCTTCCATTTACGGACAGAGAGCCACGGAGAGAAAGCGTCGAAGCTGCACGACGACGATTCGATCGTTTTGGAAATCGCGATAGAATTGCGATCGGACCGGCTCGGCACGAACAGCAATTATACGAGCCGGCGCGACGCGACGCTAGAAGGTAAAATCGGTATCGAGTACGTGAGCAGCGCTTTTATGGGATGCTCTCCTCGAACCGTCACGATCGTAAATGAGATTCGACGAGCACAGTCGCCGATAGTTACCCCCGTTTCCGTCGATCTTCACGCACGAATGCACCGACGAACCCTGCCGAGGAAATGGAAGAGGGTATACGCCAGGGTGATTCCGACTGCACGGACCGGAGATACGATTGGAAAGGGCAGGGAAGGGGACGACGACGACGACGGCGGCGAATTACGAGTAAAACCGGCTGCGAGGAAGAAGTAGACGAGAGAAACTCGACGACGATCGAGAAGGCCAAGCTGCGAGAGAAAGAGAGGAAAGGCGAGGAGCCGTGAAAGAAGAAGACGCGGAGGATACGTTAAAACACAGTAGTTCGTAAGGTAGAGGAACTGATAGATCGAGTGGAAGCGAGACGGCGAGCAACAGGAAAGGAAAACAAAGAGACAAAGATAAAAGAGGAAAGAACAGAGAGGAGTTTCCCGATCCTCTTTCTCGTCGTTGAGAAATTCAACCATCTGGCGTTGTATCGTGGTTCCCCTACGGTGATGTTACATCGTCGTCGTTCAGACTGGAATACTCGGTGGCGCCTACCCCACGAGGTCTCCGACAGTAGCGAAAACAAACAACTTCTGGCTGTGTAATCGGCGTAAAGAGAACGAGGCTAACAAAAGAGGAATCGCGTTTCAAGATATACCGGTTTCTCTAACGATATTTTCTTACGACACGTCCGACTCGATTCCTCCGACTCGGTCGCGTCACAGCCTTGAATCGCTCCAAAAACGGAATATCCGTGACGTTTACCGGTTAAGAACGAAAGTGGCATCGATTCTCCCTCTCCCCGATCTCTTGAATGAATCGAGACTCAACCATGGCACAGATACCACGCACTTACTCAGCGTGCTGCACGTGCCTGTTGTGCATACGTAATGCGTATTGACACGTCGAGTGACAGCACGCGGACCGAGTCACGCTGCGAGCCACTCGTCGAATCGATACACCGAGGACGCGTTAGGGGGCCGATCGTCTCTTCGAATTCGGCAGAAAGTCGGATATCGAATGGAACGTGCAACGATGATAAAAAAGAAAGAAGGTAAAGAAGAGGACGAAAAGTTGAGAATAAAAGAAGAAGAGACTATAGAGTCGAACTTACCGGCGATGGCAACGAACAGGAAGAATATCCACATATCCATGAGTATGCCGGCGAGGCGTAGCTGGAAGTTGTTGGCTGCGTACGCGAGCTTGTCCATCACGGTCCGGGATTCATAGTCGCATGTCGTTGATCAGGTACGTAGTTTCTCTGCTTTGGATTCACGGTCGATTCGTCGAATCGTCGCACGGAATAGCACCCACTGTCCGCGTATTCCACACTATCGGCGGGGTAAGGGAGGGAAAAGTTGATGAAACACCCGAGACCCGCGGCGGTCTCGTGTCGCGTCGCCTCACCAGCGCGGAACGTGTCCTGGCACTGTCCTTCGACTTCCTACGAATCTCCCACGGAGCAGGCTCGCATCGTACGAGCGTCGTATTCGCGGAGGAGGAGAGAGGCGAGCCGCGGCTGATTCGAGCCGAGGAGGCTGCCAACTGGGCAGACGGTTCGTAACGCGTATCTTTAGGAGAACGACGATGTGATACGATGAGATGCGACGAGATGCGCGAGGCCTTTGGCTCTCGCACGCGTGTCCTCCTCTCTCGTGCCTGTGTTACGCTTTCGTGTGCGTGCGTGTACGTATCATACGCGTAGTCCGTTCGCGTGCAGTCACGGCGAGAATAGATCGGCCGGTCCTCCGGCTGGCGTCCCTTCCGGACGACGCTCGGCACGAGTCTCGCACGAGCGGAGATTACGCGTTCGAGACACGAAAGACACGAATCTGTACCGAGAGTCGCCGCTTCCGAGTGACGGCGTGCACGAGTACGGGGCGACCGTCGTCGTGTGCTCTCACCACCGCGTTGCCCGGAGTATTGACCGACTCGGCTCGGCTCGGCTCGGCTCGACACACGGTGCGCCGCTCTGCGGCCCAGACCAGACGCGGAGAGATGCGGAGGGGGCGCCTGCCCTCTACAGACTACCATACAACTACAGCCGATCCTACTGTTGCTGCGCGCGCACTTTAGCTCGTACGCTCGCGGCTCCGTCGAACCAGCTATACCTACGCTCCATGCCAATTCAACCATTCGATGGGCCTTGGACGTCTTTTTTCCCCTTTTTTACCCTCCGTCGAGAGACCTGTCGTATTTCTTCGACAACGCACCGCGTTCCACGAGTAAACAAACGACCAGACCCACTCGTTCGCCTCGTTTACGAAGCTCCTTCTTACTGCGAAATTGTTCACTCGGCGAATCGGAGACGCGCGGCTCGCGGCACCGGGTATATACGGCGAGACGTTTCTCTCGATAAGCTAACGAGTCGCGTAAACCGTATCGATGCCACGAATCCAGTAAAACCGTTCGTTCCCCTTCGACGAGCAACGAAACGCTGCCACGAGTTCTGATATTCGTTCGCGGAAGCGTTTTTCCCTCTCAACGCGATAAGTATCGATGTAAAAATACGCATGCTTATCGCAGGCGGATAAGAAACGTGTAACGCGGCAAACAAGTTGCAGCGTGACGGACGATTGCATAAACAAAGACAAAGCGGTTGCACGGAACCTGTTTACTAGCAACCAGAGATCCCGCGATATTCCCGATAACGCGTTATCGTACGCAGCGGTATCGTTTGTACGAAAAAAGGAAGATTCGTCGGTGCTGACGCAACGACGCGTTACGCCAGTGCTTTCGTTAAACTGGCGACTCGCGTAATAAAAATAAACGTACGACCGGAATATAAGCTGTCGGAGGAAAGGAGACAACGAATCGGTTAAACGTTAAGACGAAAGATAAACGAAATTACGAGAGTAAAATCGAGAGACGCTCGACGCAACGTCGTCGTTACGTTTCGAGTCTCTTACGCTCTCGGTATGTACTTTACGGCGTGCTTTCGCGTTTTCTACGGAACAACGACTCGGCGGCTCGGATTGCCAGCACACGGGCTCGTTTCCGCGAAAGAACACGAAGAATACGAGAAGCGATGGTCCTCGAACGGTTGGCATAGGCAAATCCAGTGATACGGACTGTAAACGTCTGCCGGTAGTTTTATTCGACGATCGATACTCGATACTGGCTTGTCTACCGTAGAGCGATTCAATCTCGAGAACAACTCGACGCCTTCCGGACTTAAGAAAGAGATCTATAGGTCGGATAAGCATCCGAACCGAGATCAAGCGGGTTATTCCACGTGGAATAAAGTTCCACGTGAAAGGAAAAACACGGCCCGGAATGTTCGACTCCTGGACACCAAGCTTCCTGGTCATTTTCTAAGATGGTATTCCAACCCAAAAGAACGGGCACAAAGGGAATCGGTTCTGATTTTATCTTCCTGCAACTATCGAACCGTGAGTTGCTGCCCCCGCGACAATGGCGTCGAGTCGTAGTTAGTCGCACGCGACCTCACCGAACCGAACCTAACAACCAGCCTCGAAACGCACAGCGGGGTGCTTTTGTTTAACCGAGGCGTTTATTAATCAATTGTATATCCCCCGGTCGAAAGCATTGCGCATTTGACGGTCAAATGCTTTTTTTCTGCCTCCCAACGGAGGCAGCCCACTCGGGTCGCATCCTTTGATCTGTTTAGGGGGAACGTCTTGTAACGAGCAGCTCGGAAATTTGAAGAGACGCAATATCTACGTACAATGTAATTTGCTGTACACGGCCAATGAAACGAGACACGGCACTCTAGCACTGTGCTTCCAATTACACCGAACTCGACGATATTACCCGTTGCACGTACTTGACGAATCGGACGAGTTTCTGCGAGAAGATCTCCAACACGATGCTGGCTATTCTCCTATTACCTGGTTAGCCGGTTGCCTCTGTCACCTAAAATTTCATTGCAAGCGCTTTTGTGTAAAACGATAAACGTACAATACGTTGCTTTATAAAAAGTATTTGATACGCTCTCGGATATTATAGCGTTTCAATTAGAACATCTCTAAAGTGTAGCGTAAATTGAATGCATTTTATCGTTGTTATTTTCTACTTGTTTCAGTATAAATCTACTATTTCAATTGCAACGTGTGTGTGTGTGTGTGTGTGTGTATTGGATCATCTAGTAATTAGCGCAGTTTTTCTAAGAATTTAAAACAACGGGAGTTGTTATTATCGGAGCTTTGAAGCACTCGAATGAAAAATTTAATAGGAAAGCATACTGAATTATAAAGAGTTCAGGAAAATCCATCTCTGATCGTCTCTTATTCGGTATTTTCATCTAAATATACGAAAACCAACGACTGCGCTATATTATAAGACAAGCCGCTACGTTATAATCGTTAAAGTAGCAAACAAAGTTAAACTTTGTTAATAGAATAGATGTTCTAATACATATCGATGTAGCGATGGATGGTCTTATCGACAGCGACATGTATCAAACTAGTATAACGAAACACGAATAGTTAGCACACTTCGGGATGCTGCGATTTACGTTAACGAAATTACTCTATGTTATTTTACAAATTTTCGTATTTGACGATACGCTTCTAGCGAACGCATAAATAATTAACAAACGAGGTGGCCGCGTAAACGAAACTAACGCGTCAATTATGAATACAGACGCGATATCAAAGGAATCCTCGAGCGTAAATTATTCTGTACGATAACTCATGGTCGCACGATGCGAATATACGCAATATCATGGTGAACGAAATAACTGTACGCAGTCGGGAAATTATCATCGACGCATAAAAGTTAACGCGCGGATTGAAACGACGTAATCGGCGTTAATTAAAGCGATCCAACGGCGGTGAGTGTTTTTGAAAGCGCTTAATAGGAGAAGACGACATCGCGTCGCGTCGTTTCGAAAGCAAATCTCGAGATTTCCGTTGTACTACGCGGGAACGATTCGAAGCATTAAGTCCTCTTAAATCGTAGAAAATGGCGTGAGTTTCGGATAATTCCAAGGTAGGGCCAATTTCAAGCAAAATCGTCGCGTCTGTCCGCGTAATTAAACTTCTTCCCTTCGGTGTTCGACTCTTCCGACAATAAATCCATTTCATCGACGAAGGTGAATTGCTTTTTCATTCGTTCCATCTTAACGAACGTTTATCCCTATTGATTTCGGGTCATAAAATTGATAGGCCAGGCGATTCCTTTTTATTGATTTTTCCTTTTTTTTTTCGTAAACGCGTGTCCATAATTTATTATCAATTGTATACTCCATACAGTGACCTGCACAAGTAGTGACACGCACGATTAACACACACGCATTCTCATCCATACGTTCGTTCAACAAAGAAAATACACATACGCCCACGCTCTGTATACACATACAGAGAATACACGTATATCACATGTACGCGTATGTAGCATACATACATATTTTTCTTTTTACATATATAATTGTATTTGTGTCGACATCGCTCGTATATAACTATCGTTAAGGAGGAATACTCGTTCTTTATTTTTTGTTCAAAATATATATATACTTTTTTTTCTTTTTTTTTTCGTCGCTATCTAAGGACAAGAACGGCGGAAACGATCGTACTTCATCTTAAACCTATAACTCTCTTATTACATGTAGTTCATTGTTTCCTGTGTGCCATTATACGGTACTTCTTTTTTCTTTTTTTTCCATTAAAAAAATTAATAATAAGTAGCTATGCTGACGTGCGGTATTTGAATGTAGTGACTAGCAAACACTGGGAGGAAACGAGAACGAAGTCAGGGACTTTCCCAAAATTTTCCTCCGTTCGTTTGTATAACAGTAATTTAATTAAACGATATCGTTGCTTGTTTCCTTCTGTAAAGAACATTCGCCTGTGTTTCTCTTTTCGATGCGTCTCCCAATTTTGCCAACGATGAAAATTCGAAATTCTCGCCTTTTCCATTGACAGACGAAAGAAAAATGTCGTTCCAACTGACTTCGATGGCTCGCACAACCACAGCATTCGCTACGTCTTGCGATTTCTCCACCTCAGTATCACAATGATTCAACGTATTGACTATTTCATAATTAATCCTCTTGACTCTTCCCTTTTTAAATGACCTAAAAGTTTGCACGCTAACGTCACGAGTTTTGCGTTTACAGATTTCCCTTGTTCAACGTTGCACGATATTCGCTGCATGTTATAATTCAATTTGATATACGACATCGTGCTTGTTTTTAATTGTCGTACACGTTGCATACGAAACAATAGGAGAGTTTCTATTTTCATCTGCTCAATCACGATCCTCTTTCATGGACGGCGATAAAAAACGTAGCGCTTTTCAGATTATTACAACATGCGAGGAACGCTAAATCCTGAGTCTAAAAAATGTTCACAATGTGCACGTATTTATACAGTTTTTTTTCCCTCGTTTCGTTTGTTTCCTTTTTCAGCTTCGAAATAACAACGACAATTGCTGTTTGAATCTTTCGATATAGAGTCTGATTCTTAACGTATAAATCTTTTTATTCGCGTAATCTAATATAATCCATTGATAGAAACAGCGTTTACGAAACGAAATAATAATTTTATATCAGCTAAAAACCAGCGAGGCATCGAACCATCGCGTTCGATTAATTTTAATTGGATCTACACGATGTTCCTCTGTAATGACTGTTTTGTGACGTAGAAATTTCCAATCGATCGACCGAGATGGATGGTCCACGTTTATTCGCGATGTAACTACTAAATCTACTACCAAATGAACGGGCTTTAAACGAAGCGGTGATTCGTTTCACCTTGTGGGAGAAATGCACATGTATAACCCGTATTATATCACGCGAACAATACGTACGCGTGCAATAAAGAAATCAATTCGGTTGCCCACACGTTCGATGAATTTCGTGAATGCATAATAGTAACGTACGATCGCTTACAATTTGCAAATTTTATGCAAAACGATACGATTCGCGGTTATATTTCATACCGAAACTGTAACGGAATCATAAGTTTAGAGTGTCGTATAAACGTTTCGGTAAAATTTGTACAATCGTTTACTCGTGCAGTGCAGTTTTTAACTACGCATTGAGCTTTCTCCGAATCTAAGAGAATAGATTAGCTAAAATAACGCTCTTAATTTATGAACCTCTCATTGGCAAACGAAAGTATCGATAGAGCAAAATACATACGTTGTTTCTCAGTTCTTTTTAATTTTCTCTAATACTTCGTTGCACTTTGAAGAACGACGCCTATGTAAAATTTTCTTTAACGAAGAATACTATCAGACCTATTCTGATCCGACGTTCGACTGGTCACAAAATACAACAACCATCTCTTTTGTATCGTTAGAGAATGTCGAAGTGGATTTTCTACATTACGGCAACTACCCCACGTTCCTTCGTTAACCTTCATCGTTTATAATACAAATTATTCTTATCTCAAGGCAAATATGTTTCACTGTTAGAATTAATCGGTGACGCCAAGATATTTGTGCACATCTTGTGCGTACGTATCGTAATATATTACTGCTGAGTTTCACACCGTTCCTACGTATAGGAGAAGCACTTTGTGCGTACACCAAAATATAATACTGGAATCGAATTTCGATAAGTAAAACGAATATTACATTTTCAAGGGTTGTGTCGCAATCATAAAGACAATCGAAGCAGAGTACTTCGTTGAAGTTTCTTAAAGAACGTCTAAAGCAATTAAACCGCCTTTTCGTTTTGTGTTTCCACAGCGCCATGTACACTACAAACAACGCGTACTTATCTTTAACATATAGCGAAGAATTAAATATTCATTGTGCTACGAATATATTTTATTTTGCGAACCGTGAACTGAACCTTTCAACGAACAAAAAAAAAAAAAAAGAAATTAACATTGCAAACGAATACTTAGTGTTATCGTACACCAACGGAAGATAATCAAACGAGAAAGTTTCATTCACGTTGTAACGTCCTCGTTGATAATCTTATCATTAGCGAATACCGTACGAGTACCGTATCGAGTACGTAGAAGATGTAAGACGAATATTATGCACGATATAGACTGCAACGTTCGAGTCTGTATAAGCACGAAAAATAATTCACTGTTTGGTATTTGCATTCACATGTAACATTAAATTTCACTTACACACGCAATTGGAGCGCTTCTTAAATGTACGCATTCCTTTTTCACATTTAAATACTAAAGTAGGCCATGGCATTATTTTCTTAAATATATGTAAGAAGGTCTGACATAGTCAAAGTTCGAGTATTGCACTTGATAGAGTGACGAACGTTCGAAACTAAATTAATCGATAGAAAAAAAGAAATTCTCGCGACATTAGACAAGTTTTGCTTGCATTACAAAAGCAATATGTATATTGCTCATTGTATATCTTTCTTTTTAATAATACACTATGTTTCTCAACTTCAATTAGCTAAACACAATACTTTGCGTTGTATATATTTACTTGAATACTTAAACACGATAAATATTTTATATCAGACCTCTATAAATATCAAAGCCAATAATCTAATAGCGAAGGCAATACTGCCTTACGTTGAATATTTCATTCTTGATTCAGAATATTTATTAGATATTCATTAGGTTCCAAATACCTAATGGTATATTTACCGAAGAAAGAGAAACTTATTGTTAAAGAATTCATTTTTCCGAATATTATTTACATCGCTACAAAAAGACAATGACTGAAAATATACTAAAAATCTGTACGTCAATTCAATGAAACAAATATAATAGGAAAGACTCGAGCAAACAATAAACTGTCAAGAAATACATACATCATCATACACGTAAATAAAAGGTCATTTAACCTAAATAAATAAATAAACACGCTTGAAGCTATAATTTCTTTTACCGCTGTCTAAAATAGGAGCTGAGTCAATATATGAAACTATTATAGTCATTTCATGACATGATCTTATTACGTGAAGAAGTAAAAAGATTTCTATAGAATTATGCATTGTGCAATAAAAAACGCTCAATTCCATAGTGTTTTGTCAATGGTAAAAAATTGATGTATACACGCGTACTGAGACGTGGTCTCATATTATCATAATGATGAACAGTCGATAACTCCGACAAATTTTTTCGGTCTTTTAAGTCTTAAACTGATACTGAATTGATTTTTTAAAAAATCTAATTGCGTCTCCGAGACATATAGTATCTTTTTTTTTTCTTTTTCGATCGATGCATCTCTTATCCTTATTATTCTGTACACTTATGTTACAAAGGTGGGATCGATGCTTATTAATACTATGAACTCATACGTGAATCGGCGAAAAAAGAAAAATGTACGAATCACATGTACCTATATACGATGGAGGACAGAGGACCCATTTTTTCGTCTTTTTTTTTTGTTTTTTGGCAGGTGCGTTTCACTTTTTATGACAAAAAGTGACCCTTTAAAAAGGTAATTCGTAATCATTACGCAGCCCCAATACTCACTCAATATTTTTAGGGCTTTATAAAAGATTACATTTTCCTGAACGTCTTCGTTTCCTCCGATTCTTTTCCAACTCAGCTGGAGGTTGATTTCTGATGATACGAACAACCTAGAAGAAAATTATTCAAATCCCTTAGCTACTTTCACCCATGTGCAACTATATATACGATAATCTTCCTGCTCCTTCTTTTATCTATTTTTATGGTCCCCTACCTCATGGAATGCTGCATCTACATTTAATGGTGGGTCTTTGGCAGAAGTTTCGATATAAGGTATATTCAAGCGGTGAGCCAACTCCCTTCCCTGTTCCTCTGTAACTTTTCTCAAATGTACCAAATCGACCTTATTGGCTACCAGAAGCATAGGGTATACGTCTCTGTCCTTTACCCTAAGTATTTGGGTATAAAAATTCATGATATTCTCATAAGATTGTTTATCAGTCACAGAGTATACTAATAAAAACCCATCACCCTTGCGCATGTATTGTTCTCGCATGGCACTGAATTCTTCTTGACCAGCTGTATCTAACACTGTTAGGTACAAATAAACTTTTGTACACACAAGAGTGCATTGTAGGCCTAATGCGATACACTAAGCATAACACAAAAATAGCAGATAGCAGAATTAAATGCGACAAAGCAACTAAATTCGACTCACCATCTAGGATGCACCATTGTTTGTCTACCTCTGTATGTTGAATGTAGCTATCCTCGATGGTAGGATCATAGTCAGTGACAAATAATTTTTGAAAGAATTGTATGGTGAGTGCACTCTTTCCAACACCTCCATCACCAACCACGACCAATTTGAAGGTCATAAGGTTGTCATTATTAGGGGGTCGTGTCATACCGCCTCTTGTTCTCCCGCCCCCTCCCCCGCTGCCCTGCCTTCTTCTGCCTATCCTGTCAACTCTTCTAATGTATTCTTAGCAGCGCGTCTGCTCGTGAATTGTCAAGTCTCACTCTCCGACTAGAGTACCCTGAAACGGTTAACTTACATCGAACCGACGAAATTCACAACGTGTTGCTTCTTAATATTCAACAGCTTTTGTTGTAATGGTTTTGTTTACATGAACACGAGAACTAAGAAAGCTATCCTAGAGAGGTCGCGATGTAACGGGTGTGTCAATTATACTTAATAGGACAAAATTAGATGAGAAGTTCCCAGGGTTTGATTAGGAGTTTACAGATTGTACTGTGACAGTTGAATTATCGCAATGTAGTCTATATTTGAATGAAATAAGTACACACCTTACATGATCTGCCACTCCTGTTTCACGTTCTCCCAGCTGTCAATCTGCGTTACTGTGCGCAACATTCGTTTCAATGTGGAAAGTATGTTTGTGTAAGCTTTAACGTAGTAGCGTATACAATAGGTCTTGTATACTTTTATGACCATGCGCGGAAATATAACTACCCTAGCGGCATATTTTGCAATTATCACACCTATTACAGTGGTGCCAACAATCTTTGACCCAAAATAATACAGAAATGGAAATGTAACTTTCAATTAAAACCTGCTCTTATTTGTAAATGTGAAATCCTTAAGACTTCGCTTAGTCGATTTGAGAATATTCATTTAATATGTCGCAGGATATTGAATATACACTTTAAAAAGAGTGAAAGGTCCATTTTATTATATTGGCAAGCCACTTTACACTCCCTCGTAGTCTACTTCGTTCTACTTCGTACAAATTTATATGAAATGTGTATATACGATAATACACGAATAATACACGTGCAATTTATACGAAACAATTAGTGAACTTTTATATTGGTACCGTTGATCTAATAATTGAAGATCGCTAAAACACCCATATGTGTCTCATTTCATAACGTTACTTATATGATGTATTTTTATCCCGTGTAACCAGTCATAACTTTGGTTAGCCATTTCCGTGCACCTAGTCAAATAATATTAATTTTGGTAAGCATACCGTATTAGTACTTACTGTTTGTAAATATTAAGGCAAATTTAACAAAATTTATTAATGATTATTATAGTTTTTAACATCATTACAGTCTATCATTTGTTGGCATTGATTTTAAGGTTATGTTCGAATTAACCGCCTGTAAACAATCATGATTAACGTAATTTCAACGAAAAATATGGCAAAAAATAAATCTTATGCCATATAAAAATGATCAATGATATTTAAAATGTGTAATTTTTATATTTGCAGTTATTAAATAAAAAAGAGAATAAACATGGATGCAGATCTATACGATGAATTTGGCAATTATATTGGTCCCGATTTAGCTTCTGATAGCGAAGATGAAAATGAATATGGAAATGCTGGAGACGATGCAGAAGACAGAGAACGCTCCGATGAGGAAATGGAAGAAGACAGAGATGAAGTTAGAGAGCAATCGGAGCAAGGAAATTCCATGGCAGTTGTATTGCACGAAGATAAAAGATATTATCCAAGTGCTTTAGAAGTTTATGGGCCAGAGGTAAATTGAACAATTAATTGACAATTAATATATATTTAATTAAAATACGTTATAGGTAGAGACATTGGTACAAGAAGAAGATGCACAACCATTAGATAAACCACTGATAGCACCAACACGAAAACCAAAGTTTCAAATAAAACAACAGCAACTACCAGAGACAACGTATAGCATAGAATTTTTAGCAGATATGATGGATGCGCCTCACCTTATACGTAATGTTGTTCTACTTGGTCACCTACATCACGGCAAAACTACTTTAGTCGATTGTCTAGTGAGACAGACCCACCCCTATCTTCACAGCGTAACAGACGAAAAACCTTTAAGGTATTCATAAATACTCCTAATAACCGCCGTTCAGAGTTAAACAAAAAAGTACATAATATTTACGTTCTTAGGTATACCGACACATTATTCACCGAGCAACAGCGAGGGGTATCAACGAAAGCAACACCCGTGACGTTGTTACTGCAAGACGTAAAATCAAAGTCCTACCTTTTGAATATATTCGATACTCCGGGTCACGTAAATTTTTCTGACGAGGCGACAGCGGCGATACGTTTATCCGATGGAGCGGTGCTGATCGTCGACGCCGCCGAAGGCGTCATGTTGAACACAGAACGTTTACTAAAACACGCGCTTCAGGAAAAACTTGCGTTAACAGTTTGTATAAATAAGATAGACCGACTGATCCTCGAATTAAAATTGCCTCCCTTAGACGCGTACTATAAATTAAGACATATCATCGAAGAAATTAATGGACTGATAGCGCTATATTCGGATTCTGAAAATCCATCTTTCGTGTCACCTGCTATCGGAAACGTGTGCTTTGCGAGCTCGGAGTACAACGTCTGTTTCACCCTGAAATCTTTCGCGGCGCTTTACGCTAAGATCCATCCCTCGCTTAACGCCAATGAATTTTCGAAACGACTATGGGGAGATATATACTTTAATTCGAAAACACGGAAATTTACGAAAAAACCGCCACACAATACCGCACAGCGCAGCTTTATCGAATTCATACTCGAGCCATTGTACAAGATCTTCGCGCAAGTTGTTGGCGATGTTGACACAACTTTACCCGATGGTTAGTCAATATTTCTAAATTGAACTAGTAGATTTCGTTCAACGTGAAATAATATTGTAACTTAATTCCACAGTGCTGGACGAATTAGGCATAAGACTAACATCAGAAGAAATGAAAATGAATATTAGACCTCTGTTGAGATTGGTATGCACGCGTTTCTTGGGAGACATGTGCGGATTAGTCGATATGTGTGTAGCCCACGTTCCTAGTCCTCAGTCACACGCACCAGTCAAAGTTCAACACGTGTACACAGGTTCTATGGATTCGTCTCTCGCGCAGGATATGATCAATTGCGATCCTGACGTTAGTACTTGCGAAATATTTACACTACGAGTATTTCGTGTCCTACCACATAGATTTTAACACGGAAACGATATTTACAGGGCAGGCTAATGATTCACAGCACAAAAATGTATCCTACCGAGGACTGTACTCTATTCGTGGTCCTCGGAAGGGTAATGTCAGGTACACTCGAGGCAGGACAACGTGTCCGCGTATTAGGTGAAGCGTACTCGCGTACCGACGAAGAAGATTCTCGCGTTCTAACCGTGGGAAGGTTGTGGATCAGCGAGGCACGCTACTCGATCGAGTTGAACAGAGTTCCCGCGGGCAACTGGGTACTTATCGAAGGTATAGACAGGCCGATCGTAAAAACGAGCACCATTACCGATCTCAGTAATTCAGACGACTTACATATCTTCCGACCATTGAAGTTCAATACTCAGAGCGTGATCAAAATCGCGGTCGAACCTGTCAATCCATCAGAGTTACCAAAGATGTTAGACGGCCTGAGGAAAGTGAATAAAAGTTACCCATTGCTGGGCACGCGTGTCGAGGAAAGCGGCGAACACGTGGTCCTAGGTACCGGTGAACTGTACTTGGACTGCGCGATGCACGACCTGCGTCGTATGTATTCGGAAATCGATATAAAAGTAGCAGACCCGGTCGTTGCTTTCGCGGAGACGGTAGTAGAAACGAGTTCTCTCAAGTGTTTCGCCGAGACACCCAATAAACGGAACAAGTTGACGATGATCGCCGAACCACTCGAGAGAGGCCTGGCCGAAGACATCGAGGCAGAACATGTTAAAATCACGTGGAACAAGTAAGTAGAAAAATTCCCTAGATCGTGGATTTTTACGCATTTATAGAAAGTTAACAAATGCAAAAATACACGGAATGCGCATAGTGCGCAAAAACGTATAAAATATCCTTACAACGTATTTAGTGGGTGAAATTAAATTTTCGCTTAGGTTCTGTTTCTTTAGTTGTGCTTATAAAAGTATAAATTCACACAAATATCCGCAGCCTATTTGTCGATATAGAAAATAGAATAGTACGTTAATGCAGGCTTCACAGATATATAGGTTCATCAGAGAGGGTCGATCGACCCTGATAGGGAGTAGAAACACGGTTCGTACACGCAAGTCTGGGTTCTTCGGTATCGAGCCACGAAAGTTCCAAAAATCTCAAAACAAAATGTACTCGTCTTTGCAGAAAACGTCTAGGAGAATTTTTCCAGACGAAGTACGACTGGGATTTATTGGCGGCGCGAAGCATATGGGCGTTTGGTCCAGACGCCACGGGTCCTAATATTCTGGTCGACGACACTTTGCCATCAGAAGTGGACAAGACGCTATTGAACAGCGCCCGTGACGCCATCATTCAGGGTTTCCAGTGGGGTACGCGAGAAGGTCCTCTCTGCGAAGAACCGATTAGAAACGTGAAGTTCAAAATCCTGGACGCCGTGATTGCTCAAGAACCTCTTCATCGAGGAGGTATGTATTGTATTGTGTATTTGTTATCTCGGGGACTGCGTTCGAAACGGCACTGGAGTAAGAAGAGTGCTGCAGTTTCGTTTTTTATTTCTCAATATTTTGTTTCTCGAGGTACGTTAAAATATTTGAAATCGAGCGTGATTCTTACCTTTTAAGCAAAGTTTGAAAGCGCCCAGAATGCATATACCGTATTACTATTGTTAATTAATTATTATTAATCAGTCAATAATATTTTTTTCCGACACCGCTTGATTCCGTGAAGCGACGAAAAATAATTTCCACACTTTTTTTATTGCGAACAACATTAATTTCTTTCGTTTTACAGGTGGTCAGATAATTCCGACGGCCAGAAGGGTAGCCTATTCTGCCTTCCTTATGGCAACGCCCAGATTGATGGAACCCTACTTGTTCGTCGAAGTTCAAGCGCCTGCGGATTGCGTGTCAGCAGTTTATACCGTGCTGGCTAAAAGAAGGGGCCACGTGACTCAAGACGCTCCCGTTCCCGGAAGTCCCTTGTATACCATCAAAGCATTCATTCCGGCAATCGATAGTTTCGGATTCGAGACTGACCTGCGAACCCATACGCAAGGTCAGGCGTTCTGCCTGTCCGTATTCCATCATTGGCAGATCGTGCCTGGCGATCCATTAGATAAAAGCATCACTATTCGACCACTGGAGCCACAGCCAGCTACGCACTTAGCTAGAGAGTTTATGTTGAAGACAAGGAGGCGGAAGGGACTTTCGGAAGACGTGTCTATCAACAAATTCTTCGACGATCCTATGTTACTGGAATTAGCCCGACAGGACGTTCTATTGAATTACCCGTTATAAAATATAACCATAAAGCAATTTCCTGTATAATTTTACTACGACAAGTTTTCATTAAAGAATTAATTTTATACGAAAACCGCGTGTCTATCGATTTGTCACTTTCACCTGATTCCATTTCCATATCCCAATGCTCTATTGGCAAAAACGTAAAACTTCCTTAAAAAAACCATTCAA
The DNA here is from genome assembly GCF_011952205.1 of Bombus bifarius. Taxonomy (NCBI): domain Eukaryota; kingdom Metazoa; phylum Arthropoda; class Insecta; order Hymenoptera; family Apidae; genus Bombus; species Bombus bifarius. The sequence continues at coordinate 2,352,226 of NW_022885586.1, read as the reverse complement.
AATTCTTAAATTGCTGTAAACTCGTGAAAAATTAGACGCGTTTCCTGTATCATAACGCCGTTACGAAGTACGAACTGTTTGCAATATAAAATAAAGAACGCCCGATCTAACTATACGACTATAAATAAGAGTATACTGTTAAAATATGTATATAGAACACATTCGAGGCCGCATTCGAAAGTAGATCGCAACATATGGACAAAGCTTTACTGTCCACCTACTTTCTTCAGAAATAGATCCACCGAACATCAAACTACGACTCCTTTTAACGTCTAAAACAAAATCCAACTCGTTTATCCAATTTTGGGAATATTCTTCGAATATCCGATACGTTTTCCCATCTGCTATTAAAACACTCAAATGTACTATTGGTATCGACGTTCGATAAACGATTCGATTCTACTCATAGATATAGACAGAGTATCGTAATTAACAAATGCAAAACGAAGATTACAACGGAAAATTTTGAATCCCTTAACCTACAACGTCGAGTTAGACTCGCGGCTCACTGACTTCGACCCAAACACGAAGAACACGTGCGAAAAAGGTGGTACGTCCTTCGGGCCAAACATAAACAACACGAGCATAAAACGTACGTTCTTCGGGCTACACGCGACAAACATTTTTTTCTCTTGGCCGCATTCGGAACTTAAATTATAGGGCAGGAGGTTAAATATCATATAGATAGGTGTAGCTAGCTGATCCGTCGTGACAGCATTCGATACGTAGTTTAGTCTTTAGACACGTTATTCACGTGACTTTCCGAGTAATCAGTGATTTTCCAGTGAAAATTATCGTATTAACCTTCGGAATACGAATCGCGAATTACGTACGTAAGAAAGTAGAACAGTAGGTCCAGTTCGAACCCACATGTTCAGTATGTACATTCAAATTTGTACAATTTTCTCTCACAAATATCTTCGTTACACGGACAAAGAAGAACAAAGCATATATCGCCGCTTGCCATTGATTGCGGTGTAAGTGCAAAACTGTCGATTTTAGAGAAGACGCTGTCTTGAAAGAAACACAGGTCACAAAGAAATCGTCGTGAGTCATTGGAACAATATCATGGGACCGATCGTAGGTAAGATATGTCACTAACTAAACTAAATAATAACTAAACAAAATAATAACTGAGAATGAGTCACTGTTGCTGCAAACCTTGCAAACCGACAAAGCTAGGAATACAACGTACAACTTCTATTCGATAAAAGAAAGTTTGAAATTTGTTGAATCGTCTCGCTATCAATGCCGAGCAAGTAAAAGCTAAAACTGCAAGTTACACGTTGAATCGCGCTAAGCCTACTGCGTCGAAAATGACTCAACCATCGGATCGCGAAAGTTAGGTTACGATCGCAGCGGATACGTGTTATCTAACGAATGGTCGTTACGACGAACGAAATATGCGAAGAAATGCGTGCACTCGTAGGAATCTATATAGTATGTATATATCGATTACTTGGACGTATCGAGTTCATCGGAACGTTTACTGTCAGGACACGCATCCGCTGTAATCATAACCGCTTAGCCGTTTAAGCTTCACGAAATAGTCCCGGCGTGCAGCATATCGTCCCATTTCGTACGTTGACGAGACTGTCTCGCTTCTTAAGCGCTTATCGTTTATTCGTGAAATATCGAAGCCGTCCGTTTCTCCTCTCCAAAAATATCGCTATTTTCCGACGAAATTTCGTAAGAAAAAATCTAAAGCCAAAGAAATTAGCGAAAAAGCTAAAACAATAAACGTATGTCGGAGATTCGAGACGGAAGATACAAGTGCGAGGCAGGCAGCGCGCGCAGTTTGCAGGCGGAGCCGCAACTGCGCACAGTCGTATGGGTGGTCAAAGTGGACGGAGCCTGGCGCCATTTTACCAACTATAACCATGCCCATTCGTCCGCCCATCAGCGTCGATCGACCAGAGAGTCGTGCTGCTTCGATGGACGCAAAACCGGGTTCGCCCGGCGACTGTCTCTTTTCAAGGCGATGTCGTTATGAAGCGGTCTACCGCGTCGCCGCCGATCGATCAGTCGACTTCTCGTACTTCTCTCTCTTTCTCCCCCTCTGCTCTGTACTCGCGCTGGTGTACACGCATAACCGTGCTTCTTTTCGCTCGACTTTCGCGCTAAAATCGTACTTTCGAATAAAAATCGTCGACGCTCTTACCGAAAAACGAGAGCTACGAACCTCGAGCGTCTAACCACGTCTCGTATGACGCTACGATTTTCCATAGTTACGTCGTGTCGTGGACTAAATTCTCTCTTCGAGACGTCGAGCCCGCATCGCCGAAATCGACACCGAAGCCCTTTCACGACGCTTCGTTGAGAAGAAAATTAAAGTCGGGTTCTATCCAAGTCGGATAGACGCGAGCAACGTCTAGGAAGATGGTGCGAGAAAACGCGCGACGATGGGAGAATCGGTCATGAAAAGAATCGGAGAAACGCGCGAAAAGTACGCGGCGCGGCCAATCAGGGACATCTCGTTGGTTATTCGTTCTATAAATAGCGCAACAATTTAAATTTACAATAGCGTGCGATCTGCCGGCGGGCGACACGCTGTTGGTGCGCAAGATATTTCTCGAATACGGTTCGGTGACTTTCGTAGCGCGTTATCGGCAGACGGTGTGCCTGTATGCGTAGCTATCGTAACTAGAATAACGCCTTTACGATCGCGCAGCCACGTTTGCCTCGTTTGCCAATCACGACTGCCTCGTTTCTTTGACACACAGGCCAAAGTTACGAAACCGGAGGCCTCGACGAATCGCTGATCGAACGCGTTTAATAAGCAGCTTCGTTACCGGTGTCCCATATTTATTAGCACGCAGTACCACCGTCACGTCCGTACGTATTTGTCGTACGCAGATTCGTCGCTGTAGATACCTACGATGTTTCACAGGAAACGGATGGCGATCCGTAACTGTTGGAAAGCGGCTTTTTACGTCGAATGTACCGTGATCGTAACATATTAAAGGCATCTGGTAATTAGAGCGACATGGAAAGGGACATCGTACGGTCCATGGAGATCCTCGCGCCGATTACACGCGCGTACCTATACTTCGATCGCGTTCCTTTCCGATTCGAAAACTCGCTGGTTTCGGTTTATTCGAGCGTCCTAATCTCCGGTGAGGCATTCACCGCTGCTTCGTAGCGGACGAAGAAAGCGTCGTTTTCGCGAACAACGGATGCAAGGGGCGAAGAAGATACGTCGGGTACGAACCGTTGCTTTCGCGCGTCGGTGTACAAAAGCGGGACGATCTACGGTCGATCTAGCTTCGAATCGATCAGTTGGCTCTTTAGCAGCTTGCGAGCGAACGCTGGACGATAGAACGGTTTCGCCTGGACTGCGATCGATCGACGAATCGGTCGATGAATTCATCGACGAATCCGACGATCGAGGGATGCGAAAGGTGAAAACGTAAGCGGAGTACTAAGAGGAGGAGAAGGGGTGTTGAACAAGAAGAGGAAAGGTCGGAACGACCGAAAAGGACGAAGTCGGAAAAGGAAACCGGCTGGTTCGTCGACGCTCGCCGACGCTCGGCGTCGCTCGTGCGGCTCCGTCGCAGCGAGGCGGGGTTTAGGCGGGGTCGATACGAACAGTGCCCGTGTCTTCCCGTCGTTTCCGTGCAGCGTCGTTCTAATCGCACCGTATCGAAAAGTGGCAGCGGCTACCGCCGCAGTTCGGCGCCACCGCTGCACACACTCTCTCGTTGGCCTCTACCGCCGCCTCCGCCGCCACCGCCGCCACCGGATCCCCGATATCATCGTGCATCGTCGCACTCGTTCGAGAGTCGGCCGAGTGCACCGAATCGAGTCGTGGCCAGAGAGAGCGGTTACGTTACGTCGAGTCGCGAGACAAGACCCCGTGAGTCCTCGTGGAGGAGGAGGGCAGCGCGGAGGGGAAGATCGAGCGACAGAGACGGAGAAAAAGGCCACGAAGAGGGGAGAGCGAGAGCGAGAGAAAGAAGGAACGTCACGGGCAAGAGCGCGCGCGCGCGCCTGTCGACCCACCGGTCGATCGACAACCACGTCGTCGACGGGACAATCGCGGCAACGACGGCTACGACGTGGATCGAGGAAGAAAGTCGTGCACGAGGATAACAAAGGCGCGATCGAGTTTCGTTTTCTGTTCTGTTCGTTCGGCGAGTAGGGCCGACGGAAACACGTAGGAAGAACGATCGAGGAAAGAAGAAAAACGTAGGAAAGGAGGAACAAGGGGAGAGAGATAGACGGAGGAGAGCGAGTGGAGGAGCGAAAGAGAGGGAAGTAGAGCGTGGAAGGAAGGAAGGAAAGGAGGAAGGAAGGAAGGAAGGAAGGAAGGAAGGAAGGAAGGAAGGAAGGAAGGAAGTAAAGAAGGAAGGAAGGGGGAAGGAAAAAGAGAGAATCGGGTCGAAATCGTCGGACATGTGCGCGGCGCTGTGCTCGCAGGCAGCAGGGACGTGATGGTACGTAGCTCGCGGCGTGCAAGTTATCAGGATTGCTCGCGGTCACGGGTTCGTGACGACCATGGTGAGGAGTGCGACGGCGTGAGCGACGACAACGAGCGCGCTATCGCGAGAGAGAGCCTCGGGGCGCCGCACGCCGACGGACGGAGCGGCGTTGCCACCTCTCTTCGCCCGCTGCACCGCGAGAAGCGATACGGCAACCAAGAACACCGTCGTTGCCACGTCCGCTGCTACGTTCCGCTGCCAGCCGGGACGGCAGCTCGCTGCTGGCCACGGCGACCATCTCTCTCGCTACGCTGGTAAGCACCTACACGTAAGCCTCTGTATACCGCCCTGCGAAACGTATGGTAGTCGCGTGAATCGACCAACAAGCCCGTACTACGCTCGGTACTCGCGATCCTCCGCCGAAGATAGGACACTGCCGCTGCTCGCCGCGATGCCGATGCTCTACCCGCGAGATCCTGTTGCCTGGAATAGCTACCGTGCTCTCTCGGACCGGTATACGTCGACGTTCCAGCAAAAACGCTCGAACCACCGATGTTACCGTGGCAACGCTCCTATCGACGACGGCTTACCCTCGCGATTCTCCATCGCCGCTCTTTCTATTATATCTCTCCTCCCGTTTACTCTTTACCGTCTCGCCGTCCAATTTACTTTCTTCCTTCGATCGTATCAGCCGTGGCCTCGTGACGATTCGTCGCGAGCATGCGAGACGTGATCGGCATCGCGCGGACGTTTCCAAGTCCAAGAACGAAGATCGCGATTCTCTGGAGAATCGCGTCGATCCGTAACAACGGCGATCAACGAATTAGGTGGTCTCCCTCTCTCTCTCTTTCTCTCTCTGCTCGCTTGGCGCCAGACCTTTCTCAAGTTCGAACGCAGAAGCCCTTCTACTCGTCCTTCCTCTCTCTCTCTCTCTCTCTCTCCCCCCCCTCTCTCTCTCTCTTTGCCCCTCGCTTGCACGTTCTCTCTCTCTCTTTCTCTCTCTTTCTTCTTTCCCCCTTTCCTCCAAGTTCTTCATTACTCTTGCCATTCCTCGTAAACCAACCTCTTTTCTGTCGCGTTCCCGGCCTTGACGGATCATTCGCAGAGCGAAATTGCACGAACACGGAGCCGTCGACTATGTCGTCGACGCAGGTGGTCGAGCCTTTCCTCCTTTCTTCGAGTTCGTTAGCCATGCGCAGTGACACTTGGCCTCTGTTATTGTCGCGCGGGAGATCTGTACGCGGGAGCTCTAAAAACCTAGTTTTTCCAAGCCGACGTATCGCGTGACTAAGCTGGTTTCACTGTCAAGTATACCTTTCACGCGAGGATCTCGTTGCTCGTCGCGCGATACTTCGACAAACGCGTTTCCCGTTCGTTGCCTACGAAATCTTGCTAAATCTCCCACCATCGTACGGCTACGAAACTTGATAGGAAGCCGCTTCCTCGTTAGCCACCAGTTAACGGCCGTTCGCGAAAAGCTGTTACAGCAGCGCCGTAGCGCTGGCGCGCGCGCGCGAACCGTTCGCGAGAGCACAGCACGCGCGAAATCAGATTCGCTCGCGCGATACCGACTAAATCTCGTCTCACGCATGTTCGTCGTGAACGAGACCGTACGTGGCAACCATCTGGTCGAAAATATTATCGAATATCGTTGCACAGATAGACACGGATAGGAGAAAGGGAAGAGAAACCATCCCCTTTAAGAGATAGACCTTAAAGCCCCGGCGTAACTCGTTTCTCCCCCCTTGCATTTCACGAGATATTTCATTATTCTAAATATATCGACGGTACGCACGAGTCTCGCGTAAATGGAAATCGCTGCTTCGAACGTATCTTAACGCGATTACGTGCGTGTGTTTCCCCCCTCGGGCTAGTGCGCGCGGCTACCTGCATTTCGGAATCCTCCGACCGTTATTAGAACGCGCATCGATATCGCGCACGTCGGTACATTAACGCGTAACGTTACGCGATTTAATTTTAGATAAGCCGCAGATCGGCGATCACCGATTCGACTCGCTGTCGCGTACGACGAATCGCGACAATGCGTGGAAATTTTTTACGCAAGCGCGAATTATGATTCCGTGCGACGTGCACGGCGACCACAGCAAGCTGCGCAGTTAATTTAAAAAAAGCATCTAATCGTTGCTCTTTGGTCCCGTGGATTAACAATCCGAATGGCACAGCTGTTTCAGAATCGACTAACGACATGGAGGCAAAGGAGAGGGAGAAGCCGCTGGTTAAAGACTTGAACGAACATATCGTGTGTCCTCTCTGCAGAGGCTACCTCATAGACGCAACGACCCTCGTGGAATGTCTACATTCTTGTTAGTATTTCTTTCAATTCCGTGTTCCGTAGTAACGCTCGTCCCATCTCGTTACTCGTCGCCGGTCATCGCACGATTTTCGCTCATCTGACTCGCGTTTCATCGGCTCGTTAACATTAATTTGCATGAGAAAAAAGCTATAACGTAGCGAAGTCGTCGATGAATATCGTTCGGTGACGACGCGAAATAACGACGCGTGTACCGTGCCGTGCCTCCAACGGCCGTATCTACTTCGCGTGCGTGAAATAGTCCATCCGCTTCGTCCGCCCCTCCGGCAGGGTGGCTAAATTCGAGAAGGGTGACTAACCGCTGGCGCTGTTCGTTCCGCGCGTTCTCATATTCTCCCGACGAATAGAGATTTTTCGAACGTAAAGATTCCGCGTTCGCGATGGAACGAGCGTAATTAAACATCGGAAAGAACACGTTTGGAATATAAAATAGGTACGAGTGGAACGATGCTCAGTTTGCAGAGGTTGCATAGTCAGACGGTTGAGCAGTGGTGCCAGAGCGTGTCCCGTGTGCAATGTCGCAACGTCTCCGCCGCTCTTGCCGGACGTAAAGCTACAACGACTGGTGTATCTCGTAGTACCCGGCCTCTTCCGGTCGGAGCTCGAACGAAGGCGTCATTTCCGGCTGGTCAATCCGCAATGCCCACCTTTAGCCCTTCCATTGGGTGCTCTAGACTTAACCTTGGACGATTTCGTCAGCCTGAGCTTGTGCGAGCTCGACGAACCGGAAGAGGAGGCGGTCGCTCGCGAGCCGGAGAACCGTGTCGGGTCACGACACCGAGCGAACAATACCGATCAAACGAAACACGAGGAGCCGATCAAGGTTCGAAGCACGCGGTATCTCAAGTGTCCGGCAGGAGTGACGGTTCGTCATCTGGTGCGATTGTTGATGCTGAAGAGAGGATGGGAGGAGGCGAATTCTTACGGGGCGATCGTCAACAAAATCGAGATTCTCTGCGAGAAGAGCGACGAGAACCGGCGCAGTAGCACGAAAACGATGGTACTGGACCAATCGTGGACTCTACTGGACCTCGCCTGCATATTCGGCTGGAAAAGAGTGAGTTTCTTCCCCTATCATTTACCCCTTCTGCCCTGTTATTTAGCGAGCCCATAATTTACTTTCCTTTCGCATCGTGTTCGTCGGTAACTCATGGTCGCACGATGGAGGTCGATCGTCTACCTCGCGATAGTCATAATCATTTCCTATTGCGTCAGTCGTATTTAGAACTCTCGTGATGCTGCAAGATACCATAGGGGAAGCGATAATTTTGACGTTGCAGGAAGCACCCATGAAGCTGTTTTATCGCATTACGCGCCGGGAGGCTATTATTCCTCAATCGAGCGACAGTTCCTTCAACGACGAAACGACCGAGGATACCGCGACCATGGAAAATATTCAGAGGCCGCCGACACCACCGCCGAGCCCCAAGCCGCCGCAGGAGTGCGAAGTCGAGGCTCGTAGGATTTTAGAAAGCAGCAACGTACCCCCTCGATCCTTGAAGACCAATTTGGAACGCGACAAGGAACCGAAGGCGAAGAAACCGAGGTGCAAAGTGACTCCGGTTATGAGGACTCCTAATCTCGTACCGATACAAAACAATCACGCACCTGAGAGTTCCAAGACCAAAGACCTGACGAAGCTGGAACACCACAAGCACAGGAAACGACGAAACAAACGAGTGATCGCTGAGATCACCACCACGCCGCGGGAGGATCTATTGAAACTGAAGGTTCGGTTGACCCCGTGTCCACCGAGAATCACGTCGAGCAGCGCGACCGGCCAGGCAAAAGAGAAATTGCTGCAGATGAGAGCCGTTAGACGAGAAAAGATCAAAGCGACGACGATAAGTCAGCAACGATCGACAGGCGCGTTGGTGGCACCAGGGGAAGGTGCAGTTACGAAAGAGAACCTCGGAGAGACAGAGGAGACCATCGAAGAAATTATAGACAGCATACCCGACGAGGTCGTTCGAGTCGCACAAAATATAACTACTCCTCCGACGGAGGATACTTCCGCCTCGGTCGATAAGGTGGATCAGAGAAGCATACAGCAGAGTTGTAGACCATCGTCGAAGAAGGAAGAAACTTTGCCGGAAATCGTGAAAAGAGTGGAACAGGTCGAACCAGAACGTCCGAAGAAGGACGAGGAGATTCTTCGAAGATTGGGTCTGGTAGCCGTGAACGAAGCCAGCGACAATTTCCGGGATAAAGCGAAGCAACGCGTGCAAAACAACGGGGAGAAGATCGATAACTTGAACAGAGAGAAACTCGAGAAACAATTGCGCGAAAGTAAAGCGAATCGTGTGAGAAGCTTGTTGGCTGAGAAACAGATGCGCGACGCGTTGAAAACAATGTCGAAGACGAAAGAGGAACAACATGCTGCGCCCATTCAGGTCAGCGCCCCTCCGAAAAAGAAAGGTCCGCCACCACTAGCGCCACTGCGCGTCGCCAAGCCTTCCGGGTTTGCCACGTCGAGCGCCATTTTAGAACCGAACAATTCCAAATACGAGATCCCACTGGATCTAAGCAGCGGTGGAGCGGTTCACAATAACGTTCTCGATCTGTCTGCGAATTTATCGGTCGGTAATTATTCCTCGTCCCCTGCCTCTTCGTCGTCCTCTTCACCTTCGTCCTCTTTGTCGTCGTCGTCGTCGTCGTCATCGTCATCCTGTTCCCTGTCCTTGTTGAAACCAAGGCCATCGCGACCATCGATCCCTACAGGAAACTTACTAAGAGGAAAAGCGAAAGACTTGGAGCAACGACGAGGTCAAGACTCCAATCTAGTGACACTTTCCGACGCGGCTGTGTCCCTGTTAAGCGGCTGCATCACCGACGAGAATTCGATCGATCCTTTGGTACTCAGCTCTGCCAACCTCGCCAGCAAAGTCGCTCTGCGAATACCGCAACCTCATCAAAGAATCTCCGGTTTCGGAATGAAAATCAAACCAAACTTGAGTATCAGGCACATTCCTAATCCTCAGGCTGTGGTCGCGTCGCAATACAGGAATCAAAGAGTCAGTTACTTCAATTCTGCCTCGCAACAGCCACCGTAATTCTTTCTCCGCTAACAGTACGAGCTATCCTCCTCTGTATCCTCCATTCTTTTCACCACTTCCTATGGTAATAGCCAACAATCTGGTCGGTGTCTCTGACTTTTGTCCAACTTTAAAAATCGTTACCGAGAATGAGCAAACTATCGCGAAAAAGATCTTATTTTTATTTTATTTTTATGCACTCGTTCACTGCAGCTAAAGCGATAAAGTTGTCGACGAGAAGCGTCCTCTCCGATGATTTTCGAACGTGTTACAAAGATCGATCGCTTTGAACGATTTTTCTCTTTACGTATAACCGGCGGCTGGCTTTAGTTGTCAGATTAGGTTGGGTTAATATTAATCCGATCGCCGCGAGGCGGCCAGCCAGCGTTTCACTGCTTAATCGCTTTAAAGAGTAACTGAATAAATTCGTTGAATCTCAGTAAAGTGAAGCAACGAAATGTTGACCGCCATTACGTTGCATCCGAGTGTCCGACTCAGAATCCAGATAATTATACGAATAATCGACCGCGAGGTGAACGTATCCTTCTATAAATATGTGTTTTCTCATTCAGCGTCATCGTCTGGTCACAGCTTGCACAGTTTTTACTTTCTGAGCTTCTACTTTAGTTTTACTTCCACGTTGAACGTATCGTCAAACGCAAATGGAATTTCGAGGTTTAGACTTAGATCCGACCCTAGTGTCATCGAATCGGCCAATAAAAACGACCACGTTCTCCAGGATTTTCGCGAGATCAAAGTTACATTTAGGTTTGGTTCTCGCGTAAAGTTCAAAGTACTTGTAATAGCCTGAGTCGTTATTTTTCGTGATATCTGATATCATTTAAACAGCCGCTTAAGATCAGAGATGCTGACCAAATCGCTCGATATTACCACTTCCTATTATTAGATTTAGAAGACGCTCTTACGGAAATAAGATTCCTACGTGACCAATCCAAAGGCTGTACGTTACCATATATTTTGCCCCGCTTCCTATAATGTTTCGTAAAACGTGATGAGTTTCGTGTGGGTGTGAAGACACATGGTACACCCGGTAGCATAAACTAGAGCGGCAGCTCGACAGGTGAAAGTGAAAGAATGATTGTGACATTTAATACAGCGCGAGTAAATATATTCTATTAGATACTTTTTTCAAAATGAACAAGACTAAAAGAAGATCGTCTGGTACAGAATGTTTTACATTAAAAGAGAAGAAAATAGCGACAAAACGAATAACACACGTGTTACCCTGTGTCTTTCCCTCTCAAATGAGAAACAACGGCGGTATGTTTGTAATGCATGTACGTATGTGTGTGTCTGTCTGTCTATGATCAACCATTAAATGCAAATTAGTATACCTACTTGTGGCCAGGCCTGACAAATTCATTTGCGGAAAGAGTCGGCAATTTGGCTGATCCGCTTTATTGGCAATGGCACAACGCCTGACAGAGATATATTAGACGTAGCATAACGTATGGTTAAGGGATGTAGAGACAAGGATAGCGGATGAATGGTTAGAGTGGAACGGCGGATGGATGAAGGATAAACTTTCTCGTCCCCACGTGTTGTCGTTCCTTTTTTAGAACCTTAGAGAAATATGTACTTCATAGAGATGCCAAAGAACGCCAGAGAACGTGTGCAATGTACTAGTGCAATTTAATTATCGTCTATTATCATATAATATATTACGAGCGATTTATTGCGATAGAAGGCCGATTATAATTTCCTGGTAAAAGGAAAAAAGAAGAAGAAGAAGAAGAAGAAGAAGAAAAAAAAGAAAAAAACAAAGAAAGAAGGGAACATGCTAGTAATACATATAACAACGGGCAACCCTTTAAAAATATTAGGTGAGAAGCTTCGAGGAGCTTTGTAAAATCTTTGTAATGTACACTCGATTCTTCGTATCGGGGTGTACCGTTTTGAATTGGAAGTTTAAATATGCAAAATACGTACCTACCACCCGTACGTCGTATCCTATAATATTAAGGGAGTTTTTATTCTACGAAGACGTATAAACTCATATCGCTGTTACTGATTTACGAATAATATATTATAGGTATTATTATCGTCCGAGATCGATACGATCGAGCGGTTTTTGAAAACATTCGGATAAAGAATAGCATCGAGTGCGCTGTGAGCTCGTTGTGCGTGATATATGGCGATTTTTAATGCTGTATCGGAATTTGTACAGACTGCTCCTGTTCGTACAAGGACAGCAATAAAGATGAACACGATGATTTCAAAGAAATTTTAAACGAAACGTTTACTAGGAATCCAAATCCTACTCGAACGATCAGAATATAATTCAGCGTTTCCGGTATTGCACATCGATCGAGCGTACACGTTGCGTAAAAAAGATGTATGTCGATGGTGGAATGAGAGTCAAGGTGGGTATGTAAAAGTAAGAGTTTTAAACGTCTGGTCGAGATAAATACTGAAAATAGGGGAACGGTGCCAACGAGTGCGAAGAAACAATGGAGAATATCGATACCCACGATTCGCGGCGAAGTCGGACGTTCGAATCTCGCTTAGGAAATTTGCATCAATTAGTTACATGGTTACGCGTGGTCGACGATATTTGGGAAAAGAAGGGAACCACACGATTTCGAATTAGCTAATAATCAAAAAAAAAAAAAAAAAAAAAAAGAACTGCCAGTTTAGGAAAACGAGGATTACATTAGAGTCACAGTTCGTTAGGATTTACGGCGAAGTAAAAGGGACCCAGATTTTTACATGTTATTTTTCTACGGCCTTTTTAAACGGAATCACGTTACGTTCAACCATCACGATCGATCGTAATTTTATCCATCGATCCGCCAATTATAAAATGCCCACGTTGAACAACTAGTAAGACAATGTTCGTTCGAACCGATGGTTTACGAAAGCGATTAACGTAGCCCACGAAGACTGCGAAGATTTTAATATCTGATTTGTTGCAAGAGTTGAATAGTTGCCATGTGACTATACCTACGTAAGTTCTACTTGAAATATTAACCCATTGTTTGGAGCAACGATCGTGTACTTGTTAACAACACGAACCGTTATGTATCGTATCTAAAGTTACAGTTCGGAAAGACTTTAACGCGCAGAAGAATAGATAGCTGCGCCACGACGAGGGATCAAGAATTCGTTCCAACTTGGAATATCTCGAGGACATTTCTTGAAACTAATGTGCCCCCCCCCCGGAAGAAAATAAACAGACGACGTATCGTAAGCATAGGATGTCAGAAAAGAAGAGGGAAAAGGGAAACGAAATCGCGTGTTTGTGATCGAAAAGCTTATATGCGAATGTTTCAGATTTTAAAGCAAGTTATCGAAATTAATAAGAAAACGGAACAAGTTATATTTTAACATCGCGAAGTCTATCGTTCGTCGCGATTACGCGAAACCTTTGTTTGGAAACTGTAGGGATTGTAACGATAAACGTAATCGGTTGTGCTTCGAAAATATTTCCACGGTAACTCCATGAAATAGTATACAAGTAATCGACGCAGTTATTATCAATGTCATTCTCATAAATATTAAACGTATAACGCAATACAGTATCTCCATAATAAACAAGCTGTGAATTGTAATCGAACAAAGAACATCGATAATCACTGAGAATACAGTTGTTCAAATATTTCAAACCTTCTTCGTTCTCCATCTTCTACCTTTGATTTGACATTTTACGAAACTTTTCCGTTGTCGCTTACAAAACGGTCCTAGGATTGCTGATTTTTCTTTCAAGCGTTGCGCGCCACCCGAGCGTTATGATCGAACTTTTAAGCGACTGGAACATGTAAACGAAGCGGCGTGCGTATTGTGTTTTATCAAAATCGACAGGAAGAAAATCGAAAATTACCGTAGATTAAGTCAGCGAAATAACCCAGGCTATAAGCGCGTATATTACTTACTACCTACTTATATATCTAATATCATTGATCGTTCGAGTATCTAATTATCCATGTCATTATCGCGAGGTTGTGCGCGTTTAAAAACGTCGCCTTACATCTTGCCGACGAATAGTAACCGGCAATGTTTGTTATCGTTAATTAGCTAGCGTTTACTTTGATGTTTTGTTAAAATTGTTTTTGAGAATCATGTTACATGAAGTGTACGATCCATTGCTCGTCAATAAATCGTGATGTGTATAATCATAAACAAGCGTACGTGTTACCTCGTCCTCTTCCTTTAACGTTACCCTGTTGAACATCGCGCAACTAGTACGTGGATTATACGAAATAATACTTCGAAACGTACTTCGAAGATCAGCGAGTTTTATCGTTCAATTAAACGCGATTTAGAAATTACGCAAAGACAGACGGGCGAACTATTTAGTTGTTCACGATACGAGTGTTAATTCGATGTCTCCTCCACATACACGCCATTTTTGCGTTCGGATGGAACCAAGCAGCCCTTCGAGCGAGGTAAGTACGCAGCTGGTGGAACATCGTAAACGTGAAAAATAGACTAACGATATAATCGTTCGTAAATAGCAATACGATAGAAAACGAGTGATTAACCGAGTACCGATCTGATGCAATCTCCAAAAAGTAGACTACCGAAGCGTCCTGTTTTGCGATCAAGTTTTCAGAGCAGAAAAGATCAAATGAAAACAAAATTCACGTAAAAGCTCCGCTGCCCAGCGGCTTAAATCCAAAGATTGTATTAAACACGAAAAATGTAAAACGCCGACACATAATATAGCATGGCTACGTCGTACCGTCGCGTATCGGTACCTTTGGTACCATCATTACCAAAATTCATAATTTATTGCGAATACCCAAATGTATTAAAATTGTGTCTTGGTTTAAATAAACGTTATTAAAAAAAAAAAAAAGATCTAATACAATCTTAATGATATCTTAAAATATCGGGGAATACCAATAGAACGAAATAAGTAGAATGGCTCAAGAAAGCTTGGTAATTACGATGACCGAGCGTTCCATAAACGATCCTCGAAAATGATTAAGAAGAGATTACCTTGGTGAAATGGCGGAAATGGGGGATTTGAAAAAGGTATAACACCCTGGTAAGTTATATCGACTACCTGGAAGAATACTTTGGTATGTCGATCCAACCACAAGAGGGAAGCGACAGAGGATGCGAATACTGTACGAAGTCCTATAAATGACCTTCGTTACCTTCGGCCCAGGTAGGAGGTAGGGAACGAAGGTAAGAAGATAAGGAGGGTACAAAGGATGCCTACCTTCGACAACCTACATTAGGTACGGGAGACGTGGAGTCAGCCTGCGGCCGCGGGCCACGGAAACTCGACCGCTGATTGGCTACAACCTCCCCCAGGGAAGTGCGTCGTGAGCGTCGGAAGTGAAGAGGGGTGAGCGTGCCTAGAGCGAGCCGTTTGTACACGAGGCGGAAGGTCGGTCCCCGTGGAGGATAATGGCACGATCACCGAGACCTATCCGACCCTGTCCCTGCGCATCGTGTGCTACAGCCTATCGAAGTAATCGCATCTTTCTCTCTCTAATAACCCGCTTCTCCTTCTTTCTCCCTGATGCTCTTCCGATTTCGGTCTCCCCCTTTTCTTCTCGCACCCTGTGGCCCCGGTCGGTCGCACTAATGCCGCCACCTCTTCGATCCCTCCACCGATCCTGCCGTTTCGTCGCGGCCTGCCCTTGTCGCCCTCCGTCCCACCGAGCTATCCTTTTACTGGCTTCTGTTTGCGCGTACAAGCTCGCATCGAACACGGACAAAAGAGAGAGAGAGAGAGAGAGGGGGGGTGGGGAGGGAGGGAGAGAAAGAGAGAGGCGAAAGAAAACGAAAAATACCCGACGAGGGGTGGATGAACAGAGAGGCGGCTGAAGGAAAGAGACAGAGGGATAAGAAGGGGAGGATAGATAGAGAAAAAAAGGAAAGCGGGGAAAGCGCAAGCGAGACGGTATGAATCGGATGTAAACGAAGAGAAAGAAGGATGGCCGTATAGGTAGAAGGGTAGACGAAGAAGGAGAAACACGGAGGAAAGGGAGGGGTGGCACAGAGGAAGACAGATGCGTCGGAAAAGAGAGAAAACGTACACGCGTATCTATACGAACGGCACACATAGAAACGGGACGCGAGTGCGTGTCGTGTCATCGACTACGAGGGATACGCACACACTCGTCCGCACCCTCCTGCTGCCGAATGTAGTAGAGAATGAATAATGTACCCACGTACAGTCGATGTCAGGAGGGGCTCCAGGGAATGTAAGCATCGGCCCGTCCCCTCCGACGGCTTTGTAGGCCGTTTATCGAAACGGCGTGGCCGTCTGCGACAGGATTGCACGTAGGCGATCGTAGGATGCCGCCGTTCAGGCTGGCGCTGGCACCTACCGCGGACTCGAACGCGTCAACGAATCGATCAATGGATCGTTTTCTTGGTCTTCGTGAAAAACATTTTCGAAAGAGCTGTTTTCAGCAAGGTGACTGTATGTTACTCGTAGGATCGGTAATCGAGATGTCTACGACGATTTACGGTTGTAGGCAGGATCGTTGGCGCGAGGTGAAATTAAGTCAAAGATAAGCGGAATACGAACGATTTTGCTAAATCGGCAATATGGTAAAGCTGGCAAGTTGGATAGAGCAGCCCTCGTTCGCGAAACGTTGCACGAGGGAGTGGCAGAGAACCTTAATGACTCGTTTTCGATCGGCACACGCAAATAGGTGGAGTAGCAGGAGGCGAACGAAGGAGAATCGGCGTCACGCGGCTCCACGAAACACGTGGAAAATTTCCCAAAAGCGTATATCGACCGATAACGCAGCGCAGGCTCACTGGGGATCCTGTATACGTATACCAATGTATATCCTCCGACTAAATGTTGAGATCGGGCCGCCCACGTATCACCTACAGGTTCTATGCACGAAGAAGGGAACGATTCGCGGAACGATCGACAAAGAACGAGCCGAGGAAGCGGAGAAAGGATCAAAGGAAGAGACAGCTACGGAGCCCATCTAGCGGCGTCTCATTCGCTCGTGATTCCAGCCGCGTTCCACAGCGAAACGACCGACCATCCGTCCAAGCACTCCTGGTGGGGATAGCCCTCCAAGGGATCCTTCCAGAGAAAGCTTCGGGAGGAAGCCTACGGCCGCTGTTTTCGAACCATGTATGCCAGAGGGGAGATCTGTAGGGCTCGATGGATCGAGGGGAAGGGAACGCACACGCACCATGCGAATATTTTTGTCGGCATCCTCCAACTGTTTGGGGAGCGGTAGAAGGGGGAACGGTTCTTAAAGTACACCCAGGGAGTGTCAGGATTGGAAGGTCGATTGCCGTGGTGGGAGTATGCTGTTAGTTGCCTCATAGCTGACTGGTGTAATTAAAAACGCCCGTAATTAATATTTCCTCGTCATCCGAGATTCGTCATCGGTTTTTCACCGGCGATCTCTTCCCTGGAATCCATCCGACTTGCCTCGCGGACTTCTCGAACCTTGACCCTCCGCGAATTTAAAAACCTTCGCGTACCGTAACATCCAGTTGGTGGAATCTTTCTTTCGCTGGATAGGCGATGCAACGCATCGATGCAGCGTGCACGAACGCGAACGTACTCATTGTTCGGCATAGAGATTAATTATGCATATTGACACGGTGCATTGAATGCTCGACAAAGACGACGCCGCCGGCTTCGTCCTAATACATCGTACTAGCGTACCTACGTTCTGAACTTTCCAAACGATTAGCTCTTCCGTTCGCAACTTACGAAACCAGCTCTTCGACTACCGCTGTATTACCGCCATTTTGGTTCTCATCGATCTAACCAGCCGAATTCTCCAGTCTCTTTCGTAACACGTTGCGTAACGTTCGTTTTCCGCGTGTATCGTTCACAAGATGCTCGTCCATTTTATTTTCAACACCCGTATCATCGGATCTCCAATCGTTGGCGATTCGTTCTAACGATATTGCCAATTCACATCGTCCTGCTACCGACATCATCGCCGATCATCCGCCGAAACTGTTACGCGCTGCTGCCGAGCGATACATTTTTCCAAGGCCAACGTCGTTGGATTTTTAACGATGATCTCGAGGAAGGTGACGTCTACCGGTGTCCCTGGTGAGACGAAAGCGTTGGCGGATTGAAAGATTATTCGACGGCGCAAGCGCGGCGTACGTGCAAATAGCGAGCTGGTGCACGTCACGGAGATCTGTACGCTGTACTTGCACACGAAGACTCGCATTCGGACACTTAGGTACGCAGATGGGAAAGCAATTCTAGAACCGATATATTTGCATGTGTTCGCGATAATTTATGACCTGTCGCCTGTTCCTGTTCCATGCCGACGTTCGAACCTTCGTTCATCGTGAGAAAATTGACCCTCCGGAGCAGAAAAGTCGCAAATTGTTAGACCAAACAAGCAAAGAACCAGCCGATCGGACCGAGCTATACCGTTATCTCGAGTTTGCTTTCGAATCTTTTCGGTCCTTCGAGACCTCCGCGAGCCAAACTTTGTCTTTCGTCATCTACGGCAATGCCTTTGTTTTCGTGTATGATATCCGATCGAAGAATAAAGCTACGATTATTAACAGAGAACAAACGTTCGGACGAACTGTCGTTCTCACGACCGAAGCATCCACAGATCCAAATTATATGCGCGAGAATCTGTCGGACGTTCGATCGTTCTGACTCTATCCATCGCAACAACAGCCCAAGTCCGAAGAATCAAAGTCGAACGCTTGTATATACGGTAGATCTTCGTTTATCTGAATGAAATTTTAATCAATGGCCGACTAAACGGACTCGCCTATGTAAGTTGGCGAGTATTCGCTCGTTCGAACGTGTAGTCCTATTACGCGAACGAAGTATCATAAGTAGTCGAGAGAATCGGTGGGATTCTGTTATGACAATTCCAATTATATAAATTACGAATTATGCGAGCGAGGTTTTGCTGTAATTGGAAAAGTCGCACGAAAGTGCACGAACACTAAGTAACGGTAGCCTGCGACGTTTCGACACGATAAGAAAGGGAACGGACGCGTGATTAAATGTTGGCTACGATTAGAAACTAGATTAGATTACGATGCTGACGTACCTGCGCTTGTTTCCGGAAGGTACCAAAATGGCGGAGTTTACAGCACAGTAAGCGTCATCGTGGCGAGACAAACATTCCTCGGATTTCTTTTACAGGGAGGTAAGCAACAATGGCCCAAGGTAAACGGTACTGCTAATTCTGGACAGGCTGAATGAGTAAATTTATTACCGGCCCAGGTAGCACGAAACGGTATAGGACCATTTATTCGTCAATTGCCATACCTGTTGTTGAAGTGTAAACCAGTCTTCCTTTTGCGATTTTCCTCTGCATACTCGTAGAACTATCGTCCCTTAAAACCATCCCGTTCCTTTCAAACTTCCAGGTCGAGTACACAACTTTTACCTTATACCTTCTCCTACATTTTTTGACCTGTTGGCCTTTCGACGAGTGAGTAAAAAAATAAACTTTTAACATTTACATCAAGTCGGGAGACGGGGTTGTTAATCCAGCCAGAGCAGGATTAGTAAGACATTTTACAACACTCGTCACTTTTTAAAGGAAAATTGTCCCGTGGCAGGCAACGCGCTTTGTTCCACTTTTTTTTCTTTTAACGACGTGCAATTTCAAAGTTCTTAACCGATGGAAGACCGATACTAGGTACGAACAATTTTGGGCGCGCTTGGCGCATCTTCCGAAAAATGTTGCCGTGACAAACGCGAGAACGCTCGTGATCGACGTGCACGCGGGGATTCGCGATAGAAACGGTTTCGTGGAAAAAGACAGACAGGTATTTTTACAAATCGGAAATGGACACTGCGTCGTAAAATCTCGCGGAAAATTTAAAATGAAATAAATACCGGCTACTCGAAACTGGAATGACCAACGTATCATGACACTCGGCGCTCGTGAAATTAACATCCGTAATAAAAGTCCACGGGTTTCCTCGTAATCTATCTGGTTTTATCCGGGGGATTGGTGGCCCATTGGTCGGTAGCGCGGCGAGTGCACGCCAGCCGACACTGGTTTTCCAACGTAAACGGGTTTATCGCGCATTTATTCAAACACACGCGGAAATCCATCTGGCTTCGAAGTCTCGAGTACCGATTTCCGTTACTGGCGCGCTGTAATTGGAGGTTACGAGACAGAGGAGAACGATCAAAGAAGAAGAGAGGCGAAGACTCGGGGCTGGCGAGCCAGGGGGTCGTTTCTGCGATCGCGGTAAAACGAAAGAGAATGATCAGAGAGATACGCGGAAAGAAAGAGAGGAGGAAACGCGTAGAACGTACGAAGAGAGGGGTAGCGAACGAGAAGGGTGAGGTATCGGTGTACGAATAGAGGGGAGTTCGTAACCCGGCTGGTAACGCGACGCGATCCTCGATGGGGTGAAGGGGGAGTAGTCGACTCGTCGGTGTGCTCGGTGTAGTGCACTAGTGTCGGTACGTACCACTCCGTAAGAGAGAGGAGGGGTGGTCAGAAGCGCGCATAGAGGAGTGAAGAGAAAAACGACTCGTACAGGCAACGAGGCAGGCATGCAGGCAGGCATGCAGGCAGGCAGGCAGACAGGCAGGCAAAGCAGACGAGTCGAGCGAGCCAAGCCGGCACGGGCCAGGCAGGCTAGGCAGAGGCTAGCGAGGCGAACAGCCGAGCAGAGACACGGTGTACTCGCAAAGGGGCAGAAAAGAGTCGAAGCAAGGGAGCGAGACAAGGAGAAGAAACGAGAAGAGGGAGAAGAGTAGAGAAGAGAAGAGACGAGTAAAACGAAACGGCAGGCGTAGCGAGGAGCGTGTAGAGCCTGGAGGACAGGAGAGAAAGAGTATGGAGGGGGAGAAGATGGAGCGCAGAAGGGGAGCGCGGCAAAGGGATGCAGGGACTGGCATTGAGGGGCATGAGAGGGGAAAGGGCATATCCTACTCGGGGTTTCAGTTTAGTTTGGCGTGAGTCGCCATACAGTTCGGTGTTTTGTACGTTGCTGCGATCGTTTTACGCTCGATGTCGTTCATTTCCGCAGTTTAGTTCCATAAAACGCCGCACACTGTTCCGCGGCGCCTTTGTACGGACTGGTCGTATTCCTGACTAGTAGTGTACTCGTCGTTGCCCTTGTCGTTACCGTCGTCGTCATCGTCGTTGTCTTCATCGTGGTCGTGGTCGTGGTCGTCATCGTGGCCGTTGTGATCAGATCTGCTCGATATCGTATCGTTTGACTATTTTTCTTCCCCATTCTCCCCTCCCCGAGAGCTTGATCAGGCCTGTGCCGTCGTAGTTTCGGAGGCTGGTGTGTACGGTCGGCGGTAAGGTGAAAGTAAATCCCGTCGAGAGCTTACTCGAATGCCAGGGAAGCTGATCGTACGTCGCGAAATCGCGTACAGATCGAGCACGCGACGTCGCCGTTGTTGCCTGGACAAGCCGCATCTCGACTCAAGAAAAAGTGGATATTCGCACCCGAACCTAGTACCAACGTCGCGTTTCCTCTACGCTATCGTTCGACCACCAACGATACGGCATCGCATTGTGTACGTACGCGGCCAGTATGCTCCACTACCATAGAGGATAGCGTTAGCTACTCCGATTCTCGTATGCGTGTTGCCGCACATACGGCTCGCATGGTCGCACGTAAGTACACGCACGCACACTCTACCACCCAATATAGCGCTTTCCACCAAATACGTTTGTGTGCATGTAGACCTACTCGCCGGTTGAATGCTGAGAAACAACAGGGAGAAACAGGGAGGGGAAGGAGCGAGTGAGACGGAGAGACAAGAAAGAAAATACGAGAGCGAGACGGAGAGTGCGGTTTCCTCCATCTTTTTCTCCCTCCTTTCGCTCTTTTTCTGTCCCGCTCTCGCTCTTCCCCTCCCTTTCTCTTGGTTACTACTCGTTTGCCCCTCTCCTCGTTTCTATCCTCTTGCGGCTGTTCCGTCTTTCTTCGACTAGCACGCGTTGTCTTGCTCCCGTACGCCAACTCGTGTATTTATGCGTTTTCTCATATTCGCGCTGCCTCCTCTTTCGTCCTCGACGAAATCGCTCGGTATGCGTTCGCGATACGCGCGACGATGGAATAAACATCGACTCGGTGAACATCGCCGGTTTCTCAGGCGGTTAGCTAGCACGCGAGAAAAGTATCGGCTCCCTGTTCCGTCTGCCTATTCGCCAACTTTTCTGCCCGCCTTTTGGAACACCAGACCCTAGCAGTACGCTATTGTCCGAAATCGAAGGTAACGGTAAAGCTTTTCACTGAGAAAAAAGAAACTCGTCTTGCCGCTTTCGTCGCGGCACGGTCGCATTTGCGATCGCGCGAACCCCTCCGTCGTCTACGATACACGAGGAAACGTGTCTCTACTGATTAATCAGCTGGCTGCCTCGACAACCAGATCGCCGTGAAACGCGGAATACCAAAGCAACGGGAACAATAGGCGGGAAATTCCTGCCGAAGCGACGGATCAAATCAAGTTCGAAGACCTTTTGCTCGAATCTCCCGTTTCGCGGTTCATCAATTAGAAACTTTGTACCGTCGCGTGATCCAACGCAACTCCTATCGTGTAAGCTGACAAATCGATCGAAAATATGCGATTGCCCAATCGTTTTCGATTCCACCGCGTCTCACGACGAATTTCACAAAGGGAGACGAACGTTCGCGAGCCTCGAATATTTCGACAGGATAGAATTCTTTTTCCCTGGACGACCGGCCGGCCGATCGAATGCCTTTCTTTCGCGATCTCTGTAGACGGTCGCTAGGTTACTTCGAATCACGGTCTTCCGTACAGTAGGGTCGTCGTCTCCCTACTCTCCTTTCTCGGGGTACGAGCCTATACAAGCGACGATAGAGGGATCGGAGAGCAGCTGGGGGTCTAATCTGTAACGCGCGTAACGCCTGATAAGACTAACTAAAGTTTTGCAAGAGAAAATGAGAGATCCAAAACGAGGGCACGCTCGTGTGCATTCCGTTGGAAGAACGATCTCTTAACGAGCTTCCTCGTTTTACTCCTTCTAGCACGTCTTACCAACGTGTAACGTGTCGCGAAATGAGTACCAAAAAGGTAAAGAACGTTTCGAAAGGTCTTTCGACGAACGAAGCGCGCAAGTATTCTTATCTTCGTATGAAATATCTCATAGAGCGAAAAAGATTCGTAGTAGTATCGTAAATCGCAACGATCGAAGGGCTCGTTGTAAAAATGTATCATGTTTGTCTCCTTTTAAGAATACCTACTATAACGTCTTTAATCTCTGCTCGGAACCTTTTGATTTTCAAACGAAATTTGAATGCTACGGACGAGCTTGAAGCGAATTTGAAAACCTATATAGAACACGAGATTTATCATTTATCATATTGTCACGAGATATTTATTACGAGCGTACAGTTCGCACAGATCCATCGAAGCATCTCAACGGTGAATTATTCATCGTATTGCATCATGCTGTATCGATACATATTGATTCTTCGTGTAAGTTTAGAACAAATGTATTCGTACATCTTGGAATTAGTTTTAGAATTTCTAATTTATCGAAATTCATCGTCCGTCGAACGATTGTGACAAACAATCATCCTGCAACTTTGAGGAAAACCACAAACTTTCCGATACACCTCGTAGAACGTTCGAAACTCGAAATGGCAAACATCAGCGTTAAAATCGTCGACGCGTCTATTTTACCTTCGCTGTGTGAAAGTTTCACGATCATCGTCGAATATTAGTTTCGATTCGGGGCGATATTATCCCTCTTGCTATCGCCACTTGCGACGCCATTTGAGAATTTCTCTTCTTACCGAGCAGCTCGATATAAATAGACACCGATATACTAGACACCGCAGAACGCGTGACGTGTAGCCAAGGCGGGCCGATTCGCTATTTAAATAATCTTAATTAATATCCACCGGCATAAATGGAATGGATGCTCGTCTATTTACGATCTTTCTCCTTCGCGAACACACCGTGGTCGTTCGAAACTCGGAAAGGTCTAATAACATCTGGTTTGGAAGATCGATCCGATCGTTGTGTACAGGCCTTTACTTAGGCGCGTCCCTTACATTCGCGACACGTGCTGCACTCGGAGAATAGTCGCAGCAAAGTGTCCAAGCGCAAACGAACGTGAATGATCGAACGAGAACTTAGGAGATCCGCACGAGACTGGCAGAAAAAGAGATAAAACGGGAGAAACAGACTCGGAGAATTTTTAAAGATCCTCTTTAGTTTCTATCTCTGTGACGACTTCGTGAAACGACGTCGTTAACTTGTTGACCGGGCAACACGAATTGGCACGTCGTTCGAATAATATCTTTATCTAGATTTGCTTTTTACCTACGAAGGTTACAGTTCAATGTATCTCCGATTCAGCTCGTCGTTTGGCTGCTAATTTTTAACAACGTAATTATAGAAACTCGTGGTTAGGAGACACGCCGTTTAACAGGTTAACGCACGTAGATTCGCCGTGGCAAGCGCGATCACCAGCAACGTTACGAATTGAACGTAATTCTCCGCCGTATCGTTCCGTTCTCGAGATCTCGTTCGTACACGGAGACCGGCCAAGAGACGCTTAGGATTCGCAGAACGATCTGGAAACGAGCGAGGCTAATTTCTTGGCAACGATAGCGATAGCGCCTAACCGACTTATCGCTGCCTCTCTGCGAAATACCACGATATTCGATCAATACGTGCAGGTATTCGACGCACAGGGTGCACACGCGTTTCATTCGCGTGGAAAGGGGCTGCTGTTTGGCGGTTTCAGCGCGTCAGTCGGCGAGTGGAAAAACCGAAAGGACGAATTTCGAAGCAGGGAGAAAGCACGAGGATAAAACGCACCCGTATACCTACGGGTGGTTGAAACCTAAATGGAGGGGAGAACGAGGCAACGGGATTCTACCTACCTGAGAAACCTTCGGGAAAGTGGGCTAAACACTGTGACAAGGCCCAACCGTCTCCTATGTCATGCGATTTATCTGCAAAACTAGCGAATTATCGTCGTGAGCGTTTCGTTATCGTCGCTCACGGATGAGCCAGCTGCTCTTCGAAAGAAAACACCGCATAACGATAAATACATATCGCATTTGGAATTCTAATCTATTTGTTTCGTCGTTCCAAGTACGAGTTAGAGTATAGGCACGTGAGTTCCCAGTTTTTGTACATAACCAAGATTCCCTGTTCTTTTTTTTTCCGAGTAAAAAGCATCACGGATGTAGGATTTCCTTCGATACTTTTCGAAGGAGATTAGCGCGTAACGATAAATACGCGTTCGGGACTCTAATCCATTTGTTTCGTTGATCAAGGAACGAGGAAGAACGCGCGAGATGCATTTTAACGAGGGAAAATTACACATGCTGTAGCTTACGAAAGTATTCCAACACTTGTAGCAACTTCTTATGATCAGCGTTACAAGGAGATCCGACTATCGCGATTATATTGGTAAAGTTTGAAACGAATCTGAAGCTATATATCGCGTTAAATACCTTGCAACTGTTATACTTTGCATCCTCAGATCGCTTTCGATCGATACAATAACGTTCGTCGTGTTATCGTGTTAATCGTGTTAGACCGTGTCTCGCTCTAGTACCGCTTAGCAGTAAGTACCAAAATGTTTTATGAAAGTTCTTCGCGACTAATATTTTCAAACACGTACGTTTCACTCGATCCTTTACACCGAATCTTCCCTCGTGCTTCAAGCCAAAATTTTCGCCTGTATCGAGATCGACATTTTTGGTGATACTTTGGCTTTTCGAAAAACGGTCGAGCACGACAAGTACGTAACGCATTTGGTATTCTAATTTCTCGAGATGACGAGGAAAGGCAATGTCGACAAGGCGATCTATACGCACACTAACTGTTTACACGACCAAGATTCTCCTTTAAGATTTTACCGAATTATAGTATTTGTGGATAGACACGAGATTGGCTTTTTCCACGTTGTCGACCTGTGTCGAAGGTATTACATGAAACTGTGTTTATCGTTGCAGGTACTATCGCCGACAATTCGGTGGCGCAATAAGAAAAATGTCGGGAATGGGTAAAAGGACGTATCTTCGCGAGGTGAACCCCTACCTTATTTGTCCGTTGTGCATAGGATATCTTATAGACGCGACTACCGTCGTCGAGTGTTTACATTCGTGTAAGTAAATTTAATCGAACTGGAATCATATTCCGTGCATCATATTCCGGATAATGATACGTTGGTTTTTCGCTGTTCAGTTTGTAGGAGCTGTATCCTCAAGCATCTCAACAGGGAAGCTCACTGTCCTTCTTGCAAACATGTCCTCAACAAAGCCAAGCCGAACATCAAGTAAATTGCCGCGTGACTGGCCTTGATATTCAAAAATCTCCAAATTTTCTATCCACGAGCATTATTTTTTGACCGAATGATTTTTATTTTCAGAGCGGACAAGGCGTTGCAAGATATCGTGTACAAATTGGTGCCCGGACTGTATCACAAAGAGATGCGCAGGAGAAGAGAATTTTACAAAAAACATCCTGAACATGGTAAGACTATTCCTTGCGATTCGATTATGTCGCGCGTGTATCTCAATAGCGTCGCGAATTAAAATAATTCGTAGCCTTGTTGCAAAACCGTATCAAAGTCCGCCAAGATTTTTTAAATACACGCGCGTTACGTCTCACGTTTTATACTTACGCATCCTGTATTTCTTGGAAATTATCTCAATATGTAAATGTTTTATACAGCGGATTTAGCGACACCGGAACAGCGCGGAGAAGACGTGAGCGGAAGGTTGATCTTCGCTCCAGAAGACGCAGTTAGCTTAAGCTTAGAATATCTACCGCCTGGGGCAGATCCTCTGACCATCCTTCTTAGCACTAACGACGACACCAACAACTCGAACGCATCTAACAATCAAAGTAATAGCAGTAACAACGGTAATAATAATAGCAATAGCAACGGCATCGGCAATCACAGCACAAATACAACAAGTAACAGGCGCTACCTTCAGTGTCCGGCACTTGTGACTATCGCGCATTTAAAGAAATTCTTAGCTTTGAAATACAGCGTCGATATGACGAGATACAACATCGAAATTTGCCATCGACGTGCCCCGCTGCCGGAACACTGGACCCTCATGGACGTCGCTTACATTTACGCGTGGAAAAGGGTAAACTACAGCCAATTTCAATTACCGAATATTTTAACACGTTGGTTGGCACACTGTAAAATTCACTTCTCTCAAGATGTAAAAATGTGCTCAAGGTACAAAACGATGGTACACGAAATTCGATTCAGTCGCTTCGACCAAATTAAAGCATTAAAGCATCGTTCTATATCGATGAAACACTTGTGAGAAGCCAGCGTGTCACGTGGCAACGTGTTAAACGTTTCAAAAGATCCTTTGGATAGTTCGATTACGAATATTTCCACTACTCTTTCTTAACGTTTGACAATTTTATTTTTAGAACGCACCGATGCGATTTTTTTACCGAGTAGCGTTGGAAGAGCAGAGGTTAGAGGCACCTCCTCATGACAGGCCATCCACACCAGGTTTAGGTGCTAGTTTGCCTCCCGTTGACGCAGTAACACGAGATGACGATAACTCGGACAATCCTGAGAACGGCATCGAAGCTAAGCCGGAAGCAGAGCTTTCGAACGATACTGAGCAGAAACCTGCGTTGGACAATCAGAGCAAAGTCTCGAACGAGAAACCGCGCTCTCCGAGTCATCAAGCGCCCTCGAATGAAACCAAGGAAGAGACTAGTAAAGAGGAACAACCGTCGAGTACGGTAACAACGTCGACAAGCGCTACGTCGACGACGGTTTCTGTAACATCGACAAATAGCACATCGACGACGACGGCAACCGACACGATTGCCTCGTCCGCGTCCACGTCCACGTCAACAGTCACGTCCACGTCCACGTCCACGTCAACATCCATGTCCACATCAACATCCACGTCTACGTCCACGTCCACGTCCACGTCCACGTCCACGTCAGATAGCGAAACTAAACAAATTAAAACACCTATCAAAATATTGAAGAATCCAGACGGAAGGTACGAAGTCTTAAGAAGCCCGCCAGGTAGTTGGAATTCGAAAGAACAGAGTGCTAGGAGTATCGAAACGAAACCATCGAATCCAGAATTTAGTGTCGTGAGTATAGGCAATGGTCAGAATTCGAACGGAGTGAAGATCACGTTGAAGCAATGTACACCGAACAATTCGAGTCCGAACAAGCCGAAAGTTATCAGCAACGTGTTACTGCATTGCGGTCAGGTTGACAAAGATAACACTGATTCGTTAGTGATTCAGCAGCTTCACAGAGATAAAGAGAAACGTCAGACAGAGAAGCAGGAGAAACAAAAGAGGAGGGTAACTTTCATGGAACGATCTATCCCTGAGAAGACGGTGGCCAGTAACGCGTTAAAGAGTATACAAAAGAAACCAGGGGAACAGCAGGAGAAGAAACAGTTCCTCCAAGGTTTCCAGTTGACAGCCAGAGAGTCAGCATCCGAAATGGCTTTAGAGTCTTCCTCTAAGTTTAACGAAGCGAATGCCAACAATGAGACGAATGAGACGCGAAAGAAGGGCAATGCCACGTCGAAGAAGGAGGACGGTATAGCGACAGAGACTTTGAATAATGTAAATGAGAACTCAAAGAATAAGAGCAACAACGAGAACATTGGGGTAAATGCGAGTGGGAACGCTGCGAGTGCGAGTAAACGGGTTGCAACTATGGCCGGAATTGGCAACGCGCGAGTGAATGCAAATAAACAGTGCAGTGACGTAGATATGTGCACATTTGGATACTCGAAGAATACGAACGTAGGTATGAACATCAACGTAAATAGCAATCCCGCGAAGATGGATGTGTATACGTTTTCCAACGACCCACCGGTAGTTCCCGCGGGAGCTGTGAAAAGGAAATGTCCGCCAGGTCTACCGATCTTCGATATCAAGAAAAGGAAGCATATTTCGAGCCAAGTGCCGAAAAAGCAAACTCAAGTACATCCGCCTGCAGTCGTGCAAAACAACGCCAAGTCACCTCGAAAACTTCCAATGGAGCACGTTATTTCGGTGAAACGGGCGAACATAGTCGGAGAAGCTGGTCCTAGTCGAGCACCCACGACACCAAGTACGAAACCTTCGCCGACTCCGGTACTTTCCAACGACACAAGGAATATATTAGACGGCTGCGGATTGAACATTCCTGCGAGCCTCAGTATAACTCTGACAGCGCCAAAATCACCCGCGAACAATGTTGGATTTACCGAACCAAATGATTCCAAAGATAATCGAAAGAATACGCTGGGAAAAGTCAGTCCCAGTATAACTCTTAACGATAGATCGGTCGATCCACGAGTACTGAAAGCCTTGAAGACGGGACAGATTAGAATGCCCGCACCGTCGAAACCAAGGCAGCCTAAGCAATCGGAACGCGATGCGAACCAACAACGGCAAGCGTCGTCCGCTAAACGAGAAAGGGACCAGGAATCGAGAGACATTTTGGACCTCAGCGGAGGGAAGAAGATGGACATACACCCGTTAAGAATACCACAGCCAGTAACGAAACTTAAAGCAAAACCGACGATCAGAGAAATGCCAAATATCTCGGATCAGGGACAAGTTGTAACGCTCGTTGGTGGCCATAGATATTATCGTGCGCCACCAGGTTCTTTGACTCCAGCAGCGCATAGAGTGAACGATTGTCCGCTTCCAACGCCTTCGAGAACACCAGTTTACGCTCCTGGATTCTCCAGTCCTTTAAGCAACAGCAGGTACAACACAAATCTTTCATCCGTTTTTCCCAGTCTGCAAAGTCTGTATGCCTTGAGCCAAGCACCGAATCTTCAGCAGTTTCAGACAGACGCGAGGCTAAGACTACCTCGAGGGACGGACGCTAATTCCACCATATCTAACAACGATAATCGAAATATGAACGCTAATGTATCCGGGAAAAGTCATCTAGCTGCCCAATGCGCGCCAGTAAAACCGGTAAGATCGTCTGTGGCGCCTTTGGCTGTTGCGATAACTAAGCAACAACAACAATCGAACGATAAATCAACGTGTATAAACAAATCTGTCTCGAATGAGATTAGTAAAACACCTGTGTTTCGCGGTAACGAATCTCTCGACTCCACGGAGTCTGGTCAACAATTGTCCGTCCAAACCAAGTACTCGTCGGCCGCGGAATCTAACAATCGATACCCGCCGCGAGCTACCAATAACAGCAACATGAACAACGAAAACAAAACGTCTACTGAAGCGACTCGTAATTGTAGTTTGGAAACTACTAATGATGCGAGAAAGGAACCGGACAATTCGTCACGGCAGACGCCTCATCGCGAAGCAGCCAGTCCAAGAGTATCATCTACGGCTTCTCCGTCGCCACCACCTGGAGATACTAACGCGAATACGATTAACGAAACTACCAGCGGTCATACCGATAATATGAACACCGCTTCCAATGGAATAGACAACGATCTACCTGCACCGAGTCCGACGAAGAAGAACAACGCAGGTGCGGAGGTATCGAGTAGCAAATCGCCTGCTAGTCCAGACTCTAGTTCGGTAACTATCGAAAGTCCTTCCAGCAAAAGCTGCACCACGGTGGAACAAGGATGCCCTTCTCCCTCACAAACGTCAGATACGGTCAAATCATCGGAGAATTCGACAAAGGTTGAGAATAACGTCACAGAAGACTCGACGAACGATAACGAAAACAAAGCTTCCACCGAGCAACCTGCCACGAAACAATTGACTTCGGAGATTTTTCAAAAAAGGTTTCTAGCCGCGTTTCCTTCTAACGAATGGGCAAATAACCCGATAGCTGCGGAACACTTAGGCAACTTCTTGAAAAGTTTGAACGCGTCGATCAAATCAGAGAATAAAATGGATAGCAAGGGATCGGAAAAGGTCGAGAGCCAACTCGCGTGTAACGATGCAACGCGTTTAAATAACGAAGTGTCATCGAAATCTCGAACAGACGTTACCGAATCATCGTAAATACAAGCATTGATTTAAAGATGAATCGAACACTTCCTGTTTAAACGAAGAATACATCAGCTACATCACTGCCAGATACCAATGTAATGTTATCGAATGACTCTTAGCGTGGATATGAGTACCAATTTCTAAATAATTGAAATGCTTTAAGGTCTTATTAGGGGAATACGGCATACGCATGCTGTACAATACAGGGAAAATACAGCACAGATGCTGGAAATTTTATTTTTTCAAATTTTTTAAGGCCATACGTCCTTCAAGAAATTTCATCCATATGTGTAGTTGCTTTGTCGAAACAACAATGTTCCACGAGTCGCTCGATTTCAACTAAAAATATCATTTTAAGTGATTAATGGACAAAAATATGTTTGTCAAATATGATTGATATTATTCGTAGATTGATTTTATTTCTAATGTGAAAATTGTTCCTACTTCGGTCCACACTATGATTATGCGAAAGCAGAACGTTCATCGAAGTACCTCGCAATTGTGTAAAAATTTGTTGTCAAGATTTTAATTTTCGATTATTCAAACTCAATGATTGATTAGGTGAAACTCAAAGCTAATCAGCACAACGAAAAATCGAATAGCCGATACCGAACTTGCTTTCCTATTCGTTTAACAATTATAAAACGTGTACGTAATAAGAAACACAGGGACCGAAATTAAGAAAGAAAAGAAGTCGAAGAAACTAAATACAATTATTTCTGCAACGTATGAATGATATCTATGCTGTTGTTCTTTCGTTATTTACTTTCGTACGTTACGTTTCACTATGAGTTGATATTATGTATATGTTGTATAATAATTGTTATGTTATGCGACTGTATTATATTATATATATTATTTCCTTATATGTATATATTTATTGCGCTGATATGTCGTCCTTACAAGATGTGCGCAAAATCCTATTACTTTGTAAGATTCAATTTTAATCGATCGAAAATTCGTGTGAATGTACATCGTTCAAATTTTAAAACACAATTGCATGCATGTTGATTTTTAAACGACAAGAAACTGACATGTAATAACAAAAGAATATATCATTATATACTTAAACTAAAAATCGTTACAGTTCTATTTATTACCCTTCGCCGAAGACCGAACGTGATACGCGTATCAAATACTTCATAATTGCGCGGGCATTTTACAACATGGCGTCGCGTAATGATCGAATTGAATATTTACAATATTCGTACAGATATAAAAAGACACTCACCGATTCCCGGTGAATATTGCTTTCGTAGAACAATAATAGCACTGACGAGGTAATTGTCCTGCAACAGAAAAATAAACAAATAATATTTAAAATATTTATAAACTTTCATAACTTATGAATTTTCAAAGATTTAAAGATACCCGCGGTTCTGCAACTTTATATCTCAAACTTTCCAAAGCAGAAATAAAATAATTTAATAGATATTTCAGTGAATTTTATATATTGTAAATTTATTATAACGAAAATAATACGAAACGTATTTTTTAATAAAAATGCTTGACAAAGTCGAATAAAACTTTGGTTGATTACCACAAGTCGACAGTAGCGACACAAAATAAGCGAATTCTATATGAATTACACTTCTTGAAATAAGCACACACATAGGTTTAACCTTATATGTCGGAAGTATGGTAATGGAGAAAATGTAAGGCTAACCTTTTTCACCGCAAGTGCGTGAACTTACTATACTTTTTCTTTGTTTAATTAGTATAAGTTGAAATGAGTAACGCAAAAGAAAATTCTACGATACCGGCAAAAAATACGGTAACTGTTAATACGAAAGCTCATGGAAAAATCGTGTTAACACTTCAAAATTGTCTTTTACCTGATGAAAAACTAAACTCGACGCCGTCGCATTTAGACGGATTGGATGCAGAAACTGAAACCGATCTAAGGATATTAGGATGCGAATTGATACAGACTGCTGGTATTTTACTGAAACTACCCCAGGTTTGTAATTATTTTCACAAATAAACAAAATGTTTGTAAACGCCATAACCTCTATAACCTTGGAACACATAGTCTCTACTTTTATTATCTTTTTGAATAGGTCGCAATGGCCACAGGGCAAGTAATATTCCAACGATTTTATTACAGTAAATCGTTAGTTAGACATAATATGGAAACAACTGCAATGGGTTGTATTTGTTTAGCTAGTAAAATTGAAGAGGCCCCGAGACGTATCAGGGATGTTATCAATGTGTTTAATCACATAAAACAAGTTTCCAGTCAAAAGTAAGTATGATTCTTTGTTTTTAATGTTATTAAATTTTATATATATTTTATTTTATTTATTTAATCTTAGTTCGTGCCTTTCGGCTTTGGACGACTTCCAAATTACATCTCTTATATTGCCTTTACTTATATCTAACGCTTATCCTTCTTTGGCTTTTGCTTCCTTGCTGTGCTCCCTCCCTGTCGTTCCTCCCCCTCTTCTGCTGCTCTTCTCTTCGCTATTATCGCTTTCAGTTCTGTCAGTCCTTCTGCAGTCTCCTTCAGCACTTCCCCCATGTTCCTTGATCCTCCTGTAATCTCGCATTCCTCTACTACGTGCTTCAGGTCCTCCTCTCCTTTTTTGCATAATCTGCATCCTCTTTCTCCCTCATCTTTCCAGTGTTCTCTTGCCTTGGTTTCGTTACCACATCTAAATCTTGCTACCATACTTCTGTCCTCCCATTTCATCTTTCCTTCTAGGTACTTTGGTAGTCCTTCTTTCGCTCTGTTTCTGTAGTATCTGTTGTATTTAGATTCTCTTATCCTTTTCTCCCTCTCCTCTGTTCTTTCTTCTATAATCTGGTTCGCTGTCATCCTTTCTTGTCTATCTCCTGCCTCTCCTTGAGTCCTTCCCTCTCTCACCTCCTCTAACCTCCTCTTTCTTTTCCTTGCTCTTTTCCCTTCTTGGCCCTTTCCCTAATTCCTTTCTCTCTCCTTTATACATTCCTTCACTAATTCCTTCTTCGATTCCAAAGCTTTCTCCTCATACCTTACTGCTCTTTTCAGTGCCTTTTCTCTAATTTCCTCTATCTTGCACTCCTCTCTCAGGATGTAGTTTGGCGTTGTTGCGTCTAAGCCTGGCAACCATCTCACGTATCTCCTTTTTACCCTGTCCAGTCTCTCCTCTATGTTCCATCTCCACACCTCTGCTCCATAGAGCGCTACACTCTTTACCAGTGCTCCAAACATCCTCATTCTCCTCTTGTAATCCCTTTTAAATATCCTTTCTCCTACGCTCCATGTCTTCTTTATCGCAATTGCTGCCCTCCTTTTTCTGTCTTGAATATGTTCTATATATAATTCTAGTTCTTATTTCCCCCATCTCCATTTCCTTTGCCTCCTCTTGTTCCTTCTCTTTTCAAACACTACTACTTTCGTCTTTTCGGTGCTCAGTTCCAGTTCCACTTCCTCTAGGAATGTCTTAAATCTCTTCATCATTTCCTTTAACTCCTCTTCTCTGTCCGCTATCAATACAATGTCATCCGCGTATGATAGTGACCATACCTTCTTGTCTCATACCACTTGCCCTTTCTTCATTTCCTCTTCCAGCCCTGCTACATAGATGTTAAACAGTGTCGGGATCTCCTCTATCCTTCTAGTTAACTTCTCATTCACCCCCATTCTCCTCATTATCTCCCCCAGTTTCTTCCTATAAATTTTATAGATATATGAATAACAATAATATACTAGATTTGTTCTTCTTTTTAGGCCAATACAACCTGTAATACTTGATCAAAATTATGTAGCCCTGAAGAATCAAGTAATTAAATCTGAAAGGAGAGTCTTAAAAGAGTTAGGTTTCTGCGTCCATGTAAAACACCCTCACAAAATTATTGTTATGTATTTACAAGTACTGGGACACGAAAAAAATCAGGCTTTAATGCAACAATGTTGGAATTATATGAATGATTCTTTAAGGTCTGATGTGTTCTTAAGACATCAACCAGAAACTGTTGCTTGTGCATGTGTATATTTGGGAGCAAGACAGCTACAATTACCTTTACCTACTTCACCTGCTTGGTTTTCTCTTTTTAAAGTTAATGAATCTGCTATTAGAGATGTTTGCCGTCGTATATTACGACTTTATTTCCGACCCCGTGTTAAACCGGAACAGTTAGAAAAACGAGTAGAAGAACTTCGTCGACAATACGAGGAAGCAAGAACCAAAGCAAGAAGTGGAGATGTAGATAGCCACACACCTAGCCCACCACTGCCTAAACATCATAATGCCTGGGGTGGATTCATTAGCCGCAGTGGTACGCATGCTGTGCCAGAAAGAACAAAGTCACCTAGGTATGATGTCATGAAAGAATGAGAAAATAAAGTAATAAAATGTAATTATTATCGTAATTAAAATCGTGTTTTCCTTATTTTAGGCGATCAAAATCACCAAGTACTTCACCATCTAGAGGTGAAGGAACAAAGCATTCCAAGAGAAAGAAACATAGTAGAAGCAGATCTCGCAGCCATAGTCATGGACGATCTCGAAAACCGAAAAAGGCTCAGCGAAGACGATCTGGCAGTCATAAATCATCACGTAGTCGTTATAGATCACGTAGTCGATCACGAGATAGAGATGTAGAAAAATCAAGTAAACATCGCAGTAAGCACAGACGACATTGAATGTATGAGGAGATCATCATGTATATTACAAAAAGGAATATTGCAATTACGTGAACAAGTTATATTCAATTTGTAATATAATACGGGGCCTTTTTTTACCTCTGTTGATTAACCCATTTGCATCCAAGCGCGGATTATTACGCAATCGGACGACTGTCTTCTATCACCAAGCGCGGATTATTACGCGCACTGCGACTGCTCTTTTTTTATTTCCATTTTAATCTAAATAATTTTTACTTTTTTCCTCTGTTATAAAGAATGTAAGGTGCGATGTTTGCGAAGTAACATCGTCTACCAATCGTTTTGAGCAGTAAATTTTCGATAAACTCTATAAAGAATTCGGAAGTCATTTACTGCACCTACGATCGACCGCACGCGGTGATAGGGACCAGTCCTCTTAAGTAGGGCCATGATGCAAATGATTAAAATGCAATTTAAATAGAACAATCGATTCTACTGTATGGTATCTTGAGTTAATTTAACGATGATAATAGTAGGTTTTAAATAAATTTTTTCTAAGAGTGTGCGTTAAGTCACATGTACCTCAAGGAAGACGGTACATTTTAAAAGAATATTACAAGTAATGATACTTAAGAAGGCGTGTATTTAATACAAAACTTGAAAATAAAGTTTTATATTCATGTACTACCATATATTATTTTGTAAAATCCAGCCGGTGCTGCCTTCTTCCTCTCAGTTGATAGTACCGCTGAAAAGTCTAGCGTTGTTAATTGTGGAAGAATGTGAACGATGTATCCTCTATAATATGGAAGATTTTCAATGGGATTTCCATGTAGCGTTAAAGATTTAAGAGTTGATAACTTTTTCAATTTTACAACATCATTTATATCCGAAATATTGTTTCCATGCAAATAAAAAATTTTTAAATTCGGAAAATGTGTAATGTCATCAGCAA
Organism: Bombus bifarius; assembly: GCF_011952205.1. NCBI lineage: Eukaryota > Metazoa > Arthropoda > Insecta > Hymenoptera > Apidae > Bombus > Bombus bifarius. Next base: position 2,316,041 of record NW_022885586.1, on the reverse strand, counting down.
TTTGTTCTATCTCATTGAAAGAAAGATCGAGCCAACTAAGGTGCGATGGATCATCGAGAAGCTTTTGTGCAAGATTTTCAAATCCGAACATTGATGTCAATGAATTATTGCTTAACCACAAGGAACATGTTACAAAACGATCTGCAGCTGTTCGTAACGGAATTTTACCCGTTCGTACTGCTTGTGGGCGTTTATTTGCCAATTCTTTTGTAACAAAATAAATATTTTTATTAATATTATCTTTCAATTCAGAAAATATATCATTTTAATAATGCATCATATTACTAACATACCATTCATTGTGGTTGCTTTTTTGAATGACAAGTCTAATGGAGCAGCTATCAACATCTCTTGCCGTTCATTTCGTCTATAATCAGAAAGTGGTTTTTCATAATACATAGTAGTGTCCATTTTAATGTTTGAATGATAAGGTCTTGACAAATTTTTGAGAAACTATGCCAATATTAATATTAAGAATATATGCAAAACGTTCACTTGAAATTATTTGCCAATTCTTAATATCATTACTAAAACTTCCATTCTTCATCTAAAATTCTTGTTTCCATAATTTTTGATATAGATAGTCACTTATCCAATAATTATTATCATATATCCGTTATGTATATAACTTAAAACAAAAAGTAATAATTTCAATTACTTATGTAATTTTATGAATAAATTTAACTACTTTAACAGCTTATAATTGTGAGAGATAAAATAATACGCAACCTAAGAAATTTGACGCGGGTTTTTTTCTTCACGTAATTTAAATCAAACTGAGTACACTGATTGAAGTGCATTTTTGAACACATAGAATGTAATACGTGTAAACGGCGACAGGTTGCTCTTTGTACGTATTCTGTAACCATTTTGTCATTCTGTACTTTTTTATAATCATTGCTATTGAATTATAAACTGTTAACGGCGGTAAGCTAGATTGAAAACATTTTAATGTAAATCAGACGAACAAGGAATTTGTGAATACTATTTATATGTAAGCTCACATTTAGTTTAAGCTTGAATAAACCACGTGTAATAGAAGAAGCAAGGAAGCAGTTTGGTTACATCCCTTACTTTTTGCCTGCTAAAGATGCCACGCACAAAACATGTTCGGAAACCAAAACAAGAACAGCACTCTGCAGAAGAAAGTGACTTATTAATCAAAGATTTTGAACGACAGGCACATTTGCGAATATCGAAGCTGGAGGCAGAATCAAAAATGGCGATAAAAGGTCTTGAAACTTTTGTTGATGTTACCTTATCTCGGCTTCCGACTGAAATACGACAGATGACACTTGGCGAGATACTCAATCGCGAGGCTGACGAAGAGAAAGAAAATTGTAATGAAGTTTCGTCGTCCGTCGACGACCGTTCACTAAAATTGGCTCCAACGGAGAAAAGAAAGAAAGTTGGTAAAAGAATTACTAACGGGACGGATGATGGATACGTTACTGAAAGTGTTACGACAACGCGTACATCAAGAGCTAGAAAAGTCGCACCTCCTACTACTAGAAGAACACGTAGTACCTCAAGAAATAGTAAAATGAAGCTTAGTGAAATAAACCTAGAAACTATAAGGAAGATAACAAAGAAGGAGCATATCAACAACATATCTATGAAAATCGATAAATTTAGAACTCCTGCTGCTACAAAACCTGGGTTTAACGAATTTGATCTTGTAACTCCAAAAATAAAACCTAATACACCATTAAATGTATTAAGACGTCCAAGACAAGGAGAAATGGTTCTTAGCATGCAAGGTAGCCCCTTATTGGTTTCTGCGGTTATTCAAGAAGACATTGCTAACATTAATGTACCTTTGCGTAATGGCAATGTTATGTCCTTATTACCTAATGATGGTTTACGTATGTCACACATTCCTACATTAGATGCAGAAACCATGAAACAGCTAGAAACTCTAAAAAATCACATTGAGAAAGTTATCTCAACAAAATAGTTAAGATAATCATAAGGTAGATTTTTATAGGGTCCATTTCTTGCATTGTCATTGCGTGTCAATGAAATTGATTTTAGATCAAAGTATCTTGTGGATTGTGTCAATTTTATTGCAAGTAACGAATGAAATAAATGTTATTATATGTTCATTTAATATATATTTGATTAGCATTTGTTACAATCTTTTTATACCTTATGATAATGATAATTTTATAACATATTAATATAACATATTATAGATTAAGAAAATTGATATCTTAAAATCGGATTAATATGATAACAATGCATGTATATGTATAATTTTTTATGTAATAAAAATTAAAAGATGAATTGTGATTTGTAACTTGACTGTATCTAATTCATTATAGGATATATTTTAAAAATCGTTACAAAAATTAATATTTAGATTACTCGTTTTTATATTTTTTTAACTATTTCTGGACAGAGTTCTTTTGCATTTTATATTTTATAATTATCCTACATTTCGAAACAGCATATTTATCACATTTGGCGGGCAAGAACTAGTAGAGCGCGTATGTAGCACGATTATGTTCTAACCATTAGTGTACATGCGCGTACTAAAAGATCTGTCAAACGAACGAGCTATATTTGCATTCTTCTACTTTGTGATATTCGTAGTGTTTTTAGATTGTACAAAATCATGTATAAAATATCGTAGTGCTCATTTCCATACGACGTTAGTTGGTTTTCTCGTACTTTATCGTAATTTGTCACTTTCAATATTCAATGTTTGTCACATAATGAAGGTATTAAATGTATAAAACATGAATTAGAAATGTCAAAGTACGCGTCATTGAGTTCGTTAACACGGATTTTTGGACGGTCTAAGATATATACCTATTAATCGGAGCAGAAAGAAAGCGATATTTCGGTGATATCTTCTTACGCTTAATTCTATATATTATATCTCGTTGATATTGAAAAATTTCGAAAAAACAACGAACTTATTATTCTGTCACATATTTTGCAAGTAACTTGTGTAGTAATAGTTTAAAAATGTAAAATAACCTTCAACGAATTTTATGCTAATTTATATCTTTAAATATTGTTCGATCACATCATGTAGTAATGTAAAAAAGTATAAGTTTTATATCAGATTTGAACAAAATAATTATTAACTTGAATTCATGTTCAATTTAGTTGCAAAGGTGATCAACTTACTATAATTAAATATAGTAATTTTTTTTCATACGTAAGATAGGTATGTTTAAAGAGCTCTTTTAGCACAAAAATCAACATGGTGCGTGTAATCACAGTACATAATTTTCTGGGGCAAAATATCACTCAAATTGAGGAGCCAACTGCAAGCTGTATAGCAAATGCATCTGGACATGAAATGCTACTCCTAGCATTGTCAACTCATTGCGTCGAAGTTTGGGAATTGATGATATCTGATATTAAACTACATACGGTTTTTCCAACAGTTGATATGATTAATCAAATGGTGCACTGTACCAAAGAAGATTATGTTGTAACGTTAGAATCAAAATTATCTAGAGATGCAAGCATTAATAATCATACAGGGAAAACAATTAATAATTTTGTTAGAATTTATGTTAACTGGGCTATGGTAAAAGATCAAAGTCAACCTATGCGTGCTAGAATAGCTGGGCGTGTTACTCCAAGTTTAAATCGACCATTGAATAGCTTAGAAATGATAGAGTTGCCATTAAATGTGCAACCTACACTCATTGCTTGCTGCCAAAGTACTGGCAACCTCCTAGTGGCTTCCGGAAATAGTGCTATTTTACATGAATTTAAAATTGAAACACAGCAAGTATCAAAGATGAAGTTTATAGATTTTGAGGCTCGACCATGGTCCTTGGGCTTTTCATTTTCTCCTACACACATGGAAATTGTTGAAGATTTTATATCAATTATGGATAAAACAAATTTATGTGTTTTTCGATTGACTAATTCAATGTATGAAGATATTGATCAATTGAGTTCTCTAACTTCCACAAACTCTTCATCTATTGATAAAACATCTATATCCACTGATTCCTCTCTTGTGGAAAACAGTAATAATACGACTAATCAAGATGATAACACAATATTGCAAGGAATAAATTCAAAATGTAAAAGTTCTAGTCAAGATCTGCACTTTATTGTATCAGAAAACAATGATTCTAGTGGAACAAGTACAAAATTTAAAGGTAGGAGGCATAGAAGTTCCAAAACAAGTATATGGAGTAAACTGGAGACAGGAGATTTCAGAAAAATAAAATCTAATAATAATGACACTGTTATAAATTTGGATCATTTAGTGTATAATGAAAGGGATGAATTACAAAGATTAATTGATCAAGAAGTTATAGATGGATATTCACAACCCTTGACTATAAATTTACCATCTATAAGTTTGGAAAGAGCAGGACCTGGGCATGCATTAAGTCCTTTCGTATTAAACCCATCAGAAATAAGGATTATAATTAAAACGAATTCTCCTGATTTAGGATGGTCGGAAAATTATACAATAAAAAATTTATTGTCTCTTAAAGTAATGGCAGCTAATAATAAACTTGATGGAAGTTCTGAACTGTTCAGCTGCTCTTTATTGAAGCCATTATACATGAGGAAGGAGTGTAATACTTCTTGTTTAAAAAAATCAATCCTCAGATCAGATAAATATACATATTTGCAGGGCGTAAGTTGCTTCTTATGCACACTGCAAGAAGGATATCTTTATCATTTCTCTGCTACTAGCTCAAATCCTACAGATGCAACTTGTTTAACTACTTATCCATTTACTGCACCTGTTAATCATGTAGCTTTGGAGCATACTGCTTTGCATGCATTGACTGAAGCTGGTCTTGAATCTTACACTCTACGTTTATCTCATCATGTTGCTAGAATGTCTAATGATATAGAAAATGTAAGAGTTACATGCCCTAGTGTTTCTGAGCCTGTTTGTTTAATAGGATTAAGGCCATTTCTGGGGATACAGAAATTATTACATAGCAAAAATTATCTAATCCTCTTAGCCAAAGCAGAAAACTCTTGGACTTTATATTCTTTAATTTTACCTAAATTGGAAAATTTGTATTATGATGTTTTAAACGCAGCGAGGAGTCATAAATCTTCTAGTCCTAGCACATACCGACATTTGTTAGGGGAAGCTCATGCTTTGATACGTTTAGCTAAAGACGCTGTGTATAATTGCTCAGACATTAATGAATTTGATGATATCGCAAATAAAAATGGATTGAAATTGAAGAACTTGTATAATCAATCATGCGCGCTGCTTGGAGACTATTATATTCGTTCCGAATATGACTCAGATTGGGATTTCTGTATACCCTATTATAAAATGTCGGGTTTAAAACCTTCAGAAGTATTATCTAGGAAATCGAGTCAAGATGCACCGGGTCTCGTTACGTTTTTGACTGATATACTTTTCACGATGAAAAGTGGTCCGGAAGCAGATGCCTTGTTCCAAGGATTTAATATTGTAGAAATAATATGTAAATTAAAGAAACCAGACTTAATGAAATTGATTTTCAGTAGTCCCGTATTACGAGAATATACTACAGAAAAACTAATACATCTTTTGTTATTATATGAAACGGACGAATTAGTCAAGTTAGCTTTGGCACTCTTATACATACAAGCTGAAAAACAAGAACAAGCAGAGAAAGTACTTGAACCAGTCTCAGCATTATGTGTCAAGAAAATAGTTTTAGAACATTGGGACCTGTTGTTTGATATGACGGCGATGAAAAAGAGAAGTCCAATGATTCCTACGTTTTCAGATTTCGCTGGAACGTTAATGCGTCAGAAAAATTCAACCTTTGCTGAAATTCTGATACAATTAATCGAAGAGGATGGAATCCTATCTCTTCATCAAATTATACAGGTGTTTTTAGAATATTTACCATCAAGAGTAGGACGAGATGGGCATAATGCGGCAATGACATTACAAGTATTTCTCGAAAAATATCTTCACAACTACTTTAGTACAAAATTGATTATAGATTCGTCTGTTATAAATAAAAATCAAATACGTACGGATTTCGCTTTGGTTGAAGCTTTTAAGCTATTAGTACGATCATACTTAGGCAAGTTAACACAAACAAAAGTGTACAAAATAGAAAATAAAGAAAACGTACAAGAAAATTATGATAACTTCATATTTGTGAAGTTTAGACCTCATTATCTAAACGGGATGCCACCGTATGCGAAAGATTATCAAAAAGTTTTGAATGTGAGCGATCTAAAAGATTTAGCTGATATCGATAAGACTGACTCTGAAAAAACTATACCAACGGAATTGTTTAAATTACAGTCTGTATTATCTTGTGATTTTATACCAAATGAGTGCTTATATGAAGTTAAGCAATTTCTTGAAACACAAGAGATTGATGGCAGTTTATCTTTAAAAGCGTTGTGCATTCAAAATACTGAAGAAACAACAACACTTTTAATGGATAATTGTCCTCAAGCTGTTGTGCAATATGCAAAGGTAAATACCATATATTTCAATCCACTACTTTTACGGTATTTTCAATTTGTTTTTATGATTGAATTTCATAAAATTGTGTTACAAATTTAGGACATGTATACTAAAGATTCTGAATGGAAGTATTTAATTGAGTTAACGCAAAATAGGATTGCTGTATCGAACTCTCGACAAGAATTGCAGTGTTTATACACGCAAATTATGAAAGGTAAATTTTTTCGATATATTTATGCTGAAGTATATTAAATTGTATTATAATATACTTTTTATCGTTTCAGCAATTTTGAATTATCTACCACATGCGTTGTCCTTAAAAAGTTTACATCGTGTTCTTCCAAAAGATGATGTAATAACATTTCAAAAATGCAGTGAAATGTGTAATCAAATTATGCACGCTGAACATGTTAAATCTTTAATAATAGAAACTGGACAACAACTTTTATCGACTTTAAAATTGTGAGCGCTAATTTCTACTGATCAATTTTATCGTCATTTGATGATAGCATAGGTCCAATTTTAATTATAAAGAAAAAAAAAACATATGATCTAAATGCAACAAAAAATTGTTGCACGAAAATTATACATTCTAGAGAAAATAGATTCGAAACAAATTGTACTTAATCTAATTTGTTGAAAACGATACTTTTTCATATGGCACGACTTTCATAAATTATAACTTTTTGCTTAAAATTACTTGGCGTTTAACGTAACTAGTGACTTTCTATCTCTGTGATCACATTTCAGACACTTTTTTCATTTATATAGGTGTTTTTTCTTATTGAATATAACTATAAATTTACAAATCGTTATTGAATATACTCATCATTTGTATAATATTTTTAAAAGTACATATTTATTTTAATGCAATTATTTAAAATGCTCGATCTTGATTAAAATCTTGGTCGTGCACAAGATTTTTTATGGATAAGAAGTTGTATTATATATAACAAATTGTCAGAAACTAAAGACAAATACTATAGATAAAATTAATTCACCTATTATTGATTGTTGAAATGTTCTATATAGATATATTGTATTATATCTAGACGTATGTTATCTTTCCCTTAGCTAATGAAATAGTTGAATCATAATTATGAAAAGTTTATACAGAGAACCAAGCATATAGATATTAAAATTTTACAATGTTATATATAATATTTAACGTAATAGATTGCTTTGTACACTGAACTAAGAAATTTTGTAGTAACGATCATTGTATTTTTGACTGCTGTTTGAATATTTCTAAGAATTTGTTAAAAATTGTTTATATTTTAACCGCTAAGGGCGGGGTGGCATGTGTTTAGGAAATCACGTACTGCTAAGGTAGTTACTTTTTATTATATTTGTTGATCCTATAATGTATTTTCATCACTTTCTGAATGTTACATTATATGTAACTTTAATGTGCCTTTAGGATTAATTTCTCTTTGTTACAAATGTAATATAATTATGTTAGAAGTGATCTATGATATTTATAAATTATAAAGAAATAATACATAGCTGTAACTCATATCAGAATGCTTCTTTATTATGTAATCATATTTTTATAATGCTATTTATTTATTTAAAGGAAGAAAGGAAAAGAAGGATGGAAATTATTTTATTGTTTCAGGATCGCTCGTTCCATTTCTTTTTTTACATATGATATTGCCGATTTTTCTCTATTGAATTATTTTATCTCAGGGATTCAATTATTTTAACTAATTTTTATTAAATGCATAACAATTTTATTATAGTATAATAGCTTTTAATTTATATAAGATAAAACAATAAAAAGTTGTATATCTACCAAACATATCCAACAAATTAGTTTTTTGACATCTAATATACGTAACTTAACCCTTCTTATAACAAAGAAATTATATGACAGCATCTTCTTAATGTCCTTTTTTTTATGTACACTTTTCAACTACGAAAAATATTTTTAATTACTTTATTTTACGATATCTTATACACTAAGTTAAAAAGATTTTATACTTTTTAACAGGTGAAGTCAACAATATTTTATACAATCTCAAATTCCTTATTCAACCTTGTTAGATCTCTGAAATAATAAAGAGTACCACTGTTTATATAATGAAATTTAATAGTTTTTATTAAGAAGTATTTATTAACCATACCTGTTTTCTATAGCTTCATTTAAGTGATATTTGTGCATAAGCGAAACGACAAGTCTCAGTGTTGACCAAATGGTATTTGACATCGCTTTCGGTGAAAAGTTTTCACTGTGAACTCCACGACCAGCAGCTTGTTGGTTTAACGCTATTACAAGATGTTCACCTGCTTCTCTGTAGAAAAATAAATAATTTAATCATGTAAAAAACTGTACATAATGTAAAAATTTTACTTACTTATATGCAGCAAGATTAATGCAAGAAATTCCAAGATTGTAACGAGCTCTAATAAATCCAGGTGATAATTTTAAAGCATGATGATACGCATTTATAGCTTCTTCCGATTTTTGACCATTAGCTAAAGTTGCACCTAATCTATTCCATAATCTAGAATCCTTCCGAAAATATTACGTTTTCGATAATATATTAACAATTGCTAATACGCATTACAAAAGATTAATTTATTACATACATCAGGGCGTACTTGCAGCGCTGCTTGGAAGCAATCGCTAGCTTTATCATATTCATTAGATAAATTAAAAAGGACTCCTAATCCACACTGTACATCGGCATCTATTTCATTCCACGGATTCATTCGTGCAGCTTGAATATAAAGATCTTTTACTTCTTCATGTACGTCACTAGAAAAAGTAAGAAGAATATTAGATATTACTCTATATATGTGTATTTTGTTAAACTTATTATTACTTACTTAAACAAAATAGTTGACACATTGGATTTTGATTGTTGCTCAGGACTACTAGCCTTTCGTACTGATAGATGCTTGTATTTTTCATTTTTTAGTAACCATTCTTTAAGTGTTACACATGCTTGGTTTTGGTAAGATTCATTTGTATATGAAACTGCAAGTGCCATAAGAGCAGCACTATTTATAGGATCCAAACTTAGACAATGTTTTAAAGCAGAAATAGCTAATGGATCTTGTTCATTTTCAGCTTGAGTTTTACCAAGAAGTAACCAAGCTTCTGAATCTTTTTCATCTTGTTGTACTGCTGCTTCAAAGCAAAGTATAGCACTTGGTAAATCACCATCTTTCAATCTTTTTTTACCCTCTTCTAATGCATTAGGAACATTTTTCATAGGATTTTCTTCACGAAATTGATAATCTTTAAATGGATCATAAAAAGTATCATATTCTGAAAGCCATGGATGCTTGGAAGATAGTTCCCCAGATGATGAAATCTTTTCCCATTCATTTTGAAGCTTCAAGAATGTAGATTCATAATTGTCTGTCTCTAGAATAAAAATTTGTTTTTATAAATATGTCTATAAGGAGAATTAGTTACAGATACTAACTTGGTACTAATATGTTTACCAACCTGAAGAAATATTTTCTTTTTGAAATTCATCTATCCAATTACTAGCAGCAGCTACTTCTTCTATCTTAGCTGTCACTTCATTTTCTTGACTATTATTGGTAGAAATTTTGTCTTCAGTCTTTTGATTATCTTTTTCATATTGTTCTGTCCAGTCTTTACTTGTATTCTGAACATCTGGCAGTGATTCTTCATTGTTTTTTGTGGGAACATCTCCTTCCTGTTTCATAAATTTCATAAACTTCGAATATTCAAAGTTAGGATTATCACTGTTTTCTATTGCTTCTGTTGGGTGTTCCATATTTATGTTATTGTGTATAGTATCTTTGCTATGTTCTATATATTCTTCTGCCCATTTTGGTCCTAATCCAAGTTCATGTTTTTGATGAGTTATAATGTTTGAATTCTGCTCTATCTCATGATGCCAAATGTCATCGGCATGGTGTTCCTGTATTAATTAGAAAATACAAATTTGTAATAAATATTTGTTTTATACTATAATGCTGCTAATATATGAATTCCAATGATAAAATGAGAATTACATTAAAATGACGTCCTGATTCAAGATATTGATTTGCCCAAGCTGTATCTAAACTGGTTAATTCTTGAGCAACTCCTGGTGCTGCTATAGGTGGATGAATATTTTGATCAATTTCACGCATTTCTTGCAATAAATTATCCATTCTAAATGTTTGAGGACATGAAGGATTTTCTTCTAAAAATTGTTTAACTAACTGGTCTGAATCTGAAGTTTGGAAAGGTTCCCCGTGATCAAAAGGATGACGTATTCCTTCTTCTTTGAATCCATGATCACGTACAAAATGTGATGTTAAACGAATTAAAGAACTGGGTCCACCGCAGTCACCCTCCACCAATTCACGCAATGCCATCTTTTTATAATATCAATATATACCTAAACTGATTAAAGAAATGTGTTATTTTTGAAAATAAAAAGTAATAATGCATGAAATATATCTATAAACATTATAGTAAAATAATTCTACAACATTAATCTCATTAATTCAATCAATTAAAGTAAGATGCTTATTAATTTCATTTATTTTATTCGATATTAAATATCGAATAAAGGTATAGTTGAGATAAAATGTTTGCGCAAAATTTTTTTATGCAACATTAGAATCCAATGATATTATATAAAAGTAGAAATGAATGCAAATTTCGTAAAATATCACAAATATTGGTAAAGGTATAAAGTTCACAAACCTCGTTTCGTTCTTAATATGTATAATTAAATATTCCGATGATGTTGTTACAAGATATTAAATGTGTTTCATCAAATCTACTGTTTGAAATTGTTCATTTCCTTGCCATCGAACAATATTGGTACTATAAGTCGAATAAATTTCGTTGTATAATGGTGTATTATCATGGCAAACGTAACGTTAAGACAAGACGAGTATTATAAAGCCATTTTTTATGTGTTTGTTGGCTAACGAACGTCAAACCGTGGACAAGTTGCAGATCTATCTGAAGACTTGAGCATCCTCTTTATGTAGTATATGATATATACGCAGTACTAAAATATATTTTTAATATATTTTAGTTAAATAAAAGTTGTTCATCTAACAGTATTATATAATCCCTAAAAATAATGATAACATCATTTCATGTTTAATATTCATTTCAAGATTTTTTTATTAACAAAGTACATATAAATAATATGTATAAAAGATACTATACAAAGAAATATTATTGAAATAAGAGCAAGAAATCCAAATTAATAATGCAATGTTTATGTTAAAATAATAAAAAAAAAATATTAAAAAAGAAAATATTTATGAAAATTCCTTAGATATTAAAATTGGACAAAATTTCTGTGAATCGCATAATAGCTCACAGTTGTACAGTAGCGCCACAATACGGATGTTATGGAAATTTCAATATGCAGAATATCCAGCAAATAATATAGTTTTCATTCACTAGGTAAGTTCTGCTTCTAGTTAATGAAAACATGTATCATTCGTAAATTGTGCTGTATTTGTAAGTTGTTAAATGACATTTTTTTATATAAGATTATAGTAACGAAAGTTTAAACATGAATGACTTTGCAAAGTCTCAGCTTATGAAATATGGCTGGACGGAAGGTATGATTTTACAAGCATTATTATGATATAATAATAGTTATATTATAACTATTACATTTAATACCTTTAAAGTATTATGTATTTAAATGTTTATTTGTGTACTTCGTTGTTAAATAAATTTGTTATGTAAATTTTGTAATACACGTTTGTAAATGTTTTTTCATATTTTATTGATATAGGTAAAGGTTTAGGTAAATATGAAAGTGGCATTACAGAACCTTTAAAACAAAAATTAAAATTTGATACAGCAGGAGTGGGATATAAAGATACAGATTGGAATAATTGGTGGGAACATGCTTTTAACAAAGCAGCTAGTAGTATCAAAGTTGAATCACGAACTGATGAAGTTTCAATATCTGTTTCAAAAGAAAATACAACTAATGATCTTCCTAAAGAAGAGTTAAATAAAAATGAATCTAAATATGGAAATTTTCTTAAAACTACTAAATTATTTAATGGCAACTTAATACTGATAAGTAGTTCTAATATGCATAAAAAACAAAATATTGAAGAAAATATCAAACATGTTCCTTTAACAGATGAAGAGTTATTTAAATTATGTGGTGGTAGAACTGCCCATAAAGGAGCCAGACATGGATTACAATTAAATGGAAAATTAAAAAGAATTGCCCAACAAGAAAAGTATTTATTAAACACTACAAAATTGGAAAACAATATCATATCCCATAATAATGAATATGAAGAGATTAATGATGAAAACATAGTATTACCAATGACTTCTACTGAAAGTGTAATGATTCCAAAAGGATGTAAAACCACTAATAAAAAGAATAGAAGACTTATAAATAACTTAAGTCATCAATTAAATATTTTATGTAATGTAAGCGATAGTGATGAAAGAAATATACATGCCACAGTAAAAGGAGAATTAAAACGGGAAAATAAAGAAAAATGTAAAAAGAGGAAAAGAAAGAAAGAAAAGAGAAGTTCAATTTCTTGTGATATTGAAAGTGCTGAAAAAGAAGAAAATACATTAAATTATGTAGTGCATTCTGTAGCTAAAAAAAACATTCAGGATCAAGTAAATGATCATACTGAAAACGAATATACAGGTACATCTTCACCAACAAAAAAAAGTAAAAAGAAGAGGAATAAATTAAAAAAGAAGAAAGATCAAGACAATCAATATAATCTCACTAATATCACTGATACATGGGAAGATGAATTGCATGGTTCTCAAGCAAAGAAATTTAAAAGATCACACAAAAATGACTTACCTTTGATTAAAGATGAAGATATTAAAACATTAGAGATCAAATTTCAAACAGAACTTTCTTGTAATGAATTAGCTGTAAAGCAAGTTGATACAACCAAGACACTTCCAGATATATCAGATGCATACTTTAAAAAGAAAGTGGATTATTTAAATACTAAAATAAAGAAAAAGAAACTGTCAAAGTTACATAAAAAAGAAAAGATTAAATTAGCTAAATTAACAGAAAGTTTAGAGGCTGTACATTTTAATACCGAAGAATCTGCTCCAAAAAAATATTCCAAAATAGAATTAAAGGAAGGATTAGAGAATTTATCTAGTATTGATTTTAAAAGGGATCCAGTTTTGAAAAAAAAGGAAAAAAGAGGCAATTAAATTCTTAACAAATTTTAAAAAAGAATATTGTCCCTAAATACACATATACTTATAAAATCATTTGTAATAATTGTGTATAAATATTTATGCATACAATAATTATGTCGTAATACGTATAAGATATCTACTGTGTATTTATTTTCTAAACATAATTTTCTAAATATGGTATTTTTTATTAAAATTTTATGGAATAATAATTTGCTACAAATGTTGATTTTTCTTCATTTTTTATGAGAGGAAAACTAGAAAAAGAATACGTTTTTCATACCCTTAACAATATTTTTTTCTTTTTGTTATACAATTTATTAATGGACACAAATTTTTGACAATTTAATAGACGCGCGTAAGAAATCAGTTGTATATACATATATATATATATATATATATATATATATATATATATATATATATATATATATATATATATATATATATATATATATATATATATATATATATGTATATATAAATTTGTAAAGATAAATGCATCGTTAAATTTTCGTATGTATCAATACCGTATGCACTTGTGTACAGTCCATCTAAGAAACAACAAGCGTGGTAATATTTTTAATAAAAATTTGTTATTAAATTTTATCGATTTTATGTTCAAAAATACATTTTTACTATTATGTAAAACTTAATTTTCATAAAAATTAAATGATGATCTGTAAAAAAGTACATCCGGCGAACGTATAATTAATTGCTATATAGCACCAAATTTCGTAATATGCTAGAAAAACTTTAAAGTTCAATTTTTCTAACAATATATTTATATAAAATAAAACAAGATCTTTTTCTCTAAGGCCACTAGAATAGTCCGTAGAGTCATTAATAATCTTAGTTTTGCTTTCACTAGTGAACGAATCTCACTCAACAAGCTTAATGAGTATGAATTCGTATTACTTAATTGAGCTAATAATTGATTTAAACATTGGTGTACTAATAATGCATTTTGCATTAGAATTAGCAAGGAATGTATTTCTTTTTTATATCCATAATCATTAAAATATCGTATAAAATGGTAATCGTTTCGATTAGTTGGAGTACAAGAAATGTAATTATTATTATGAATATCACTAGTATTAATTAATACGTTATAACGAACTTTTACAAAATTTTATATATCCTCAGCATACAATAGGCTACATCAAATTCATACTAGTTAAATATATGTGTCGTTGATATGTAAATATCATAATACGACACTAACAATGGTATTTTGCACAAAATACATACAGTCAAAATTGGATGGATGAATTTTCTACTTTTAATAGTCCCAACTAAAATTACTAAGTTGTATATAGTGTTATGTATAGGTAATAAATAACAAGCGGCGAATTTTAAAATTACGCAAATGATTACTAAAATAATTAGAATATTTGAGTATAAGAAAATATACCAATGTTTTATAATATTGAACAAATTTTAAACTAAATAAATTTTTATTAAAGAAATAACTACTAAGACTTACTGGCAATAGGTACAAATAGCAAAATATATGCATGTATATATACATATGTTCTCATAACAATTCTCTTAGAATTGTGAGAAAATATCAAAGTGAAATTCTTTCAATTTAGACAAAGAGTGTAATTTAATACACTTGTAACATGTTTTATATAGTTTTTTTCTAGTTTTGCTTTTCTAGTTTTTGTTAAAATTATATTAAATTGAATAAGATATCATCATTGAAGATTCCGAATTATTTAGATCTTTTTACATAAAAAATGAAGTTAACTCATAAGAGCAAGTCTAATTGACAATATTTTTCTTAAAAACTATTGCTATTCATATGGAAAAATAGTCTGTAAAACTTTTATTCAAACATCAATTACAAATCTCTCTTATTGTAGCTTTAAAAAAAGTTCTCTTCGTCAATATAATTTTAGTACGACTCTGTTTTATAATTATCATAATACTTATCGAGAATTTTGTTTTAATAAATATTAAATCAATAATAAATAACAGGTTTAATACTTAAAAATTTTAGTTAATTTAAACACATTTGTTAATAGGTCTTCTCTTTACTGTATAATATCCAATGTTTCTACCACTTCTGCTTAATGTAACTGATTTCTTATCAATATGAGAATGATTACTACAAGAGAGACTTGTATCATTCAATTTGTTCCATATAACATACATACTGGACACATTTACTTTGTGTGTTGTAATAGCATTTTTTAATGTACAAGGATCCAGTTTACGTGGAACATAACTAAATCCAGGATGATTTACAGGTCGTACTTTTGCATGTTTTGCACAGAGACCAGTAATGTAAACATCTTCCAAGTGAAGTAATGGTGTTCTTAATGCTGCATGATACAATTTAAATGCCACATCTAAACTCATTACATACCCCGTACCAGATAAGTAATTAGGATATATTTTCCCTGAATACATATATTTTGGTGTATACCTAATTAAACACATTTGTATGGATTCTCTTTCTATATATTCTTATCTTATATTTATATTATGATATGTATGTTGCTTACCATTTATTATTTGGATCTAAAATAGGTTTAGCATTACAGATGAGAGAACCTAACAATGTATCAGTTAGTGACTTTGATTGTAAAGTTTTCATTAAACTAGGAATATTTACAAACATATCATCATCTGTTTTCATGAGATATTTTGCTTGGCCACAATTTGATGTTATCCATTTCAACATCATTACAGATTTCAATGTTAAATTATTATAAGTATCATAAAATTTTTCTTGAATGATATCATTGTATTGATGACTTTCTTCAGCTATTATACTCTGTAATGTAATTTGTTATTGGTTTTGTTGTAACAGTTTTCATTTAAGAAATTTTACACATAAATACATACATTAAGTGTATCATTATCACTTTGTCCCAAAAGAAATGCTATCTTTACAGTCGAGTTATATATATTATCTAAATTATTCTTATTAGCCCAAGTGCTTCTTATAGCTGTTCGAGCTTGGATATTTGTAACAGCTGAACAAATAACTATGAAAAGATATGGTGACGAAGAACATATATCATTAGGACTTAAAACTGAAGTTGTATTTTCTGGATGAATATATACACAAAGATCTCTTGAAGTATTATATGCCCATCCTGGCAATTGCGCTGTAAATTATTTATATTTACAGAAATATTTTATCTTAATTCTATAAGGAAAGTTGTATTCATGAAATTCTTTTCCTTAAGCTTTGACTTCATATGCATGCTTAATAAAATTAAATAATTATTTTATTATAGCATCACTCAAGCATTCTACATTAAGTGGATGGAAAAAGGAAGATTGAAGTATACTGCAGATACTTTTTCTACTATTCAAATTTATTTTTTCTTTTCGCTAATTCTAACATGAATTCCCATGAATATACAACTGAATAAATTACCTACTACTTATCATTATAAAAAGAATTCCTTCCCTTCTAAAAAAAAATCCTTGACTCATTGGGTATTTAATATGATAGTAGGTAATATGTAAATATGTTCTATATAAACTATACTTATTTATGTAATTCTTACAGTATTTTTTAAGCTTACATTATTATAGTCCATAGAATTTAAATTTGTAACTGACAAATAATTATAAAGAGAAGAGTGAAAGTAGATTTACATATCAAGTCTTGTTAGTTTATAACACAACAAAAGCTCTAGCAATGTTAGTGAATGCATACCTACTGAGGCTACCAAATGTGAAACACCAATGTGTTTTGGAGAAGATGGAGTCTCACCTAAGCCTAAAAATGGGCCTTGAGCTGAATGGTATGCTGGTACATATATTAAACCAAGTGTAGCTAAGATCATAAATCCTACTGCTAATCTTCGGACAAATGATATCTTTCCTTTAACTATTCCATTATTAACTATATTGGTGGTTGATGGCAATTTCAATGGCAATAGTCGCGATTTGCCCATCTAAGAACAAATAATATTAATACAAATATATAATATTAATATTGTGATGGCCAATAAGTAATGTTGGATTTTTCTTTATATAGTCTTACCTTATTAATTTTTTACTCATTTAATTCTATCTTATTTGATTGTCAACAATCAAGATGATCCTCTGTATATCATTTTTTATTTAACAAAAGCATAAGAGCTACTTTATCAATATATGCATTTTTCAATGATAATGATTATTTGAAAAATAAATAGGTAACATTTATAATAATATTATGAAACAAAATAAATGTCAATTTTGAAATTGAATGGAGTAATAAATCAAATGTTATGGTCTCAAACATTGAAAACACTTTTACAACATAGATCGTCATAAGTCAGGTTTTTTAAAATTATTTCAATGAAATTATTAATAGTTACATTCCTTAATGTCCTAAATTGTATCAGTTAAGAAATAATGTAGCAATTTAATTCAATCATAGATGCATCAATAGCGAATATAAATTTAGTGTAAAATATTGATATAATAAATGTATATTACTTATTACTTTGTACGATACAAAATTGATCTATCTTTATAAACTGTAATAAATATTGCTAAATATTGACATAAAACCAAAAATTCAATTTTTCAGTTGGATACATTATAAACAACCTTACCTTTGAAATGCGGTGATTGCGTTACGCTGCATTTGACAACTCGCCATTTACCTCTGTCGTAAGATCGTACTTACGATTTATCAAAACATATCGCAGAAATTTCACGTTAGAGTATATGACAAAAATAAAAAAAAAAGAAAAAGCTTCTACTCAAATCTTCGTGATTCTTAGACTGTACCTTGAATCCAAATAGCTTGTCATTTCGTCATTTGTCAGATATCGCGCGAATGCAGTTCCACCTAGTGTTAATTACTTTGATTTCTCTGTTTTGCACTGTATTATTGCACTGTACCAGTAGAGAGGAAATTTCCTCTCTGGTAACAACTATAACAGCACAGTCGAGATATAGACACAGACCAAACGGAGTACAGACATTTACTAAGGCTGTGGTATGGAGACTTGGCATCTTATGGGCTATATTGTTATGTTATATATTCTGAAATACCGATTGCGTAAAAAATCAGAGGTTTTGACATGCTCCCTATGATTTAAAGCGGTGGATGTAGGAATTATAATCAGTCTAATTATCGAATTTGCTAGAATCGTCGTTACGTGCAAAAAGATCTTATTTTGTTTCATCCCCACATGAAATTTGCATACTTATACGTATGTATCAAAATATCAAAATCAAATTATCAAAATATCAACCTCTATTAACATTTAACATATTAACAATTATTAACATTCAAGTCTAATAAACAACAATCTTTAATTATCTTAAACAATTTGAATAATCAACGTTATGTTGTTAAAAACAAATTATAATATTCTTTGTTTTATGATAGATTTTTCTCAGTCTCCATTTTTACCCTTTATGCTTGATGATAAACATAAAATTATGATGAAACAAAAGCTTTTCATTAAGAACATAATCTTATTCGTACTTGTTACTGAACATTGTCTTAAATACGTTCTCTATTCCTTAATTTCATCCATTTGACTGTTTGAATACGCTAAATTTGCGCGCGCTTGTATATACGAACGCTCCTATTGGCGAAATTTATTGTCAAAGTCAAATCAAGCGTGCCTATTGGTGCAGAATATTCTCAAATGAAATTGAACGTTGTTCCTATTGGCGTAATATATTGTCACGTCAAATGGAGCTTTGCTATTGGTGCGAAATATTCGAATGCGTAGTTTCGCGGAGAATCGTGCTCTGAGGTGTCATTGTACTCTTGAATGTCGTGGAGCGAAGATTTGTCTCGTCGAGCGTTACCCTGTTGTTATTAGTACTTTCATTTCGACTTCATCAACATTTCTACACTTCTATCCGCTTCATTTAAATAGTATGTTCGTGTTTAATCATTTATTAATTATAATCTCAGTAAAATTAAGAAACTTTCTTTTATTTTCATCGTTGACTGTGTACTTAACAAGTTACAATCATCGATAGCTCATATTATCGGTCTTTGAAGCAGAATTTGGGTTCTATTATTACTCTATTTCACTATAATTGGTTTCATTATTGTAAATAATTGGTTTATTATACATTTATTTTTGACTGTATTTCTGATGGTTAAAATTATTGAAAATTAATTAATTTTAGGTGTCGAGGCTCTCTTCGCGATTTATTTTGAAAATTTCTTATTTTATATGTGAATTTAGTAAATTAAAGTTACGAGATAGAAAAACACTTTTGCAAACGCACATTAAAAGAAGCATTTGCTTATAAATTAATGTTTTTAATTTGATATTAAATTTTTTTGCGTAAAAGGAGGGTGGATGGGTCGTGGATAGGGAGGGTTTCCATTCACAGCAACCTCCACGCGGTGAGACCTGGACAATCATTATTTGATATACAATTACTAATTGCATCATTATATATATGGTATAATTATGAATTATATAACAAATAATACGAGCTGGTTTGCTGTGATCGCGATTATCTTTTTATGCAGTCCTTGGGTTGTTTCGAATGTACTCGGAGAACACATTCTTTTTTATTTTAGGAATCAGTAAAGTCAAATAAAGAAAAGATTTTAGAAATAGTATTATCAATTCAAATAATATTACAGTACATTTGAAATATGTTGAATCGATAATGTTGGGAATGATACTAGAATGGTAAGGGAATCCAGAGAGTTGAGTCAAAAGATTCGTTATTGAATAGTATATCTAATCTATACTTTGTCTGTGGTAATAGTATAGTGTTCACATGGAATGAGAAATATTTACGTAGAAAAATTTCTCTTTATTGTGACGTTATTTCATTGCATAAAATTACTATAATTTCTAAGTTATTTTTTAAATTAATGATTATAAATAATGCATAAATACAGTGACAGCTGCAAAATGAAATATTTAGTTGCTTAAATTTTCTTAAATATTTATTTTCTTAAATTAAATGTTTATTAGTATGAATTTCCTTAATAATGCAATGTTGGAAAAAAATTATTTTTTTTAAAGTACATTTTTGACGTTCGAAACTAACCTCTATACGAATGAAAGAAACATCTGTGTTTTTTTCAATAATAAAATTAGACCTTATTTTTTTAATTGATCGTGAATCATGATTAAAGCTATTTTAGTATTTAATAATCATGGGAAGCCTAGACTTTCTAAATTTTATCAATACTTTGTAAGTATAACAACAGTTATAATTTGTTATTATATTCTACTGCAGAATTCAATAGACTGTGTCTTTTTTTTTCAGAATGAGGATATGCAACAACAGATAATAAAAGAAACATTTCAATTAGTTTCGAAGAGAGATGATAATGTTTGTAATTTTCTAGAAGGTGGAAGTTTAATTGGTGGATCCGATTATAAGTTAATTTATCGGCATTATGCTACATTATATTTTGTATTCTGTGTTGATAGTTCAGAATCAGAATTGGGAATCTTAGATTTGATACAAGTTTTTGTTGAAACATTGGATAAATGTTTTGAAAATGTATGTGAACTCGACCTTATCTTTCATGTAGACAAAGTTCATTATATTCTCAATGAATTAGTGATGGGTGGAATGGTTTTAGAAACCAATATGACTGAAATACTTACAAGAATTGAAGATCAAAATAAATTGGAAAAACAGGAGGTAAGTAATATTTTTATAATTGGCATTTAAGAAACATCAATATATGTGTTGTATGTTTAAGCTTTACTTATATATTTCATAAATATTAAAGATAACAAATTTTATATATAATATAGCAGTACACTGTGATAAAGTTTAAATTACTAAGTCACAGTTGTAATAACTAATTTATGCAAACATCCCTTAACTTTTTGGGCCCAATAAAATTTTATTCTCTTAAAATTTTTAAGTAGTAAGATAAAGTGATAAAGAAAAAGGCATTCAATTTCTTATAAAAGTCTTCTGGGCTTGAAGAAGTTAACAGCCTATTGCAGTTTATTCGTTAGCTCTGCATGCGTCGGAATGTTTTGTAGTGCAGTTTCATATGGTGGTAGAACTGATTGAGCTAACATGAATTTTAGGGAACTTACAAATCAGGACGATCTTGCTCACCTCGTCCGTTTGTCCTTCTGGGGCCCCCTCCCTAAGTAAATCGGCAGTAAAAATCAGATCATTTTGTACACATTCATTCCTTTGTGTAATCTATCTGTGATCTTTTTTTTTTCACCAAGAATTTCAAAACATAAATCTTCCGTAGCTTTACAAAATAAATACTCATAACACGCATGATGGTGCTAAGTCGTTTGTAAATGTTTGCTCGGAAATAGTGCCTTAATGCAAATGTATACGTCGCTATGCTCTAAGAATAAAATGTGTATTGCGTAGCTACTTATTTGTATTTACTTCTATTAATTAATTTATGTTCAAAAATCCTTTATTTTCTCCATTTTCCATTTTTTCCATCCATATGGTATGTGCAGGCAGGAATCACAGCAGCGCCGGCGCGTGCTGTTTCTGCTGTCAAGAATATGAACATACCACAACAGATAAAGGATATGAAGTTGCCTGATTTACCACAAGCTATAAAAGATCTCAAATTCTGACCAGCCGTTACTTCGTTGGCTCCAAGCTGACTGATTTCAACCACAATCCCAAATGCAAGTGATACTACAAGGGTTTTTTTCCCCTCTCTTCAAGTGAATGAGAATGCACCAATACTGTCCACAAATTCTTCATACATTTCACCTCAACAGTATCAGAGTTAAACAATGAAGATTCTCAAAGAAGAGGATTTGTACCATGAAATTTGAAAAATTGTATCTGTAGCTAAACATAAGGATCTCTGGAGTGTTGAAAGTATTAAATTCAATACATGAAAGAAGGTAAAAATTTATAAATCTAAAAATACTGATACTATATTTTATAGAGATTGTATTATCATACCTAGTGTAATATTATGAAATTGCATTTTCATTATTATATCTAAAGTAGTATATTTAATGTTAACTCATTATTGAACACTTCCATTCTATTATTTTCAAAGATAGTATTAAATGATAATGTTATATTGTATCAAGCAAAGTTGTAATAAATATTGCAATAATATATATTCACGATAAATTTTATTTTTAAAAATTTAAACAGTTATAAATATACTTCAATTATTTTGTTTTATTTTTCTCTACCAGATTCATAATGTACATAAGAAACCAAAATATTAACATAAAAACAACTAAACAACTGAATTAAAAAGTTCATCTTTTACATGTAGCAATTTCATTTCTGAGTGTAGTCCAGATATATCCAGTACCGTGTTCTGTAGGTGGTGGGGGATATGGTGTATTTTTTAATTTATAATAATCTGATGGAGCATGCATTACAAATTCCATACATTCCAATTTGCGTGGGAGATCTTCTTCTGGTCCTATAATATATGTCTCAGGACTAAATCCTTCATCAGGTGGTGGACTAAACATGAAATATATAATTTTACTACTTTGGTACCTTATGAACAATAAATGAATTATCATAAGTTTTAATAATTTACCTTGCAGTGGTAGGCAAGAGCCAAGTGACAGCAGCACTTTTTTCACAATATTGATCTGTGAGTAAACCACGAATTTGAGCATAATAAATTCCTCCGTCAATATCCTGCATAGAAACTATATCACCTACTTGAAAATAAGTGCCTTTATAAAATACATAACTGCTTGTAACAGGAGTTGCTGTAGCTGTTGGTGCCTTGACTGGCTAAAAATAAGGGAATAAAATAATATATAATGTTTCGTTTTGGAATACTTGCAGTAATTAGAGGATCAAGAAACATACAGTTTTTTTGAACAAATTTCTTCTTCCTTTCCCTTTGGGTATAATTTTATGTGGAACTGATTTAGAATTGCAATATCTTGTAATCCTTGTACTTCTCCTGGTAGGTTTTAACAGACCTCCTTTATCCTCATCTTCGTTTCTTACGTTTGAACTCGCTTCTGAATTTCTTTCTTCTTCAAGACAATCGTTGCAAAGATTACCGGCTTCGGTTGAATGCCAAAGTGGGGTCTCTCGAGTCCCACACTTGACACATTCAGGTTTATTGCCGAGAGGCATCGAATTTTAATTAATTCGATTTTGTTAGTTATTTACCCATCGATAGTCAACCGTCAACCGTTCGCTTTAATCTGCGTCTCAATCGTTTTATCATTTCAATTTCACTAAATATCATTTTAATTGGATATGATATTGTACTGAATAAAAATTACAAGCTTTCATCTATGGGAATATATCAAAGACAAAAGGTAGTAAAACGCTTATAGGAGTTTATCCATTTTTCACGTAACAAATTAAGTACAAAAGACGCGATTATATACAGTAAACAGCAAATACAGAATATTGCACTGTAGGAATTTCAGCAGCTACTGAGAAAATAAAGCTAGTCAGTGTGTCCAGCATATAAAATCCCTAGTATTTCAAGTTTCATCAAATTAGTTAGGAATTTAAGAAATGTAAATGAATTTTATTATTATAGACATAATATTTATTTCTGATGATATAAATAACAACATGTAATATGCAAAAACAATTTTTATTAAATCTGATTGGTCTTTCACATAGTGATATTATAGCATACTAAATTCTCATTAATATTTAATTTTTATCTTCTGTATATAAATGTACATCTTTATATTGCTATTAGCTCACTGTATAAAGAGGATGAAACTGTGACATTACATAAGATCATATTAAAATTTTTTAAAATTTGAAAAACACACATCTGCTTAGGTACAACTATGAAGTGATATTTTATGTAATATATTGTAAATATATTTTTTTATGTAAATATATTTTTTTTCAACTCCCTCTTTTTATTGACTTGCTTCTAATCGTTTTATTTCTTTCGAAATTTCAGCTTTTCTTGCCAATTTGTCAAGTATTTCTTTTTCTGGATTTTTTAACAATCCATTTTTTATCTTTTCTTCCAATGTTTCAATTTCTCTGACCTTTTTTCTGAGGTTTTTCAACCTCTTCTGTGGATCTGATATAGAAGTTTGAGATTGAGTTGAAACATTTGGTTTAGATGCTGAAGTCTGGTTATTGGATACTATCTTTATGTTAGTTTGTGGTTTACCGTTCTGCGATAATGATTCTTTTTTCTGATCTGGTTCTGAGAGTATAGTTTTAGCCAGTTCTTCTGTTATAAGTTCAGTTGTTTTATTTTTATTTTTTTTCTTCTTCTTTTTGACTTCTGTTTTAACTGGAGCACCAGGAATAGTTTTAGATTTTGCTGCTAGTAATGCTTCCTGTTTAGCTTTATGCTCTGCTATGAATTCTGGACTTGCACCTATTGGATACATAGGTTTGTTCTTTATCTGTTTGCCTTTGCTTTCATATCTGGAAAAAAAATGGTGATAATAACAATATTATCTGTATAGAATGGTTTAGTATTGTTTTATAAATTATTACATACAGTGGAACTTCTTCTTGTGGTATATAGCCATCTTTCACACGACGTGGCTTACGCCATGTACCATCAGGACGTTGGCTGGCCGGGATGAATGTTCCACCTATAAAAAATTTGTAATAAAAAATGAATTTTATGAATTAACATGAATCTATCTTTTAAATATCTTTGTTACATTAACATCATTGAATTTCATTCAAAACATCGCACATATCTTACTGTAAATATTTTTAATATTTATTAATGATTTAAAAAAAAAATGAGTATCAGAGCTTGACTTAAATTTTATGAAATAATGGTTGTTTACATGTTGCAGGTTATAAATAGTGCAACAGCTAAAATAAATCAAACGATTGAATGAAACGAAATTTATCACCTCGTTCATCTTTAATGTAAGCCGACGCCATCGTTATTCAGTACGATCGTTCGCCGTGAATATTTTTTATTATATTTCTTAATAATTCCTACTATCCGCGTGCCATTTTGCGATCGTGAGGACCTCAACCCTTGAGAAATAGTATGTGTCTTGAAATTAACAATACATGTATAGTTCCATATGATTGTAAGATGTCGCTACTATATAGTTATTCTAATATTATTTTAAAATAAATATTGCTACACAACTATGCGAATATGGGCACGTGAAATACTAGTTGGGGATAACTGGAAATTTTTCTTAATCTTCAGAAACATAATTAAGCTGGGATATTATTTTAACAAACCATTACCATTTGGCATCGCTTCCAACATTATCGATTCAGCATCGAGCATAATCATTGACTACGATTGGAGAATGTATTTGAAACACAAGAATTAATATTCTGCAGTTTTGAAATTACAATCTGTATTTATGATTTTCAGATTATACAATTTATACAGATTATACAGATTATACAATAAACTGCATACCGAAACTTTATAAATGAGATCAGAGTCGTCATTACGCTTATGTATTCACAATTGAATCTAAAGAACCATACAGTAGCGAGCAAAATTTTTAAGCCAGGCACATAGACAAATGACTTAATTGCTATAAGAATATATTCGTAGTAATTATTATAATAAAAATATATTATTAGAAATTCTATTCTTTTTTATTAGGCGTTAATTTAAATTATACATGTATGTATAGTATTGTAGCATGTAACAGAACAGATAAGGTCTATCAGCTACGTAAGATGACTATCTATTTATATTCTTTTACGATTCCGATTAAGTTCTTGAAATTAGTTGTATAGTTTATATATCTATAATAGTAAAATAACGAAAACGTAAAGATATTTGAGAAAAAATGATTTATGATTTATGTAGGTGTGACTTCAATATATAATGATTTATAGATCTGTGATTTAACAATTTTAGATCTATTTTTTATTGCTCATAGAGTGAACTCGAAGATTCTGTACGCGTAGTTAGGAAACATTGTAATGGTAACATAATGTATAGGAAGCAACGGATACACGTTCATCGGAGCGGAAGTCAAGCACACACAATCAGGATCGGAAGTAATTCCGGTGGCCGAACACTGTGATGGTATTGTTAGTCGATCTGCTGAATAATAATTGGCATTCGGTGCATTTACATGGTCACGATCGCAGAGTGTCAATATCTTTCCGGATGGAATGGAAACGTCACTCGGTGGCTTTGCTCCGTGATATAGTGTTCGTTCAGTGTTTGCCGTGAATCTATGCCTGTGACTTCATCGTCCTTTCGAAGGTACGTACTGAAAGTAAAATGAAGCGAATCTTTTTGTCTTCGCGTGTGATGAAATATTCCTTACATTATTGCGAAATCCTTAGAATATATTTACGTTTAAATTGATGTTACTTAAGACGAGTCATCCGAGACGATTAGAAGGGAGCCGAGCAAGATTCAACGGGCAGAAAAGGGTTGCTATCACGATGAATAAACGTAAAATTATGTAACAAGTTGACAGAAATACGCATGTGCATATAATCTGTCGAGAAAGTAGAGTGTGCATCTTTGTGGAATATCCTACATAAATTATTTCGGTAAATTATTTAGGCGCAGGAGATAATGGAGGAAATGAATGCATAAGTCTGTGTTTGTCAATTTTTTTGAAACCCTTTTCTCGAAATACTGATCTTTTGTAATAATTTATTGCATCGTTTCTTGATTAACTCCCTGCTTTTCATTGTGATGCTGATTGATTCAGAAAACGAATTATAACGATACATTTTACTTCGAAAAAAATATTTCAAGTTCTCCTCCTTTCCTCCTTCGAGTTGAAAAATATTGATTGTTCTATAGTTTTGTAGATCGATGTATCAAATTTGTGATAAATGTCTGTTTATTATAAGTTGTCTTCTTTTCGGAAGAGGATGGGCTGCACACCTAGTGGATCATCGTGCAAGAAGGGCAGCATTCGATTAATGACTACGAAGCTTACTTTCACCAAGGGTCAGCTGTGCAACCTGAACACGTATTTTCGCAAACTGGTCGACGAGGCTCAGAATGGTGAATGCTTAACCAGTTTCTCAATAAATCTTACTCTTTGATTCGGCGAACAATGGAGAGATTCTGTCTGTGGAGGCGTTGAGAACAATAAAAATATTGAATTCAAGAGGAAATTGTGAGCTGCCAGAGTTTTACCAATCGAGTGTCGAATCGAATGGATTTGTTACAGATTCCTCTAACGCTTTTGCGATCGAAGCTATCGTGGAAAGATTGGTCCAACGATTGATGCGAAGCGCTGGTAATCTCGATCGAAGATTCTCATCTATGTTTCTCGTTTCATTAAACGAACCTCGACGAATAAAGGTAAAAGGGCGAGGAAATCGGAATTTCTGGAATTGTAATCATAACGTGAAGTTGAGAAGCTGGTAAACCTCATAGGAAGAAGAAGTACCAATACTTTCGAATTATATTTTTTTTTCCTTTTTAGCAAGGTAGGTTTGAATATCTGCTGCGGATAGATGCATTGTCGATTTCGAGTGTAAGTCCCGAGCAGGGACGCTCGACGGTGTGTGTCGAGGAGGATGCCTCTCTACCGGGCTTTATTCGGCTGAAGATGCTTGGCGTTGGGGCGGAAGTCTGGCGGGAGTACGTGGATGTCGCAGGAAGGTTGAGGAGAGATCTTGTAAAAGCCAAATTAGCAAATTTATTGGCCACAGCTATTAAACGAGGTATTTCGTATCTACCGAATTCTTTAGTTTGCGGAACGGTTCACAGAGTAATTAAACAAATTAAACAGGGACAAATGTGGAGTCGCTGTTTCAGACGTTGGAGATCAAACGAATGACAGAATTTGTGTTTCACCTGGTCAAGTGGTCGATGCTGAAATCCTCGACAAGATATTGAAGCAACCGGACCACTGTCGAATATTTTACGGATCAGGTAATGTTTTAAATTATATTTAAACGCTTTTGTTAATTTAAGGAGAATAGAAATGCGCGATAAATTCTTTCTATGCAACGCAGTCGACAAGAGTCACTCGTCGAGGGACCATAAACAAGAATAAAGTATTCATCGCTTCGTTATTATTCATCCAATTCTCCATTTCGTGCTCCTTATCAATGTAATATTATCTTGGCATTACGCGTGTCCCCAAACCCATTCTCAACGATTCGTTCTCGTTTTCGCTTTCTTTTAATCGTTCTTTTCATTCTTAATTCTCTGTCCCTGTTAGCCTCTGCTTGTACTAAATAACTGATGTACGAAGTAACTTGGTAATTCGATATACCGAGCGTTCAATAAATCAGGACAAGGCGCTCGAGCAAAGTTGCTTAATAACGACTGTAAGGGATTTAGAATAACGAGCACCCAGCAAGCATGCCCAGTTTCCGTATAACCGTATTAAGGAGTATCTTATAAATCAAGTCGTGCCGAGTCTCGTGTGAAACAATAACCGTAGCTAACGATGTGATTTTTAACAGTGTTCCCTAGATAACAGGATCGTGTAATTGTTTCTAGCTGTCTCGGACGGACCATTACCAGAGCCAAGGAATCATCGAGTGGCCTTGATCGAAGATTCCGGAGGGATACTGCTTAGAATCGGATTGGATAAATTTAAAGCTCGCGAAGTTGAAGTCAGGCTACTAATCGGTATCGGAGTGTCGTCGTGGCCCACTTTAGCGGACTATCCTCAACGGATACCTCTCTATCATTGCGATGCTCTTCTTCATTACACTGCAGCGCAAAGTGTACGTGTATATAAAAAAATAAGTGCTACGATATCAATTTGCGTGCTTTTTGATTCTATTTTTACACCGTATTGATCGATCGTAACCTGTTCATCAAGTTTTGAGTTCGTTATCGCGTCGGCACTTATTCCGCTTCATTTCATCAATACAAAAGTATCGAAAAGTGAAGTTTATTAACTCGCGTTCTACGCACGCGTCATGTAATTAGAGCATTGATTATCCTCATTATATCGTTCGTAGATAAACGATTATTAAATAGCGCGGGAATCATCGACGAGGTTTTAAAAACCAAAAACTATGCGTTCTTCATCGGTGGAAAATAAGGTAATAGAAACGCAGGTTTTCTTGAACGAGGTGCTTTAAGTGCACTTGTTTCCAATATGCAGCATTGGATGCCTTCTCGCAAAAAGTCTCGAGTGCTCTCGTCAAATTCTGTTTCACACTTTTCATCGGAGCTACTATCTCGAGTTAAGTATTGCATTCCGCAACAAACGGTGCCGACGAGATCTTTTATTATTCCTGGCTACGCTCTAACGATCTATCGGTTTACCGTGTACCGTGACGCGTGTCGAGTGCATAGCTCGTGCAACGTAGTGCTGCACAACCGACGCGACGATGTAACGCTTGTTTCGTATAAACGAGGATTGCTTGAAACATCGATTTGCATGAGGTCCGCAAGGTAAATCCTTGGTTGGTTGAAGTTATTAGCGATTCAACCGATTCACTGGTAAATTAAATTAATGAACGAGAGACTGGTATATCGTTTCACCGCGCGAGTCCCTTTTGATTCCGCGAACGTAACAGAGTCGGTAACCATTTAAACGAATTAACTCGTTTGCTGGTGCCACTTTATACGATTGATGCGTTAATGGAAAAGCAAAGGCAAATGAGTTTTTCCCAAGTATACGTGCCTGTAATGTCTCGCTTCGGAACTTTCGACAGTATATGTATGTATGTAAATGTGTGTGTGTGTGTGTGAGAGAGAGAGAGAGAGAGAGAGAGAGTGAAAGATTTGATTTTGGCTAGGCAATTTCCATATTCTTGCCCAAATGGACAGATTCGTTTGTTTCGCGTCATCTGTTTGTCGCTGCTGTTCCAGGGGATGTACGCGGTAGTCGTTGGTCCGTATTCCGGTGCACGTTGCGAGAACCGAGCAACTCTCTGGAGAGTACGTGTTCCGGCAGCCGAGAAAATTATGAGTCAACACTATGCCGCCGACAGTGTACCAGCCCTCACTGAAGCCGTGCTTTTGGAAATTTTATATGAGCTGCGCGAAGGCCGTACTTTGCATTTACCGATGAAACCAAAGGTAATCAATCCTTCGATCAATCAATACTTTGCAAGTTACCGCTTCGTTGGTTCTACGACAGGATTATTCTTCCATTTTTTTATATTTTTTTCGTATTAGATATAAAAATACATAGTACTCCCTCAAAGACTAATGATTTCTTATAATATACAAGTTTGATTATTCTATGCAAAGTTCAAGATATAGAATTTTAAAACGTTGAAGACGAGACGACTCAAATATCCCTACTTTGTTCTGTTTTACAAGATGTTGCATACAATATTTTAAATCCGATTCCCAGTTGCATTCTCGACAGATACACTTTGTCTCGATGGATTTTACATTTGAATAACTCAGTTGGATATATCATTTGTCTTTTTTGGACGTCGCTGGCGACAATCGTCTTAGAGATATTCCAAGGCGAGCTTGGTCTGTTCCTTTTGACGTTTTCATCTATGGGAATATTAGGTGCATATCATACCTTTGCACTTGTCGCAGGGGAACAACGACTGATTTTACACGACGTCTCTGCTATAATTCAACGTGCATCTAGCTGGTGCATCGTATCCGCACACAGACGAGCTTGCATTCACGCGATCTTCAATTCTTTGGCCTATTTCTGAAATACGAGCCATCCCTCCTCTGACACGAACCAGTTTCTTTTTTCCTTACCTTCTTCTTTTCACGATAGAGATTCTACTCCAGCGTTGAAGCCTGAGATCCACCTATTCTCTCACACCACTCCATTGCGTTCTTAGCTATTTAATAAAAATGTTATTGTTAACAATTTATGGATTTAAAAATAATTTATCTGCCCTCTCGAAACTGCAGTAATCGGCGGCGTGTCGATGAATACGTAATGAGAAAAGTTGAATCGATTTTTAAAGTTTCCTTCTTTTCCTTCCTCTACTTGCGGACTAGTTTCGTTGCGCTTTATTGATCGCCATTCTTATTTTAACAATGACTATTCGTACATAAATATGGGTAGACTGTGAATATTTTTAATAGTAATATGTATATGTATATAGATCATAATAGAATATATCGGTTGTCAAAAACGCTAAAAGGCATCCGATGCTTATATGCTACGCATATCTAACATACTTTTTTGCATATCATGCGTAAATTGCGCAAATTTCTACATTTTTAAATTCTCCATAAATGCATAAAAGTTCGCAATTTAAATACGAGTGAAATTTTTTCAGGCAGGATGGAAAAACGGCCCCTCGCCTCCAGATCGCTTACAAGTAGTTTCCAGACACATTCTGAGAACTGTGCACCGATGGGCTCTAGAAAGAACAGGACCGGATCCGTTGACGAGCTGGGCGCCCGATACCCTTTCGTGTCATGTTCTATTAGCGTTGGACGAGTTAGTCGCTGCTCTGAAATGCCAGAGCCTGAGGTGTTACTTTCATCCGCGCTGCAACGTGATGCTACAATGTGCGAGAGGTAATTCAGTTTGAGCAAAAAAAAAAAGTGTGTTAGAAGAATGGAACCGGTGTTGTTTTCGTCGAGCTCGCTCTATCCAATCTCCGATTTCTTTTTGCTGCTATTTTCCGTATAACAATCAATATCTCGGCGACACGCGCGGCTCGTCTGGTTTCCATGGAAATTCTTAATTAGCGATGATAACGACGTGTACCATTATTGAGAATGTTGAATGTATCGACAATTTGTATGCATTCATAAGCTGTTCGATGATACTCTTCGATCGAACCGCCGTTTTTCATCGCGCTTTACTCACCGGCTGCCCGTTTATTCGCGTCACGCCTGTTACGTCCAACGATGTGTATCATTTAATCGTAGCGTAATTTAATTAAGACGCTTGAAAATTTACTAGCACGGACGCGCGCGACTTGAATTCAATATAATTCATAGTCCATAGCCCATAGAATTCATGTCTTTGTATTTTGAAGGAGGAATGGCGTATCACGAGGACTCTTACGTCTCTGATCATCGATTGTTAGAATCTTACTTGGAAACTCTTCATTATCGTTCCTTCTCTATGACACGTGATGTACCAAGACCTCTAGACGTTATGGAGAATGAGCTCATTGTGAGATGGCGAGATATCATTGCCGCGTTGCCCAGAGAAACGTCCAACGAGGATTACGGATATAGCCAGAAACAGTTGGAATATTTTAGCATGATCCTAGAGCAAGTTGTACGAGCAAAGAACGCTTTGTTACAGGTAGAATTTCCACGACAGGATAGCTTGCTGCTTGTTACAGCTCCCGATAGTATGACAAAGACTCGTTTTCTGTGTTGATAGAACTACCCGGACAACTATAGTTACTCGAATTTCTCGGAATTATCCTACTGTATGACGGAACAAGTGGAGAATCTCGTGTTCCTATTGAAATTAATTCTAACACAGGCCAAGAACCAGAGTTATCCGATGGCGAGTCGCAAGCTGCGAATGAACGATCATCGTAAGGAATCAAAGAAAAGAAGACATTGCAATACGAGCAGTCAGTTCGATTATTCGGTCGGACTGCTAATCGATGTTATCGCAAGAGATAGAGAAACAGCCAATATGGATTTGGAATCTTTTCCAATAATGACCAAAATACTTTTACAATGGTTATACTTCGGTAGGAATATATTTATTCGTGAATAAACTGTGAGTGTTTGTGCATTTATGAAAAAATTCAAGATTCAAAAATGTATAGAATGCTGTGCAAAAATATATAAAATATCCAAAGTAAAATACTCGTAGTAGGTGAAATAAATCTCTATTTAGATTTTGTTTCTTTAGTCGTGTTCATAAAAATATTTGCACGAATATCCACGGTTTATTTATGAAATACCAAATTTTATTTTAATTTTAAGTATGTTTCATTGTTCAAGGTATGGACTATGATCGAAAGTTTCTCGAGCCTATTCTACGTCCATATCTGAACAATCTTTTCAACAGCCTTCACGAACATGGTTGGTGTGCAACGTCTTGGAAAAAGGGACAGGAGGTCTATGCTTCCGAGATGCAATCGCTATCGATATTCTGTAAATCTGTGATAAGCGAGGAAATATCACCTGCTAACGGGATCGTGGACTATCTATCAAAGGGTTGGCGCTGGGCAGAAAATATGACGAAGATGATCGAGCGTTCGGGGAATTCTCTGCGTCTGATTTTTCTTCCCAGAGACAGGGCGATTAAATACAACTTAACTTTCACAGAGAACAAGAGCCTCAGCTCGTTCTCCACGTGGAGCAAAGCTAGGAGTGTCAGTACGATCGTGAGGAAGAAAAGTATACATTACAGAATCAGCGAGCTATTTGATTTTCTATCAAAGTTGCAAGGATCTATTGCCTCGATTGAAAAGAAAGGTTAGAGGAAATATAAGATATTTACTGGTTTGTTCCATCGAATTTATAAACGAGTAAACGGAGTAGTATACATTATAGGTACAAGAATTCGCTATCTTACTCGCGGAAACTGTCACGCAGTAATAACGAATTTCGGCCGAGTGTTCGAGTTTCGAGAATTAATTAGAGCCGCAACCGTGATTCGAGTGAGTTTCCGTTTTCACGTGAAACTTCTAGTTACGGTTGTTGGAAAACATTAGTCTAATATTCTTACGGCTAATAGAAACGAGTGAAATTAATTATTTCCGTGTTGCGTATAAATTCGCATTTGCCATTGCCGCATCGGTGAGAGAAAAAGGTCGATACCGTAGAACCGGACGAAACCATTTCTGTACAATTTTTCCAATACGTCATTCGCGGGGCTTTTGTTTCTCGCGTAAAAAGCTTTGTTTGGGAAACCACGAAAATAAACAAAAAAATATTCGCTCTTCTTTTGATAAAGATTTATGTGAGATTTTCGTGTGAGCATTATTTCCTGCTGACATCTTTTGTTCCCATCGAACGTGATTCAACTGAAGTTTAAAATTATCCCTATTGTTGGACAGAGGATAGTAGTAGCCGAAATCCTTTCACTCAGCTTTGGAAAGGCCATCGAACAAAATCTTTTCTCCACGGTATGGTAGCCCTATCTAGCCACGATCGTGCATAGAATATACGTGTTTGGCATTAAGAATTGAAGAGCAGTGTCATTCGTTGAGCGAGGCTAAACGCGCGGAAGAGACAAAGATTTACGTTGACGTCGCCAGAGAATCTCATACGTAGCGGGCACGTAAAATTCGAGCTGAAAATGCCGAGCGATAGATCAACCGTGCGAGTTGCTGGGGAGAGAGCGGTTTGGGCTTCGCGTTTTAAATCAACGTCGCCGTTCGGTGACGTAGGCAAATTTCTGGTCCATGTCTCGATGTTCGGTCACCGGATCACAGAAGCGTTTACGTAAGTTACGTATATGCGGTACGTGGCGCAAAATCAATATTTTCGTTAGGGGTTGCAGGACACACGGAATTGAGGGATGCCAGCCCTTTGACATACGTCGCGTCGATGAGCAGATCGCGAGCTCGACATCGTGGTCCTGGCGATTTGATTTCCGCCATGGTCTCCCTCGGCAAGTTCAGGGTGAGTTGTCTAACTTTCAAACTTTACAACCTCTCTCGTATTTTCGTGATTTTTCTTCTTATTGCCTCAACTTTCGTGTCCGCTTTAACTTAACTCAACATTCTCCGTTCTAGATATTTTCGGATATTTTTGCAACCTGCAGTGTCCTCGCAAACATATCGAGAACAGTTTAAGCTTTCGAATAAACTACCGCAACGAGAGAAAGGTAGTCGAAGAAGTTCCTCGTATTTGTATATCGCCGAGAGATTAAGCAATCCTTCGATCGAAATTTGTCTTACGTCGCAGGATGGATATTTCAAAGTACCGAATTTCTGTACTGTCGTACGGGCAATTCAGCAATTTGAACGTATGTAAATCAAACGCCGGTGGCAGTTGCAAGCGTTTTGACCAGTATATCATACGGCAATGCGGTATAGGTTCGATGGCCGATTATTTGTCGGAGTAATTTCCGCGGTGAAACTTGCGTTCCTGGTCCTTCGCGTTCTACTGTGTTTGCTCGGTTTGGAGTTTCGGCTCAGCTTTCATTCCGCGCGCAGCAGACGCGAGGCAGCTTAATTACACACAGTTCGCGCAGTTTCATTAGATTAGACGAGCACGGATTTCCGGTGCACGAAGGCAATTCCAGGACAGTAATTTCACAGGGGTGTCCGCCGTGTGAACACGTTGGAACGACGTCGAATCGCACCAGATTCTGCGACAATAATATCGAGGCGGAACTTGAAGGAACTGCAGATTTCGTTGCTCGAGTTCCGCCATTTCCGACGATCCGCTTCTTCTCTGACGCGCGGCGGCCCATTATCCTCCGCTTGTATAATCGAGTCTCAGTCGATTTAATAGCGACGCTGGTAACCGTGTTAAGACCAGCTACCCTAGATAGAAAAACCGCCGATCTTTATGAATTTCGCGCCGGTAGAACGCCATTGAATCGGTCGTTAATGCTTTTTCACGGACAGGATTAAAGGTAAGAAAGGGAGGATCGAATCAAATTCGAAAGGTTGTTGTAACGGGAGAAGCGAGAAAGAGCCAAAAGTTCCGTAAGGCTTTAAGCGCGTGCAACGCGTGATCGTATGTGCGCGTACGTATATATGTATATATGTATGACGAAGGGTTATCTCTCACCAGGAGGCTTCTTCCTTGACAACGCGAATTAAACGTCGCTCACACGTCGCTGTTAAGAGACCGGCCCCTCTTGTGTTCCTCTTTCCGTTCGCATAAATCTTTGACGAATATAAATTGACTTTTAATCGGGGCGCAAATAAGAGTTAATGGAACGTGTATATTAAATCGGCCCTTTTATTAAATTTCACACGAAACATCCGACTATACGATTACAGTATTGACCGAGATTATAACAAATTATTTAAATCGTCGTCGGTGGCGCAGAGAAATCAGCTTTTGTTCTGGATCGTGTTACTCTTTCAATTTTAATAAAGCAACGTTTATTCGTAAACAGTTACGCGCAACGGTAATTGTTAATTAACATGAAGAATAATTTCGAGAGAACGAGCAGCTGGGAAAAACGCGTTCGTCCAGGATGTCTACGCTTAAGATTAAATTTGAAACGGGCGTAATCAAAGGGACGGCTAAAAAGACGTTCGCGTTTTACGAACGGGTCCGCTTTTTAGCCCGCGTCAAAACGACTTCCGTTTTTCTTGCATTTTCGAGCGGCAGTTTGAAATCCGGTTTAATGCTTCGGGAAAGCCGGCGACGAGAAACTGCGAAGTGAAACCTCGGTTTACGGAGAGATCATAAAATCGGGCTGCGATGTTACTTCAAAGGATCGTGTTACCGTAATAACGACAAGAAGGTTGTTGCCACAACGACGTTCATAAAGGTAGCGATGGGAACGATGCTCTCGCAAACGATATCGATAGACTGTCAAAAAGTATCATCGCATGCGTTGTCCCATAACGTAGGAAATTACTTTATCTTGGAAATATCCGTAGTATGAATCTTATTACATACCTTCTTACCTATACTCGTATCTTCTGGATTTAATGTTCATTTTACCGTATATATGATCATTTTGCAGTTCTTTCAGCTTTCAAATGATATAAATATCTTGTTGGACGTGTCGATCGCTAGTAACGTCTTTTATTCAATGAACGAATAGACGACTGTAAAGAGAAAATCAGAGAGAACAGTTAAAGGATAGATGTAGACGTTCCGGTAAACGAATCCAGAATAGAAATTCTAATCGCTTTTTAACGATTGCAATGTAATTTTAGCTCCAACTTCTTTGAACGTTTATCTATCAATCTATCAAAATGACATTCTGATATGTCTTCGACAGTTTAATTTTCTCCGAGCTATTACGAGAACTTTCGATCGAACTCAGGGGGTAATTAGACAGAAGGCACTTTGCTCCCCTGGAAACAGATGAGCGATAGAGTTGTAAATGAGAGGACACGAACCCGCACTTACGAACCCGCACTTACGAAGGCCGATTTTTTTTTATTGTCCGTCAGGAGAATCGTTCCCTCTGCTCGCCTGTTTCCGCGTACTTTCTCAATGAGATTTCGCCTCAGGATCAAAGGGATTTTCTTAAAGGTTAGCGAGTCTCCAGAGAACCTTAAACGTGTCAGCATTCGTAGGGCTCGGAGGATCGAGTTAAACCAAGCTTAATAGGTGTCAACGAGTTTACACGCGTTGGGTGGACGTTAGACCAAAATCCTCCTTGGTCGATATCCTGGCCGATAAACCAGCACCGACGAAATTCTTCGTCAGACGTCCTGGGATCCTATTTTCCACGACTAACGTCATTCACTGCGAAATTGTTTCGATCCTGTTTTCTTTGGGTGAAGTAACATGAGTCGAACCAAATAACCTGCCTACCTTTCATCGTACCGAACGATATTTTCGCTTTTCTTTTAGAATAAAATTTCATATAGATTTTTTCATTGTTAATCGGAATGTTAAGTTATAACGGAAGAATTCGAGGATGAATGATTTCAACAATTTGGAGGATGCTTTCTGCCTCAAAAGTGGTCAGATCTGCGGCATCCATAGCGAGACTTCCACGTAAGATCAATAAAACTCTGTCCAATTCCCCCGTCGCGTACAGAATGGTACAGTTAGAGCGGAATTCTTCTATAGAGGTTCCGAGTCGGTTCCTACTTACCTGATTAACGTCCCCATCGTTCGAGGCATCGGCGTCTAGAGCTGTTCTTTCGAACAAAATAAACGACACTCGATTCTTTCCTCGTTCGTATCTCCCACGAGAGTAAGTAGAGAATTTAACGTTTTCAAAGCTCCTCAAAGTTTGTTCTGTCCATCGGGTGACAGACTTTCCTAAAGGAAGATATGCTTTTCTATTACATATTTCATTTCGTAATATTACATCGGCGCAAGATATGGTTTGATATTTCTTCGACTTTGCGTTATTATTACGATAGATCGTGAGTTTCTTCGAGGTAACGATAACTTCGTCGTAGAGTCCTCGACGATCTTTTTCAACGAATGAAACTCGAATGATCACAGAAGTTTTTCTTGAATTAATATCGTTAAACTTTTACGCAATCGAGAAGAATGAAAGTGCGCGTTCGTATTTTTCGCTTTGTTTGTTCCTAGCAGCGAAGAGAGGACCTTCGGAGGTCACCATGTGTTTCCATTTCAACTAATTTCCGGTTGCGTGTACCTCTGCCGTGGTAGCCTTTTGGGAATGTGTTAGCGCTTGGATGGAAATCGATCTCTCCAACATTCTTGTGCACAGTTTTGTTTCAGAAAGAAGTTTTCCTTTGGACGATACATTCGAACTTTTTATCTCGCGAACGATTCCCCTCCGTGCGTCGTGATGTTGTCATGGAATTTCCCCCCAGATCGTGACTGTGAGAAATTTTCATTCTGTTTGTCGTACCAATCAGTCTACGTGAAATCGAAGCAGTTTTCGCTGGCGGATCGCGGGCTTGTTTGCAAAGATCTTTCGATTGGATTACGCCCGGGTCGTCAGCGATTCTTCATATGTATTTTTCAACGATTTTGCCGAGGAATCGTTCGAACCTGATGCACGAAACAGTCTCGAAGATGGAGTAAAAAGAGAGATTCGCTCGTGTTTCTGGCACTCCGGATGTATGTTTTTCCAGAGCCACTGAAGACGAATAAAAAGGGAAAAAATGGACACGTATTTACTTTCCCGGAGCGCTCTCGCGCGTTTTGCACACCGAGGAGCTCTTGGCTCCTGCCCCTCGTCTCCGTCTTCCATGTGCCAAGTAACTTTCTACTTAAAGAGCGACAACCCGATTCACCGGGACCCCCTTATGCTTATGGAAAATGCGTTTTGCGCTTCGAAACTAAGTTTAATCCTAGCTACCGCCGAACCAGGTTCTACGCGCCACTGCCGAGCACCACCTTCCTCTCGTTCAACCATCGAACAAAGGGGAATTTTAGCGCTGCTGAAGTTACCAAAGATTCTTAGCAAAGAACGAATTTTTCGTTAAATAAAAGGAACCTTTCTACGCTGTTTTAACGTCATCAGCAGTGTTTTAAAAACACGGGGAAATACTTTTTCGTTTTATCTACTCGGAGGCTATCCTATTCCTTGAAATCTTCCAGACGTGCAGAGCTAAATCGTGGATAGGATGTAAAGTCAGTACGAAACTTTTTCTTCTCTCTAGGTTCTGCAAGAAGTCGCCGCTCTTTTGCCACGGGAGGAGCAAGTGGCCGTGTTGGAAATGGTGCAACGTGTGGCCAGAGAATCCTCTCGTCGTTCGAAGAAGACCACCTGCTTGTATACATCCAGTTCACCGATTCAAGTCTACAGACCGAGGTACGGTTCCGTCTGTCTAAGAAGATCCTCGCTTTTAACGAGTCGTTAATGGGCGTGGTTTCCTTTGGTTGCTACTCGATGTATAACGAATTCCGTTTTGTTCGTTTCAGACCGGAATCGGATTTCCTGGATTCCGCCGCGCGTCTGTCGCCAGGATATCGCGAGCGGCGAATCATCGCGGAGCATCAGAAACAGCTGGAGAGAGAGATACAGGAGATGCACGACACTGTGAGACGTAACGCGTTGAGAAGACGACGTCCGTGTAACGTCTGGGACTCGAACTCGTTGTCCTCCTGGAATTCTTCGATCGATTCTATCGCAGGCACGATCAGCCTTAGAAAATATCGCGCCCCAATATGGGACGCTATCAAAGGTTATTTTATTTGTGATATAATATATTCTAGAAATACAGTGGCATGTTTTAGGTATGCATTCTGTGTCTTATATAGAATATTTTGGAATTTTCTTGTCAGTGTAACATGACGCGTTCGTATCGTCATGATATCGGTGAAATTTGAAATTAATATGAAACTGTATATATGTATAGAATCTTACACGTACATACGAAGACTACAGGCAAAGAAGACAACCTTTTCGCGAGCCACTGTATTTATGTTGAAATAGTCATTCCATTTACCATCCTTTATAAAGTCAATTATTTTAACCCGACTCGCGATCCACTTGATTTACTCCCGCCTCGTTTCGAGGCACTCGATTGCTTAATACGAACGTGGCAACAATTTACCAGCAGCGCGAGATTGGTTTTTTTCTCGAAACGGAACCTGGTAACGCCGTGAAAACAATACGGCGATCGATTTTTCAATTTCAGGAAGTTCACCGGGTCGGTCTAGCTTGCGCGTGGATGGTAATATCGAGAAAAATAAATTCGACGAGATGATAAGCCGAGAGGAATCGCCGACGTGGAGCACGCAAGATGCTCGAAGGAAGTTGGACCGTTCCGAGTCGAAGAATGGAGACGAATTGCCATCTTGGGATACGCTCGAGGCAACTCTGAATAGGAGGCTGTGTAATTACGGCAACGCCCTGTTAGGATCCTTGGAAACGGACGAAAGTATTGGAAGAAACTGCGTGGCGAAGTCGCGAGAATGATTCCTTCGAAGTAGTAGGTGCTTCCAGGGAAATGAATTTTTTATCTCGAGGCGAGTCGGTGGAAATTGTCTAGGTGGAATCGCTTTTACATTTCAGCACGTCGCGAATACGCCTGATGCTCCTCCTGTTCCGGATACATCGCTTTTAAGATATATGTTCATCGATTTTGACACTTGGCCGACATTTTCAAGCTCTTGAAGCGCCGCTGAACAGCTCGCGACACGACTTTCGTGCTTTTGCAACCGTCAAATAAATGTTTCCCTTGGAAGATATTTAGTAGAGCTTTGGTAGTATCGAGCTTTGCCGTTTGTTCAGCTCTTCGATGAAACGCGATGGGAACTTAATTTTCGCAGACAACGGGTAACTTCGTGTTTCGAGAATGCGTCTCGTTGACTCGTAAGTATATAATGATTACAGAGATAGATAGATAGATAGATGGAGAGATAGATGGAGAGATAGATAGATAGATAGATAGATAGATAGATAGATAGAGAGAGAGAGGGAAAGCTGTGAAACTCCGCGCAACTAGAACATCGCCTTAAATTTTAATCTATGCCCGAGAACGATTACGTTCGTTTAGCTCTTGCCACTTTTCGTTCTGACCCTTCGTTAATTAAAGAGAACCGCAGGCTGATTGGAATTCCGTTAGCGATCCGGGTTAACGTCGACTGATTTTGGCAAATTCGACGAAAGAAAAATTTCCTTGCAACACACCGTCCTTCCTTTCTATACTTTCATCAATCTTCACCACCTACGGTTACGCTCCATGACCGTACATTTTTATTAAGGATCGCCAGTATAGAGCCCCGGCAAGGTTTCCTCTCGGAGAAGCTTTCCTGAGTACTCGGTCTCTTGGTTTCCATCTAATGTCCAAACTTCCATGCTCCCTAAATTGTGAAAAGATGTAACGCCGGGATTATTTAATCGCGCGCCGCTTTATGCGACACACCGAATGGAAAATAAACTTTCATACGAAGATCGTGATGCGTCGATGACCTTGTTCCGCTTAGAAAATTCACTTATTCACCTTTTTTCTTTGTTTGTTTATATATTTGGCGTGTTTGCTTACAACCTCGTTTTATTTATTTTCATTTCCTGCTTTTTCGTTTATGTTTCCGGTTTGTTTATTTACATCCTCCTTCTTGTAATTACGTACACTATCGACAATACACAGGATACGTGCTAATTTAAATTCTCATATATCATTGTATACATATTCGATTTATACGGGTTTCGTAGAGAGTTTAATCGCATACGCGCTATCTAGGATGCTCAGAAGGTCTCTAATTATTCTTACGAGACGAAGTAGGAAAAAGTTCGTTTGGTATTGGTCAGTCAGCGATTTAACGTGAGGATCGCGGATAATTGGAAATAGGCGAAGGCTCTCTACCAGAGAGCGATTCGATTAACTGGATGCAAAAAAGCGCAGTTTTGCTAACAGCCTCGCAATTGCCAATTAAAGTCGTTGGAATGAGCAACATTGTTGTAGCATCATCGACGAGTCATTGAGCTTTACCCACGTGGGCTCTAATCGCGTGAATTTCACTGGCCCGAAAAGCCTCCAGTTCGTTGTATTATTCTTTTCTCTTTTTTCACGACCAGCTATTGTGTACGAATCCAAAGTATCAAATTTCGAACATTCGGCATACGAGTCACGTCGGTTTTCTCGTTACGTGAACGTTTAACGTCAATCGAGATACTCTTCGTTACTTTCCTTTTCGAACGGTTATTCGTGGTGATTTATATATATATAAATCTACAGTTTCGAAGTAGCCTCCAAACAACTTTGAACCATAGTTTGATACTATACTCCGTGGTGTCCTCGCAATTAACTTCAAATTGTTTCGATCTACAGACCACTTGCTAATGGGCGAATCGATCGATCAAGATTGCGCGGCAATGAGATAGCGAGAAGAAAAGATGTATCGTAAAGTCGACAAAGTTACAGAGAAGGATGCATCGGTTAAAGATAACAAAAAAATATTGTTCATAAAATTGTTCATAAAAATTAAAAAGACTTGGATTCGTATAGGAGATGTTTCGCGATCAAACGGCAGGAAGAAGACCGAGAGAGAAGACGCAGGAGGACAAAGGAGCGGGACAGAGGAAAAATGGAAGCGGGAGCATCGTCGTCGTCCTCGTCGTGGTAGTCCTGGAGAGAACTAAGTGGGGACGGACGAGGGGTAGTGTTCGTTCGGCCGGGCTGCTTCCGTGTATTCCGGGGGTGGTTTTGGTGCGCGCGCGCACCGGGGTTGCGCCGTGGTTTCATCTCAGTTTCGCAGCCTCCCTTCCGCGGTCCGCATCAACTCTGTCGTCGCTGGCACAGAGGTGTGTCGTTTTTATCCGCGTTTACCTCGTTGTATCTCGTCTTGGATACACTCGCCTCTTCGATATCCGTAGCCGAATACGTTGTAGGACGTTCCATCGAGAATTTAGAATCCCTGGCGAGTGGATCCAGTCGAATTGAAAAGGAGAACGGTGTCGAGAGTCGCGGTAGATAACGAGACGAGTGAAAATTTTCTTTGCGTTTGTAATATTCGCGTTTACCGCATCTGCGAAGTATGTTACCGTGCGATAGGTGATCCAGCGACGACTGGCAGAATAATGGTGCGCGATGCGGAGGTCCCGACGCGTGTAACTTGGTAAGCAAACGTAGCTTTTTGCGTCGCAGTGTGTCTATAGCTCGCACCATCTGTACGTTTTTCTTCTAACCTTTCACGCGAAACGGTGGCGTATCGACGTTTGATCTTAGATCGCGTATATCGCGTATGTCGCGCGTTTGCTCCAGCTCGAAGGACACGGTGAATCCGGCATTGATTTTTAAACGTCGGAACGCCCGTATATACCGTTAATTGTTGGCTAGTTGTACGAGATGGAGTAGTGAATTCCGCGAGAACCGTTTTGTCGATTGTACCCTCGAGAGAATAGCGCATTCCCCACTTCTAGCCACTGGTTAGGACGGCGGAGCATCCTTTGAACCCCTTGGACCGTCATTACGAGTAA
The DNA here is from genome assembly GCF_011952205.1 of Bombus bifarius. Classification (NCBI taxonomy): domain Eukaryota; kingdom Metazoa; phylum Arthropoda; class Insecta; order Hymenoptera; family Apidae; genus Bombus; species Bombus bifarius. The sequence goes on along the minus strand of NW_022885586.1, from coordinate 2,272,264 downwards.
TGTACTTAATCGTCGGAAAATCGGTCGCCGTAGAAACTGGCGGTGCAGTTGCAGTTGAAAGCCGAAGTCGAGGCATATACGAAGCTGGTATTGTATTGGAAATAAAGGTGAGAGGACGTTACTGAAATATACTGCATATGCAAATTGTATCAAACTTAGACTGGAAATCATTTTACGAGTTTCAAACGAGTTTTATCACGGTCTGTGAACTACTTTGCTATTCAGTTGCTGCTTTTTCCGTTTCAGATAACTTTTCATACCCTTCGCCAAGCTGTCGTTGCGTTCATGCATAATCATTGATCGATGATTATTACTTATAACGTTAATTTCTTTATTCGTACTAAAATTTTCTGTTTTCTTTCAAGAGAGAGAGAGAGAGAGAGAGAGAGAGAGAGAGAGAAAGGCGAGCTTATCGAGCAGTAGTGTTGAAAGCGATGGGATAAAATGTATTTTGTCGCAATATCGGATATTTTGCAAACGTTCTGATCAACCAGTAGCATCCGTGATAGCGTTGATTTCTCATGTAAATCATATATAGCGTGTCTCAGATACGCTGGAAATACAGGGGAACGAACTGTGCTCCCCTTTTTCTACGCTTTACGGTCATTTATTAAACCAACGCCAATATCGATGCGTTTGATTTATGGCGAACCTTTTCCGGACCTTCGTATTTCTCCCGAACATTGTACTCCCATGCTGGTTCTTCGATATACGAGATCCGGTCTTCCGGATTTGGCACGTTCATGGATTTCATCCAGGAATGCCAGCTAAAAAGAAAAGAAAGAACTTAATCCGGACGAAATCTGAATAATCTCGCAGGAACAGAGCGATTAACGCGTATCGTTCGTGGAAAAAATGGTTCGGTTGTTTCTCTGTTCTTCTCGAATAATTCTCTACGTATTGTTGGTAGGGTGTTAAACAGATAAATTTTCGCAACAACGATATCTAGTATTATTTCCTTGCGCGGCAAAGAGATAATTACAAGCTTGTGTCGGCACTTTGAACACAGAAAAGTTAACGAGGTATCGTAGCCGTGATTAATTTCGCGTCGACGCTATTTTCCGTCGAATTTAACCGGACCAAAGCCAGTCACGCTCCACAATCGTTCGATTAAACGATGCACCGATGAATGCTTGATGTCGCGTCGAGTTCTCCGTCATTCGTTTCATAAATCGACTGTCTGCTTGATTTTCGAACGTCCGCGTCTCCCTCCGTACACCGATCTGCGATCTCTCGCAATTATCGAGTGATCGAACGAAGGATAATCGGATTCGCGTAGCCGACAGGAACCGTGCGTTCACGAATCGAATGCCGTTTGCAACGAAAGTGGGACACAAGCAGTCATACCGAAGGCACGTAACTCGATAAGCGAATAATTTCTCTGTGCAACAACGAATTTGAAACGGAGCAGACACGCTGAGTCAGCGGTGTAAACGTAGAGGCAAATGTTCGTGCTCTTTATTCCATCTTACTCCTTTGACGTATTACCGTCTCTTATGTTTAAGTCGATTTTCATTTTGAAGGAAAAACCTGTAACACAGACGAACAACTTACCGTGACATAAAATACAGAATTACAGAGTTCAGCTGCTCTGATCGCGTAACAAAGGTTACAGTTTGTTCCTACTTTTTTCATTAACCGTCTCCGACGTAATTTCCTTTGCGTCGCATCCGAACAACGTAGTCTCTTCTTTTATTATCCGAGAAATATAATTTTTTAACGAACGATAAGTCGCATTCCCGTTGATTGATCGATTTCTCCAACGATGCGATCGCTTTATTTATAACTTGAACTGGAGGAAAGTTACGAAGTAGTTACAGCAGTCCGTGCCAATATCCTCGGGACTCTTGGAAATGAAATTTTGTCCGGCACACAAATACACATTTGTCTTCGTCAAATGGGAAGTTTTGCCTGGCAGGGTGCTTAGGTCGGTGATATCGAATACAAACGACCGAGCTATACATTTTCGTAAGACCGATCAGTTATATCCACTAACGGATTGAGCCTCGATCGGGATTGCGATAAATTTTCGCATGTTAATAGCGCACGGCTGGCGCACGCGTGGCGATTACCTTTGAATATTTCAACCATTCATTTGCCAACCGAATGGCTGACCCGAATAGAGAGAGCAACTCGAGGTCGAGTCGTTTTCGGACCGATTTTCAAACGCGATCGACCGGCAAATAATTGCAGCGGGCTTTTAAACAAACGACATTTTTCCAATAGCAAGAACCGCCCACGGAGATAGATGTCAGAATTCATTTGTTGTTCTACTGCTCGCAACCGTTTCACGGTACTTTTGAAGCACAAATGGCGGCATAATAGAACAAAATGGAACAATAGTAACGCCAATAATAATAATGGCTTTACGCGCTGAGTGTCGCTCGCATTGTGGCCGTACAGTACGTGAAACTGTTCCTCAGGAATTCCGCAGGCTGTCTCCAGAGGATAATAACGAGCTCTATCCTGCTTCCCTCTCTTATTCTTCTTATCTTCTCTCCTGGCTTTCTCTGTCTCCTTCCGTTTTCCACGCTCTCTTGCGCTTTATGAATTCATTCGCTTCCTCCGACGTTTTTCATAAATTAGTCGAATCAATTATGATTTCTGTGCTCGTTCCAACGGCGCCGGATGCCCGTAGGAAATTAATTTGTTCGTTGTTAAAAAAGGTTGAAAAGTAGCCGAGATCGATTCTTTACAATGCACTGGTTGGGAACTACCGTTGCACGTTAAACGTTCAAAGTTCAATTTATTCGCGAGCAAAATCGCAGCGTAGTTGGAAACTACAACGCCGAGAAACGTTTAGCGATTAGCAACAACTACAAGATTCTATATACCTGCCACTAATTTCTGTTCAGCCGTGCAAGGCGTGGCACAAACAGAGGCTGGCCAAGGAATTATCGAACATTTGCTTGGAAGTAAGTTGGTGTCAGTGGCCGGACAAGGAAACAGGATCGAAAGGGTGGTTTTGGTGTGCGGCGAGCTGCATTCCAGCTCTTGAGAGGAGTACTCCTTGACCTGCACTTTCTCTCTATTATCATTCGCCACCCCAAAGTGTAGTGGAACGTTTACGTTTCTCAAATGGATGTATCTCCGCTCGTCTCCAACGAGGATCGTTTCGAAGACAGATTTCTCGACGTAGACGGAGAATCCAAAGAAGCGACGAGACTCGTGAGTGGTAGAAAAACGAGAGCTTTTGATGGTAGAGAAGCATCTGTCGGATCGTCACCCGGTGGTACAGTCAGCAGTTCGACTTAACTGGAGCAAGCGGCAGCGAAGCACCCCTTGACCCCTCCTAACCACTCTCTCGCTATACGATGATTTTCAAAGTGGTCGTCGCGTGTTCAACGTTCTCTCGTCCGTTTCTATCCTGTTCCCGGCCGAGCGACCGTTTCACGGCGTTCGTTGCGAGAACGAGCTCGACACGTGAAAACGACCATCATCCAAGAGACACTTTCGCTCTTCGTTTACATATTTGGTCGAGTAGAGGGTGTCGAAAAAATTTCAAAATGCCTCGATTGATATTTTTCACGACGACTGCGCGTGCTTCGCGACGTTGAGGAAAAAAGGAAGCAGAAGCGAGAAAAAAAGTTCAAAGTCTTGTTTTAATAGTCGTTGCATAAAAAGAACGCGATAAACTGCGGAAATTTACGGGTCAGGTTGATTTATTTTCAAGGTGTTTAATGGTGTCAGCGCACGGGAAAAATTTAGTCCGGGAGAAATCTCGGCAGACTCGTTCGCCGGTTACTGCGCGCCTGAGATGCTCCACGACGATGTACACCGGAAAGGAATTCTGTAATTAACCGGCTCGAGTAATTAATGAACAACTTTGCTGTCTGGGGAGGGGAACGTCTTAAACTCCTTCGGAGATTGACGGCTTCAGAGAAATATTACGGAATTAGAAATAAAGTAGAGTAATAGATCAACAGAGGACAGTTGCCTCGTTCTCTTCCCAGTATCGTTAATATTCCCGGTACTAATTTAATTAATACGTTTTATTTCCTCTCGAGATATTCTCTTGGTATTCGTATTTCGCGTGGCTGTCTTGCTTTTGATGCGTTTAATATCAATATTTGGTGCTCTATTTGGGTAAACGTCGACGATTTTCCCGTACTTCTGCAACAGTCAAACATCCAGACTCGAAATATGTATTATACGTTCCCTAGAATCGTGGCGTGCATTCCTAAAGTCATCGCCGAGATATTGCATTGCAGTGCACCGCATGCACTTTGCGGGCTGCCTGTACATCGACAGACTTGGTCGGTATGTCTGGCAAGCCGTACACGTGTTAACAGCTTGTGTCAAACGCTCTGTTTCACGACGCGGCGTTCGCTTTGAAGCTCGAGTTGTCGTTGTTCGTCGCGCGAACGTTTCTTGGATAGGGACACTGAGCTAATTATTTAGTTATTATGCTGGCACGTAAATTAATTCGATCGCTTTGATTCCACGTATAAAACCGTGCGCCTTTGCTTTCGCGAAACGTCTTAAGAGATCCTTAACTCCGCTGGAAGGAGCAAGACCGCGTTACTGGGTTTTTAAAGAAGTTACGATTCAATGGGAGGCCATCAACCAGCTGAATGGGCCTCTAACAGCTTCTAGAATTCTATTAGCGCCACCATCTCTAAGATAGCGGTGAAAACAGTCTCTCCAGAGACGTTTCTCCTTATCTCGATACTTGCTTTTCCTTGCACGTTGTAAATGTTTTTCCCTTTTTGTCTCTTCGTTCGTTGCATCGAAGACAGGCCAGCTATTCTTTAACCGTTGTAGGCGTTATGAAACTAGAGAAAGGCAGGCGTCGCCTTCGATTCCATGTCCGTACAACAATCGACGATGAGCGATATCGAACGCGACTATTGTAACAAGCGACTACTACCACGGTTACGCTTTTCAAAAGGTCTTCGTTGAAATTGAGTGAGCTAACGAACCTTGGCGAATTTCCCAACAGAAAGATTCCACCGGTGCACGAAGCACGTGCAACTCGTCATTTTCAGAATCGGAACCGGAAAGTCTATTCCCCTCCTCCAATCGAATCGTAAGTTACCACGGAAACGTTCGTCAAGCACAAAGTGCGCTGTCTTTCATTCTATTAGGCGACGAGGTCTTCTTAAAGGTGTACCATGCTTGGGAATGTTAGCAGGAATTTCTCTTCGAATTCCTAAGTGTTCCTCCTAGGCATTTCTATGAGATCGAAATGGCAATGCGAGGGTTATTTTAAACCACGAACCTTGAACTATTTTACGGCTTTCAATTAATTTACGAAGCGAAATTTCTAAGATTACAGCGTGCTTGTTACATGATCCGATGTATAACGTGAAATTCGTCGAAATTAATTTCTGCACGATAATTCATCATTTATATCTATCGTGAAAGAGAATTGTAAAATTCCATTCGTAATAATATAATATTCGTATAATATTCGTTGACTTGTAAAATCTCATTAATAATATTAGATTAAATTGTGTAGAATGTTCCTGATCAGATATTCGCTATCTTTGGCTCTGTTACAGGGAATTCAAGTAATTGGGCTTGATTTCCTCCTGACAACCATAATTCGATATACCACTTGATCTTATTAGATTTTCGTAATTAGTCTTCGTCTGCAACAAAATTTGTTTAGCGTGGATAGCCTGATTGCTTGAGATACGTTCGCGGATCAGCCGCGACTTCCAACATGCTTTCTTCCAGGGTTTTCGTTAATCAACTTATCGAAAGAGCTTAGCGATATCGACGTGCACCGTCATTCTGCATAATATAGGTTAATTAATTACATAATATAATAGGGGACTTGTGTAACAAAATTAAGAAACTAATAAAAAATGGAGTTGATCAATTTGCTTTTCGAGAATCTCAGTTTACTATTACACAACGTAAAAATAACGTGTACACGAAGAACTGGCATTCTCTAGTGTAGCCAAGCCTATTCTTGCTGGTCTTTCAAAGTCGAACGAGCGATCGAAGGATCTTATCGAGCAGAAAGTTAGGCCAGCGTGGATTCGCCAAAAGGGTCGACCTTGCATCCCTTCTACGCTCGATGTTCGTTAGACCATGTTTAATTGTACAACGACCAGACCGTGGAATGTCCGACGATACGCGATTTAATTAAATTACGCACCGATTCTGGGGATTCGACCCACCTACCCCTAGCTGGGTCTGGCGATCGTAAAGACAACTGGTAACGTGCATCTCCACCTCGGAATACGCTTTCCAAGAATTTACGGTTGACAAATTTTGAAAAACCACTCGAACGGAACTCCATTGTGATCTTATCGGTGTATTTCATGATCGATATTCTCTGGAATTGTTTCGACTTGCCACTGGCAACTTCCTAGTTGTTCTCGCATCTGCGCGTGTGCGTTTCACACGTTCAGCGCCTTGAAACATAGAATCGGCTAGGGAAATGGAGGCAGTACGTTCGCACAGGTTGTAGAAAAGCCTGGGAATCTCATTTTCTCGCGAAAAACGCTATTCGATACGTCTGCTCTCTGCCCCGTCTCTCTTCTGCTCTTTATCTTTTTTGTCCCTCTATCTTTTTATCCTACACGTATTCGTCTATAAAACGTTTATCGCCATTCCATGGGAAAACATTACGGCATTGTTGCGTCGCTTATACGGAATTCGATAGCGATCTAACTTGCTCGAGCGGAACGGGAATTTTCGAGGCTCGTTTACGTAGCCAGTTGGAACGTCGACTCGATCCAACACATCGGAAGTTCTATTACCAGTCAGGAGAACGATCTTCGGTTTTTTTCGGTTATCTCTGGAACGATTTTTGGTTTTCATGGTAGAGAGAAACTGAATCAAAAGTAACGGTTACTTTGGGGAAGGTTCTATTACCAGTAAGGAACACAAAGAACAATTTTCGATCGTTTCGTGGTTTTTTAAACGATATTTGGCTTTCACGGAAGAAAGAGATTGAATTGAGAATAAGGATAAGGATAAAGATATTTCGACGAAAGTTCTATTATAAGCGAGGGACAGAGAGTATAATTTTTTATGTTTTCATTTACCGTAGGCGATTTTTTACTTTTCATAAAAGAAAAGGACAAGGTCGAAAGTAATGCTTGTTTCAAATTCTATGGTACGCGAAACGAGGGACCGGTCAACCCTCGACGATCGTTCAACAAATTTCTCAGGCGTCCCTCCCTATGATAGTCCTGGTATCTCGAATATATAAATTTTCAGTTCGGTAAGCAGTTCGTTTGCCCTTTGACCAACCGCTTCCATGAATCACCATGTCGGCAGGATCCTGCGCCACGGGCGATGCAATGTTGCGAAACATTCTGCCGGAATATTACTCCGGAGAATTTTCCAGTGCCGTAAACGCGATTGTATCATTGATAACAGGCACGTCGGCGAACAGATATACGATCGACTTGGTTCACTGGAAATAAACGAAAACTTTGTGAGAAAGTTTCGCGAGTTTGACGTGTCCATGAAAACTGTGTGTTAAATATTAAGAAGTTGAAAATTTGTCCACCGGGAGCATCGGACTTTTATGAAACTACACTCTCGTCCAGAGATCTCAAGATACGTATGGAAATTTAAGTAAATTTGTATAGCTATATTTTAGAAAATTATCAGAACCTTCCAAAGTTACCGTATTATCTCATTCAAGTTGGAAAATTATTGGGTCGCGATATTATATTACCGTAACTCTTACAGATAGCCTATGTACAGCGACAAACATAATCGAACCAATTTTTGCTAGAAATTTTGTCACGAAGGGTTGTATATTGTATATATACATAGCATACAGATTATATGTATATTAAGTTCCTACACGTTGAGATTAAATTGAAATGCAGGATCAATTATTAGCAGACGGTGCCAAAGTTTCATTATTATTAGATAAAGGTGCACCACGGACATTCGCAAATTACGTGGCTGTAAATTGCCTTCATTTTCGGGTGCATTTTCAGGAGAGCGCGTCCTTATGCAGGCTTCAGAGTTTCCGCATCATTTACTTGGACAGAATAGGGGTTAGTTCAACCACAAGATAGAAGCTTGGGCTAGATGATGCGCCCTTTGTTCACCAGTGACTTTCTCGATCCGCTGGGATTCGGATTCCAGTTCGTCGTCGACTTTCTTTTCGGTTAATATCGGTCGAAGCGAATTATTCAGTCAGTAGAAACGATCGTTACATTGCCTTTTCAGATTTTCATGTTTCGAATAAAGTGCATTCGAAGTTTCATACTCCTCGAATCAAACGTGATGAATATGTTTCTTGGAAAAGAACCATATTACAGAGAGATACGTATTATAGGTAGAAAAAATGAATTCATTATTTTTCCAACAAAATGGCAAAAGTTTGTATTTTTCGTTTAACAGGCTATTTATTTTAGCGTATTGAATAGTGCAGTATATAGAATATTATCAAGTAGGTTACACAATTGATTAACTATGCTATAGCACAGAATCTGTATAGAATGCCAAATAGCCTAACGAAATTCATTATTCTGCTTTGCTTTTGATCGGTTGATCGGTTTCTATGAGCGCGAGCTTTTTACAAATGCATACGATTAAATAAGCATGCTTTGCCAGAAATTTATCGACTAGAGCCAGCTTTCATCTCGACCGTACAAGCGTGATTTTCATTGTACAAGGAGAGCGCATTGAGTCCGTTAAGTTAGTAATTAGGGCTATTAAACTGGCAAAGGTCGCGTAATTTAATTGATCATTCGTTATTTGGCGCGTAGCTTGTGTAGTAACACGATGGGCGATTGATCAAAAACTTGTCGGCTGATTAAACGTACCAACAATTTGATCGATCGCCAAGACGATAATTATAAAATCATCGAATTTTCTCTTTCCGAAAATTATCATTATCATATCATGCTATAACTCACAGATAAAATTCGCTTTACACCAAAGATTTTTTTCAATGATAGATTCACCGATCGGTGTCAGACAAGGAAATAGTTAATCGAGGCGAGTGCCGTTCTCCGTCCACTAACGAGCGTCGGCTGAAACTCGAGATGCAAAAGGAACTCCGGCAAAAGTTAATTATAAAGCGTGTTCCTGCCTCGGAGCAGTATCGAAGATCAAAGTCCAAAATGTTTCGCCATCTTCCTAGCGGGTAAGCTCGCGAAATTTATTCCACGCAATGGTCGATAGACTCGGAGTAAATTAACTAGCTGTGTAATGAACTAATAACGAGTCGACGACTTCTGGTGCCCTTAGAAATTCGTATTTACTTACCTAGACCTCTTAGGCCAAGCCGATCGGTATTTCAGCGCGGGCCGTTGAAACAGACAGTCACGAAAGTCGCTGCCATGGCGTCGATTAAACGAACCTAATGGAATTAATGCCGAGAAAGTTTCTTATTAACGCCGCAGATGCCGAAACTGCGTTTAGCTGGCGTAGCTGTTAGCAGCATGAGAGACCAAACGGGCGAGTTCGATTATGCAAATCGGCATCGCGATCTTGGGGAAGCCGCGTTACATAAGAATTACTAAACCGCCATAACAGCCAGATGTTCGTCGAACCGAGAGAACGAATCTCGAAGGCGGTTTGCCCGCCTGTTCGACCCTTGGTCCACTTACGAGCAACCACATCGCGAATCATCTTCTTCCCACACGGTAACCGAGTTAAGCTGATTTTCTCGGGAAGATGCACGACTCACCGAGTCTGACAGGCATTCCGGGAACACCGGCGGTGAATGTAAATTTTCATTAAAATCTCGGCTCACGGGCACCTACGTTTCTGCGGTTCCGCGATTTCACCGTTGATTGCGACAAGCTAGGCAACGTTCCCGTTGATTACGCGACTGCTGCTCGTCGGAAATTTTTGTTTCCTCTGCGCCGCGACAAAGAGAATATTTCGTTTTTCCTTCCATAAATTTGCACGTTGAATCCTCTTTACCCTCTAACGCTCCTCGATGAGCTAGTACGCTAGAGACTTTCCACGAACGTACTCTAGCTGAACGTAATTTGACTCGGTCATAGTTTGTACAAGGAGCTGTTACCTGGAAAATAATTTCCAGGCCGAAGACGTCACGTTCATCGGATATTCTTGGAAGTTTCCGCGCGTCTAGGTAAATGAGGGATGACGATAAAAGAGGTCGCGAAAATACACAGGGCGTCGCATAATCGCTGTTACTCCCCTGTTCTCGTTGAATCGGCGAACGTTCATACCCAGAAGTTTGATATATTAGCCGTGGTCGGTGTTTCGGCCATTCATCGGAAAGATGAGAAAGAAAGCCACGCGCGTATGACGGTAACTTTGCTGGAAAGTCGACGGAATCGCTTTTCAATTCGATTAATAATCTCGTCTGTGTTGCTTGTTACGTTACGTTGTTAAGCTTGAACTCGAGTTCGTTATACGATGTCAACCGAACTGGCGGGCGGTTGTATCCTGCGACGACGCCTCCGAGCTCGCAGGAGTGTCCTCGAGGCAACCGCACTGCAGTTGCAATTTCAATGCGCCGTGCCAATTAATGCGAAGTCGTGTTCGAACTACCGATGGCTCGTGTTAACGATGCTTCGCCACGGACATAGAGTGCCAATTATCGATATTAAATATCCAATGAAATTGTGCGTCGAGGGTTTTCCTTTCGTTCTCCAACTTCTATTAGTCGAAGAAAGTCCAATTTCTGCCAATTTTCCGTAGCAACTGCGCTTTTTTTTTCACGGTTCCGGAAACGGTCGGTGATTTTAGTGAAAATTTGGTGAAAATTGCGCGAAACGTTCACGAAATGAGAACGGTGGGAAAACGAAGGTTTGTTGAAAATTGGAAAACAGAGGGTCACCGAAGTTGGTTACGGTGACCGAAATTCAAGCTTGGCCGAGAACGCGCGTGCATACGTTCATTACGAACTTACGCTTATGAATAATTACTGCATGCCCGGAAAACTGTTAGCGGAACAATGCAGCGCTAACTATCGGCCAAGTTTAATTATCGGGTATGCTCGCGTTGCGAAAAGCTATTGTGATTATAGGACGATATATTTCAAAATCGTCTATCCCTAGCTGCTTTGAATTCGAAATTGATTTATTACTAATCAGCGTGGTCAGCGGAAAATCAGGCTCGTCCTGCGTGTGTTCCTCGCGCGATTCTTCCTCACACGATTCACCACGATTACTCTCGTTCAAAATATTTCGTAGATGCTTACGTAGAGAACTTATAAGATGAATTGAAAGCGGAAAAGAAGCCTAGGGGAAGCTGAGAGATATGGTCACGAGGACAAAGACAGATTTGAGAGGGTGAATGGAAGTGGGCCGAGATGAAGAGTGCCGGAAGCTTCGAAATTTATCGACGGGGTTCAGAAGCTGGCGTGGGAGTGGAATATGACAGTCGTGTGTTTCATATGTATTACAGAATTTCATTCATGGAATTTATTCGATACGAAGAGTACACGGGGAAAACATAAGTTATACATTTCGCTCTTAACAGGAAAGGAATTTTATAATTTGGAACACCGAATCGATCCCATTTAAACGAAATTCACGTTCCACTTGATCTTAGGATTAAACATTTTTTTTCAAACTTGCTCGATCTATTGTTTCCTTTTAAAAGTCTTGTAATTTTAAACCTAAGAGTTTATTTCCTGTTTCAACTATACACAGGCTTATCATACAGCGCCCATGCGATTTTCATAGTTATCGTTACATAATGCAACGACTGTTGCAAAGAAAAAAGCATGGTAATGGCGTTGGTAATGACGCAGAGCAGCTAGAAACGGTGTCTCGATGGTACTTTATGGACGATAAAAGGAGGATGGAGGCGACACAGAAACACTAGAGATGATGAACCGACGTGAAATGACCTTGAAAAAGATTTCTCTCGAGCATGGCGCATTTAACGACGGTAATGACCGAGCAAGTCGCCGCGACGGAGGCGCGTAAACCGTAAACCGTAAGTCGAGACGGTCTCGGGAATCGCGCGACGGATTGTACGGTTCCTTCGAAACGCGCCCTTTAACGCCCCTCCCCCTAACTGCTACGAGAGTAATCTTACAACGGTCGATGAATTCCCCCGCAGGAAATGAAATTACACGGGCAATCCACTACAAGGACTTCCTTTTTTCTGTTTCAGAAGCCGGTTCTCTCGGGAGGAAAGCAGCGCGAGAATGAGCGACACTCGGTTGGCTGCTAACAAATACCAACAAAATCGTCTTCTACACCGGTGAAATTGAACCGTGGAACGATCGTCTGCTGACTTCACGAAGAGAGAAACATAGAGGGAAACATAGACAAGGAGCAAATAAGTTTCTCATTCCCGTTGCCAGGATTTCTTCCTTTGGTCGGCTTTAATCCACTCGCGAAAGCCAGTCAGGGGTGAGAAATCACCGACAGGTCGGCTAAAAATTGCGAAGGTTTCCTTCGTTCTCGTACAATAACTATTTACGATCGTTGTCCTGATAGATCTGAACGAACAGGGACATTCCATACGTTATCGGTGTACCGTAGAAATTGGTAGATCGTATCGTAGAAGCTCGTTAATTCAAGTTGTTTGTACGTGTACCGAGGTGTGAACGATCGTTGGTTAATTGGTTGGTAGAACGTCGGTGAATCCAATTAGCTGGTAGTCTTGAAGGAGTTCAGGCTGAATGACACTGGTCGAGCTATAATTGTGTTCGGATCGCGTATTTCGGTTTCGCCTATCAACCGGTGGAAGAGATGCAAAGCACGGAAGTCCGGATTCGCGTGGCAAGAAACTCGATTTCAGGTCCGTCGACTCGGTCTGAGTTCGTTTGCATCCCTGAACTCGAAGAGGTTGTCGTGCGGCGAACCGATCTAATCAGCGTAGCTTAAATCTAAATTGAATAGTAATTGCAAATTGGACGCTGGATCGCGTCCATCGGACGACAGACCGTCTCGACCGATCGATCGAACCGATGACCTCGTGTTAGCGCCGTTCGGTAAGCCTTGGAATAATAACTGCGTTGCGGTTATACTCGACTCGTAAATTTTCGAGAGAAGCGATATGCGAGCATAGGGTTGGACATTCACGGTAGAACAATGACGAGTGAACTGAACGCGACGGAGGTTGAGACCTCGACGGGCACGATGAATCTCGTATCAACGATATCCTCGTCGCCACCTAGCGTGGTCGCAGCCGCGATTAGCGCTAGCACAGCAATTCCGACTAATCCGTCCACGACAGTAACGGGTGGAGCTGCGGTCACCAGTACCGCTAAACCCGACCATCACATCTACAACGCGACCGGCTACCTCATGGAACACGACGAGCTCGATCACAGTAAGTAATAAGAGCCTGTGAATACGGTTAATGCGCGTTATACCGGTCAAAGCCGAACCTAATGGGACTGCATTACGCCGCTCTCGGCCGGAAACGCCACTTACCAATCGCCTCGACTATTTCTCCTTGCGCCGTTAACCTTGTCCGCCTTTGCCTCTCTCTCTCTCTCTCTCTCTCTTACCCCTTTTCCTTGCTCGTCCTTTCCGCTTGGCGAACGATGGAATTCGCTTTGATGTCCCTTCCATGATAAAAATCGTATTTCGTGTTGCAGCTGCTAGATCACGAAAAGCCACGTGTTAACAGGATTCGCGAAGTTCGATCAGTCTTCGTTTAGCGCAACCAGGTGCGCTTTGCAAACGATCTCGACATTTGTTAGCGGCGTACCACAGTTTCAAATGAATTAGACATGTTCCGCGTTAAATGTCGCCGAGAGTGTTCAACTGTTGCGACAATTATTTCATTCGAAACGCGCCGAGAGACAGGGCAGGTAGTCGCGAGTCGTTCAGTCATTGCGTTGGGAGGTCTTTCGACCAAGCACACTCGAATCCTGTTTCATCGGGTATCAAGGGGATTTTGAGAATTGGACTAAATGTTGGCCGTTCGTTCTAGGTCCTCTCGACTGCTCGTTAGACTATCCACAGACCTCCGGGTTTTCCAGTGTTCCTTTTGCCTCGCGGTGCGCGAAATAGTTTCCAGCGAAGCTTAATCCTGCTAGCCCTCTGGATTTATTACCATGCCGCTCACCAACTTGTTTTTTCATGAAAAATTGCTGCGAATTGCTGGCGAGAATTTCCACTTGTAAAGTCGAAGGCTCGAGTTGTTGGAAGTACGTCGATTTTTTTGAGGTCGCGTTATAAAACTTGAAGATTCCGAACGGAACTCTTTTCATCGAGTAATCGATCTCGAAGCCAGGCCAACGCGTCGATTCGTTGTCGACGGTGAATGAGATTCGATACAACCTTTGATAATCCCTTAATCGATGATTCGCTTTGAGGATTAACGCGACTTCGTCTGATCGCGTTTCGGTTTAGTAGCAATAACGGCAGGAACGTGAACTTTTTGCGAGAGGGGGTTCGATCAAAGGATAACCTGTTATCAGGGACAGGCTGTGTGGCACGCATCCTCCGTTTTGCCAGAGCAAATCTTGCCATCTTCGTCCTTGTCCGACCGGCCGACTGCGACACTCGCTGAATACTAATCATAACGCTGCGGTCTACCAAAGTCGGATCGATACCATCCGCGCGCTAGAATCATGATATACGACGAAATTCAGTCTCCGATTGAAGCTTTTTGTCGTTAGATATTCATGCTCCCCTCGAGCTACTCATGCCACCAGGATTTTTTGTAATATTTATGAGAGTTACCTGCTATGCATGAACGGAGGGAGGTGGCGATCGAAAGTTGGATTTCTTCAATACGTTCCGTGCTGGATCTGAAACAATGTGCCAGGTATTTTTAACTCGATAGCTCTTCAGATGTTTAAGTTGTAAATTTACCTTGCTTTGGATCTTGGAATACGTTTTATCACAAATCGTAGGACGATTCGCGTAAACGAGTCCTTTTCGGGGAATTGTTCTGTAAAACGAGAGAGTTTTTAATTACTTCCAGTTTCTATAGCCGATGATTTGATTACCTTTGATTTTATCAGCATATTCTCCAAGATTTGTTGAATTTCTGCTTGCGCTTTAAGCGCATGCGGTTTATCCAACTTCCTGAGACAACGTGTCACAGTCATCGAGAAAGTTTCCAACTGATCCGAGTCAGTGTCGCAAGTATCGTCACTCGATGCTGTGCTATGTAATCCGCAGATTGTAAATTCGTGACACTTTACCTATTTCAATAACGAGTTTTCTGTATTTGTGTAGAACTTCGAGAGCAATTAAACCTTGCTTTTTATGAGTAACGCAAGTCGATAAGATAATTAGTTTAATTTTCATTACACTAGCAATCAATTCAGATCTCTGCGCATTAAATTGTAAGTAGAAGGATTAATTTCTTATTTCTGTGGAAATATCGGATTACAGGCAGGTGCGTTTATTCGTTAAATATAAAACAAGATAAACAGAATAATATTTAATAATAAATAGAAATAAAACAAAAATGATCATTTTCAGCATTCTCCCTCTCTGTCTCCCTCTATCTCTCTCTTTGAATTCTTGCTGTTCTTTAAATTTTTCAGCGATTCGCTCGAGACTCTTCCGCTTCTTAGTCAAATTGCATTTTTAAACATACCGCTACACTGTAGACGTTTATGCAAATTTATATTTTTATCAGATAGAAAAAAAGAAATAGAATTAAAAAATTGTTTGTTTCGCCGTTTAAATATTAAATGTTAAAATCTGCCTCTCAGAGTACATCTTCTAAAAATTCGATTTATATCTAAAATATTTATATATAAATATCCATGGTACATCCTCGATACCTTTCATAATATTTGGCGAATAAAACAAACGTTTGTTCGCATACATTTTTTCTCGATTGCATTTACCTCAAAATATGAACTTGCATAAACTTCTACGACCTGTTTCTTATCTAAATAAATTCACACTTTGTATTATCGATCAACCTCTCGCGTGTCCCTTAATTCGTTCTCAGCCATATCTCCATGATGTTCCAAGTTCTCGCAGCAGGAAGTGCATCTACTGATCGTTGTGCAGATTGCGCGGGAAGGAAATCTGTCCAGTTGTTTTTTAGTATAGGAAATTCGGCTGCAGGAGCGAGGGCAAGTTCGAGGGCGAGTCTTGACCTCTGGCAAAGAGACGGCAGGGGAACTAATCGAATTCAGAGTAGGGATAGTTCGTTGTGTGCTAGACGGTAAGAAATGTCGAATACGAGTATTTCTACTCGATATCAGGCATCGGAAGCAACTGCAGTTCTCATTCTTGGCAAAAGTTTCGTCTACGTTCTGTGGAAATCCGACGACGAATCGTTTCATCGGGGGAAAATAATAGCGCAAATATTGCACGGAATAGGAAAACTATCTCTAAATATTTATAACCGTCGACTTATATCTTGCACTTGTGCACGAGGCTCCGCGACAAGAATCCTCGTATATAGCCATTTCAGAGGTCGTATTTTACTTTAAAAAATTCTCTTATTCTCCGCGCCCGTCGACATTTTTCTACGAGAGTCTGTTGGACGATATTACCCGAGACTTTCGTTAAATTCGTACACGTACACTCCTGTTGGTCGCGAAAGATTACTAGCAAATTATCAAAATGTTTAAAAATTAGTATTTTGCAATAAATTTTTCTACTACAGGCGAGTACAATCGAGTACACAGATCGCGAGACATTAATATTCTTCATGCACAACGCTTCGATAGAATACAACTTAATTTATCCGTCTGAACGTAATCCATCTCGGCTTATCGGAACTTTCCGTTAGAACCAGTGGATGCATCAGCTCTATCTATCGACCGCGCCATTGTAATCGGAGGATTAAAAACGTTACACGGCATACGTCTGGATGCGGAGCCCCGTAACAAGAAACTACATCAAAGTTATTGGTAAAACCGTCGAGCCACCGTTCATGCTAATGGGGTAACGAGTTCATCGATACGAACATGCAACTCCACTGCCTCGTCGTAATCCAGGTACGGGTAGAGAAATTGATGCAAATTGTAGAACCATGGTAGCGAGATCTCGTAACAATGGCCGTACGACTTGGCCCCCAGCAACCTTTTTAGTTCGTTCACGTAGAGGCGGCGCATCTCGCGAATCTTCAAGACTATCTCGACGAAAGTCACCCCCGGCAACTCCATGGCTCGATGAATGCGACTATAAGCACGATGTCTGTACTCGCTGTCCAAATAACCCCGCGTGTCTTTCTTCCACAGACACGGTGACTTTCTGTAAAGCGACGCCAGCTTTCGGAAATAGCAATTCATCCATTTCTCGTGTTCGACGATCCTCCGTGATGATCTTCTCGCCGAACGCTCGCTCATTGTATGTAGCAGTTTCGACGCTGTCCGCTTATCATAACTTTTAGGGTCAATGGAAGCGAGATGGACGATAGGCTTATCTCTCTGGGATGCATCGTTGACGTTGCAGTTTGGGTTAGGTTGGTGAATAGATTAGGAATTAAGGTTGTAACCTTAAAGTTCATTTTACTTTGATGAATTTTAATGGAAAAGCTAATCAGTTAGAACGGCGGGCAAACTTACTCATCGATTAGATTACATAGACGTCATCTTGTAGCTCTCTCGGGACATTCTCCGTCGTAATTAGGGGAATATACGCGCTTCGCGCACTGTTAGGAAACTCGTACATCCGTCCATTTCTCTCGTTTCGTATGCTTCGTATATTTTAATTGGCGAAGTCGCAGTGGCCATGACCGAAATGTACGATACGAATACCCGGCGTATCGGTTAAATCGAATTACTTAATTTTTACGACCGATTAAAACACCATGATTTCACGTACTATCCTAACGAATATAATTTTTCCAGGTATACTCGCTGGCTTTTCAGATATACAGACAGTTTTTCTAGCGTGTATTTCGACGTTGCTGCCGTTGATCGTCGCGCTGGGAATCGCCTTCGGCGTCAGGTAAGAGAAACATGGTTGTCTCGCAACGTATGCTTAGGAAAGTGCGGCAAACTTTTGCCCCGTTCCTTTAACCATACTTTCCTATCTTATCGTCGGAGATTTTATATCGCGCAAACAGCTGTACTCGTGTACTCTTGAAAGGAGAGAAAGGTGAGAATTTTCGATACGTTACAGTGTTGCATTTTATTCATCGGTGGAATAGTTTTAAAAGCACCGAAGATTATCTTAATTGAGTACGCTCTGTCACGAGGACAGGTGAAACACGCTCTCTATATTTAAATATTCTTTCGTACGTTCCAATTTTGAAAAGGCGGACACCTGCGCAACAATACGCTTTGTGCAATTTCTTCGTCTCTAAATTCGCAACGCAGTCGGCTCGTAGCATCGCGTGCACGCGAAATCGCGTTAAGGGACAGAGGCGAGATCCGCATCTAACCGCACAAAGAGCAGCACAGAAAAACCGTTAAGTCAGCGAATAAGTTAACGGTACAGCGTCAGTCGCGTTATAACTGCGAACAAGACGACTCTGCTCGTGGCTATACCGCGAAAGCGAAAGCCTCCACGTTGATTAATGGGGCAATTAAAGACAAAGCCGATGTGCGCGTCACACGCGACTCGATCACTGTCGAACCATTGCTACTATCACACCTACCTCCGTAGGAAATTCACGGGCTGATCGATTGTCGCCTTGGCTGCCACGTAATCTCTAATCCCTTACGATGTATCGACATCTAAGCCCACGCGATTCTTGCACCCGATTTACAATGCGTCGGCGATAACGTTCGGGCAAAGTCAACGAAGGCTATCGTTTCCATCGAGGTAACATAAACCGCGAAAAGATACGTTCCTCGAGCTTGGTCCCAACTTTTTAAAATACTCCGCGTAAGAGATTGTATTGTCAACGTGGACTTTCAGCGTTTTAGCTGATAATATTTCACTCCGCTCTCGGTGGAATCGTCGCGTAGACTATACGCGAATAGAATAGCGCTAGTTTCACCGGATCTCTTGATCCCGAAAAATTAACTCCGGCCTACGTCGTGACTGTGTTAACGCCATCCTTGCAATAAAAACCGATTTCACGGATCTGTCTGGGTGCAGGAACTCGCAAATTTTTGTCGTAGCCAAGGGAGGAAACAATAATCCTGCGTTATTGCTGAAATTACGACCACGAGCGGAGGATTATGCCCGGTCTATTCAGTAGAACGAGAACAATTTATTCGACAGTTGTTCAACTGCTCGTAGATGTATTCAAATTATTTTCGAAGCTCGTGCAACCAGGTCTTGTTTCAATGGAAATTGTATTATACTATAATGGCACGATTCCGAGATTTCCTGTCGAAATAATTGCCATTACGTTCTATGCAAATAAACCAGAGGGACTAAAACGTACGAATGCGGTTCAAACGCGGGAAAATGATTACTAATTAAAATCAATGTTTATCACTGATTCATCGAAAGTCGTCGAACTGTTCGAAAGGGCTGTTTCATTGCTAAGTATTGTAACTTTTTCGTTGCACCACGTAGTTCATACGTTATTCGCGAAGATACGTCCATTGCTACTCGAAAATTCTCTGATCGTTTCGTTTCTTTTTTTTAACTGAACCTTTCGCAAATATTAGGTCAATTGATTTTTGCGTGATTCTGATTTTTTTTTAAATTTATTTTAATTTAATACGGTCGAAACAATGCCCTTTTAAAAATATTTGACCGCAACCCTTTGCACTCGAAGCTCTTTTTACTATATTGTTTTTTGGATTTACACTTTGATTTTAGTTGATGTTTTACCGGGAATTCAATTACTGACTGGCGATTGTATTTTTTTTTTAGTTTATTCTCTATTTTATGAAAAAATGTGCTCTGCTTTATCTGAAATAAAATGACAACATTGAGCTCGAGAAATTCCATTAAATACATTGAATTACAGGAATCAATTCCCTCTTCAATACATATCAATTTAAATTATTGTCTGGTTGAGCAAAAGTAAGGTCCCTGACGCTTTATATACATAAAATTGCTTTTATAAATCTATGAAATGACTAAATAATTTGGAATATCCTGAAATGAAGGTATTACAATCTCTTAGCGTAGCAATATCTTTTAAAGTAGTTCGTGCTCGTACATTAATAAATTGTTTTTCATGGAATAGGAGATATTTTTAATTCTTCACGCTAAATTTACATTTCCATAGACTTTAATGATAATTTTTCCGAATTTAAATTCATATTATAAGAAATTCAGACGAATATTATTCGTGAAGATTCACTATTCAGTAATTAAGATTGAGACTTTCATCATAAATTTAAAGGTACGCGTTATTTATAAAAGATTTTTTCTTTGACATGGTTAAAATTTAATGCGTGATATTAACCTGACAGATTTAAACTTCGAACAAAAGACATTTCATATAGTAGCGAGCGTGTAAATAGAAACGCTCGCATATAAATTGAATCAACTCTATTATGGAAAGTTGTACATATTTTTGTTCTTTTTCTGCAACATAAAAGTTCAAACGTACGTTTCTTGTACTTCTGAAGCGCCATGAATACGGTATGGCTTCCAAATTCCTATTCCAAGTGCTAATTACTAGACTGCAGGTTTTTATACTTTATAATTTTACGAGCAAAATTGAAGAAACAAAATGAAATAGCGATTTCTTTTCACCAAGTAATTATCTCGACGAGTAATACACTTTCTATTTTTCCTACGTTTTTCGTATTATATGTATTCCCTGCTCGTTTAAACGCATAAACATCCACAGTCTAATAATCGCAAACTAAAAGTTAAATTTAGTTTGAGGACCGTATTTACTAACCAAATGGCAATGTTCTCCAGAAAATGGAAAGATCTCTGTCAGTTTTCAAAGCGTGTGAAAGTGGAACTGGTAGTCACATTCAAAGTTTTGCCTCTTAATGAAGGAAACACGAATAAGCATAGTTGAGCCTGACGAATAGGGAACGAGTATTCTGAGAGAAGGACGAGGTTTTGTTCTGTTTCACAGGCACGTGTGGAGGAAATATCGAAACAGACGAGACAGCTCAAGTGGATTGCCCTGGTATAGGAGTGTGTACTCTCGAGACAATACCGCCGAATCCTTGCATCATCGACCCCACTCGGGAAGCACGACCATTCAGTCTGCCACGAGGATTCTGTCTGCCCAGGACGTGAGTATATTACGTGCCGCTATCTAGATGCATGCGTTTACCGGTCGCTTCGCGTTCACCAGCTTCGTTCCGTACAATTTTCAAGGGATCGTCAGGGTTTAGGTCAGTGAACACACCTGGCTCGGCCGAGAAGTGTCCCTGACGCGTTCGGAAATCGATCCTCCGTCGATAATTTGGTAGCGCACGATGCTAATTTTGACAGCGCTCGGTGAATAAATAAAACGTGTTCGACCCGCTAGAAAACCAAGCCACGTTCTCGAGCGTGGAAAACGGAATTCTCACGCTCCAGTTGCTGCTGATCTCGGTCCAACCTGTCTCCTGACTTTAGGCTCATTTTTCTTGACGAGCTTCAACAATAGAACCAAGTTACAATAACTTTATGCAGGCAAATTTAAAAGATAATGCGATGTACGTGATCTTTAACGCTTTAAAAATACGATGAGACGACGCAGAATTTAGATATAACATTGATTGAGAGTTTTCATATGATACCGGACTTTAAAATTGTCCTTTTATCATATTAATATATTATGTCGTTCGTATTAACTTGTTATATTATATTAACGATATATTATATTAATTTCATGGCGTGTGATAACATTTAAATTATGACATTCATATCCTAATCGTGGTACGATATTTTACAGCTTGCTTCAATCTCTACATTGTTGCGTTATATCTTTCCTTATCGATCGATAGTTGACGCGAATCAATCCGTCAAACCTTAACAAAAACACGATGAAACTGACGAGTTCACGCGACGGTTTAACAAATACTTCAGCTTGAAAATAACGATGGGGGTGTCGGCTCGTAGCGAGCGAATGGGAGGAAAAAATATAATGGACTTTCCCTTGAATTGGTTGCCCGGCGAGTGGACGTGACACGTACAACAACGCAGCGTACATTGCTTTCCCATTATGCGGCATCAACGGCATTCAGAGGAATATCTTTATCTTTTTTTTTTTTTTTTTGGCTCGTATCGGAAACAACGCGAATTTTTGTCGACGCGAAATCTCATTTTTCGCCCCGGTTACTCCATTAATCAGCAAACGAAAACGTTCGAAGAAATGTTCGCGGGGTGAGCTCGAATCCCTTCCGGTTTCTGGCTATTATATTCCAGATAAACGCACGCGAAGTTGGGCGAGAATGAAGCGTTACGATTATGCTCAAAGTTTGCACGGCCACGTAATTATCTCCGATTTAGCTTGCGGCCTGGTATCTCTAAGAAAACACTCGCCCCCGGAGAAAGCATTCGGTCCTTTTGGCCAAAGTAAATCCCTCTTAAAAACGAAATCTCGCTGTTTTAAAAGCCGATTTCTTCCCGTTTACGCGGATCGTGATATTTTAAATGGCCCTCGATAAATCCCGCCGCGAATTCGTTCGCGTATCTCCTTGTTTGGCGAACATTTTCCGCTTGAATTTGGAAAGTCGGTTTCAACTTGGCCGGCTTTCAAATCCAATCGAAAGTTAGCGCCCAACTCTGCCCGCTCGTTGCAGCCACTTTGCTCGTTCGGTTTTCATTGCTCAGGCGTCGATCAGATCGTTGGCCCTCGTACAGTGGCGCGTCGAAGCATTCGAACACTCGTAGAAACCTTCTATTCCCGTATTACGTGTTTTATCAAACATTTTGAAATTTCATTAACATTATAACGAGAGACGGCTATTTGTCACGGTCACGTTGATTAAATTTGAAATCAATCCGAAAATGTACACAGAAGTTAAAGGATATGTATCGCGAATATACACTTCATGAAGACTTGCGAATGGTTAAACATGTAATTAGCGATACAAATGATCTCATTAAAATATTAAAATATTAATCGATATAATTAACTGCTTAAAGAACATTGTAATTTTTATGAAGTATACGTATGTTTCCAATAAATATCTTAACTTCTATGTACTTCTTCGGGTTCGTGTCGAAATGTTTCGCGTGACACGTATAGTGTATCCGGAACAAGTTTCCACAAGCGTTCGAATATTTTCGTGAACCCGCGTACACATTCGTTGCGTCGATCAATTAACGTTGAGATCGCGATAAGAAATGTGCGTAAACTTCGTCCGGTTGGTGCGTTCTGAAATGCGAGGAGAGGACACCTAATATTTATCGATCTGTGTCAAAGTTCATGGATCGTGAAGTTGAACGTGAACGAATCGACAAGGAGATACATCGATTGGAAATTTGAAAGCAACGCGGCGTTAAGAGTGCATTGGTGACGAGCATAGTCCAGAAACGTGGAAAGCGGAGGAGACAAACGCGCCACCATTTATCGACTGCAGCTGACACAAGCTCCGTTCGTTCGGAATGCAACGAGTTCCTATCGGACATCGATCGAATATGCAAAAACGGCGCACGATCAGAACCGAAATCTACGGACGGTTCTACGCTACGTCGCGTCGCTTCGTGTCGCGTCGTTGCGGTTTGCATTCGGTTTTTAACGGTGAACACGATGCTTCGTTGCTGTAGCCGCTCTGCGGCTATTGCAAACATACGCTGGTCCCTACATCGACTTTAAGTCGGAACAATGTGGGTCAAATGACTCGCAGGCACAGGCCTCGCGCGTCGTTGAACACCCGGCTCGTTTCAACTTTACGATCAACCGTCCCGCCCTTTACGATGACTTTTCATGTCTGCGACGCCTCCGCTTATCTTCTTCCGCAGTTTCAAACATTTATATCACTGAATGATCCGTTTATGGATTTTTTCCACCAGACGACTCGCGACTTTGAAAAACTTCGTTAAACGAGGTTGAAAAATCATTATGAACCATTGTTGAGAACATAGGATCGCATCTTTTAGAGAGGGGCAATTTCAAGATTCAATATACCGTCGATCTATTTTATATTTTCAATGTTTGCCTTCTTATTTGATTTTCATATTAAATATACGTACATTATTGCAAAATATTGGGTTTATAGGTTGTAGATTTTTCAAACCGCGAGTATCAATTACGAAACATAGTTGGCGGGTAATTAGAACGCTTATGCGTACTTTGTAGGGATGAGATGGAGGCCACGAATGGCATTTTTCAAGGTTCACAACGACGCTTGAAACGCAACCCCTTTACCGGATGCAGTTCCGCAGTTTGTGAAATGAAATCTCGACTCCGTCATACACACTTCGGAATCCTGTTTTCATGAAATTATTGGCCTGGAAAGTTTAAAGGGAATTTTTATTTTCCAGGGAGCTTCGCAACTAAAAGCATGGATTTGAAAGAGCGTTTGATATACGGACTAGTTTCAGCGGTGACGTTTAACCTTATACGTAAACGTTTCTTACAGAGAAATGTTTCAAAAGTTGTTTTGCGTGAAATTTCATTGACCCAGTTCTCGAAGGAAACGTCATTAGAAAGGTGGAAATCAATGAGTTCGATTTCAGCTTTATTCTGTTTCAACATCGACAAATAATATATCGAGAAACAAAATATGGAGACTGGCGCTGACTCAAATAGTTTGTTCGATGGACCGTCACGAAAAAGCGTTCGTCTACGATACGTAGTGCTATCCATTAATTTTATCGACCGTTCGGTGACACGGTGCACCGCTCCCGACCAGTGTAAGCGATCACACACGTATATAAAGCAGGATCGTTCAAGTCGGGCTGAAAATACCGAGAGCGGTCGTTCTGGTGGCAGTCAGCGGCAGTGACCTGATTTTAATTTCACGCGTGCTCGATAACAGTCACCGTGCTTAGATGAGTTGCGCGAGAGAACCACCTTTCCTGTCGGTGTGTGTTTCGCTTACCTCGAGCTCGCTTCTCTCCTGCTCGGTATCGTTTAATCGCGCGCCGCTCGCCAACCGGAACGTAAAGCGACACTTCGTTTTTTGCAACGTTGTGCTCGATCTAGTTCAAAGATTTTTCCTTTTTCTGGCCCATCGAGATTACCAACGGAAGACACGCGAGAACACATCGTCTGTTTGTTTATTGTATAACGATCGCGTAGAAATAGGAACGAAGTTTCTGAAACTTTTCGGTCGACTTACTCTCTTCGACAAGTTCACTGGGATTGTACGTAGCATCTTGTCGCGGTGCAATTTCTACGAACAGAGAGATAGAGAGCTAGCGTTTAAAGAACGTATGCAGGTGTTAGAAAAAGGGACTCGAGAATCTAACGAGAGGCAGGAATACTTGGTTTTTCATGCGAATCGCTGTACGGGACGTAAATGGACGTACGACATTACGTAGTCGGGGTCAAGGAAAATGTGGCGCTCCAGCTGAAATGGGAAATTGCCCGCTCAACGCTCGCTTTTTTCGCAACGTCGGTGTTCTTCCCCTCGCTTTACGAGCACACCAGATCGGACAACGAAAACGACGCCGCGGGCAACTAAAGGAAAAAGAGGAGGGCTTCTTGACTAAAAGGTGTCTAGTTTAAACGACGAGGGTTGGTTTTCGAGAAAATAAAATTACTTCGTTCTTGGGTATGCGAAATGCTGCACCAAAAAAGGATATGAATATTTTAATGATCGTTCGTAGCATTGCCTTATGAAACATGTACGCTCGAAGAATGAGCTATTTCTAAAAGATGTTGTATCTTTAGATTTGACAAGTCTTCGCAACTATATAAATATATCAAAATATTCACTTCTGCAGCTGTCGACTAGCATGGAAACTAGAATATCAACAAAAATACATTTATTATTTTTATCTAAGTTTTAAAAGACTTTTTTTTAAGCACATTTAGTAGGAAAAATATCGGATCGATCGGAAACGAGGTCGGAGAAGAGTTGTCGGAAAATCATGAAAGAAGCATCTCGCAGTGGAAGAACGTGGTTCCCCCAAGCATTTTTAAACGAAACGCGAAACGAAAAGACATCGTCCTCGATTCTTACGTGGCCGCGGCGGACCACAAAAGTTCACCGGCTGTGAAGCACTTTGTCCGCCCCTTTTGCCACCGTTTGCCCGCCCAGCAGAAACCCGTAGGGCATAAGGGCACCCGCTGCATTGGCGTCGCTCGCAGTTGGCCGCGATTTTTCTGATCTTTAAGTCGAAATCTCTTTGTCGGTGGCCCGTGCCAATATTTGCTCTCGGTCTTGGCGTTCGCTAAACGATCGAAATTTACCTCTTTCTAAGCTCTCTAAGAGGGAAACGGGGAATAAACCGCATCGCGTTCCTACCGAAAATATTATCGTGACCGGAGTTGTGCCGTGTGCTCGCGGACCAAACGAGTCGCTGAAGAAAACGAGGCTGCGACCGCAAATCCGTAACGAGCGGCATTCAAGAATGGAAACGACGCTTTTGCACAAAGTACACCGCGGCCCGTGATTATCCACAGAAACGCGTACAATGCATGCCAGATGGCGACGCGCACTCACCGCACTCCTTTCTATGCCGTGCATCATTCTCTAATGCTCGAGTTACTAAGTAGCCAGCTTGCACTCTCATTATCTATCCTGACTTTTTCGTAATTCGAAGCCAAATTATACGACGTTAGACCAGATTACGAGTAATACTTCTTGTAGATTTACCATTATCGACTTATTTATATTAACCTTATATTTCGAGCTCACCCTGCCGAACATGCTTCGTCGTTTCGTTAATTCATTCGGCCTTTATCGTCGGATTTCGATCGTTACGACAAAACGTATAATTGCTCGTGAACCATGCAGCTTGGTAATCCGTGTAATCGTTTTAATACCGATAAATACTCATTAAATGCGGATCTAAGCACGGCTTTCGTTACATGCTGGCGTTATCTTCCGCGCGCTCTATTATTTATGGCCTTGCAACATAGATCGTGCGATACATTAGGCTCAGGAATATCATAGCAATTAAGCGCTTGTTCTTCGCGTACAAATATTTCATAGTCAATTTGTTTGTTTGCTTCGTCGGTTTATTTCAGATAAAACTGACGTACCCTCTGCTGACGGAAGATACAGAATCTAATTATTTCTGTGCCTATTCACGCTAGCGTACGAACAATTAGAAACGTCCCGTAATCCGAGTCAGTTTACTACGTAGTGATCACAATCGCTAGGAGAAACTTGAGGCTATGAATAGTTATCGATGCAACCACGATCTGTCGCTGGATAGACGCCGGATTTACAGTCTACGGTGCACTGATTTCTCCAATGTGTCAGTTGGTCTGGCAGGTCGAAAGCAACGTGGGCATCCTCGTCTGGCACGTACGGCTCAGGCTTGCATTCGATTTGCATGCAGGAAATTCGAGCATCGTTCTAACCAGAATCGATTACGCGATACTCCCATTTACGGACAAATCTCTCGACTTTTCGCCTTTCGATCGTTAACGTTGCTTCTACGTCGGACGGCTTTTAAAAAAGCTATTCTCAAAAGTTTGTTTCAAACTGAAAATACGATTTCGAGTAATTCTGAATGAGAGGTTGCTGCGTCAGATTCAAAGGAAATGGAGTGGAATAAAGTAGGATTATTTCAGTGAGCTAAACTTCGACATGTTGAAAAAAGTAAAATGTAAAAGTTGGCATAATGTAATTGAATTTGTATATGGCGAGATATTATGTCGTATGTTAATTCCATTATATTTAAATGGAAAGATAATTCTGATGCGACACGTATAAACCTATTGAATTTCAAAGTTGCTCTTCTATAAAAGACGGAAAATGTGGCTTGTCACGTTTTTCGCTTCAAACTTGTTCGTAATTGAATCGAGTTTGATAAATTACAAGGTAAATTTGATCCAAATATTCTACCGTCACAAATAACCTTATCTTACTCTATTCCCTAGGAAAGGTATTACGGGATTGCCGGGGTCGTTTTAAAGGATCACCGCGGTGAATTTATACTCGCATTAACGTAGTTACATAGTCGATTCCACGGACTCACGGTAGATCGGGAAGATTCGCATCATCTTAGGACAATGTGTCTACCTAAGCGTGTCAGCCAATATCTCGTTTGACGTATGAAGGCTATTACGGCCCCGTTTGATAGTTTAATCACAGCCATCCCTCTTTCTTTCTCGTTCGACCTACTTCTTTAACCCTTGCAACATTAATTCGCAATTTTGGACGGGCAAACGCTCCCTAAAGAAAATAGAAGATGTTATCTGACTGGTTAAATTGTATTTCTACGCTGTTACGAAGCTACCAACTGTCCTCTAATCAATGACGCAGTTTCGTTCATAGCTGCTCGTTCTATTTTTCATCGTATACTCCTTATTTGACGGTAGTGCCTTACCTCTGTCCATGTTTCAGGCGATAAATGGCAATACAGTAGATTCGCGCAGAATGCGAACGTCCTACATGAACATACTATATTTTTCACCTATGTGGCAAACTCGATTTCTCTTATTTTTTTATGTAACCCCTTTGAAGCGCGTTTCTTTCATTCGTAATACACGTTTCACTCCTTCACTCACATTTCACCACACTTTTAACTGCAATTCGTCGAACTATTTGCGCAACTATTCGCGCACCAAATAGAAAGATACTCTTTATTATTTCTTATCTTCGGGACTTTTCGTATCACTTGGCTAACTAATCAATAAAATTTCACGCACTCGCACTCGCGATCCTAAGGACGAAGAAACGTGGTTAGCTGGTTTGTAGGCACGGTGGGGTGTCGGCAGAATCGGTGCGATTACCGAGATTTCGGGACGTGCCACGATAAAAGATTAGATCTGTCGGACGTGCACGGCACAGGCCCAGGCTCGGCCCGCCATGGTAGGTGCTTGAAACTGCACTTTAATCTCGCAAATGATGCGAAGACATGGTTCCTCAGGTGAAGAATTCCAGCGAAAGAATACCGAGCCAGGGTTTCGAAACCTTTGACTCGTTTATCGCAGTGTGCTCGACGCGAGACGATTTCTCGTGTGTACGATCAAATTGGAGTGTTGATTTTTGAAACGCTATTCCGGTGAATTGAATTTCAAGGAAAAATACAAAGGACGAAAGAAACGTGAAAACATGGAAATGCAACGTCGTTCTCTATCGAAACGTCGATAGTACCAGAAATAACAATCCAAATAATATCGGCGAGAAAACACTATCGAGCTTTCAAGAGACAGAGTATTCTTCGCTTTGAGGAAAGCGTCTATGGAAACTCGAGCTAGTTATGCGCGAAAACCCTGACTCCGACGGTACCTTTGAACAAGCGTACGTGCGAGAGACGCGCCCAACATACACAGGGCGCGTGACACACGTGCAAGTTATGTTAACAATGCCTGCATACGTACGATCCCGATCCAATTTTCCACGTGCTCCGAGAGCGTATCGCCACCCAGGGTAAGCGGTTTACAGGCTCGGCATGTCATAACGTGGCCACCTGTCTAAATGCAATTGCGGATCGCGCGGTGAACCGACACAGGCCGTTGAATAATTTTACAATCGTCGAGTTTACAAAGCTCAGCCCGCAAGCTTTCGGCTCGAGAGAATCATCAAAGCTCGAATATGTCACTAACGTCTCATCGCTTCGAGGAATATCGACCGTATAGAGCGCGATGATCGTGATCGAATAACGCGGACAGGTTTTAAAAGGTTCCATATGGGGGGAAGTAAACGACCTTTTACGGTGAGCTACGCGAGGCACGGCCTCTACATGTAAGAAGAAAGTCGAATAAGGCTATAGTTGAGGTAGAGGCGTCTTCTGACCAACTCTTGCTCCGGCAAATATAGGGAAGTTTATTCGAATCACCTGTGCTTGGACATCTTAAAATTCAACGTTGAACTTTGCACAGAATAACGAAGTTTGCGTATTATAAGAGACCATTGGCCTTTGTAAGAGCGAAAGAACTTGGAATATAAAAAGGAGAAGTTTCGTTAAGAAGGGAGAAATTCGTTTTCACTACAACGACGCGAAAAAGCAATTTCTGAACACTCGATCTTCGAGAACACCGTGACCAGGAAGTTGGGTCACGTAATAAATTACCCGTCAATCGAACGCGCCCGCCCTTCTCTTCAACCCCTAAAATTATAATACGAAGGCAAAACTGCCGATATAAATTATGCAACGTCGTTAAACGATTGCCACGTGCACAACCGAGCGATAAATCTCTCTACTTGGGCCGCGAATCTAATAAATTTCGCGTTACCAAATGACTGGAAAAAATACTATCTCGATTGGGAAATATTCTCGCGTTTTAATCGTGGCGGTAAATCGTCCACGATATCCACCGTCGCGCACTTCATCATCGAAACACAATTTCTCGTTTCTTTGCCAGAGGCAGTCTCCTCGCGACGATAAGTTGCGAAGATCGAGCAGAACCACGAAGATACGGAAAATTTAATTTCCTTCTTGCGGACTGGACATCGGCGGGGTTGAGTTTCGTGACGTTTTCGGGGTGACAATGGTGCGTGCCCAATTCCAAAGCTGGTAATTGGATTTCTACGAAGTCCCTTCGTTCGTGGCAGCACATCGAGGATTATCAAGGATGGGTCCGCGTCAACATCGTCGAGGACGTAGCGTTCTCAGTCGCCACTTTTGATCAAGCTCAGTGGACAAAGTGTTTCTGCCTCTCGGTACTCTCGGTTTCTGCCTCGTTTCGATCTCGTCTGTGTGTCGATGGGAAAAATTGTCGGCGAAAATAGCGTCGCGTAGGAATTGGCGGAAAATAATCCAGAGCGAAACGAATTTTCCAATCGACGACACAGCACTTGGACGACGAACGACGTCCGACGATCTCCAAAATTTCGTTTAACAAAGTGTTGCCCGATTTTCGATTGCCACGTTCCTCGCGCGGTTTTCTATCGAACGTAGAGTGCTTTTTCCCTCTGGATTTTCCATCGAAGAGTTTCGACGATGCGTGCATCGTCGTTCGTTTCGTTGTTCGTTTTTCCGACGGCGATCGTGGCCGAGCGGATGTAATCTCATCTTTCACGGAACGATCGACGAATCGGAAAACGTTCTTCCGTTAAAACCGGCCGACCTCGGCTGCGCGCAGAACACTTTCACCGATGGATCGATTTCTTGGAGGATTTTCCAGCACGATCCTCGACCACTTCGATCCAACTATTTTCCAGTAATAGTAAGCGCGAGGCTTGTCTATGTCTGCCGCTAGTTGCTCGCGTAGTACTCGAGGGTGGGGGGTACCGCGCGCCTTCTTAAAGCTTTGCGGTTTTTTCAAAAGCGGCGCGCCGTCCCCACCATCGTCAACTAGCTCCCCCACTACCGGACGTTGCACTTCGTTCCTCGTTCGACTTGCATTCACGCCGTCTCGCTTCCTCTCCAGCGTTCATTTGCGTCGCTATTCGTCCGTCTCTGTTTATCTGCTCTTATCTCTCTCCGGTTTCCTCTTTCTCCGTTCCACCACCTCTCCGTTCCTTTACCTCTCTGCCCCGCCACCCTCCCGTTTCTACTCCTGCATGCCTCTAGCTCTTTTTCCGACACGATCGCCTGCATCGGCTGCACCAGCTTGGCTATGCAGCTTCGCACGATCTCTTCGGCCCTCTCTCTAGCGAATTTTACTTCGCAACAGATTTAATCTTTTCCTATCCAATCGAATTTCCATGACCCGTGTTCACGTAAGAACGTCAAGGTATTTTCGTGGAAATTTATGGTACGTCCGGTTCGTTATTGCCGCCACGGATTTCACCAAGAATCGCAAGGTTGAGATTTTTACGAGCATGAATAATTTATGTCCTAGTGCGAGGCAAAGATGTCGCAAGATTTAGCGAACGGTTTATCGGCTCCGTTGCAACGCGTTTGTGGCGATTACTCAAGGTCTACCTATAGTGCAAGATCGACAGAAAAGTTGTTACCATTTCTCCAAACGAAATTTTAATCCATCTTTAAAAGGAACTACGGTTTTCGCTGTTGGCTTTGTAATTTTCGGCCAAATTTCGGGGGAATATGGTACATTGTTACGGGGACTGCCTGTATGAGTAACTGTAAGATAAATAAGGGTAATTATTTCCGCTACCAGGTTCGCTTCCGTGGTGGAGTCACGCGAATGTTTTACGAAAACGCGAGCATCTGTCTCTTCATCGACGACACGCGGTGGTGCGAAAATGTCGATTAATCCTATCTTTCTCGTGCACTAGTTTAATTCCACGCGACAGGGACTCGCTTCAGAGGAAGCTAGGCTATCGCGCAAGATATCCTTCTTCGCGTCGATTCACATCGATGGAAGGCGTAAACTCGGACGAAATTAAATCCGATCGACGGATCGATAAGCTCCTTTGGAAAACTCCTGCCAGTCCGAGCTTCGGGTTTTGTGGTTTTACGGTCGCGGTGTGCTACATGCCAACGTAGTAGCAGCGACTCGTTTCTCTGTCAGACCCGCGAGAAACGGGTGGATAGAGGGATATTTCTCAACTGTCGAAATTGCCTATCCAGACAAATTTCTTTTCGCGATTCTTTTTTCCACCGGCTGGACGGCATCGACAACGTTGGAACCCTCGGTTAATTCGTCCGCACGGCCCAAGAACGCGGTGATTCGGGGGTCCGGGGTCGAGATAAAATCCTACCACGGTAAAATAAGCGGACGGGCCGGCACTCCGGAGAGATGCACTTGGCTGCAAGCGGGGAGAACTAGCTGGACGCGGCGCTAATGCGCCTGCTAACCTTACTTTCGCATTGCTAGACTCAATTCATGCCAAGGCTGACTGGGTGCGTTGCCCTCCATTGCCCCTATACTGCCGTCATTGGTGGCCTCCTCTCGCCCCTCGGGAGCCCTGGCAGTCGCCGTCGCCCGATGCCACGCCGCCCACCGACAGTTTCTTGCCCCCTTCGACTCCGCTTCACCCCCTTGCCAGGCCTACCAGCTTAGCCCCTGCTAGGCGACTTCGTCTTCGGCTGCAACTCCGGCTCCAGCTTCGACTCTCTGCCTCCCTGCCTTTGGTTTTCGGCTTCAGCTTCGCTCCTGACTTTGGTATCGCCTTCGACTTCGACGCTCGACTACGCACAGCCGACTGGCAATCGACCTCCGGCCACCGTTGCAATTGCCTTAGACTTTAATCGGTTGCTCACGGCCTAAAGCGTCCCAATTTCTCTTCATTCCGATTGATACAGATCGCAACGCAGCGATCAATTTCCCTTCAGGATCAAGTTTCCTCGTGATTCTATCTAGTATCCTTTCGTTGCACATTCTTAAAGTCTGCATACATATGCTATGTGCCATAGACGTATTTGTGTTTGTACGATGCTCGAAAAATATTTGGTTAGCAGATCGTCCCGTCCGGACGGAGCAAGGAGCACGGGAACCGTCGCGATTGATAGGCAAACGATTCTGCGAGACGGAAATAAAATTCGAAGGAACTGTTTTTGGATCGAATACGGGAAAGTTATTTCCGTTTGCGAATAAGCCGTGCTCCTCCGCTTTTATTATTCTTTCCCACTGCTTCCCAAGATTTTGTGGAATTTCTCTTTTTGTGGTATTTTTCGGCAAGTCGTGGAGATTCGCGTGGCTCGTAATGAAACGTCGATCAGCGTTCTCCATGGTATTTCGCGTGGAGGACAATAGGCGTTGCTCGTAAAATTTTTATACGTCCGGTTCTACTTAGGCCCTACCGACGCGACAGTCTTTCAATACCAGAAACGAAGTTAGAACGTAGGCGCGCGTCAAAACTTGTAGCTGGCCGAAAACTTTCCACGCTGCGTTGGAACTGTTTTCATTATCGCCGTACCGTAGATTGCAAACATATGTTTGATGTTTGATAACGCCATGGATGGCCGTGGTTCGCGGATCTACACGGTTGCCTACTATTTCGAGCAAGGAACGCGCTCGCGTTACAACGGCCAGCACTATTTCGTCTCGACCCCGCCCATAGACCGCCGCCTATTATTAAAATCCTGCAGCACGATATAAACTCTCCCAAAAATAAAGCTGCAGCATCGCGCTCGACGCATCGGTGCGCGAGTTTTTCAAATCCGTTTGCCTCGCTCGCGAGATGGGCAAGATCGTTTAGTTGGAAGAACGTTGAATCTGCAATTGTGGGGCGAATTACATCGAATCGGTGAATCGGATTGCCAAACGCGAGTCAGAATTTTGTTATCCTGCAGGATAAATAAAGGAACGAAAATGACGGCTGCGATCACTGTCAGAAGAAGCACGGCTGTGTATTTGCATTAGCTACGAACACGTCGTCGAACGCAACGCTTATTTATAACTTTTTCATCCGGCGAGTTCTCTTATCTGGCGCCTTGCCATCGGTGCCCCCACTTCCTTTCTCTTCATAGCTGCTTCTCGTTGCAACTGCACAGCACGTTGATCACGACCGGCACGGTAGCATCGCGCTCTTCGTCCTACGTTCGGAGCTGCGTTATTTTACAATTTTACGCCGACAGAGTATCGTTCTACGTTTCGGACTCCGACAACGATCGTCGAGACGATCGACCAGTCTCGTGCTTTCCATCTTACGCAGGCACGCGTTGTTGGGGATCTCGAAATTCACGGAGGTAGCCTCGCAAATTTCTCCGCGGGTCGGACTTTTTTGCGTAGCCAGACACGGGAAGACATAACGAGAAAGAAGACACAGGGGAGAGACAAGACGAAAAAGCAACAGATCCCCGCTGATCGTGGCTAATCGATTTTCGCGCTGTAACGAGCCGATTGGTATCAACCGGCTCGATAAACTCGACAAAGCGTGACAGGAGGTTGCAAAGGCCACGACGCGTGACGCACCGTGCAGGTTACGTTTAATGCGAAATGCCGAGCCACGCTCGGTTATCCTATGGAAACTCGTTACGTAACGAACTTTTTCTTCGCTGTATTCTCGCGATCGATAATTGCCAACTGTGTCTTTATAGCGAAGCTTATAGATAATGCGCGAGAGAATGCAACGTAGATCGATGTACGCGCGCATCTCGCGAAGGATGCAGCTCTCGTGATTACTCGTCCTGCGCAAGCTGGAACGATGTACAAGGTAGAGCTGTGCAAATTGGCGTGCACGTTGCCGTGCACGTTGCGCTGCTCTCTTTCGGAAGGATGCAACCCGCTCGAGCTGCCGCCGTTCCGTACACCTGTTTACATGGGCGCAGCGCGCGGCCACGTTCGTATTAAAAGGATTTAACGTGGCGTATATCGCGCATCAAGAGTCACGTTCGAAGGAGCGGGTATTTCGCCAATGGGCTAATATTGCAGCCAGTTTTATTCGCCACCTTTAAATCCATTTGCAGATGCGTCGTTGGAAGCGTTCATTTTTTCTTTTATTTATGAGACGAACTTTTTAGTTACATAAAAGATATCACGTAGAAGGAAGAGGCACATTTTTATACATGGATAAGTTAAGAACAAATGTTCCACATGGAACAAAGGATTCATTTCTTAAACGTCTTGACGATGCATTTCAAAGAAAATGATTCGAGTCGGGTAGATGTTTAATCAGACACGGTATAATAGCTTTTTGACCAATTTATTTCTAAATACAACGCTTGAAGTTATTTCTCTATTACTTAGTACGCGATGGGTGAAACCATTGCGTCGTAATTTTGCGAATCAAGTGGCATAAGACATACCTGCAGAAAGATTACGTCTGGTAGCAATACGTAGGCACGGAACACTTTGTTACTCATGTTTATGCGAATGTTGCATCGCGACGTTGGAATTTTTGTCGACTTATTTTATTTGTTATTTCGTTAAAACATGCGACATACTTGTCCGCGCATTGTTAGGACGAAAGTGCCACGTGGCCTTGCATCTTTCAAGGCACGCGCTTATATTCGAACGGTCCGGTCGTCATGATTCACGAAGAAAGTTATGCGGGCCCTGTCAAAATTCTATACACTTTGCCCATTGTTCTGTCATCGCAATTAAAATACATCCTATGCAAGTGTGTTACGATCTTAAACGATGCGACTCGTTTCGCTTCCAAAGCAGTTCGACCTAACAACGAAAGTAGTTTGAGTCGCGACTATCGACGTGGTCAGACCGCAGCTCGAGATCGCAGCTGACGAAACGTAGGTAAATACGAGGCTATCGATCCCTGGATCGTGTCGCAACCGCGTTTCTCTCGCATTGCGACTCTGTATTCCGTGTTTCCTACTCTTGATAGATCCCACTATTGTTCCCAATATTATAGTTTCGTCCCTTCGACTTCTGTCGAGCAGAAACCAATAAGTATATCGGGAAGTAGGATTCTCGGCGAGCTCTTTGTTCCACTTACATGCGAAAATTTCATTTCAGTCTCGAAGCATAGATTCGAGAAATCCGTAACTCGATAACAAGTTGCCCTCGTGTTCGCCAACCGTTTGCCCCGAATCCCGAATCTTTGATGGAAGCATGAAAAATATGGAAATATTTTGCAGAAATATATTTTTATAACTGTCAACTTCTCTACTCTAAGACAGCCGGATCTAATATGCGAGAATTCGTCTATACACAAAGCGTTTCGCAAAGTAGCGAAACTTGAGCAATACGTAATACTCGTAAATCGTGAAAACGTGAAGATTATCGGTGACTACGATAAATTACAACGATGGTTAAGAGTCAGAGACCCTTGTTTCTAACACTCTGTACGATTAACGATATTAATGGCACAGAAGAGAGTTTGGAACGGTCGGTTCATCGAACCGAGTGTGGTTGGAAATCGGAAACAATTCGCGAGGGCCGCGAAGAAACGCATCGCGGTTACTCCGGTCGCGCGATTACACGATTCTCCAAGTTCGTCCATCCGACTGTCCATTCGTCTGTACATCTGTCCATCCGTATGTCCGGCCGACCACCCGTCCGTCTGTCCGTTCGTCCGGTCCACACTCGCGTTGCTTCGTCCGTGGGGTAGCTGACCTAACAGAAGGGGTCGTTGCACTCAGTTGGGCCCGCTTTCATCCCCTCCACCTCTCTGGTTCTTCTGGTCAGCCTCGCGGACCTAACCGCTCTTCTTCGCCTCCGTCGTTTCCTTCTCCTCTCTCTCTTTTCTTTCCATCTCCTCACCTCCCTTCGCTTTTTCCTCTCTGTCTTCTTTGGCCCGTTCTTCCTCGCGTTTCTTCCTCCTCTTCTTCTGACCGTTCGTTGGTTCGCCGCGCGAAGAGAGAGCCACTTCTTCGACCCCCCTTCCCTTCCCTCCTCTTGCTCGTCCTTCTATCGTCGTACGTGTGTTGTTGGCCAACCTACTCAACCCCCGAATGTAGCCGGGTCCAAAAGAAATTATAGTTATTTACCGTCGGCTCTTTCGGATAGTCGGTTATTTCGCGGTAGTTGTTCCCTCTCGTGTAGGCATAACTCGACTTGGGAACCGAGAGACAACTTCTTTGCTCGGTTCAGCGGAGGGATGAGAGTCACGATAGAACGAGTCGGCCCGGATAACGAAAGAAGAAGACGGATAGACGAAAGAGAGGAGGGAGGAATACAAAAGAGATACGGGGAAAGGACGAGGGCTGGTAATGCCGGTGATGTTGCTGCTGTTGCTGCCGGTTCCACTGATGCCAGCGCCGATGTCGAGAAATGAGGAATTTCCTTTTTCTCCTCTTCTTTTTTCCTTTTTACAGGGGATTCGCGATAAGTATCCGCGTATACGATTCGCTTATCTCGTCGCGCAATTTCGAGGAAATTATGATTCGCCGTTCGGGATTTCGCTGATCTACCCGGTGCGGGCCTTTTCTTCTCGCCTTTTGTACTCTTCCCTTGTTTTCTCGCCTCTCGCCTCTCGTCGTGTAGGAGACCAACGGATTAAAGCGTACTTGCGAGCCAAATTAGACGAGCGAGGGAATTCGCCGGTGCCGTGTATTGCGCGCAATTGTCACCCGGATAAAAAAGGAACGATCGCTCCCTTAATGTCTGACGCAACGCGATAGTCCGTTGGAAAGAAAGAGGAACGAATCGCGGAGGCCGTGTTGGATGCAATAAAAGCAACCGGAGGGCAGATGCAACGACTTCTAGATCGTGGTTCCTTCCTTCGGTTTCGTGATCCACTCGGTAGGAGTCAATGCCTTCTCCTCTCGACGATGGAGTGCACGGCCCAGGGGAGGGGAAAAAGAGGCCCAAGGAAATCACGCTGTTTCGACGGGATTCACGAAGCGTGCATGACGGAAATGCAGCGGCTCGGTTGTGCAGCGGTGGCACGAAACCTGGCCAAGACAAAAAGTTCCTCTCCGCAGGGGAGGAAGAGGAAGGAGGAAGCGTATAGAATGAAAACGAGAGAGGAAAGAAATCTGCTTGGTTCGAAGGGGGGTATATCGGAGGAGGCCGATAGAGGGGAGCCAAGAGAAAGAAGGAGAAAAAGTTTTGGCGATGTGTGCGCGCGTGTTCACACTCGGAGGAGTCGCGACCAGACTAGAGGTATCTTGCACCAATCGTGATTATAGCCCTCTCGTATTTTATTGCAGCATCGGTCCACTCTCTTGTCCCCTCGTAATTTTCATTTCACGGGCTCCTGGCGGACCCTGGACTGTACACGAAACCGTGTTCGAACAACGCGGAAGACGAAATGTCACGCACGTCGATGATGGTAGTAGACGACAGTTCGACTACTCGATTTGCTAAATTCATTGGATCGATGGGCGCGTACCTACCTACCATTGCCGGTGCCATTTGCTGTCACCTCTCGTTCCAGCTACGTGACTAATCTGACTAGGCTGAAACGAGCGATTTGCCAGTTTCGATCGTCGAAAACGCACGAACAGACGTTCACGGATAGAGCTATAAATTCTTTTTGTAGGCGGAAAAATGGGAAACGGCGTTATCGATTCGCGCGACGCCGCCATTCCGCGAGCAAACTGCAGATGTAACGGGCCACGTGAACTATTCGCTCGCAGATTTAGGTTTTTAGAGCGAAATGGCGCAGTCTGGTTTATCGGGTGACGTAGGAGCCGCGCCGCGATAACACCGCTTGTTTGCCATGCGTTCGCGAACCGCTCCAGACTATGATAGAGATTAACTTATCTCGACTACGAACCACAAGGAAGTCTCTGTCCACTCGCCAGTACTATGTCAATATTATTTCAGTGACCGACGTCGTACAAACAACCCGGCCGAGACTCCAAACTGCGAAACGTATTTTGCCGGCACGGACGTTTAGACTAGCGCTCTACGCGTGGCTTCATCGAAACAACAGCTTCATACCGCGAGCTGCGATTCAAACGCGAGAAAGTTAGGAGCGCGTTTCATTTCGAATTTCATTCTAAGCGAAAATCAAACGATAACATCGCGATCGATCTCGAGATTAAAGTTTGAAACTGTTTTGCGCGTGTTTCGTTCTCCACGCGTTAGAATTTCCGTTTCGTACCGTTATCTAATCGCGAGACGCTGCTCGTCCTCGAAAATTGTCAGGTCTACGCACGATCGCGTCAGGGAACGATTTTATTTCGACCGCTGGAGTTCCGCGGATTACCCCAAATGAATCGGGCCCATTTGCATGCGCGCCGTTCGGAATACGAAACGGAGGCCAGGTATCGCGAAGGGTCGCGGAAATTTATTTTAACGCGCGTTCACAGAACTGAGAGGAGAGAAAGGGCGTTTCACAAAGAGGGATGACATAATTTGTCGGACTAAAATCGCGAGAACCGAGGGGAAACTGAACTCTCTGGATGGTCCAACGAACCGGAGAAGCTTCATTCACGGTGCTCGCGACGTTCCAAACGAGCGCGTCCGCGTTCCTTTCGTCGTGAGACTTAAATTATTAATGCCAGTTGCTTTGGACACTCATGCAACATTTATAGGAGGCGGAGCAGCGGTTCGAGAAAACACGAACGAGAGATTCGCCGATTCGCCGTGAGCGAATTCGCTTGACCTTTATAATAAAAGCGGCCCGAAAATAAATCTAGTAGCCAATTCAGTGAACACCGCTCATTATAGTTCGACGATACGCTTCTCCTTCTTACTCTTTTTCCGCTACCGTACCGACACAGACGCTTTATAGATCACATGTTCCGAGTACGTACACTATCGTTCGTCGGCATTGCGACATTTTTGCCGGTTCGTAACGGTATATTTCAATTTGATCAAAGTGTACGAATTGACAATTATGACATTTATTGCCGTTTTTGAAATCACCAAACTACAATTTATCCATATTACATTTTAAAAAACACAGTAATATATTTTACTGTTTACTACATTTGGTACAGTTGATCTCCATTTACCATTTAGATAAATAGTTCATGTAACTCCGATACGTATTAATATCCTTTTCGGTAATTGTGATTTGTTCTTCGTACGAGTTAATATTCATATAAATGAATTCTATCGGCAGGAGTTCGTTTAATTCAGTGACAGTAATTAAAATTTTGTTTGTAAGCGAGGTTCTACCGTATTACATGTGATTGCAATTCAAATGTTGCTGGTTATATTAATATCAGAAGTCGTCCTATCAATTTAGGATTTTAAGTATTCGAAGATAAAGACCAAGTAAAAGAATAACTTTACGAGATATGGTAATTATAAACGCCAGTCTCTTCGTTATATCTTATAAAAGTCAATTTGATCGCGTCATAATATTTTATGATAAGTATTTAACATATTTCCGAACATGTGGTATATTTGCGTGGTCGTTTGTTTGTATGGAACGTGATTCAGAATATTCTATTTCGCTATGCGATTACGAAAAATCAGTATCTTTTCCTTTTCGTTGGAACATTCGAAATTCAGAAAAACATGCAATGTTCGCAGCTGTGCTTGCATTCGTTCCACTCAAGAAATAGATTCGTCTAATTAAGTCATTCGAACGATTCTAATGTCTTTGTTCTAGATC
This sequence comes from Bombus bifarius, assembly GCF_011952205.1. Classification (NCBI taxonomy): domain Eukaryota; kingdom Metazoa; phylum Arthropoda; class Insecta; order Hymenoptera; family Apidae; genus Bombus; species Bombus bifarius. The sequence continues at coordinate 2,231,823 of NW_022885586.1, read as the reverse complement.
TATAGTTTCTGTGCAACTAGAAGCCTAAATGCACGCTGTTTAAATTTACCAGATGTTTTTCTAAACGATAGTTTGGTTAGCCTCGGATTAACGTTCGACGAACTTAATACATTTTCAAGAACTCTCGATGAATATCAATCTCCGTGTTGAACGTTTATGAGCACCACTCATCGAGCGACGCATCGAAAACGTGGAGTGTCCTCCACACAGATATTTTGTCGAATTATACTCGACTAAAACGACGTTCGAGATATTTTTAAAGAGTTGACACGACAGGTTCGATCCCTGTCACAGACAAACTGTTTAATCGCCACCGTTTCTACTTTTTATTTCTGACGTGGTACGCGTCATCGAAGAACGGCGACAGGTTGAATTTTTGCACTCAGAAAAGTGTACCATTTTTTATCGTCTAAATACACTTTCATCGGCAATGCCATTCCGTTTCTCCGTGTTCTCGTTCGAATGTGTCCAGGCAACTCGTGGCTGCAGTTAGTTTTGATAATAATTGGTACTATTGTTATTACATGTTATTATTGTTATCGTCGATAATAATTAACAGATTAACAGATTTCGCTAGTGTAAGAAAGAAACAAGCTTAAAATTACATACACATGTAATAAGCTCTGATAAAATAGGTTTGTAACAAGGTCTTCAAAGGACGATTTCGTCTTCAATTTTCGTGAAGGCTATTACTATCCTCGATTCGTTTATCACGCATATAAATTATTATGCCAAATTCGTTTCGTTTGACGAGTTCCAACCATCGTTGTTCGCTTCTCGATCGCTTCGTTGTGTCTTTCGACGTGTTCCGTTGTAAACCATCGTTCATCCGCCTTTTTTTGGGACCAACTGTTGTTCGAACTACCGCGCGCTACGCACAAAAAGACGCGAAGAGGAAGCGTGGAAAAAGCAAGCGCAGTATCGGCAACTGCAGCACGGCCCGTGTCATTTAATTAAAGCTCCTCGGAAGGCGAACAACGTAGCGGGCAATGTTTGAAAATTTAATTTAAAAACTCATTTCGATGCAGCAACGGGCCGCGTCTCTGACACAGCAATTCTCAGATTAACGCTTCTGTTTTCTCTTTTTCTGGTTGGTCGTACTTCTATTTTTCATTAGTTTCCGCATAAATTCCTTCGGGCCGCCTCTCACCAATTCCTCGCAATAATTTTCTTCCTCTTAACGTAGCCGAGAATTATCCAGTCTTGTTATCTCACCAATTGAGCGGAGAAACTTTTCTCTGCCTAGCGGCGGTAATTTCAAAGTGTCGCGATAAATCTGTGGTGAAATTATTAGAGACTCTGACTCTTGAAAAAATAGTTTTATTGATCGCGTGAACTTACATTTAATTACGTCTTCGTAACACGGTTCCTTGTTAGTCTCTGCAAGCGTTCGCCGTAACGAGCAACTAATTTATGAATTGCGTCTTCAATGAATTTGCATCCGATTTCCCGGCACCATTCTAACGTCGCATCCTCTGCTTCGTTATTCATGTACGAGTGATTTCCAGCCACTGTCGTATCGAAATATTGTAATCCGTATCGCGATTGCTGGGACACTGTATATAATTGGCGAGATTTTCGCTGCACCGAACATAATACGAATTCGAAGGCTTTAAACGAGATTTTTATAATTTCCCAACGATTCGTTAGGGTCTGCCTTATTTTTCTCTAAATGTCCTAATATTTCTGACCAGCAATGGATACAATGGCGAATATATTGCTCTTTTAAAAGCAGAAGTTGGAGAACGGAGAAAACTTACTTACTGATTGATCTACGTAATACAAAGGCATAGGAGACAGCGTGTATAAGACAGCAGATATACGGAGCAGATTCCACTTTCTTAAGACGTTCCCTCTGTGGAGAGAAGAAAGCGGTCGATTATAAGGAAGACAATAAGGAAGATGTCAAAGGGGTTGGACGATATTCAGGGGGTTAACAACGGTTTCCCTGGACAGAAATCGGAGATTCGCCATCCGGGAGTAGGATATAATGGCGTGGACGGTGCAAAGCTGGCGGCGGAATATCGCGACGGGCCATCTTTGGTCTTTGTCTCGGTGACCTCTCCGACGAAGATTGCTTTTGGGTATTATACGAGAGACGTGGGCATAATACTCGCACTACCTGGCCGACTGCTTGTGCTACCACTATTCTGTATACTAACGGTATACGGCGCAACGTGTACTCGCATAACGGGCGACTGGTTTATGGCGGCCCACTAAGGAGAACTAAGTTCCCTCTATCCGAGTTACTAGCCGGTTTTCTACTAACGAGGCCTCGAGAAAGCCAGATTGCGATTTGATAGGTTGCTAAAAAAAGACGCGCCACGCCGGATCCTCCCTGACAATTCCTGGCATGAGGTCATGGCTTAATTATTCACGCCCGTCTCGCTATATTTTATCGACGAATTTGCTAAGTGTTAGCAATGTTTCTTCGGAACTTTAACGCCGGAGTTTCTATGGAATAATACATAGGCGATCAGAGGCTGGAGGGACGCGTTTATCACGAACTTTCTTACTCACTCGTCACCAACTTTCCCCGTAGTGAGCTGTTTTTCCTTTTGATTATTATCGGTAGCTTCTCGAGTTAGATGCGAAATTTTGGGAAAACATCAGAGGCGAAGATGATTTACGTTGGACAGCTTGAAATACCGGCGACAAAAATAATACACGGTCACGACAGTTTGAGAAATTCTTTTTCTTTCTCGCCTCTGGATTTGCTCGCAGTCTGTAATCCTAGAATTTCCTTACGAATCGCAGCACGATGCTAGACGAATGACGGGCAGTAGCTTCCAGAGGATTAAACTAGCATTTCGAGAGATCAGACGACAAGATCATGGAGGAAGAGAAACCGGCACGAAATGATTCGTTTCTGTAGTTTGTCCTGATTTTTCTCCCGTCAGATAACGGGCACGTATCACAGGATACGGAGAGTCACTGTTGGAAATAAGAAGTCTGACGATCAGAAACGCGTCAAAGGCATGTTCCCCGACATCCCAACATCTCGTGGAATTTAGGTTAGGCGATAATGGCGCTTGTACGAGAACGGAAAAAACATTTGTGCTCTCTGTACAGGTCACGGTGAACCTTGATTCGTTCCGTGACGAGGTCATTGTCTCTCAACGGACCTTGATAATGAATATACCACGTTGCGCCATTAGAAAACGACCTCGAAGAGCGTGGATCGACGCCCGCAGGAACATTAGACGTCCTTCAGTCGTGGCGAGTACGGCTAGATAATTTGGTCAAGCTGGAGTCGTGAAATACATCGACGCGTTCCTAACACGAATCTGCCTTAGAACCGGAATAGAACGAAACTGACAGCTGGCTGCGACCGTGGAAAAGTCGGCCAAGATCAACGAAAGGAGGAGTGTTGGTAATTCGTTTACACTGACACGAAGATGGTACATTTTCTACTTTCGAGTCGTTTCGATCAAAAACGTACGATAATTCATGAAAGCGTTTAAACGTTCGTAGAAACTTTTTATCGATATATCGTGTGCGTCGTAGAAAACTAAAAATGTATCGTGTAATAAATACGAATAAAAATATTTTGTAGCGTGTAGAAGATTTCTATGGTAAGTGTTCAAATACTTTCGTGAGTCAGTCGGAACAAAGAAAAAAGAATCCTTTGTACGACCGAACATTTCACAGTTATAGAATGTAAATGGGTATTCGTCGATATCGTTTGCGTTTATTGAAACGTTAGTCGCACGATCGTATCTTTTACTTTTACACATATTTTTTTTTATAACAAAAAGATAATTGTTTTTAACGATGCGAGAAATATGGTTGAGGCTTATCGAAACCGGTTATTGACGCGTGCTCGGCGAATAATGTCGCATCCGCCAGATATCAAAGCGAATGAATTCGGAATTTGCTTTTATCAAATTTGCATTCCAAACGAGTCGCGGCAAAAATTGTAGTTTTTAGAGAAATGCGAAAATTATCGGAACATTGTGTCAAATTCTGCGGTGAAAGCGATTGCTATGGGACATGGTGCGCGAGTTGAACGTTGCGGTCTATCAAAGCCGATTTTATTTTCACGCGACGATAAGCCAGCCTTTGAAACGTCGAAATGAATAATTACGTTCTCACAATAATGGTAATGGGAACAACCTGGCACGCTATTTCCGTCCGTTTGTTTACCTCTTTATTTCTGACTGCAAACCGGTCGGCCGGACGTTTCTCTGCGTTTTAAAATTCAAAACCAGACCTGGCTCGCGGTCTTTTGTTCCTCCGCGTTATCTAGTCGTTCTGTGTGTTCAGTCTCGTATACCGGCTGATCTCGTAAATTTCCGAAAAGACGGCAAATTGGGGAAAAACGTAGGAATCGAGATGGAGCGGGTCTCACAAAGGAAGTTCCAGTTAATAATTGAAGCACGGCCGGAAACCGTTGTACCGTCCTTGGCTGCTGGAAAGTGTGTTAAGCAACAATTTCACTGGCCTGCCGTACGAGTCCTTTATTCGTAAAAGACTCGTTTCCGTCAGACTCGTTAGACGGCGATATTTTCTTTCTTTTTTTTTCAATAACTCGAAAGTATTCACGGAGCTCTGTGAGTGTTGGTTAACGAAATACGCCGGGAGAAAAAGGCTAAATTAATTAATCAACGTTTATTGTCAAGCCCGTACCGTTGACCGTACAATTTCAGATATTCAACGGCGGCTCTTTATCGTTTGATGAAAAGAAATAGCGGGACGCCGGTGAATGCGCGGAAGAATGGTTCCTCCATATTTCATGCGTCACGAAGATAGAACGAACGTGATCGAGACTCGATATTGGCAGCGAGAATAACGAAAAGTCGATCCCCTGCGAAGAACGAATACGGATTTTCCACTGGTGGAAAATATTTTTAATGTATCCAGGATAAATGAAAGAAATACATGTGCGCGCGGACAGTTGATATAAATTGCGTCAGATTTCCGTTTTTCGAGGCTATGAGTTGCAAACGTATGAATAAAAGAAAGGCGAAATAACGTCTGTTATTTTCTTACTTTGTCGTTGCTAGCCAAAGAATCCAGTTGGCATTTAAGGTCTGCCATTGCGGGGCCACATTTGCAGCCTCTTAGGCTTGCTTAGACACTTACGTAATGGTCAGAACCGGTGTTCGGGCGAGCGTTACGGCAAAGTTGCGCAACTAAGCCGGAATAATAAGGATCCTTGATCGTTCTAACGAGGCTAGCTCGAAGCGACCGTCTGCGACCCTACCATTAGAAAGCAAAAGTTAAGGCTGCCGGCTCATTCTAGTCAATCAAGATTATTTCCTCCCGAGACGGCCTTGGTTCTTTTTTTCTGTCCGTCTATTACCACGAACTACGCTAGCGAATCTTGTGGGCCGCTCGACGTCCCGCCATCCTATCCACGCAAACAATGCGAAATTTCCAGGAAATCGGGAGCGGAATTCAACAAATTAGTCGAAACGAATACAACGTTCGTTCGTTACGCGATTCAAGGAATTAATTGCCGATGCAATTTTTCAACGAATCATCGATTGCATAAACTTTCGCAATTAATTTTCGCTGATAATTTGGAATTTGTTTCGACAATCGGTGCGATTCCGTTGGCGATATTGCGCTCGTAGTTTTAATTAGAAATTCCGATAAAGAAGTATCGAGTTTCTTCGTTACTTATCCGCGACTCCTGCAAATAAAGTTCGATCACTATCTTGTGGCGCAAACGACACAGTTTATCTAATCTTCGATATAAAAGTTAATCTGTACTAACAATCTTTCTCCGCTAGAACGTACCCCAACGTTCATCTTCGAAGCTTAAAAATCAAAAATGCGAATATGAACGAGCAGAAATGTCGTAATCGTGTGCAAATTTGTACGCTCGAACGACGATCTCTTCGTAAACATAGCTCGATTATCTCCGATGTCGGAGTCTTGAGTCGGGTTAGATCGTTTCCTTCTAATTGCAAACGTCCTCCAAAGTAGTGTGACCGTCTGTAACCTCTAACGGTGTTGGTAAAAAACTAGTCGTTAAATAAAGATTCTTATCCTTGAGTGTCTAGCACGTCACTGCTGGAAGGGAGAAACAACTTTCGAGGAGTCTGCTAATGCGATCGCGATAGACGCGATTTGCGAGGTACATCGCGTCACCGTCCAGCCACTATATTCTTAAAATCCTCTATTCTACGTAAAGTTGCACGCCATTTATTTTGAATTTTGCCAAAAGTTTAACGTAACGTTTCCACGTTTTTTTTTTTTTTTTTAAGAATATTTCATTTCTCGTTAGAAATTTCACGAAACCGCTATTTTTAATATTCCTGCCTGGAAATTTATACAAAAGTTTACGATCTTAAACTGAATATATCGGCGTTGAAATGTATACGAAAGTTTGAACTGTGAAATCTTCCAACTAACTTCTACGCTCTTTGACTATACATCTCTTGTTATTTTGTAGCGAAGATATCGGAAAACCGCCCGGGGTTTCCGCTCTTTAGTTCTTTGCATCGACGCGAAACTTTAAAATATTAAATTAGATATTTTTATATCGAACTTTCGCGTCCAACATACGAACATTTTAAACTTACTTCTGCATTCTTTAAACAATCGCAGCAATTTGTTCGCCTAGTAGGGTGAGAAACTTCGAAGGTTCGATCAATATTTCTCCTCGTTCGAGATTTTTCTCATACGCGTGTTTTCCTTCGTTTCTCTTTACACTTAGTCTAGCTAGCAGTGACGGCATTTTTATAGATGCACGTTCCAGGAAGCAAAATATTTGGTTAAAACGTTTGCAACGGTTCGGTGCTGGCTGCGTTGGCCGTGAGCAACGTTAGGAGAGGAGAAATTCGAAAGTAGAGTGATGAATCGGGGAGGTGGACGATCATGGTCAGACACGTTCGGCGGGCAGCCATGAGCCGTGACGAGTCTGTTCGTGGGCGTAACGTAAACACTCGTTCGCAGACTAAGCAATCGAGGCGCGTTTGCGACGCGTCTAATCTTGCGGCCACTTGCACAGTCTCGTCTGCGTACTCGTAAACCCGACGTTTATGCGGACCACCAGACCGAACTTTATCACGCCGACGTTTCCGCGTTTCCAGGAAACCAGTCTCTAGTAGTCACGAGACGCGATAACGTAGCTCGACGAAATCGAGCTACTTGGTTAGGCGAGCGAATAAATTAACGAACGAAACGACAGCGACAGGTTCCACGTAGTTTCCTTGTTCGATTGTTACTCCGATACGAAATTAAAGTTCTATGTTTAGCGGTCGAATTCGTGAGTCACGTCGAATGTGACTCAATCTATTTCTTTCTGGCATCAATTGACTCATTGTCTGAGCCGTATCAAACATGGAAGAAATTAAACCACTTAAGTCGCGATTGAACGAATCCAGACCGTCAAACTCGCGTTCTGAAATAAAATAGCGCGTCCTGATTTTAAGCTGGATATCAAAACACGTCAAGCATTTGCGTAACTTTTAATGGAATTAACTGGAACGTGCGTCGGGATATGCGGCGCTTTCGAATCGTATTTAAGATTCCGAACGGAACGTCGCGAGCGCAGGATGCAGAAACGTGTCGCGAAACAAGGAAATTCCCAAATGATAGCGGGCGTATTAACACGCCGCACCGTCTCCGTAGATGCGTTTGATCAGACGTTGGAAAATTCCAGTCGAGCCACTTTGACGAAAACAAGCGAAACTTTTAATATCACGAGCCCGATCTTCACGAATCCTGGAAATTGCAATCGACCGCGTAGTAGGTAAATAATAACTGAAAAATTTCTCGAACAACAAAATTGTTTGTTAATTCGTTGGTAAAACGAGGCCATCGGGCTCTTGCAGGATCGTGTTGCAATCGCGTTAACGCGTGGTATTTTCGCGAGAATCGCGAAACTATCGGCTGACCGAATGCATATTTTTAAGCAGCTGGCGTAAACGCCATTAGATCGCGTCACGATCTATGACTCAATTCCTCTCGACTCCTCTTGACTCAGCCCAGTCTGTCTGTGCTAGGCACGACCTTCACAGTGTCACTAACCTATGTTACCGCGCAACTGGCCAACCAGACCCGTCTAATGCGTTCCCATCCACTGGAAGAACGCTTTGGACACGTTAATTCTTGATGTATTCCTAACACATCAGTGCCAGACTTCCGCTTGGCATCTCTTAGCCTTGAACTAGCATCGGGAACCTTGAGACCGTCTACGTGGGTTAGAAGCCACTTGTCCTATGAATAGACGTCGCGTACTGCCAGAATCTGCAGGCTGGAATGCGAACGAAAATATCGTTTCTCTACCGTACTTTTAAATCCAATGATGATTCTACTGTGAAAAATTTTATTTTTTTTTCCTCTCATCATTATTTATAGACGCAACAATGCTCGATTATAGATCACTATATTTAAAAAGGCTATTGGTAGGGAAACACGATGAGTCACATTTCGCTCCTTTCATAAAAGAGTAATTTTTAAATCCACTACGTCGTCGAAGCAATTCCACGTGAGAACTATTTTCGCGTTTAATTGTCAGACTAAGTATCGCGTTCTCGTCGTCCACTCGGACGTTCTGCCAGATTGGGTTTTATATCGAATTGTTGTATGCGAATAAAATATGCTTTGCATCGCAGTTCGAAGCGTCTATTCTATTCGTTAACGTAGCGTTACATATCTCATAAAACGGTGGATTTTCCCCGTTGAGAAGATGAGTAATGTTTGAATTACGACTGGGTTGTGTCTTGTCAGAGTATGTTAGCTTCCTAGAAATCATTATTAACTGATAACAAATATGTTTCCCGGCACTTCTATTCTTCGTTCGAACTTTCGATCACGAAATATTCGTTTGCCACTGTTCCCAGCACTTAGTATTCGATATTCGCGTATAACGAGAATAACTACAGAGACCGAGTCAATTGATTAATTAAAATTCTTGAAAGTTTTCTCGTACAAGATTCTCGTAATCTGGAGCGATAAAAAAAAATTACCAGATTCGAGAGGAATTCGAATGGCTGTCTACGATAGTTTCGGAGCTGCGTCGCGAATTTTTTAACCGAGCCGAACGAGAGCCATTTGCAACGGACGTTAGTCGGGGTCTGTGACCAGCGGTCAACGACGAGGATTAGACTCAAGGCCGAATTAGAGTGACCGTGTATAGTCTGCCTGTGACGTATTCGAACGAAAACCTGAGATAACGTAACAACGTACGGTGTTTTAAAACGGACGTCGAACCGCGAAAAATTTTTCCGCACGCTAACATCGTCTGACGCTTAATTATCGAAGTTAGAAGATTAATCTGTTATTGAACGGTCTGCATAGCCGATAGATATTTTGCGCATAAAACATAGTATAGTAACCGTAATAATTAAATCGACAGTCGAATCGTAAATAGCTCGCATTTAGCAGCGTCGCATCCTAGCAACGCTGTAAAAATATTTTTATTCGCCTTTCAGCTTGAATTTCTTCATCGATATGCAGCAGGTTTACAATCACCGTGACGATCTGCAAACGATCGATGGATCGATCGGGTAGTTGCGTAACAAGAAACCGCAAGATTTCTGAATACTCGAAAGCACGATGTTTACAGCCTACGCGATCGTGTTTATCGCGTGACTTCATTCACCCGTCGAATGCCTGTCTCGACTATTTTCATTCTTCGAACTGGCGAGCTGTTGAACGTCGCGAGAGCGTGCATACGCGTGAAACACGAAATAGCTTGGGTGGTCTGGCGAGAACGGCGTTAAAAGAAATCGCAGCGAAATAAGTTGCAACTTCTCGAACGTCTCGATTCTTTAGAATTTGGCGAATCAAAGGGAACAAGTAATTCGAACAAGATTTCGTCTTTCGTCTACGGGGAATACCTTTTCCACCGATTCCTCAGTTCTTGGAAGCATCGTCGAACGACTGTTTCGCGAGGCACGTGGAAAAAAGTCGAGTACGTTGATTCTATAGAATCCGCAGAGTCAAAGGAACGCGTAACATGGACTTTTTTAACGTTTCGTACATTGTCTACGAATGATACGTTTTTCGTGAATGTCTCAATGGGACGCCATTGAGTAATTTCAATGTGAGATACGTGGCAAAAAATCGCACGCGGACCAAGCTGCGAAAGATGGTAGTCTGGCTCGCGCGACTCGCCGATTCGCGGCAAAGGTGAAAGGCCTGGTATATGGGACACCGGCTGGCCAGAACTCGTCTACGTGGTATCCTTTTCTTGACGGTACGTCTACAGGACGTACTGGAAGGGAGAGGATCGCGAGACGAGGGGCTCGGGGAGTGATTTTAGCCGTACCTTTTATGGGGAAGGCGAACGACCACCGAGAAATCGGAACGCGAATCGCTGGACTATGCTCTTCTTTCGACTCGCTTGTTCGAATACTTTCTAACAAAGATGGGATGAGACCGCGATCGCTTGTCCTCAATTCGATGGAACTCCATTCTCCGCGATTCAACGCTGTATCTTCGTAGGAGGATGTTTGGAAACGTGATTTTCGTCCCGCGATCTAAGTGATCTAAACATCCAGCGATAACAATCGCGTAACTCGTACAGTACGTACGTATTTTATACATACTTGAAAAATGGCCGGTGTCGTATAAAAATTATTTTTATGTACATATATAAATCGAAACTTGCGGCAGATAATACTTTCCGAGTGTTTAGACTTAAAATGGACGCTTTTATGACATTCGTGTGCCGTCTGTAAAATATAAGCAACGTCTGGTTGCAAAGGAACGCATAGGGAAAGTATTTAAAAAATGTTTAAAAAGAATGTCCGAGAGAAGCGCTCGACGAAGGAACTATAAAAACGTAGCGGAGCAATGTGGAGGAAAATATTTGAAAAACACATTTAAACAAACACGAAGGATATAACTACGAGAAACCGAGGAAAAATTCTAGGAACGCTATTCACCGACGGTCGTCCGGTTAATTGAAATTGGTTCGATTCTACCAGCGGAAAGATCGCCAGAAGGCGTGGAGAACATTTAGCGAGCATTCCAATCGAACTGGTCGCGGGAGAGCGTGGTCGGGAGTGGCGGTCGATCGCTTCCTCGTTCTGCCGGTCTCGAGGAGAATCGAGCCGAGAGCACAGCGTCGACTAGTTTGTCGGTCGAGCCGTTTAGCATCCATGTAAAAAAGATTCCCGATGATGCCCGGACATCGTTACTAAGCCGTCGCTACGCCGGTGTGAGCGATCTAACAGAAAAGGAACGGGAGAAACGCACCGTAGGAGCAATGCCCCTTGGGTCAGGGTCAGTACCCTTTGGCACAAGCCACTCGAACCGCAGCCACGCACGTTCACGCACACGCGCTTCAAACTCGCGCCTGCACACGCACACGCACACCTGTGTAGTGCTGCCTTTCGGTACCGATAACTAAATCCATCCTAACAGACGAACTCGTCGACACGCGATTTCTGTGGAAATTCGCCGATTTCGTTCCCAGTTCTTTTCAACGTATGCGACCAATTCAATGCAACGCATTAAACGCAGCGAATTCAATGCAACCAATTCACTGTCTCTTTTTTCCAGGACTAACGTTCGTCCGTTTACGTTCGGAACGTTCCACTTATGTTAGACGGTTAACCGGCCGATCACCGAAACGGTCTTGTTATGCAAAGAAGTGCGCCTAGGTTTCGTTTCTCATTCGGCCAGCTGTAGAGGCGGCCGACGCGATCTGAAATTGTAATCGTAACGTGTCGTCGTGCTGTTCTGGATTACCGTTTCCTACGGTCGGTCCCTTTGACCGGTGATATCGCGATTCAAAGCCTGCTAGACGAGCCACGCGTTCGCTTGAATGAAACAACCTTGGCCAACCACTCTAGGAATTTATGTCTGTGTCTACGTCTAGCCTGTGTCTAGCCAAGCCGAGCGTGACTAGGAACTATCGTCTTTTCTATCGTTCTTCTCGAGGTCGTTGTCTGGAACTCGTAGACGCGCGTGAAAGTATTCGAGGTTTGTGTACGTCGTGAACCACGTAACGTACGTCGTGTACGAGCGTGAATCGAGATTTTTTATCCCCGCATTAGATAACGTGGACGTAACATCGAAAGACGAACCAACGCGCCAACGACGCTGGATAACGAGTCGAACCGTAGCAAAATATGCGAATCGTTATAGGCTATCTATCTATTTATCATTTTTAATTTGATAACAGTTCGGTTTACGCTCTGAATTAATTATCGTCGGATCGACAATTACTGCAATTCGATACAACTCGACATCTATTACATAATTACGATTTAAATCTAATTCCGGTATCGCTGAACAAGCCCTGTGTATCCTCGCTTGGCGTAACGCTGTCCGAATCGATAATCGTTTGATCGCAATTAAATCGGAGACGAAGGAGTTGGCAGCGAAATTTTATACGGTGTTACGTAAATCCGCCTGATTATCGATCCGACCAATCGCATCCGCGATGAACGAAATCCGTTTCTTTAGTTTTCAAACGTTGTGTAACGAGCTAACGATCCCTCGTATCTTTTACCAGCAATTTTATTATTCTTATTATTCATTTAATAACGCACGAGATCGAAACTTTTTAATGTACAAAGCATTACGATTAGACGTAGCTCGAACTATTGCAAACGCAAGAGGGCACGCTGCTGTGTCACTCTTCGGCTCTGTGAACTTCCAATAGCGAAGTATAGCTACGAATGATCGGCAAACGGAACGAGCAGGCGACAGTAAAAGAAGAATAAAATGGAAAGTATTCGTCTAAGATAAGAGTGTCCGGATGCTGGTGAAATTACGATACTCGTATCATTTCATTATTCTGCACCCTAAAGGGATATCCATCCCATTAATCGGGTAAACGAATAAAGCTGGTATCTCGTCCGCATACCGGGGATTTCAGGTTGATAACTATCCGATAGCAATTAAAACGAAAAGCTAAGATCGGCTGCGAACTAACAGCTCTGTCGGAATGAAACGTGTAATCAGGTTTAATCACATTAATCCACGAGCCCCGGTACGTGGTGGCAATTAAGATGATACGTACCCGGTTCGAAGCGGTTCCCTTCTCTCGTCGAGTTCCCCGAAGTCGATTCGCCAGCAGCGGAGCTTGCGACTCCCGCGAATAAGGGCTGGGTAATGGTCAAAAATCGATACGCGTGTCGATAAAATTGTAGCGAAAATTTCCGGTAAATTACTGGTTGTCGGGCTACTTTCTTACAAGAGGAGTTTCTTCGTAATCACCGCTGCGTATCCGGCTCATAGGCGCTAACTTTCTTACGCTAACTGCGTGGACGTCGACCAGACAGATGGCCCGATTCTCCATCGAGGCAATTAGGGAGGTAGCGGTTGCTTGTAACGAGGAATCTTCCCCACTCTTGGTGCTTTCGATCTTTACAAAATCGCGTTGATTGTCTACGGAGGCCGACGGCAGATCGTGATCTACCTCCTCCTTCTCGCGATCCTCTTTGCCCTCGTTCCGATAGCTACGCGACACCGCTTCGAGAGTGTGTCGAGCTTTCCAACCTCGAGCACCGTGTTATCTTCCGACGCACCTTTTGAATACCAAGACTCATCTTGAAGCGCAGTACACTCGATCTACCAATTATTTAAATGAAAAGACCACTTTCGTGGATACTGGGTTATACTCTCTGGAACGTTGTCTCGTCCCGAATTCGAGAATTCGCCCGATCGATGAACGTTGTTCCTTGCGATGTTCCACGAACTATATCGGTATGTATTCCGAGCGAGACTTGTGTAAAGAACGATAGAGGAACGAGATAAGAATTTCCAGGCAAACCTACCTTACACGCCGTGTTCCCATGACGCGACGCGATTTCTATGAATATTTCCGGAAGAGCCGAGTCGATGCTCTAGAAATTGACAATTCTCACGATTGGCTACTTTTGAAGATGGAATGATGGTAATTTATCGGACAGTTTTTATCTTCCGATTATAAATCTCCTTTGCAATTAGGTTATACCAAGCACATCTTAGACATCGGTACGATACCGACATCGGGGAAGTCTACAAAAATGTTTACGTTCGTTTCCTGTGGTCTTCGATCACGTTTATCATTTGATTAATCAATAACGTCTTAAAGCACCAAGTACTTGTTGCGTACACGATATCGATGGTGAAAGGGCCAATTAGTTGACCATCCTCCTTAATTAGTTGCAATCCTCTTCCAATCTCTTCTTTTTCAGCTTTTTTCGTGTTTCTGTCGAGCACTCCTAACGACAGAAAGTATTTCTGTTTCGTTGGAACCAAAATGGTAATTCGTTTAGAAGAGAGATACCAAGCAGACGAGATATCTGCTTGACAGATTCGGTCTCCTTAAGCGTCGTAATCGGAATAAAGGAGTAGTTAAGAGCGGACTGAGAGGCCGGAAATAATTTCCCTCTCGATGTCGTCCCTTTAACGAACCCTCGAACGTGCCCCGGCGTTCACCCTTTCTAAATCAGTGACGATCATCGAGAGGCGAACGAGGCAATGAACCAATCAGGCCTTCGATCGGGAGGGTTGAGAATGGGGTCGCACCCTGCTACGCCGCTTGGCAAGACTACCGTCCTGAAGACAAAGAACCGCTCGGGACGCGAGATGCATCGTATAGCGTATCCGCTTTTGGAAAACAGGATGTTTCGATCGAAATATTTCTTGGAAAATTGTCAGAGGATGTGCACTTTGTGGGAAATCAATCGTGAGACTGTCCGCATAAAAGAAACACGTACAGTTCCGCGCGAAAGTATTCGTCGAATTCTTTTCGGAATATATCGTACGTATTATAGGGAACATTTCAAATTTTACCCACATAATCACGATAGTCGTGCCACATAACAATGCGATACAGTGGAATTTCGAAATATTTTATACGACACGCACACAATACGCGCATAAAACGATAAGCGATCAAATACTTCCTTGAGCGACTATACATCTCCTGTGTCGAGTTTAAGTATAATATTAAATTTTTATCGATACGCCGGCTGCGCAGTTTCCTCGCATTTTCTATGCGTGGTCGCAACCCGCGGGAATATCGCGGTAGATAAAACGCTCTCGATGCCTCTAACCGGACGAAACGTCGTCATGGAAGTCTATGGGAAAACGAAGACGACAAAAGATTGTTCGTAAAGGGAATATGAGTGATTGCGTTACATCGGTTAGAGTGTCGCGGAGATGAGAAAAATCTGCTGACAGTAGACGTTTCTTGCAACGTTGCAAAGACGAGAAAAGAAGAGAATTTTCACTTGTAAAACGACACTCCTCCAATAGTATTTGCCCTTTACGGAAAGATTATTCGCGATAAGCGCTCCTCGTTAAGCTTGATCCGTCGATAACGCGATCGACAGTTCTGCAACGAAGCCGTTGAATGTTTCGCGTGCCTTCTGATATTTCATTCTCCGGTTATCTGTTCTTATCGGGCGTCGTACTTGTCGCGTCACCCAACGCCCATTACCGGCTATCCTCGGCGAACACCTCGCTAGAGTCGAATAGAAATAAAATCGTAAAAGAACAGACGTTGCTCGATGAATCTCCCTTTTCTCGATTTGTTAGGGAAGCGAGTGATGGATTTCTGCTTGGAGGGACGCCTAAGGAAACGAACGCGGGGTAACTGCGGCCCGGGTGTCCCGTTTCGCTGTCAATTTCCTTGACAGATAACTGCTCTTCCGTTATTCGGGATCAGTCCGGGAATTGTGGCTCGATGAAACCGGAGGCTGTGCGTATGCATCCATCAACTAGGGTGACGAACGTACATTCGTGTCTAGAAGCCGATAGAATGTCGCAGATGTTGACCCACTTTTACATTTTCAGCTGCGGAAAAATTCTCCAGCGTGGAAAGGAGCGACGCGATGGCGAAAATCGAAGTCTCGCGGTTTCAAAGTAGGATTAACGCCTCGAGCAACGGGTTGCTTAGCCGAGCAAAGCTCGTAAATCCAGCGTAGATTCGGTGAATTAGCTAACCGCGCAGCGTCAAGCTCGCGCCGCTGTAAATTCTCAGATTAAAAACTTTTAATCGGACTCTGACTGAAGCACGGTCCGTAAACCTTGCTACTTTGCAACCGTACTCCCACGCGATTACGTGTTCGTAGAAAACACCAACTCGATCGACCGGTTTTGTTGCTTTATATGATTTAACGACAGATGTACGAAGAATGGATCCTAAAAAAATCGATTTTTTACTTGATATATGCATAACGATAGGTACGTATATAGTAGAATTTTTATCTCGTCGATGATACAACCGTGACAGTTGCATTTTTTGACAGTATGGTCGTACTTCTCTCATTTACTATCATACTAGTAGTAACGTTACGTGAATGTACTGACAAAATTTCATTTATTCGAACAAAATTAACGTCCGAATAATTGAACTTTCGCTGGTGAGTTCACTTGTCTGAACGTAAGCACCTATTACGTGAACGGAAAACAATAGACAGTGGGAGGTGGGACGGGGGAAATTGACGCTCCCCAACTGTATGAAATCCAATTATATAAACTGTTTGTCCGGTGACAAGTTCAGATAAATGGAGTTCCACCGCACAGAGACTACGGGCAGCAGATATCTCAGCTTCTTTTTCTTTTGGTTTCAGCTGGTGAACGGCCTCGACAGACCCAGGTACATTTGCGAGACCGAGGTCATGGAGGAAGTAAACGTGGCCAGCGCCACTCCGGTGGAGTACACTCCTCCGGGGAATCATACCAATAAAAACGCCAACGGGAACATCATCACTCTCACCCTCAAGAATAATCATCTCATCGTGGAGACGGAGGAACGAGCAGTGAGTATATTAGAGATCATCAACGACAGAATTGCAAATATTATGTCAGAGTGTTGCGTGTTATCGTATTTCGGAGAATACTGGTCGATTCGCGGCATTCTGTCGACGTTGATGTTGCATCGATCCAAATTATTTCGCGGTTGAAGTACAGGGGCAGGAGGGATTCCATTTTGTTGACGGATAAAGGATTTCTTCCGCTGATCCAATTACACGCAATTCATTGATAATTGGAAGGTTGCATCATTAGCGATCCGCACGGCAGAATAGACAAAACCAATTGCAAGGTGCATTTGATGGTCCGTGTAATAATGGAAATGTATGTTAATCCTGGTGGAAGGTGAAGCTGATCGAAACTAGGGACAAAAGGCCTGTTAATTAATTTTCCAAGAGAAACAAAATACGGTAAGATTTCGATTTTCCGAACAATATCGCGTAGCAAAAGAATATGAATATGTATTTTAAATATACCCCAGGTTTTTTACTGATTATTAATTAAATATCCTGTAATTTTTCTGTAAATTTTAACTAATAACGACAGTCGAGTCTCGTTACGGTGGTAATGAAATTTTAAAACATGTATCGTATTACATTTTTGTGAACCTGTACATGTAACAATGTGCAACACGTTCTTATATTTCATGCAGTTACAGTTTCATACGAAGGATGACAACGTTTCGTTTGATTACTCGAGTCTTTTAGAATTAATCGATTCAGGCAAATCGAGGTCATAGTATTAATTTGTAAAAATCGATGAACGATGGTTTGTTCAAGGAGCTACGTAAGCTTTCGCAACAAACGGGTAGTCGGTGTCTGAAATGGTTCTCCGGAGAATCTAACGAACATCGATTGATCCCTTTACAGCTGGCTGTTCCAGAACTCGGTCGATCTTCGAAGATACGAGGAAACAAAGGTTTTCGATTCGTCTGCTGGTAACGTGTAAAGTCTTTGGAACCGAGTAATCGGCATCCCATGTACAATAAAGGCGCAACAGGTGCGGAAAGGTGGACAAATTGACAAATTGACATGTCGGCCGGAGAAAACCAGCCGATAGCTCGTTGCCTTAAACTAATTGACCCGATCGCCTAGTACGCGTGTGTTCGTTTCTATCAAGATTCGCGAATTCGTATCTTTTATCTCGTAATAAAAACATCGAGCGATCCGCGATTCGTGCGAATCGATCAGTGTACAGTACGTTGGTTTATCGCATTTTTCTGTGTCGTACCCACGCGACGTAAAGCGCTAACGGTTAACCGAATGCCGGATCAGTGCCATACAGGATTAATATTTCTCTTTGTTCGAGCGAGTCGGCCACGACATCGTGAAATCGATCTGCCAGCCGGAGATTCGCGCAGCTGGGTCAGCCGGTGGCTCCTCTTTGACAGGGATAACAGGCTCGCAATTATCGGGATTCGTACGGCCCTGTAAGGTCGAAGGTTACCAGGCAATTTCGCCTCCGCCTATCGTCCTACTTACCGGCTCAGACTTATCCGTGGAAACTCATCTTGCCAGGGATTCGCCAAATCCGCTGGGTCAGAGCTTCGACTATCTTTACTCCCCTTACCTGGATATCGGTGTAATTTCATCGAAACACCGTTTGCGAGATACACGTAATCCCAGCAGGATATTTACAGGATGACCAGTTGCGAATCTGTTTCCTTTTGAAAGTATTTCATCTCGTGGATCGAATCGATCGAAATGAATGGGAGAAGTGTCGTCGGTGTCTACGTCGATGGACAAATTTTTTCCCAGGTTCAGTTCTGTCCTTTCTTCTCGATTCCCTGTCCCTACGTCTTTAGGTCGTAACTCTCTTTCTTTCGTGCCAGACGGCACAACTACACGAACAAAGTGCGCGCGACCTAAGCCGTCGAAAGCGATCGAACAACGAAAGGGCGTGGATCCGAATCTGTGGATCTCATGATCGAATCCCTAAATCCGTGATAAGTCTTTTCGTAACATGCACACGGACAGCAAGTCCGTTAATCGACAGATAAACGAAATTAACTCGCCGAGACTGGGGACACGTAGCTACATGAGAGCCGAATGTTCGTGCTTCCGCGACGATAAAAAGATACGATCGAACGGTATCGGCGAAAAGAATGGGAAGATTATCACTGCGGATACTTCAAGGGTATTATCGACGATAAACCGGTGAAACGTTTCGTTTTCACTTGGCGAATGCAAGGGTCAGAAATCTGATCCGCTGGCAAACAAGTTAGAAGGAAAGACTTTTTGGGGTTGGCTTGTGACGTCTATTGTCAGACTAAGGCAGTAAGAATCGATACGTTGCCAACAATATCGGCTTTACGTTCGACAAAGCAGCAGCTACTTTGAGAAAAAACACCGGATAGACAAAACAAACGAACAAACAGACAGAGCCGTTGTGCTGTTGGTTATTTCAGCCACGACAAGCGCCTTAGCGCACTTCCTCTTTAAAGGAATGTAAAAACCATGCGATGCGTTTGTTCGTGGATCGGGACAAATAGAAGGGGGACAGGAAACGAAAAAGGGTTCAAGGGGTGGATGCTCGGGATACTTGGACGTAATACTTGGCCTGGCGCCAAGTCGCGGTGTTCACCCTCGGTCGCGTGGAATACCCTCAGAATTCGAGAAATACTCACACTATCGAGGCTACGAGTGCCGCGTCTTTGGAATGAAGCGCGTTTTCGAAGGCCATCCAGTTCGTTGCCTTCTTTCGCATTATATCGGATGTCACCACGCCGAATAGAGCGATGAGATTGACTTTTTAAAATATCACGTATTTTATTGCCTCGAAAATATTATTGAAATATTTTATTCTATTTATTTCTCACAGGTAGAAACCGTAGTATAAGAGGGGAAGAAGGGGCACAAATAAATTCTATTACAACACGCAAACTAAAGATGAATTATTAATTAAAAGCAACGCTTAATATCTCTTCGTGAATCACGTATTAATTTCTAATTAAAATATATTCCTCGTTGCGCAAATAAACAGGTTCCCCGTTACCTCTAACGACAGTATATATCAAGAAATATGACGTCAACGATCTTTCGTGGAGTACAAAAATATATAGATACTGCACAGTCGATTTACCAACGAACTCGTCTTCTTTAAATTTTTCTTTTTCATCTGGGTCAATCTATTCACAGAGTTGCGCGCAGTTTCCGCGTAAAAAGGAAACTCTTCGTTTTCTCGAGCCATCTAAGAACTAAATGCATCCTTAAAGAGGTGCACCGTGACCTGGCTTGCATCGTCGCCGAAGATATTTGAACTTTATTCGACAAATTAACTGTCGCGTACGTACGTTAGCGTATACCTCGTTGAATCGTCCCGTTGTATTACCATCACGAGTCTACAGAGTTTCCACGGAGATGCAATTGCATCTAAAGTTTAGACGTATTCGAGACTCCTGATACGGTTATTGGACACCGGAATGTCTCCATTTGCTTTGCCATTACCATTTGCCCTGTTCAACGTTATGCTCGAAATGTTATTCAATTTCTTTCGTTAAACTCGATCGAAACTTTGCAATTAACACCGCGTCCCGCGATTATTCCCGGTAACGTTCCCATCGCGCTTTCGTTTAATTCGTCGATTTTTAATTACTTCCTCCGACGAGAAAAATAATTAGTTTCAATTAACGCCGCTCGCGTTGATCTCGCTCGAGAGATATAAAAAAATTTGGGTTATAAAAGGTTATTAACTAGCAGCCGATGTATAAATAGCAGGTAGAAGGGACACGAACTACGCGTCATCCGTTTAGTAGAGCATCCGGGATCAGTAACGCGTGATCGGTAATCTCGCACCCTATTATGCATCGATTAATTTATTACGTGGAAGATTAAATTCTCGGCGAAGCGTTCCCCTTGTGATCTCAATACATATTTATACGTGCAACATCGTAATGAAATAATATCGTCGATGATATACTTCCACTAGTCTGACGCCTTTAGTTTCCTCGCTAAAAACATATTCGTCGCTGGATTTCCATTTCAATTTGCAACTGCGTGTTCTCCGTTCTCTCTCCGGATAAACAAGAAGTTTGCGTGATCGCTGGATGGATCGTAAAATACGATCTTTAATAATCGTGGCAAAGCGAAACCAGAGTTGTACTAGGTCGGGAACTTACGGTGACAGAGCGTAAGTTAGCCTCGAGTCCCCGGCAGTGTTCGCGAGTTACTCGGAAGCGGAAGCGTGCAAATCCCTGAATTATGGCTGTTTCTAGCCACTTCGCTTTTCGAAAACGGCCCTAGCTGCTCGGAGTTCCACCTTTCTACCTGAGATTTCGAGAGATCCTTTTAAAGTGGAACGAATGGCGACGTCGTCCCATTTTCCTTTTCACGTGGCACGCCCCTCCTTGTTCTCAAACACGTCCCTCCTATACAAGGTGTGCCACTAAATGCGGTGCAATCAGCAGCAAGATTCTACGGAAAAGAACAAATCGAGAGCACGAAATATATTTGTTCTGTGCTTTCTTCTCGATCAAATCGAATTTGGAAATTTGTTTGCGTAAACTCGATCGATTACTGACCGCGTACGAGGAAATAATCAGTAAAAAGTTATTCTACGCAAGGAAATGATCGAAAAACGTAGAATAAAATGTCCTCGTTTCGTATGAATGCTCTATATAAACGAAACCACGAACAAAATTTATGTAGCAACCGATAATAAAGAACATGTTCGCGGTAAACGTTCTGTAATTTTTATACAGCACGTATATCGTCAGATCGCTTGAAAGTTGACCGATATCATCGTGACGATCGACGTTTCATCGTAGCACTAATGAAATTTCACAATATTTCGTATGAAAGTTCCTTATGGTAAGCATTGAGAACATTTCGCAGGCCACTGTACATGTCTTCCTAATTCCTCCCTCGACGGATCCTTAGGATTCCAGTACTTACTGTCACGCGTCATCGGGAAACCTACGTGGCGTCTCTGGTGGACGATTCGTTGGTCGATCCGTCGCGTAGGATCTGAGCTGACGGAGTCGATTTCTGAAGCGAGTCACCACTTTGCCGAGGGCTGGTGAAAAAGTACGTGATTCGGGACTCGGTTATACGATGCCTCTGGGAGCAAGTTTCGTCGAGGAATCGAGAAATAGAAGCCACTTTGCGTCTCCTCTTACCCTTGCGCGTCTCTTTGTCCTCTTCAAAGAGGTAGGACAAAGGTGTTATCGGTACGACCGATTCCTTCCTTTTGCTGAAACTCTCGGAAGTTTCTCGATGAACGCCCGCGAGGCAAATGCGACGTGGTACGTGGCTAAAAGGCTCGCCGCTTTGGTTCGATGGAACCGCCCCCTTCATCTTTTAAATTAACCACCTCGAGATGACGGGTAACCGTAACTTCCTGATAGGGGACGTATCTGCCAGATTCCGGTTACTTTATAAGCCACGGAGCAGAATCTGGGTCAAACTTTGACATGCTTTACACACTTTTGGTTAATTAGAATTTATCACGCGTCGAAGTAATTCGTTGCCTAGGGATTCGGTAATTGGATCGCTCGGGTGAAACTTTAGACAGCGTAACCGCGAAATCAAAGGCGTCACGCGTCTCCAAATGGCAGCCCTGTTCTCAACGACACGAACCTACATAGAAAGCTTATCGATCGCGAACCATCGTCGATGCAATGGCTAAGGTTGTTGCGTGGATAGAACATTGTTTTCTTGGAATAGCTCGTAGGAATAAAACGATACGTTGCTCCTGTAACAATTTATGTATCGTAAAAGCAAAATCATATCAACGATAGCGTATTTTTTCGGTTACGAGACTTGGATAGTCGAAGGCGTATCGGCTAGCGAGAAGAAAATGTACAGTTTTCGATGTCGAGTTCGAAGATGCGTTTCCTCTCTGGCATTGCCGATAATTCGGAAGGCGTGAGCGACGTGCCCCGCGGGGAAACGTTGCTTGCGACGCCCAGAGTCGTGAACGAAACACAGAGAAATGCGTCGGGATAGGAGAGACTGGAAACAATAGGGAGAACTAATTCTGCGGTCCGTCGACTCGAGTAACTCTGATCGCGGTTGCATTTATCCGCGGCCGACGGCCATGGTAGACTACGAGTAAACTAGAAACATCATCTAGGAAATTCATACGGTGGAAATTAATTTCCTAGTTCTGACGTGAATACGCTACGCTGCCTTTGTTGGATATCGGAATCATTCGTTTCGCTTGTCAACGGCGAGTTGCTTCACATTGCTCAATTGTAATCAGAATCATAATTAATATCTCGTATATGTATATTCAAATCGTTGGAGTCAATTCTTTCGCACAAAATGTCGGATAATTTGGATTCTGATATTGATCTGAATTTCGCGACGTCGGCGTAACGGCTCTCTTGCTTTCGGAATTATCGCAATATTTTAAAGTCGCTTATAGAAGAAAGGACTACGTTTGTCATAAATACTCGAGGATATGTTTACCGCTATACGGCTATAAATGCGTCAGTATGCATGAAACGCGAGCGTCAGTGGCTCGTGAGAAATCCCTTTATAGAATATCACATCTAAACGCAGATCGAGAGAATCGTTCAACGTGTTCTTATTCTTGGCAGTTCGTTTCTTTGTCGTCTTGAATAGATAACCGAAGTAAAGCAGCTGATGATGCATCGAGCTCGTAATTGCGGGGTGCTTTGAGCCGCATAGCCTGATCATGTTGCGCCGTTGAAACGGCAGTAAAAGGTCGAGGTGAGATTGCGAAGCAGGCAAAACGAACCCCGCTAATGACACGATCATTCGTCAAACGATCTGGCCCCTTCCGCCCTTTCGTTTCACCCTACAAGCGAATTCAACGACCCTACCGTTGATTAATACTTCGCCACGTATTTATTCCTCGTTTCTTTCTTTTTTTACGAGACGGGGCAATAAACGTTTTCTCTTCGCTGGCGTAGAAGCCGTATACGCGCGGTTTGATGAAAAGAGCCGCGGGAAGAAGTTAACGAAGCTCGCTCGTCTCCGCGTTTTAGGTGACGGTGGAGGATAATAAAAATCGCAGGTACCAAGATAACGGCTGCTCGTTCGTCGTCGAGGTGCAACCCAGCTATCAGAACGAGGAAACCGAGACTAACAAAGGATCCACCGATGACATGACCGCCAGCGTTACCGATCAGCAGGCTCTGGTCCACAGAGAAGAAATTCCAGAAGATAAAGCGCCAGGTACGTTGCTTTCATAATACAACCATGTTATCGTACGCCATAAAGAAACCTACAGTCGCTGCAAAAAGTATTCGTACACCATTGTATCTATTATAAGTTATAACGGATGATGTTACAATTTATGACGTTTAAACGCTGATCAATTAAATCCAGATATATTAAATTTCGTATCATTTAGGTACGTACATTCGTACGACTACGAAAATTCAGTAGTATAAAGATAGAAAATATAGAATCGGATGGAAAAGCGTTTCGCCGCAGAACATTAGGATATGTGCAAATATATTTTGCAGCCACTGTAGACAAAGAATGTTTAAAAAAGAAGAAAATTTTGTAAAAAGAAAATATTTAGTAAAAAGTATGCCTGTATGATGCAGGGTTCGAGAACGCAAGATTATTCGGTAGCACGAATACAGGATTGTCGCAGTCGGACCTCTCGATCTCTAGCCAGGGCTCGGTTAATCCCAGCTATCGTTATGGAAATCAAGTGGAATACGATGCGGGCCATCTGGGTTACCCGATGTACGGGGGTAGTTACGAGTCCGATACGTTATCTCGGAAACTCGAGGGAGGGTCGAAATGGGTGGAATTTGATAAGTCGCCGGACACCGAAAAGGCATTACTGAACGCGTCGAAAACGTCGAGTATGGAGAAGGATGCGGAGGAAAGCGTAAGTGACGATTTTAAGCGAGAAAAGGAAAATCGTGATGGAACATTGTGTTTCTTCCTTCCAGCCATCGATAACGGGAAAACAGAACAATCTGGACGTTTCCCAGGGTTCCGGAGGATCGATGGACCAGCAGGATTCAACGGATGCCAGTATTTCCACAGACACGGTTCGCTCGAATCCCAACCTCCAAGTGAATGGCGCCACCCCGAATAAACTGGAGATTATGGAGCAGAAAGCGCTGAGCAACGACTTTGGAAAATCAGAGATCAATAAACCCGTGATAACCGGAGCGTTGTTGAAAGACGACGTCCAGGAAGACACTTTTCAGGAACAGCAGCGGAAGCTGGGTAACGGCACCCTAACACCGGAGCACAAGGAAGGCAGGCCGAAGAATCAGAAGCCGGAAAGCTGCACCTTTGTGCCGAGTCATAAGCGCAGCGGAAGCATTCCACCGCGACTGATCGAGGAGACCCTGGAATTAGACCTGGAGCCGAAGAAGTCGTTGGACATTTACAGTCAGATCAAAACCAGCACTAAAAGCATACTCCCAGGATTAAGTCCGAAGTTTGAGCTTCTACAAAACGAAGTAAGTCCTATCGAAGAAAAAGAAAGTTAATGGAGATAATGGTGTGCCGCGCCTTTATCGTAAAACATCTCAAAGCATAACATCGAACCATCGAACGAGCATCGAGAGATGTCCATTGCCCATTCGAGGACCGTGGACAAAGTAAGTGGAGTCTCGCGTCGAACGTGACGCGTTAAAGTCGAAGCTCGTCCGCGTGATAACCATTTTCTACAAAAATTTCCACGTCTAGAGAAATTTTCTTCCGAGTATTCGCACAGAGCCAAATCAAAACAGCGGCTACGGGTGGTCGCGAATCTTATTTGGTATCAGAGAACAATGCTTCCACCCTCGTCGAGAACGATTTTTATTTAACGAAAAGTCCAACAGAAAGTCATTGTAGATATCTCATCAACGCCAAAACTCACCGACGCCTCATCGGGGACGTTCCAGGAGATTTTAGACGAGGCTTTCAGAAAAGTATCACGGTATCAATGAGACAGCCGAGCCATCAGGTAGCCATCCCAGCTCGCTGTAGCAGTGCCGCTCGAAGAACTCATACCGCAGCAAAAAGAGGATCGGCCAGAGACAGAGCGATAAAAAGATGTCGCGTCTGGGTTTGCCTACGATAAAATCATCGGGGGAGAAAATCGCGGCGACGGATCGATGAGGACTGGAGCACGGTGGAAGTTGATAGAGTGACCAGGGCAAATTGGTCGTATCCAAGGGAAACTGTGCTTCATAGGTCGCTGCCGGCAGAGGCGCTTGGAATTGACAATATATCCTAATGACTCTCCAGTTTCCAGCCCTTAACTCATCGCTCTCCCACCGATCTTCCTCTCTCTCTCTCTCTCTCTCGCTCTTGTCCGTTTCCTTCTTCAATTCTCCCTCTCTGTTCTCTCCGCGCGCTCCATAAACCCTGCCCGCCCGTTAAATTTACCAAAGCGAGGATCTACGAACCGCGGAGAACAATCGTCGACTAACGAACTCGACGCGCCGCTGCGGATTCCGCGTCCGTGGCTCTGTGTGCACGCCAACCGCAACCGCATCGGGTAATAGAGCACCGCAGTTGTCCGCGACGCATACTGCAAACAGTCGTCCGCTCGCCGCATCGTCGAGAAACGCGTTACACCTGGTGGAATTGTTTTTCTAAAAGGGTCCTTGTCTCGTATCGCGTGTATTCTTATCGCGAGACAAAAAGCGTGTCGTTTGGTTGAAAGAGATAATCACGTTCAGAGCATGGGAGGCTATAGAGTTGGATAGACAAACGAAAGGGGTGCGTTTCGATATTTAGAAACGTTGCTGGCGTAAATTGTCAAAGACGGAAAACCGTCCTGGGTGGCAGTGATTTGCTAAGTACACGCCAGTTATGTCCCTCTTCCTGCGCCATCCGTCTGCCTGTCTGACCACGCACGGCTTTCTCCCCTGCAGAGTCTCATCGCGCGGCTCGAAGCGTCGATAACCCAGTGAAGTTTTGAAAGCCTCCTCATCGACCCGATCGAGAGAATCTTCGAGGGAATTTCATGATATTCTAACGCGAGTACGTGTACTCGAGAAGAGAACCGTATCACAGAACGAATACATATGTCGAATTTTGTAAACCATTCTAAGAGTTATACCGCCAGATTCCGTTGGACTAAAACAATTTTACAAACGAACCAGATTTGTTAAGAATTTTCTATTGTCCGAGAACATACGTACGAAATAGAAGATAATTAAGCATCGTAAGTGGAACGCTATTAAGTGTCCAGATTGGTAGATGTTAAGGTTTCGAGCGTGGTCTTCGAGTTTCGATCAAGTATCGTGTCTAAGAATTCTCTATCGGCATTTTGTATCGTAGCTTTTTAAGTTCAAAGAAAAGTTAAAAAGGATTATCGAGATGCGTGTGATTTATGGCCTTAAGTTAGCGGATGAGGGTTCTTTTTTTTTTAATATTCCAAATACTTTCGATTATCCACGTAAAAGCGGGGTTGAAAGTTAGAATTCGAAGATGGCAGGATTAAATTCTTCTAAAACGTCGATATTGAAATTTCTAGACATTGGTACGTTTCGAATCTCGGGGACGATGGTCGTTTTAGTAGATCTTGTACGCAAGATTTTACTTGGAAGTAATCAGAACCAGTAAACGCTCCTAAGTACACTGTATCGGTAAATCATACTTACGTTAAACACGAGGTTCGCGACTCGAGGAAGTCGAAAAGAGGCTTAAAGATTAACGTTACGTGGATTCTAGTGCCAAAATAGTTCCTTAAGGTTTCTCGAGGGCAACTCGATGAACGTATGCCAAACGACTATACTCGATGATCTTATTATTACCTGTACGTTTCGAGCAAATGCTGCGTTACCAATATTTCAGATTTTATACGCTTCCGTTACATAGTGCGAACGTTGTTGTTAATATGGTGCTATTGCGTATGGATCTATGCGACGAGGATGTAGCTTGCTGATTTTCTCTTTAGTCATTGCGCTCCTACGTCCTCGTTTCTTCGTTCGTCGCGCCTCATTGGCACTCGCGCGCCACTACATTTCCGGTGAGAATCGACGTCCCCCTAAACTGTACTTTGAAAGTGAGAATTTTCGTCATTTTCGGAGGATACTACTTAATTAACACTCGACCAATTGCAACACTCTTACGTTCATATAATCGATATAATCGTACAATTAACATCGATATAGTATTCGTACTTCTTTCAAATAAAAATTAAAAGTCACAGGTCCGGAATCCGTGAATGAATATCACTTTGAAAAATGACGAAACTCTGTTTCTAAGATGCATCTGCGCTTCTTACACTTGAAGCCATTATCGTGCCCGAGCCGATAAACGCGAATAACACGAAACATCCCCTCATCGAAAAGTAATCACCGGTCCACGTAAGATAATAGTGTGTAGCACATATTTAGCGATTAAGTACCATAACTTAAAGATTTAATCATACTCACACACGATCCCCGAACAGAATCGATTCGTTTCACGACTCATACGTACTCCTATGCCAGCCGAGTCTCTCTCGCTTTTACATCGCTAACGAAGTAAGTCTAGTTTTCTGGTTTAGTGAATCTCGTGTGGCTGTTACTAGATGGTATTAGAGGTCTAACTGTGGACAACTATAAATTTTATATAAGACCTGAATGTCTCGCGTATTTCTAGAAATATTCACACCGCAAGTAGCTGGTCGCATAGCGGTTGATCGACCGATTATTTAGGTCGCCCTCGCGCCGATTTCGACCGCTCTAAAAGCGTCCTCTGTGTGTGTGTCTGTGTGTGAAAGATGGGTCGCGTCAAAGGGAAAACACGAATCTCCAAGGTATAGAAGGTATTGGACGCTTGAAAATCGACGCGAGGTCAAGTTTATAAGGAAAAATCCATTCTCCATTCTCCGTTCTTCGACGTAATGCTCTGATGTTCTATCGCATCGCGCATCATCATTTCGCAAGGATACTTTAGAGATAATTACTCGTAGAGACTCGTCAAGAAGTAATTATAAAGACTTAATTAACGATTAAGCGAGACGCGGATCTTCGAGATCCTGACACACAACCGTTCCATATGATCAATTAAAGTCGAATCGTAATAATTAAGCTGCGAATGATGACAGAGAGCAGTTAGCTAAAAAAAAAAAACAAAAAAAAAAGAAAAAAAAAAACACTTGGGCTTGGATGATATTGAGCTTTCGATTCATGAATTTTCAGTCCTTTCTCGTTCGTATGAGTTTCCAGCACCGCTCCTATCTTCGTTTAATCCTCTGGCCCCTTCCTCGGGGGTGGATCGAAATAAAGTCCGAAAGGAACATTGTCCATCGTGCTGCATATTTGTACGCTGAAAACACATATGTAAGTCCTTTAGAACGAACGCGTGGACGGACATTCGTTTTCGCTAAAGTACCACATTGTATATGTCAATTTATTTTGCAAAATAAACCATTGGACACGAACCCTGAGTCATCGTGAGTTTGCGTGGCAAGTTGATTGATCGACCATTTCAGTTCAAGTATTTCCGTGCTTTATTTCAACAAATTTTGTTAAAGTGCATTTAATTTCACAGTTTCGTTCTATCGAAATACTACTTATTTCTCGAATTAATATTATGCGCGATGTTTGTCCGCGATTAACCACAGAAGATAACACCGCGTCGGTAACGCGTAACCGATAAAAATCGATCGTAATGGGTGCGCATCCCCAAAGACAGTACGAACCATCGACCAACCTAGTAGCAGTTCTGCAGCCGAGGGTTGAACTGTTTTACTCGTTGCACCCTCGACGCTACGCGCCACCTAACGGGGGTTGAAAGCGAACGCCTCGACTGATAAAACGTTGCACGGGGGCGGAAGAGAGTTAAAGGAGGAGGATCGAAGCGCGAGGCTGGCGGCGCCAACGGTGAATCTGGCGAAACGTAAAATATCACTGAATTATACATGCGCGTTTTTAATTCGGTAATCAATAGTAAAAACCGCTAATATATCCCCACCATTTTTCCGCTATTTAGAATTCACCAATGCCCATCTGCCGACAACCCTTTCCGATCGCGTGTGGGAGGAGCCGCCAAATACTGGCTCTCTATTCTCGCGGTCGATCGGGGGATTTCGAAGGTACAATTTTTTTTTCCTTTAATGCGTCAAACGAGATAACGAGCAAAATGATGATTCGAAGCACGAAAGACCTGCGTATCGACGCGAGATATAATCGCTCGATAGAGGCGACAGAGACAAAAAGAAATTGCTAGTGAACGATACGCGAGTTTGCTCGTTAACAAAGGCGTAAGGAACAGCGGCATATGAAAATTTCAAACGACATCGATAATGGCCGTTTATTCGATAATTTTTCCAAGGCGAGGCCAATTACCTCGTGAAAGACACGAAGTGAGAGGGGTCCACCGGAGAGCAATAGGCAGAGGTACGCAGAAGGCATACGTGCGCGCGACCATAATTGCTGTTTATTAAAGACGATTGCAAAAACGAGGCAGGTGTTTGTAGCAGAGAGCGAGAGACAGGATGGTTGAACTGTGGAAAGTCTATAGCCGCAGCCGCGAGAGTTCTCCGGGTGGTTTTGTCGTAACCAGGGTCGGGACCTTCGCGCTAATTTCCATATCTTTTTGCAATATCATTCTCGCTAAGACGATTTCACGAGAGACACGTTCGCACGGTGGGAAGAACCAACGGCTTCATTCGTTTATCGGGTACATAGGATGGGCCGTAACGACCGAAGCGGGCGTATGCCGAAGGAAAAATCGGCCCACTTGCGAGCAACGATCTCGCCTGGCCAGCGGCCGACGAACTCGCGACGAACTTTCACACCGACGTCCCACCATCCGCGAGGTTGACGCAGGCCGCGAATGGAGCGAAACGGGACTGCCCACCGACGCACGGCACCGCGCTCTTGGCCAATTATTTTTACCCGTGAAATCGAATTATCGGGCGCGGCGATTAACGCGGATTTAATCGCACCACTCGTGTCGTCCTTTCGACGACCGGCCGAAGGAGGACGGAGAGAACGGGATGGCAGTCGGGATGGACAAAGACGGAAAGAAACGCGGGAGATAGAAAATAGAAGGAAAAAGGGGTGGCCGCAGGGCGGGAGCGTTCATATCTACGCGTGGGTGACAAGAGAGCGAGGCTAAACAGGAGGTTAAGGGTGAGCGGGACAGCGGGCGGAGAGAACGAGCGAGAGAAGAGAAGGATGCAGCGAGTCGAACGCAGAGGGAAGAGACACGGAGGTGGGCCAGAGAGGACGACGAGCAGAAAGAAAGAGAAAGAAGAGGAGCGCGGGGCGACGGAGGGCAGAGAAGGGTGCGCTTGAGCGTCGGTACAGATACGGCATTATGAAAACACGAATGTACTTTTAAATCAATACCACCATCGCATTGTAGGGAGTGCGCTGGTGGGGGCGGCACGCTCGCATCCCGGAATACAGGAGAAGAGAAGAGAAGAGAAGAGAAGAGGAAGGAGGAAGAGAGAGAGGAAGGAAGGTCGGTGGCGCTGCCGCGGGAATCGACAGAGGAGCGAAGGGGTGTGATAAAAGGATAGGCACCGACCAAGAGGGAGGCGGCAGGAGATGGTCGCGAGGGGTGCCGGAGAAACGATTCAGCCGGGTGAAAAGTATGAGCACCGGTTACGGCACTGCTCAGCCTCGTAACGAGAACGACGCGCGTTGCACTTGCCGTGAGAATGGCTTTTGACAGCGCGATCCGTCCTTGTCGACGCTTTGGAAGCGTCGCTGCCGCGGGACGGTTCGTTGTTAATCGTCGTTTGCCCACCGACGCAAGCATTCGCCACGTCATCCTTGGCGAAACAACACCGAACGCGGCAACGTGCCCAGAAGCGAAACGGGAACGACTTTCGGGATCGCATCGCTCGTTCCCATCGATCGTTCTTCTACGTTGAAACCGAACACGGAACTGGGACGGCAGTCAGTCGCGGCAGAACTCGAAATCGATTTAATTCGGTCAGCTGGATTTTGATCGATGCGCGACAGAGAAAGTATCGGGGGATTATTAAAAAATAGACGGGAAAAATGGAATAAAAAACAGAGGGAGGGAAAAAAACGAAAAAAAAAGCGCGCCGAGCGACGGAGGTTGCTTCCCACGCGGTGCACGGACAAACGCGAACAAATTGGCAGAGAGGAATATTTATTTTCAATAATATCGATGTCGCGATTCTCGATGTACATTTCGTAACCGTTTTAATACATCAACGACCGGCCAATTTATACGCGACACGAAATTAGAGTTTACGTTAATTATTTTAATTGGTTTTGCTAATTAAGCACGACCATTACGTAGAACCGGACAATGGTCACAAAACGGACATATTATTTGCTAAACACATTATCGTTGTCGATTGGCACGCCAAAGTGATGGGTTCAGTCAGCTGGCAGTCGATTAGCCATCGGCCTGTTACTTGGATAATTACGTTGATTAGAAGCTTCCTTACTCCACGATTAATTCCCCGGTGTACGTCCTAACGATGTGGAAAATGTACGTCGAGACCAACGGAATTCGTCTACGAAGAATCCAACGGGCGACCAGCAGCTGTCCGTATTATACAACTTAGATCCGCGTTTCGTAGATGGATGCGACACCTGATCGAAATCGAACAAAAGAATTCCATTGAGCCACCCTCTCGTCGTCGATCCCCTTGTTTACAAACAGGACACACAAGGTCGCCGATCTTGAGGGAACGGAATAACTGTCGTTCAAGCGGCTGTCCTCTCCACCCTTCGACCAAATTCCTTCGCTCTCGTTCGGGATGGAAGGGTGCAACGGAACCGTCTGTGTTCGCCGGATGTGTCGACCGGGGGTGGGTTTTCCGATACGTAACCATCGGCGTCGCTGGCAACCCCATCGCTCGTCGACGTCCTCTCGCAGCTTCTTATCCGATGGCGGACACGCTCTCCGTCGTGTGTGTTCGTCTTCGTGCTGGTAAACATACGAGGCCGTGTGCCTCACGGACACAGACTCGCGGCATGGACAACCGCACGCTCGCACACACGGTCGCACGTGGAAAGGATGATGAAAGCGTGCTCGGCCACCTGTATGCTTTAACCGTGGATCGAACCTTACCTGTTACTCGTCCGGCGCACCGAGGTAGTCGGCCCGAGGCCCTCGACCGGGGATTTCCGTTTCCGGTTAAAGACACCACTTACCCCGATTATTCTCTCCTCGGTGGATCCGTTTTTCCCGTTTCGGGATAACGACGAGACCGTAACGGAACTCGAATTCGACGACGAAACGTTACGTAGCAGGTCGAATGGAAAACGAAGAAGTCGAGGAGAAGAGAAGATTCGTCGACCAATCGTATCGGACGTTCTTTTACCTGCATTTGTCAGCATGTGCTATTGGAAAGGCGATTAGCGGAACGGAACAGAAATAGCATCGTCACGCTTTCGTAGCCTTTCTTTTGTACGTACGATGCTTGCGACCAATACGTATGCTCGTTGTTACGTTGTGTGGTCGTGTTGAGTCTATCGGAAGTAATCAATTTGATCCGAGTTTCTTTGTCTGATCGTCTTTCGAGCTATCCGTTACGCGTAGGTATAGGAGGAAAATTTGAGAAGGAAGAACAGAGGAGGAGAAGAAGAGGCAAGATCGAGAGAAAGTATTTCTGCCAGAACGAAGCAATTTGACTAACAAATCGGATCACCGACGTGCCGCTGGAAAACGTTTCGATTTAACGAATGGGTCGCCGTTACGCGAGTACAACAGGTACACCGATTATCCTTCCGTGATTCCGGGACCGTTTCGCGGCTCCGGAATCGAGGCGGTTTGTCCTCTCTTCGATCGCGTGTATGCAATAATATTTCGCGTTATACGCACCGCGGCTACAGCGGGATTAAATCCACAGCTCACGGTCGCTGCCAAACGGATTTTAACGAAATTCCACAGCGAAAGCGACGCGGTGAGAAAAAAAAAGGAGCAACGCGAGAGCGCGCAGAGGGAAAAAAAAAAAAACAACAAACAGGAAAAAAAGGACGGAGAGCGGAGCGCTGTGTATGTAGAGAGAACGTCGGTGAAATCACGCGACGATCGAGAGAAAGTGTATCGATACGAGGCACTATTTCGAAGCAGTTTTCAGGGTTCGAGGGACGCGGCGGCTGATGAGGGTGGCGGTGTTCCTGGCGGGGTCCCCGGGCACGTGGTGCTACTATTGATTTTAATTTTAGTGAAAGAGGTGGAAAAATTAGAAGGGTGGCACGAGGAGGGCTGACACACGGGAGGAAGGAAAAGGGAGGGTGAGTAGGAGTCGGAGCGAGCGAGAGATACACGTCGAGGGAGAGAATACGAAGAGGCGAGCGACACAGGGTGAAAAAGGAGAGACGAGAGCCCGCGCGAGGGACCGAAAGAGAGAGAGAAACACAACGTCGGGTGAGAGCATCGCTGAACAGTTTCGCTTTCATTTCCCTCTTTAGCCGAAGGCAAAGGTAGTCGCTTCGAGGGTGGGAGGGATCCCGATGCCCGAGGGAAGGCAAGGCAAGGCAAGGCGAGGCAAGGCAAGGCAAGGAAAGAGGGTGAAATCGTATCACCGAAGGATGAGAGAGTTAGAGCACTATGAAAGAAAGAGAGACAGAGAGAGGGAGATAGATAGAGAGAGCTGCGAATAGAAAGTCGAAGAAAGATACCGGAACTCGGTTAGAAAAAGAGAAGCCGAGGCTAAAAGGAGGGTGGTACTATTGAATGAGAGGGTGGGACGGTGCAGGGCTCGCGAAAAAGAGGAGAACATACCCTCGACTGTGTAAAACACAGAGGTTCGCGGTGCCGAAGCGAGTTTGTGTTTAAAAAACGGCCTCTCTTCCTCCCTTTCTCCTTCCTTCCTTGTCCCATTCCCTTCTTTTCTAGCACCCCCTTCTGCGCTCCTTGCCCTGCTCGAATCTTCTCGACATGCCCTTACCCCTTTCACCCCACGTGCTTCTTCTATTCGTCAGCAACCGAGGACGACCTCCGCGATAATTCTCGTCGCGCGCTGGTCGGTTCTCGCGCGCGAGCTTTCTTTCTTTCTCCCTTCTATTTTTTTCTTCGTTCCTCTACTTCCTTCTTTCCTTCCTTTTTTTCTTTTTTTTTTTTTTGCTATTTTCCACTGACAGCAACCGCGTGCGCGCGGCGTGCCGCGGATCACGGACAAATGCGTACTTTACGCGTACACGCGCTTCCACGTCGAGGAACGAGAAAGCGAGAGTGAGAGCGGAGGGTAGTGCGAGAGGGAGCGAGAGCGCGGGCGCGTGAGAGGGTGAAGGATGAGTTCCTTTGTGGCCGCCTAGATTAAAGGCAGACGCTGATGGGCCGTCAAAGGAAACTATTAGCGTAGAAGGTAATGCAATATTTTTTCCCTCCCCGCAGGCTGGATTTCTCCGGGAGAGTAGGCGACGCTCTCCCGAGGAGAAACGACGAGATGTGCGCCTACACGTACGCGTGTATATTGGCCGGACGAACGTGGTGAGAGATGATGGCGTTTTTTAAGGCTCTCTCGCTCCTTTTCTCGTCGGAACAGGCATAGCGGCCGAGAAATTTTTCTCCGCTAGCGCCGCTTGCTATTTATTAACATCCGATTAATAATGGCTTTACGCATCGGAACTCGTTCGAACGAACGAACGAACGAGTCGCGACGGATAATTAATATCATTATGCCCTGTGAAACACAAAGAGCGGAGTTACGACATTTAATTAACAATATTACGAATCGCAGGATGGTGAACGGGAGCGGGGGGGGGGTGGTTGGGATGGGCGGTTGGGTGGTCGGACGGGTGGGCAGCGGCGAGGGGATATAAAGAGAAACAACGGTGTGTTTTTCCTGGCGATAGGCGAGCCAGGTATGATCGAGGGGGTGGAAACGGGGGTCCGCCTGTATAACCGGCGTGTCGAGGGTGGCAGAGGGGCACCGAGGGGGCAAAGAAGAGCGACAAAAAATTGACTTTGCCAAAAGCCGGCATCGGTCGTGATCGTTCTCATTGGCCGGCAGCGAAAAAATCCCATCGAATCAGCGGACGAGGTGAGATTTGCAATTAAAACGCGGGATGGTATACCACGGGCGGAGGGTGACGGAGGGTGGCGGCGAGCCGGGGCTGTTAAGCGGGAAGGGGTAGGCGGATACCGCCGACCGAAAGGGCGCAATAAATGTACGCATTGCGCAGAATTAGTTGATTAAAATATAAAAGAAGAGCGGTGGGGATGGAGGAGGGTTCGGCACGGGCGGGGTGGCGCGGCGGGAGGGGTGGCGGATAGGCGCCAGAAGGAGAAATCTCTTTTCCCCTCTCGCTTTTGCTCCTCTTCTCTCTGGACCGGCAACAGCGGGGAGAAGGTAGAACGCGCCGGAGAGAAAGAGAAAGAACAAGACTAGGCGGGAGAGCGCAGCAGCCCGGGAAAAGAAATAATCTGCGAGCTGTATTGACGTTTCTAGTCTAACTCTGATTGAATTATGCATGAGCACACCGAGATGCCGAGAGCTACCCTTCTCTTTTCCTCCCTACGCGCATAATTTTCTCCCTGCGTACAGAAATATAATGTACGCGTACACCTACGTGCACAGGATCGTCTAAAAAAAGGACTCTGCCAACACCGGGTGCGTGTAATGTTCGCGAAAATCGTCGAAGCGGCGGTGCTCGATTATACCTATAGCTTTCAGAAAATAAAAAAAAAAAAAAAAAAGAAAAGAGAGGAAAAAAAAGTCGGCTACGCGGGCAGAGGGTTCTTCGTCGAATTTGGTTCTAGTCGCGTCTCATCTCTTTCGTTCTGCAAACTTTTCCATTCTCCGTCGAATATCATACGGTCGCGTAATTTATACACGCATAGATCGCCGATGATCCTACACACGCGCGCATCGGGCGCAACAATACCCGTCGAATGACATTCGTTATCATCGTTTGCCATCCCCGGCGTCCGTCCGATATCGCGAAACGATCGGAATCGCAGTAACACTCGCGCCAATTTTTTTCCTCCTTTGCCAAAGTTGAGTTATGGGTATACGCGAAACGTCGTAGCCTTTGATTTACGGGGAACGCTTTCAATCGGAGTCGCGGTAAGATCGACGACGCGGCGTCCATGAGAGGACGAGCCACTCGTAGGTTCCCCGACACGCGTCGGTTCGCGTGCCTTTGAAAATGCCAGAGGGAAAAGCGGCACCGATATGAGCAAGCAACGAATATACGCATCGTGCTCTACCACCGGTACGAGTTGAAAAAAAAAAGTTGAAGCCTCTTAGCTACCCCTGGCAACTTCGTCGCCTGCCTGCCTGCCTGCCTGCCTGCCTGCCTGCCTGCCTGCTTGCCTGCCTGCCTGCCTGCCTGCGTCTCCCCTTCGACGTTCTTTCACCGTAGCAGTCTCGAGTAATGCACATATATATATATATATTTCTTTTTTTCGCGTTTCTCTAACTAATTTCCCAAGAATGCCGGTGTGTTTGCGCAGCATGGAATCTTACGGAAACAGCTTCTTTCCTTTCTCGAGCGGTATACCTTCTATTTTCACTGTTTTCACGGAAGTTACGCGAACGTCCATAGCCGACGAGCACCGTACCGGCTATCGTATATTCTTCGACGAGAATACTCGTACGTTGTAACCGTGGACGATTTATGCAGGAAATCTGCCGCGAGGGATCGCGCGAACGAAGAAGGGGTGTCGTTAGAAAAATATTTTTCTTGCCGAGAATCGTTCGATCGTCGCAGGCGACCGTCCATCGTATTTTCTAGTCGTCCGCCCATCGAAACGCGTGTCTCCTTCGCACGCACAGGAAAGGAAAGCTCGAGGTTCCGCTATTAATAGATAAATCCAGGCCAGGGGAGAAACGCAACGCGTTCGACGGTCATCGATGCGTGCAAGAAGGGAAGGGTAGAAAGCGGTTCACGGTATCGGGAAGGGTTGGTTCGCGGTGCGTGTATCTCGCGTAGGTGCGTAAAGAAACGCGCGAAAATCTTGTCGACCGGTGTCATCGACATCTCCGTCCCGGGAGAGATCCTTTTTACACCCGATTGGAAAAGGATCCGATGAACGGTAATACCACGAACCATCAGTCAACCAACGCAACGTGCCGTAAGTTGCGCGCGAAACCGACGACAGATTATCGATAATCACGAGATGCGTTCTTTCGTGAAAACCGGTAGCGATTATCGTTTCTTTCGGCTGTAAGGACAACCGGTGAAACTCGATCAAAAGGCTTACTCACGGAATTGTGCTTCTTTCGAGAAATTCCCGATTTTCCGAAAGGTTAAAGCGAAAACGCTCGGTAACCGCTTTAGTAAATTCGATTCATCGATTCGTCGGACGTACGTAAGGATTAACCGGCTATTTCAGATGCTCGAAGCGTCGTGTCGTCCGATATCGGACCGCCGCCGCTTATCGCGTAGATATTGCGTCGATACCGAGCGAACGCAATTAATAGTCGTTTTCCTTGGTTTAATTTATTAATCGAATATTTACGACAAGCCCGACAACCGAGCACCGGCGTATGCGTGGCAATGGCAGCAGGGCAAGAGGAGAGGGAACGCAATTATCATAGAAACAGAAAGACCTCTCCTCCGTGTTTGTTTAACTGTCGAGATAATTATGAAATGCATTCGTTGTTACGGCAAAATAACGATAGGTATATACTTTCTACGGTAATGCGACTAATTATTATAAATGGTCATGTTAATTTATAAACGAAATTCATCGAATTACGCGAACGCCGGAGGCTTCGGAGGGGGCGAGGAGGTGGCACGAGAAGGTAAAGGGTGGTGGTCGGAACTAGCGCGATAGGCAGTCGGGGTGAAACGCGTCAAATGGAAATGCATGTTTTTTGCCGCTTTAGTAAAATCAGGGGTGCAGGAATTACGTCTCTCTGATGCTCAGCGCGCGAGTTTTATTATGCATTTACACACTTATACAGCCAGTGTAACTACGCATCGCTCTCTGGCAAGCCAACCCGCGACAGGGGCTGGCTGCCAGAGGGATGTTGAATCTCCCACCATCGTGGTCCAGGTACATCCCCACCAGCCGACCGCCGATGAGGGAGTTTCGCGTCTAGTACTAAAAACGAGGATCGATACTAAAATGCTTTAAACTCCTGAATTTTATATCCGACCGAGAGTTGCCAGGCCTAACGCGCTCCACCCTGCTGGTTCTCCGTTTTTTCCCATTCGGTTCAAGGACAGCCGAAACACGCGTCTCCTCGATGCCGTAGCGCCCCAAAGGCGATCATCCTCGCGAACATCCGTCCCAAGCGATCCACGATTTTTATCGAATCGTTCGAACTCGGAACTCGTTTCGAACGTTCTCCGACGTATCGATTCGTTGCCACCCTTCCTTGGTTTTCCTTTATTTGCTTTATAGGGTATCGGTTTCGCGGATTTCCTATCGTTGTTTGTCCTACTCGTTCTCAACAAGGAGCTACGAGCGTCGGAGTTGGAGTCAGCTGCTCGAAGGGTGACTTCCGTTTAGAAGAAAGACCAGGGAACAGAGTTGGTGTCGTTAATCGTCGGCCTATTTTCTTAGCTCGACGAAGGAACAGAAGGGGAAGGAAGAAAGATTTTTCAACGACAAGCGCCGCGGAGGCCCACGAGCAACGATTCTCGACTCGTGGGTGGGCACTCGAGAGAGATCCAAAGGGCTGCCGAATGTCTGCCACCAGTTCTCTACGCAACTTTCCTCCCTTGCTTGGCAAGCCGACCCTATAGCATCGAGCGTGGAGAACGCAAGAAGAAAGTAGAAGGAAGAAACCGAAAGGCGTGCCGTGCGAGAGAGGGAAAGAGAGAGGAGGAAGAACGAGGGTTGTGGAGACGACGCGGGGGCGAAGCGCCCCTTGTTTCATTCCGCTTTTTAATAAGGACCTCGTTTGGAACTCTAGGCTTTAAATAGATCAATACCTACGTACTTCATCCCTGGCAACGAACCCATCCCGCTCCCGCTCGTTCCAGCCCCCTAGCCACCCTTTTTACCCCGCGTTCAACTTCTCTCTTTCTCGCTTTTCCACCCTCTTCCTCTGCCCGTCCTGCTCTCTTTCTCTTTCCACCCGCTCTCTTTCCTCTACTCTTCGCTCTCTAGTTCCCCTTTACCTCTCGCGTCGTTCAGCTCTGTCCTTCCTCGCTCTCGTAACTCTCTCTCTCCCTTTCTTCCACGGGTTCGTCGCGTGTTCCACCCCACCGTATCCCTTGCCCTACAACTCATCCGCGACGAACCTACACCCTTTTTCGCGATTCCCCTCCGACCACCCTCGAGCGGACGCGTATCCGTTTGCAAACGTAGCCTACGCACGAGCTCGTCCCGCGTATCCGTACGCGCGCCTGCCTATTAGTATGTACGGTTCACCGTACGCTCGGTGTCTCTCCGCAAAACACCCTTTTTCGCCGCGTCGCTGCCGATAGTGGCACCGCTGCTTGCCTACCAGCGTCCTGCTTTTTCCCTTTTTCTACGCTTTTTTCCTTCCTCCTTCGTCGTTTTATTTTTCCTTTTTTTTTTCTTTTTTCGCTACTACCCCTCGCCGTCCGTTGCCAGCCTTCCTCGCGCCCCTCGGCCACCCTCCAGCCTCGTTCTCGGGCTCTCTGCGTGAATGGGCGAAATGTAGGTAGGAGCCCGTTTTCGCTTTCTATACGGCACCCGGCGAAAACGAGAGTCACGTACGCTCCGGAGTACCGACGCCGGTAGCATCACGCACCGACACACGTGGTCGACCAACCTCTCACCTTTCCACCCCCGTTCTCCCCTATCGCCAACCGGCCGTCCGTTTATCTAACTGTTTCTCTATTAATCCCACTGCGTGACATAACTTTAGTCATTGAAATTCCATGATATTTATCGCAATTCTGCTCTTTTCTCTATTGAGAACTAATTTACAGTGAACGGATTTGCTTACGAGAACCTGTTAGCTTGACGGACGTAGGGCTTTCTTCTTTTACGAAAAAAAACTATCGTAGATCCTCGGTGGAAATGCGTATGGAAGTCGGTCAGCGCGTGTACACGGCGCGAGCAGGCGATTCGCGAGTCGGTGAAAGCGGAAGACGGTGAAAGAGAAACGCGTAGAATTTTGAAGGTTGGCAGGGAGAGCCCAGGGTAAAGGACGGAAGGCAAACGCATCGTAAATAGCCAGAATGATTGATCGGCCTCCTCTAAACGCGAGGGTCAGCTATGATCGTGGCGTTTGTACGCCCGTTATCAGGCAATTAGTAGTCGAGCCGGCTCTTAATCTAACCAATTCGCTGCTCCGCGGCCCGAGTACGTTATCCTCGTATAGTTTGATATCCGAGATATACGCGGCGCGTATTTTTCGTTACGTGGAGTTTCGGTGGCAACGATAAATCCATTTTTTCGCCGACAATATGGAATGGCGAGCGCTCGCCGTTTCACCAGACACATTTTATTAATTTTAACGGGCCGTCGTTGATTCGAGAGGCATACATACGGGACACGGACTGAAAATCATTAATTGTTGCTGCCGCCAATTCGTGTAAGTGATCGGTTCAATAAATATGTTTCAATTAATTAAAGCGAAATCAAGTTTGGTCCATCGAACTTTTCACGATTCGAAAACGGTCCGCTCGAAATCGTCGCGACAGGGTCAAATGGCAGATGAAGGGGTCTCCCGTGGCACGCCGACCGTTTCCAGCATATGTTCCGGCCGTTTATCCGAGCGTTGAAGGCGAGTCACGTAATTCCGTGGCCGATGAGGCGAACGCCGGGATGGTGACCGGGATTGGTCGTGCGATTTGTATTTTTTTAGGGTCAAAGGGGAACGGTGATGGGCGAGAGAGAGAATCAGAAGGGCGTTGAATTCTCTCCCGATCGCTCCCTATTTTTCTCTCTCTTTTTTCACGGACGTTCGGCCCGGAAAGGGTGATTTGTCGACCTGACCTCGAGAACCGTGAGAGCGTCCTTGACCTATCGACGTCGACGCGCGACGTCGCCCACCCGAAAGCTATCCGGTTTCTCCTTTCTTTACGATCGGTTCGACGAAATGTCGTTTCGATCGACGAATATGGTGCGGCCAGGAATCGAAGCGAGAAAAGAGAAGAAACCAGGCGATTTGCACGGTGTTTTCGCATCGGTCGTTCGCGCGAACCGCGAAACCGGAAGCGACCGAAGCACCGTGGAACAAGTATCGTTGAGAAGGCGATGTTGTCGTTATCGTTGTCAGGGATGACGGCGTGCTTGCCAAGCCAGCAGTCAGTCAACCGGGCAGCCAGTGCGCGAACGGAGTCGAACCGAGACGAGAGGAGACGAGACGAGACGAGACGAGGCGAGACGAGGCGAGCCAGGGCGTGCATACATCCATGGGCCGTATAATTTCCGCGGGTCGCCGCAAAATCAATAAAAGAAACATTACATCGGCGGCTGGCAGTACTGAGCTTGGCAGCGGCCATGGGATTGGATGGGGAAAACGAGATGGGAATGGGTCGCGCAAGCGTTGCTAGAAACTCTGACAGCGGCACGGGGCTCCACTGGCTCGACCGTTCGACCATCGAAAGAGGAAAAAGGAAAGGGAAAGAAGAACCGGAGGAGTTGGAACAGCAGCAGCGGCAGCAGCCGCCGCGGCAGCGGCTTCACCAGGAGGAGGAGGCGGCGGCGCAGAAGGAGGAGGAAAGGAAAGCAGCCGGAGGAAAGCAGTGAGTCTTATGAAATATGGCCTCCTTACGAAGGAGTCTGTACTCGCTCTCCTGGGCTAGGGAGCGGCTGTGAGGGGATACAGAGAACAGAGTATGCCGAGAGAAGAAGACGAATATCAGGCACGATGAGAAACAGGAAAGAAAGAGAGAGAGAGAGAGAGAGAGAGAGAAGACCAAGGAAACGAACTTTAAACGAATATCTTGGTTAGCGTGTTCTAACACGATCTCTCCTACCAACTAATTCGCAGTTAGATTATACGATTTCGAAAGTTGAGTCTCGAAAAATGTTTTCTACCAGTTGTTCTTTCCAAATGTATTTCTCCTTCTCGTCGGATAAGACGAGACACGTATATCGGAATTTTGTTTGATCTCGTAAAGAGAGGAACATGCACGGTGGCTGGTTAAGTCACGCTTTATTATTCCAGAAATATCTAGGCTAGTATTGTTCGTGGGTAGACAACGGTCTCTGGTGTCCCG
Source organism: Bombus bifarius (assembly GCF_011952205.1). Lineage (NCBI taxonomy): Eukaryota > Metazoa > Arthropoda > Insecta > Hymenoptera > Apidae > Bombus > Bombus bifarius. Next base: position 2,189,258 of record NW_022885586.1, on the reverse strand, counting down.
TTGGCAGCGGCAAAGGCAAGCCGCTATTATTCCGATTGCGAGCAACAAGGTGCACCACTTGTGGCTCGAGCGGCAAACGAAACACCTACGTCAGTATCGGTTCCCCGAGCAAAGCCGAGCGAACGGGGTGGGTCTAAGGCTGGGGTAGGTTGCTCGACGATACAACGAGCTCGAGTAGCAACGTACAATCGAACGAGTTGGTCGATAGAACGAGGAGACGAGTGTAAGAGCAGCGCGAATGCCGGGGATACCGGACAGAGGAAATGAGAAACCCGCCCTTTCGAAGGCCAGACAAAAGGAAAAAGCAAGGGGAGAGGAGTTTGTCCGTCACTCAGCGCGGATATTTATCGAACAACTCGATTTCTTGCACGGGATCGATCCTTCCACGCGTTGTCATCGAAACTCGAAAGGATTTTGAAAAAGTTAAGGGTACGCTTTACCCGCTCTCGAAAAGAGTGCTCTTCCTGCACTTACTCGATACCGAGTGGCAAGTGTAATTGCACAGACGTTATCGTACGTTCAGTGCACTTGTCCAAGAGAACGATTCTCTTCGGTATCAAAGCTACACTTGCCACTCTACCAGTGCTGACTTTCCATTCTATCAGAGTTTCTACGAAGAATGCTTTTTTTCTTTGCCTATAGACTCTTGCACGATGTTTGCCTATACTCGAAGTCTAGGGTCTAGCCCCGTCTATCGATTTCCCTGTACAATTTCGCACACGAACTGTCGGCTATATTCGAGGTGCGACAGGTTCGAGCAACCGACTCGTTTCCATAAGCTTACGACGTCCGCTTATCGGGCTTTATATCCGCGGTCGAATCTCGGATAACGCCCGACTCGCGTGTAGAGGTTGGTTTTCTACCGGTACACGCGCGTTCTTGGTGGCGTGTGTGCGGCAATTAGCGTGTACCAGTGGTCAACACCGGGTCTTCGATGCTCAGCGACGACGTTTTATCGGTCCTTTTCTCCGCCCCGCAAACCAATAAATCCTTTGTCGGAAACGGAAATATTCGACGCGCACTTTTCAAGGCGTCGCTTTAGAATTTTCGCTTGATATTCACCCGGTGGCGACACGATTTTAAATTCACGTTGAAAGTATCACGCGTCGAATTTGCGAATAGTTACATATTTTATGTAGACGCGGCGGCGATGCAATCGAAATTCGCCATTTTTTCGCCCGATAACATGGCGGCTGGGAAGTTTGGACGTAAGCGATCGGTCCGATAGAAATCTATGGCTACGATCAAATCTCTGGAGGAAAGAATGCCGCGTAAAACGAACGCCTGTTGTTCTCGAATTTTATGGGCTACATAAAATTCGTACGCCTATGACGTATCTCTCGTGCTTTCTCTTCTTCTTCTTCTTCTTCTTCTACTCCTTTTTCTCCTCCTTCCTCGAGACGCGTTCTCAAAGCGTGACGCGACAGCTGCGCCAACAGCTTCACGAAAATCGCGTAACCGTCGCCGGTTTATCGCGTACCTACGAAGCAGGGGTTGTGGATATCGAGTGTCACGAACATCGAAACACCTTGTTCGACGGCAGCACTCTGGATCCCGTCATATTTTGCGGGAAGCTATCGTTTACCATGGAAAACGATCGTCTTTGATCGCGAACGTGAGATTGGTTTCGCGCGCAATTCATAAAAAGTCGTGAGTCTTCGTGGCGTTGCGCGATGCTAAACGAACATCGTCAATGGAATCTGATAAATTAACTTGATACTCGATCGAAAGAATGGCGATCGAGAACGATACGAAAGAAAGGGGAATAGGGTCGGTGTAGCAAAGACGCAAAGTACCGTGACCAAGACGAAAATTTGCGAACCACTGTAAAAACTAGTTGGCGTTCTTGCGGCCAAAGAAGTCGAAAACCTCCCGTGAACCCTACGTACCCCCCACCATCGGTGCAGGCTCCTTTCTTTCGTTTCGTTGGGCCCACTCCTCGATGGTCGGGCCCGAGCGTGCACCTAAAATGCATGCTAGGCTTTCCCCTCGGGCTCGCGCCCCCGCCCACCAAAAATTCTCCCCACCAAAGCGTTGCTAGGCATCTTCTCCTGGTTGCCACGGCCCCGCGTACTCGAATCTCCTTTCCCTTTGACGATCGGTCCCCTACCTAGCGATGGGCTCAACGCGATTCCAACTCATCATGGGAGCTTTCCCGTTGCATCGAAAGTTACCGCGAAAATGTTCCGTACCTCCTAACTTTTTCCTATTCTCGAAGCAACTAAATCCGAACGACGTTGACCATGCCAAAAAAAAAAAAAAAAAAAAAACGAGACTACGTGGTATGTGTAACACGGAGTGAAATAATCTAAACACGATGCAACTTCGATCCGTAGATGTCGAACGATATCGAAGGCTGTTAACCGAAACCAGTGCCTCGAGATTTCCACGTGTCTCCGGCATTTTAAAATTCATCCGACATTCGTAGCGACACGAGTCTTCTCACGAGCGAGTTGCTTGAAAACTCGCAAGAGAGAGGCGTAGAGAGAGAATTGAACGGCCATCGCTATCCCTACCCCGTAACCAACCCCTGTCCCCCCGTGCTGCAAAGCGTACCATTGGTCTCTCGCTGCCAAATAGTCCCAAAATGCATCGGTGCCCCGTTCCTCGTCCCTCTAACCGCCCGCACCGATGCGAGAGACCGAGACGGAGGGGCCCAAGTGCAACGGCTTCGAACTTCTACACCACGCTACGGTACTCGTAGCCAACCACTACCACTACGATCGACCATCGCGATCACCTTCTTCTACTGCTTTAACTTTTGCGCTGCTGCTTCTGCTTGGCCCTCTTTCCCCTTGCTCCCTTCTCTTCGTATATGCAGTTCCCAAAGCCAGTTCACCGAGCGCTCCCCTCTAGTTGCTAGGTCCACTTGCCCGCTTTCTTCGCAAATAGGCATGTAGGTATATAACTTATACCCACTTGCACGATCGCTGGTATCGGAGAACCAGCGTGGGCAAACCCCACCTTAGGTGCAACGGCCTAAATGCAAGTTGTTCCCGGGGCTACGTTTCTCTGGCCCGGACCCTGTTCGCTGCTTCTTGCTACCTTGCTGCCGTTCCAACCTTCCTCCTTTCCCACATCCTCCTCTTAGATCCTACGATCGTTCTATAACTTTTCTGCCGTATTTTCGCACGCACCGACGTTTGCCACATTTTGCTAACGTCTCTTAATTTGCTAAGTTGTATGTATGGCAGGATTGGTAGAAAAGAAATTGAACGTTAGAAGGGTAAAAGTTCCGAGAAAAAGATACAAGTTCGACTACGTATTTGGTACGAAAATCCAGCTATTTCTGGACAATGCAAGATACGTATCCCAATTTCGTCGCGTCTGAAGATTGTTCGTATCTATGTATTTGGAGCGACGCGGGGCATCACGCTGCATACTAGATAACGATTAGCCGTGTTATTGAAATTTCCTTGCGGTTTGATAAATTTTCGACGATAAAGCGACCGAGTCCGTTAGAGCGCGTGGGACTTCTCTTATGACACTCGTGACTGCGTTCTCTCTGTTTCGAGCGACGAATCTAATCAAACACAGCAGACGCTCCGAGTGCAAGAAATCGACGCGAAGCCACGCCTTGGCCACTCGTTGCATGAAAACTTCCAGACGGCCTGCTATGTGGGCCATTTAAACGGGTCATGGTTCCGTTTAGAAACGTGTCAAGTACAAGCCTTTCAAAACGAGATAACGTTCTGTTTAGACGCTTTGTTCCTACGTACTTTGCTCCGTTTCTCGGAAAAATTAGAAAAGAAGAAACCAGAATCATCTTACGTTTCTTTATTTATTTACCGTTCGACCGGTATTTTCCAATCGTTCTTGCGAAGCGAACTCGATGAAATAGAATACACGGTGTACGTAGTTTTGTGCGTAAAATACAACGAGATCGAACGGAAAACCGGCACGTCGGGAAGAAAGGAGACCGAGGCTCCGCAAGAAATCGACGCAAGAAAAAATTGCAAGCCAGATGCGGCCCTGTCTCTTTGCTAGAGTCCCCTCTCCGAATCGAGGCTGCACCTAAATGCGCTATCCCTCCGTGGCTCGTCGTTGCGCTTCGGTGCCCCACCAAACGCATTCCTCCTATTTGGGCCCCCCACCATACCGGGCCGAAAAGTGCAACGGCCTAAATTCACGTAGGGGAAGGTAACAAGGGCCTTGGGCTTCTCCCACCCATGGCCCGGTGCAACAACCTAATTTCTAGAGGCTCCTCTCTCCCCTCGGCCGGCCGTTTTGGTTGGCCTCCTCCTCCGCTCCTCCTCCTCCTCCACCGCCTCCGTTTTCATCCTCTGGATACCCCCGTGCTCCTCTTCCCTATCGTGGGTTCTTCGTTACCCTCTAGCCCCTCCGCGCTCGCTCTACTCGTCCACGAGGAGTTCAGACGTTCCTCGAGCAACCGCTGGAGGAATCATCGTGCTTCTTCTATTTAATGCAATCGCTAGTCGGTTTTCGGCAACGTTACCCGTCCCCCTGGCCCCTCGGCTGGCTCCTCGGTTCGCTTGAGGCCGTGCCGCGCCGCGTCGAACCGAGCCACAGTGCGTTCCGCTTCCATCCGTTCTTTCTCTCTTTCCCTCGTTCGGCTCTCCTCTTCCTTCTTTTTCTTCCATTCCGTGCAATCGTCTCGGCTTACTAGCAGCGAGTCGTGCATGCAATACGATGCCCTCGTGTACTACGGCTAGCACGAAGCCCTTGCCGCCGTCCTCTTCGCCTTCCTCGGCTTCGAACGCCGGGCCCGTCCTCGATTCCTCCTGAGAACCGAGAGAGCTTTTCAACCGACTTCGCATTCTTCGCGCAGATCAACGCAACGGCTCGCCATTGGCGAGACCACGGAATTTAAATGACCCGACGAACTCGCGAATCAACCGCTAGCTCTTACGCTATGGTTACGTTGGACGCGTGCTTTGACGAACTGTCTTTCCGGCGAATGAAACTTCCCGACGCCGAAGTGTACACACACTCGTAAGAATCTGTATACGTGTTCGAACGCTTCGACGTTCTCGTTGGAACGACAGTTCGTCAGATCACGCGTTGCAATCACATGGATTTAGCGACACGCGTGCATCGAGACGATGCGAGAAGACACGAGCGTAAATCTTTGAAGATGTCCGGGTTAATAGACCACTTGACAGACAGAATTTCTCTTGCAATTTGAATCGATAGATCTTCTGACAATTAAAACTTCGTTAGCTCTATTCAATTCACGATCGATAGACCACTTGGCAGATGAAACGTCCCTCCCTAGCTTTATGCAATTGGAACCAATAGACTGCTTGATAGACAGAAACTTCTCTAGGTCTATGCACGTAGTTCGAAGTTTCATAAATCGCCGTTTCTCTTTCATACTCCTCCTCTTCGGCGTATAGAGTCGGACACTGATCCAGAATAATAACTGATATCGATAAATATTTAGCGTTGAGCGATAGCAAGGCGCAGTTACGTTGACGTAAGTGCACAACCGGTCGAAGGGATTTATTCCATCGGATTCGAGGACGGAAGGCAGCACAGCTCGCTCTATGGTGCCTCGAGAGGAGAAGGCGTAACGTCGTTACACAAGACGTTCCTGCAAGATGCCTCGTCCCCCTTCCCATGCTCACTGTGCAACTTTCGTTCGATAAAACGCCCCCTCGGGGAACATAGAACCTTCCGGGGCCTGTCTGCTATACGCTTTCGAATTTCACGCGAGAATCGGCCGATTTTTAACAGGGCGGCGTAGGAATATTCGAAAGCAAGCCTGATCGACTTTTACCAATGGAATACGCGACGCGGTATTAGAGATCTGCGAAAAAAACATCCTCAATCAGGATGTACTGTATCAGGATGTACAGCAAATTACCGAAAGCTAGTTCAGAATCGTGCAATTATCCGAATCACATTGTGGTTAATACATGGGCTACAGAGCTGATCGCCAAACGTAAAACACAGACGTCGAAATCCGTGGAAAAATTCATTATTATAAGCAGGCGTTATCAGATTTCTATCGTATTTGTTATCAATTAATTCCACATTTCGATTCAGATTTTAGGTTCTCCGAATTTCGTACGAAACTTCGTCGATGTTCGATCAACGGGTTTGCGGGCAGCCGTTAACTCATAAAAATAGTTCTCGCAAATTCTTGTATCGCTATCTTGCGCGAATGCAAAGTCATGGTTGATTGACCATTTCCTTGACAAAATTCGAACCAATTGTCACATTTTGGCGTATTGTATCGCCACGAATTTACGTTCGTTAATTCTTTGATTTCCAACAACTTCGAGATGACGAAATTTTATCTACGAAATTTTATTAACAACCAAAGAACGAGAATGATTTTTGCAAGGTTTATCGACTCCCTGTGAGTCCGGGAGAAGAATAGGCTCAACGTAATCCCTGCGTGTCGTAAAAGGCGACTAAAAGGGAAACCGGTAGAAGAATGAAGATCCAAAGTCAATGACGTCTCGGGAAGACGTCGCTGTCTCTGGAATCTAATAACCTGGATAATAATAAAACAGCAGAAATACTCGAAACAGCAGCGACAGCCAGGACAATATTACGAGAGAAATAGAAGAACGTGTGATTTGCTAAATAACGACCCGTCTTTAAAACCACTCACCTGTAAACGAAGCTAGTTAATTAAATAATAATTATCGTTCGCCGGTTTTCAATGGCATTCTTTCCAACACCGTTCCAAGATCGTTGCTCGTACAACGTGAGATCGGATCTGCGAAGAAATCATGTTCGCGCTAACGTCCTCGCGTAGAGGTGTCTTTACTCACCGAGAGGGACTCTGCTCCTCGTAGCCCGTGCTCGGGAAGATCAACGCCCCGACAAAAGTTCTTTGAGCCGGGGACCACCTGCCCGCGAAAGACCCGCCCTGCGTGCATCGACTCTGGTGCATTGCCCTCGTCCTTCGATGTTCGCTTTACTTCACTTGACTTAGCCACTTAGAAACAACGAGGCTGGTAAGACGCGCGATCTAGCAAGTAGTAACGTAAGGAGACAATCGAAATCACGCAGCTCGCCCTTTCGCCGGCCGTGATGCGTAGTCCTTCTATCTCAAAAGTTAATCCTTTCAACTGTGCCAGTCGTCGGACGACCATCTATCCCACGACTTTCTCTACTTACCCTTAATCGCTTCGTTACGACTCCCGATAGATCGAAGCAATGGCTCGCAATAGTCCGACTCTAATCGGAAAACAGACGCAGATTCGACGTGCTGTAAGCGGAGACGATATAACGATCGTTGCATGGACAGGAAGTTCAGAGATTGCTCGATAGGAAGGGAAAACATGCTAAGACGCAGTACTCGTAACGAAATGTAGTAAGTGGAACAATTTTCTGTCTACGTTTCGTCTTCTTAATTATACAAGGAGAATTCATAAAAATTCGAATTTATACGAGTGATCACGGTTTAGTGATAATAGAATCAACCGAAAGCTGAAATTCGACAGGTTTCCAGTATCTAAAAATATAATTTTTAAAGAAGCGAGGACCTCGAAACTCTTCTACGAGTTTCATATCAACTCGGAACTATTCCCTCCTTTCTCTTTCAAAAGTATTCGAATCTTAATAACGACTAATGATTCGGGTGTTCGTATGGCTAAAGAAAATTGATCTATTTTACCGTATCACTTCTACCTGCTGTACAAATAATAGGATTTCGTATTAGAATTTTGATAAACGTAACAGCGGAGATCCTTAATGGTAATCTTCCTAATGTTCTCGGTCTCGATCGTCATCGCCGAGGTAGAATGAGAATTGAGGAATCGAAACGGTGGAAGAAAATCGGCTGAATGGCATCGAATGGTCTGTGGGGCAGATAACCAGTAGCCAGTAGGTAGCGCAGTCGTGCAAGTCGAGTGTTTCGAGGGTTCCGGTGCAACGGCCTTAATCTCTCTAGGGCCGAACTCCCTGCAGCGTGCGTGACTATACTGCGTGCGCGTGTAGGCGTGCTACGTGCGTGCACAGTGCACACGGGCTGCACAAGCGTGTACGTGCACGCTACAAAGCGGAGAAGTTTGCGTGCTGGTACACGCGCGTTGCGTGTGCACCAGGCTCGGTCTCGCAGAATGGCCAAACTTTATTTCCAGAATGTTTGATTTGAGAAAGAAATAGCCGTGACCCGTGGCCGGGAAAAGCCTTACGCTCAGCCTGTAAACTACGCCGAATTTAACGGGTTCTTGATCTTCGATGGTTGGAAAAAAAAATAGTAGCGACCGGCTGATGCTACTTGCACTCACGCTAGTGTATTAATAGAGCGGTCCGCTGCAGCAGAAAACTTTGCGCTACGCCCGCCCGCCCGCTCTGATTCGAAGTTTACATCCAGCCCCGTTAAAAATAGGACACTTGCGTTACGAGAAAACGCAGGTTCGCGTAGTCTTTCGAAAAGTCTTGGTCAGCGGGTAAAAAATTAATTCGAAGATGTTCTTACATCGTGAAAAGAATGGCAATTTTAGGGTAGTTTTACAGCTACGAGGCGCCCTACGTAGGTATAATATTATTGTCGATGTATAGGTAGCAAGTGTGTCAACTCGATTAAATCAATCAAACGCGCATTATGCTGTGTTAGACATGCAGTGTTACGTAATAGATGCACTTAAATTTGAGATATATGCAGTTACAGAATTGTTGCGGGCAAATTCTGTTACAGAAATTTCAACGGTGAAAAAATCCACCTTACGGTCCACGTCGATTATCGCGCGATCTTCGTGTATATGTAGGAAGGAAGAAGGATGTGTGACTGGGATCGTTTCAATACGGATATCGAGGTAAAGGGTGCAGCATTAAGACAGTGTCGGGAAATCGGATGGAAAATTCTATGAGAACACGCTTGAAGGAAAACGAAGATGACCGTTACTTATTGACTGATCTGCGAATACCCGTACGTACACTTTATGCAGCTATCTGGCGATGGTAACAAGGAGAAGAAAGAGAGAGAGAGAGAGAGAGAGAGAGAGAGAGAGAGAGCGGCGCGACGAAACGGAGGACCGATCCTCGAGCCGTGAATTTTGGCTCGATCCGGTCACGGTTCGTGAACGTGCTAAAAAATTTTTCCATTCTTCCCGTGGACAATTGTTTCGTTGCATCCTGTCGGTTCGCGTTCTCCCACAAGCTTCGGCAATGAGGTGGTCGTTCGTGGTTGCGGCTGATCCGTATCTACGAATACGTTTACGATCGTCTCCTCGACAACGAAGAAGAGAGGGAGAAAGGGCGAAGGGATCCTCATAGGTGATTTCGTGAACGTATAAATACAGTTGTACAGGATTTAACGGCGGTGCTAGTCGGGAGGGGAAAAATATGTTCGGTCGTTCGAGAGAACAGCCCTATCTTTTTTTTCTTTTTTTTTTTTTTAATTTTTCAAAAAGCCAATCGCTTAAATCGGGAGGTGATTATAGGATCAGCGAAGCGCGGCGAGGAGGGAAAGGGGTGGCCGGATCTGTATCTCGTTTCGGCGGGTGGCGCGTTATCGACGAGCCGGGCGCATTATATTTTTGCAATTTTATCAAAAAAGAGGAGTGCGCGAGCGTCGAAATAAATGTGCGAGCCATCCGCCGTCGAGCGTGATCAGCATTATCGAATTAACGCGGATGGTCTACGGAACGAAATTTTCGATGGTACCGCGGCGCGTTTGCATTAGCGCGTCCGCTCCAGGGAATATTGCGTTCCGATTGGACGTGCACGCGGAAATCGTGAATGATAAATATTAATTATTTTTGTTTGCCTCCCGCCGCGCGTACCAGCATTAATAACACTTCGATCTGCCCCCGCCCCATCCGCCCACTCGAACAAAACTATAACGTTGCCAGCAAACGAATTGGTTAGCACGGTACCTGTCCATTCGACCTCGCAAAAACGTTAAAATAACAGAGATCTCGCGCGCAACCATCCCCGTCCCCGAGCTGCCGCGGCTCGCCTCATCTCTTGCCCCATAACCCCGCCTTCTCTCATCCCCCTCTAGGCTACATCCGCCACCCCCGGGGACTACGTAACGGTGCTACAATGATCATCGCGCGAATACGTAATTTTCGCAAACAAAGTAGCCGCGCAAATAATAAAACGCCCCTGTTTACCTTGACCGATGCGTTTCTCCGTGCACTCTGTGTATCGCGCTGAGAATTTAATTGCAACACCGGTCGGCTTAAAATAGCATCAGGTTCCGGGTAAAATTCTGTTTTCCAACCAAGATCCTATTAAGTTCTATCCTTTGGCGTTTTTAAGTCTCTGGAGAACGAATCTCGATTTCTGCTACGTTTCGCGTCCGTTCCGTCTCATTTCAGCACGCTACGATACTCACGTGAGAAACCACGAGAACGCTTCGAGAGAGGATCGAAAGCACGGTCGTTGATCGCCTTTACGCACACGACCAGAGGTAATTAATGTCCGGACCGTTCTTGGACGAAAGGATCGGTCCAAAGTGGCAACTCGGTCGGCGTTATAAGCGCGGAAACGCGGAACGTCGACCACCGTGCGACACATGGGAAATTCCAGGATCCCCTTTCATCCTGGGACGTTACTCGCGGATGCATAGAACTTCCCTTTGCTATGTCTATTGAAAAATTCCATGCATCCGTGACTTGCTGCGACACAGGTTAGTTGCTAGGCACGCGTAACACTCGTTCGGATTTCCCGCGCGGGAGTTCCGGCTTATATTTTATTCGTCGAGGTAAAGTTGAATTATTTCTTCACCATAGACGGAATTCGCTTAGCCAGCGTTGTATTCTTATCGTTCGAAGGGTGGAGATATGACTACAAAAGTTTAACGTCTATAAGTAGAATCGAATAAGATTACTCGGCTGATCAAATTTTCAATATCTTAAGGTCTAATTTTAAGCTTTACACGGAATAATCAAGCTCGTTGTACCACTTATATCGCATTATTATATGACACGCTACTGTCTTTGATGCAACGACGAAAGAGTGAGAAAATCTAGCGCACTTTAAGCCCAGTGAGGAAAAATATCGAAGACGAGAATGTTTGCGCGTCGCAATCGTGATTTAACGGGGTGGTTTGCGAGCTAGTTAGGGCGTGGACTTCGTCGAGTTCGATTCGTGAATTCGCTTACGAGACAGTGACGATTATTTCAGATTAACGTATGTATTTCTACTGGCTATTGATTGCTTCTAATAAGATCGATAGACTGTAGACGACAGACTATAGACTGACAAGCCTCTGCGTAAAGGCACATTTTCACGTGACGATAAAAATCACGGCTTTCGTTGTCGTGACACTGTAAGACGAAGCGAATGCAATGCTACGGCAACGCGACTTTAGTTTTTACGACGACAAAAGTCGTGACATGTAGCGTAAAAGTGACGATTTACTGCCACGTGAAAACGTACCTTCAGATTTGGATTTTCCAAGACCGGTGAAAAATCGAGGGATAGGGCTAACACCTGAATTGCAGAATTTTCAAGTTTGCGAAGAGGTGGCGGGAAAAAACTAGACTACAGAGATAATTAAAAGTTAATTAGAAAAAAATTGGGAGGGAATGGAAGCTAACCGCTGCTGTCTACCGCTCTTTCTCAGGTAGCGATTAACCCGAGTTGACGCGCGCGATGTCCGCGTGTCCAGCTAACAACTCGCGCGTAACAAAGTCATAAAGAACGTAGATCTTGGAAACGTATTAATTTCTAGAAATATATTTCCTACAACTTTTTAGTCATTCGGGCCGCAGCTGTGGAAGGCAGCTGTTGGCCATTTGACATTTCTCGAAGCAATTTAGCAAATCCGTCGGATTTATAATTCTATTACTGCGTGGCAATAGAGAAGATGACTGGAACAACATTACGTAAAGGAACATCGCCGTCGCTTACAATCTATCAAATAACCTATTTTCAAATATATCGAACACAGATTGTTCTAAACTTGCTTCTAATCAAATTCAACAGATCGTAAGGCAAATTTATCTTGTCCATGATATCCCGCTGACTCGAATATCTTTACTCAACATCGATGAATTGAAAGATTCTCTCGCTGAACGCGTACCACGGCATAGACGCGGAGAAAGTTTGCGGCGGTCGATAGGGTACGTTGCCGGTCGTAAGAATGTTCAACGAAGCGAAGAATAGTCGGTGAGTCCCGACAACGGCTTAACGTTTCGGGTATGGCCGAAAACTGCGTAAAGGAAGTTCACATGGGTAAGCTCGCACGTTGCTAGACCGAGTACACACCTAATTATAACTATCTTACATCTACCGCATCGTATTATTAAGCCGAAATATATCCGTCGGTTTGTTTGCACGGCGCGTAGGCCGCGCGATACGCGTTACGGCCACGTTTAACAAACGTTTCTGACGAAATTTGCAAGGATGCGCATAATAATCGTCCATTATGCAGTCACTTACGTCCGGGAAGAGGGGTTCCCACGCACTGTCCAATCACATAATCGCGGTCAGCCGCGGCCGATCGATCGAAATCGACTTCGGAATAGTCATCCTGCGGAAAATGTTTTTCGTCCGATTTCACCGCTGATCGGTGGTGAAGAAATAAAGCAAAAAAGCCGGGGAAAAAAGCTGAAAAGCGAGAGGTGAAAAAAAAGGAAGATGATCTCGCGTGGCGTGAAAATAAAAACACGACCGCGAAAAACTCGATTGGATTAAAAAGCGTCTGGCGTGAAACAAATTTAAAACGTTTAACCGTGAACATCGATTTTTATACGCGATATAGAAGGCAGATTTTCATCGTCCGTGAATTTAACAAGCTGTGTACACGATTTGGCGGGTTAACTTATGCCGTGATGTGGTGCTCGTTTTTCCATCGGTGTTTTTATCCTATTTTTCATTCTTGCTATTCCATCTCTCATTTTCTCTCTCTGTCTCTCTCTCTTTCTCTGTGTTTCTCCCTCTCTGACGCTGTCCCTGTCTCGTTTCCTCATTTTTTCGCTCGTTCGTTCAAAGGAAAAGGAAAGAACAGATACGATGGAGAAAAATGATTCACGAATTTCGCGAGGAAACGGATTCGCGTCGTATGCCGTTAAAAACCGTTCGATAATGCAAGTGCTCGATCGCAAAGGAAGCACACGACGAAATATCAATTTTCGTAAACATTCCGTTGCGTCGAATGTTGCAACATTCCACGTAACCTTATTTATAGGAAACTGGTTGGCGTTTTCGCGACAGGCGGTAAATTCGTCGACTTGCCGCGGGTATCGATGGTAGAGAACGAAAAAAGAGAAGAAACACAGGCAAATCCGAGATGCGCAGCTTTTCGGTGAAAGTCGAGATATCAGTGAATCTCCCAATAAATTCACGAACCTGTTCCGTTCGCGTAAAGCTTGGCCGGGAACGAACGTCTACGCCGATCGTTGCATGGAAACGGGAGTTAGGCATCGTCGCAAATTTACAACGATCAGCGCGGTTATGTGCGTAATTTATGCAACGGTGTCGCGAAATCTGCAAACAAGTCTAAAAATCGCGCGCGCCTCTATGGGCCCCGTTTCAGCGATTTCATAACCAGTCTTGCATCACCCGGCTTCGGGCCGAACGTTCATGCTTATCCGATGAATGTTTGCCAGATTGTGTTGCTCCACTACCCGCTTTGTAGTGCACGAGGTCGTGTTTAATGTCGCGCGCCGGCTGCATTCAGCCAATCACGCGCAATATGCACGATACGTACTTGTAGAAACTTGCGCCGCTACCTCAAGGTGCACGCGGTTACAGGACTTTTTGCACCTTCGTGAATAAAGTCCGAGTCAGGCCATCACCTGGCCGACGAACCGGCTAAAGTTGCCCCTCGATCGAACCACAGTGATCTTCTAATTACAAAAACAGCATCCACGATACCCAGACAGGGACTGCTCGATTTTGTTCCTTTTCCTTAAAATTTGATCTTTTCCACCTTGGCGAATAAAGCTCGAAACAGCTGAAGTTGGCTGTGAACCAAATGGCTACCTCGATCTCCTAATTGCGAAAGCAATATCCACGATACTCGAACGCGTGCCGCCATTTCCTTAAAATTTGACTTTCTCCACTTTCGTAAATAAAATCACAATTCGTCAATTATCGTTTGGCCGACGAACCAGCTGAAATCGGACTTTGATCGAGCCATCGTTATTTCCTAATTACAAAACCGTAGCGACCACGATGCTAAATGACGATACCGAGGCGAAGGCTTTGCGATCTTGACGATGCCGCGCGATTGTGTTCGGTCGATTTTGTAGAAAGTCGAAAGATTATCTAACTCGAAACTACCCCAGCTTATTACAATTGTTGCTATTATAATGGACGCTTACGTTGATCGGATATCCGGCGCTCGTTACGACCGTAACGTTTCATTTATTAACTCGAACGTATGCGGTTAAGCGACGGGGCTCGTCTATAGAGTGCACAAAAATTCGCTCGAATCACGAACGCAGGGGGAAGGCGTTTCCGGTTCTTCATTATGCGTTAGAATGCACACGCATATAATTGGGAGCCGCATCGTGAATTAGGGTCCCGGTATCCTCGTTCTCTCCTTCTCTTTTCTTTTTCTCTTCGCCTCTTTTTTTTTGCAGCGAGCGAAATTGCTAGGACGCCAGCAGAGCTTCCTGCTTCGGCGCGTCAAAAGTTTGACTCGTTGATACATATTTTTACCGCCTGTCATAGCTTTTCGACTCGATACCGCAAACCGCGTACGAAAAAATAAGGTACAACACGAAAACGATTAAAAAACGATGTACCGTAAATTTTGATGGTAGAATATTTCCAAGAGTTAAATAGATGATCTTGTGAGATAATCGGGCGAGATTTTTTGCACGGTTCCATGAATTTCGAACGAGCTTCGCGGAACCCAGCTGCAAGGTACGCGCGTCTACGTACGGCAGGATCGTCGCGCAGATTTCGAATTTTGGGAACATGTAAACGTCATCTACGTGTAAACGTAGATTACGTGAAGCGTAAGTAGAAAAGGTGTTCAGGAGCAGCCGCGTATGTTAAGACGTAACAGTTACGATCTACTGGAAATCCAATGCCGGTTCTAGACGTTACTTGTGCCGGCTGCGCGCGGATAGTTCAGTCGCTTAAGCGATATTCAAGGTGCAAACGAAACTAAAAACGAAATAGAAGAATAATTGTATTATTGCTCGATCGGTGAAATCTACGTCCTCGAAACGAGGCAAGAACGGAGAGGAAAGAAAGAGAGGATGGAAAAAGGGGGGCAGGGATTTATTTTTAATATCGATACACAGAGCGTGATGTTCGGTGAGAAGGGCTCGTCCCAAATACGTAGCTGAAGTTCAACGACCGGCGTCTTCACTGAATGGCCAAGGGTCAGGAAGCAAGAAGTTGCTGGATGGAGCAGCGAGAGAGCTCGATGGTTGGTAACGAGTGCGCGGCGCAAGGAAACAGGCGGATTGAGGCGAAGTGACAGTGACAGTGACAGTGATGCATCGTTCGGCCGAACTCGATTGCCAAATCTGATGAGCTGGTAATAAACCTTTTAAAACGGCGACAAGAGGTCCAGTTCCAGTTCCTCGAACGCCTATTTCTTCATTGAACGTTTCCCATTCTCTCGACTGCTGCGACGACGTTGCAACCGCTGCAAACGCCGGTATGTAGTTTATGCACGCGCACGATCACATACAAATAACTTATATCGCGCTGGTACGGTTGTATGGTATTCCTTTGTAACGCCTTACTCAAGGAGCTAGCGAAATCGCCAACTGTCAGCGTAATTGAAGCTCTAGGAAAGGCGCGCGCGATTGCCTAACAGAGTTCTCTATGTGCATATTTAGACGAGTCGCTGCATTCTAGTCCAGCGGTTCCCAAACTTTAACATTCGTCGCTGTTACGTTCATCGATGGCCAAAGTGATCGACGAAAGTCGACGTGCGACTTTTAAATCGACCGTGTCCAGGTTCATGGATGAATGACAGTCGCGTGCGATCGATCGCGGTAATATTAGACGCGAGGTACACGAGAAATACGAGTAGCCGTGCATTCGAGACTACAAATCGCCCATAATCGACGTTATACGAGGGATCGCGTCGACTTTGATTCACAGCCTTTTGGGAACCATCGTTTTCGTCGAACAGACGCTGTCCTATTCT
Source organism: Bombus bifarius (assembly GCF_011952205.1). Taxonomy (NCBI): domain Eukaryota; kingdom Metazoa; phylum Arthropoda; class Insecta; order Hymenoptera; family Apidae; genus Bombus; species Bombus bifarius. Next base: position 2,173,264 of record NW_022885586.1, on the reverse strand, counting down.
TGTTTGCGGCGTGCAAACGCATACCGCGAATACGTTAGCAATTTTCGTTGCCCACCGTTTACGACGTGTCGCCATCGCGGTGTTGCGAAAATCCTGTCGGAGCCGGCACGCGTCCGAAGAATTTCGAAAATATTTCGATGGCGCGACGATTGGCGGGCGTCGCGCGAAAAAACACGAAAAACGTTCCATTTCTCGCCGCTTCCAATTCGTTCGCCAATTTTCGCAATCCGCGTCGATTTTACGAGAGAAAATATGTGTAACGATTGAATTAGCATTACTGCTCGTTATTCGTTCCAGTGATCCTTCAAAAATAAATATAAACAATAAGGCAAAAAAAAGAAAAGAAAAAAGAAAAAAAGGAAGGAAAAGGAAAAACGAGAACAGAAAATAGGAGGAAGCACGTTCAGGAAAAGATCGAATCCGGAAATTAGATTTCTTCGAACTAAATCCGGAATTTAAATGGTGGCATGTTTATTTTAAACGAGGAACACCGTCGATCAGGCCGAAGAGGAATCTCGCAGCACGGACCACGAGGGCCAGCGAGATTTTTAACACGAAAGATTATCTAACACCGGAGTGGCGTGAATATAGCGTAGATTCACGGGTAAGAGGCGAAGCTGGCACGTTGGTCGGTGAAAGAAGCGAGGGGCAAGGTGACGGCAGCAGGACGAGGAAACAGGCAAGGAGAGGGGAAACACGGGTCCCTGGGGCCAGGGTGGCTAGCTTTTGAAGCTGGCCAGAAAAATGGTGGTAGAACGTGGAGTAGAAGAGAGGGGGGATCCGAGGCGAACGGACCCTTTGGAGGAAGATAGAGCAAGAACAAGGGCCAGGGGAACGGGTGTCGAGGAGGCACAGGAGGTGAACGTCCAAGGGGGCAACCTGTTCGGGGTTCATGGCCCTCTGTCGACTAGCAAACTCGCAGGATGTCCAATCTGCTAGCAAGGCCCGTGCGAAGGACCGTGTGTTGCCTGAAGGCGCCGCGATCCTAAGCCGATGCGTTCGTCAAGCTAGATGTGTTCGGTGGTTCAAGGACGCAGCAGGATGCAACCACGTCTAGGATGCATCCATTCCCCTCCTTTCGACGCACGATTCTAAAAGAAATAGAAGCAATATCTTGCCCTTTCTTCGGCCTCGGCCGGCTCGATTAACTCGTTCCTCGTATGTTTCTTTCGTTTCATGGGTTCGTTATTTTTTCTCGTTTCGTTTCCCTGAAAGGAGATGCGGCGAGAGGAGGAATCATCGACGAGGGGAAAAGCGAAAAGACGAGAAAGTAAGGAAGACCGTGGATCGGCGCGAGCGTATAAGAGGAACCAGTTTTCAGAGACCATACTCACGCCCCGGTTTCGCGGAGCTACGCGAGTCGAATTCTCTACCTACCTCGTCCCGTTGCATTCGGCAACATTATCCTATTCCGTCATACAACGGCGACCGGCAGATTTATTTGGCGAGGATCGGAGCGATACCGGAGCAACCGCGTTATAATTTATAATTCATTCACGTCGGGACAACGGTAGCTTATGCACGAGAAACGCTCCGAGAAGAAGTTCGTTTCACTCTGGCCGATCGGGTGAGTCAGGTCAAGGATCCCTGCCGAGATCGTACGCGCAGGGATCGACGATTCGTGGAAAGATCCAACCCCGACCAATTTTATGTCACATGTGCGTTGACGGGACGGGCGTACGTTCTTTTCCTTTTTTCTTTTTCTTTCTTTTTTTATTTCTGGCGTACACGTACGATAGAGAGAAAGAGGAAGCACAACCCGCGGAGATTAGAGAATTTGTTAATTCGTCTCGTTCTAGAAAAAAAATGACGCATCGATGGATGAACGACCGACGTCTGAATTCGTTCCTGGAAGCAATAAAAAAATATTGCTCGTCTAACCGCAAGGGCACGTTAGGCAACAGAGATCTCGACGAGCGCAAGACGATAATCTTATCTCGTATGCGTGTTAGTCATACCGCAAATATACCGGTACACGGGAAAGCGATAGGTTTAATTCTGCATCGTCGTAACGATAATAGGCGACTTCTAGAAAGACGGATTAACCGGTTAGAAGAGGAGACGGAACGGCGGTGGCGACGAAAGCACGAGGATTCGTTCGTCCACCCTGGCGTGTTCAGGTGCAAAATCGTACAAATTGAATTCTGGAATTCTCGCCATCGGAACTGTCATCGTTTTTTTAACCAACGAATTTCGGTCACAGGTAATACGAAACTCGGCGGCAGCCGCTCGAAAACTCGTCGACCAGGGATCCGGCTCGATTTACCTTTCCAGACCGCAAGAAAGTCGATGGCTGCGAAGATTCGTGGGGCGGACGAAAGTCGATAAGCCGGAACGTGGAAGAGAGTCGCGGATTAGAAGTCATCGTACGCGAGTTTCGGGATCGTTTGATCCCGAGAGCCAGCAGGTATCCGACTCCTCGGAGTCTCGATCCGCTCCTGTATTTTCTCGTTTCCTTTCATCCTTCCGTTCACGGGCTCGTACATTAAGCGATTGTTCCGCAACACGATGCTACGTGCTACATAGCCGATACATAGCGACGACGATGCACGAGCGATTTCTGCGAACGTGTACGTGCACGCGCGGCCGAAAACGCTATTTCAGAAATGGTATTTTTAGAAATGGCATACATATCTACCCGATGCAGAGGTAACTTTTTATCGACGACGAGCCGTTTCTTTTCCAGGTCGCAGCCACATGCGCAAACACTGACGAACGCCGCATTCTTTCATTTCTTCTTTTTTTTTTCTTTTTTTCTTTTTCGCGATACGTAGAAAACTACACCGCGCGTTAACACGAGCGAAACGAAAGAAAGGAATCGACGTTGCAAATGCTCTAGAAAAAGAAGCGGTGCCGTAACCACGTGACGATTGTGACGATTGGACAGATTCTTGGTTAACGAGCGTCGTGATGTTTAATACGATGGTTAATACGACGATTAATACGATGGTTAATACGATGATGTAAGAAAAAAATGAAGACGTTTTTCGCGACCGGGTGTACGGGTAACGTTCGACCTCGAGTCGAAGTGAACGCATGCATCTTGCCCGCCAATTAGATTCGTAAATACGTGTTCGTAGCAGTGCACACGCTGTGATCGAAGAAGACGGTCAATTAAGGACGGACGAACGGGAGTTCGCTAATGACCCGCAAGATATTAATTGGCTCTGGGACTCGGCTGGACGCGGCTTCGAAGGCGGATCGGCCCATAAACGAAATTCGAGATAGTCGTGGTCTCGCGTGGAGCACCTGCCGACGATCCTGTCGACGCTCGAGGGGACAAAGAGACCACGACATTAGAAGAGAACGTCTTCGTTCGAAGTTACACGAACTGCTACGTGGATCTAGGAACCGACTAGAAAAGAAAACCGCAAAATCGTCGCTTTGACAGCTGCAGCTTATGATCGACTCGATCCAGACAGGATCGTTGCATTAGCGTTTTAAAAGTAAAGTAGCTGTCTTGGTTGACCTCGCTGTATCCGCAAAGAAGCTTGTAATTGAGGTCGACGCTGATCGGGTTTAGTACGGTTTTCTGGGAAACGATCGGTCGCGCGACGATGCCGCGCATCCTCGTTCAGATAACCGCTGCCCGCCTAAATTCGAGCGAAGCCACGACGAAGTTTGGTCGCGCGATAAAATACCTCGATCGCGATTCGGTCTCACGACGAAAACGATTAGAACGAGAGCGTCGATCGCGTCGTTGATTCGATCGAAGGACGCGAATCTTCATGCACGTGTTATCGCTTCGAGGCGAAAGCGTTTATGGGACCGGGCGAAAGTAAACATCTTGCAGCTTATTGATACAGATGCATCGGAATTACAAGGCTGGCAGATACCCTATGGATTAAACGAGGCTGGTTACAAAACACAGAGTTAACGCGATTGGAGGATGCATTTGTAAAAACGACCGCGTCTGCCGGTTCGATGAGGCGCTAAAGCGACGCGCGTCGATAGAAATCACGGACGACAAAAAGAATCTCGATCGGATATCCTTGGATGACTGGGCCGATGGATTTACGTTCTTCGACGGAAGTGGAGAGATGGGAGGAAACTGGTGGCCAGGATCGGTCGGTAAAGAGACGTCGACTGGACGAGTAACTGCGAGGAGCCGTGGGTCGTACAGCTCGGCGGAAAAATCGGCAGGACTATTTGATGTCCAGCAATCCGTACGTAAATTCGGCTATGTACGGCTAAATGCCGCGATAGGGTTCGAAGTAGAGGACGAGGGGAAAGGAGGGGTGCGAGTGAGAGAGGGAAAAGGATAGACGGAGCTTAAGAGAGAGCGAGATCGCGCGGCGCGAGCGGTAAGGACGAAGAGAGACGGATGATCGATGCGAGAGAGAAGGAAGCGGCAAGAAGGGTGTGCAGAGAATAGTAGGGGGAGGAAGGGGAAAGGGAGGATGAGGAAGAAACGAAACAGAGAGAGGGTTAGGAAGGGTGCAGGCAGTGGCGAGTAGAACGGGAAAAGCGCGCGAAAAGCAGTCGGGAGAAAAAGACGGAGAAACGGACACGGATAGAGAGACGTGGGCCAGGGGTCGAGGTTCGGGGTGTGGGGTGACGAAGAGAGAAACGCAGAGACGAAGAGGCAGAACGGGAGGGCAGGCGAACGGTCGAGACTCGAGAGACGGGCGAGGGGAACGAACGAACGAAGAGTTGCATGAAAGAGGAGTTGCGAGGAGGGCAAGAGGGAGAGAGAGAGGGACAAAAGCGAGGGTTGGGGGACCACTAGCGAGGAAGTGGTGGGGCCAAAGAATTGGCGAGGACCAGGCTGCTCGGAGCAGGAGGAAGAGGCACAGGAGGAGGAGGAGAAGGTGGTGGCGGCGGCGGCGGCGGCGGCGGGAGGAGGAAGAGCAGGAGGAGGAGGAGGAGGAGGAGGAAGAGGTGGCTGTGGAGGAGGAGGGTAGTCGAGTGTAGTCGGAGGGGTGACGCGGGGCAGGAGCGCGAGCATAGGTGGGGGTTGCCGCCCCTCTCACGCGTTAACCCCGCCAACGTAGAGAAAATCGAGAGAAAGAAAGGGACGGACCGAGAGAAAGAGAGAGAACGGGGGCCACTGCCCCTCTCCTCGTTTCGCGAGGTTCCTATGAATTTTGCGACACTCAATAAAAAGTGGTTCCACGAGGTTAACATTTCGGTAACTATACCCTCGCCTACCCAGGGCGCGCACGCACGCAGCACCGACGAGAGCGGATCCGAGCCAACGTGTAGAGAGACGACGACACCACACAACGACGGCAACCACGACGACGAAGACGACGACACCACGCGACGACGACGACGACGACGACAACGTCGAACCACGCACCACGCACGCACCAACGCACGCTCGCATGCACGCAGCCACGCAACTACTTACTTACGTGTAACCGTCCGCGTCACGCTTGCACACACGATCTCATCATCGACGGCGTGTGTAGATACACGCGGAGAGAGGACGCGCGTAAACGCGCACACGGACACGCGGCTAGCGTGTAGAGAGAGGAACCGTGCACACCTACGGAAATTCAGACGTATGGACGAGAGAATACGAGCGCGCGAGCTAAGCCGGTACGCGCGCGTGCAGAGAAAGAAACACGCTCGTGTGTAACACCGAGGAGAGTGAGAGAGGGACAGGAAGAACGAGAAGGAAGGAGAAAGAGAGAAAAAGTCCGAGGGACACACACAGGAGCGCGCGGGCGCACACATACATGCACGCGCATGCACGCATACCACGAGACCGCCGAAAAAACTGCACGGGAGAGGCGCAGCAACGGGCAAACCGAACCGCGCGCGAATCAAGTGCTTTGGCCAGTCGCGTTCCCAATCACTCTACGACTAGGTAGTCCCCCGGTGTGTCCCAAAGAAGCGGCAGGGAGCTGGTCCTTCGCTCGATGGTGTCGTCCCGCAAGATAATACCGGATACTTTACCGCGGGATCCTTCCTTACTGGTCAACGATAGAGATCCTACGTTCGTCGATACATCGTTCTAGATCTTTTTCCTCGAAATCTCGTCGATCTTCGTCCGCCCGATCATTCATACATTTTGCGCGTTTCGTGGCCGCAACGTTATCGTCGTTTCGAAGATCACACACGGGAGTGCGTAAACGTCGATCGTCTCTTTTTTTTTTCCTTTCCTTTTCTGTTCGCGCGTTATCTCCGTCCACGACGACAACACAACGCGGAAGAAGAAAGAACAATCGAAGAAAAGGAACAGCAGTGAATAGTCGGACGTCTTTCGAGCGTCGATGAGAATCGTCGCCGATACCTATTTACGGTGATTCACAGTTGCACACGTCGCACGTCGCGAACACTGAACAAGGGAGAGAAGGGAAAATCCTCGGCAACGGATCATCCTTCTTCGTGATACGCGACCACGGGTGTTACGCTACGTACACTACGATTGCTACGACGATTGCTACGACGATTTGCTGCATCACGGACGTGTCTTCTTCGACCCGTTCGTCCTTCGGAGCCGCGAGTGACATCCGCGTGTATCGATATATCTGGATCAATCGTACTGCTTCGACTACGTGCAAGATCCACTATCGACGAACGTCTTGATGCGAGCAGACAGGACGGATAAGTGAGATACGATCGAAAAGAGGAAGCCAGCGAAAAGTAGTAATAAGTGTGTCTGTATTTTTGTTGCATCGCGGAGGCAGGAACAAACGGCGTGGTTTTCCAGCTAAGGAGAAACGGAAGACCGATGTGACGGTTGACCGAGAAAAAGCAACGACACCTTTTTTCGATTGTGTTCGCGTTCGCTGTTGTCGTGGAAGACACGATTCGTGTGGATTCGCGCGTTGTTCGACGTAATCACGTTGTCGACCACATACGAGGAGAATTTGAACGCGCGAGTTGCACGACGACGAGATCAGTTGTCGTGGTACGTTGGTCGTGCGTCGTTTTCACGAGGATGGACCTACCAGTGTCCCCGAGATCCTCCGGAACGCACGAGACCACGAACGACGATTGCGTGGCTTAGGGAATCTCGTGCGGAATTCAGACTTCCCGGTCTGTGGATCGTCTCGGGAGACGGCGAGAGAGGAGACAGGCACACAGAAATCGACACAGAGAGGACGGACAGCGGAGGACGGCAAAAGAAGGCTAGCTCGTCGCGATCGTCGCATCCGACAGTCAAACGGTGGGTTTAGCATCGACGACAAGGACACCGGGCAAAGGAGCCCCACACTTTACTTCGCGCTCAACGATCAAGGTACGTCCACAGCTGAGAGTGGTGGCCTTCGGCCGCCTGTCGGCTTCTAAAGCGAGAGACGCGTCCGATAGATAGTACGTTCGAGCGAGAGAGCGTATGCGTGACAAAGACAAACCGACCGGCTGTGTGAGAGAAAGAACGAGAGAGAATGCGTGTATGCGTGTGGCACAGAGGAAACGACAGATCGTGTGTCCGTGAGAGCGAGAGAAATGGATAGAAGTGCGTGTGTGTCGCGACTCGCGTTCGCGTTCGCGCGCATAGTATGCACGCGTACACGCACACCACCGAAACCTTACTATCGCGTGTCTGTTCGTCGCGTGGTGTGCGCGCGACCGTTGCATGTGCCTACGTTTCCCGCGGCTACGTGTGCACATTTATTCGAACGTGTCTGCGTGTATGCGAAACTCACGCAAACACACGTATCAGGCACCCAAGTGGAGAATGTATCGTAAGCACGATTTCGTCGGTGTTCATGGACACGTTTCGCGTGTCTACGCGCAGCTAGTTAACCCGTCGCGCTAGAGTACGTACAGATACGTACTTACTACGGCATGTATAACGTAGAATAGCGCGTGTAAAGAGCAGCGCGACCGTGAAAGGTAGACGCGCGTAGCGGCGCTAGTTAGTAACGTGTTTGTCCGTGCATGGAGGGATTGCCGTGCGGCTAGACGATCGCTAGACGAATATAATGCCAGACGTTAGAGGTTGCCTGGGAAATGACGTAATCCGTCTGCGAGCGCCTCGATCCTTTTGTCGCGCACGCCGCTCCGGCCCGCGTGTTACGAGTACCGTGTGTACGTACGTTAAGCTCGACCCTGCTCCTCGTTCACTCTCGTTTTCTCCGTGTTTTTTGCCCGGTTTTCCTAGTCGCTCCTGCGTACCGACCGCTCTCCCTCTCGTTCTCTTATCCTCTCTTTCCATCTCGCACTCCGCCACACCTCGTCGTCTCTTTTCCGCTCTACTCGCTCGTTTTCCTTCCTCTCTTTTTCTCCGATGTTCATTCACGAAAAATTCCACGTCTCGTAATACGATGCTCTCCTTCTCTCTCTTTACCGTGTGCGCGCGAGCGGAAAGCAATCGCCAACCCGTTGGCCAGATTCAATTAAAGCGGAGTTGGTCGTGCGCGATCGCGGCGATCATTCGCTTTTACAGTGCACGCTATCGGTCTCTCTCTCTCGCTTCTCGCCACGATGTATTAGGAAAAACGAACGAAAATCATCGTACTAGGAAATCCAGCGTTCATCCGCAAGGTCACGTCGATCTAGAGAGCCACGCGAGTCTCTACGATCGCACGCCGTCACGTTACGTGGTTCCCTGGTACTCGACCATCGAATCGACGTCGCGGATCTCGATCCTCCTCCTTCTGCTGTCGTTGCTGATGCTGCCACAGCTCGTCCTCCTCTTTTCCGCCTCTCCTTGATTTCTCTGTAACGTCGAAAGAGAGGAACCTCGATGGAGGTGCGCTCTCACGATGTCGTTTCGACCCTACGCACGACTCTCCGGACGCTTCACGAATTCTCTCGCTCTTTCCCGCTCCTCCTCTCTCTTTCTCCTTCGTCCGTCTTCGTCTGTCTCTCTCTCTCTCTCTGTCTGTCTGTCTCTGTCTCTCTCTCTCTCTCTTTCCCATCTCCTCTTCACTCTTGTACGTGCAACGTATCGTGCAGATCCCCTATTTTTACGAGCGACGCGCGTTTGTTACACGATGCCGCTGCAAGTTGAAAACACCGACCGACTAGGTATAAATAGATCTCGCGATACCGAACGAGCAGCGGGGAAAGAAGAAGGAAACGCGAGGGTGACGAGAGTGGAGAGAAACCGGGAGAGGGATGGAGCGACCAGAGGGAAGGAGAGAGAGAAGGAGGCGAGGGGAGGCAAAACGTGGTAAAAAATAAAAAAGCGTATCTCGTTTGCTCTCTCTTTCGCTCCCTCGGCGGTGAACCGCGCTGAACGCGGCTTCTGAAAAAAAAATTCACCGAGTCACTTGCACGCGTATATTATGCGCGCGTCAGACGAAGCCAATAAAAATTCCTCTGTACAAAGCTGATCCTTGAACGTGAGTTTGGAACCATGATCCAGGAGCCTTGAAGGTTTCTCGGCGCTCGCCTACGAGCTCATCGAATTTGTCCTCGCTAGAAGGATACCCGTCCTTTTTTCGTATTCCGTTCTTTTAGATCTCCACAGACTTCGACGATGCTACACGAAACGTTCAAACTGTCGTTTACCGTCTCTCTCTTTAGTTTCCTTTCTTTCGCCTTTCGGGCCTCCTCCTCCTCGCCTTGAAAATTATTTTCGCGATACAGATACAGAGATATGTCATCGAAGGATCGCGTTTCTCGCGGTTAGGCTCCTAAAATACTTTCGATAGAATGTCTTCTTTCCGAAAGAGATCGGTGGACGACCGAGCGAACCAAAAACAGTCGAAAGAGAACGCGTCGACGATCGCTATTGTGGCGTACTTGGAGCGGCCGTAGAAAAGAGGGAAAAGACAAACCAGCTTTACTAGTCTCTCGCGTCGCTGTTTTGTCGACGTTCTCCTTGCGTTATGCCAGCCTTACGGCTTTTTTTATCGTCCACAATGACGCATAGATGCCCAGGTGCTCTCTCCTGGCTGCGTACATAGCCGTGCTCGCACGCACTCGCCAGCTTACGCACTCTTTGTCGCAGCCACACATGCACGTATATAGACACGCGCGGGCGCGTATAAATGCGTGCAAAACTCATGCGACGCAAAATACGAGAGGAGGAACCACGGTGGCACACTCGTCGTTCTATCGGCAAAACCGCCTTTTCAACGAGTTCGTCCCGCAAACGAGCATCGGATTTTTTCACCAATCCAACGAACGACCGTGCACTCGATGCCATTTTTAAGCAACCCGCCGCCGCTAGTTCGAAACGAGACGTTCGATGAGTCGGCAAAATGCTTCGTTTAGCGTGTACCACTTCGCGCCATTTCGAAACGCTGTTTCCCGCTTCGACGAGTTTATTCTCACCGATCTAACGACACACTTTTGCTCGCTCGAATAATCTACACTTTCTCGTCCCTCTAACCCCTTTCGTCCGCTCGTGAAACAATAACGCATCGGGACAAGTAATCTGTCGTTGCTAAACGCTACGCGATATCGCTGCTTACACCCGCAATTTGCAATTGGCCTGGTTTTCGCTTCACGTCAGGGTAACGTGGCTCGACTCGCTTGCCCCCAGAGCAAAACCGGTACTCGATCGACTTCATCCACTGAGGTATCTGTTGCTCTTCGTTCTTTCTCGTGCTACTGCACGAGAATACCTTTAGTTTCTACCCAACTTTTCCACTTTCGACAGGCATCGAGCGCGATGTGTGTACACGCTCGAAACGTGAATTAGTTCCGGATAAAATTATAATGGCGTCGAGATTGTTCGCGATCCACCGTGGCGATAACGCGTTCTTGATTTTCTTGGCGGGCACCTGCACCTGGAAAAGGGTATATCCTCCGATAACGGTTTATTCTCCTTGAACGGCGGAGGGTACCGCTCGTTCCTCGCACCCGTTATTCCTCCCTTTCTCTTCTCCGGTTCTCCCGTTTTCTCTCTGGTCGAGTTCCAGCGCGAAACTATATCTCGACCAAAGACACCATCGTCGCGCTTACCTACATCCTCGTTTCACCGCAACAATTCGCCGCCGTGCGTTTCGTTCCGTTTCGTCGTCCTGTTCCGACTTCGATTCGTCTCTGTGCATCGATATGCGGTTAGGCGATCCGCAATCGATCGTCGTCGTCTATAGTTTACCAAGTTTACCGAGAGAATAAGCGGCGTGTACAGGGTTGGCCGCGATAGGTATTACGAAACAGGAAGTCGAGGAAACACGGTCGCGTTCCGCGTCGATTTATATTCTATCGAGGACGAATTACGGAGCAGAGATAGCGATTATTACGCGTTGAGATTTCCCGCCGTGATAATCGGGACGAAACAATACGCGACGAGATAAAGGCCGGCTTTCGTAGCTCGCGAAAATAAACGTCTAATTGCTGCCGTCAGGGAAGGGAGGAGAAGACGAAGAACTTCTCGTATGGCGGGGTAATCGTGGATGGTGACAAAGTCGCAAGTCGTCAAAGACGCGACGCTCTCGCAAATACGAGATCGTCCATGTTTGAAGGCTTTTCCTTTTCTTTTTTTTTTTTTTTTTTTAAATAAAAATGAGCATCTAATTATATTTAACGAACGACTCACGCTCTGCTACGTTCGTTCCGAAGGATAAAAACGAGTCACGGTCGAAGCTAGGAACCGATCGAAATTTTTCGCCTCGACAGTACTCGCACGCACACTGTCTACGCGCAGGTATGCATGCACATAATCCGAATCGACCGATTAGATTAGACGCCTAGTAACTAGATTACACGACGGCTGTGTGTTATCTGTGAAATTAGACTCCGGCTTGAATACGTTATTTAGGCGAACCGGATGCTAGAATAACCTCGGCGAGGATTTAACGGCGGCCTTTGCCTCGCGATTTACGATCCTCGTCCGGGAATTGTACACGATTATTCAAATACACGGCGGTTTGTAGTTTATAATTTTCGTTTCTTTTAATTCTCCGATCTGTCGATTGCATTTCTTTATCTACGGAGAGAAGTTTTTTCCTTTTTTTACGAGCCGATTAAAAATACACGATTATTCGATTATACGATTCTAAAAAACGATCGGGCGGGGAGGAGTGTCTGCGTTGTATCTTATCGCGGCCAGATTCTGCTGCTAGGCAACTATGCATTTCGCGTGGCTGCTCATTGAAATTCATCACGGAGCCTCCGTCCAGTCTCCTAGCGCGTACATTACAGAGAAACACTGCCCATTATGAGAAGCACTGGCGAGACGTTCGCGAATATACATGCATTTGAATGTACGCGTTGATCTGGCAACCGACGAGAATGAACTTTATACTCGTCGAAACGAGCGATTAGGAAAGGAAAAAGAACGCGTCGATTCTTCGCGGACGCGCGTCCACCGTGTAGCCGACTCAAGTATGGAAAAAAATTTGAATTTCAAAACACCGAACCATCGAGTCCATCGACTTTCAGTATCGAAACCGTGTCGTTGCAGTGTGTCGGTTTTTAAGCGGCGATTTTTTCGGGGCGCCTGTCGACAAAAAAACATCGACGCCGCTGCCGGTCAGACGGAAAAGTTTGGCAAAAATCAAAGACACACGCGTCAAGGTTGACGCGTCGGTTCTACGTTTCACCGGTAGAAATTCTTTCCGCGTAAAGGCGGCCGGATGTCGCATGGAATCCCGATTAATTAGCGCTGCGCGCATATCATTACGGTATAACAGTATCCATCGCGTATTGTAACTGACAGCCGGCGAGTTAGAGGGAAACAATGGTTCCGCTGGGTCCGCGACACCTTAAAATTCGTGCGGCCACAGCTGATCGTGACGAATCATATGTCTCACGCGATCGTTCAAAGTTATATCGACGAGGGTATAGCGAACGAGAGAGAGAGAGAGAGAGAGAGAGAGAAAGAGAGAGAGAGAGAGTCACCACCGGGTATTTATGCGAACGGTCGTATGCGGTTCTTTCGTTGCTTCTTTGTTTCGTCCTGTGCCACACGCACATGTGTGCACTTGCGCACACCCACAACCGCCTCGATGAAAAAAATGTCACGGTCGCGCGGTTTGCCTCGTCGGTTGGCCTATTCGCCGCGTTTTGTCAGCGAGTCGTTGCTTGGCAGTTCAACGCGCGCCATTTACAGAGCGACCCGAAGAAAAAGTTCGCGTCTCCTGACCCTTTCTCTCCGGAGTGCTTCAATGGCCGACGCCTCGAAGAATAACGGTCCCGGCGAAGGTGCAAGAACTGCTTTCGGCCCGAAACCCCATTCCCTCTGACCATTCTTCCCCGATCCGTTCGAGAGAAGCTGACACGCTTCCGGGATTCCATGGAAACCGATCTCGCGTTTTTGCGATCCCTTAAATCGAATGGGACTCGTTGTTCTCTGGCCGCGGGTTCGATCGAGTCGAGAATCAGAAAGGATCACGGATGCTGACGGATACATCGTCTACGTAGTCGTCTGCGGTATAATTAAAAATACAGGCGGTGACCTATTTTCAGTATTTTTAAGCGCTGACAGAAATATTCGTTGGATCATCGTGTCTCAATTAATCGCGCGGTGGAAAAGTGGGTCGGCAAATCGGAGCCGGGGACAACCTGGGAAAAGTAACACGTCTTGAGCGCAAATTTTGTATCGCTCGACTAGTTAGCCTTGATTCGAAAAAGAATGGACGGATTTCATTTCGACCTGACCCGCGAAGCCGCGGTATTTTTAGCGAAAACCATTTTAAGCCGAGTTTTCCAGTATGCAAACAATGCACTGGAGGATCTATCGAAGTAGTACGAATAGGAATCATCTCTTGGAGATAATGCAGTTTTAAATAAGTACTCTCGAGTTAAATTGGAATCGTTAGAGTACGCGGTTTTAGAGATGCGCCGTACGAACAGTGGAAGTAATGACGCAGCTATCGGCGCCGACTGCAGTAGCGCGAGTGCAGCAATAGTTAACCGTAGTTGCAGTGGAAGAGGACAGTATCGGAATAGACACGCACTAGGCCGCGGTGCAAGTAGCGCGCGTCTATTACTAGGCAGACAGGGAAATGTGCCTCCCTTTCTGGCGCGTGGCGCTCTTCCATTCTCCGTGATTCTCCACGTTTCTCCTCGATTCTACTCGATTCTTCTCGACTCTTCGTCGCTACTTTTTTTTTGCTAATCGCTCTTAACACCTCGTACGAAGCTATAGATACCGTATCATTGAACATCCGTGCCGGGATGCAATGACGTTGCAAAATAAACTATCAACGGTACACGTACACGTAACTAATCCGTATGTGCGTTGTCGAGTAAGCAGGGTCTGTCGTTAATCTTTTAAATACTTGTCGCTTTTCGAACGTGTCTGTCTATAAACGAATCCGAGGTAGGTAGAATCGCAGGAAATTGACCGAGCAATTCTCACCTGACGCGGCGATGGCATCGTCGGCTCCTAACACATTCCCACGTTTCACGGTGTATCGGCCAGCACGACTATACCGATGAAAAGAAATAATTGGTTGTTTGGCTGCCGGCGGATTAGCCCGTTCGAGGTCAACGGCCACCAAATGTTTGCGAATGCAGCAGGAGGGAGGGAAAGGGTACCGGTTCGAACGAAATACACTAGCGAGAGACGAGGGATGAGGAACGAGGGAGGTGATGGAAAGGAGGGAACCGGGGGACAGGGTGGGTGGAAGGGGAGGAGAAGAGAGAAAGGAAAAAGGCGGAGAGGGTACGTACGATGCAGTCCCACACAGAGAAAGGGAACAAGAGAGAAAGAGAGAGAGGGAGAAAGAGAGAAAAAGGCTAGACCCCGCATATTCTTGCCCTGCTACCTACCTCACCCCCCACGAAAGCCTCGCGTGTGTAGAGTGCATTTAGGACGCATGTACGGTCGTGCCTAAAGAGGATGATATTCTTTATCGCTGCAGTTTCTGTCTATTGGGACGAATTCATGCGCCGGTTGTTGGCAAGCGCGTTAACTGGCAGGTGCGCCGGGTTAATGAGCACACCGGGGTTCAAACCTGCCGAAAAGGGCGCTTTTGAGGCTTCCTCGTGTACCAGGCACCACGAGCACGAACAAATGACTTTCTCTTTCCTGTTTTTTTTCTTTTTTCTTTTTTTCTGGCTTCTTTTTCTTTTTTCTTTTTTGTGTCTTTGCCCTTCGTTAATTGGTCTAACGGTGCAGGGTTAATCGCGGAACATCGAGATCTTCGCTGGCGACCGGCTGAATCGCCGCGACAAAGCGATCCGTTTAAAAGGCAGAACGCGGAGAGCAGTCACTCGACGTGCTCTCTGTTGCTATCGGCGGGGAAGGATATCGGGGAAAAATTCTGAGCAACGTTGGTCGTAAACGTTCAACCGCGTAGCTCTATCAAGTACAAAGGACTCGATTATCCGGCGGTTCTTTCCAAAGTCTAAAATAGTCCTCTTGTATGATATATATATTTTCTTCGGCCGATCGACGAATGTTTTTTTCATGGAACAATATCTCGCAGGGGCAAGACGACAGAGCATCATGATTTCGTAGACCTCGTTACTTAAACGGCGAGGGTGTGGGGTCAGAGAGGGGTAGTCGATGGAGAAGCAGACGCGTGACGTACGCTGGTGGGGAGTTGGTAATGCGTGTGAGTGGACTGGTATGGAGGGAAAGAAAGGTGGGACGGTAGGGGCGGTTACAGGGTAGGAATGTCTTGGTCCAGTGTTCCGCGATGGGTAGCCTTGAACTCGGAACAACGGCACACATCACCAGGTGACACACGCATCGGTTCGCCGTTCTCGATGGGAATCGAGTCATCCTCTGATTTCGACCCAATTATCGGATCTGCGCTGCTGAAACTGGCGAATCTTGCTAAAAATATTGACCCCTGCATATTTAAAGATACGTAACGCGAATCGGGGTCGACATAAATAATGCCAGAATTCTATCGATTCCGAACGTGGGAAAGGAGATTTTTTTTTTTCTTCTTCGGAAACCGTCCTCGAAATTCGCGCGCACCTGCAAGGTTGCACACACCGTAAAGGCTTTCGTTCGCGAGACAAAGAGAGGATCGTGTATCACGCGATCGAATCTAACGCAGGTGGAGCTGCGAAACTGTGTGTACGTGGCCACGAAGGACCGGTCGAAACATCTGCATTTTCCCTACGTTTCGGCCGAGCAAACTACAACACCCGACCTCGCTCGTCCGACCGAGCGATGGAGCGCGCGAGCGCGCCGGTTTACGTTCCTCGTTATTATGCATTATCCACGGCCGACGTTTACTGCGATTCAGCGTTTAACGCGGCGACGCTTCTCTTCACGGCAAACGACTGAACACATCACGCGTTCGTTAGCGCGCAAACGATCTCGCAGCACGCGCCACCGTTATTTATCGGCGTTTCCTTATGTTTTCTCTCGCGCGGAGTTCATTAATTTTTCAGGCGTAACCTCGATTTTACTAACGCGAAAGCGTGTAGCCGTCGTGTACGCGATGGAAGAACGACGCGCGGTATCCTGAATATACGCGTTCAAGGCCAACTGACTCATGGACTCCTGTGTTCCGCAGGAAACAACGTTCGACGTATCGTTCACCGATAGATCGTGGAGGGGATGAAAAAGGCGATGTACTCGTTTGCTTCAATGGCGCATCGTTGAATGAGAATAACGTCGACGTGGTTTACCGGGCCCTTTTCTCTGGATCGTTCGCTCGTTATTTGGCGTTTGGCCCGGTTTCCGTTGGTCCGTGCGATCGGCCTTTAAGAAAAAATGAAATATCCGGCGAGAAACGTGCTGTTCTTTCGGCGGAGCTACTTTATTCGGGAAAATAGACCGCGGGCCACGATTCATTTTGTTTGGCCAGTCGATTTTTTTTTTTTTCAGACACGATTTAACACGATAGGATAAACGCGTTTTATTTAGATAGATTTTGCCACTGAATCAATTTCGGTATAAAAGGATTAACGTCTACGTGCGCGCGATTTTTTCCCACGTGTTTGTTTTTTTTTCGTTTTTTTTTCGATTTTTTGTTTGCCAGAGGTGGAAATTAACAATCGAGAGCGCGTCCTTTTCACGGATGGAATTTATTCGGTAACCGATGGAGCCGCATCCCGCTCACGGCTATTTGCCGTGAATTATTCGACCAAGGTCAGTGGAACGTTTCTCCGAACCGGCTGACTCGAGCGAAGAAAACGCAGAGAATCGGGAAAACGGGCTTTCTCGCCGAGCGTACGGAAACATTTCTAGGCAATCTAGTCGAAGTATAGGTGCCACAGCCCTCAGCTTTGGCTCCTAGGAATCCAATCAATAAATATTACAATGGAACCCCTAGAGAAGTAGGGGAGCGTATCCTCCTCTCTCCCGGCTCCCTCTCTATCTCTCCGTCGTCCTCTCTCTTCCGATCCTCCTCTTTCCGCCGCAGCAGTGGAAAAAGGATCTGTCCTACGTCGCGCTCTCACAGTCGTCGCGTTCCTCGTCCTCGTTCGCCTCGTCCTCGACTACGTCCGCGAAACTTCGCTCTCCTCTCTCTCGCTCCGCTATATCTTTCTCATACTATCTCGCTCCGTAGTTCGCTTTTTCCTTCAGCTTTTACCCTCCTCTTTTTCTCTCTGTCTTTCTCCCGTCGGCCCCTCCGCCCTTTTCGCCCGTTTCCTCGCTCTCTCGTCCCCTCGTCCTTCCTAAGCCCGCACCAACTCCCATTCGGCCCACCCCCTCCTCCTCGTCCCTCTCATCCAACGGCGTTTACATTTTACTTTTCTAGTAGCGAATTAAAACCGCGTTCATGCGCAGCCCGCGGAAGGGCGTAATGATTTTTTGAGGGGCGAATCGAGTGGGGTCGCCTACGGTGCCGGCGGAGGGGGTAGTAGCTGCGGGCGCGAGCTTAGCAGGAGCAGGATGGCAGGAGGGATCGCGAGACAGGCCGGCTGCCGAATAGATGGATGGCTAGACTATCTAGTCGACGGAGAGTAAGCGTTGTCCCTCGTTAAAGTATCATACGTATCGGTGAACGATTACGGGGGAACTCGATAGGCGTTTTCGTTCGATCTTTGTGGAGCTATCGACGAGCTAGGTAACAAGAGCAACAACGCGAGTCGCGACCAGTAGAGAGGATATCGAATCTTTCGAGAATTTCATAGGATAATGGGACGCGTATTTCGAGGAAATTTCGATAAGCGGCCAGGAAACTGCAAACCGCGGCGATGACGATTAGGACGATGGTATCGGGGAAGTCGGAAGCGGATAGTCGGGGCGGCGGCGTGGCGGCGTGGCGGTCTATCCACGATAATCCGGTGTAGCCGAAGCGCGCGAACCGAAGTAGGCAGTGGTGGCGCCTTTAAAATTCCAGCTCCAGCGCTTTTAATTGGAAGTCGTTAGCTTTGCGCATTTTCGTCTCGTGGGCTAACGGGTAAAGTGGGGTGAGCCCATGGAAGAGAAACTGAGGGGGGGGGGAGGGGAGTCGTGAGTGCGACGAAGAGAGAAAAATGGAGTGAGGGGGGTTGCGAAGGAGCGAGCGAGTCGGAGAGGAGAGGAGAGAAGAAGAGAAGAGAAAAGAGGTGGGCTGGGCAAGGGTACAGCGGGGTGAAAGAGGAGGCACGGCCGATGCGACCACAGGCATAAAGCTCTCCCCACCATCGAGGCACCGGGCTCTTTTCTCCGTTACTCTCTTCTCTTTCCCTCTCTTTCTCTCTCTCTGCGTACGCACTATTTTTTAGTCCGCACTTATTACGACAGATGTCTCATGCTCCGATAAAGAATAACGGCGGTCGGCGGGCGACATTCCCCCCTCCCCCCTGCGCTAGTTCTAACCAGACTCGGGAGCTGCAGCCGTACTCTCGGTGCTTCTCGGCTCGTGGTGTCGTCGTGACACGACACGACACGACACGGCACGACGCGACACGTTACCTTGCGTTACGTTACGTTACGCACACCTTACTTTTTTTCCCTCCTCTCTCTGTCGCTATCTTTTCGTCTCCGTCACTCCACCCTCGTACTCGCACGAGAGCTCCACCTCCCTCTTCGAAACGCGCTCGCGGAACGTGTTGCGCCGCCGTGACAGTGACTTTGTTCCACGACGTGTCAACGGTTGGTGTGTCTCCGCGATCATCCGCGATCATCCGCGAATCCACGCGCGCGGGTTACACGCTCGGGCTCCGGTGGTAGTAGTAGTGGTGGTTGATGCTGGCTGGTGGTGGTGGTGGTGGTGGAGGTGGTGGTGGTGTCTCGGTGGAACGCAGCGGCGAGAGAGGCTTCGCATTCCGGAGTGAAGCGCGCGGCAATTTGCGTCACGGTGGCTGCCTGCATCCCGAACAGAGAAACACGTGGCTAGGTGGGTCGTGCGTGCGAGAGCCGGTTCGAAATTCCCGCGCGTTGCCGCGAGATCGCCGCTTCTGACAGCCGCGTTGCCGGTGTTTTCGTATTTCGCGGGAACGATTTACGGCACACGAGCCAACCGGACAGAGAAAACGATGATGGATTAAAAGACGCGATACACCTCCCCTCCCCCTCGTTCTTCGTCCCTTTCTCTCTTCTCGCTGCTCCCAATATTATTTCTTTCTCTCCTTTTCTGTCTCTTTATTTCTTTCTTTCCGCGACGACGTCGACCCGCGCGCGTAGTGTGCCACTGCTTGGGCGTTGTATCGCCGAGCAGAGCTCCAGACTTCTCCCCTCGTGTCTCGCTGCCTGAAGGCCTATCCTCTCGCGGCACAACCCTCTTCTCTCCTCTCGTCTTCGCACAGATCGAACGCGGGCGCGTGTGTGTGGCGCGGCGCGACCGAGTGAGACACCAGGAGAAAAAGAGAAAAGAGTGGTTGCTTTTTAGGCAACGCGCGCTATACCGCTATTGTCGCTGCCGCGCGCGACCGCAACTATCATCATCGTCGTCGCCGCCGTTGTCATCGTTGCCGACTTTCACGGTCGATTCTCTCCGCTCATCGGTTTCGAGATAACACGCAGCGGACCTCGCGATCGTACCCAAGGGACACGTGTGTCGCTACGCTTCGAGGCTTCTTTTTCGACGCGGCAGCCTGCGAGGAAGCGCGGAGCGGAGCGCGTGAAAAAGCGGCGCAGCCTGCGCTCGAAGGATGCGCTTCTGAATCGCGATCAAAGAGGGGCAGGAGGAACGGAACGCACGTGAGCGACGTGTCTAACACGACAAGTGCCGCAAGGTAAACCTCGTCACCTTTCCTCGGCCGCGAATACGCGTGCACGATCTCTTCTACTTTGTACATCGGTAGAAAACTCATTCGTCGTAGGTATGGCAAAAAGAACGTGATCGGTGGCAAAAATTCGAGACGCGTTCTTCTCGCGTACTTCGCGATTCCCGACAAAATCTGCCCGACGCCTCCGTCCTATCTTTTCTCAGCTCGTCCTCCCGCTCTCTTTTTTCCTCCCGCTTCTTCTTGTCCCTCTCTGCCTGTGTGTCACTCTGTCCATCTGTCCGTCTGTCCATCCGTTCGTGTGCCTGTCTGTGTGTGCCTCCCCACGCTTATACGTGTGTATGTGTGTCTCTCTGGACGTCTTTCTTCGTCAGACGATACGTCTTTCTCCCTCTTGTCGGTCGTTCTCGCTCGTCGTACCGGCGATCGCCGGCTTTTCGTACGTTTTCGTGCGGCCTCGCTGCCGCGCCGCGACGTACGCCCGCGTCGACGAAGGCACACAGCTGCACAGTCGTGACGTGACGTTTCGGGGGTTAGTTCGCACGGTATGTGACGGAGAAAGAGGCCACCGGTGGACTGCTGTGCGATCCAACGTGCTCCTCCCGAAGATCGTGACGTTTCCGCTTTTTCCAACGACTCGCGGTTCTTCTATTCTACGTGTCTCTCTTTCTCCGTTTGGACGCACACGTTCGTTCCTTCGTTCGTTGCTTTTGCTCTGTGACGGTGCGCGACATGTGATCCTTGCCGATTTCCTCGGTCAGCATCGACGAATCGCCATTCTCTGCCCGTTGAAAGCAGGGAACGAGAGACGGCTAACGCGCTATCTGTCTCTCCTTTGACATTTTTTTCTCCCTCTTTTGTTCGGTGTACGCGTCGTGGCACGCGCGAAACCGCACGCCGCTCCTCCCCCGCGCCCTCCTTCGCACTCCTCTTCTTTCTCGTCTTTCTTTCTGTCTTTTCATTTCCATCTTTTCTTCCTTCCTTCCTTCTTTCCTTCCTTCCTTCCTTCCTTCCTTCCTTCCTTCCTTCCTCTCTTCCTCTCTTCCTTCCTCTTTTTCTTCCTATTAACCGCCTCTTTCGTTCCTTCCGGCATTCTTACCCGCCGGCTAAATTACGCCTTCCCCGATCATTTGACGCGCGACCGTCTTGTCAACTCGATCACGTTTCGCACGCGTCCTCGCCGATTAAATTAATCGATCGATAATCTCTCTGCCAATCGCAGATTTTGCTCGTGCTCGTCGAAGATCGAGCGCGAGGAATGAACACGACGACGCTGTCGCGTCGTGGACCGGCGTCGATTCCGGACCCGTCCGTCGAGAATGACTTTCCGCCACGACGAAGCAGCACTAGTGGCCGTGTGTAGGGGACTTTTTCGCGAACTTGTGAAGTGCGCACTTTTTTGCGAGGTGGCGTTGTGCAGATAAAACGCAGAGCGTTTCAATTCGGCTCATTGTTTCGGTCATTAGCTTACGCGGCATGACGAGTGATAGGTGTGCTTTCGCGATAACGCATCTACTTTCTTCGAACTGTGATTACTTTCTGGATAATGTGTGGTGAATGTGCCTTAGAAATACGAAAAGCGTAACTGCCGTTTAGCCGCGATCGCTGAGGAAAAGGTATCGTATAACGTGCACCGGTCTTATCCTCTTCTCACTCTGATCCACGGTTTCGCTTCTACCGCCGCAATCGTTTGACAGTTTTCGAAAAATGTGCTTGTGCGCGTCGATCCTCGATCGATCGCGTTCTCGCGAATAATTCCCGATAATCGTGGCACACGGTTTAACCCGAAGAAACGTTAAAAAATGTTATGGTGTTTTGTTTTCTTTTTTTTTTCCAGAAAGAAAATACGTGTGTCTCGTATATCGTAATACAGCAAATAAGTTTCTTTTGTCGGCGTTTTCGCCTAGATCGGCGCGCGTCCCAGTCGAGTTCTATCGTCAAAATTGCTGCGAGGATTTTCACTGCGAAACTTATCTCGAATTCGTCACATATAAATTTAGCAGTGTGCGATAGCGAACTTAAAAAGTCTAAAAACAGTTTCCGAATCGCACCGCCGCGCCGGGCTTTATGATAAACGTGTATCTGCGAGAAAAAAAGAAAAAAAAGAAAAAAGAAAAAGAAGAAGGAATTATTCGCTTCTTTTTTTACTTTAGCGGCGATAATCGTTTGGAGCGTATCCAAAATATTGCGGCATAATATTATTTACCGGTTTGTCGGTGTACGGTTTCTATTGTGCGCGACCGTGTGTACTTTAATTACTATTTCTTCGAAGTGGCGAGTCGACCAACGCAAAAATACCTTTCGAATCAGCGATACGATTATCAACGGAAACGTTGTAAAATAGTATACGGTATCCATACTTCTTCTTATCGTAATAACGCGTTATAGAATACAGAAGAAAAAAAAAACAATCGACGATCATTAATTCCGTTCTATATCGAAGCTTTTGTCATGGCGATACACCACACACATACGGCGCGGGCAACGAGCACTGTAAATTTGTTTTAAGATCTTTTTTTTTTTATCATTTTGCTAAGATAACACTATCAGCATACATTTAATGCTTGCGCTTTTATAAGTGGCGAAGAGAATTATTTAATCGTATGTTCTGGCTTCACTCCAGCTTGGCGACCTAATTTTCTTGTATGGTGCAAATAAAAAGTAGTGTAATCCTTCGCTTCTATTTTTACGCCATGCACTCTTTAATTCTTATTCTTCTACTCTCGACGTCGTGCAGACGATATTTTATTTTTTCTCGTTTCGCACGGTTTCGCCCAGCGAAACGCGTCGATGATACACACATACATATTCCCGTTTGCACGCGAGATCTGCAAAGACCGTTTTGACTTTTCGGAATATAGGTACACTAGACTCTTTCTCTTTCTTTCTCTCTCTCTCTCTCTCTTTCTCTCTTTTTCTTTTTCTCTCTGGTCGTTCGCGTTCTCCTCGGTGCCACGTAAAAATACCGCAAAACTTCAAAGTGTCGTTTTACAGCTCACGCGCGGCAACGGGAACGTTTACGTTCCCGTATTTTCATTCCATTCGAATTAATAACATATGTTCGTGCACGACATCTCTGGTCCATCTCGTCCCTATTAAACGAATCTGCGTATTAATTCGCCAGTTATATAAGTTTTCGTGGCTCCGAGAAATGTAAGGAAATTAACATCTGTTCTAATGCCACACCTATGGTAAACACGCTGGTTAAATATCAGTCGATACCGAAATATTATGTAATCTTTGCCCATCCTTTTACGGATAGACAAATTTTTGTCTCTCTGTCTCTCCCCCCCCCCCTCTCTCTCTCTTTCTCTCTCTGTTTCGTCTGAATCGTACGTACTCGTTTTAGAGAGATGTTAAGATCGAGGCGCGATTCTCGCTCGCGACATACCTATTTATTTTTTGCAACAGTACTTTTTATTTCGAAATAGCGGTTATCAAAAATTATCGACCTGCAGACTTATCGACTCGCGATTTATCGTGCACAACTAGAAAGTTTCGGCATTCGAATTTCGTTTCCTGGCCGACGTTGGTGCACATATTCGTAACGCTGGCGCGCATCTCGAATCGGACCAATCTCCTTAGATTTCGCGTTATAAAATGTTGCTTGGTCGAGACTCGGCCAGCCAAGGCATATTTTATTAAGCGATAAGATAAGTGTCAAGCTTTCGCTGGTTTAAATAGCGTACATTATTTCTGATTATAGGTGAATAGATATAACGATGGTAGATACGCAACACTTTTGTCTGCGATGGAACAATTACCAAAGCAGTATAACGTCGGCGTTTGAAAACTTAAGGGACGATGAAGATTTTGTGGACGTCACATTGGCCTGCGATGGCAAAAGCCTCAAAGCGCACCGCGTCGTACTTTCCGCATGCAGTCCCTATTTTAGAGAATTGCTCAAGGTAAGACATAGACATCGTATCTGATCCTGTGTTCCGCGATTTTGCGCCGATCCATCGTATAAATCTACATTCTTTATTGTCACCGTACCAGCGATGTATCGAGTGCAACGTCATTGTGTAACCATTGCAAGAAAACGTCTCTTCTTTTCCTCCTTGCTTGCCCTTTTGCAGAGCACACCGTGTAAACACCCGGTGATAGTACTTCAAGACGTAGCGTTCAGCGACTTGCACGCTTTGGTGGAGTTCATCTATCACGGGGAAGTGAACGTGCATCAGCGTTCCCTTAGCAGTTTTTTGAAGACTGCCGAAGTCCTCAGGGTATCGGGACTTACGCAACAAGCCGACCAAACAGACAGGGACGAGGTAAGCATTCCTCCGATCGTTTTCCTTGCTATTTTCTTCTCTAGCGTTCGTGGAACACACAGCAACCCATCGGCCATATGTAATATCCGAGTAATATCGAGCCTCGGTACCTCGCAAATTGATTATGCTTTGAATGTTATCTCTGATAGAGACGTGACTTTTAACTAAAGAACACCTTATCTCGGTGCAGAACGTGTATCCATCTTGATTCCAATCCATAATTGTCCTAGGTCAAGCAAACAAAGATAACCAGATTGCATTACAAATAGAAAGCGAGCAATCGTGATCGTGTTCTGGCGGGCATGCGCGGTACCGTCGAGCGATATATCGAGTATTTTCTTCGTCGACGATCTCTTCCCTTGATTACTCTTTTCTCTTTCAACCTTACAACCCGCCACCGTTTTACCGGCGAGCATGATGCTCCTTTTCGTTACTTCTGTTTTTTTTTTCTTGTTTCCTTTTTAATTGCAGCTATCCCATGTACGCGCGTTGGCTGCCGGTGGTAACCACCTTCCCTTTCACGAAAAATCAGAAGAGAGTTTCCCCCGGGGTGGTTCCCCGCCCACACCAGTAACCCCGACACCGACGACCGTGCAGCAATTGCTACGTCGAGCGCAGATACGCAGGAACGAGAGACGAACACCGGATCCGCACGATGAGTCGGCGAAGAAGCCGAGGGTGCCGTCGCCGCCTCTCAACAACAACGACGCTACTCCCACGGATTTCTCGATGGTGAAGAACAACCATCTGTCGAGCAAGGTCGAGGGTAACGGCGTGCACGAGGAGAACAGCCCCCTGGAAGACAACATCAAGTGCGAGCCGTTGGAGCTGACAGGTGGTAACAGCGGTAACGGAGGCAACAACGAAGACTCGTCGGATTCTGGAGCTGCGGCGTCGGACCGGCCACCCGCGTCGGCCAGCAGTAACGAGCACGAGGCCGAATCCGAACACACGTCCACCCCGAATTTTTTGTCCGAAACGAAAATCTTCCCCACGCCTGGAAGCTTTAATTTCAGTATGGCAGCGCTAGCCACGGAGCATACACCATTGTCAGGTACGTACATCATTCGCGTTTCTACTGGGCCTGTACGCATTGACCAATTTTCATCGTCTACCCCTCACACACGCATCGAGCACGATTTCCTTTTAACCCCGTTTGCATTGCCTTTTATAGTTTTCCCTCCCGTGATTTTTGGCTATTTTGGTTTCTGCGTTCGAAACTCGACAGGACACTGATATGGTTATTTCACACCCTTTCTTTTTTTTCTATTCTTTCTTTATCCTTCCTTTCATATTTTCCCCCCTTATAAGCAAAGTAGTTTTAGAAGACGATTATAGAAGATTCTTTCCATCGAGTCTCTGTTAATTGCGATGTTGCGTACAGGCCGTTGTTCGGTCGATAGTGCGAAAGAATGTTCGTTGCTACGTGTGACGATAGTGAAATTTCCAGGATTGGGCCACGGGTTGCAACCACCGGACTTGGCAGGAACTTCGCAAGGTAAGAATATTTGCTATTAGCTCTGCCCTAGTGAAAATCATTAGAATATCAACGATCGAGGACTCGACAGAGAAGTGGACAACCCCCACCCCGTGTACATATATACATAGATCGTGGTTCGTATGGTCGTTCTGGAAATCTGTCACGCACGATCCTGTTTGGGGTTGACTTGAACCTTTGATTTCTGTTGATTTTTCACAGGGCATTTCTATGCTGTTCCATTATTTTCTATCGACAGTCGATACATCGTGGCCGCATTTGTCTGCGGTGTAGCGGTTCGCTCTAATATAAAGTAACTAAAAGACTTGTGCAGTTATATCAAACACTAACAAATCACGAATTATAAGAATGATTATACATATTATATATATACATACATATATATATTTTTTTTTTATTTGGTTGCGGTGAAAGAGCACTACTGTCTGCTTGGACGATTAAAACTTCTTCTAATTGGCATGCGTTACAAAAATCATTGATATCATCATTACTTAAATGATACCATTTACCTTGCATTTGCATTTCATGATGTCATAACGTTCCCGCGGTTATCAACGAATTCGCGACGTTAGAAGGGATTTATCTGCTCACCTATCATCCGTTTTTACTTCTTTTGTTTCTTTTAACTGTGCTTCGCCTTTCATCTTTCGTCGTTTACTGAAAATTCGGAGAAGAATGGATAAACGTTCGGCCATTCGATCAAATCAAACCGGGAGCAAATCCGTTTAAATCGCGCGCCTCGTTTGCTCCCTGTATCTCCAGGTTAGAACGAAACATGCCGCGATTACACGCGGCCGATACGTTTTATAGAGCGGAGACGCTCTCCGCGGATGACTACAGGCAAAGAACAGCAGATACATTCGTTCTTTCGACTCGTCGAATTCGCTACGATCATTCTAATTGGCACAAAGCGATGAAAGAAACCATCACTGTTTGGCATCACTGTACAAAGTATCTGCCGCAATCTCTACCATGTTTAATGAAAAAAAAGAGAAAGTAAGATCGAAAAGACCCCTCTTCATAGAAAGAAACGATAAAAGAGTAGAAAATGAAAGAAAAAGATCTAAAACAAAAAAAAAAAAAAAAGAAGGCAAAAGAAAGTACAGAAGAAGTTAATGAGTAACGATGCAGCGACAGACTGTTCTCTTTGTGTACACCTAATAAATCCTCGAAGAAATTTGCCAAAGTATTACCGATTTATTAATACTTTGAGTTTCGCGAATCGCGTCAAATGTCACTTTTATCGACGATTGATCTTTCATTCTATATATATATATATATATACATACATATATATGTATATACATATATATGTATACGTGCCGTGCTCGTATTGTCCAAATCATCGTTAAGTTTTGTATCAATGTTGTCGTCCCATTAACGTTTGTTAACGGAAAACACGCCGCTGCCGCGATATCGCCGATACGACAGCATTATGACATTGCTTATAATTTTATATTTACGAATATTATACATATATATATATATATTTATATGTTCTTTACACATGTAAACATATACGCATATTACCATATATATATATATATATCGAGCAACGTAATTATAAAATATATTTTTCTTTTATCATTATATATTTTACAGACGTTATCGTGTATTACCAATTTGAAAAGTTCGCAATTACACCGTAATTGTACGTAATTATAATCGTGAAACACATCGTCACGAGACACTTTGCAGCTTGTTCGTTTCCAATTACGAAAGAGGATGTGATAGGTCGTCCAATTTTGTCACACTCTTTTATATTATTCGAGAGACATTTGACTCTGACGTGCGTGTACCATATGGTAACGTCATTACGGTATATCTGCCGACTTATTGGCCATTTTTTCTCACTCGCTGGGACGGACAATTTGCTCTCTTTTTACTGTACGTCACGCTTGTACGCTATGCATATTTGGGGGGTCGTGGAGCGAACGCGCTCGCTGGGGCGGGGGTTAACGGTAAACTCGCTTAATAACGGTAAACGTTTCAACATACTCGACTTTGCCGAAGGAATACGAAGTGTTCTCGTTTTAGTAGCAAGATGCATTATCTGCTAGATTAGACAAACGTAGCCATTTTCTTATTCTTTTTTTTTTTTTCACCATGGAGACGAACGAACGACGATCGCAGAGGTATCACGATCGTAAACGCTTAAATACCCAAAGTTTCGAAAGCCGCGCAATCTGAACGAGAAAACAAACGAAAACAAAAAAATATCGTCGATCATGGGGATACGTCGTCTTCGGTTTCGCGATCGTCAGAGGAGAAGGTCTTAAATGCGTTCTAACAGTGTCGTTAAGTAAATTCAGGTGCGGCTTCGCCCGCCTCCTCGATTAATATTTGAACGACTGGCTTATACTAGGTTAGTACTGAAAAAGTTATCAGGGGCCGTCGATAAGACCACAGATGTTATCCGCAAAATTCAAGGTCCCTCTATCTCCGACCAACGTGGCCAACTAAACATTGGCCTAACTAAAAATACGACGACCTTGGTACGCCACTCACGTTCTTGCGGCGCAGTGCGAATCATTAGACACATTAAATTATACGTGGCTGGTTCGCGAAGCTGTTCGACCCGGAGCCTAACACGGCGTATTTTCTCTCGACGTGATCGTCAGTCCGTTCTTTTCAGAAAGTCATCTCCCCCTCCTTTTCTGTTTTCTTTTCTTTTTTTTTTTTTTCTTTTACTCTTTTCGCTTCTGTACATTTCGGTTTGCTGCACTCGCGAGACAACAAAGCGCAGCGAATAAGCAGAGAACGTTACGTCGTTTCGACGCAAGAATAGACGAGTTGTTTGGACGTGCCGTTAAAAACGATAGCGCGCATCGTTCTTGGCCGCGAAAATTTCTCCGTTGAAAAATTTCTAGCCAAGCACGCCTCTCTAATCGGTCACTTGCAGCGTACGCGACGAATGCTTGTTTGTTTTTTCGCAGTTTTTATCTCGGCTAAGGCTTGTCGGTTCCTATCTATCGCGCGTATGCCCGCTTGCGACGGACAATTTTTTTTCTTGTTCGACCGAACGAACTGCAGCGACGTGATTTTGGCAAGGTTTCAGCCGAGAGATAGTTGCAGGGTCGTCGGTCCCGCGAAACTTTCCACCTACTCCGTTTCGTTTGTTAAACGACGGGCAACCGAACGGTGCGAGTTTGCGTTAAAATTAAAACGAAAGAACGCACGGCACACCTGACTCGATTTTATAGGTGTTTGTTTCTACGTTAGATTATATTGAGTATTTTATTCCGCTTGTTCGTTTCGACGATCGATGGTGTTTTATGATAGCAGATTTTTGATAATATTGATAGTTCCGGCGATAATAGCAATAGTTTCGACATATGAAACAACATCGTGCAAGTTAATCGGGGGAAAAGATCAAGGTCTAGAAGTTTCGTAGATCAATTTAGAAAACGCGTTATCATTTCGACACACAGATAAAGTGAAATTTTAGTCTTGTAAATAGCGCGCACAGCGCCCGTTCCTTAATCATCTTTAATTCGTAATGGCTGGTTACGTAAAAAACAATCGTGCCAGATAGAAAGTACAACGTACGACCACTTGTCGAGCGATCAGCCTTAGACGAGAGCGCGAGTTTCTTTGTTCCTTCGCCTCTCTTCTGTACTCACACGGTTAAGATCTTTTTATTCCGCGCAGAGCCGGCTGCGAGCATATGGCGGTCCGCGTGTTTCTAGGCAGATTCGTCGAGGCCGCCGGAAAAAAATTCCCAAACGAATTTTGCTCTCGAACTTTCTGGTATACGGTCATTTCTGCTACATCGATACTGTCGTTATGAATGCACGATATTATAGATCGGCGAGAGAGGAAATCGTGCGAAACAATGAAAATTATACGATCGATCGCGTTAACCTTTCACACTGTGTCTGTCTCTTCTCTTTCTTCTTTTTTTTTTTTTTTTTTTTTCGCTGTCCGAAACGATGAATTTCACGCCGTAACATTTGAAATTAAAATAATTGTGCGACCTGATCGATGCGTTTATTTTTTTTTCCAAAGGCAGGTCGTTGTACGATGCGCGAGCATCTCTTGTATATAACATTTTATACGCGCGCGTACAATATATTTCGTTGTCATTTATTTAAAGCGTGTGCCCGAGAGAGAAGTTTTGCATAGAGCGACCGACACTCGGAGAAAGATGCGTTTATCGCGGTCTAATTTTAAATCTATTCATTCTGCTCCTTTCTCTCCGCGCGCGTCTATGCCCGCGTTTCTCGGCCGGTTTCGATGTCATTATCGCAAAGAGAGGAGAAATTCTTTCCCCGGGCCTAGATATTCTTAGCCCGTTTCCCGCTCGCCACTAAAATTGTTTAAAAAGCCGATACGTAGCGGTGTTGGTAGCGGGACTACCGCCACGGTCCCGCCACCGTCACGATTCCCTTTTCTCCACCTCCCTCCCTTTTCTCTCACCCCCGCCTTCCTCATCCCCCCTTTTTTTTTCTTCCTTTATTTTCTCTCGTTTTCTGCTCTTTTCCGCGAACGCCTGCATCCGCGGTAACCTGTTGTAAAACCCGGCCGCATAAAAATAGCGGGTGCCGAGCTCTGGAGTCGAGCACTTTATCCTCTTTCTCTGTCTCTTTGTATCAGAGGGCGCGTTGCAGCGCATCGAGCAAATATTTATTTCACGGGACGTTCTCAGTGCCGGACATACCGCGCTCCGCCACGTATTCTTCCTCGCCTCGTTTTTCCTTCGGCCTTTTTTAATGGCCGACCGAATTCTTCGCACGAAAGCGATGGTCCACGCTTCGGTCGATCCCGCGAAATGCTCGACCAACGACTTAGGCTGCAGTTGCAACGAACGCGTGTCCCGACGAACTGCCGTTTCGACGAATTGGAAGAAAATCAGGCCGCAAAAAATATCGAAGTACTGGAGTGTTCCTTTCATCAGATTTTACATTTCATCTTCGTCGTATGCGAATCTTTGTGATACGAATCTTAACAGGCTTGGATTTAATTGATGGAGCGTATAAAAATGTTATAATACGTAGAATGTAGAGCAAACAGCTTCTTTAGTTTGCACGTATGTACTTTGGTATTCTGATGTTTCGATAATGAAAACGACGGTTCGTCGGAACGCGCATCGACTGTTCCACAGCTCGAAGGATTACACGTAGGATTTTTGTTGTTCGTGTTTTTCGAATAGAATCCTTGCTTCGTCACTTCGTAGGAAGCGATTGACGTGGCCCGAAGAACGGGAAGGGGAACGGGGCAGGGCGTTTCATATTCGATCGAATCGGCAAACTACATAGTAGCCAAGGAAAGAAATTTCGGGTTACGTAACGTTTGTTAATGGCCTGTTTGCGAAACACGGAATTCATGCTGCCATCTGTCGACGTTGTCGATTCCGATGGTGTGCGAAAGTCTGTCTCTTGCTTACGTGACGTCCGCGAGTCCGCCTTGCATACGTCTATTTACTCGATACTTACTCATCTCGCTCGTTCTCTCTCTTCTTTCAGGCCGTCTCCTTTCCTCTCTGCCTCTTGTCGTTCGTTTCGGTAGCCAACGATCCGCGTTGGCAATTTACTTTCGGCCGCGTACGCGGCGCCTCCCAAGGCCAAACGAAAGTTCGTTCTGAACCAAATCCGATGGAATTTTTTATCTGTAGTATGTACTTATCGGGGACGCCCAGGTCTAGCTGCTTGTTTTCGCCTTGTGCTATTATCGATGATGAACTTGAGGTGACCTCGAAAACTGCGCAACAGTGAGCGCGGGTGTGACGAAGACGAGTGTACAACAGAGAACGAGAGAGTATGGGATGACAGGGGGGCTAGGAACGGGCCAGACAGGGGAAGGAGAGCCAGAAAGAGAGACAGAGAGAAAGAAAGAGAGAGGGAGAGAGGGAGGCGTTTACACTTTCGCTCTATATCATTTGCTGTCATGGCTCGGATCTTTTTTTTTTTCTGCAACACTTTCCAAAACGATACGCTTCTTCCGACAAATTTCTCCGTCTCTCGACCGATCGTCGGATCGAACTCATCGCATCTCTCGGATGCATCTCTGACCTTTCCCTCGGTAAATTCGACATTGACTTTTTGCAAATTCGCGCGAGTTACGTAAGAGGGGAGAGGAAGGCGAAGAACCGGTTACACGGTCGACGACAGACTCGCAGGACGAATTTTCATCCGAGTATTTGTTCGCGGGGGGGAATTGAAAATTCGGCGAAACTCGTTTACGTATCGTGACGACTCTCGCGATCTGTGGCAGAGGCGTAACACCACGGTTCGAAGACAAGGTGAAGGTCTACTTGGTCGCGGTGCTTAATTCATTGAGACACTTTAGTTTCGTGCCTCGCCGCTAGTGCCCAGCAGCGTGCGAGAACGTATCTCGCGAAGAAATTGGCTTGGTGCGTTCGTGCCGCCTCCTCTCCGCCGGCTCTCCTCTTATCGGTACCGAGTTCGATCAACGTTCCGTGCAATTCGTCGCGTTGTAGAAAGACGCGGCCGTGCTCTCTCTATATAGAAACTAGATCGCGGCGTAAAGGAATATCTCTTCTGTCTGTTCGATGAATTTCCTAAATTCTACAGAGATGTGAAATTTTCCGACGACGTCCCATTAACTGGCGCGAGATGATGCGTTCCTTCGTCCTTTTCGTTCACGTAGAAGAAGTTCGCTTCTCCGTGACTAAATAGGATCCGATATCCGAAAAGACTTATCGTTTGATCGCACTGATTTCGTGAAACGCGCAACCGCATCGGATGAAAAAAGGGCCGCGGTCGAGGAGAGGGTAGTTCTTCCTGGCGGCCTCCTCGCTTCGCAGCCCCCGTCTTCGTCCCCACCACTGTCCACGTAACTCTTTCAAAAGTTCGTAAGACTCGCGTAACCAATCCGGAAGCTACTTAGATTTTTCTCTCCCCGCCGATCCCTCGGCCCTATCCTCCTTCACCTTTCTCTCTCTCCTCTTTACAACCCCTTGGCCCTCCCTTAGTCGTAGTATATTCTCTCTTTCTCCCTCTCTCTCTCTCTCTCTCTTTCCCTGTTTCTCATAGTCGCGGTGGTAGCGAGCTATCGATCGCCGTGGCTCTCCGCGCTTAGAGTCAACATCAGTCATAATACAGCGCAACGGCATACGGGGGTTATTAAGAATAATACGCATCCTAGGTATATATCCCCTTCCCGGCACCACGGAAAAACGGGGGAAGGAGCGTCGTACGTGGGGGGTTCCGTTGCTAGGGTAACCGGCTGGGTAAAATCCCGCAAAGAAGAAGCATCGCCGTTATGTTCCTGCTCCTGCTCTTACTCTTACTCTTACTCCTATTACTACTGCTGCTCTCTCGTTGTATCGACATCTCATCCTCGCGGACGTTATACTGGCTTTTATGAGACGATGAATGTACACTCGCCCTACCTTCCTCAGCTCCGTTAGTCCACCTTTCAACCCTCCTTTCGCCCTTCTACCCCGATCGCTCTTTCTCGCTCTCTTTACACAGTTCTTCGTCTTCGTGTTGCTCGCGATACTCCGCTACGATTCCTGCCTCCTTTTAGCCGGCGAACGATTAACAGCGTCCGCATCCGTTTAGTCGGGAAACGAGCCGCGTTTCTCTTGATTTCTTCTTTTCTTTGGCCTGTCGCGCGCGCGTCATCCCTCTCTTGCCATCCGTTTTGTGATCTCTCGGTCGCGGTTTTCTTGCCATGCAAACCGACGATGATCGTCGCGCTCGTGAATCCGCTGGTAATCGATCGGCGTGAACATCTCGCTTGACATCTCGATGGACTCAGCCCCCTCCTCTTTGGTTGCAGACCGGGAGGTCGCCGAGGAGGACGGGGGTTGGCAGTCCGCTACCAACGGAGACGGTCAACGGCTAACCGGCCAATCGAGCCAAAGTACGGCAACTAGTCAGTGCGAGATGATGCAGGGGCACCAGCAGCACCAGGAGCTGCCCATTATCGATCTCTTAGACGACATTAACGATCAGATGCAGATCGTGCTCAAGTCGGAACCTCTGTCGCCGAAGATAGACGAGCTCGAGTCCTGTCTGCTCAACGAGCAGATCGATCTGCAATCGGATCGAGGCTCGGCCAACAATGCTAATGGTCAGCAGACGCGTCAGCAGAATGGTAACAATAACACCAACAACAGGCAACACCAGCAACCAAGGACGACGTTGAACGAAACTGTCCCGTTTGCCGATCTTCGTTGGCTAACGCAGAATGGTAACATGCAACCGGCGTCGAAACTTCGCGACGCCTCCAGAACTCAGGTCGAGCAGGAACTTAAATACTCGAGCCGTTCGATCACCGGCACTTACTGTAGCTTCTGCCAGAAGACTTTCTCTCGTGCGTGGTCTCTTCAGAGGCACTTGGCGGACACGCATTTTTACGTACCGCAGTCGCTCTCCTGCGATCAATGCGGTAGAAGCTACAAGTCGAGGAACAGTCTGGTCAGTCACAAGAGCCAGTACCACGCGAGAAAAGAGCGAAAGGAACACGAGGAACAATGCGAGGTCACGTATTGACCGACATCCATGGTTTAGTGACCGAATTTGCGTCGAGGTTCCGTCTTGCCCCGAGAGATCTACGCACGAAGAGACGCGGAATCAAGAGAAGAGTATACGGCAGAACCGTACGACCTTCTGGAACGCGATTAATCGTCGTTCCTCGTTGCATGAGAAAGCAAAGAGACGTTCGACCATCGTTTAGATAATTTTATAAGTACCACGTTGATTGAGTAGTCGCGTTATTTCGTTTCGATTGAAACGCTTGCGTTACCGAGATAATATTAATCCTAGTCTTCTGATCGTAAAACGAGTTACCTCGATGCACGCCAAAGAGAGTCGCGAATCGAAACCTATGCATACGCGTTACCTCAAAGAATTCACGCGGAACGTTCTGTTCCTCCTTTGCCAGTCGATCGTGTCGCGTTACGCGCGCACCCTTCGAATAATAAGTTCCGCCATCTGGACTAGTTTCGTGCCAAGTTCATGGCTCGAGCGAGTGTCTTTCCACGGTAAAATCGATACCACTCTCCTGTGGTACGACTGTGCTCTTCCTCATCTACCCCAGAGATCCAGCCAAAAGGGTAGTTCATCGCCGTGCCGACGATAGAGTCGACCTTGTAGCGTTTTCCCATCGATTAGCTGCTGGTATATTTATCGATGGGCGTATCGCGTGGCTGTGCAATTTCTCTCGATCGAGCCAGAATAGAGTCGCGAACACGTCGTCGGTTCGAATTTTTGCCGGCAGAGTGGTTTTTCGCACGAAACGCGAGGCTGGTATCTCGCGAAACGCTCGAACCAAGGACGAATCTATTTATCGGTCGATTGGACTATAACCCATCTATCTACGAACCTTGAAAAACAATTTTTCGGTACCGATACGGTTGAGAGACTCGTTTTCTCGTATCGTTTCTCGTATCGTTCCGTCCGCCACCCCTCGCCTCGTCTCTGCGCCTTTCTCATGCACGGACTCACGATCGCGACCGTTCATTTTCTATAGTATGCCTCGCTGACACGATCAACGTCGTCGTCGTCGTCGCTTGCCGCGTTATACACCGCCAACACGAATCGATCGCTCGCGGAATCGTAGTTACGCTAAGGTAAACCGCGCGAAACGTAACTGTCGCCCCATAGTAATAGCGTGAATGTCGTTAGAAATGAATTGAGAAAATAAAGGAGAATTCGATGGAATGAAATATTGTTGTTTCACTGATAATTACCAACCCGTGGCACGTAACGATGAGTCGTTAAGAAGCTCGACCCCTCTGATAGGACTTCTGCTCGTTCGCGAATCATACGTTATGCTGAAACAGAGATCAATATTATAACCAAACGTTCGCTTCATCGCATCATTCCGTTAGACCAAATATCACACTCTTGTATATATATATCCACACACGTATACCTACAAGATCTACTCTGCTCTGTCTTGCTGTAAATAATACGCATCGACATGGATACATCTCTGGTGCTCTGAAAACACTAACGTCATCGCTCACGATCGTTCACTGGAATCTTGGAATTGCTTGCACTCTACTATCGTAATGCGCTAAAAAAAAAAAAAAAAAAAAAAAAAGTAAGAAAAAAATACAAAATAAAAGAGCACAACGATGAATGATGAAAAACGGTACGGCACACGCTGCCTTCCGATCCGGCAAAGAGCCTTCTGCAATCTAGTCGTGGCCATTGTCATCGTGTAACGACGCGGTTCACAGTTAACACCAAATTTTCAAACGAGCGATCTCGTTCCAATATTTGTTTCCAGTTGCACGTGACGACGTAGTAACCGCATCGGAAAGGATCTTTGAAAACGTTCTTCTAGTTATTTCCTAGAGTTTTTGAAGACGCGACGAAAGCGGCTGCTTCGAGGAATTTGCGCCGGAAGACACGCGTCGAAAAGAACGAATGGACGAAGTAGAAAACGGTGACAATGGTAAGACGACGCGCTAGCAGAAGGTACTTTCCCCGGAAAGCACGCACGCCGTACCACTATGTATGTGTATAACAAAAGTAAAAAGTCCAATAAAAATGTAATAACGAAAAGATGAAAAGTAGAATGGGCGTACGATGAAGATGCTGGGTAGCACCTGCAAGCATAATTACGTGGTTCCAAAGTAACGCAAAAATATTGACAAACATAAAAAAATAAAAAAAAAAAGACAGTTTGAGCACGGCTTGGTCGGGTGACGGTGCAATGTGCGCGACTAATCGAGAAGGGCGCACGAATTCTCTCTCTCTCTCTCGGCTCGGAAAAAAAGGTGGTAGATGGTGGTGTAAGAGTGAAAGAGAACAATTGACGAGGATCGCGGGACACGCGATGTGTGTGACTAGAGAGAGGACTCTAGAGCGGAGGGGAACGGGTTTCCTCGTTCCGTGTTAACGTGTCCGACCTACGTCCGACCTGACGTTCGAGCACAAAACCAAAAGTAACCCCTGTGTCTGGTTCTGCCGCCAGGTCAGTTGGCCGGCAGCGGCGCGTCCGATGAGTTTCGATGCGAGCCTTGCAACAAAATCCTGACCTCCCTAACGCGGTTGAGGCGGCACATACAGAACGTGCACACCAGGCCCAGCAAGGAACCGATCTGTAACATCTGCAAGCGGGTTTACTCGAGCCTGAACAGCCTCCGGAACCACAAGAGCATCTATCATCGGCAACACAGCAAGAACGAGCAGCAACGCAAGGAGATGGAACAGATGCGCGAACGGGAGAGAGAGCAGAGAGAACACTCGGACAGAGTTACCTCTCAGCAACAACAACCGCAACAACAGCACCAGGATCAACAGCAACAACAGTCGCGACTGGGATAAACGAGAGCCGGAGGTCCATGAAACCTTCGATGGATTTCTTGGTCCTCTGGATCTCTCTGTCTCTCGATATTCGTTCTTCGAGATATCGAGAATTTAGGGATCGAGAACGGTGCCAGTGTTTCACGTGTGCGACGATCATAGTACGCCGTCAAAACGAGAGTTTAAAACATTCGTCGGCTAACGTTTAACGTACACACACGTCGTAAACGAGTCGTTAAAGAATCTCCTCTACACACTGGTCCAATTTACGTTATATCGGTTTCATGGCAATATCGTCGTAGGATTGCTAGACGCGTCCCGTTTCTTTCATTACGAGATATGATATTTACTTACGATAGGCTGTCGATTTTTGCATACGTTCTCTAGCGCTACCGTGGATCATTGATGTCGCATTTGTCTCCTCCACGAAGTAGGAGCTGTATGTCGAGGGAAATGTCGTCTTTGAATTCGGGTCGCGGGAAAGATCATGTGATAGTAGGCGATACTGTTATTATATTATAGTTTCTCGTATTTTCGTTCGAGCGGACGAATATTTTAAATTAAATAGACTAAAAGGAAAATAAAAAAAAAATGAACAAAAAGCGTAAAAAAAATACATAAAATGAAGCTAGACCTCGAAGCACTTGAATCGCGCGAGAAGTTTAATTTTTCTACTAAGGTTACAAAGAGATATATATATATATACATATAAATGTTACGTTGAGTGTATATAAGTAGGTAGGTGCTCGGGTCGAGCAAAAACGATTCGGAACGTCAGGATTTCCATATTCGTGAGTGAGTTCTCTCGTTGTTTCGATCTTCTTTATTTAACTATTCCGTTTCGTAAGAAGAAGAAGGAAAGATGAAAAGCGTCCCCTTTCAGTCTTTTTTTGTATTACTTAGTTTACGAGGGGTGGTTATCGGGGGTAGTCGCGCGAGTATCGCCTGGCACGATGTTACGAGGAAAGTCGCAGTACAAAAACGTGAAAATATATTATATATAAGTTAATAATATGTAACGTAAGTTAATGATCGTAATGTTCTTCGCTTATCCTACGTATAGAACGTTGACGAGATATTAGACGCGCGATCGCCCGTCTCCTTTCATCCTATTTCCGTCTTTCTCATTCTCTCTCTCTCTCTATCTCTCTGTCTCTGTCTCTCTATCTTTCTC
Source organism: Bombus bifarius (assembly GCF_011952205.1). Lineage (NCBI taxonomy): Eukaryota > Metazoa > Arthropoda > Insecta > Hymenoptera > Apidae > Bombus > Bombus bifarius. Next base: position 2,135,227 of record NW_022885586.1, on the reverse strand, counting down.
TGTCTCTCTCTTTCTCTCTCATCCCTTTTCCCGTCCAGACTCGTGAACGAGAAGAAGGAACTGGCTGAGAACAGCAACGAACGACCTTGCTCGTTTTGCTCCGCTCGCACGCGATTCTTACCTGTCTCCTTTAACAAGAGAGCGACGAATGTGACGATCGAAATACGTGTAGAGGTACCTTAAGGTGCAGCCAAAGGAAAGTTACTTAATATACCGTTCTTACGGGATGTGGTGCAATGAAAAGTACCGAAACGCTTTTTTCGTTCCTTCCTCCCGCCCATGTTGCACACGTGCGCCGAAATTTTTGGGAAATTGTAACGGTACCGGAAACAACAAGAACGATGTGTATCGGCATCACGCGCGTTACTCACCACGGAGAACAATTCCGTCGAGACAATCAATGTCGATTGCTAAATTAGCGGTTGCATTTCGCTCGGTCGATTTCGATTGGTTCAACGCAACGGTGGCATCGTTCGCGGTTACAATTTAGTATTAATCTTAATTTATTCTACGTTCGAGACGTGTTTCACCGATCGCTCGGATGGGTTTCTTTTTTTTTCTCGTTTTTCTGTTACAAAGGTACGCGTTTCTATTTTTAATATACTTCGTTTGTCTTTTTTTTCTATTTTTTTTTTTGTTTGGATTTTTCGACGATTATTGTTAGCGCGAGAATTCTATCTAATGGTTACCTTTTTGTTATTTTGCGACTGCGATATCGAGATGAAAATTGTGATAGCTCTCGCGTTTTTTATTCACCCTTCGAAAGGAATCGAAGCTGGCGCAAAAAAACATCGACTTCGATCGTAGAATATTCTTGACGAAGACTGCGTCGCCTATTACGTAGAATCTACATATAAATTCTGTTCAAACGAAAATAGACGCCGTAGAGGGCGCGTGCGTACGTATTCATGTAAATAAGAAAGTCTTTTATATCTGAATTTATCGATACGAACGTAATTACACGAATATATAGAAGTTTATAAATACGTACACACACGCACATATACGATACATACTCTGTTCTCTTCTCTTTTTAGTCTCTAATATTGTTACTTCTCCTTGTTTCTTCTTTTTTTTTTTTTTTTAATTATTATTGTTCTCTTATCGGGTTTTCGGGGATAGCGTACGTCCAATAGTACTCACACACGTATACGCTTATCGTATCCTTGTTTTCTCGTTTCGTAACTATGATTAATCAGATTTTCGAATGGACTTATCGTCGACGATCTGTTATCTTTATTACTATTGCATTACGATAATGAATGATAATTATTATTATATTGATATTATTCTTCGAATTTATCCATGATTATTTATATGAATAAAATGTTTCTTTTTTGTACGCTGAGAGAGAGCGGCCCCCTGTTATTTTTCACGTATCGGAGAAAGGTGCACGCGGGTAACGTCGTGCGTCTCGTTAACCTTCGCGGCTTTATTATGCAACCTCGGCTGCGTTTTATATTTTCTTTTCTGTGTTTTGTTTGGCCGCGTTACACCTCGTTGCCCTGCGTGCGCTTCCGGCCGACCCATATACACGCATACCCCACCGTACTACGTAAGCCCCAGACCCCGTGACACGTATATTCGCCGCCCGAGGTGCCTCGTGGCCGTCCCCGAGTCAATGGGTACGCGTTCACGCTCCACAGCACCGAGGGTCAGACCGTCGTGAATACGCCGTTATGTGCCAGTCCCGAGGACGCGCGCGCCAGCTCTGCACTGCCTGTATTCGCCGTTACTTCCATCTTTCTTTGCCCTAGAACGAACACGAGGAGCCTTTTCTCGTGTCCTTCGGCTTGTTGACAACAAATCGCCGTCGTGTTTCTTCCTTTCGCTTTCTCCACCTAGAAAGATGCGAGATGCCTCTCCGTTGCATTCCACGACGCGGTACGACGGGACGCGACACGATACGACACGACACGACAAAAGAGTATAGAGCTGACAATGAGTATCGTCGTGGCGTCGTCGCGTCGTCGCAAATATTATCGAGGTTTTCACCTTCGATTGTTTCGCGTATATGGCCATTGAACGTACAGGAAAGGAATGTTATGAGCGAGAAAGAAAACGCTTCGAAGAATGCAGCGGAGACCTCGACTCAGTCACGGCTCAGGGCCGCGCAGGAACGTGCACGCGCATCGATAACCGTGCCTCGAGATTCGTAGAGAATCCCGACTTCCGGTGGCGACGATCCTTCGATCGTCGCGTTACCTATGGTCAATGACAAACCAGAGCCACGAGCTACCTTTCTCTCTACGATCGGTACGATCATACGGAAAAGGAGAAAAAGAATTTCGAGCGGCCGCAATTAAATTAAATGTTCTCGTGGCCGGAGGTTGAACAACCCTCGAAATAGCTGCCACCACGTGCAAATCGGCGGCCCCTCGATGCATCTGTATTTCCTTATCGTGTATCCTCCAATCTGTCACCTTCTTACCATCAAATTGCATTTACCATCCTACGCAAATACCATCCAAATAGCCCGAATATACACTTGTTCTTCAATCTTTTCACTTTCCTACTCGTTTTCCTCTGATGTTACCTAATTTTCAACCTTACATACCTCGTACGAACGCCAACGAATTCCGCATTTAGCCTTACCGATCACACATTACCACCCTCATCAACCCCCGGCCCTGCGCATTAAAGAATACCATCAGCGTACACTAATCTTGTCCAGTGATATTAATGGCAGTCGTATCTTTGTTCTTGTTTGTTCCCGGTCCCGCTCGCTCGGCTATACGTTCGGCTCTGGTTCGTCATTGTTCTGTGTGTACCTACCCGCTACCTTCACGAACACGGATTTGCGCTGGGGGTCCATCCACACACGTGGCTCTCCGTGTGCCTCCTCCTACGCCACAAATATTGGTTCGTAACGGAAAATATCTTTTCTTTTTAATTGGGTGTCGATATTTATAACGGACAATGGTGCTTGGTCTCTCTCTCTCTCTCTCTATATATATATATATATTTCTCTGTTTCTCTCTTAATTCTTCCGTAACTCTACATTATTACTTATTACTTTATTCGCTCTTTCACTGTTTCTTTGCCATTTCTCTCACTCTTTGCTTAAAAAAAAAATTCTATTTAACTCTTTCTCGTATTACGCTGCTTTTTTTTAATTTTTTTCATTTCCATCTCTGTCTAACCTTCGATCGCCTTATTCACTTGAATGCTAATTCTCTATATAACTATAACGATTAACAACAACGACAATAAAAAAAAAACAATCGGCATTTCCCTTTCGTTCGTTTGCGAAAAATGAAAAAAATAATAATAATAATAAATCGGTCGGTGACGGTCCAGCAGGCCCACCGTCGGCGATTCTCGCGATGAGATTATCGCACCCGTTACACGGCAACCCACTGCTGCCACCGGGTGTATGCTATACCTGCGACGTTTGCGGTAAAACCCTTTCCACGAAGCTCACCCTCAAACGGCACAAAGAACAGCAACACTTTCAGCCCCTGAATAGCGCGGTCTGCGCTCTCTGCCACAAGGTGTTCAGGACGCTCAACAGTCTGAACAATCACAAGAGCATCTACCATCGTAGGCAGAAATAGAGCCGGTTATCGTCGCGTTATGCTCGCATCGTGCCGAGGAACACTGTAAAACGAGCTTAGTAGAAGGACAGAAAAAGCACGAAGGAAGGAAAAAAACGGTGCCAATGGACGACGTTGTGGGGGCTCCAAGGAATGAGAACGATCAACTTGTCGACAGCATGGCCGCTCGAAGGATCGCGATTGTTCTTCTCATTTTTCTTTCCTTTCCGCGTCTGTTCGATAACGCGCGTTACCGTTGCCTTTGTTATTGTCCCTTTTTTCGTCGTTCACGGCTGCAAGCCGCGCGAGTAAATGGAATTGTTGTTAGTTGTTAATTATTATCGATTGGTTAGTCGTCACGACGACGACGTGTTCGTTAGTTCGGCGATTTGTCTGTTAACGTTTGCGATACATGGGACCAGTAACGTGATCTCGGGTCGATAGTTTTTAATCGGTCGAGAAAAAGGCGATATGTCGGTGGAGACGAAAGTGTAACGTAGTAGAGTTTTAACTTCGCGCGTGCATGCTGTTCGCGACGAGCGCACGCTGCTTCTTCGTCGATGGAGCGAGACCGAGAGACGTCCGTATTGCGAAGAGAGAGATATATCATGGAAATCGAAAGAGACTGACTTCGTAGAAACAGAAAATCAGTGCTTCCAGACGAACATGATGAACGTGGCGATTGTTATTCCAACATGGCAGTCGAGTGCACACCTTACGGGACGACACGTGTCGATATATTTTCACCGAGTTCCAATGTTGAACTTCTCCGGGCGAGATTTTGTACGGCCGTACGATGAAACGTACAAAATCTGAAAATTTTGGCCTCCATCTTTGGCCGGACTAACGTGTTATCAATTTGTTAGGGCTAAGCGTTTTACGAAGTGAGATTATTCTCATTATACGAAATGATTCCTCGGTTTCTCGATGAAGAATCGAAACGAATCTTTTTCATCAACATAGTCGCGGAAGCTTGTGAGAGAATCAACCTTCCGGACGCGTCCCGTCCGCAGTCGAGGCTTTGCTCGTTGTTTCAGCGTTGCGAATGCCCGTTTTCATCGATTCGAGTCATCTTCAACGCACGTTCGACGAATCTAAAACGATTGCCACGACGACACTTCGGATTTGCCGTTTTCCCTGATCAGTTTTGCAATTTCTATATCGCGGAGTCTTGGAAGGAAATTGGGGGACGACGGTGATCGTGTATGTTCTACAGCGCGTAGTGCTGCAGAAAAATTAGTATAAATCGCATAGTTATTTTCGTCTACTTTTATACCGCGTAACTCTCCGGATCTTTCTACGATACTTGTGTGAAACTTTCGAATCGCCCGAGAGCCTAACGAAAGCGAGTTGGTCAGCCGACTGACCGAGGGTTTCGCGATGAAAAACCAAGTCTGGTCGTACGTTGGCGATGATTCGAAGGATATCGGCGGCTTCGCAGAATCGTCGGCTCGTCGAGTCAAACGCGAATCGTTTAGATTCCCGTGAACGGGCCGATCACACGGCAAATGTTCAGTGCAACGTCCTTTCGCGCGACTCGTCTTCGAGACGCGCTTAAACGACATTCTGTACCGATACACGGCTTAATCGCAGGCTATACAGTAGTTAGATTTATGTAATGCAACAAAGGAATGGGAGAGAAATGAAACAAAAAAAAAAAAAAAAAAAGAAAAGAAAAGATACTTCCAGGTGTCGGAGACACCATCGTCCAACTAACTTTTAGGCGGAAACGTCCGAAACGTTTCGACAAGACTGTAAACGAAATATTGATTAATCAGAAGACTCGAGAATTTTTAATTGTTTAGTTGTTGAGGGAGGGCTACAGAGGGGAGGAATAATTAGTTTTGGGGGGAGGGCAGGGGAAATACGCGCGGATGAAGCACAAGTGGGGAACCTCCGTCGCGGATCGATAACGATCGCATGGTAACACGGTTGTAAAAAGTAAACAAAAATGACAAAAAAGTTACGCAGTGGCAGGGTACCCGTGGTGGAGGGGACCGTGTACGTACGTTCTCCTCTGCGACGAATTTCGTCCTCGTTCCGCGACGGACACTGAGAGACAGGAGATATATTGATATAATATAATATAATATATATATATTTTATCTTAATATATTCATTCCATATTAAAATGCTTTAGAGGGGTACCTTGCACACAGACACATATTCATTTAAATACTATATACCGGGCTTTACGTAAAGTACCTTATCTTATTAAATATTATTATTTTTTATGACTATTATATACGGACGATTATAGTTGCATTTTTATTACTATTATTGATCGTTGTCGTGGTCGTTAGCATCGAACGTTAATTTCACTTTCCTTTTTCGCTGTTAAATCTTTCATCACCGCAACGCACACCACTCGTTTCTTCTTCTTAATTCTTCTATGTTTTCGTTTTCATCGTACGTTCCGTAAAGTCGCGCGTCATCTCGACACACAATTCGCTGATATCCGATATCATCGTGTTTTCGAATCATTCTCGAGAGTTTTTTCTATACTCGCAATACTCAAAAGAAGAAGAGGGACGAGGAAAGCAGGAAAGGAAGGCGTGTTTCACCCTCGCGGCCTTGGCACGTTCATTTGCATACACTTGATTCTTTGCCACTTCTCCGCTCCGTGCCTACGTCGTCTACTTTCTTACTCGTACCTTTCGAATTTTCTTCTTCTTTTTTTCTTTTTCTTGCGTTATCGCGGCAAGACGCGCGTCAACGGAGGAAAGACGAGGGGGGATGACAGGGTTGGAGGAGAAGGGGCGCCGCGATGACGACACCGTTTCATGGGAAACGTTTCCAGGCGGCAGAAACCGTGTCGCGAATTTAAACACCTCTTCGGTTTTCAGATAGGGGAAGGGATGAGAAATGAGGAAACACGGTCCACTAACACTGACAGGTTACTTATATACTAAACGATAATAGCCATATATACATATAACCGACTACATAGCATATACCTATATTTTAGTAGAACTTTGATAAGCCATCTCGCGAGGACTTCCTGATGATCACGAGATCGTTCAGATACATATTTTGTCGATCATTCGGTAACGTTCGATGCTTTTTTTACATCGTTTCCTTCCACCTTTCTTATTTCCATTTCGTTACGATCTCATAAACAGAGTCTCGGCGACATCATGGAAAATAAAATGTACGATCAGGTAAAGCTGAGAGTTTCTTGGAAAAAAGTGAAACCCGTGTACCTAATGAGTACATCGTCTGAAACGATAATTCGCGCGTCAGGAAGGATTCGAGGGGTCCTGAACGATAAACATATAGACAGACTAGATCCCGTCGTGCGTCGACGTTTGTAGAGGATCGATCGCAAAATAATTCGCAGAGCACACATAGACACATACGATATATTTTACAACTTACCACTGTGCATCATTGTACAAACGGCGTGAGACATAGCCAGACATACACAGACACACACACACACACACGCACACACACGTATGCGCAAACACTCGAGACATTTACAGACTGACATAGACAGCTGGATATACATATACATATACTTATCGATGAACATGGAATACACGTTAAACACGAAGACAACACTTGTACATCGTTAGATAGGCTATGATAATTTAAATTAGGTTATATTCTGTTAAGTGGTCCGCGTCGTTCGTATTTTCGGCGTGGTATACACTCGTGATTTCCGTTTCTATGACTGATGGTGAGGTTCAACGACGAATGAAATGGACGCGAGATGGATAGTGGGAGAAGAAAAAAGAAAGAAAGAAAAAAAAAATGGGAAATCGCTTTAGCAAATTTTCTTTAGAGTTCCGAAAGTACGTTCGACGCCGAGCATTTTCTTATGCAAACAAATGAGTGGGGGAATAAGGAACGATGTCGGGAAAGAGTGTGGTGTTTCTTTGTTTGGTTGGAAAGAGGAAATGAGGAAGAACGAAGCTTTAAATTACGAGAGTAACGAACACAATTTTATAGTAGTCAGTACTGGGGAAAGAACTGATATTGATAATATTTAAACTAGTAGATTTATTCAAAGAAATTGATTTGTGACTACTGTAAAAATGGCCAAATATAATTGCGGAATATATATTTCGCCCTCCGATCCGCGGTCGGCGCTATATTATGAGAATAATAAATTATTAATGAAATTAATATAAATTGAATGAATATTTAACTGCAAATTATATATTAGTAGAAGTTTATTTGAGTATTTTCTTTCTCTTTTTTTTCTTTTTTTTTTTTTTGTTTATCATTCGTTTAATTTCGCTCTACGTTAACGCGTTATGAAGAGACCGTGCTACTGTGGTTTTAAATAATTTATGATTATATACCGACGGCTCGCGAAGTCACCCGTTGGGAATAATACACGCCGTTCTCGGAATTCGCGCTCTGTAGTTGGCCTTGCGAAACCCGCGCAAAGACAAGGAGCGAAGGTGCTTCCTTACTAATTTTAACGATTGGCCAGTGCAAAATGAATCGTTCGAAGCCGATTTCGAACCTCGAAAGACTGAATTGTTGAATTGAACGTGTCGCGCTTGGCAACGTCTGCTGTTTCAGCCCCTTCTTTCATCGAAGGGGCGTAGACGAGGGATGGAGTTTCACGAAAACGTAGTAGAAGAGACGAAAAATGTTCGACGATGAATTCGAAAAGCTGAGACACCGGGGACAAACTCGTGACGCGTACCTGATTGCTATCATCGTAGTTAGCCATCCGAACGCCATCCGCGACACGCTTTAGTCTCAGACTGAATTGGACTGATTTATCTTTTTTCTTTTTTCCTTTTTTCTTTTTTTTTCTTTTTTTTTCTTCTATTTTTTTTTATCGTTCTAATTAGTCGACTCTACATTGGACTGATCTTAAACGTTTCTTGACTGATGTTACCAAACAAATGTTAATTAAAAGTATCTAATTTCTAAGTTATAACACGGTTAGAGGGAAAGCATGAACGCGATCAGATTGGCAGGGCACCGCAGCAGTTCGAATCAACTGAGAAATGAATGAGTGAATGGGAAAAGCGGTACATATGTAACAGAATCGGCGCAACGCGTATTTTAATATTCATTCGTTGGCAGGACACACACAGTTCCATCTTTTTTTTTTAATTTTTATTATCGCTTCTGTATCTGACATATCCACGTTTCCTTCGTTCGCTTCTCGTTTTTTGTTCTTTTTTTTTTACACGTTAGGCTTTTAGCGCACAGACACTACTACTGTTTAATTATGGTCATGGGTAAGAGGCACATTTATATACATAGTTACACACACGTCTAGGTTCTGTATCTCTTTTTTTATTTCTTGTAATTATTATCCCGTAGACTTATGCAATAGCGACCGTAGGATCTTACAATGTTCTTTTTTTTTTCTCTGAGTTTTTTGTACTGTTTTTAACGCAAGCAGCTATTATACAATACAGACATGAGAGCAAGCAGCAGTTTCGTACAACCAGCTTTCTTAAATAATAACGTAAGCCGTAATTTCGTTCAATTACCCTACGATAGAATTAAATTAGCGATCACCCACGGATACTGAGCAGACATATACCATCGACGATATCATTACCTGTGCGAGAACGATACACATCGCGATACCGTTGAATAGAATTATTTTGTAATTCCGAGTTATAGAGAGTATTCCGAGTATGAGAGGAAGAATGGGGAGAGGGAGAGAGAGAGAGAGAGATAGAGATAGAGAGATAGAGAGAGAGAGAGAGAGAGAGAGAGAACGAGGAATAGAGCGAAGAAAGAAGCAGCAAAGCACTGAGAAAAAACGAGCTTATTCGAAATTCGTCAGATATGTAAAATTGTATTGAGAAATAAAACACAACCGGTGCCATAGGCTCGAAACATCATGAAAAACATCCGGGGAACATGGAATAAAAAAAAAAAGGCTGAATTCTTTCCGGTAACGACTCCGTTTCGGGTACAAATCGTTTCTTCTTAAGCGAAATAATGTCGAGCGTTACCGTGCTTGCTTATTATTTGTTATCTGCCAAGGTGTTCTGGTTATAATATATATTTATTGATGACTATTATTAATATTATTATATTATTATAATTATAGTTATTATTATTATTTTTATTTTTAAGCAATGTCAAATGCATCTTAATATATTTTCACCACATTTTTTTTATATAATATGAAATGTACTATTTGGTTTAATAATTCGCTTGTATTCTCTTTTTTCTTTTTCTTCGTTTTTAGTCACCTATCACATCCTCGAAAAGTGACAAAACCGATAACAACGGTCTCATGCCTCCAGGCAGGTACATTCACTCCTTTAACCCCGTTCGTGTTCCGCACCTGAACCTGTTAAACGATACGCATTGTGTCACGCCTCTTTCTTTCAGCTGGAAGGTAAGTTACGACATTTGAACGTTCGAGCCTGTATCAATGGGAAAACCGACACGAACCGGAATTCTACCGATCGTTTGGCAACGATCGTTCGATAAATCGCGGGTCCGATTCCGTTCACGCATTTTCGTCGATCCTCTTTTCACGTGGCACGTGAACGTAGGAACGTAATCGTACGTGAACGTCCGTCTCGCTTCGGAAATATCGCAGACGGCGCATGGTCGTGTGTGGAGATCGAAGTAAGAACGATTCTTCAGCAGCGGGAAGGGTCGAAAAGGGTTTCTCGAACGAGGAAAACCACGCGTGCCTTTGTTCTCCTGCGAAACGTTGATTTCCTCGGAAGTCAGAATACAAAACTTTTCGCATTTTTCCATCGTGGCAAAAGAGAACACGACAGCACCAAAGTATAGATGTTGGAGCCAAAAGGCAATCTAAGAGGCGACGCGCATTCTCGATCCATTTGAACAAGATCGAGACCGTGAGAGAAACGAGGGCCATTCACAGTATGCAAAAAAAAAAAAAAAAAAAGGAAAGAGAACGATTAAGCCGCCACGCCGCTCGCCAGGCTCACGCATTTATTACGTTTACTTCGAATTGCATGCTTTAAGTGTCACCCAGAATGCTCAGTGTTTCCTTCTCGTCGTCTCCTATTATTTCTCTTCTCGTTTTTTTTTTACATTTTTTTTAATTTTATTTAATTCCTCACGTCCGTCAAGTTTCACGCAGAAGGCGTGACCCTTAACGAAGCATACGTTATACGTACGTACATATCTGTCTAGAATGATTGGAGAGTGTTTATATATATATATATATATATATATATTCTTATATATACTTTAGATCGGACAAAAAGGACTGCCTACGCAACTTTTGTACAACCCGTTCTCTGTTTATCTACGTCACACACAACCTTCTCCCGTATTATTCCCTTCCTTTCTATCGCTCTGTACGAGCGTCTTTTGTGCGTATGCGTACGTGTGAATATGTGTGCACGATTGCGTGCGCGTGTACGTGTGTACGAATACGTTTCACGATCTCTCTTCCATCGAAATCCTCCGACCGACCTCATCAGTGAGGCTGTTCACAATTTCTTTTGCTTGAAGTTTAACGAGACGTAGCTCGAGAAATTGGATAAAAAGCTTTTTCCAGCCAAAGGCATTGAACGAAGGGGTTGGCCTCGCCTCCATTCGCGTTCGATGGCTAAAGGGCGAAGGAAGAAAAAAAAAGGCAGATACGGTATTTGTATTATATAGCCATACGCGCATAGGTTGCATCGCGCACAACGCTACACCAGTGACTCCGTCTGACCGGATCTCTTTTAATTAACGAGCACGCGGCCATTACAAATGAACCGCGCGCCTTCTTATATTAACGCTTAATTCGTTTCCGTGTCTGTGCTTCGTTTCGTTCTTCAAACCGTATAGTATAGTATAGTATAGTATAGTACAGTACAGTACAGTATATACATTTTCTTTCTCCGTCCCTATTTTTTTCTTTTTCTCTTTCTAAATCTACCCCTCACTGGCTCGCCCGCTTGCTCGTTCGTTCGTTCGTTCGTTCGTTCGTTCGTTCGTCCACCAATCCGTTCGTTCGTTGCATCTCTATCTTCTTATCTGAATTGCATACGTCGTAAATGCATAAAGTCGCAAAGGAGACGGCCGGAATGCCAACAGGGCTGAAGAGACACGGAGTCATTCTACTTGTTTCTCTGTGTGCGCGCGTGTACGTCTTAACCCTCGTTGAAGGCTTTAGTTTCGCGGTGGGTTCGTCAGCGGTTCGAAGAAAAAACTGCCATTGAAAGTTCTTACTTCGCTCCCCCGAAAGGCGACCAGCCATTTTGAAACGTCGTCGGAAGAGTTTCCACACCCCCAGAGCCTCCCCCCTTTCTTTCGCTATATCGAATGTGCACTCTGGGTTCGTTTCACTTCGTTTTCCTTTTCGCCTTGTTTTTCCTTTTCGAATCTTGGTCCCGTTTAATCCCGCGACGTTTAAAATGAACGGCATCGCGCGCACGATAGGGTGGGTCGAGGCCGGGACTTCCATAGAATGCCAACGAGGGTCACGAGGTACGCGGAAATACGAAGGATCGTGAAGGTGATCGCATCGCAGAGACGTTGATGCGATTGTTGAAAAGTTGCGCGAATCATGTAAGGAGGCACGTTCTAAAAAGCCTAAAGGAAACGTTGAATTCTGACAGTTTTTGCCGTACAATGCGACAGCTAGAACTGATCCGTGAATAATTTGTAAAAACGTGACAATAACGTGTAGAAAGAGAGAATGAGTGAGTGAGAGAGAGAGAGAGAAAAGACGAGCGAGAGAGAGAGAAAGAGACGGGGCCGAGATTTGAAAAGACATCATCGAAGAAAGGACTTTTCCGACATTTATCTTTCGGTATAACGATCGGATTCGTTTTTACATGTTTTTTACATTTTCCATCCTCGTGAAAGAAACGAACCCACCTAATACGCGCGATATCCATTTCCATCTGACAACGTTCCACGTTTTACTTACCCGTTATTGAACTTACCGCGTCGTTTAGGAAAATACGAGCACGGGCGAACAGAGAACGAGCGAGGGAGAAAGAGAGATTGAAAATAACAAGGGACGAATTTTAGAAAGAAAGAAAGAGGAAAATGTTAGAGAGCAGGAAGAAAAAATGGGAAGAAAGAGGACGGTGATGAACAGAGAGAAAGAGTTTATCGCTTGCGTCATCCTTTGATACGAGATAGGGTTTAAGTGTGGGGGTTGCAGCTGCATGAGGTGCATTGTTGTGTTTCAGTGCTCACCTCTATGACGGGGCTGACCTTGAACTCTCTGAACACCCAGTCAGCGAAGAAGCTGTTCACCTGCCAGCTGTGCGGCAAGGTGCTATGCAGCAAAGCATCCCTGAAACGCCACGTTGCCGACAAGCACGCCGAGCGACAGGAGGAGTACAGATGCGTCATCTGCGAGCGGGTATACTGCTCGCGTAACTCCCTGATGACCCACATATATACCTATCATAAGAGCAGACCCGGCGACATTGACATTAAGTTCTTTTGAAGGTTTAGATAAGGTAGGGACACGTACCTCTCTCATACATCACATAGATCTCTCGCGGAAGTTTTCTCGCGTTTCTTACCAACCGATAACCTTTCCTATTTCTCCTATCTCTCTTATCACTTCCACAGAGTCTATCAACCAGCCTTTGGATTCGACGGCGGTTCAACCTTACCACGTCGCCGCTGGAACGATCGCGCAGGTCACAATCGCGTAATCATCGGTTCGCTATACGACCTCGGCTCCGCGTACAACAGTTCCGTTCCTTCTTCATCTCGCAGAAAATGCATGCCAGAGAAACCGGTCTCAACTCCCACGTGGACCGACCCTTCTTCTTCTTCTTCTTCTTCTTCTTCATCTTCTTCTTCTGCTGCTACTACTACTACTACTACCACCACCACCACCACCACAACCACTACCGCTACTACTACTACTACTACTACTACTACTACTACTACTACTACTATTACTACTACTACTACTACTACTACTACTACTACTACTACTACTACTACTACTACTACCACCACCACCACCACTACTACTACTACTATTACTACTACTATTACTACTACTACTACTACTACTACTACTACTACTACTACTTCCCTACCTCCTCTTCTTGCATTTCGAAGCTTTCGTCCCAGCGTCGTTCGTTCCCTCCGTCCTGTTTATCCTGCAGAACTGCTTTTCTTTCTTCTCCTCCCGTCGTCCTTCATTCTCTTCGGTACCGTACGGTCGCCGATCGAATTCTTCCGGTATTCGCAGTTCCGTTATACCCCCTGTGTCGGTGACTCGGGATCGATGCGTCGAGTACTCGTCCTTCATTCGTAACGACGCTGGAGACACAAGAACCATGCCGATCGTCGGATCGAACAGTCAGAGACGATCGCTGAATTGGCCGATCGTACGTTTAATGGGGTTACACTTCAATTACGAGTAGTAGGTCGAGTTTTTTAGTCTCACTGACCAAACGACCGATCAGCAGGATGTAATTACGCTTCAGGTTATTCCCACTAACACCACCCACACCATACTCCTCCCGTTTCACTTCTCTCTCTTTTTTTTTTTTTTTTATACGTTTTGTGGAAGTCAATTTGTTTATCTGTACGTGGTCGTTCCCGCTTGCTTTTACATCTATATTCTCCTTTTTTGGGTTTACAAAGTTTTTTTCTTTTTTTCATGTACCCTATTTATTTTCGTCGTGGCTCCTCGATGTTTGATGTTGTATATGCATGCTAATTCGTACCGTCGTTTAATGCTCGTTTTGCAGCTTCGATGCCTAACACGGAATGCCAGCTTTCAGTGCGGTGGATCGATCGTCGATGAATCGTCGAAAATTGAACTCTTTTTTTTTCCTCCAGAAGTCAAACGTTTCACGAAATCGTCCTTTCGTTCGTTTGCATCGCTGCATGACGATAGTTCACACTCGCGTCCATAGCTTCGTTAATCCCGACTAATCTCTTTTTCTTCTTTTTTTTTCTTTTTCTAACAAAATTAATTTCATTCGCCAGCCCGCGAGGAATTAGCGCGTATTGATTTTTTCATCATTAACCAACGGGCGTACGAGCATGACTGCGCAGCCCTTTGCACGCACAAACATTTTCATTAGAGAGGAAACGCGTGCGTTATCGCGGGAAGGTAATTCGTAGCTTGTTTCACGCAGTTTTATTGCACGACTACCAGCACTTCTGAAGCGTCGGATTAATTATCGTCTTTTTATCTTTTATTTCTCTTGCGATCTAACTTCATTGGCGGGAAACTAACAGAAAATGGAATTGAAACTAACCTGAATGGTAGATTCCGTAAACACAACGCGTCTGGCATGGTGGTTTTGGTCCTCTTCGTCTCAAATTCACTCGACTAATTGCAACACGGTGAATTAACGATGGTTTCAATCGCATGGATCGCTTACAGTTCCATCCGATATACTCCGGTATACTCCGACATATCGATCGGCGAAGCACCAAATTGCCTCGAGAGGGAGAAAGAAAGAGTTAACCTGTGCTAATCCTTAATTGATCCCGAGACAGCTGCTAGGGTTGAATTAAAACCGAGCCGAGGTCGTCTCGAGAATGAAAGGAAACAACTTTAATTGAGAATTGCATCGAACGTTCGAGGTTCCAGCTAATTACGAATACACCGTCGTAGACGGTCGTCCTAACGTCGAAATTCCTGGCTGATTTAACGTACGATCCTCTCCGACTCGCGAGAACCTTCTCTCCTCTTGATTTCCCTTGGACGTTCGACGAAGATTAAACCCTAAGTGACTGAGTTGTAATTCGTATCATCGTGAGAGAACAGTGTCGTGATTTGCGTATCCGCAACTTCCTTTACTCGGATTGTTAAGTTATACCAATGATAAAACTGTTTTCGCACGATGATAAGGATTACGAATACATCGTTACAGACGGCAATTTTATCGTCGAAATCCCTGGCTAATTTAATGTACGATCTTTCTCGATTCGTGAGAACCTTCTCCTCTTGCTTTCCCTCGGACGTTCGAGGAAGACTAAATCCTAAGGGATCAACTTGTATTTTGCACCGTCGTACGAGAACAGCATCGGGCTTCGAGTATGTTTAGAAACTCGAGAATTAGAGAGACTGTTACAGTAAGAGGGCAGCTCCACTTTCCAGTAATTTAGAGAAACCAACGAGAATCAAGTGAAAATCAATAAAAATCTATCCACATTTTTGGAACATTTTAGAACTATAAATTTACGGTCAACTAATATTCGTAGTAAAATAAACTTTCGCACTTTCGAATGTTAATTAATTTATTAATCTGCCTGGTGATAAACCCTCCGGGTACAATACGAACAAGGTTAGTATCGCGTGCTATAAATTCATAGTCAATTAATATTCCTAGCAATAAACTTTTGCTCTTTTCAATATAAAGCTTTCGAACACTCGTTTATCTATTAATCTGACGACAGAAAAATCCTTTGGGTATCGTACGAACAAGATTAAAAGCACAATTTACTGAAACATCGAATATTTTTTCCCTCGGTATATAATTTTCAAATAAATAAAGTTTTCAAATAAATTCAATTTATATATTGGAGCTGTCTCTTCACTGTTTCGCAATCTTTTCAATTACGATAATTCAGATTTTCAAACCTACCTACGTTGGTTTGATTCCGTTCTCGCACGATGGTGAAGAACGACCATCAAATAAAAATATTTCTGACGAGCGATGGACGATTTTCAGGTACGGGCAACGGGATGCATCCAGCACCGTCGACGCCTCCCTCTGCCATGTACCGGATGCCACCGCCAACGGCGGGTGGCATAAACGAGCCTCAGGAATGCCCGTACTGCCGTCGCAACTTCTCATGCTACTACTCCCTGAAGCGTCATTTCCAGGATAAGCACGAGCAATCGGACACCCTCTACGTTTGCGAGTTCTGCAACCGTAGGTATCGCACGAAGAACTCACTCACGACGCACAAGAGCCTGCAGCATCGTGGTTCCAGCGGTATGCTCAAGAGGCTGCTGAGGAACACGACGATTAAGAACGTTATAGGCAGCATGCAACAGGCTCAGATGCAGCAGCAGCCGCAATGAAAATGTCGGAACCGTCTTACAGTCTCCCCGTCCCGGACTCTCTGCATCGTCATACTCATCATTATCGTCAAGGTTCTCGTCTTCATGCGATTTTTCGTCGCTCATCGTCACCCATGCGCGATCGGTCATCGATCTTCGCGGACCAAGACACGCTGCGACGCATCTGGATGCATCAGGGAGCAACGAAACGCGCGTTTCCTGCTTACCGAGCTGATACACGTTCGAAAACAGAGGTCGAGTAAATCGAAGAACGAGTTCGAAGGTACGAAGCGCGTGGATCGTGGACGAAAGAAAAGGCTCACCTCGAATACCACTAATTGGACGATCGTCGAAAGGATCGGCTTCTCTTTGCCGGTTTCCCCCCATGCTCTTCCATCGGGGAGTTGCGCGATCGGCGCCCTCCTCCACGTTCCGTATTTCGTCGTTTTGTAGTTCTCCTCGAGTCAAGACTGCGATTAATCCAAAGAAGAAAGAAGAGAATCGACTGAGACGTAGTTTTGAGAAAATTTTCGGCTGATTGAAGGTTGTCGTTGCGCGCGGGCTGAGAATACATTCCATTGCGTCGGATTCCAGCCACGCCGAGGCTTGGACCGATTTTAAAGAGATCTCGAATGCGACTAACGCTTTGAAACGTTCTATCAAGGGACTGGTCGTCAAGGGTCATGACACCGGACAACGTTCCCACAGGCAAATATCAATTCTGGAAAAAACGAGAACGTAGAAGTCGGTTCGGCGACGTGCAAGTAGAACAGACCGGAATAGTCAGACGTATAGTGGAATGGTAGATATCTGTTTTTGAAGCGCGGTATTGCCTGTTCGGTGCGTTTGTTCGGTCGAGTCCCTAACAGTCCCACGAATCATGTCAATTTTCAAATATCAGCTTGTCAGCGGTTACCCTGCTAGACAAGATCTGTTCGGTCGTTTTGAAGGTGGGAGGGTTTTGAAACGGCGATCTCGAATCGCGCGGCAGGAAAGCACGGAGAATGCAAGAGCAGCGAAGAACGGAGATGGTGATTGAGCGAAGAATATGGTGAAGAAATTGCGTGAATAGAGAGTGCGTGGATTATGCTTGTACGTCTCTGTCGCTAGTTTAGGCGCGCGCATATAAACGAGCAAGAGTTTCGTTGTTGGCGTGAAGGTTTACGAGTGTTTGGGAATCGTAGATCGAGGATCTTAGGCCTAAGTGAAAATCAATTAAAAAGTCTACAAATATGTGCTCAAATTTCGGAAATCGGGAAAGAGAAGTAAACGCCGCTAATTGAAAGAAAAGCGACAAGAAACGGTCAGTTTGTGGTGGTGGTGGGTGGGGATGGAAAGAGTTTGGGGTTGCCAGGAAAAGGGCGGAAGGAGTATAGCGAATTAACGAAGTAAGCCGAGCGGAGCAGGATAAAAAGGATTGGATAAAGAGAGGAAAATTTCGCGTGGAGACGAAGGAATAGATGACGGCGAGTGGGAGGGAGGGAGGGAGGGAGGAGAGTCGTTAGAAAAGTGCAAGTAGAAGTTAGATATGGGCTCTTAAACGTGTACAGGTCCGTCGTGCGCGCAAATTACAGACTATATTTTTAACTCTTTAAAAGTAATATTTTGAACTGTACATATATTATATTCGTACGATATTGATAACGATGATATTCTCTTGTTCAGGTTTTATAAGAATGGGGAACGAATGGGAAGAAATGAAAAACGGAGTTAGTTCGACGTAGATAGAACCCACGGCGGGCAGGGCAGTGCAGGCTCTCGCGTCTTCTCTAATTTCGTTTCGTTCGCGTTTCACGCGTTCTAATTAGCGAATGTGCAATATTACGAGTAAGGGGGTAAATTTTATGGGATACGGTTCTGGCTCGTCTTGGAAAACGACGCAACGTGCACTCCGGCGCTCTCCATTCAAGGCGACCAACTTCTTTCCGTCTCGATCTTTTTCGTTTTTTCTCTTCGTTTGGTCGTGCCGTTCGAACGAGAAAGGAATCTAGAAAAAGACAGAGGGGATCTAATTAGGCCAAAGAAAAGATACACGGGGTGGGGTGGGGATGGAAACGATGAAAAGCAGTGTGGCGTACGAGGAACGATTTGTGCGAGATTGTCGAACACTGCCCTGTTCTTTTAAATCTTCGACACGCATCCATGCTATGTTAAAAAATAAAATAACAAACGAACGTACAAGCAAAAAACGGAATCCCTAAAAAAAGTTGTTCGTGCAACGTATTCAGGTTTTAGAACTCAGTGTAAAAAGGAAGAAAGAAAAAAAAAGAGAAAACATGACGTTTTATCATGTATAAGATGGTTACAAAGGGAGAAACAAAAACAAACAAAAGAAATGTCATTATAACTAACGAGCAAGTACAAATTATCGAAGGAAAATGATAAAACAAATTACGTCTACGTCTAATTCTTAGGTTCCGTAGTAATGGGGGAATAATGAAAAGAGGGAAATATTTAGCGAGACGCGAGGAATAGAGTAAATTGCACGCGTCCTTTCGGGTTTTAGTGACGGTAGCGCGCAAGGGAAAAAGAAGAAGCAAAAAAGAAACGAACGAATAGAAAAGAAAAAGATGGAAATTATAGGACGAGAGAACAAGTTTTCCAAACATATCTTCGAAACGAGAAGTATACCGTGAATGAGAAATACGATTTTAGATTTAGGTGTCTTCCGAAGATGGAAGTTTTTAAAATAATTACGTATACATTTGTAGAGTTTAAAGAGGGGAGAGGTTTTTCGGCGGCCGGTCAAAGCATAATGTGGAGAGAGAGAGAGGGAGAGAGAGAGAGAGAGAGAGAGAGAGAGAGTGAGAGAATGAAAGAAAAATAAAGAAGAAGATGAAACGTTCCTTTCGCGCAAAAGGAGGCGGGATTTACAATGGGCGTCTTTGCTTTCCTAAAATTTCGTTTCGACTCGGGAAAAGCTTAAAGATAATTCGTTAGTGAAAATTATCCTAGTCATTTTGGAAACTTTTTATAATTCTGTGATATATCGAACGCGAAGTATCAAGATGTATTTGGCGCTACAAAATAAAAAGGGGAACAAAGAATTGGGAGGGTTAAAAAAAAAAGAGAAAAAAACACGGGGAGGGAGGAAAAAACTATTACGTTCCACATTATGATTGCCGGCGTGTGTGCAAATTGCATATATATTACATAATTGGTTAATTGATATCGGGAAATTCTGTGATGTCCTTCAGTTGGGTATACTAGATCGAGAAATATTAGAGATATATGAAGAAAACAAGAAGTATACGGAATTAGGTCGATGTTCGGTGTTGTGTAAGTTAATATTTGTAAAGGAAAAAAGGAGAAAAGCCGAGACTTTTAATAACGAGAAGATTAAAATCAGATGCTGCCGGGACTCTCGCGATTGTCCAAACGACCGCTGATCCGCTTGGAAGTAAAAAAAGAAAGAAAAGAATTCGTCTGAGGGAAACGGGGGAAGAACTGATAGCGCATCGTTGGAAAATTTGCTGGGAAAACCCGTCTGTAGAAAAAAGTGTCGGGCTTATTGGCTCGGAATTAAGAATCGGTACGATACCAAAGTGGATTTGACTGTTAGTGCGATTATTTTACTTGTTTCTTTTTGTTTTCTGTTTTTAAGCGAGACCAAAGGCTTTTAATCGGGTTTCCCGACGATGCCGCGCGAAATATACCGCGTTCCCTGTGATCAGCTGTCGTCGAGAAATCGAGGGAAACGCAGTGTCTGGGTATTTAACATATCTCTTCAGGGTACTCGACCCACTGTACGCTGACACGGTGTTGAATCGAAAATCTTAAAAATAGAAAAAAAAAAATTACAAAAAAAGAAGAAGAAGAAGAAGAAGAAGTAATAAGTATATCATACACACACAAAATCTATTCCAATGTGCCAACGTCTTCGAACTAAAGAAAAAAAGAAAAAAAAAAATACAAGGAACTTTAGGTCTTCTACTATTTACACGAGAATCGAGAAAAGGATAGTAGTTAGCCGCGCGTCGCATCTTCTTATCGAGAAACGAATATTACCAACATTATTACTACCACTAATCGTTTTTAGGATTTAAAGCGAATATTATACAAGATACTATCGAAGAACTTTTTCGAACTTTAATGCATGGATTTTCGTCTCGTATGCTATTTAAGGGAAGAAACGTAAGGAGTTCTAAATGGAGAAAAAGAAAAGAGCGGAAGAGTGGGAGAAGAAGACGATGAAACAGAAAATGAGAGAATGGGTGTGAAAGAAGGAACGAAAGGGTGGGAGAGAAAGAGCGGGTGTGAGAGGTAAGAAAGAAAATATTTTAAACTATCTATTTTTATTTGCATTCTAATATCTCGTGCGTGTAAATATTATATATCGATAAGCAACGTGTACCTCTGACGTGAATTGCAGAGGAAAAGGATATTGTAAATGGTACCGGCATAGGCATTATATCATATTGGCAATGGACTGCGATCGTATGAACTGAACGTTGGAAAGGCTTTGCGTCCCTGCGCGGACGATATGTGGTTATTGTTGTCTCAAGAGAAAAAAACGCTGTTTGTATCATGCACTTCCTTTTTTTCTTGTCGACCGTGAATCGCAATCGACGAAACAAACACAACCGACTTGTCTTCTGCAGAATTTTTATACTGTGTGAACCCTGACTACCGAATAACCGGATTTATTGTAAAGGAAAACTCGTGGAACTTGCACGTGGCGAGTACAAATCAATGTAGTTACGAATCGTTTTACGATTCGTGGCCACGCCAAGTTCGACGAATTTTTCGCAACAACCATACGTAGATTCTAGCTTCCGTTTGAACCGTTAGATCCGTTGAACTTCATACGCAAACGTTAGTAGAGGTTTTTTATGTTAGTTGTCACTCTTTTTCATTTTCGTTTAATCAACGAGTTGTATCGCATCTGAGCCAGCAGCTCAAGTGCTCAAGTTAATTTCCTGGCGCTGTGACGAAATACTTTGATACGAGAATTTACTTTCGAGAAGGCTGATTTTTATAATTTTTAAACGCGGACGTTTTAAATTAAGGAGTGAAATTTATTTTTACTAATTTCCAGACTTTTTTTTGTAATCCCTACCGTTTAGGGAGAAATCGACTGATTAGGCTGTTTTTTTTTCGATTGGTTTAAACTTTTTCTTGATCATGTGATATTGTCTTACCAAAGAGCATCGGGAAATTGTGAAAACTTCTCGGACTTTCGATCGATACCCACCTCGAGCATGTACAATCCGAAGATACGATGAAACTTTATCGATTTTCGATCGATGTTTTCCCTGTCTTTTCGGACAGTCGCAAGATCGTTCTATAAAGTATTTATACATTAGCGAGCTTGCGAGTTTTTCCTCTTAAAGAAGGTAAACGATAGTTTCGAGGGTCTGAGATATCGCGTAAGTTCGAGAAAGCGTCGCGACTTATTATTATTCTTGGTACGAAAATTCTTCGGTTTCGGTTGAAAAAGAAACGAAATTTTTGTATGATTTTCAAAAGGGGGATCAAAAACAAAAAAGTGGAACTACGAAGGGAAAAGAAACGAAAAGTATAAAGAAACGCATCTTCGAATCGAAAATTTAAACAAATTGCTTAGGGATGTATGATTATGATGAATTGATAGAAAAAAAAAGAAGAAATGGGCGAAAAAAATAACGTCGAGCATAGGAGAAAGACTACTTAGATTTATTTTTATTATGTCTTCAAAAAGACTTTAAATATAATATTTATATTGTGCCATAATTAATATTAACAAAACCTTAAGTATAAATTAATTGTTACGAAAGTTTTTAAATTTATCGGAAGGGGAAAATTGCAAAAACATAAAAAAATGAATAAGATGATGAAAAGATATCTCTACTGTCTATCGATAATTAACTGTACGATAGTTATTAAGAAAAGAAGTTACGTCATTTTTAAGTGAATACTGCATTTACAAGAGAAGCTAGGATTAAAGATAACAACGGTTGATCACCTCCGCTCATCATGTAACACTAATACGATTCGTGTAGCGTGCGCCCCTTTTGTCATTCCTATCACGAGAAACACACCGTAACACACACACAAAAAGAAAAAAAAAAGAAAAAAAATGCGACATAGAGAAAAGAAACAGAAAACTAGCGTAAAGAAAAAACTGAATGACTCCCGCCGTTTTTCAGCGTAAGAAATAACGCATCAGTTTGTTCTTGCCAAATTTGCGAAACGCCCCACTCCTTTCGATGCGTGCGACAGAAGCAACCGAGAATCATCGACTGGTTTCTTGGCGATATTTTTCTGGGTCTTATTTATTCATAAGTTTCTTCATCAACCGTCCCGGATGTAAAAGCACGACGAAAGAAACGGGTCGATGATATCATCAGGGCCGACGTCGAGCGAAAAGGGCAATGCGTATGCGAAAGAAATCGCGATGGAAGTAGAACGTGCCGTGTAACGCGATTCGTATCGAAGGAACGAACAGAAATTCTCAACGGTGACGAAGGCGTCGCCTTTATGGATATCAGAAATGCAAAACGATATTCGGTGAGACATAGAATTTTTTCAAAGAAAATACTATCTGCGTTGGTAACTGGGAAAGTCGAGGGAGGTGAGCATTTTCTTCATCGTTGACAACTCTCCTTCTGTTCGTTCCTTCAATGGCGCATACTTTTGCAACTCGGTCTGCAACACGCAACACGGAAACGGCATCGAATATCATCGATTCATTTGATTCTACATATCGTCTCTGTGAGTGTATTCTCATATAGATGCAGATCCTCGTGTCATTTCGATATCATCGGAACCCCACATTTTACCTTCTGTTCCGCGTATTATCACAGAAATTCTGTCTATCGTGTCTTTTTGCCTGTTCAACGTTATCAGTGATGTTTATTATCGGTATGACTACTACGAACATTAAGAAATCAATCGATTACCAGGGATAGTTCAATCATTAGTTAGCTCGCGAAGAGAAGAAGAAGAAAAAAAAAAAAAACGTAAGAACGATGTACGATATATTTGACGAGGAGTCGATGGCACGTTATGTTAACTTTTTATGTACATAAATATATATATGCAGATATGTACGTATACATACATAACACGCATAAAATATTATATAGGCCTATTTTGTAAGGTTTCTCCTTGGTTTTATTTTTATGTTAATCTTTTTTCCGATTTGTTACAGCGATTTTTTTTCGAGAGTGATTGTTTCAACGCGTTAAGGAGAACTTACTGGATACTTATTATTATTATTATTATTATTATTATTATTATTATTATTAATTATTATTATCATTATCACAATTATTGCTATTATTATTATATTACTCATTGATTATTGCTATTATTATTATTATTACTCTTGCAATTATTGTAATAATAATTCTTAGCACTAGACTTATTATTTTTATTATTGATTCTGTCGCGGTTACGATCGTTCAGATTTTGTTTCTTTCCTGTTTTTTTTTTTTTTTAAATGTCGATCGATCGCGATGTGTGCGCGCACCGTGTTGCGTAAGAAACACGGGACAAGCTCTGCGTCGCGTTAAACTTTCAGACCTGTTGCGAATCGCCCACACATCGTGAACACACGTTATCGTTTTCTCGCGCTTTTTCAGTTTCTTTATTGTTTTCATTAGCACTTTTTTTTTTACTTCTTCCTTGTCACGAATCACGAAGCGTCGATGGTTTCCATCCGTTTATAAGGTTAATTTTAGTCCCGTAATTTACAAATACGAAGCATAAATTATTAAGAGATAGACCGGGTCGTCGAGCGCAAAAGGATCCACGTGTTGCGAGCATCTATATAGAGAAAGTGATACTTTATACTATTTTCCTCGGTTCGAATCTTCTTTTCGTTTTCCGGAACGAATCACGTGGTCGGCACACTGTGTGTCGCCAAAAGCGAATTTTCGACTCACCGTTCACGATTGGTCATAGTTATTGTGCACTCTCATCGAGATGTATGCCGTATTATTCGTCTTATGCTCGATTTTTAATCTGTCATTTCAACTTCCGTCGTCTTTCACTCGGAGCATGACCTAGAGAAAAAGAAAAACGAACAAAAAACAAAAAAAAAAATAAAAAATTGGAGAGAGAAAAACAGTAACGCAGAAAGAAATCTTTATGGAAGGCAAAGTAAAATGAAAGAAAGAAAAAAAAAATGATTCGCGACGTTGTGGAATCTTTCGTGGACAATCACGGCCCGACTATAATTGTAATTGTAAACAAAGTGCAACACGCTGCCTTGCTGAACAGTACAAGTACAAAACGAATACAAATACATAAAACATGTCTTCGATTTAATGGATGGAAATGATTCCGGTAGTTAAGATATCAAAAGTACGAGAGAGAAAAAAAAGAGAAAAAAAAATGATTTAAAAAAAAATAAAATGAAGAGGAAGAACAAAGCGTTTTAATCGTAGGGAATGGAAGAGAAAACGAGCCTCCGTTGTAAGCAACGCCGCTGTTCGTCGAGCGTGTAGGAAGAGAGAAATGCGACACGGCGTGCGTTCGTTCAGAAATACCTCAGTTGCCGTGGCCTCAGACATACAAACGCGCATACGCTCGTTTTAACACGCGTCTTACCTTATTATCCGTCGTTATATCAGTCGCTGAGAGGCTTTCTTGTACATTTTTTACTATTTCCAACATGAACGACACAATCGAAAGCCCAAAGCAGCAGCCCTACAGAAAATTCACTGTAACCCAGCCGAGTGTGTCTTTCCTTTCGTTTCTCGTTTCGTTTCCAACGAGGAAGATGAATGAAAATCAAAGTAGAAAGGAAAGACATCGTTCGTAAGGATATCCGATCGGGCGTCGAACTGTGAGACGCGTAAAAATCGCTAATGGTACGTTAGTTCAAAGCAAGACACGTCACTGCCAAACAAAAAAAAAAAAAAAAAAAGAAAGAAAGAGTTTACGCGGGGAGAGCCTCCGTTGAATAGTCGAGACACAAGAGTCACGGAAATGGAAACGTTCCGAGTCTGAGGCCCGGCAATAACAGATTCTCATCTAAGCTACAATAGTTGTTGTACTTACTTGTCTTCTATTTTGTCACTACATTGTCTGGGTATTAATGCGAGCAGGGTGACGCGCGTCGTTCCTCGTTCGATCAGGTCGCTGGTCGATTCACAGATAGAACACGAAGAAATGAAAACTGTCAACGTAACCGTGAAAGAACAACGCGAATATTCACGATCGAAAATCGCGGGAGATTCATCGAGAAAGAATGAAGGAAAGTCGTAGGTGTATGGGAACGTCGCGCGTATACCGCGAGCGCGCAACAGTCGCCGTATTATTATATTTTACAGAATGCAAAGTATAGATATATAAATAAATGAATGAATAAATGAAATATATATATTGTTCCGTTATCGCCGTTATACCATCCGTGTAACATAACATTGCGAATAAATTTGCAGTTTATTAATCGACGAAAAAAAAAAAATAATAAAAAATAATACAATTCTTCAGTGTGCTCCGTAAACGATTAACGAGCTTCTTTTTCCACATATTAATGATATTATAATATATCGCGTAATGCATAAATCTATATATATATATATATAAATGAATAGATATATTATATATATATATAAACGTATTCGATTGAATTCTCCGCCCGGTTGTTTCGCCGTCTGTGGATGCAAACCCCGGGAAACCTTCGTTTCCTGATTATCATTATAACAAATGTACCTCTTGTCTTTCTTGCGTAGAAAAAGAAAAAAAAGATAATGACGAAGGAAGAGAAGGAAGAACGCGACGGGAACGGAAAGGGAAGATGGGGAAAAAAATAGGGAAGAAAATGAAGAAGAGCGAAGACGATGAAGAAACCGATCGATCGGTGATCAATGTGTATTTATCGTACGTAGTATAGTATATATGAAATTTCGGCGGAGGGACGCTTCGCTCGTAAACTGCGCTCCTGTGAATTTTTTCGCTGTAAAACGGGATTATTAACTAGGGGATATTATTTCGAACGCGAGACCGGTTCAACGAACTTGCCGCAATCGAGCATTCCACGTGTGTTGACGACGGACGAGAAACGGAGGATAAACTGAGGCGTTCTAGCTAAAAAACAAAAGAGAAAAAAAAAAGAAGAAGAATGAATGCAATTATCGATCGGGGGACTAGGCGAAGCCGCGTCTGATCGATCGTGACTCAAATCGAAAAGAAGCGGTGAACGGAGAACAGAGAAAAAGAAATGATATATATAGTTCAATATATACATATATATACAAGAAATTATATATATATATATGGCGGATAATGTCGAAATATTTTCTAATGCGCGTCGCGTCTTTAGGCTATTATTACATTAATTGTAAGACATTGCAATTAATTAATATATGTATGTAAGCGTTCATTCGTATTTTTCGATGCAGTAAACAAAAAAATGGAATTATTATTGTCTTTATTATCATTGATTGATTAATTGATTATTGATTATTATTATTATTATTATTATCTATTAATTATTATTATTATTATTATTATTATTAATTATTATTATTATATAAAAATTCAATAATAGTTGTTGGTGTAATATTATGAAATAAATCTTTAACGATAGCAAAAGAGAACCTTAATCACGCTCTAATCTAATTTTTCAGCCACTTCACTCTCCTCACCTTCGTTCCACCTGTTACCGCCTGCGAGTTTCGCAAGTACGCAAGTTCGCGTTTTCCTGTCTGCGTAATTTCTTTATTAACGACTTCCGTGAAATATGGGACTCGTAAGAGAAAGAATAACATTTCTGATAGATGATGTTACACTGCCGGTTCTCGATCGGAGCGTAGAAATAGAAAAGCCCACCTCGATAAATCACCGATCAATAATATTGCACACGATGAGCCGCGCAACCAGTGACGCACATGAGGGGTGCAGCGCGCAGCAGATGCAATTTATCTCCGAGTCCCATAGTGAAATACGTAAAGAACAACGCGCGCTTGGCAATTCTAAAATAGCATTACGTTACGTATCCCGCTCGCGAAAGAACGGAACGGTGATCGAATATAGTCGGAAAGGTAATTAAATATTGTCGAAAAGGGATTAATCTACGAAACAGAGGAAACAATGGAGACTGAATAACGAAATCTAATAGGAAAAATCGATTTCTCCCGATGGCGCATTCCGTACGTGGCGATAAAATATGGAGAAAGAAAAGGACACCGTTGTGCGTGGGAGATGCGGGTTCGAGGAAAATGAATATTTCATATACACAGGCAGGCAATTGCATCGTTGGTTTTCTCTACCTTGAGGATAGGACCTTCGTAATTTTCATCATACGTCATGTCACGAATACTAACATACGCTGGTGACTGATTAAGTGCAGCTTGTTAATTAAGGGGTACAACGCGATCCCCAGCGGCTCATTTATGGGTCACGTACGCGTGTTTTTCCTCTTTTACACGCTGAGTTCTGTTAATTAAGAAAAGAATTCCTCATTATATTGCCCAGTTAACATTCTTATTACCTTGAAAGACGAGGAGGCTTCGAATTAAGAAAAAAAAGAAGAACGAAGAATACGGCGACGTAATGACGCAAAACTGTCATTTTCCTATGCAAAGGGATAGTTTCGATGATCTATAGTATTAGAAAATACGTCAATATATCATTATATTAAGGTATTACATAAGAGCGTATATATTCTTATGTTGGAAATTAAAAACTAATTCGATTGGTATATAAAGAAACGTGTGATTCAATTCAAGGAAGATGATCGTGAAACTTTTTAAACATGCTCGTTGTTTTATAAATCGTTCGTTCTGAATTATTCGACTTTTTAATAATAAAAATGAAGAATCCGACAACAGTAAAATAAATGACTGCCAAATACATAAACCGAATACTATCATAAACAGTGATAGATATCATAGTAGAGACGAACTATGTAATAGAAACTTCGGTTAAATCAAAACAAAGGACAAAAACGACAGGAACTTTCCAATCAATATGATAGAAGGTTCAATCGCTCGTCGATCGTCGAACGTATAACAACGTACGATCGTAAACGAGAAACGGATTCCTCGCAAGTCGAAACGAGAATCTAATACGAATAAATCCAAGTTGTGCCGTATTCTTTCGTATTTCATTCTGAATCGCGATCGTTCTCTTTCCGAATACTTGCACGATTATTTCCGCAAGCTGTTCGTTATCTCTCAAATATAAATACATATAAAAGAGAAGGAACAAAGTCAATCGAAGGACTGGCCGTTTAAAGCAGTGTCGATAAAGCTTGGTCGTAAAGTTAGCAAGACGGTAAAAATGCTTGATAAATATTTAAAGAAGCGGTTGAGTATTAGCCGACCATGGACTCATCCTCTTAACCGTTTGCGCGCAATTGAAGCGAAAGAATAATTCCAAGGCTGCTCTTAAAGCATCGAACACGGACTTTCCCAAGGAAACGTGGCTTGTATCCTTCAAGAAAAACCTCGCACCATTAAGAAGTGAGCAAAGGGCAAGATATGAACTGTACGAACAGTTATGACACTCTTAGCAACGAGTATCCACATTAGAGAATATAAAACGGAGCACACGCGAGAAACCATGGAAAATCCTTGACAAGTCGGGAAAACAATCGAGGTAACAGGAAGGCGTAGTACATGGTCGGTCGTGGCGGCCTTGGAAATGCGACCTTGGCACTTCTCTGGTCTAGGCGTTCGTAAAGTAGGCGCGGCCCTGGGGTTCGCCGCTATGGCGTCGCGACGAGCGTGCGCGAGGAAGCGTCGAGCTGGTTTCCTCGCTCCACCACAGCTGCTCGGAGACCAGCTAGACGGGACAGCCGGTCAGACGCAACTCAGGCCAGAGCCGCGTCAACGTCCTTCCGTGTACATCTTTCGACGTCCACCCGACGTCCTCTTGTCATCGCGTTTCTTCTCTATATACGTTTCTCTTTTACTCGAATCTTCTTCGTCGTACGTATCGAAGAATCTCTGGAACGTTCCTCGACCAGAATAGATTTTCGTCAGAGTATCTCGCGGGCTGTACACGTAACTTTACCTAGACTAGCGACGAAAGATCGAGACCATCGGTTCGCGGAGAAGAATCGTTCCAGCTGTTCTCAGCTTTTCTGCGTCTCTCGAGGCCGGTCAGGTAGTTTCGTGCGCCCGCGCCTCCTCACTTATGCACGAACGTGCGTAACGGTATACCGAGTAACGAAACATCGGCGGGAAGGTCCAGCAACAACGCGCGACCACCTGTAGTTGTGGCCTCGAGCCACCCCTGACGGCTCTTCGGACGAGCCTCCTCCGTGTCTCCCCCACTCTACAACGGAACTCTCTCTGCGTCCTTGGTGCCCTGCGTAACTCGGAGGCAGGATTCATACCTGGATCTCACGTCGCCGAGGAAACCGACGACGAGCATCGCCATAGCTAACGCCAGCGTTCACACGTATCCCGCACACGCCTGCCAGGATTACCACCAAGATGAAGACGTCATCGTTCTCTCTGCGTGTCATGCGACGGGTAAGTGAATGTTACGCTTTCATTCATCCTTTCTGTGTTTATCGTTCGAGACGGAAACGATCGTGACCGCCAATTCACAGTTGATATCCTGTCAGTTCTTCCAAGGCGTTCTCGAAGGTTCGAATGTTTCGTCACTTTGTCTAGGATTTGGCTAAATTTTCTTTCTGAGTTGAATACGTAAAGGGTAAATAAATAAGTCTAAATAACGTTTCTCTGTCGTGATACACAACAGGGTTGAAATATAAGGGTGGAGTGCACAGAATACAAAGCGGAAGTTTTGGTTGCCGGTTCTCGACAGATTCCCATTTTTCGTATCTCTGAACGCGTATGACGTAGTATTATGAGAAATAAAACGTTCACTTTCGCTGAACCTGGTTTCAATCGCGAAATGGTTCGCTGAATCTTCCTGGTGTTCCGTTCGAGTGGGAGTATAGCAGGATAGGTTTTATTCCGTTGGTTTTATTTTCGAAAATACGAAGAGTGTCACGTTGATGAAATAGAGTGGCAGTTACCCGCGTGGATATCCTACCACCATATCGTAAATAATGTACTGGGCAAAAATTCGTGCCAGCATTGTACGCGTGAATTCGGTCGCGCGCAAATCCACCCGAGCTAACTGATTTATACGCTCGTAGCGACATTCCCGTTGCATATTCCATTCGGATGCATATTCAACCGTGATTCGTATTACCGATGCATCGGTATAGTTCGACACGAAACTCGGGACACGAGAATCCCGAAGAATCATCCTTCGAGTTTGTCCTGCAAGCGGATACGAATTGAACGCGACACGAACGGAATTCCAAGATAGGAAATTACTTGTAGCATCTACGCCGTGTCTTACGTAATGTTACTTGGCAATCAATTATCCTTGAAACGTCTGATATTACGAGGAATATTATTTCGAAATAGAAGCGCCCAGCATCGATACTGTGCGTGTTAATTGATGCAGCGAACGCCGCGAAATTGAATTGGTTTTACGTGAAACGCATGGCATAGACTGTATAGAGTCACAGAGTATTATAGAGAAAGGAGAGATGGTTACAGTGATCCACGAAAGTATTTGAATATTCACGATAGAAAACTTTTACGTACATGCTGTACGGTTTTTGCATAATAGGTTTTGAAATTTCATTAGCAGTATAACGAAACACGATGTTGTGATTATGTCGGTTCTAAAATGTATAGAAGCTAGAAAATGTATAGTAGCTACATCGTCGGCTAAGCTAAACTAAGCTCTTGTAACCTGTACATACGTCTTTAGATTGATTTCAAACTTTATAATGGAATCGCGATAGTCGACTCTGTTATAGTCGCAGCGTTGATGAAATTTCAAAATGTTTTGTACGACACATATAATATGTTCATATAATATGTTCATATAATATGTAAAAGGTTTTTGCAAGATTTTGGAATACTTTCGTTTGCCGTACGTTTTATTGTCGTAAATCGTGAATTCAACCTGTAGAATCCTGCTTTGTTTCGATGTTGAAAGGAAATCTCATCGACATATGGTAGAACTTCATTTATCTGAACAAAATTTTAGTCAATATCCGATTAACTTTTGCTCGTTCGATTCATTTATCCGAGCCTGGTTAACAAAACATTGCAGGTAGTTGGAATAATTGCTGAGCTCCAATTATACAAATTGTTTGTCCCCTAACAAGTTTAGATAAATGGAGCTCTACTGTATCGTGTATCATCAGATGTAACAGTCATTCGGTATAGTCTGTATCACTGTTGTTACAAACGGCGAATATTTTATTGTATAGGAAGTAATCCATTATGGTTCAATGTTGCATTAACGCAATGTTCCATTTATAGTTTTATTCAACCCGTTGCAATTAATTACCAAATCCCGTTTTTTAAAATTGTGACTGTGAAAGATATTTGAAAGATTCGCTTAATATTTTTTTCTTCGCTGTTTCGTGACGCAGATTTCATAATCTTTTAATCAAAAGAATTTAAAGAAATTCAAATATTTATATCATTATAACCATTGTTTAGTTCTTAATGGATTATCAAAGAACCGATTGAGAAGTTATCTATGCGATAATTAAGTTAACACTAGAACTACTAAATCTTTTTTAAAAAAATTACTCGCAACGTACAGATATTGTTGATACTATTAATGTTTATGTTTATTGAGACGGAATCATGATTACATAAAAATAAGTCATTTAGTCCTTTTATCATATCGATTCAATTTTAATTAACTATGTAGGATATATTTAGGTATAAGTTGAAGGTAGATAATCGTTATGTGAAAAAATAAAATCACCCATATAACCGAGCAGAATGATTATGCGTAAATGTGACCTAGAAAGTAATACAGAGAAAATATCTGCATAATTAACCCAGCCGAAAGTTAATTCGCGATTCAATTATTTTCCAAGAAATACGTGAAATAAAATGGAACATCTTGGTGAGATTTCTCGGCGGAATTGCACTTGGTAATCCTGTCCCTAAAAGAAGGAAGCTTCGCTTCATTGGATTTAGATCTTTTTCTGAGAAATTCTGTCTCCAGGATAGACAATTAAATTGGAAAACGCAGTAACGTAATACGATGGGAGTAAATTCGACGTGACGGCTCGAAATTCGACTTGTAATAACTTTCTACTGTTGTAATCTTGCTCCCTTTAATAACCACGATCTCGCATCTAGATTCTCAAATCGAGATTGAGATTAAAACGTGATCTCCGTTCAAATGGAAGGTCGTTCGTTGCAACGTCTCTTAGTTAATAATTTTTCCTCTACAGCGCGATAAACCGGAATACTTTTGGCAAATTAGCATTCTTTTGGGTCAAGTCGACAAAAAAGAAAAAATAGAAGAGAAAAACTCGTTTAGCCGATCCCTTTGTTCGTAAGAACGAACGATCGATAACAGAAAGAGGAAGGACGTGTTAAACGTTTCTTTCGTCTTCGATTTCACGAGTTGCGTTTCGTTTGCTTTCCAAAAGCCGAATCCTCGAGCGCCAGTATTATCCAGATATTTTCTACAGAGGACCGTTTTTCCCACCTGACGCATATAAAATACAAAGAGAGTTCACGAACGTCCGCAAAACTTCGTTTCATTTCATCCCGGCCCCTTTGAGTCGTGGTAGAATACAAAGAGCTATTTTCCAGGCATAGTACAAACAATCCAAAATTCAGAGGAACTTCTTCCCCACGAGCCTTTTTCCGCCTGGCTTTTTATAGAAATGCTTAGGAGGCCATATAGCTCGCCGAGCAGTTTCAGTCCATTTGGAAAAATGTCGCCTACGTGAATCGAATCTCAGGGACAATCATGAAATTACTGGCAGAAGTAGATACATTAACGGTCGAAAGTATGTCACGAGTAAATTGCGGATTCATTTGCATATATTAGAAAAAGGTGCAGAAATGCATAGAAAGCGTATATAGTATGCAAAAATATGGGGAACATCCATTGTTTGATAAAAAAATATTTGAGTAAGTCACTGTATATCTGTTGATTTCGTAAGAGAATAATAAATGATGCGTTCGATCCACTGGTGTGCTAATTGGATTATGATGTGATTTAATTACGTAATTTACTTACATTGTTCTTCAACTAGTAAATCGATTACCTTGTAATTACGTAAATTACGTTGTAATTGATGCAGAGTAAACGTAAGTTATGTTGTAAGTTCAATTGCGATTACGAGTCGTCTTGCAATTTAATCGAATGGTGAAGCTGAATTACGAATTACAATATAATTGAATACGATGTAACTGAATTACTTTGTAATTATAATTCATCGAATAATCCAATTGTAATTCTGTACGACTTTGCTTTGATCATTAGCTTCTCAGAAATTCATATATCTTAGCGATGTTCGCGTATTGTATATCTACAATATATCAATTTATCAATCAACCAAAGTATTCATGTAATTATGAACAGCAATATGCGCGATTCCATTCCGATATTTTTATTTTTCCATTCCACTTATAACTTATTCCACGAATGCACGTTTACGTTTCCCATGGAAATCGTAGAAAACTGGCATCTCCGAGGAAACGACTATCGCGAAGATTCGATAAAATTCGTTTGCCATCTTTCGTGGTCTTCTGTCTCTAGCGAGACGACAACAAGAAACTGGTCTTAGAAGTTTTCTCATCTCCTCGTGAAAACAGTATACTCGTCCTTGGTAAGATCTAGCGTTTCTCGTGATCCTTGCTTGTCCCGGTTATGACAGTTCTTCTCCATGCAATTGCCCTGGTACGACTTTCCAATCGTCGATTCACTGCGCTACGAAATCTGCTTTTCGTTAGTCTGACCAGAACAGGCTAGTTCCACTGTTCCTCGTACGCTTTGGCAAACGTGTGCGCGCAAGTGCACCGTGTACACGGTTAAATTAGTTTCAAGAGCGCGGAGTTGAACATCGATGGTCACGAGTGTCGGGTTCGCTGAATATATTGCGACTTTATTCCGCAAAAGGCCAGACACCTTGAAAACGCTCGTTTAATCGCGCGTAGAGTGGAAAATTGAGACTAATTTTCAACGTCGCCAGCAACGGGTAGTTTTTAAACGGCTACGAGTAATTTCATTTCCTCTTTGGCGACGTGGCTACGACAAGGTTGACACAGCCGTGTTTGTTTCTCCTGTCAACCGCTTCGCCACTGTTCACGGATAATGTTATATTGACCTTCTATAGCCGTGCAACATCATGCAATTAAAGAGGAAATTAATTGACCTCGGTATGCATCTGTGGAAAGTGCTTATTGCAGAAATAATATGAAAATGTATCGTCAATTAGTTTGCCATTGATTAATCGTGAAGGAACTTATATACACAGCCGTTAATTGGTATTAAAACACTTTAATCGATTTATAGTAATTGTATTTGAATTTCACCGAAGTGTACTAATTAATGATGAATTCATAATTCGCTGAATCAACAGGCTATACATTCACATTACCTATTTAACGCTAGAACTGTTCAAAGTAGATGAAACGACCAGTTTCTAATCTTCCATAGAACTTTTACAAATTTACAACAGCTCAGTTTCAGACACTCGAATGATTTTTTTAAACATTCTATCACGCAGAATCGTCGTTTTCCTTAATATTCATCCAATTACAAGGCAACCTGTATAATTGACAGTACCTTTGTTATTGAACTATACCAAAAACATACAAGTCCCTACCAGTCTTCCATACTTTCAAACAAGATGTCCTTAAAAATTTTAATAATTAACAAACAACTCGAAACAACTTTGTCTCTTCTCGAATTAAAAGCGAAAAAGGTTCAAGAGTGAAACGTGACCACCGTACGGATGTCATACTCGCGCTCGAACTCGCACAGAACGCTAACACGCGTATATCAAACTGCGATAGTCAAACCGTGAATTCGCGTTCTGTCACGCAACTGCGTAATCGGATTGTCCAGGCTGTCGATCTTCGTTCCGGATTACTCTGTGCGATCGCCTGAATATAACCATTTACTAGCTATGGAAATGAGAACGTGACAGTACGGAAAGCCGGCACACTGGAAAAATTTCCTAAAGCTTTCCCCGACCTCCATTCCTTCTGTTTAACCGCTATTCACACGGCGCAGTGTTCGTGACTCGAATAACCACGACGAAACCGCTGAATTCAGCCTAGCTTGGTTTTCAGCGAAAACATCGGCCATTTCTAAACGCACGCGGTAAAATTGGAAAGGCGGATGGCGAATAAATACGAAGGGACTGAAGAGCCAGTAAATCTAGACTCGAAATCACCTTCTTTATCCCAGCGTGTTCGTATCGTCGGATATTTTCTTCGTTTTTGGGGAAAAGCCCCCCATAGCTCTCTGAGAATTCCCAGGAGCTTAAAGCGCCTTTCAGAGTCGTCCTTGCGATCAGTTTCCGCTCCAATCACGTTGCACACGTATCGAAAAAGAGGTATTACCATGTTCTATTTGACCAAACGATTTCGCAATACTAAACGCACGCTTATCAGCCAATGGTGTAGCAAAAGACTACCGTAAGCTTCTTCACGTGACAGTGGTTTTTATAGGAAGTGTTGAAGTGATCACTACTTATAAGAAAACTCTACATCTGGTCTTTTTAGTTTTCTGAAACACTGAAGCCATCGACAGCGCGTAGACAAAAGACTGCGACGAAGGCAGACCATAAACAGTAGGCAGGCGACGTTGGCTTCGGGGTTTTCAGTTATTGGGTAACACAGCTAGCGTTGCGGATCTGGACCAGCTCAAATTGTATTTTTACTTATAATTACACTTCTATTTAAATATATTTTCTGCCTTACAATTTATCCACGAGTTTTCTCTGTTCGAATGTTTTCTCACATCGAATAACCTCAACAGAAAGAATATTTTACTTTGAAGTATTTGGAGAAATCGAAGATTTGCCATCTTATCTTGGCAAAGGTGACAGGAATCACTCTACATGTATATGAAATTCTTTTCACGATCGTTCGATCCACGCCATCGTTCCTCGTATTTTCCGCTATCGGTCGAGGCGATGAAAGTCGTGATCCTCGATGAAAAAGAGAACCAAAAATACCACTCGCGAGATATACCATAGGCTTCCATAAAGTTTCATGGAACGAGGGATCGTCTGTATAAAAGGAGTTTCTAATATTTGCCAAGCGGCTCTCTAGGGGTTTCGATTTGATCGACGACCGTCTACTTTTACTCGACACGGAGAAACGTAGCCATCGTTTTTATCTATAACCTTCTATTTCCTGAATGGTCGAAACGTTATTGCGTTTCGGAGAAACAATTTTACCGGACGAGATTTTACGAGAAAATTACCAGAAGCCATGTTTTGTTTTCGTGAAAGAATTCGTTATGACAAACGAGGGGAAAAGAGAGGATGTGAATGCTGTGTGGAAGCTTGAGCCACGTCGGTCCCCATTAAAACCGAAAACGTCGGTATTAAGAAATATTGCCCGTGCATCGTTAGGCTGCCACGACGCCCTTAAAACGTCACGTCGTCGTTGCTCGGGAAATCCTCCAGGATCGAAAGGTCAAAGGGCAGTATAATTGAGCCTCCGAAAAGCAAAGGACGATTGAACACGCGTATGCCGTTTCCTGTACGCCGCATAATTACCAATCGTCGATAGTCTATTACACTAATAAGCCTCGATATTCAATGGGACCATTTGCATCATTTATCGTGTGTTCGAGATGACTCGTGTTTATTGAATATATATTTATAAATTGCAGATACATTTTCAAACTAGTTTTCTAAACTTTACTAGTACAGTCGTGACATTACAATGCTAATGAAATTTTAAAATATTTTGTACAACCTGCATAGTAATATATACATGAAAGTTTTCGATGTTATGCGTTTAACTGCTTTAATAAGCCGTTGCACGCGTCAAGCATCAGACAAGCATCAGACAACACCGAATATCTGGAAAAAGACACCCCGTTGACAATTTATCTTTTCGCGTGGACACACCCGCAAATTGAATGGAAACGCTGTATTTCGCGCCAAATAAAATTTGCTATTTTTCGTCATATTAATTGAGCGAGATGGAATTACAGTGACGGGGCAATGGCTGCATTTCATAGGTTCAAAATAAATTCATAAAAAACCGACGCTGTTGATATCTCGGCCAGAAACGCACGCAACCGTACAAATATCATTTTGGTTTTCCCCTCGTATGAAAAATAACGTTATTCCCGCGATGGAACGTGTTCGCGAGTTTAGAAATTGTTAATGATCTTATTTACTGTCTATCACTCCTGTGATCCTTTTTGTTACTTATCGTGCTCGGATATATGAAATAAATTCAATTAAATTTGACTAAATATTGCACGACTTCGATCGTCTTGTTTTACATTCAATTTATCCACCAATCTGTATGTATATATCTACGTAAAACTCCTTTTAAATCCAACATCCATCTTGTCCTTCGTAATTCACCTCTTCTCGGTAATAGGATTTCCTCGTTAAAGTAAACGTTCTAGTAGCTCGTTCAAACTATTGCTTCCTTTGTACGCGGAATCAGAACCACGCGTTTTCCTCTCGATTATAGGGTCCAGACAGCTTTATTCATCCATTTTGAAATAATATCAACACGGTAATATTAGCAGGGTCGTTTTATTCCTCGTTGATCGCGGCCATGATCCAAATGTTGCTTTCAAATAGTCGCGGATATATGCGTGGGGATTAAAACGTTGTCGAATCTGTTGTACTCGCGAGCGCGATTGCAGCAATAAATTGACAATAACGCGAATACTGGGTTAAATACGAGGGATCCAATAAACGTGGTCGTTGGAAACGACATCTAATTTTCGAACATCAAACGATAGAATGATTTCCAATGTTGGACACGCTGTCTCTAGCAAAGCTATAAATCGACACTTTATTCTTGTGGCTCAAGGATTATCACATCAACAGATCGTAAATCTTCGTACGATTTGTACGTAGCTCTTTCATTTTTTGCATTCGCAAAACTGTTGTTATTATTATTATTTATTGAACTTTATTCCCAACTTGTAAATTGTGTGATGTCTTATATACAAATATATCCTAAAAAAAAATCGTGACAGTACAATTGGTATTCCGCGTGCGAAGGATTAACAGCATCCGCCGGGAATTCTCCTCAGGGCATGCAATTCGTTTCGCGTATTCTTTACCCTCGAGAACAAAATCCAATTCTTGGTGATACAGTGTAGGTGACTCTTTCATCCGAGACTCAATCAGCCCTGGATAGTTCGCACCAATTCATACATTTCCTTTTCCTTTTCTTTCTATTTGAAACTAGGAAGTCTAGATTCTAGCCATTTTCTTCTTCTTTGCCGATCGATGCTGATGGGATAACAGAAATTATCGTTGGGTGGCCTTTATCGAAGTGAAATTGAAGAGAAAGAAAGGTAATCGTTGTGCAGAGCTAAAAGCATCCTTGTATCGCCCGAAATGTATTCCATTATTCGAAGAACACTCAATCGCTGAGCGAATTCTGCGCGCGATGTAAAGAAAAATTGTGCTAAGAGACCCAAGATAATCCCCGCTTATACCGTTAAAATTTAAACGTTGTACGTTGTACGTATTTGCATAAATAAAGAAACAAACAATTTAGTTGTGCGTGATATTGATTGCGCGTATTGCTTGCTTAACTTTATCGATGTTTTAATACGTTGATATTCAGTGCGTAGGAAATTATTGTTTTCAGCTGGATTCTCGTTTCTCAGGTCTTCGATGAAACGATCTTGTCTTATTACGTACGCTATGTTTACTTTCTAAAGATGAATATTTGAATATTTCCTTATGAAGATTTATTAATTACTTAGACCTAGAAATTTACGAATCGGATAATTGGTCGGTGCCGAATAATAACTTTTCGTTCATTTTAATTCATCGAGTCGAGCTTTGATATTCTGAAAGCGCTGCTTTAATTAGCCACCGTACTAAATTTACCTGGACGAGCGTTTGGCCTTTGCAATCTCCATTTTCCGCGCTAACGATTTACAGAAAATGGCTAAAGCAACGCAATTCGCGTGTACACCGTTCGTTAAGCTTTGCAAATTTAGTAATACATATGAATTATAAAGTTTCTCCAAAAATACAAATTCGTTGTATATTTTGTTCAGTGATAGACAGAAGAATGGAGTGGAAGATTTAAACACTGCGGTTTGCGAGCGTGTATCGGGCATACACATCGCGACATGAAAAACATCTTGTCGCGCCAAGTCCATCTGCATTAGCGTAATTAGAGTAACAAATCTCGGAGACAAACTGAATTACGTGTTTCTTTTGGGATTTATCGACTGGAGCAGAAAAACATCGTCTTCGCGTAGTTTTAGATAGATTTCACTGAAATATGTTTACGAAGAATATTTTATTTTATATTTATATTTTATTATATTTAAAATAATATTATACTTCCACTATTGCTGTAAAGAACTTGGAGCAGTTCGGATATAGCATATAAGCTTTATACTTTGGTACAAAAATGTTGGAAGAATATTTTCTTTATTTCTATACAAAACTTGAATTAGTTTGCCCATAAAAACTTTTATGGGGTTCCATTTTTCTTGCGAATAAAAATACGAAAGGATGAGAGTAAAAACAGATGAAAAAAGAAGGAATATTGCTTATCGTTGCGTCTGATGATTTCAGAATTTTTACACAGCAAAACTGTACAGAATTGTACGCATAAGATTCTTGATCCATAATCTTCCAATATGTCGTGCAATTTTGCATCAAATTTCCTTACTATACTTTCCTCCCCGACTGCCATCGATTAGCGTAGGATGGATTCACCCGGTTAGAAGATTTATAGATCAATTCCTGCGAAGATCCTTTGGGGAGTAGCGTGTTCACTCTCTCAATTCGCTAGCTGACCAGAGCCGAGAATTTCAGGGCTCCCAAACTGATAGTAGCAGTTAGTTACCAAGTATGTGCCCCTAATTAATCGATGTGTACCGTGAGGCTAGGGTGTTCATTAAATATGAACGTTTGTTGTCTCGACCTGTTCATGGGTAGAAACATCACAATAGCAGGTTTGTATACTAGCCAGGAGCCCTTGATACATGGTATGTTAATGGTTGTATGGGATCGATATCGTTGGACGCATACGACGTGTCTCCCGGGGATACGAGAGGCGAATAGATAACTCGGAGGACCAGCGAAAGAAAAAGTCAAAGGAAGAACTTGGCCTACGGCTATCGCTCTTTCACGTTGCAAAGAGCCGCGTTCATCCTGTATCTTGTGAATATTTTAAAGTTGACTGTTCATTGACACATTGGCTGTTTGTTATATATCTTCAAACAAAATACAATTCTAATTATGATACGTCATTCTCTTAAATTTTTGGGCGCAATTCTGCTCGTCATTATTCTCTATTATGGAATAAAACTTTGTTTTTGAAAACTGTGTTTAGTAAATTTGACCAACTATCGGATTCTTAATTCCATATTCTCTTATCACGCTTACAAATAATTTTTACCATCTTTACTGCGTGTTCTGAATTGTTGTATCATACGAACCACATATTTCTGTTCCTTTAAAATCAATAATTTGATTCCAAAATCCTGAAGCATTCCTCGATGAAACTTTCTTAACTTACGAGATTCGTGGCTACCCGATCAACACTGAAAGGGTGTGCAGAGCGCGGAAGTGGTAATACAGGCGCAATCGTCTTTTGAAATTACTCTCGCTTCATTCGATATCCTGACCGGATATCAATTTTTCCAACGATCGAGTTTAATTTCCGCCTTTCTATTCACTGGATTTATAGGAACTTGGAGGTGACCAGAAGCTGCATCACAACAGCCTCCGTCATTTCGCATTTAAATTACCGCGTGTTTTAATACCGGTCGCCTCTGTTGTACGCGTTTCGAAGCGTATTTGCATGCAACGTCGATATACACAAGCGAAAGGTGCAGTGTTATCGCGGCACGTGTGGCTTCGACCAGCAAAGGTTCCAGATTAATATTCATTGGACGGTTTATTAAGAAAGAAATTGCTCTCGCGCACGGCTACACGTAAATTCAAAAATTATTCATACGATACTCGCGCTACGCTTTTCGTTCGTTTGAAGAAGCGAGATTCACGAGGCGGGTCAATGTTTCACAACTATAGGCGCGAGGAACAATTAAGCTTGTCACGTTCTCGCGTGGATACTAACCGTTTACCATTGTCAAGGTGTCAAGGCTTTCCTCCACTCATTTTTGAAACATTTCTCGCTTCTTTTTGAGCAAACCTTTATCTGTCTTTTAATTATGCACGCGTGCAAAGGAACGGCCTGTTCCTCGAGGATTTGTGGCGTTTACTGCAAGTTGCACACAGACTTACGGAAATGTGTCAAGAAGATTTTATAGTAAACGTAGGACGTGTCTCTTGCAAGATGATGGGTGCATGTGGGCTGAAATTGAAGCGAGGCCAGAGAGATTTTATAGCTCAAAGTAAGTCGAATATCAGGTATAACACAATTCCATTGAGAGCTTCGTAAAAAGATTGGACGTTCAGCCTAACCTATACAGACACATTATTTAACACAGTGATACAACAAAGAAGTAAATAAAAACGTTATGCAACTGGGTATCGAGAGAATTAAAGAGAATTTCATCGCTGTTGCAATTCTACTGCAATAATCAACAGCCGCGGCGGTTCGCTGCGGTCAGGAACAAGGTGAAACAGGTCATCTCTTAATTAATCTCGTAATTAACCTTCGTTGATGACATGGATATATTTGCGTGTCTACAAAAATGGGCGGAACTCTAGCACTCGTGTATGAGTGCGTTGTACGTGGGAGAAAGATGAAGTTACCGCATGGAGCAAGCTTATGGGCTGCTAGTCTGGATATCTCAACGGAGAGAGCTTTGCGTGACTGCAGCGTTGGGCGAAAGATATTTCGAATAAGAAATAAAAAGATAACGAATAAAAAGATATCTGTTGTACGTTAATAACTCGTGAATAATTCGTCGTCGACGTTGTACGGGCCTGTTATTCTGTGCTCCTACATTCTGCACTCTTTTATTGCACTGGGTTGTTGGTATCGCTTTGTTGGCTTTCCACGTTACGTTTGGAGGCACCTGTGCACTAGTGACAGTTCTCGTCCAATTGGCCGACATGGTCACGAGCTATTAAATATTTTATTCGCCGTTCTATTTCGTTTAAATTTTCTCTCTAGAAGCTCGCTTGTGTACGCTCGATTCTGTTGTCATCGCGACTCTTGTCTGACGGTGTATAATTACATCGTACGTTTTAATGTATTTTCAAGTTTCCGCCAGTGGCTATCATTTCCTTACCGTATTCTTTCTTCCATTATGGCACCTCCCAAAAAGTTGTTATGCAAAGGCTACGTAACTTCTATCGTAAGTTCGGTTAACCGCTCTTCCTGTGGAATTTCATAGCACTCGGGTTCAATATTCCTGGTCCGCTGTTCTCGCCCACGGCAAGCAGACACGCTCCTCGATTACGGAAAACCGGCAACCACTGACGCCTTCGCCTGACATTAACAAGAATCTGCTGAATAAAAGCAGCGATACCGTCAATTCAAAATTGAAAATAATCGAAGATGATTTCATGATTATTCCGTCAAACATCGTGGTCCTAAACAACACTGCAGAATATTAACGCTAGGGAGAATAAGCTCGAGTCGAATACGAAGAACCTGGAAGAAAGTATCATGGATGAAATCGCGCAGAGGATTTGAAGATCGCGCAACCTGATCTTCTTCGATCTAGAAGAAAACACCTCGCAGTCGGACATGTCCCTTGTTAGAAATATTTTGGACCCCATTTTGCTCGGTTCCTACGACCCCGACGTTACCGTTAAACGTTTTGGCAGAAGTAGCTTCGATGGCAAAACCAAACCAGTTTGCGTTACGTTCAAATTGCTCTCGATCCTGAAGAACAAAAATAAATGTCAGAATCTCGCAAGATGAAACAACGTGGTTAAACAACGTGTCTTGCAACAATCGAAGATCTGTGCTACATAGTATGAACGATAATTCAAAGACGAGTAGTACATATATTCGTACTGTACGTAGTATTGGTTACGCATAATTAAAAAATTAGCGTACCACCAGAACGTTGAGAGATCCTCGCGCTAATTGTAATTCTCGCGTCGTCCGATTGCTCGTTCTCGCCAATCATGCGACGTTATTGTTCTTGTTGAGACATAGCTGCAAGTTGGTATTTCATATGCGGAACCTGGTCTGATCGGATTCAGCGTTTACCGTCGCCATAGATTCAAGCTTTCAAGTAGTTCTTCGAGAGGCGGTAGTTCTGAGTGGCGTGTTACTGAGGTTGTTAACCTATATTCCGGTGACCATGAGTTTATACCGGGTGACTTCAACCTACCCTGTATTAAGTGGGCTGTAGTCAGATTCCACTTTTGAAAGCTGATTGCAATCAGAGAAGAATGCAGCATGATCGTTGGAATATTTGGTTGGCAACCTGAGCCTCTGCGGCTTAATCCAGACGGACCACGTATTCAACTTTTTTGGTTCTTGCAATGTCAAATATTGTATATATATACAAAATTTGTTTTATTCGTTATTTTTTTGTCTGTATAAAATTATTCGTGAATAACGATTAAATTCCAGCAGTGTCTATTTCACACATGAATGCGAATGTCTGCGTCGCACTGATAGATGTATCGATGCGTGTAATCCTGAGTTTGGCAATATCGGCAACATCAGTTACATCAAAGGCGAGCTGAACATGCTTGAGAAACAGTTCCCTTCGAACTTTGGCACTTCCTTCCTGTTAGCGTTCCTTTCGAACAGTTTGATTTCGATCGGTATCGCTAATCGGCAGATTACGCTTACTACAGTACAACGAATGAACGAATAACGAATAAAGGATTAAGAAATTGCAAGCGAATTATGAATGAACGAGTAACGAATGAAATGCGATCGCTTATACGTTATTCGTATAAATAACTTGACTAATGTCCAATTCTGCGTGACTATATGTCCCTCGTGTATGCGGCCTAAAGTGCATCCCACCTGTTGCTAGGCCTATATCGCGCGATCTCTCACATTTTCAGCGTCCTACTCGAATCTTTGGCATT
This sequence comes from Bombus bifarius, assembly GCF_011952205.1. Classification (NCBI taxonomy): domain Eukaryota; kingdom Metazoa; phylum Arthropoda; class Insecta; order Hymenoptera; family Apidae; genus Bombus; species Bombus bifarius. Next base: position 2,090,874 of record NW_022885586.1, on the reverse strand, counting down.
CCGCTGCTAACTGGCGCCGTGCTTTATTTCCGCCCACAGGGGATCGAATTATCCAGGTAAATGACCGTCCTTTTCCTCTGAATTCGCCGGTCAGGATCTCGTTTTATCGATGGGATGCTCGCTATACGAGGAAAAATTAATTTCGCGCCACGACACCTACTCCTACGGAACCACCGTGATTAATGACGCCACCTGTCTCGTTGGCTGTCTCCGCTAAAAAATGAAGCCAACCAGTGAATTTTTTCCCTATTCATTCTACCACTGCTTCAAATAATGGAGGATTCGAAACGAGAAATTCTTCAATGATACTTTATCTTTCATTGATGCGACAAGTAGCGGGATACCTGCTGATCTTCGATCAAACGATAATCGAGCATAAGTTATTTGAAAAGTGATCGATCGATCAGAAATCAGCGAAAGATATGAACAGGCTGCGAACTAATGAAAACTCAGGGAATCCTGCATACGAGTGAAAAAGCATAATCGAAGCAAAGATTCGTTTTAACCGTTGAATATTTCAAACAGTATTCTACTTTGGATATTTTACACCCTTTTGTATAGCATATATATTTTTCTACGATTATTTGGATTTCTCTAATTGTCTGACACTTATGAATAAAAATATACGTGGATAGAATTGAGACAATAATAGGAACAACAGGTACAAGTAGAATCGTACAGTCGCAGTCAGACGAAGCAGGAGCGTCAACCAAATCTTCAGACACAAACTTCTTTAACAGAGAGTTTGTTCCAACAGATATGGACGATAAAAATGAAACACGAAATAATATTTTATGGACTGTACCAATGGATTTGAGGATTTTCGTGCAAAATAATATAATCGCGCTGCGAGTATTGTTGATATTTTACTGCGAGTGTTATTCCGGTTATCGTTCGCTACCAGATTTTCAAGAAAACGAAAGCGGAACGTTTATGTTGTCAGAGCTTGTGCCAGTTTTACCGCTGGAGTGGTTATAAATTGATAGACTTAGAATTGTCGAGCTTCTTTAAATATACACGGAAGCTCTTTGGCGAAGTTAAACGTAATATTTGTTCTCTGCTTTACTTCCCGCGAGCAACCAGCAAGATCCTCCAGTTTGCCCACGCGATACCGCGACGTACTATTCTCGAAAAGAAAAATAAGAGTGGAACGGAAATTACGTTCGTTCGAAACATTGCAAATTCCTCGGTAAATCTCGAAAAAGTTCCTATCTAGCGGCGATAATAAACGTCAGCCGACGGATTCGAAAGCTTTAAACGATGTTGCGAGCTAGTCGTGCATCGCTTTGTCGCGTATTTTTCAAACGAAAATTCACTGCTCGGATGTTTAAGAAACGGCGCGAAACGAACAGCGTAATTGCTGGAAATTACGTTGGAACACTCTCGGAAGTTCGCTCGCCGTGCAAGCACTCGAAAGGGCCACGAGGATTGGAAAAGATCATTAAGCGCATTAATTGCGCGGTCATTAGTCAAACGACGATGCTTCAATAGCGACTACGAATCGCGAAATGAAGCCAATTTCTCTCAAACAGCATACTTGGACAGTTTTATGTCGGCCGAAATGTTCCTGGGTGCAAATTGCCGAATTTTAGCGAAGTTTATTCATGACGTGGTACTCGTAAAAATATTTCACACGTATTTTTTCCTACGTGCCGACATTCATATTGAAACGACGCCCAAGGGATGGTTGGAAACATGTTTCACGGAATATTTCGCAAACCATTAGGTCTAGCAAAATACTTCAAATATAAAAGTTGCTTGCTTTCAAACAATTTCGTGAACATTCATAGATTCAACGATAAACGGCACAATTTGATAACCAACAATCTCATATAAGAATAACCTGACACATACCGTTTCTCGGAATTTCTTGACGTTCATTTTTTATCTAACTTTGTTTCCCTATTTTCATAAGAAATTTTATCAAAACCAATGAGCGATCCTGTATCCCCGGCTCCTTTATCCCAAGTTTGAAAGTCTCGAAGCAAAGGCTACGTAGCTCAATCTCATTTGCCGTCGTATTTGTAATGAAGTTTCAGCGAGTTATCAAGCTACCATAGCAAGAAACCCAGGGCATCGAGCGGTTGCTAGGGGAACCAGTCACACGTGTCGGCGACTGACGGAAGCTGAGTAACTTGACACGCGTACAGACATTTGTTTCCTTTCCCTTGAAAAGTTTGCCACGGTGAAAGTCATCAAGGAGATTATTAACTTTTGTTCGTTCCTTTAATAAACCCTTGAAACTCTCGAAGGAGTTTTAACGAATCGCAAACTCGATCTGGCAGGGAAAAAAAGAACGTAATTAGTGCATTTTTATCTAACACGAAGGATATTCTACGAAAGTTTCATTAGAAAGTACTAACAATCGACGATCAGCATTTGAAAAGTCTGTCTTGATGTTTTCATACGAAAATGCCTAAATGCATGCACGATACAACGAACGCGTTAATAACGCGAAACGTACGAAACTTCGATGAGAACATCCCCTAAACGCTGAATCGCTGAATTAAACACAGCTTTCATCGATCTAGACATTCGTGGCTTCTATTTTCAACGCAATTCCCATCAGTTTTAAACAACTTCCGCTTAAACGTAATACAGAATGTTTCGTAACAATCGAAATATACATACATACTTCGATGCTTGAAGCTACAACTCAGATGGATTTGGGGATTAAAGCGAACGAGACAATTTGTGGCAAACGATAATGGTTGAGCGGTGAATAGATATTTCAAGGTGACGTGGATTAGCATCTTATTTGAAAAGGGAAGATGATATCTTCTCTACAGTTATAGGAGAATTATATGAAGGTTTCTCGAATCTCAATTTTCATTGTTGATCTTCTGGTGATCGAATCTTTTTAACTCGTGCGAAAAATTACTTTTCTCTACTAGTGATTAGTATTTTCGTAGGAAGTTTTACAAAGACCTTGTAAAGAATCGTGTCTTGAATATTATGTTTAAATAATGCCAGAGCCTGTGAAATAATAGGGGCTGCTGCTATGAGAAACAGCGTAACGATAGAACAAGTAGAAGGACAGCAACGATATTAACGACGGACTTCTCTGGCCGTTTATCGAGTAGAGGCTAGATAAATATCTAACTGCACAACGTTATGTGCGGCCGGTGACACTGACAAAGTGGCTGTTCCACTTTTCAGTGGACTAAGGGCGTAGTTGCAAGTACAGAGAGACGCCATCGCGACAAGACAGAGAACCGAACGGAAGGACGACACAAAGACTTGGGAATTATTACGCGATATCACGATTACGAGATTCGTTGGGTCGCGCTGTGTTCGAAAACACATAATATTTTCTCATCACTTTGTATCGCTTAGTTCTTGTTTCTTTAAGCTTACGAGAAATTCTTAATTATTGGGTTGACAACTAAGTGATTTCGTCATTAGGTGGTATCGACACCTAGTTGTCAACCCAATAGAACGTTATCTCAAACGCTATCTTCTTGGAAACGAAATTTACAGAAGGAAATAATAGAAACAATTCTTATGTGTGTACGACGTATATGAAATAAACTTTCAAAATCAGTTCTATCGGAAACGGAGCGCCCTATGAAAAAATTCCATTCTACATCTTCGATTTCTTCATTGACGTACACGATCACTTCCTTTTGCGATCAGGCAACCATTTAAAAACACCAGCATGCGTAGGTCGCACCGATAAGAAGTTACACAATCCCGTTTTATAAGACCTACGCAACATCCTATCGAACGAGGTGTCGGAGAATAGTGGATAAATAATTGCGGTCACGTGAGTCGATGAAAGTTGCCGGGATTTTGATGTACGAGCTCTCGCGGGCTGGTCACGGAAAGCAATCTAGCCGGAATAAGCTTTCTCTCACCGCTTTGGAGAAACAGAACGGAACACTCGAGGAAATATCAATCGCGTTGCCGACAGAAAGGGTCGAGCTTCTCACCACTTACGTGGATCTACTCCAGAGCGAGAGTTTGCAGAGGTCGGACGAAGCTTTTTCCAAGCGAAATAGGGAGGCGGGCATTTAAAAGAAATTTCCTAGTATCTTCATGTTCCGACGATTCAGAATGCAGACAAATTATGTGGAATTATTGACGAAATTCTCGTCCCATGGCGATGACAATTAAGAAGTACGAGCGTTGGAGAATATACCGGACAAATGATGTTGTATTATACCTTGTATCGATCCTTGACAGGAAATTGAAACTTTGCCGGATAAGTTACCGCCTCGCCGAGGTACAGGAGACTCTGCAATTCTGTATCGGTCGTCGAGCACTTTGTAATAGACAGCCGCTTTATGGTTGACTTTACCACTTGCCAGGCGTAATTGCTAATCGCGCGGTCCATTCACATTTTAAAACAGTAGACTATAAATATTCTTTTTCTTCTACGATTATTATTCACAGTTTCGCACGCAAGGTCGTGTATCAATTATCGAATATTGTTCCTGAACACGAGGAATTCTATTTGAAATATTGCTTGGCCCTCTGGAGACGTCGTATTTCTTCGCTCGATAGGATAAAATTCCTTTTCGTATGCATCTAGGTAAACGTAGAAGGATCTTTATGGTAAATGCATACGGCAAAGTAGAAGTACACTCTGATTCAAAAATCTTAGAAAATCTTTCATCTTCGATCTTTCGATAGCGGTCAATCGAAGAAGAATTCAGAATGAATAATTTAGAGAGTAATCATTATTTTCTAGTATTTCTGTAGTGCGATATAAAATGCATGTTCTTAACGTTGTGCAGGAAATAAGTATTAATAATTATGTTACGTATGACGACCTTTAAGATGTGAAATTTATTACGCTATATTTACACGTTTTATTTATACCGTGAAAAAGGTTAATAAAACCCCAGCATTTGATGTAGATAATGAAACGTTAATGGATTAGCGCCTACTTCTTTTGTTGCATAAAATATCAAGTTAAATGATATTTTGATCGATTTGGTAAATTGAAAATTACGAAAAAGTGTCAACGCTAGAAACATTATTCCTTCCAATTTATCTTACAATTTACTACTATTATTTCTATCTTTTTGCAGCAAATGAATTCGTAGAAGTGCAGCACTGCTCAAAGTTATTAGGATAGCTGATATTCAGGACAAATTGACTATTTTTCATTGTCAAACGTTAGTCATGTTCATGTATAATGAAATTAAAAAATTTCGAAAAAATTCAACTACTTGATCGGTTATGTCTCTAAGAGACTCGTTATTAAACCTGTCGTGAAAGTTCTGCGCGAGAATGTACATACCTAGCGATGCACGGAGTAGAGTGTCGAAATTCTTTGAAGATTCTCGGGGAAAAAGAGGAACGAGGGAACGTGAAAGCGGAAAAACGCGAAGACACGGGCATGGGAAATTTTGTCTGAGAAGGTTCCAAAGCCTGGAGAGAGCTGGAACTCGCACGCGACCCTTGACATTACCTGCCCTACATAAATGACCCAGATCCCCATGACTCCGTTCTTGCAATTTCTACTGGACAATAGTGTGATCCAATAACGACCATAGAACGCCATAGTCGATGATGATTGCTTGATTCGCGCCATCTACTAACGAACTGATGCTAATAATTCCATGAGAAGGAATCCCAAAGTCGAGAGCAACTCTCTAGGGTCTCCCTTAACGCAATTTATTTGGGAGAATTTCTCGGAAGAATTTCGTTTGCGCGAACAAGGGAGCCGGTTGATGGTGAGAATTTACTTCTTGACCGAGCCACTTGCTTGTAATTCTCTTTCGTCGATCGAAACGTCGAATACAAAGGGAATACGTGAAATTGCGCGTCTTCCTTTAAATCTCGCTAGAAGGTCTCGTTCGAATTACGTCAAACAACCTGAAGCTGCTTTGTTTATTTCGACTATTAATATATTTATAATCGAAATATTTTTTCAAGTTTCTACCCTTGTTCTCGTTAGTCTAGTTGTTTATCGTCGAGTCTCTTGCATTCGAGAAACTCGACTAATTCGAACGAACTGCTTTAATTAAGCTTAACTGCTTTAATTCGAAAGCAACTTGAAGTTAAGAAACTCGAGTTCACGTAATCGAAACATATACCGAAGCAAACTATCTTGTAGCTTTTATATACTCTTTCAAATTAGTTTCATGCTTTATGTATAATTGTGTCTCGTTACAATGCTGCTTCAAAGTGTTTTGTATAACCCATACGATATACATATACGCAAAAAGTGCTCGAACACTACTTTGCTGAAACAATGTAACTCGACTAATCCGAACGAGGCTTAAGGTAGGATTTACCAGGGAGGAAACGTCGAAAGCTCGATAAACAAAAACAAGCTCGTGGCTGGGATTCATTTTCATTCTCCCGCGATCGCGTTCTCTTCCCTCAATCTCCCCATCTCCCCGGAGTAAACTAGCACACCAGAAAGCTCGCCGGAAGGTAATAACGCGGAACTCGTTTCGCAATAAATTCACCGCCGATTCGAAACACGTATCCCGTGCACGACAAGTCCGGCAAACTAAGACATTTCGTGTTTTCCACCTTCCATGGTCGCAGATAGATTCCTTTTGATAGCCGAAGTCTTTTATTTTACACTTCGTTCTTAGGCAAAGGGGGTTCGGGTTTCTTTCGTTCTTCCGTTTTCACGGGTACAACGTTGATGTGAGAAAACTCAGTATTTCCTTGACAAGAGCGCAAAACGTGGTAGAAATGCGAAAGGAGCGCGTTAAGGGTCGCTTTTCTTTGCTCGTCTCGCGAAATTTTCTCGTCCTATTGCCCCGTTGAACGAGATTTCGCGCTCTGCCGACTGGCGTCACACGGAAATTTCATGGTCGTACGGGTATCGTGTATCTTGCCTCGGTTTTCCATTGAAACGACATCAGCCGGTTTCCATGGTGATTCCCGGATATGAAGCGGCTCGTAAAATCAATGGAACGAAGTCAAGCGACCGGTAGTCGGCTGGAAGTAATTACGGTATCAGGAACAACGAAATCAGTTGATTTGCACGGACTAAACTTTTTTCTAGGCCGGTCTCGATGACGGTCTCCTTTACGCGGATATTTATCGAGTGTGTCCCGTTCGATGTGTTTCAAAAAGTTGTTTCGTTAGCGGGGAAATAGGGTCGCTTTTTGAACCAACTTCATTTTTTTTTTTTTTGTTTTTCACCTCTTTTTTTTATACCCCTTATTGTATAGCTATTGGACCAGTCGATTCGTTCACGAGCTCTGGGGCAAATAAAAGCGCGATTTTACATTTTAATCTCGACGACCGCCAGAGGGTTGGGGCTAATACGTCCGCTTTGAAAGTAAATTGGCTTTCCTGTTGATCGCTGGATTCATTGGTAATCGCGCGCAAACCTGAATAATGATGGGTCGAAGAGAAAATTCAAGTGAAGTTAATCAAGATACCGGAAAAATTTCTCTTTTCAGCGAGACGAGACGAGACGAGTAGCAGTGAAATATGAACACTTTTATCAGCGCCTCTTTTCGCTCCATGTTTCGCTTATTTTCCACGCCTCTCTGCTTCCAAAGATTTTTTTTTTTGTTTTTATTAACAGGACTACCAGATAAATGCGTATTCGAGAGATTTGAACGCAGCAAAGAACTAGACGACTCTGTCAACCACGTCGGCCACGCTGTTGAAAATCCTATCGGGATTAAACGGCGACCATATTTTCCCTTGCATTTATGGTGATTCACGCGACCCCGTCAGCTGGCTGCATTTGTATGCATGCAGTCTCATATAATAGACAATGCAGCATCACATGTACAAGCCAATCTCGAATAGAACACGCGTGCGCACTACTATTTCGTACTATTTCGACATACCAACACTAACTACGCGGGCCAAGGCTCGCGGTTTATCCAATTACCGCGAATCCAGGCAAAATGTGGAGTAGTCGAAAGTTCGGAAGATCGCGTCGCGTTTCCTTCGCGTTACTTTGCGAGCTTGTCAGCCAAATTTTGCAGGAAAGACAGAATCTTAAGGACGCCACGCGATTTTCCAAACAGAGGCCGATGTCTCGACGAATTTACATGACTCACGAAAGTATGTCGATACTTGTAAATTGGTCTTTCGAGAACTCGAACTTAATTATGCTCTTTCTCACGATTATGCGTTTCAACTTCTAAAAACATTATCCACTCAATTTCGTAGTTAACTGAGTCATAACTTTTCTGTCTGCCGAGATACGTTTTCATAATCTGAAAAAAATATATTGGACCATAAACTGTACTCGATATACCAATTATCAATTATAATGGTGCAATAATCGTGAAATTTCGAAATGTACATATTTCGTATAATGTACATATATTGACAAAAGATTTTTCCAACAATTGGAATATTCTCGTGAGCTAGCGTATGTAAATTTGTTCGAGAAACGACGACGTTCAGAATTTCTTAGAGATTTTACACATACAAACTGAAAACTGGAAAAGAATAGAAGCTGGGTCATTCTGCATGCGCCGCGCGCAGACGATCGACATCCTTCCACTTGTTTGTCTTTTCTCACGGTCTTTTCCTGTTTCTAACACGCATTCATACATACCATTCTCTTTTATGATTCTATCTCTACCTGTCTGTATAATATTCTTTCTTGTGTTTCTATTGCACAGGCGCATCGCGGGCCGGCTGTCGTGCAGGTACAAATTTCCACGCAAAAATTCCAAATTCTCTGCACAAAGACACCTTAGGCGTCTATAGTTTATCTTATTGTTAGTCTCTTTCAGCTAGAATGCGTCCCTTCGGGGGATCAGTAGCACTTACTTAGTTACGTAGACGTCGCAAGACGTTCATCCCTGTCTCGCTGTTAGTAGAGAGCGAAACAAAGCTTCTTAGCATTATCAATTATCTATTTATCAACTAAACATTATCGAGATATCCTATTAGCAAGACTGTTTACAGATAGATCGCTTTCATTCGACACCTATTGCGATAGCTGAAACACTGAATGCGTAGTGTTTTTGCGTTACGTTTTATTCGGATCTTTTCAAATTGTATTCAAATTTAACACGCGAAAGAAGAGTAAAAAAGAAAAAAAAACGGTAGGGTGATTGGAGATTTTGTTCATTGCAAATCGGCAATTTCGTATCGACGAGTTACTCCGACTCGCCGATGTGTCTCTCGAATTAGAAAGATTACGTTTCGTTGATCCCGCGTACAGCATGAAAAATTCGATGATGCATGAACATTTTTCACCTAGTCCGCATGTCTCGTTTGTGTTCGATGCGTTTTACTATCGTTAGTACCACGAAACGCCACTTTAGTGCGATGCAAGAACAAGTTCGAGAAAGTTCGAGCAGAATTTTTTTAACCCTAAACCATTCTCTTTTGTAGGTAAGTGAGCCGCTCGCTCGATGAAGCAGTAATCCGATCGGTAAGTTAGTTTTTCTTGGAAACTTTACGAGTTCACGCGAAAGCTCGATGCGCTTGTAGTCGGTACAACAGAGCTGTCGGAAAGCTCCGTCCAATGGTATACCGACAGCGTCGGTACTTTGCTCGATCTACACTACTTGCGCCGTATTTATCGTCCGAACTCCTTACTAGTTTCCTGCCATGATCGTTGACGATATGTTTAGTAATTTCATGCGACCTCAAGAAGGCTGTTCCCATGCACCGATGCTTAATAATCGCTAATAATAGCAGGAAGACTTAATCAAAATATACAATCTTATCCATAGAAAACAAATACCGACCATTCAGAGGTTTTAATTAGGCGATTTGAACACGCTTCGTTTATTTAAACAAAACCAGTTAGTGCTCGATTAAATAAACTTCTGTCGACTAAATTCATTTGCCTGAACTACAATTATATAAGCGAAAAATTGTGAATAGTAAGAGGAATCGGTATGATTTTATTATATGAACTACTTGTCCTGCGATAGGTCCACGATGTTCAGTAGACGGCAAGTCCATTTTTATCCTTTTCGACGATTGAATTAAATATATCCCTTGCACTCCTTAGTAGCAAATCGCAGAGGGCGTAAGAAACACTCTGATTTTTTTCAAGCTCGATATTCCAGAACGTAAGACGCGAGATTCTATGACAGGTTTATCGTGTATTTAGTTAACGAGCTTAAGTATGTAGAATTGAACATATATAGATTGAAACGAAATGTATGCAAATTTCACAAAATGAAAAAGAGATAAATTTCCTATCGATACATAGAGAACGTAAATGATCGTATTTCTCTGTACTTGCTTCGTGTTCGCTCACGTTCCCGGAAAATCACCATGGATAATTTAGCGATTTCAACGAACTTGACTATCGACAGGCATGTTATACAAATAACTGTTGTCGACACGAGTCACAGATATTTTATTACATATCGATTTGAAAAAGTCGATACAGGTCCGCTCTGTTTAACCTGTATTCCTTTTACCTAACATTTATGCGTCGATGCGACAGTCGATGGAATTCGAGAAAACGTAAATAATACGATTAATGTTATATTCTCAAAAGAATGCAATCAAATACAGTCGTGAATAAAAATACATGGACAGGTAGTAGAAATAGATATCGATAAAGTTCTCTTGAATACAGCTTCCATACATAAAACTAAATATCAATTCCAATTATTTATTAAATAACCTATGCACTATAAGGATGTGTAATATTTAGAAGCTAACCATATGTATGAAAGTATAGTACTACTAGTTCGATTAAATTTCATTGATACCTACTTCCAGTATCTGCCCACTTGTTTTTGTCCCAAGTGTATATATTAGGCTGTTCCAAAAGTTTCTTTCGCTTTATAAGGAAATAATAGATGCACAACATTTTCTCTTTTATATTATTCTACTGAATTATGTATGATCCGTTTTGTCCAAACCAATAGAACGTTCATTGATAGAACATTACGATATGATCCATTTTGTTCTATTGAATTGGACAAAACGGATCGTACGAATATACCAAGCCAAGTAGTAACCATGCGGTCGTCTGACCATCGCGGGCTAATACTACTGTCACCGTGTCGCTCGACATAAAATATTCATTTCTGCGTAGAGGAAAAAGCGTTTCCGTGCCAAGGTCGCGTGCCAGGTCAGTTCAACGATGGTCTCGCGCTTCTTCATGTGATTCAACAGATATACACGCGCGCGATCGTCGCGATTCGCATGATCGGGCGGGCAGACGCGAGAAAAAGTGAGCAACCGCTCGAGCCGAATTGCGTTAGGTCGTTGAGCCAGACGATCGTCTTTTTGCGGGGCTAAAAAAATTTTTTGATAAACGCCACGAAGACTCGCGTGCCTCCTTAGATAAAGTCACGCCGTATAAATCAGCGGGGCCGGTGATCTTTCTCCTAGTTTCTTATCGCGGCTTCAAATCCGAGCGGCTAGTGGAGCGCACCAGAAGCACGGCGCAGCAGAAAGAACATTCCGAGGAGCACACCGAGCTATTATTCCAAGCGCAGCTGGCACCGGTATTATTGGAAAGCTGCGCGTTCAACATGCATAGAATTTCCAGAGGTGTCGTTCGAACGGTCAATTAGAATTCGCGAGGAATCTCTACCGTTTACTCCGCGTTAGAATCGCGATCGAATTGTCGAATTCTCAAAGCGCAAAAGTATTCGAACAGTTGTAGAAACCTTTCGCGAATGTATTGTGCGTGTTGCGCGGAACATTTCGATATTTCGTTAACGTTATAACGAGACCAGACTATTGTCATTGTATTGGTGAAGTCTGAATCGAAACGAGTTTCATCGAGATTACATAAATACATATTTAAACGGTCAATTATTTATTATATTAACAAGATGTCTAAATATATGTTTACAATAAATGTAGCTTTTATATATATTTTTAGGTTCATTCGAATTCCACCAATACAGGCATCACAGACGTATCTCATTACGCTGTTAATAAAGTATCAAAATGTTTTACAATCGTGCATACAATATATGCACAAAAGCTATTCATATACATGTTCAAACATTTTAACGAATCACTGTATTTGTCTGTCTCTGCGATTTTATGTCTGGGATATATTTTGTATATCAATCATAAATTGTACTTTAAACTTCGCTATTTGCTTTTAATATTTTAATTGCCTGTTGAGAAGAAGAGAGATTATTTTAGAAAAGGGGAATTGTATCGTATTTCAATAATCTTACACCGAGCGAGAATTACTAGTGGTTTTGACGTCAGATAATTGAGAGACCGTTTACCTTTGATTCTATTCTCTTGTAATCATTTTGCACTGCACATTGTTACGTGTATAAGCCAAGGGAATATTAATGTATCAATTGCGAGCATAAAAATTGTACGTTCCGTTGCATTCATCTTATCCGAGGATTAGATAAACGAAACTTTTTTTCCCAAAGACACAGCTGCATTCGGTTTAACCACACTCTTATTGAATTTATGATGAAGTTGTACGGGCTCTACCGCGTACCATATGAGTACGTGGCCGAGAATTTTATTTTCCACAATAACGAGGTAGTTTAAAGCGACCACTTTTCAATTCGTGAAAGAGTTTATGATCCACTGGTATCCCCAATTTTAATATTTTTCGCTTTCTACTGTAATCTCTCGGAAACCGTAAAAGTATCCCTAGCCATTGTTTCTACGTAAACGCCTCGCGAATGGAATAGGAAAGTTAATAGTTAATTTCACCGACATCTTTGTTGTTTCGCTGCTTTGAAATTTATTCTCGTAGCTAAACAGGCGTTTTAATTCCAATGTGATTCTCGGATTAGATTCATGAGAGAAGTTGTCAGCGGAAGTTGACCCGCTGGAACAGCGCCTACGCGTTGTGAAAATATAATGGGCGTATCATCGATGGGTTAATTCGTAAACGACGCTTTAATTACAAACCTCGTTTACGTAAATAGAATCAGTCGTCTTCGAGAAGACAAAGGATAGATAATTCGATTGTATGAATTACGCTGGTTTGATCTTTGATCGGATTTGACTTGTCTCTCTAACTATTACTATCAACATCGCAATATTCTCGTCAAGGGAATATTCGTATTACTCGAGGCAGATTTCGACACAGATCTTTAGTCGTTTTAATGTTTGATGCTGAGGGGCGAAAAGGTATTTATTTCGCTGCTGCCTTCTCCGGTGTTTCCCGCCGCGCTGATGATAAAAGCATGCAAATTCGCTCGGATTCACGAAGCACGAGCAAGCGCTTTGGTCAGATTATCCCCGAGAACGTGATGCTCTCTGAGCTATCTGCTTTACTTTCCTTTAATCAAGGTCAGGAGATGAGCAGGTCGAAGGAAAATGAAGAAACTTCCCTCACCTCTTTATCCCACCCTCTCCATTCAATTTCGCAAACACGTGGAAAATGACACCTTACAACGTCCCTTTTCACAAGGATTAAACGACTTCTATTGATGTCAGCAAGGCAACCTCGTTGCGAATGGATTCCAAACTCGAATACAAATTCGCCAGTGTTGCTGGTGAAGTTCTCCGAGTTGCGACAGCTCGCTGTATCGTCGCGAAACGTCGACTTTATTCGACGATATAGCGAGCCAACCATATTTATCAATATTTTCTACCATGAGGATCATTATTATACGAATTATTATATAATACGAATATTATACGATATTATTATACGAACCAAGAGTTATGTTCGGATGAAACTTTTCGTTCTAGAGCTTTGTCATTTCTTTGCAAAGTCTCTGTCGATACGTGGAAAATATTGTACGGCATCGCTCATAAGTATCCGGACACTTTGATCGATTTGTAATCAAAATATGCGAATTTGATCAAAGCATACGATTAATGACGAATTATTTCTTTTTTATGGTATCACCAGATTATAAATTAAAATTATCTATTAGTAATCGTAACGATATTATACGATATTTTACTATTTACTATGGAGAACGTTCATTGGTAAGCTTCCCACCAAAATATCTCGAAAACAATCCCTTTTGGGAAAAGATATTAAATACCACTATGATCAGTGTTCGAATAGTGAGCCATTGTAGTTACATGTACGAACAATGAAGCGTCTGAAAGCTTGCACGATGCAAAGATGATTAAAATCGTGCGCGCTAAACAACATGCGAAAGGAACGCGTCAGAAATTCCGATACATCGACTGACGTTTAACTGAATTCTACTTGTTTCGCCATAGTATTGTGGAGAAAAGGAAATCGAGAGATATTTCATTCGACGTCGGGGAATAATGGCATTGGAGAGGTTCGTGGCTCTTCGAGACCGTTTGTGTAACGTACGTCAGGCAAACGCGCCGGTGGCACCTGTCAATAGTTTCCAAAGGAAGTTTTACAAAAGTTTCAGCAGCACGAAAGGACAGTTCGTAGCCGCTAACACGCCAGTCCTTTGACAGCCGATACTCTTCTGTATATTTTTTTTCCTCTCCACAGAGACTTTATCCTTTAAACGAAAATCTCTCAATCACGAGGGAAAACGTGTTTACCATTGAACTCGTTTTAACTTCGCGATAATCCCAATTAGTTCCACGATCTAACGTCGACAAATTGGTCGATGGAAAAACTTACCAGGCGAAAAAGAGTGGTTTAAATGGAACAAGCGTTTCGTAACGTGGCGAGCCGTCGTTAAGCACGCAGCTAGCCTCCCTTCTCAGATTCTCCAGAATTTTAAGATGCCGTAATTCTTGGAACGTCGGATCCTTAGTCATACACAATCCCTCGCTTACGTGGAAGATTTAGCCCCGAGGTCTGCCCGGGTTGTTGATTTGTAACAGTAATTAAAGTTGGCAGGGGCTCGAGGAGAAATTATAAAGCTACAAAGATCACGAGCCGCGTTGCTTTTACGAATTCTTACCTTGCGGCGTAAAATTTTACGGATCCCCCTCTTCCCACCTGGCTTTCAACCTTTTAATTGCTTCCAATAGATCGATACAGGGTGTCTCCGAATTTGCAGTATAAGCGAAATTTTTCGGCGTTACACCTCCTTACTAGTCATGTTCTGCCAATATAAAATACCAATTTCGGTCAAAAACCTCGGTTCGTTCTCGAGAAATTCGCTGTTCAAAATTTCTCGAAAGTATGTCGTATTCAGATATTCGTAGACGTATTTTTTGGAGAACCTTCGCGTGCCATCTTCTTATCTATCATATCCTCGTTTAAAATCACAGCAAGGTTGAAATACGTATATAAATTGGAGACTACGACAGGAGATTAGATCTGCCATAAACGCGTACATAAATGGGATTTAGTTTCACATAGAAGCACTGTTTAATAATTTCTGGTTTAGCATCGTGTATTACGCATTTTGTGTTTATTATCTGGCTTTCATCGTTGCGAAACAGAATTTGTTCATCAATAAACGATGTAACGACCATCAATCGATATTACAGAATCACGAAATGGGACATAAGCTAAAGATACTTACGAAACAGTTTGTGTAATAGTTGCATGCAACTGTTTCATGACTCACGTGTTCGTCGAAGACGAACGTCACTCGCAGCCGCTGTCAGCGCCATATTTTTCGAAAATGAGAATTTCCAAGCGGAAACTATTCGACTAGAGCGAGAGCACAGTGAAGTACATGGCTCTCCGATCCCATGAAGCGAAATCACCGGGCAAAATTACAACGCTAGTGTACGACTACGCCGCTTCGATCGATCGATCGATCCCTAGCTGTGCAATAAAGACAAACCGCTGCGTATTTTTACGTTCGATAGATCTTCCAGGATTGGCTCGTAAGAAATCCAACGTAGCGAGCCCTGGAATTGAATGGAATCTCGTGGAATTTCGAACGTTCCGCTACAACGCAACGTGACAACGTTTTCTCCAACGTCGTGCACGTTTTTCTACTAAATTTGTCACCGATAATTTGCCTCTCAGCGTGTCGTTCGAAGCTATTTCAGGAAGAAATAGAAGTGCTTCGTCAATGGATCCCAGCATTGGTTCAATGAAACTCTATAAGAGCCTGAATTCGGTAACGTAGATTACGAGGACGATGTTTAGTCAGAGAATCTTCGCTTGACACGATAACCGTGGACAGGCTAAATGCCCTTCAAACCATACGAAGATAAATCTTGACAGAGATAACGATTATGTACCTTGACACGAGATAACGTGTAGTTTGGACACGAGTTGAAAACACGAGGATAAGTGGGAAGCTAAGGGAGAGACATTCACCCTGAGGATGGCGTACGTAAACGTAGAAGATACACGTTAGAGCACATTGGTCGTTGGTTCCGTAGACCAACACGGATGATGCTCTCGGGGGTCGGGACAAGCTCCGGAGAAGCTCTGATCGTGGCGGTCGTGCGGGGCTTCGAGCTTGCGCACTGTCTTCGAAATCGCAGAGTCGGTGCGCGAGGGGCGCGTGGCGGCACCGGGGGTGTCAGTCACGGCCCATCTGCCTACCATCGAGCACGTAAGTCCGCAAGCGGTTACTTTTTTCCCCCCTCTGTCAAACTGCATCCTTTGTATCCCTATTCTCAACCTATTTCTTATCTACTTTATTTCCTTTCATCTTTCAGTCACCCCCTTTTCAACGACTCGATCTTTTCTCCGTGATCTTCTGTCATCTCGACCCCTGTTACAACGTCCGATTCACCAACTTCGAATTATCTCCATCACGACCTTGAAGCTCGTTCAGTTAGCTTTTTCGAGGCAACGGCCAACGAACAGAAAGGCGAGAATGGAATTTCCCGGAAGTGTGTAAAAAAAGGACGCACTAGCCACGGCGAACGATCCATCCGCCGGCAGTTTCTCAGTGATTATGTCAAAAATGGCGGGTACCGTTGGCCGATTCCGTGACAATCACCAGCTTCTGAAAGTCTCCAGGGAGGTAGACTCGGTCGGGAACAAGTGCTCGCGGTTTCTTTTGTGCCGTTTAAGTGGCCGCCTTAAGCGCGGACCGTTTTTTTTTTTTGTCGAAACGAATCGACGTCCCGTCGAGCGAGTGAGACGGTTTTCGGAAGTAAGGTGCCCTCTCTCTTCTCGTTCCGCAGGAAATGGATTTCCTCCATCGAATGTCTTTTTCTTCGCTAAAATCCTCGATAAAAAGGTTGTTTCAATCGTTTATTGGAAACTTTTTTCCACGCACCGTGTGCTTCTTTTCGTAGCGTGATTGCCCACTCGTACGAATCGTTGACTCGTACTACTTGCTCCTCCGACCTGTCATTTTTCTCGGTCCTTTTCAACGAATTTTTGGTGAAATTTTAGAAACGTACTTTTCATCGAAGTTCCATTGAGCAGTTTCCGATGATCGTTGACGATCGTTTAGTTGACCGAAAATTGAATCTCTTATCGCGCTACTTCTAAATGGTTCCCATTCTTTCGTAACGTTCCTCAATGAATTGTTCTTCCAAGAGGTGGAATCGCGTGAATCTTTGAAAAAAAGGTGGCTTCAAAATTTCACGCTCGTCGACGATTTCCCCTGTGTCAACGTAACACGTGATATACGCGTGACACGTTCAATTTTCCGCAGCGAATTTCTCATAAAAAATTAGCTCTTCTGCCGGCAACAATCCTGCAAATAACTACGCCTTATTCATAGAGCTATTAATAATTCGGTTAATAACGAAAACGCTGTTTTAAAGGTGTGCGATGTTTCATTAGACGATTGTTTTCGTTTTCGTGTCGTATACGCATTCGATTAATTTTTCAAAGTGAAACGCGATGACAAACGCTTTTCTCGCCGCTGTCCGTTGGCCAATTGAATTAGACGTATGCATGATGTCTCACGCAAGGTCAACTTGTTTCTTTCACGAGATTAAATAACATGATTAAATATGACCACGTGCATTGCAATCAGAGACAAAGACGAGCTTCCTGTACGCCTCCCAATACGTAGACTGTCGATCGAAGAAAGGCTTAACCTGTTAACCGGCTCGTTTCTTAACCAGAAACGTTCCTAATATTAAATCGAAACGTATTAATTTCAATTAAATTGATTTTAATTTCCGCACATGAAAATATAATATGATCTATCTTTGGCAAATATTAGATTGATAAATAAAGAAATTAAGAGACTCGTAAGAAAAGCAAGCCTTGTCAATTATTTGTCATTTTTAGGTAATAACGCATTCCAGTAGTGAAAACCTAAAACTCGCTAGGCGTAGTATTGTTACGAGCTCTTCGATCACTGTGTCTGAAAAACCGGCAATCTGAATAACGAGTTTGCCCGGTTAACAGGTAAAATTCTTTTACAGCAAACTTCGCTTTGTTACCGGGATTTGCATTTCATTGGTTTCCTAAAATAAATGAAAAGTACGAAACGAAGCAGTCCTTGCTACTTTCCTTTAATGTAGAAACGATTTCATCCACATGATAAAAAAAATATCGGAATCGGACGGTAGAAACAGCTGTTAGTGCTTTTATTATAGTTTCCGCTTAACGTAGAAACGATTTTAACCACTGTAGAAAAGATCAAAGTTAGACAGATTCGCTTCTATCCTACTCCCGAAATCCACGTTCCCTACGTTTCTTTCGAACCTTACGGTACTTTATATAAATCGATACGATCGATCGTCGAGGTTAACGTTGCCGTAAAGTCCAGTCCAATGACTGGACCATTTCTGTACCGGTGTTTCCGATCGAAAGGTACATTTCGAAAGCCTGAGAAACGGAATACCTAGCAGGATCACTCGATAACGAGGGATCTCGTGCTGCCTGTCTCGTTTCGCGGAATAATAGTGGCCGACTATTATTCAGTCGTCTGGCCCGGGCGCTTAAACATTCCACACGTTCACCATTTTACGTTGCACAGGCGATCGACTCGGCGCGTTCAATCACAGTAGTGGATTCGAACGAGCGCCAGAGCTCGCTCTTTGTTAATGCTGATTTGTTGCCAGTGCTGTATCAAAGTGTTTCGAAGATCGGCTCTTGAAAAAGCTGAATGAAAAACACGTTCGCGTGCATTTAACGCGGAACGTTATGAATCCGGACGCGCGACAGGTGTAATCAGAGGGATACAGGCATCCCTGCGAACGAACGATAAAACCACGTCCGCGCAAGATTGATAGTGTTCCGATTGAAATTTTCGCCTTGGTATCCGCGACGCTCGTTCACAAGCGAGCGACGGAAGTATGCATTTGCAGAATTGAATTCCGACGTTGGAAACTTTTTGGCTGTTCTATCGCATAATATTCTGTCATTTACGGGCAGCTCGTGGCCGTACGATTTAGTGACCACGAAAGACGGTTTATACAACCGCAGATTTTTCATCGATGATTTTTAATAATAGTATTCTTGTATTATACACAGTTGCAACGGCACGTCGATTTCGTCAAAGTGTGACGAATTAATAATTCACAGTAAAGGTTGAATCTGGAATGTGGCATGTCATGATTAAATTCTCTATAATCCGGATAACTGTTCATATTTCATAAAATATTACTAATTTACGGATAAATCGAATTGATATGATTTCGTTGCTCGTGATCATCGTAATTACCTATAATAGGATATTACGGTGTGATTAAATCGTATTCGTCCCTATCTTTAGATTTCTTAATTTCTGAATTAGAAATGGAATCAGAATTATGATCAGATTAATGTTCTTCAGATTAGATAAAATATTTTTCTAAGTTTTTCGAAATATAGAAAAATGTCAATACAATTAATAATAAACTAAATGGTAGGTTTACGAAATGATACATATAATAGGCAGTAAAATCTATTATTCTTAGGTTTCTAAATCGTTAATTTATGATATCTATGAAAAATATGACTTTCTACTTGTTCGAATGTTTTCGTGAGCTGCTTTAGATAACATGTAATATCGACGAATTACGAAATCACGTAACAAGGTTATGTTAAAACGTGCACGCCGAATAGAACAGTGCAGAGCGAAGAAATATTACATTGTCATTTCGCTCGGCGAATCGATAACCAGGTTATGGAAGCCCGTAAACCTATAAAACGACTTTGGGTGTTAGCTTATCTTATCGCGTCGCGTTCCTTCCGTCATTTTCTTCAAATTTCCACGCACAGAAAAAGATGCTAATCGTCTGACGCATTTTCCATTTCGAGGAACCACACGACGAAAGTGAACCAGTCACTGATCAAACCTGTTGCCCATTCGCTCAAATTACTGCAATTAATATCCGTATTGCGTGTCGAACGTTGTTAAAGCTCGCGCGCCTCCAATAATTTTCCTCAATTTACCAATTATGCCTGTTTCTAAATTGACGCCCTCGAACAGAATACGTTTCTGTAAATAGCAACTACCAGTAGCAACGAAATCGCGAGAGTAATTCCTCGTGTCATGTGCGAAAGATCCACTTTCTAAACGATCACGGCTATTAATTTTGTCACGACGAAAGGGAAACGCACAGTGCCTTCGGAACAACCGCGAAGAAATTGCGGTTGCAGGACTCTAATTATTCGGCAATATGATCGAGCAGATAGATAAGCATCTAGAGAGTAACGTGTCGACGCGAAAAACGTATACGATGGTCATTGATCGCGTTTTGAGGTAATCGACCTTAACGTAAAACATAGGAAATGTAGGTTGACGTATGAACAAATTCTATCTTCTATGTTATCAGCTTATTTTTTCATGTAAAAATACCCCTCTGTCTATTATATAGTTATCGAGATACTTTGTATATCGATTTAGTCGAACTGTAATAGTCGCGTGAGTGGCAAGGGTTGATCTTCTTTTGCCAACGGTTATCATTTTCGAAGGTCTAAGTGATTCACGATAGCAAATTATTTTTAGAAACTTCTGACAGACAGGCTACGTAGTTATTATTTCTCGTCAACACAGGGTTGGTGTAGATCGGTCACAGGGAGAAGAGATTTCAAGGCTTATTGTTCGCCAAGTCGTTGCACCCTCGATAACATTCCTCCATTTTCAACGATGATCTTGGTCGAAGGGAATTATTGACGAGGAGAGAAACGACGAGAAAAGTTTTTAACGTTTAAATCCGTGCAGCCTGTTGGTGTATTTCTAAAAAAAACGTTTGGTTTCTAGGTATTTAAGCCACGAAACGAGCCTAATAAGATCGCAGGGACTTAAGCGACTCATGCTTCGTTCAATTACACGCGAGCGTTGTTCACGCGAGACCATGAAACATAGTCGTGAAACGAAACTCTGACAAATGATATTTGCGTAAAGCTGTTACGTCGACGGCTCGCAAATTCTCGCAGAAATATTCCGCTTGCTTGACAAATGTCGTTGATATTTCAGTCAACTGTCTGAAAGACGGTCTCACGCGACATCAAGCCATATAACTTGAAAATCTGAAGAACTCTCGCTCTCGAAGAAGGAACTTATGGCTCGATATAGTGGCTACGATAAACGGAAGAAGAATTTTCTCATTTTTTCACGATTACGTTAAAGATAAAGTAATATTGTTTGCATGATACGCAAGATTGATTACTCTATGCAAGGACCACGATTAGATTAATTCAAACAATCCGATCTTATCCTAAGTTATAGTATCTTGATGACTTTCGTGTTAATCGTAACGTTCTAAAATTAAAGTAATCTCGTTTAATATATCGGAAAGCAGGGAGCTAATAATATCCCTCCTCCTTCTAAGGATCCTAAGCATCCTTCTAAGATTTCATGGCGTCTTGATAAACCAACGAACGAAACGCGATGTTCTTTATAAGAGGTTCTCGAGATCACGTTCGGAGAAAATAGAAGTGGCGCGAGTGACGAATACGTCGATATTCCCGAGAGCTTGGTATGCGATTTGAAAGGATTTTTTTCGTTATTCCCGGAGGAGAGCGCGAAGGTTGTCAGGTGGCGATAAACGAGCGACCGACCTCGGTGAAATTTCAAGCGATCTTGCTTTTGGGCGGATATCGCTCGCCGAAAGAGACCGACTCGCGTGAAATAGGCTCGGTTTATTCAGATAATCAACGACAATCGTGTTTCCTCGCGATGTATCTCCTTGTCGTTTACCCCTTCGTTTCCTGCCCGGTTTTCCGTTCGTTGTCTGCACCGTCTTCGCCGGTCGGACCCCTGACCGCTTGTCCCGCGTCTCTTCCGTATTTCGTGGCGCACGAAAACTCTCTCGACCATTCAGTCACGCGACCAACAACTCGGATTTTTCATCTAATCGAAACCCATACGATCGCTACGATTGCGCCGAGGACAATTCAAAAAGCTAGGGTCGTTTTCACGTAAAATATAAAACATTAGTCAAGTTATATCGACGTAAAAACTAAACTGATATTATTCGTTTCTACTATTTTCTAAAGACACATAGTTTCGAATCTATCGGGTTGTTCCATTCGTCGATCATTTCACGTTGAAATACTTCTGTTCAACCGCCGAAAGACACGAAGATCCGAAAATTAACGCATTCTCCCAGGATGTTTCCGAATGATTAGACTGTCTCGTCAAGCTTTCCAGTTCTTTACTTAGTAAATGGGTGAACGCTTTTCCAGAGCTGCTGTTTCCGTGTTGCGACCCTTTCCATTACGTTCCAGTCGATTACAGAGTCTCTTTCCGTAACAGAGATAGCCATACAGTTGCACTTGGCCATCGTTCAACTGCCTCTCCTCTTCGACGAGCAATTTCTCCCAGAAGCATTACGCCGTTGCTCTGCTAGAGATGCGCCTATCGTTAATTGGCGCAATTATTTCGATTATTTTCTCAACGAGCAAACCCTCCAACCTACCATTCGTACTTTTCGTCATTAGCTTCCACCGCGACAGACATTACAAAATTACTTGGCCGACAATCCCAGCCTTACCTTCAGGCTGACGATCGAACGGATCCCTTCTCATTATCGTGATTACTCTCGAATGCCCATTCAATCCGTAATCTGTTGCTCGCTGGCACTTAAACCGTCGAACGATTTTCCCGAGGAATTTCCCTCGCGGACCAGGCCTTTGACGAACGAAAGCAGAACGAAGGCAGAACGATGGCGGAACAAAGGCGTGCGAAAACACGCGTCCGCTCGAGCGTGCACAGATAAATAGTGAATGACAGAAACGTTTTGCGGGGTGCCCTGCCCTTCCGCAGTTCGATATCGTAAGTAGGACGTGAACCTGGACGGTAGCGTGCGCACGCGTACGCACGTGCACGATTTCGGCACGTAAACCCGGCTGGGTAAATATTCCGGAGCGGGCGACCGTTCGCGAGATTCCTCCTGGCCGACACCGGCCTGACACGTCGAAGACGTTGCCCCAAATTCGAGCCGTCACTCTTTCGTCCTGGATATGCCAACCTTCCAAGAGAGGAACCTTGTCCTGATCTACGTGAAAGTCTAGAAGTATTTAGTCATCAGGGATCTCTTACACAACTGACTTCTTGCTGAAGTTTTGGAAGATACGCGTGAATAATTATTAGCACTATTAATGGATCATTATATGGGATTAGTAGAAGGTTGATAATAATCGAAGAAATGAAATTTTAGAAGTCAATTTTACAAATTATCTATTATTCGATTATCCTAGTTGGCGTAGAATCGTAAAATTATGGAAGAGAATTGTATAATTATTATATCAATAAATAATTATATTTTGTAGCTTGTTAGTTCATTAATAATATATTAGTAAATTATCAAGTTACACACAATACTGTAAATTAACAAATTACGAGTTGTACGTTATAGAATTACCTTTCACAATTTTACAGATGGAATTTATCAATTGCTACGAATTTGTAAAATTTATATATATATATATATATAATTACATTTAAATCATTACTGTATTTGGTACGTAGTAAAAAAGGGTTTATTAGCAGTGATGATTTCATCGTAGAAATATATGCGTGCTTCTTTCAACTGTATTTTATATATTCCCAATAATTTGGAAGTGTCGAAATACTCATAGACGATAGCGTAGCTGGATTAAAGTCGAGAGGCTATTAGGCTACATAAGGCGCCTGAAAGAGGGCAAACAATCGAGGCCCACGCTTTGTCTAAATATCACCGAATACTCAAATCGTGCTAATGTAGGAGAACCTTTACCTCTTTGTATCTAAATTTTCGGCTATGTTAGCGCTTTTGTTCTTAGGTTATTTGATTAAAATTTCAAAGGATCATCAAGTACCACTTTGCAATTCAGCTGGTTAATTGCCTCCTCTGCGAAACGCAGGACTACGTGCAGGCGTTTGGAGAAGTTAAACGTAACTTTGATAGTTGAACGTAGCTTTTGATAGCTTAGCAATCTCCGATACATCGCGAAACGTGTCATTCTTCCATTGCACGAGAAGATACAAATAGCAAGAAATTTGATCTCAGCAAGCTTATACGTGGCAACAGGTATGCACTGTCTTCGAGCGTGTTACTTTTAATACACTCGCGAGCAAATTGTTTCTTCATGTTCGATCGCAATCTTCGAGACATATACAATTTTCCTTGACGTGACGTCAAGGGTTCTGGCTCTGGTGTTTTTTTACTCGTGGAACAAGCGCTGTTCATCCCCTTCAAGGTGAACGAGGATTTCATTTACATCGTACATTGATACGTAGCGCGGAAATTCTGCGTCTGTGGCCTGGCGTCGAGTCTGGCGACGATCCAGTGTCGTAAGCATCGTTACGTTTCTTCAGTCTGTTCCACGCTGACGATTCCCATAAATCAACTGTCTCATACCACAAATATATATATATATATATTATACAAGCCTTGAACAATGATGAAACAACGATTGCGACTCTGGTTGAATCTTGGCCGAAATAACGGAGCGTCATACAACTTCGGAAGTAACGTTTAAAAGATACAACGAGTGATGTTTTTCGCGTTCATCCCGATGGGAAATAATCGGGGTATCGTAAATCACGGCGGTCGAGCTATGGAAATGCAAAACGATATCGCACAGTGGTGTATCGATTACGCAACGGAAAGCAGTCTTTGCCGTTTCGGAGCCGTTAATCCTCCATCCTCGGCGTAATATTCGCAGCGATTCGAAACGGCTGCTATTTTCACAGTCACGGCAGCCTGTGTGAAAAGTTCTCCCCGGAAAAAGGGATTTAGCGTGCGCGCACCACGCTGTTGGTTGCGAAGTGCCGGGGGCGGCTTACAAAAAATGCGAGCCCAGACGCGAAAAAGCAGCGAAATTCTTGCCTCCGCCATTCAGACCGGGATTACCAGATTTTTTTTTTTTTATTAGAAGGACGATCCCTTTTATGGGTAGCCGGTTGGTACAGCTTTTACCGGATGTTCCCTTGTCGGATCTGGTCTAGTGAAAAACATGACGTCAGATGAGAATCCGACGTGTTAATTCCGCTTGATTTTGGTTTAACACCCGCATAATTGAGACGTTAATCGAACCAGAAAATAGACTGATGCCTATATAGGGTGTTTTAAAAATTTGGGATCGAACCTCAGGAAGATATACCTAGTATCGATCGAAATAAATAAAAACGTTTCAATAAACGTTCAAGCATGATTAGCTTCGGAATTGCGAAACGTTTTCATCGATACGGTATTAACTAGCTCCGTTTACAGTACTTTATATTCGTTTCAACATACGTTCCGCCGCGTTTCCTCGCAGAACCATTATTTAAATAATGTAAAAGTGACAAATAACTGGCGAATAACTCAATACATGCACACGAACGCTACAACCCCAAAGTGATAAACTATATATTCTTCTATCGTTGTTATTAAGCGATATCAAAGTACGATTACATAATTAATTATTACATAATTAATCTAACGGCGAAAAGTTGTAATATGTCGTTGCAAGCTCACAGTTGAAAACGTCTTGCAACTTTAAAACTCGTTAACATTCGTACCCGTGTTAATTAAGATCCCTTTGCTTGTTTCGATGTGTGCTACATATTCTTCTCGAGGTTTGAGCCCAACTTTCTCAAACATCTCGTAGATATTCTCGTAAGATGTTATTTCGCGGAAGATACGATGGATCAAGGAATAACGATTGAACAAAGGGACGAAGAGCGTGAAGACGAAACGTGGAAGGTGGCAGATTGAAGAGGCTGCAGGATAAAGGACGGAGGATGCAGAACGGAGGATGGAAAACAGAGGTCGGAGGACGTAGAGGGTGGAGGTGGGCGCAGCATGGGAGTGATCAATACTACCTCCACACCAACTTCCCACGGGAGTAACAAAGATGGACCGGGACGCACGAAAGATAGGATTTCGGGAAAGGATTCTCTCCAGTGACCGTTTTCCGCGTAAGTCGATTCCGAACTGCGAAAGCTTAATGAAAGCGCTACAGATTGATAATTCGAGCAATGTTAATGGAAGTTTCGCCATCCTTGGCTTCCGATAACCAACCCTGCGTTTAGACGCTCTAACGAACTCCAACTACGTGACCCCATCGATGCCCCGAAGCTCTGACAGATAATCTTCACTATGCACGTTATGAAACGCTGAGCGTACCGCAACTTTGTCTATACGATTTATACTGTTTCGTATTTATTAAGATAGCCAATGTCGTTGATCGCGTTTGGCCAATATCAATCCTTTGCATTCGGGATTTTAGCTCTGCAGACAGGATTTTTCCAACGTTATAAATGGCAGTGTTATAAACGTATATTACAAAATTACTAACCACGAAATCTGTATTCGAAGATATTTCCGTTTTCTGAAGAATATTTTCCCATGATTATTTTATTCTACGATTACGATTATAGAAAGAGAACAAACATCAAATTATATATGAAGCAATTCAACCTTGATTTCCTCGATAAGAAATTCATGGGACGTTTTATGCTAGGAAATAATTAATCAATTTTGAATGTGCCCACGGATGAATTTTTCCCGGATATTCGATAAATCCTTCCTTGTAAATCCTGCTTTTAATTAGAAAGTTAATGGGAGGGAATTCTACAACGTTTCTCGTTCCCGGTAAAGAATTAATATCGGTTTATAGTACTGGAAACTCGTACGTGGATGCTTAAGCGGAAGATAGCTGCGCACAGAATACCGAGAATACGGCCTACATCCGCACAATTTCTAGGAAGATGGATTGGATGAAACGTTAAGCCATCTCGTACGGGTGTAGCTCGTCTGCAGCGAAAAATCTATTGCAACGACGAGTCCCGGCGGGAGACGAAGCCAAGGATCGCAGTAACGAGGAATTTTAATCACCGGTACATCACAGCGGAAGGTGAAGACCCGTGTCCTGCAATTTGATTCGCTGGTGGCAGCGGGTCTGGCGGATCGAAGCCAGGGACACGGCGTGGCCATTGGGCTACGCAGAGATCTAGAATGATAAAGCGAGTTAAAAAGGAAGGACAGAGTGGACGTGTATCCAGAACGATGTAGCCGCGATCCGTTCGGTCGTGCGTGACTAGGGGCTGTTAACCTAAACAACGAGCCACGCCACCGATAGCCTAGTGACTCCATTTCTCTGCATACCAGCAACGTGCATACACACTTGCTGTTTCATCGCCAGACATACGGACGCCTGAAAAACAAACTGAAACATCCATCGAACATCGGGTTCGATTCTATTTTTACAACGATAGGTTTATAACTGCTGGTGCAGGTTAATGGGCACGACAATTTGCGATGTAAACGCGACGTAGAAAGGATGGTAACGTCCGCTACCGTTTATCCGATGTCACGCCCTTCCGATCTCGGTCACCATTCACGTTACTCGCAGGATAGACTATCGCGCTCTCCTATTTTATAGATGATCCTCTTACTGGTTAATTTAAAAGCGTTGCAATAGGATGATATCGCGAGAGTCAAAGTACGGTATATTAGAAATTAGAACAAGCACCGTGCTGTGTGCACGTTTCGTGTACTTTCATAAATTTCGTATGTGCAACCTGCGCGTCTCCGTAGTATTAAGCTTTAGATAGAAATTAACAAGGACTCTTTGGAAGAGCTGTTGAAAATTAATTAGTTGATTAATTAATACCAGTATAGAGATCGTTATAGTTGCCTGATGGAATTATCAGCATTGTCTTTGACTTAACTGAAAGGATCATTGTCTGTACTTTCCTTTCGATTTCTTCGCGAATTGTCAGTCTTATTTAACGCGACGCTCGGTCTCGAATGCACGCGAACAACGCGACACTGACAGACGTTAATCCAGTTTCCGCGGCTTCTCGTCCGATTGACATTGCATCAGTAGTCGTTTAATCGAGTTTTAAGCTTCCGCCGGAGGCGAGGCCGGAACGTCAGCCACGACACACAAGCCTGAAACGAGCGGCTCGTGACAGGAGTAGCAACTAATTGTAAATTCAGTCTGTATCGTTCGGACGAGATAACACGGCAATACGTTCTCATTAGAAGCACATTGAGGTATCGCGAAACACGTTGATTTCTCACTGTGTTCGTTTTTACCCCTCAGGACACACTGTCGAAACTTTTCGAATGATAAATCAAAAGCCTCGCGATAGGAGATGCGGGGACGTCGATCACGTTTATCGGCGTTCGCGTAAACAGCATTGAACCGTCTTCTTTTACAAAGAAATATATCGTTGTTTTATTTTGCGTGAAGTAGGCCACACTGTTAGATTAATCTTTCCTCGTGGACGTGTCGTTCGTTCAAAATCGACATAATTTTTCGTTCGTTGAAAACGAGACTCCCATTCGAGATGCGCATAATCTTCGGAATTGCTGGAAGATCCCTGTGCATCGAGAGTTCGTTATCGACGATTCGATTTCGCGGCTGGTCGCTCGCATTTATCGTATCGGTTCCCTCATTTTGGCTGTCGAATTTTTCGTGGACGTCATCGAACGGAATGACCCGGATACGATCTAGTTAGAAGGGGAGCAAAAATCGGCAATGGATCGGAAGGAATTGTTGGCGAGATACGTCCGATACGTTTCCAGGAGACGTAAAAGGATGAAATCCGTTGTTTTGATTTCGAGAGGAAAATGACTCTCGTCCAGGTCGATACACGCATCCGATTAAAATCGTTCGCTTCCCCGAGAACCTGTTAGCCCTGGACAAGCAGAAATTGCAATTTTTCACTGAAACTGATCCTCGAGAAATCTCATTGGAGTTTCAATGGGCTGCTCTTATCGACGTTATTACTCTGTCGTTCGAACTATCGTTACCATCTGCCGTTTCATCGGGGGAAATCGAATCTCTTTCTTCTCCACGATAAACTTCGTCGAAACTAAAAAAAAAAAAAAACGAGAAAACTTGCTGGAAAAAATAACGCGGAAGAAAATGATGGGAATATTCCTGAATGTTCTCTTTTTTTTTTAATCACTGGAAGAACGATTCGTCTGTTTGAAATACAGCCGAAATTTTCTTTTTATAAAAGGTGGAAGCATATTTTTTTTGTGAAACATGTCGTACACGTTGTCGATATTGACGTGTCATACAGGACAGAAATCGGATCAGATACGATTCGCGGAAACACGTTCGCGCGTGTCTGATTTTAGATTACAATGGCCCAATCGATAAAGGATATAATTTATTTAACCGTTACACGTGCACCGAGTAACCGTGACTACGAATTAAACGAACATTGTATACGCGATCTCGACAAAATTCGTTGCAGTTATTTCGCTCGGAATATTCTATAGAAAATTCGATAGGTTCTGTGCAGCTGGGTTTGCACGCGGAATCGATTAAGTAGATTCAGACGTACGTTGCACGGCCACACCTCGAAAGGTAATCTGTAACAGCACACCGTTGGATAGCACTTTTTAACGGGACTTTTTACGTTATTCCTCAGGTACTATATCATCTCGTTATAATCGTAAGAGGTCGTACTTTGAGCTTTCTGCTTTCTTATCTTGACGCCATTCAATTCTATCCTCGTCATTAGCTGATGTATTATCGTACGTACTTTTTAAAACGTTTGTCGCTTCGCGCCAATATCGCATCTCGTTATTTAACGTAACGCGAAACGTTGTTTGAGAAATCTTCTGCAATAAGTGATCATCAAGGAATACGTATATATAATAGATCACGAAAGTACTTGAACGTTTCTAAAAACGTTTTTACGGATACATGGAATTTCATGGAAATTAATTCCAAGTGGAACGATATCGAGCGCCGAATTTTCAAGGTAAAATGATTTACCATCGGTGGGCCCTGTTTTAGGCACGAATAACGCGACCCGTTGCATCGATTTAAACTTGCTCCATTTTCGTGGCATGTTTTGCTCGAGATGTGAATTTATCGTGGAATTTTCATCTCGTTAGAGCAAAACGCAAATTACGCGAACCGGACGATTTAAACGCGATACCTCGGAATCGTGGAACAGGAGTCATGTATCACTCGTAGAATCCCGGAGACGAAGAAGTATTCGCTGTCCATCAGGAAACGGTCGGAAGACACGCGTCACGAGAAGAAATACGAGAGCAATTTTTGGCCTTATCCTGTCGTCGACAAATTTAGGCAAACCTATAATTAAAATACCATGTTTCGTACCTTTACATTCTTGGAACTTATTCAGAGAATTTCTAAATCACTTAATCGGTATTGTCTGTGCTTAAATTTCTTCTCGCCTATATCCGCTATGTTTCTCTTACTTTGGCTATTTAGATATTTCTAGCACTCGTGTTATTTTAATTTTTCCATTGCAGTTGTTCTTATTAATACCAAACTTCGAGCCAGATCTTAAGAAAACTTCTCCAAGTTGTGCATTTAATTTGTATGAAAAGATTTCAATAGGAGTTAGGTTAGAGAATTACGAAAGTTCGAAGAATAATTATAAAAGTATGATTTTTAATTCATCGCGTGCCTCTCGTTAGCCTTACAAATGAATTTAAATGAAAAAACCACTATGTATTCTGATACTTACGAGCAGAAGTGTACGGATTTTTCTAGCGAGTTTTCCTCTGTAAATAACTGGATAAATTATACGCAGTGTAATGCCCCGCCATTATCATGCAAAGGAAAATATTTTATACTCTTACGACGAGTGGGCTTTTGGTATGAGCCGAATTTTTTTTACGGCAAAAGGGTCGAAAGCGCGCGCAAGATTTACGCAAGTGGCTGACGCTACGTTTTTCCACGGAATCTTTATGTTCGTGTAAAACGCGGAAGCATACGGTGTGAAAAGGTTTCGTTCGAGCTCTCCTCGATTTCCTTTTTTTGCCTTTCACGTTCCCCTGCGAAATCTATCGAGGCGTTAGGCGAACGAATTTAATTAGAAAAGTTTCGCGGTTCAGAGCAAACGCAAACACGGCCCATTCTACTTTCGTTTCTCGTCATCTCCAATAGGGCTTGTCGACGCCTCTTCAAAAACTCGCCTTGCTGAAGAGTTGAGCCGTTCTTTTTCGTTATATGGTGGTTCGAGCGTTTTGCCTGCAAAAACGAACAACCGTGCAGGTGAAGAGATCATCGTTTGTACGTGGTCTGATCAAAAAGCTTTCTGAGCTTTGTGTATAAATCGTTTATCACGAACGTTAATTGCAATTACACTGGGCCACTTTCAATGAAACAGCTAGCTGTAATTATTTCGATATTTTATAATCATTTGTTGATTGTATTTAGTCCTTGAGCCATATCGAGGCTAACGTCCACTGGCAACAAATCAGAGAGAAAGTTAAGTCCTTTTTTAAGACATAATTTCCGGTTATTTTAGACGGGCGACCGCGCGAAAATAGCCTGACGAAATGACCGACAAGATGATGGCGGGTGTTTAATTATTCAAACGGGCAGGCTGTGCACCTCGTTACTTGGGTTTGAAAACATCGTTCGAGGATCGATCGAGACACGTAGGCGAGTCGTCCGCAACGAACCTGTTTCTTTTCAGATCCATGGCCATAATTATAGCAACTAATGACAGATCGATCGAGCCATGAGGACGCATCAGTTGCGGCTCGTGTCGCCTGGTATGTAGTCGTTTAGAGGAGAATAATACGCGCAAGAAGAAAAGGAAACAGAAGAAGAAAGAAGTGGAAGATAGAGATAGCGTAACGTTGCGTATATTTATCGAAGAAACGTCGCGTATATTTATCGAAGAAACGTCGTGTACGAAGAATCCACCGGAAATAACGGTGACATCGCGACAGGCAAATGTCCTCGTCGAGCTTCCGCGAGAGCCCGTCGACGAGCTACTCACGAGAAGCGACAGGAAACAGAGACACCGACGGCGACGCCAGGCGTCGCTACACCGCACGGTCAATTTCACGATAAAACTCCAAAGACGAGGAAGCTGAATCTAGTCAATCCGCGATAACCCCTGGCTGTGTTTATCCTCAAAATCGTAAACGATAGTGTTCAGCGATCTTTTCGCCTTCTCGAGACCGGTCGCGTGTGAAACCAGTCGAAGAAAAATCGAAACCGGGCAAGAAGCGAGTAGAATAAGCAAAGGGAAGAATCAACAACAAGGACGCCCGGCCCGAGAAGACGACGTCAATATTAGTTATAGTCTAGTGATATATACGAGGAGAGAAGGGAAGGAGAGTCATGTAGATATCGCGTAGTACAAACGTAGCGAATTTCAATTCACGTATACATATTCATACGTATGTCGTGTCGATTAAATCGTAGTGGTAAATTCTCGTTAATTCAACGATAATCCGTGTGATGAAAAAAAGCAATAAAAATAAAAAGGAAATTTAATTCGTAAGTACGAGGACTGGTGTTCGGCTGTGCATTATCGCGTGTGATCAATCGTTGAGCACGAGTTTCGTGTTCCTTATTCGAAATTGCTAAAGGGACGGAAGAAAGTGCATCGGCAGAATGGCGTTCGCTGCGGCGAGAATGATCCTGAAAGACAAGCGGCGGAAGGCCAGCAAGGAAGACTTCGCGCCAAGAAATAGGAGCAAGGTAATATCCACGTGATCCTATCGTTGCAGTTTATCCTTAATTACGTAATTGAAATACATCTGATCAGAGATAAACGTGTGTTCAGGAACTTTGGACGGTAGTATACATATGTACGTAACAAGCTGATGGCACAAGATCGAATCAAATAATCAGAACCTTTTTGTCCAAAGAATCGCAATCGAATCTTTTGCAGTTTGGAAGAGAATAATCAGCGAAATGTAAAGCTTCGGATTTCGCATGTCATATTTCGCACTCGAGCCACATATCGTCCGCATGAATCTCGTCATTGCGTATTACCTGAATACAATTGACGATAGAAAGTAGCGAGAAAGCAAAGCAAACATTGAAAACACAGGGAAAACGTAGCGAACAGTGCGAAAGAATTGCGAGCATAGGGTGCATACCAACGAAGTCGACCGTGTATCAAATTCGCGACGTTTAGTTGAAATGTTTCTCATTTCTCCGAGCTTTTCGCGTCATTCCTGGTGAAACGATACGCGGTTAGAACAGCAAAGAGAACATTTAGGCGAATGAGATAAAAAAGTAGGCCTCGCGTCGGAGGAAAAATTACAGACGAATTTAAAAAAAAAATCTTATCGAACGTTATCGTCTTTGGCACGTAGATGCGGCCAAATGGCGGTCTCCGTCTAACCGTTCAAAGTTCAGCCGCAACCAATGGGCATTGGATAGAGTCAGAGCCAAGCAGGAGAACGATAAGAAAGTTCATTACGAGGTTGTGTCCTATCGAGGACCGGAAATTAAATCCGCCCTTTGCCGGACGACGAACTTTTCCTAAACCCGTTGTTCAAGTGCTCTTCCCTTCGAATATACTCGACCTTTTTCCGCTTCCTGCTGTCGCCGCTAATTAAGAGCCTATCGACGACTGGCAGCGTTATGCCAATCATTTGTAAGTTTGTCGAAAAATCGGCAGTCGACACGAAACACAAAACGCGATTTCTTCACTGTCCGATCTACAGACAGCTGTGGCTCTTAGTATTCTTAACCCTTGACCGATATCGTTGCAGTAAAGTACTTATTTTTCAAGTGTTTCATTTTCTCGAACTATATCTAAAATGATATATATTTTGATATTAAATAATGTAAATTGTAATTACTTATATGAGCCAAGGATAACAGTTAAGGGTTGAACTTGACGCAGACGAGTGAATTTTCCGTGTTTCAACGGTCCATTGCAATTATATCGTGCGCTGACGATGAAGTACGTTTGTCTATAAAAACCATACAGGAAAGACATGTCGCTAATTTCTTAATTCTCAGTTTGTAGACAACTCGGAAGAGTTTAGATCAAAATGCTACTAGTACGAATACTTTTCGTAGCCACCGTGTATTTATATGTAGGTACACGACTGTCGCGCATCTGTTAACGGGCATCATTTTGTCACTGCGAGCGCATTGCTTATCTTCCAATAACCGTGCGTGCTCGCACAAGAGGAAAGCCGCTCGTCTGCATCAGGCCTTATCGGAGTTTCTCCGCATGACTTTTTGGTGGATTAGCCAGCGTATCCTCTTGAAAACGCTAAGCCCTAAAGCCTTCAACAACGTGTAAACCAGGCTGGCATATCTCGACGGGGTGGCGTCTTCCATTTTATCTCGTTTATGTCTCGTTTACGTTACTAGGTCGTTTTGCTCGCCGTAACTTACTGTCGTTCGTGTTATCGGCTTGTAGAAACTCTATATGCGCGCTATACATACGTATTTTCCCACTGTCGGGATCCCACGCGTCTATTTTCAAAGAAGCAACGCGAACAAATTATCGAGCGGCTCGCATAGAAGCGAACGTAAAATGAGACGTCGTTAATAATTCAATTATTTAACAACGTTGCTGGCGATACATTTATTCGTAGCAGCTCGTGTCGGACACGGCACGTAGCACGCGCCACAAATTATTCCCTAGTTGCGTAATTGTTTTGCAAATTTTCGCTCGGCTCATCCGTGAAAATATTCCGCGTGTCCATCGCTGACTCCCACGGCGAATATCCAATTATCGAACATTTACGGCTGACTGGAATTCTAATGATCTATGGACTTCGGTGGGCTATGATTGTTGAACAACTCCGACCTGTCTCGAAGTTAAACGAGTTTCACGTATGAGCTTCTCGTGAATAATTAAGAATAATTAACACTTTCACGTCCGGTTGCACCAACGTGTTGTCAAATGCAGACCGAATGGTAATGTCCGGTGACACTACGTTGATATCACGCGCAAGTCGCTCGTTACGTAAAGTATACTTGAAATTTTTTACTAAGCGAACATCGGCTACTGATTGAAGTTATCAGTAGATTTACGCGAAAAGCAGAGTGTTAAGAAATCTTTGCAAAGGATACACTGAAAATGTCGTTTACGAGAATAACGAATATAGTGTGCATCAGAGTAACAAAGTAGCCCAAGACATTTTGTTCCAGCACCAAATGAATACTATTAGAAATCGATAGTATCGTGGGTCGGTTTTTTTCACGTTTGCTCACTTTTTAATAAAACTTCAAACGGCACGTGTATATAAAGTTATTCTTTTATTTATTTATTTTCTTAATTAAAATGTATCGACGAAGTTTAATAAAAGACTAATAAAACTCGGCACATGTCAAAATGCTTCTCGACCGTACGATTCGACATGACGTTATTAATCAGCGCATTTCAATTTTCCGATAATTAAGCGAATATTAATTACGTGATGTTCGTAAGATCTAGTCAGGTTGAATCTTAAAGCGTTCAATGTCAATCGTCTCTACTTACCAGACGAATAACCATCACGCACGACCCTTTCTATCAGAACTTTAATTGGAACAACTTTGAAAAAGATTTGAGTAATTGCTCTTTGATCGGTCACACTCGTCGAATTTAACTCGTGCTCGAGAACGAGTTCGACTTTGTGCTTTTGAAACTGGCTACATAACCCGAAATCATTAAAAATTAATCTTGTACAGACCACTCCGATAATTTTATGGATAAATGTGAAATCCTTTTATGAATATTTTAATCGTTACACAATGAACACTGGCACGATTTTTTTCGTGTAAATATTTTCGTGCAGACACGTTTATTACTTTTTAAATTACATTTGTTATTATTCTATGAAACTATATGTACGATTTCATTGTTTTACGAAACTTAGATATTACGTAGAAATAAGAAATCTTTTCAATCTACCCTTCGTCTTATCGCTGTGAAATAAAATATTCGACGTTCGTGACGATAATGATCGAACCTTCGCGAGATAAAAATTAAAACAAACGAATGGTGATGTTTGCGGAATGAGGAAACGAAGAGCGAGAAAGAAGGAAAAATGAAACTACGATTTTCACAGAGTTAATAAGCGTGTAAAGATACGAACGTTAAAATCTCATTCGTCGTTTCGTTACTAGGACAGATGGGGCAGATTAATTGCGTTTCGACGATCCAATTAACTCATTTGACAGGACACTATTTTAAAAAGGTATTCTGAAGGTTTCATATCGAGCAGAAATGCAATCGAGAGCTCTGTAAAACCAGCAAATTAAGTCTTTCACCAGTCGCGCGTACCGCCTCGTTACCTTTGACGAACGAAACCGCTGTCCAATTAAAACGACAATGCCAACTCTCGAGCAACCGAGTAAGTCGCGGCAACGAAACGTTGCCTTTCTTCTTATTTCGCTTTTTCTTTTCCGAGACGAGAGAAACTATTGCTCATAACTGTCCACGAAAAATACGTGCATACTATCTGCGATTTATATTCGCAGCGTAAGTTGCCACGAAGCAAGTACAGACAAATTCATAGAAAATTTAATCTTCTACCGTCCTTTTTTATTCGCCGTATTCTTTGATTCGATATTAATTAAAATTCTTTTAGACGCCCCTTTTGGACTATAAAGTGAAAGATCCGTCCGATCGAAAACATTTGCACGCCACTAGAGCGATATGATATACATATCGTAACGTTTTACATCGTAAAAGATATTTGGAGTTAAATTAATACTGTTGAGTTTGGTCGAGAACTTATTATCAAGGACGGTATAATTATCAGAATTGGGATCGGTCGCAAGGCACGTATTAAGCTAATTGGCCCGTAAACATCGAGGAAACTGGCAGGAAGAAACGCGTGCGACAGTTTTCACAAGTTTGAGATTCATGCGGAGAACGCGGCAGTGGTGAAAACGCTGCAAGTACGCGGCAAGTTTAATCTGCACACGTTTCACGAAACGATCGACACGAACCACTTACTTTCTATTTTTTCACGAGATACTATCTTTCTCGCTTCTCCTAAACGCTTTGATTGTACAGAAAAACGAGCTACATATGACTGTGAAAAACACGAAAACTGGCCTCGTAATTGTTCAACACTGAGAACCCACGCTATGCTATCGTATATGTTCAGTGTGCACTGCTGTTAATACGCTGTACTACCATGATACCGTGTTTGCGAATTTGACAAATGTCCACGAGCTCAGTTCACGTAATTGTACCAGCAGGGAAGATTCCATTTCGAGAAATAACTTTATACCTTTTATATGGAATGTCTTATTTCAATCTATAATCACAAATTACTCCTAAATTATTTGATGTATGGAAAAACGATCGAATGCTTTCGAGAAGACACAATCTGCTGCAATTAGTTTTAATTTTATTTATATGACTATTATATGGCTTCTACGTGACCATTTACAAAAATAACACCAGATCGTATCTTCTTCGAAACCAATTAATTTTTCTTGGGACCATTTTTTGGACGCAACAAGCAATTCACCAGTAATTTGTAATTACAGATTATTCGGTATATTACAAGAGACATCCTGAAAAGTTTAGCTCTGTCACAAAGACATCTTCCCTGCTTGCACGTCGAACCAAAGATTTTTATCGTAACAACGTTCTTTCCCCTGTCTAGGTGTAACGCAACAAACTGACCCAAAAGTATACGCGCGTACCCGTAACTCTGCAAATTGTCACAGTCATACTCTTATTCTACTCTCTATACCATTCCATGTTATATGTAACCACCTTACTATTCTATGTATCTATATTCTATAGCATATCTCTATTTGTACTTTTCCAACTGCAGTGTGTGGTGATTGGTGACCTGTACTGTACTTGTGTTTACAGGCCCGCAGCGCCAGTACAAGTAGCTTTAGAAGCCTGAGCCAGGTACATACCAAAATGACATAATCCACATATAGCTGAGAAATTAGTTAATTACTAGCTATTACTTTTAGCTGGAAATAGCTAGACACTTAGAATCTAGACACTACATGCTCGTGCGTAGATGTGTAGAGTGCGCGCGATCCTCGCGTTCCAATTTCGTGGAACACGACGATTAAACTGTCCAGTTTACATTCTATTACTACGATCATGATCATCGTCGTACCGATTAACGTTTACAGCGAGACGAATAAACGCGTGGTCGGCCCTAGTTGCGCGATTAATCGACTATAAACGAACGCTTTACTACGGGACAGTGTAAACATTAGGCTGGACTATGACATGGTTTAAAGACCCTTCTAATCACATTTTCCAGATAAATATCCAACTTTAGTACACGGTCATGTATGGTACATGCATGTTGACGGTTTGTTTTGTCTTCCTACACACAGAGCCGCAGGAATGGTGAATGAAGCTTGCCGCCCACACGCACACCCTTTCTATACTTATTACGTATATGTATATATATGATACTCCTCACCGAACACCACTCAGTAGATCATGCATGTCTAACTCGCCTGCCTTAGCGTAGGTCACTGATCTATTCGTGCATCCCCTCTCTTTCTTAATCTCTCTTTCTCTTTCACTTTCTCATTCTTTTCCTTCTTCTTCTTCTTCTTCTTCTTGACACAATTCGCCGGGAGATCTTTATAAAAGGAGTTAACGTAAGTACATAGAGGAGAAAAAAAAAGGAATAATCCGATCGGTATTGCGACATGACTGTGCAACGGCGCTCGATTTGCAAGTAGAATTGGATGTTTCTCGACGAACGCGAGTTTCAACTTCTCAGACTCTGCGTCGCCTTGCTCAATACGGACGACTCGAGTCGGCGACGCGGAGTGTGTTAGGTCGTGAACATACGGCAAGCAGTGAACGGCGAGATTGGCATTTGGAACATCGGCATTAACTGTGCCATTACTTGTTTCGTCGCTCCGTATGTTCGCGGCCTTATTCGCGACGCATCGTGATTTACACGCCGCGTTAATCCCGTAGTATGCGCTCGTTACTTCCCCGAGAGCGAAGTTTAAAACAATTGCTCTGATGGCGGAGCAATTACATAATTTTTCTCGAAAGACTCTTTCGATGTTCTCGAGTAGATTGAGAGCTCGGAGAACAAAGAAACCGGGGACGTAAGTCTTTGACTAACGCCTTTTACTCTCATTCCCAGTCGCTCTTTTGGCTCGTAATTTATTCTTGCCTCGACTTTCAGTCATGAGTCGGTCCGCCCGTAGCGTTTCTCTTCGACTTTGCATATTAATCACGCGAACCGCGCCTCTTCGAGCTATTTAAACGGGAATCGTTTTATCTCGGAAATACTGGACTGCAATGCGAGCGACGGGGCGTGGTGCCACGGCTGCGCTTTTCGACGCGAATCGAATCTTCGCGAGATACCTGGTCGCTCCATTTCGAATGGGAAACGACTCTTCACAATTTGGAATCTGAAACTCTTGCTACTGAAACTGAGAGAAGAATATCGACAAACCGCTTAAAGCGGAACAAGGGTATACCGTCGATGGTGTCATCGATATTTGTCGGTGCATTTCATGGCTCATCCACGGCTGGGCCGATCTATCGTTTCCGTGAAGCCTGAAACCGGCAGGGCAACGAATTCCTTTCGCCCGATAAAATATACGGGTGCCGGTGTCGTTCGAACAAACCCATTTTCACGAGAGAGCGGGAAGAGATCTCTTTTGGAAACAAATGGCCCGAAAAAGCCCCGGCATCGTAGATTAAGAGAAGAAAATCGGGTGAATGGCATCTTAGGTCCCTCGTTCGGAGCACCCTTCTCGACAAGTAGTCGTCTCGGATATAAAAGCAATAAGAGTTGGCGGCAAGAGTCTTTGAATGTAGCCGGGAAGGCAGTAGGTTTGGGTTGAGGATGGTTCGGGTTGAGAAGGACGATCGATAGCTTGCCTGCACCCTCGTCGTCGGTGTTGTCGTGGCCATTCCTTAATTATTAATTGCATTCACCTACTTCTAGTTGCTGTATCGTAAGTGCAGTGACACGTTCCAAGGTCACGAATCCCCATGTTTATTCACTCGATTCCCCTCCTCTCTTCGTCTGTTCGTACAAGCCTTTACACTTACCTCCGACGTTGTCGCGCGGTATTTGCGCGCTTCTTGTCGATGCTCATCGCTTCAACCTCATTGAACATTCTAACGATAGACATATATATATATATATAAGCATTTAGTGTTATATAAAGTGTTTCGAAATTTGATTGAAACAGTTACGAGACACGAGTCGTGATTATTATAGTGTTCACTTATATGAATGAAGCAACGAACAGAGTTCAAGCAGTACTCTCGTAACTTCTAGAATATGTACATTTTCAGATTGCTTTCAAACTTAATTAGTATAACCGTGATAGTCGAATCTCGTTATAGCGCTAATGAAATATCAAACTGTTTCGTATAACGCGCATAATACACACGTTCGTAAAAGATTTCTAGAACTGTTAGGATAATTTCACGAGCCACTGTAAATCCGACATACTCGACGATTACTGTAATGCTCTCGCTAAGTGTTCCAAAATATTGAAACGCGTTTCTGGAAATTCATTCTACGTTGCTCCAACGTTGCTTCCCTCTATAATTTTGATAAACCAAACGTACAGCCGTGAGTTGGCACCTGCTGTACACCGGGGCTGTTCCCTCGGGAATATGTCGAATACCCATCACTCTCGATGACACGCGTCAATCTATCGATACGATTTAATCGACTGCTACTCTTCACGCCTCGATGACTGCTCACCCGTGAACGCTGGCTACAAAAATGTTCTTTCACTTTGAAATAGTACACGTCGTTCGGCGAGCAGCGACGTGGAAAAGTCGTATAAAACACTGAAAATAGAAACGTAACGGCGTCCGAGGTATACGAACACAATCTAGGTCGCACTTATTGTAATTGCTCTTCAGGGTTACATTATATTTTTCCTTTTGTTGCCCCGTGTAACGAGACTCGGCGCTTTTTCGCAGCAAAACGCGCTGCAAACGATTTTCACGTGAACTTTAAACGTTCGCAAGCGCTTTCAACGACCGCCTTTAACTTCGGTTAACCTCGAAAAAATGTACGCAAACGTAGTACAGTCGACTTGACCAAAATTTCGCTTTAGGAGAATTGATTTAGGAGAATACATATTAAAGAAACGATCAATTAACTAGAAACTAGAAGAAATTGTAACATCTTTGTTGAAACATTTTTATTCCTGTTTCGTATCAATCCTATGTGCGCAAACTGAATTGTTTATGTCCACGTTTAAGCTTTTACCGTTTTAGGGTTTGAAAAAGTCAGAGAAAATGGGTGTACACTGATTCGATATTTTACTGAATCGTGCAACCAATTTTCAGTCAAATATTAAGAAGGTTTCTCAGAAAGAGACAAAGATTTGAGAATGAAATTTCTGTGGGTTGCCTATACGAAGGGTCCAGAATAAAAATCCGGATAACCAAACCTCCACTGTAGCTCCGCCTTGTTTGACTTGCTTTTGAACCACCTTCGATGCCCGTCGATACATCTGCATCGCTCCTTTGAATCTTCGATATATTTTTACGCGACCTACCAATCCTCCGGATCAGCTACTAGCTAGGTTATAGCTTTTCAAGGACGGTTGCAGTCGGCCCCAATTATTGATCCTTTGAAAGCGGCTTCCGGGTCTCGCTCGCAAACACTCGGACAAAACTTGAGTGGGTGAAACAGCCGGGGCCGGACCTGGAGCCGTGGTGGAGTCCTGTGTGGAGAGAGGAACGAGAGAGCCGACTAAAATGGAAGGAAGGAAGTCGAAGGGGCAAAAGCTGAAAGCGGAGCATGAGTGACGGGTGGCAATGGGTGTCTCTGAACGTTCTCAGCGGATCCTCGACTCCTCGCTCTCACGCTTTTCCCAATCTTTTGAAGACAATTCTGACTTCCAGATCTCGAGATCGATCGTTCAGAATTGCTCTGTCAAGAAACCAGATTATCTTCGTTGTTCTGACGTCTATAACCTCAGTTTCCATTGGTTTGTCTTGATGCCTATTACATTGGCTTTCTTAATGAGAAACTATCGAGGATTATGATAATACGGTGGCTCCTAATAAAAACGATCTTCGTCAATTACGTAACGCTTTCTGGTTATCAGAAATAGGACATACGGTGGGATCTATCTATATCCTGACTTATTGTCGAACGAAAATTAACTGGTTTTATACAAACAACCTTCAAAGTTGCTTCCTGTCGTAATAGCTTTTTTTCAAATGAACAGAGCTATTCCTACTGGTAAGATAGTTATTTTAAAGTATACGGAATCGATGTTTTCTTAAGCGTTCACACGTATCGACGTAATTTACTCTGATAACAGCGCTTGAAGGAAACGTAGTTCAAATGACGGTAGGTTGTTGACTTTTCAAAGTTCATAACTTCATGATTTATGAATCGATTTAATGGAAAACTGAAATTGTTGGATATTTTAATTTCAGATGGCATGCACAGCCGAAGAAAAGATCAAAGGATCGAGGCTTGTTTTTGACAATGAACTCTTCAATTTCTCTCACTGCAAATGTCATCTTTCATATATCATTCATTTGGAGTAGCCCGTAAAGGTCAGTCTACCATCACCAATTTCCAAGCTGGAAAAACCAAAGGTTCGAAATGCTAGGTAATCGTAAACACCGGTGAAATCGTATCCATTGCCTATACTGTATAACCTCGATAGTCCGGCTGATATATGCAGAACGCGAAGCTATAAAGTATAGAGACCTCGACCTTGCAGCAAGTCGATGCCCGAGTTGATCGAATAAGTGGCCTTCACGGAATTCGAACACGATCCTACTGCACGTTCAGCGATTTGCTCGCCGGAGATCCTTGATGAATATCCCATACAAGTTTGCCGCTTTTAAGGAGACAGGAAATTATTAGGCGCGTCGAGCTACGAGTATCTAACGGGTGTCGGTTAAAATTTAGAAATACGACCTGTTCGTGCCATGACACGTTATGACACGCGAATTATACTTGGAAAAGGCGCTGTCATTTCAGTGGACGTGCTTTCAAGCGAATTATTAAAGTTCAGCAGGGCCTCAGTCAGATCGGTCAAGTTAAGCGACTCGGGTCCTCTTGCACAATAATCTATCAGCTAATAACGTTAGCGAATCGATAAGCCACAGGTTAGAGGTTAGAGAATTGTTTCTTTATAATTTTACAAATTTCTATCTCACGTGGAATAACAGGATAATTTGTCACACGTGAAACTTGGTTGTAAAATTTCATACGATTTATTATAAAGCTTATTGTTGTTATATAAGAAGATCTATCGATGCTAGTGATTTATGAGTTGTAAAATCTCGCTAATAATATTAGTTCAATTGTGCAAGAGAGCCCTGAACCTTAAAAAGAATCGGTTTCACGGTTTAGCAGATGTCCATTCATCATACGAACTGAAGAATAATGGCCGTTCACCGATTCCTGTGTGCTGCTATAACTTACGTCGATCACTTGACGTTGAGTATCAAACAAACTCGAATAGCGTTTCGCCGTTTTCGATTGGAGCGGAATAAAAATGGTCTTCTCGTGAGGTCGGTAAAGGCAACGTTTAATCGGATACTTAATGATTTCGGTACACTGTGAGTGAACAAACGCGCGGGAAAAAAATGATGTTCGATGAAGTCTCGTTGATCCCTTGCTCGTTTTTGACCGAAATGAATAATGTGTACCCGACTTTCTCCCGTGGAATTTCAATTTCAAGAGAGAGAGAGCTCCTCGTCCACGATTAATGAGAGTATCGTAGGAAGAAAATGCAGGCGTTCCTTTCACGCGAGATGGTGAATTTTCTGGTGGAGCTTAATCGCCGGTCATCATCTCCATGAATTCTGCAACACAAAAATTAATAAGATTAGCTTTCGCGCTACGATGTAGTCGAACGATGCTACGTGTGTGGTGATTAAAAAATTCCATTTTGATCCACTTGCTATTAAAATTTGTTTTCCTTCGCTGTAGAGATTGACGATGATATACACTTCGGTCATAAATACTTCGATGCGATTCTACTCTTCATATTTTATAGTATGAGGGGAATGGGAATAACTAAAGGATAAAAAATATTAACTACGTTCAATTTGAATTGAACGTCGGCAGAATTGCTTTGCGGTAACATTAAAAATTAAAGAATGTTCTTTTTCTTTTAAAATTGACGGATGCCTTTCCATTACGTATTTCTTTCGGTATAATCGAAGAAATTAATTACGCAGCAGAGATAATCAAGAACGTTGGTTCGATGAAAGGGAGAGAGATCATGTTCAGCTGATACCTCTTTACAAATCTTATTTTCGGTAAGAGTTCGTATGGTCGACTGACGCGGGATAAGCCGAAATATTATTGCGAGGTAGTCCTTTTCATTTCGTCACAGCGCCAAGAAAATGCTTCTCCTGGAAAGCAAGTAGGTCGTATCCTTGATCCTTTATACGGCCTCCTCGCAGTTTTTTGAAAGAAGCTTTGGAACGTTGGTATTAAGACGTTCAA
Organism: Bombus bifarius; assembly: GCF_011952205.1. Classification (NCBI taxonomy): domain Eukaryota; kingdom Metazoa; phylum Arthropoda; class Insecta; order Hymenoptera; family Apidae; genus Bombus; species Bombus bifarius. The sequence continues at coordinate 2,046,714 of NW_022885586.1, read as the reverse complement.
GGTTTAATCAAGCCCTCGTGCAAGCCATCGTAACGAGCTCCATAGATAGGAGAAGCTAGTCGAAAAGTTCACGTTGCCAATATCGTAACCATTTTTTCGAATCGCACTGGCAGATTTTTTTTGTAAAAAAAAAAAAGTATCACGTGTAATTAAAACATTCTATGGCTAACAATTTTACAAATTTGGTAATCACTTCCCCGTATTAAATCTCCTAATGGTGCTATTATTTTGAAATCGTTGCTGCAATAGTAATTCCCTCAACTTCGACAGAATTTTGATAGAAAAATTGTCTAAACCAACAGGATAGTTCTTATCTAACTTTTTTAAGTTGTTCGATTGTACGGAACAAGTAGCGGTAGTAAAGTTTTGACTCGCGATGTAACGTTTCTTGTGTCAAGGGGCACGCGAACGACGGAATAGGATAATTTGAGGAAACGTGATACTCACCGTCAAAGTCAACTGTGCCAGAGCCGTCGGTATCTATTTCAGCGATCATGCCGTCCATTTGATCAGGTGTTATCTGATCATCCAGAGCTGCGAGGATCTCCCTGAGAGAGCTCGTTGGAATGTAACCGTTACCCTCCTTGTCGTAAAGCCTGAAAGCCTCTTTTAACTCCTTCTGCAGGGCCTCGTCGTCCTCCTCTTGGAAGTGGCAGGCCACACGATAGAAGGAGTCGAAATCTAATTTTCCGCTGCCTGAAAGCCCAACCCAGGCCACGATTAAAAAAAAAATCCATCTCCAGATACTGTTCTCTCCTTCGAGGCAATTCATCGACAGTGTAAACAAGCTTCTCTCAGCCTCCTTTCCGATTCCGTTCCGCGGTCGCTTTTTCATCGATGGAAAAATATCCGACACGATATACTTGGTAGTCTTCCAAACGCTTGCCGGGAATAAATTTCAAATTTATATCGGTCATCGAAATATAATTCTCATCGATCGACTAAGTTTGTGGGCGTGGATTTAGAGAAAAGAGAGCGGCGGTCTCTTTTGTTATGGGGGTGGACGGGAGTTCGAGCAACTTTCATTTCATAGAACTTTCATGCAACCTTCCGCAACGTTCGAGCTGCATGTGGTGATCGTTGGTTGCCTTCTTCCGAGTTTTATGACAAAGTACCAGCTATTGAAAAAATACGTAGAAACTAGAATGAAAGTTGATATTCGATGAATCACTGCCAACAGAGAACATCGTTTAATTACGACACGCTGATTTTGATCAAATTTCGCAAATTCATAAATTCTTTTAACTTTCATCTACGAGAACTGGCTATGGGAAAGTAGCTTTCGAGACTCCAGGTTGTAAACATATCTTTTGGAATATCTGAAAACCTACCAACGAATAAAAAGTCACAACTCTCAATGGATAAAACGAACCTCTATCTAAATTTGATTCCCTTCGTCGATTTGACACTGAAATTTGTATAATTGCCAGTTTAATTATGAATAGCATCCGACATCCGAAAGCACTAAATTTCTATCTCTTAGAAACAATAATTATTCCACGTGTACCATAAATCATTCGGTCGAAGCCCTTAACATCCCTTAGCATAAACAGAGTATTTGGAGTCGACATCGACGTACAATCGTACAGAGCGAACGATATCTGCATAATAATGCGTGCTGATAAAGCTAGGATAAAGGATGCGATGTCAGCCACGAGCATTGTCTCGATTTCCGAGGCAATTCGACGAGCTTAAAGCAATTCCTTTCGGGTGACTTGGTGTCACAGATCGACGTTACGGTTGAGTATACTTCGTTCGAACGTTGTAGAGGCAAACACGGTGGCTGGAATAGTTCGATCGTGGCTTTCTTCGGCAACTTTTGCCTGTATCGTGGCGGCAACCGGGAGGGAACTGGCCAAGTTCTATTTGCACGAGATACAATTAACGTAAGTCCTCGTGCAACGATTCAATTTGCAAATATTTTTTTTTTCATTGCTTGTTGCAAGAGTTTGCTCGTTGGCAATTGAGACTGCCGATAGGCTTTTAAACAGCATATCGTGATTTTGGGTAAAAACTTACATCTGTTGATGAAAGACATGCAACTTTGCTCATTACAATTTTTGAGCAACACCTTGGACACTTTGCCACGTTAAAGACATACTTAGCGTACTAATATCACTCGGAGGTTAATTTTTATAGATACAACAAAATGAACGAGTTTTTAAATAGTTTACTCTTCTTGCAATCCAACGGTATAAATTCTTTACGATCTAATGTTCCCACCAATAATCCGTAGAGCTTTTAACAATTTCCTAACAACTTCTCAGCTCTACTTTGTTGTTCTATAAGCGTCTTACTACTTTCCAGCGAGAGTGTAATTCGTTTCCATAATGCCAGACCAAAAGGCCGGCCACTACTTTTAAGTTAGTCGGCTCTTTGAATCTTCTCTCGGATATGCACGCGTGGATAAGAATTCTTTGAGGGACGCACTGTCTGATTTGTTCCGGCGGTGACTCGATATATACGCGAATAGCGAAATACGAAAAAGTAGGCTGTAGGAGGAAGCTCCGCCTCGACCCAATTCTTTTTTGCTGTAAAAAGGAGCCTACGACGAGACTTGGTGGAAGATATCTCCGTAGAAATCCTGAAAGGGACCATTCTTCCTTTTGAAAAACTAGTCAAAAGAAATCTTAACGTAGATATCAACGTATGATATCCGCCGTTTGAATAAGCCTGCTGATAAAAGAGGAAATTATCGCCAGGTAGTCTCTTTCGATTATTTCGCTCTAGTACGAGTCCATAACGTCAAGCAATCGCCCAGAAACGACGGCACAGAAATAGGGGCTAGGGTATAGGCAGTGCCATTAAAATGGATTAGGAAAACTTAAACGCTGCGTGAAACAAATACCGAAACCGCCGAGCCCTGGGAAAAGTTTCCACGCGTTCGCGTCACTTAGCTTTCGTTACCTACACACGTGTTTCGCCGTTTTCTCAGCCATTATATCATGAATTATTTGGCCCCGTTCGGTCGAACGAAGGCATCGATCCGCGGAGTACCAATGTCGTTCCAAAAATTGCTATGAAGCTCGCGAAAAATGCAATAGAATCGGAACTTCTGCTGCGTCCCAAATGCCCGTTACGTAAAAATTCGTAAAATCGCGATATATATATATAAGTACCTTCTTCATCTTCTTGTTTGAGTAGCACCTCGAGCTCGTGATCGTCGAAAGTGTGCCCTAGGGTGTTGAGGATTGTTCTTACTTTTTCCTTCTCGATCCGACCAGACTTCGTTGAATCGAACATGGAGAAGGCTCTCCTGAGCACTGTAAAATATAACGAATCACTGCTTCTGTATCGCTTATCGTTTACTTCGCCGTTATTTTGTTGGCGTACAGTAGCTGAAAGTATTCATACGATTACCGTAGGAAATTAAGTGTACAAATTAATTTCGTTGAATATTTTCCCTTGTCGATATAATGGTAATTTATATACTTGTGTAATTTTAAATATATTTGTAGCAAATATCTTCTAGCTTTCAAACTCTGTTTGATCTGTAATCAGATCTTATTGCAGTGCTAATGAAATTTCACACGTAATATAATTCATCAGAGGTTTCTACGAATGTTCGTACCGTACGAACGTTACATCCGTGAGCTACTGTATGTTGAATGCAGGAGTGGAGAACAAAATTTCAGGCATCTTTCACATCTCCTGAAAGATTCTGGACGCGTAATCGAAAGGCATCGATGCTTCTATTTACTTAGCTGTATTTATTTACACGGTATGCCAACGGCGTATATTAAAATAACGAGGCCAAGTAAATCGGCGGTTTATTTCGCGATACAGAGTTGGATTGCGCAATCGGAGCGCCACGTAGTACCGTGACGCGTTCCGAAACTCTGTGGATAGAACGAGGGAAAAAGCGTGGGCGGAAACGAGAAGACAGGAGGTGTAACATTTTTAAGAAATTCTCGCGTATGGACTACGGTGTTGTTCGGTCGTCGCCGCGATAAATCGATTCGATTTGGCAGAGGTTCGTAATCCGGTCTGGCCACGTTGAAGCGACAAATCTTAATGAACAACCGTACACTGGAAGGGGAAATGGTCCTTTGAAGTTCCGATGCCTCGCCAATGTAAAATACAGACCAGCTGCGACCTAAATCTTAAACATTCTCGACCTTCTTTCGACGAATAAACCATACTTGTTGACGCGTCTGGGATTTAACGAAATGCCGGCGCTGTATGCGCAGTGTCTATTTGTGCGAGCGGAATTCCGTTCCGCTTCATTTTCGCCAGTTACGGCCGAGAAGTTTCGCCTGCTCGGTTTTACTTACTTTTCAGCTGTTCGTCATCCTGAAACAAAGAAGAAATAACGTTTCGATACAGTTTCACTGTTGATGATACACGAGAGAAGCACTTTTCGCTAACTGGATCCTATTCACTTCAGAAACGGCAGGCCGATCGAACGAATTTTGATAGAGTTTCTCGTTGGAGATTTAATTCTCTGTCTGTCAATTACTTCCGATATGGAAAATCGATCATAGAATCGCTGGCGTTGCGCCAAACTGCTCGATTTTCTGCCGTTTCGATACAGAATCCTCCAATCAATGCGTGCCCATGCAACAAACGTCACTAAGTTCCGCGATTTCGTTTCTCCCCCACTAAATTAACAAATTGACTAACCATCTTCGACGGTTTCAAGCAAACTGAACACGATGCGTGTGTCCCTTCGTTCTTCCACACTAATGGTTTATCCGCACTGGATATCTTTTATAAGCTCAGCTAGAACGCATGGTAGGGGAGGTGAAGAATTTCTCTCATCCCTTCCTGCGAACTATCGAAATTCACAGCTTCTCACAGCGCAGACAGACGACGCCAATTCTCACTGCTATAATGCTACCTACGATTCGCCGTGTAAACGGTTAAGTAACATGATTGAAATCACCGCTAATTTCAAGGCCGTCTATCATTCACCCTAAAGTGTTCGATCGTATGTCCATCATCTGCGCGTTCCTCTACGTCAAAATTTCTACGCGCGTCTACGAGGAAAAATATTTCATTCGTTCTGATCAAATGGAACTACTCGAGACTGCCTGAAATCAAAAACAGGGTTATCCGTGTTATTTGCGTTAAAGCGTTCCCTGTAAAAAATTTACTACGTGCGATAGAATGTAGGATACGCGATATATAACGCAAGGAATATTATTTAAATCACAGTTATACGATTGTTTTCTATATGGTTGTGAAGGCCTGCCAAAAAGTTTGAGGGAAAAAGCAATAAAATTTTCGTAGACCGCGAACGTGTTGCGAGGAGGCGGCCGAGAACACAGCGGCAGCCAGTGCAAAGAAGTGGGGGTGCTGCTATTTCAAAACATTCCAGACTATGATACTACTGCTTTCCATTCAACCACCACATCGTCCGACGCAATATATCGCCGATTCTTTTTACTGGTTACTAAGAAATTTAATATCCTCGAGACCTCGTGAATTCATGGAATTATTCTTCGAAAGAATTATCCGATACTGGCGCCTTATGCGATCGAACGAAATTGGGCAGTAAACGAAATTGTATCCGACCTACGTTGTGCTATCGACCGGAAGATGATTAAAATTCCTCTCGTTAAAATTCATGGTACAATTCATTCAGCGGCCAATGATATTTATTATCGTTCTTCGTCGACGTATAACAGCCTGTAGTAAAGATTGCGTAACAGTGTAACCTGACGCATCGTATCGTAGAGAAGAACTTTATTATTTCACGTCGAGTATGGTAAACGGTAGCAAAGTGCAGTTCTTACTGCGTTTTTTCGGTCTGCCCTCGCCAGTGATATAGTGCTTTTCGTAAGAACGCGGTAGACGGCAAACGCTATAATTATCTTGTCAGTCCCACCCACGCAGGGCATGCCATCTCTCCACTGAATTATTATTTGAATAAACTGGCGATATTTTTAGAATGTCCAATACCAATTGAGAGTCGCTCTATATTTATACCTGAGCCTACCTTACCGAGTAATTGGGCGAACGGTCGACGAACTTGCGTTAAGCCTTTCATTTCGTTAAGTGGTCCCTATGGATCGTTCACATTCTTCGATCTATTAAAAAATATCTGAATTCTTCGGCGAATCTTCTACATTTATTTTTATTTCAGCTTTGGTTTTTCAACCTTTCGTTCTGAATGATCGTGTAGCCCAGATTTTTTTCGGCTTCCTTTTAACGTGACCAAGGTTCTTCCTCTTGGCCTCGATGGGGCATTACGCGTAGCTCGATCGGCAGTTTGTATCAACTAACTCGATTTATTTTCTGCTGGCGGACATCCGCGCCATCGGAATCCGACTTGGTTCCAGAGATTCGAATCTGCTCGATTGTTCGTCACAGGAACGAAGGGGCAGTTTGCAGGCTCCTATCGTCCGTTTATTCCGCGATAACGACGATATTCGATTTACAGATTCGATCCGTTTTCGATCTATCGCTCTTGCAATGTCTCCCCGAAGGTTTTTCGAACGAGATTGTACCATCGGCGATCATTTCTGTCTGTGTACGTATTTATCAATCGTTGCTGGCTCGATTGTTACGCCGGCGATCTTTATTAGAGGGCGTAAAACGGGAACAAAGGGAATGAATTCCTATCGAGATGTTGCGATCAAACGGATAAACGGAAACGCGTCAGCTAATTAATTCCCAGTGGAAAAGCGGGCAAGAAACTAAAGGCAAGACTCGTTGGCGCCGATGATCGAAATCTCGGAGAGTACCATGGATCGTTCTATTGCGTGTCATTAGCAGAAATCCGAGAACAATGGCATGGGATGTACCTCGACCTCGAAACGTTGACTCGACGCTTAGTCGAATTCTTTGCCGGTAATTAAGGATATTGTTCATCCTGAGACTTTAGATTTTTATCTCGGCGGGAAAAAACGAATTTTTATTCGGATCAGAGAGAATTGCAGACTCCTCGATTATTCCAGAGCTCGTTTCTCGTTAGCCGTCGCCCGTATTTTCCACCTCTGTGCCACAACTATCCGAACGTCCGAACGTATTGGAAAACCTTTTTTCGATTAAATCATTTCACCGAAAGACTGAGAGACAGATTTGTTCGCAGATTAAACGACTAATTGTAAAATGTGGACAAAAGGTTGCAATAATTACGAATCACGGTTTGCTCGATCTGTGATACGAAAGACGCTCCATATAGTTCGACTTTGATGTATATGCAAGTTGCATCGATTGCATCTCGCGAGAAGTTCTGTCTCGAAAAGAGATTTTTCAGTGAACGCATAAAAATTCAGACTGATCGGGCAGTCCGCATATTTTTGTATAAACAGATCGGAAAGGTAGATAGAGAGGTGAAGGGCATCAGAGATAACTTTGTGAACGGGACAAAAGAGATTCGTGAACAGCGATGGCCCAGTTTCGCTTTTGGCTATAACAGCGAACTGTGTGCTCGATAAACAACCGTTATTTTGCAATTCCTAATGTTCATCTTGTCCGCGTCCTGGCGGAGCTCGTAAATTCACGAAGTGTTTCCCCGCGAGTAAACGCAATTGCCAACGACCGTCTTCGAGACTGTCCCTCGAGCCGATGCTCTACAGAATTTTGATCCTTCTAATTATATCGCCTGTTTCAGCAAGAGAATATTCACCACAGAATATTCTCGCGATTGCTCTCGTTGCAGTCCAGTTGAAGGTCGATGCGGGAGTTGTTCACACGTCCGAGTAATTAAACCCGGAGGAGGAATTATATAAGCACGTAATAACATTCGTTTAAAAGTCGCGGAGCAAAGCGAGAAAAAAAGAAGAAGATGAATTTCAGCGTGACCTCGCTTCCCGATAATTTAATTCCCGTTCGGTACGACTGAGCGGAACAATTCGAACGATGCTGCGCTTTGATTACCCTCGAAATTCCAGCGATTCGTTTAAGTGGGAAGAAAAGCGCGGTACACGTCCAATAGAAGTATCTTTGTTATCGATAGTCAAGATATCTAACAGTGGTGTTTTATTTCCGATAATAGGCTCGCAACAAACCAGCAGATGGAGTAGGCCATGTGAATCAAAAGGGCTCGACAGGTCAAAAAGCGCCATTGACAGCCGGGCAGAAGGTGGCGCCTGGTGCGAAAGTTGCAGCGAAACCAGCTCAGAAACCCTCTGCTCAAAAGGGACAGGTTAAGGTTACGCCGAAAGCAGCTTCCGTGAAGACTGGCAAGAATAAAAAGAAGGGCCAGAGGCAGCAGTACGACCTTATCGTCACCATAAATCTGGTGAGTAAGAATAATTTCTCTCCGGAGCGTTTAGTTGCAAGCGTCAGCTGCAGTAGAAACGGGTAGTCGTAGTCGGACGCGCCTCGTTTTACTCTAATACCGACTAGACAGCGTGCAGTAGAAACGGACTGTCGTCTACTAGACGCGTCTGATCTAGACCTTCCTCCTCCATTAGATGGTAGCACAGGTCGTAGAAGAAAAACGTGTCGAAAAAGCTGTATTTCTATCACGCTATCGTATCTTGTATGTGGATCTTCTTTTATTTATAAGCAGATAGAATTGAGAAATAGGTGGTCATTTAACATCCGCGCGTGTCGCAAGCAAAGGTTAATTCATTGACGCAAGAGATACGATCGAATAGAACGCGGAACGAGTTTTCCATTATCTAAATTGCCTTCGTGTATCGTTATTTTCAAACGCGGGGCGCCAGTGTTTGTATCAATACGGAACGTCCGTAAAAATAACCATTGCGGCTGCATTTTAAGAGATTCACACGTGCGACAAAGCAGGTCAGGGTGTCCGTGATTTTTCGTCGCGACGCCCCAGAAATAGTATCAGACACTTTCACCTTCTTCCTCGAGAAACTATACTTTCGTGGAAAAAGACAAATGCCATATTAACGAAATATCGATTACGTTTGTGGATAATAGGCAGGCATTATTTTGAGTTCAAGAAACTTGATTCTCATTGGCAAACGGAACACTGTAACAGTCCGATTATGCAAGACCAACATCGTCCAAAGTTAGATCCTGCAAAATATTTGCCGCCATCTCTGTAATTGCAGTCGATGTCCGTTTAAATCATTGTTGATTCAGTAGACTAGGCGTGCCTTACTATTGGCAACCAGCGTTACTAGAGTCCTTTTAGTCGAGCAATCGCGAACAGGTGTAAAGCGAGTCGCGCGTAAAGGTACTCGCCTTCGCGACTACGAACGAGCATACATCCTTCCCCATTTTCGACAATCGTGTTTTCGGGAACGCGCATCGTTTGGCAGACTGTGCCACCAACGCGAGCAACTTGCCATTAACGAAACAGGACGAAGGAGAAAAAAGGATGGACTGCGAAGTAAACAAGGAAAGAACTGCCAACCAATGGTCGGAGTCCACTGACAAGTTAAAAACAGCCGAAGGTTGTCGAAAAGCTCGCACTCTGCCCTAACTCGAATAATACGACCGTAGATAATTACGAGTATCAGTTTTGTGGTTCGTTCGAGCTGACACGAATGGCCAGCTTGAGGTCTTTGACTCTACTCCACTCGTTTGTCATTCGGAATATGATTTATCACGGATGCGTATTGAAAAGTTGACTGCGGAGAGAATTAAGTTCGCGTAGGACTGCACGTGACATGTCGTTCGGGAGGGGAGAATCAGAATGAATTCGAGACGAGACGAAGGACCCGGCAGCACCAACAAGCGGTGACGTTACCGCTCGCTAGTCCATAAATATTATTTGTGTTCGGTCCTGTAGTCGCGCTAGTTCGATTGACGCGTGGCAGCCTCTTCGCAGCGAGAGACGGAAATTTATTCGTGCGACGAGAAAAAGCTTGGGCGAGGCTTTGTTTCTGCGCTTCTTATTTTAAAAGGCACCAGTGAAATTAAAGAGTTTCTTTAGAGAATCTGAAAAAACGAAACATCGTTCACGGAACACGTCCATTGTCGGGGACAAATGTAAATTTAAAAAGTGCCTTGTACAGAGCCAGGTGTAATCGTGTTAATCGGTAAAATTAGTGCACGTGATCGTCCTCGATATGGCAGACGCGGAAGAAAAGTACACAACCGCCTATGGAAAACTGCGAAGATTGACGAGTACTATAGATGGTCAGATTCGACAAATAAGCGTGAGTAACGATTGCATTCGAACTACGCTTTGAACCTTGCGATCCTGTAATTTATTACGCTTCGATCTTGCTTTCATTTTAATGAGAGGAAAGAACTATTAGTATTCTAAGAAAATCTTTAACACGGAATTGGAACGGGTAGTAATACATATTAATAACGAAGCTCTCAGAAATCAAAGATCCGCTCCACTTCTTGCAAATTTCTCAACTTCATCGCTCAAGTACGCAATTAATGTTCAGTTTTCAGGAAAGGAATAACTTATTATCTTAATATCGCATTTTCTTCGAGCTTGTTCGACATTGTAAATGTTGAAAAGAATGAAACAGAGTTAAAAAATTATTCTGATCGATCGTATACTTGAATTTACTTTTGATACGTTCAATGTACTTTTGATACGTCGCAACTATAGCATTCGACACGCATTATCTTTGCATTAAATCGCATCTGTCGAACTGTTATCTATTAGCCGCGTGTTAGAGTCGGCGGCGCAGAATTCAAAGGAGTCGGGTAAATATATAAATGCAGGCACGTTCACTCGTAAAATCCAGCTGACTTTTCACGAGTTTATGCGAACCGCTCTCGGAACTGTTGAAAAAGGACGTGACCCAGTTGAATACCGACTCTATTTGCTTCGAAAGAGCTTCGAAGCATCGAAGCAAGAGCTTTCGGCTAAGACGGGTCCATTCGACAGATTCTCCTGTCCCACAGTGCTTACGATTACCGAGGATATCCACGAACGTAATCCGTGAAAGTCATTTCGAAGTGACATCGCTGAACGTTTCCAGAATATCGAATAGACAACCTGTTCGTCCTGGAATTCTCAATTAATGCGAAACCATATGTCGCGAAACAGAACGAGCAGCTGATCTTACTTTGTCTGGCAAAACTGTATGGGATATTTCGAATATAACGGTTTATTTCGGTGAAAATTGCAACATCGTCGATTCGACTGTAGTTGTAAATCACTCGGTAGCTAACTTACAACCGAGCTTAACTGACCCATACTGCTTATAGCGTGCTTCATTAGCGTTCGGTTCGTGGAAACCATTTCTAAGACGACCGTAGCAACCGCAAGCGTCGGGGGATTTCTGCTTCGAGCGCATCGTAAAGCGATTATATTCAGCACGTAGCAATCGCGTCGAACATTTTCATCTGCTTAAGTACTCGCGTTATTTCTCAAATGAGACTGCGGTCGATCTTTCTTGTTGAGATACACAGTCCAGATGCAATCCCTTAGGGATGGGGTTAAGGAGAAACAAACGAAGCATGCACAGATTCGAGAAATTGTTATAAAAGTCAAAGTGGCACGGAAGACGATCATCTAATTGTTTTCAACAATGTATACTCGTTTTACATTTTGTTTTTTGCAATTGCTCTCTTTTTAATTTGTAATCGTTTATAATCGTAAACGTGAATCAATAGAATAATTCATTCTTATATATTTAATATATTTTGATAAATGTAATTCTAATTGTAAGTCGTTTAGAATCGAGTAAAGTACGATGCGAAGGAAACGATTCAAAGGATACACGCAGACAAAGAAATATTTCTCTCGACTATTCTGTTCAGCGAACCCGTTAGTCTCTGTCAAGTTGTATTTGGGGCATAAACGGCCTTACATTGGCAAAGTCACTTATACTAGAATGAACGTGCGGATGCTGATAGCGGTTCGCAGAATTGCTGCTAAGTCAATGTCCCTCTAATCGAGTTAACGGCATATGTTCCTTAATCTGCTGTCTATTAATGCTGATTTAACAATGTCGGAGCACAGTCGTCTGTAGAAGGCGGATAAGCCAGCAGCATGGTATTACTGCAGATCAGGCCATTAGTTAGGACAGGATTGTTAATTGTGCGAATTATACCTACCCCTATCAATGTTTACTTGATCGAACATACGCTTAAAAGCAACGTAACCACTTGAACTATAGTCGCTGTATAAGAACCGAAAATTGTTGGCTGGCTTTATAGCTATGAGATACTTTCATTAGAGGAAAGCGACTAAATGTGGGGTAATCTTTCTAATATGGAATAGTGCACTTAACATGGAATGGGGCTATCTTTTTAAATCTGACAGATGAATATCTTTCAAGCGGCTATAAGCGACTATGTCACTCATTCGTTTTAGTACGGCACACGTTGTGTTTCATAAGTCGATCTTACGTTGATGTGGTAGGATCGTTTTATCTTGTTTCTGTTCGAAATCTTTCAACGGTATACGCGTTGTGTAAATTTGACGTGTTTTTTCGCATTTGTTACTATTTTATCATACTTATTTGTGTCTTTTGTTGTTGCTGATATATTTACTTGCGAGTGATAATTGACGAGTGAAATATTTATGAGCCGAACATCGTGTTTGTAAGATTCCAAATATATTATAGATACCCAGTAGTAATCTAATTATGAAATATTTCATATTTAGATCACTTCTTTCTTATAGGTTATTTTATTTATAAGATACTAGGACACATAAGATAGTCCTTCTAGAATAAGGAGAAGTCAGCAAGAAAGGAGACTATGGACGAAAAAAATAGCCATGAAAGTGGTTTGAGACAAGAAAAACAGCAAACCACTTTCAAGTCACGAGAACCACCTTATTTCGACTTTGTGAGAAAAGACAGCCATTTTTTAACGTAATTCCTTCAAAATGTGATTTTATCACCAAAAAAAAAACAAGATAAAAAGGATAGAACTACTTTTTGATGACATTCGAAATATAAAATTTCTAATATTATATTTGACGCGGCCTATTGATAATTGCGTTACGTACGATGATTCTTAGAATGTGAAATTTCCTGTATTCTATTCGACAGTTCTCGATTGATACTTTTAAACAGTTGATTGACATTTTGACGAATCAAATGGCATTCTATAATCCGATCTCATTACGCACTACGATTCGAGAAAAAATTAATAAGCCAATACGGCAATTACCGCGGAGGAAGCTATGCCGCCGTTAATTTGATTAAATTAATGATACTTCGACTGAAATTGGTATGATTCTGCAAACAGGAGTACAACATGCGATGGCGGCTGCCACCAGTACATATTAAGTTTTGATGGGACATTACGCTGAAGTTTAAACCGTGTTAATCATTCAATTAACATCAAACATAAACGCCACCGGATCGTAAACTACTTTGACGATCCTCTAATTTAACTTACCCCGTGTCTTTTTTTTCCTTTTCAGTCTGAATATGGACTCACGGAGGATCAAGTGGCCGGTAAGTGGATCTTCGATATCAACTTTACCATTCACGCTTTCCTTATCGCGTAGTAAAATGATTTTAACGCTTCGTACCTCTGAATACCAAAAGTGAAAGCGAGAGATATTCTCGTTCGTTTAATATCGTGCTTCGAAAACTTTCCAACCGAGAATTCAAGTGTCTGTGAACGTACCGTACGTTAACGAGTAGAACGGAGTTTTTCACACGCATAATGCGTTTCCCCGGCACTCGACGTTTCACAAATTAGAGAAGCTGTTGATGATTTCCGTTCCAGGGAACGTGAAAAATTACTCGCTTGTATACAAAAGCGTGGTTTAATCTTGCCTCGGAGTGACACGGCTATTAAATTAATCTGTACCGAAGTATTTTACGTCTATGCTGTCGTTCGTAATTCTCGAAAATGCCCACATTTTCCTCATTTTCGCAAATTAATAACTGGAAGCACTGCTACCTTCTTGTAGAATCAGAATGTAGTTTAGTTTATCTGTATATAGTAGGAGTGCGTACATTCGCGTGTCACGACTGAATTAAATCTGCTCTTGTTCGTTTCGTATGTTCCAATTACTATTGACGATATGTTTCCGCACCTCCAATATTTCAAGGGGTTCAAATTTCGTCCCCGGGCCTAATTTAGTCCTTTCATCAATCTTATTTTTTACTATTATTTGTATTAGCTTTTATAAACGAATTATTACGGATCCTAGTTATTAATTAGGATCGACGTAATTATACAAATTCCCTCGGATTAAGAAATCGACTTGCTTTTGGATAAATGTCAAGGAAGGTTTTAGCGGAACGAAATTTGTATCTAATCCTAGTGTCATATACACGTGTACGGAGTCTTTTAAAGCGATTTTGAAATCGCGTTAAACGAAGACGATGTAGCAATTTCTTTAATCGCGTATTCACAGTAATTCGAAAGTGTGCAAATAGTTATGAGCGGTAGACTGTATAAAGCCACGGGTCTAATTTGTGAAAGTAGCCTTACGTAAGTACATATCCTGTCACTCGAGCTGGTACGTGTTGCATAAAAGATCGTATTTTGGTCTCACGTGACTGCGATCATTGGCCTTGTGGTTGATTCCTCGGCGACGAGGAGCTTTTAGAATTTTTTGCGATGGCACGCGAGCGAGATATCGTTGATTGCGGCGCCTGGGAAACGACTGAAAGAGAAATTGCCCACTCGTTTATGCACATTAATGTATCGTCTGGTGTTTACGTGGTGATAAACGCAAGGTGAATGCAGACCGATCTATGCGGCAAACGATAAGATCAAACGGCGACGTCTAGAAACTCTTATTTGCCGGCTGCATACACGTTCTCGCCTACTTCAGCTATAATCTGCCGGACTTTTATGAATCGTGATACGTATTTGTTTCCTCGCGTGATTTATCGTGCAGCTAACGGAGCAATCGCTCGCTCTATAATTAAACGGCGAACCCGACGTTTACCAACTCCATTTTCCCAAACTGGATTCCATCGGTATGTCAGACGACGATCGTGGTTTTTCTCGTGGTCCATTTTTATATCGGGTGTCTCGCTAGTCACGATACAACCGACAAGAAGACGATTTTACCCGAACAGATAGATTCGGAGACGTGGAATAAAATTTGTTCGTGGAAAGTTTGGTCCTCGAAGAAATCTAACTAATTAATTTCGACGTAAAGAAATAAAAAGAGCACGAGCTAAAGAGAACCACAGAGCTGTTTTTTGATCGGTGACGAGGATGTGCATTAACATCCACGAGATTCGAGGACACTCTTTTAAATCCGCTTGTTGTTTGACAAACATTCAGCGAAAAAAGAAGAAATAACACGAGGAACACGGTCGCTCGTGTTTAGCTTCGCGATACGCTTGCTTTCATTTCGACGTCCTTCGAGTTTCCTGATTTTCCAACTTCCGCTAGAAAAATGTGGAAGTTCGATATGCCGTTGTCATCTGCAGATAGAAAGGCTGTGTATCGAGCCAGAGGCAAACACTCTCTTGATGAATGAATGCGAGAAAGGAAAGGGACAGTAAATAGACGAAATGGGTCGGATAAAAGGTAAACGCGCAACAATGGCGATGGAAGCATTGTCTCGCGTAGATGCGCTGATGAATCAAACAAGACTACTTTAACGAACGCATAGACTCGTAAACTATTCACGACCCTCTTGTCGCGCGTACATTTTTACCACACGGTGCCCGGTCCGGACGTTGTGAAAATTTATAACATCTCCGACGAGTCCGCCGTGGCTGGCCACTTGCCCGAAGCTCGCGCGATCTCAGCTAGCTTTGCACGACTTGTAACGCGTGACCGAACATACACACGTACATACACATACAGACCGCTGTTGATTAATAGACATCTAAATCCACGATTTCTCAACAATACGACGACAGGGAAAAGCATTTGTTGTATATCGTTTTATTGCCAAATTTCCGCCAAAGTTTTTCGTCCGTCGTTATTTACGGCTCGGTTGGACGACCCCTGGAATTTCTACAGAAATCGTCGCATCGAAAACGCAGGAAAAGAGAGAGAGAGGCAGGGAGAGAGAAATTATTTTCGTGCTTGAAAACTGAATTCCAGATGCATTCCAATCTCGAAAGTGCCGTAGGAAAACGAGACTAAAAGCATGTATAACGTTCGATTCAATCAAACTGAATCTGTTAAAGAGAAATGCAACGCGTCGAAGATGACACTTGATCTCTCGGTTGCGCTGACAGTTTTAATATTAAGAAGGGAAAACGATCGAGATCAGATCGTTTGATAAACGATGATCGATCAATTTTCATCAACGACGAATTAACGCGCGATTTATTACTTCAGAATTCAAGGAAGCGTTCATGCTCTTTGACAAGGACGAAGATGGCACTATCACTATGGCGGAACTTGGCGTGGTTATGCGATCTTTGGGACAGAGGCCGTCTGGTAAGTGAATCGTTACGTTATTTGAAGAATGGAAATATTCGGTACAATATCAACCACGTGCCATCCACGTGTATCAAGGTAGACACGATCTGGCTAGAAGCCACGAACTGACGAAAAGCTATCCACTCGCGGCCGAAATATATAACGGTAATCTAAACCGCCAACCCAACCGCTGTATTGTCTATTAGCTAGTAACGCAAAAAGATGCTTCATGAAATTCTATACAGTCAATTCAATGACTGTTTTGTTTTGACATTATGAGCAGCGAAATACAAAGTGTGAGCAACATGTGTCGCTTCACAGTTTCTTTCATTTGTATCGTTTCAAGTTTTCTATCACAGTGGGGTACAGCACGTGTATTACAACCTCTAGTTTTATATAAAACATAACATAAAATATGGTATGCAATTTTCTAGTTAAAATATATCTTGTCAATGATAAAATATTTTTTCGTGATGGTACATGTTTCGATATATGTTAAAAAGAACAAAACTCTAGGGACAATTAATTCTAATATATCCCGCTATCATCGCAATATATCTTATAAAATAGCACTTAGCTCTTGATGAACGTTTAATATTAGGAATAGTAACGTGGTTTTTAAACGCTTGTCAATTGTACGAGTGCGAAGCTGGCACGAAGAGTTTGAAGCGTAACGCAAACTTCTCGAAAGCGGTTCTTGCTAAATTAATATCCCGGGCGACAGTTTGAAGGTTTTCTAAAGACGACGAGAGTTAAATGGTAGAATTCCCGAAAACTAGGCTGTGACAAGAGCTTAGGGAAAATTACCTTTCGGCCGATCCTAAGTCAGAAACTGTAACGATTAGGCGCACGTGCAGACGCGAGTAATTAACTACACGTCGAGTTCTTCTGTCTCCGCTCCTCGCCGGATCTACAAGGGAAATTAAATGTCTTCCACGAGACGACGATGAATGCATTACACGCAGGAATTAGAAAGAGGACATGGAGAAAATCGCATGTCGCGTTTAAGCGACAATTAAAGAGCTTAGAACACGAATGATCTATGTCTATGTTTGTCTCTTTTTAAGAAAACAAAAGGCTACTCTGGAATTGCTCAACTTTTCTAACAAACCGTTCTTCGTCATATTGCGTAACTGCTATAAGTTATAATTATATTACAGAAGAATTGTATATAAATCGTGAAATGCTGAAACCTTAATAAAACTAGTTCTCGTAGAATCACTTGATTTTTATTCGATGATAAGCTTGGACATAGATTATTTTTCATAATATGCTTATTCCATCATGCTGAGAATATCAGCAATTATTTTAAATTTTTCAACGAGATAACTTCTTGGTATCAAAAGAACGTTCACGAAACTTTATATTTGACCGATTTCTGATTTTATAGAAACAGAATTACGAGATATGGTGAACGAAGTGGATCAAGATGGCAATGGTACCATCGAGTTCAACGAGTTCCTGCAGATGATGTCAAAAAAGATGAAGGGTGCCGATGGAGAAGACGAATTACGCGAGGCATTCAGGTATTTCAAAGTTCTAGAAGGTTGAAAATACTCTTGTAGGCCTATGTGAATATTAAGAGTGAAACTTGTGTGTCTCAGAGTATTCGACAAAAACAACGACGGCCTGATCTCATCGAAGGAGTTGCGACACGTAATGACGAATCTTGGAGAAAAATTATCGGAGGAAGAAGTGGATGATATGATCAAAGAAGCGGATTTGGATGGCGACGGAATGGTGAACTATGAAGGTAATTTATTCTCCTTCGATATTAACAAGCTATTCATACTCGTTTTCTACCGTATCTAGCTAAATCTACTTAGCAAATATTTAATCAAATACAGTCTGCCATTTATCTAACGTAGTACGTGTATGCATGTATAGCCTATTGTATCCAGAAAATATAATTCGATGGCCACAAACTATATTCGTAATATATCGCATGACTCATCATAAAATCATCGACTTTTGAAATGAATTCAATTTTATCGTCTACGAAATCGTCTCGCTCGCAAAGACACGATGTGTTCACAGAATTTGTGACAATCCTGACGTCGAAGAATTAGTTCGATGGCCATGGATCGGACAAGAAGCTATCCAGCTGCCGGAAGTCTTCGTCGAAGAATAGAATCAAATCCCCGAAATCGTAACAAGATGGTCATCCTCTCGAACTCCGCCATCGGAGGCGTCGATGAAAAGTCGTGAAACTAACAATGTGGGAAAGTAGCTGAAAACTCTTCGAAGCTCATAAAATATAAAATATCGATGTATCTTTGATTCGACAAGGAAGACGAGCAAGCCCGGGTTCAATCGATTCACGTGGCTCGCAGCTCTTTTCCCGCATGAGGGTAAGTCATATCGGAAGACTGATGAAAACTGTGTCTCGAGCGATGGAGTAATGAGCGATGGTTGACGATGGTGGAAAGTTTGCAAGAAAGGTGGAGAGAGTGTGAGTAAAGGAAACAGCAATGTGACTTCCGCAGTTGTACACGCATACACGCATACACACCTCGCTCCTTCGAATTAATTTTACAAGTATAAGTTAGCGAAATGACATTATACGTGAAAACGAGTGAGGTGCTCGCTCCCGAAACAATCAACTGAGCTTCGTTTAGCGTTTACCTACCTACTATCTATACTCTCTATTAATGCTATACAACGTCGTTATTGATATTGTTAGGAATCAATCGATCCTTCTCCATCCTTCGCCGATCTCATTTACACGATACTACTGGCATGACGATCTCGTTCAACAGCGAATCGCTATCGATGGCCTAAAAATTGTACCGTAGAATCGCACGCAACGTTGATGCGATACGTGGCATCGAAAAGTACAAACGGTATTAGACCGAAGTCGTCTTGTTCGTTACATCAAAAGAAGTTACGCTGTTGGGACATATTTGCTACATGTTGCTAACTTGATATTTGAGGGGTGCATCGGTCGAGACAATTTTAACGTAACGCATTCGATCGATATGGACGTGTGCCGGGATTGGAATGTAGCGAAGTTTTTGAATACCGAAGAATACCACAGTGAAACGATCGAGTAACTCGTCATTCCTCTTCACTTCTGTCGTTCGATCGGTATTGTTCCTCCAATTTTTGTAGGTTCGCTTGTAAACGAGACGAATCCTCCCGGCTCGTTGTCGAGTCGGATTTTAAACATTAATTGTCATAAACATTCTGGCCGCGGGACTCGACGCGAGATAGCTCTATAACGATCTGTCTTCAAATTTAGATGAGTGTCGTTGGCAAGTAGATTAGTTTTAACGATGATATACTCTCGATGGCAGAATTTTTAGACGCATGTTATGGCGACATGCCAAAACAGTCGCTGGAAAGCAAGAATCAAAGCAACAGTAGCGGATTTTCCTTAAATGTAAAACACCAATCGTAGGGATTCCTCGATCCTTAATTTTGTCGAAGAAACTTTTGTACCAAATCTTTCTCATTTTCCTTTTTCTCTCGTTTCTTCTTTCCTTTTTCATTTTTTTTCATTTTTTTTTTTTTAAGCTCGAACAAAGAGCTGAGAATCTCGTGAGTGTACCGCTCTTGTTGTTAGTCCCGAATTCTAGATTTTCACCCATGTCGGCTCTCCTATACCAAACACCGTCCGCCTGAAACCTCGACATTCTCACCCACCCACAGGCCAACTGTACTACGTCGTGCACCTTTAGATCCTTAAGGTAGGACAGCCACAGCCGTAGATCGCGATACAGGATAGTTAATTAGCGCATAGAGGAAGTACACCTAATAAATGATGCATTATACACATACCTATTATATATACCTATACATGGTGTTACTACCGGAAATACTTGAAGTAACGTTATTATGGATATTCATATATATATTTAGTATATACTTATACATACATACGTACGTACATATATTATATATACATATACACGTTAGCGACGTACGTCGGTGGTATACTGGCATTGATATTTTTATGGTTTTAAAAAAAATACAACAACAAGAACAAATATTAGTGTCAGAAAGAGCGACAGAACGAAAGAGAGCGAAAATGTGAGCGTGAGTGAGCGAGAAATAGGAGTGAAAGAGAGCGAGAGAAAGAAATATCGGTTGGTCGGTCGAAGCGCGGAAAAATGAAGCGCGTGTACATAAACGAAACATTGAAACGGAAGATACGGATAAACGGGATAAAATAAATAAGGGGAGCTCTTATAAGCGTGTTATTACAAAAGGTGATTCGTTTTATCCTTAATGCGTGTCGAAGGATGGTATGCGAATATTACTATTGTTATCGTTGGTAATCGTTGGTCACACGAAGCGGTGATTTCACAAACGTACACACAACATACACATAGAGATAGACAATAAATTCTGTTCTTTAATTAAGTAACACGCATATAGTTACATTGCGTTGTTCGGCTCGACCGCTGGGTAGGTAAGCTACAGATCTGCGAACACCATATAACGCGATTAGAATTTGGGAAAGGTTATTTTCAGAGAACTCGATGTGCTTACCTAATTATGCGATCGTCCTTTTTGGCTGCCTCATGCCGTTGCCTTACGGTGAAAAGATTAATATTTGCCATAAAAAAGGGAAATTTTCATAAAACGTTGCAGCTTCTTAACATTTCGATTGCTTCGATTTTAAGTTTCATCATTTTTGTCTAATATTTTTCCCCTTTTCGGCTCTTTCATCTTTCCTTATTGCCGATGAAAGTTAAGCTCCTCTGGGTTGAATACGTTCGATCTACGTTTTCAACCGTCTGACATTGGCGTGATGCAAAGCTACGCACAACGTAATTGAAAAAGCCGCGGACTATGCAAACTGCAAAAAGGAGGATATAAGGAAACTATAACATGCAAACATAAAACAAGACGCTTCGACAGTTACAACATAAAAAGAGCTCTATAAGTCGACAAAAAATAGTAATGTATAACGTCCCGAAGACAATATCTTTAACGATTTTATTAAAGGAAGCTATTCGAGATTTACCTCGAGAGAAGGCCTACGTTTTGCCACGTGTGTCCGAGACGATAGATTGTAGAAAGATTGTCAAAGAAAAAGAGAGAGAGAGAGAGAGAGAAAGGGTGAGAGCGAGGATGAAATGATAGAGAAACGAGAAGTTTTATGATGCAGGAGTTACGAGAAAGGTGCTGTTTAGTTTAAACATTGTCGATCTTTTTCCTTTACAATTATTATACTTTTATCCTACTTGAATCAGTGCACTTTCTGTTACATCTATTTTGCAAACACTCAAATCCTTTCCCTTTTAACTTCTCTACATACTTCGTTCATTATACACTTATTTCACGGACTATATGATATTTTTGTTGAAAGATTGCGACGAATGGATCGGTTCATTTGGATTTATGAGATGCACGAAATTTCACTGCACCCCATGAGTTATTATTTCGACTTTCCGTCTTAGAGGAAAATTATCTATAAGAATATCAACAAATGCTGAACACAAGTACAAGGAATCGTCAATATCTGTATATATCACTCCCAAAAATCGTAGCCGAATCAGAGACCTTGAGATCGCTGGGTCGATCGCCACATTGGTTCGGGCATGGAATAAAAGAGAAACTTGCAATTCTCCATTCGGAGTGTTTTCAGTTTGCAAGGCGACACTAAACGCACACTTGTCACGCGCGCTGTAATAGGTACCTCTTTCATTAATACAGATCACTCACGGTCTCACTAGGTCTCTGATTGCCTGTACGGTTCTTTTACTTGCGAACTTATCTCGCCATAAATCTCTGTGGCAATAAATATCCTACTTTCCCCCTCCCGGAAGATGCATTAACTCCGCTTTGCAAATCGCACTATGCAAGAAATCCTTTTGATTAAACCTCCGAGTACAGAGCTGTTTCTGATATGCCTTTAACCCTTAAAAGCTATTATTATTAAAGAAAAATTTCACCCTTGTAGATCTTTTTTATTTTAAGAATCAATAAATTCAACGATACAAATTAGTAAATCGATAATTTTTGATTACTCGATGTTAGACGAAAAAAGGGAAAAGATTATTGTTCATAACGATTATAAATAACATTGCGAGATACAGAAACTAGCATGGTCATTAAATTTGATCAATGATAGCTTTTAAGCGTTAAAATATTTGTTTCACGCGGGAGTGGCGACAAGTATTATAACGACAGACAGCCCAACCCTATCATGATTACCGAAAAGTATTTTTATAGAATACTCTTCGAGCCAGATATTTACATCGCGTTATATTCTATTCTATATATTATATTACATTAACATCAATGTATACGTGCGTGTACAAATTGTATATCATATTATATCATCCTACTCTGCTGGCAGATTTCATTGTAGTTATTATGCGTCCGAATGACGAGCCGGCAACGTTTGTATTCGTCGCGAGACGGCAATTATGCGTTAAATTGATTATATATAAATCGTCCTTAAGAGGAATATGCAAGTCTTCCTTCATTTTAATCTGCACTATTCGAAGTTGGAGGATGTTCGTAGGATTTAGTTGTACGGCGTACCTGCTGATTGCGTTGTGTCCTCTGAGGGTGTGTGTTACTTCTACCCGAAATTATTTCCGGATAAAATCGCTCAACGACGATATTCTGTGTGTTTTTTGAACACCCGATAAGTCGAAATATTGATTCGCCTAATCGTGGTCGTGTAAATCTGTAGATCAGAGCCGCGACACGTTAGAGAAATACTCGAAGACTAATCTAACTGAATAAGCCGTGTTTTGTTTTACGATGAACGTTTCGAAAATTCTAAGAATAATTGTAAAAGTTCCACTTCATTTTATACTTGACAAATTTTTTTAGGAAATTATAAAAAATTTATCTTTGCTTGTTTTATTCGTATCGATCCTATGGTACTAATAGAATTTGAGAATGGCGTGGCAACACGAGATGTTCGAAATAGATACGCTTGTGTGTTATAATTTATATTGTGAACATGTGTCTATATTTTAAACGAGTAGTTGCGTTTACGTCGGAAGTAGACTGCGAGCGAACCGTAACATTTTCATAGAGGTTTGATACAGCCGAAGTTAAAATTGTTATAGTCGAGAGTTGCATAGGATCCCTTTGTTTCAGAAAGATCGAGAGAATCTCAAAGATCCAGATTCTATGGATTAATTTCATCTGTCCTCTTCCTAAAATCCTATGCATTTCTTCGAGTCCTTCGCTTTGGTTGATTCCAGTTGTTCTAAAGTTTGCTAAAGTTTCTCAAAAAGTTTGTTCAATACTCGCAGTACATTATAAACAATGTCCGTAATCGAACTTAAGGAACGCGTGCTTGTGGCTTTTTACGAACAATGTGAAACCGGAGCCACATGAAGAATGATCAAGGACCGCGTAAAAGAACAGGGGAAACGAAAACTAGTTGATATCAAACGAGTTGAATGATGCAAAGGTAATCAAATAAATATATGTACATTGCTAGATACGAAAAAAAGAAACCTCATTAACTTAGGTGTATAATAATTGTAATCGTTAAATAAGTGTAACTATGTTGTACTAGTCATGAGACCGTCTCGTATCTTGATAAGCAACAGTAAGTCGTTGTACTCGAGAGATTCGGACTGTTGTTACGACGAGGCGGTTTCTCGGATCGGTTGTTTGTTAGTGTAATTAAATATATATATTTTTCATCCATTGGCTGACGTAAAAGTACCCGCGCTTCGCAATGAGATCGAGAAAGATTATGAAGAATGATTTAAATAAAAAAAAAAAAAAGACAAGTGAACCGATTGCGTGCATTACTCGCAAAAAATTATAAAAATCGAAGCGTTTAGATACCGATTGCATCGTTGAAGCCCGGAAGATTCACGATTCGTTGATTAGAGAATTTCTTGATCGAGAAGATTTGGAATTGCATGATCGTGCAACGCTTTTCCTAGGTTCGGAGTTCGTTACGTGCCATCGTTTAAAGGGTACATAAAAAACGGTCAGGAGCAAATGACATTAATCAAAGTGTCAGAGATAATGACAGAGACTTCCAAATGATACTCAATCATCGCATCGCGAATCCTTTGATTTGCCAACATTATGTTTGCATACGAAATAGGCGCAAAGCCTTACCATCTATACGCGTTAATTCCGAGGCATCTAAGGAATTTTTTACAACAGCAAAAAAGATAGATTTTTACATCTATTTTATTCGATCTTCAGTTTACGAACCGTATCGATCAAAATTGAAATTTTCGAAAAGAAGAATCAAATTTTAAAACAATTTCCTTAGGTGTCCAGGTACTACACGCATTGTAATTCTTCCCTCGTACACTCGCTACTGCTATCGTATGTATTCTTCAGTTCGCCTAATATAAAGCGAGCTAACATAGTAGCATTGCAGCTAGGCAGTACAATATATCGTTGGAACTCCGACCCAAACACAATGACGGTCAAGAATAATTATTGTAATAAGAAAATGTCTTTCATTACTTTATTAAACGATCACGAGTACAAGTCGTGCTAGTTAAACGAATATACGTGTGTATATCCAATATAGAAGCAAGTTAAAGGGAGAGCCATTCGATAGGTCTTTGGTTCTTCGTGGGGTGCAAATAACTTTAGAGGATAGAGGATACGGCGTGGAAATGCGTTAAGATGTAATAAGAATGAAAATTATCTTTGAGATGTATCAAAAAAAAAAAGAAAAAAAATAGCGTAAAAACTAAGTCAAGCGAGGTTACACCGGAGATATCGCACTGTGAATGAGAATATTTATATTTTTACTTAGAAAAATGTTATAATAACGTTTGTAATGTCTAATTCCCATCCGATAAGGAATGTTCATAACGTTATTTTTCTAGAGTAAATATCTGAATGCTTATTATTATGTTATGACGAAACGTGCTCTCAAGCGAGATCTATTATTATACAGTGCATTATTCGTTCATTGTAAATATTGCGTTTGCTTCGATTACTTCATTATCTTTACAATGTCTCTATAAGCAGCAGGATATATATATTATATATTATACATATATATATATATATATATATATATATATATATATATATATATATATATATATATATATATATATATATATATATTACACTTATAACAATTACTATTGTTCTCTAAATCTCGTCGCGAGTGCTCACAAGGAATGTGCACGTACAATACAACTAATGTATTTCTCGTGGTGTTCATTACAATATTACTGCTGTAAATATTATTTACGTTTAAATTGAAGGAATGAGTGAGTACCTCTATACGACTAATAGATAGGTGGCTATTATTTATCGCTAAAGTTACGAGAACATTATATTTCCCTGATCTTTTTAAAGTGTCATTGTCAGTGATTAATTTCGAGCTCATATTAAAAAAGTTCTATTATGAAGATTCTTTGATTAAAACATTCAGAGGATGGTAAAATTTGCCATCACAGAATAGAAAGAAAAGAACATTGTAACATGAAAGACGAGAACATTCTCAGTTAGTTATTATAAAACGTTATTATACGTCTTTTAACTTTACTGTCAATCTACTACGACCATTTATTCGAATATTCCTTTATATCTTCATAGAAGGTATTTTGTTCTCTACCTGCGGTACCTGCGATTGATGGTTCTTAATCAGATTTGCTCCACTCACGTTTCGTCGTAAAGTGGAAAAAAATGGAAGCGCTGGAAATTGTGGCGAGAGTGCAGTATGTATGGTGTTAGCTGTATGAAATCATGTTACGTGTAATGTTATGTACTGTAAGATTAGAATACATCATAAAATGGTGATGGCGTGTACTGCTGGAATGTAATACATGTATCGAGTTACCCCTAAATACAGCCATTTTATAATGGATGTTTATCTGAGATCCACTCCCTTCACTATTTTTACGTAGAATACGCTAAAAGTATATGAAAAGAAGATGCACAACACGGGATATTTAAACAGAAGTTTTAGATGTCTGACTTAGAAATTGTTTATTAACAGAAAAGTTAATACCATCATCCATACAAATTAGCTTCTTAATAATATCTTAATGCTATATCGTATGAAATATTATTATTTTTATTCATATCCAAGTACTTCAAATGTTAAAAATCGTCGATGTGTCGATTCTAAAATACTTTACGCAAAAAGCGACTCTTTTTTCTAAATGAAATGATGGGTTTCAAATTTGCATTCACTCACGCTCTATACCGAGATCGCGGCATTATCGAAAATCTAATGCGATCGAATGTTCCCGTGCGTTTCATTCGGCGTTTGTGACATACACGCAACTATCTTATTGCGATTTTACGTTGTGCTAGAAAGTACTTCGTGATAAGTGATGAAAACGTATCAAAAGATAATCGCGTTTTAAGTGTAATGATTCATTACTTTCGTATCGTTTATTGAGAATTAATCTGCAGATCAATCTTGTAACTGAAAAGTATGAAATGATACGAAATAAAGACCGTTATAGCAGCCATGGTGTCAACAACACTTTCAATAATGCAGAAACATAATAAATTTGATTATAACAAAAGTTACATTAATTGTAATCAGGTGATTCTTTTTTGCTTCTTAACGATATTCTATAAACCGCGTTGCAAGTTGAAATATAACATCTATTACACGAATATTGACACTGGGAGATACTTAGATCTTTGGCGTTGATTTGTAGTTCGATTAAGAATTATTACCGTTTTTTGTTATATTTAATAATGAAAGAATCATGATACAAAACGCACATGTTATGTAAAAATAGAATAAAATCTACTATATATATTTCCTGCAATGAAACCCGTACAAAGGTTCCAATTATATATATCGTGGATAATTTTTTTTACAAGTTAGGGTTTTAATGTATTGTATATAACATTTGGTAGAATTATATTCTTTCTTTGAAATTCTTAATATGATGTTGACCGCGAAAATTCTTTTCCCCATTTAAAATAAACCAAATAAGCATCTAATTTTATGACAATACTGTATAAATGATTTAAAAAAGATATTATCACTACTATAACATTGATTAGGTTTTCAATTTAATAATACATCAAATTTGGATTCCATTACTGTAAATAACTGTGAATAACTAACAAATTGGATAACCGAAATTATAGAAATCTCAATATCCTGAATAATATTAAACCTATCATTACAGTTCATCCTTGAGTAATGTGTACCTGTTTTTACTAGGTGCTAGTTTCTTAAATGTAGATTCTGGTGGGGATGTAGGCACCTTAATTTGTCCAACAACTTGTGGTACTTCATTACTACTAGGATCTGGCCCATAATGAAACTCTCTGTGTAACTTTCCTGAATATAAATCTTGTAGGAAACCCTTTAATCTTCCTTCTATATGAATATCATGGAAGTTTGGAAACAGGTACATATGTCTAAAACTATCTATGGCAATTAGAGGCAAATCTGCTGGAGTCTTTCCTAGATGATGGAGAGGATGAGCAAATTTCACCCCATTTGCAGTTAAGAAATTTACATTTTCTGAAATAAGATAAAATATTGTATTTGCTTATCACTTGGGTATTACCTTTTTAAATATCAGTACTAATACTTTACTTACGTTTTTCATCAATTAATGTCCTCATTACTACATCTTTATACATTTTAACACTCTCAACATCGTTAGGAGCATGAAACAATATGAGGAAAGGTAAAGCTTCCTCTGTTAATTCCTCAGCATTTTCAAATGTAATTTCCCTCACCAAGGGAACACATTTCTCTTGTGCCCAAACATTTAATTCATCAAAGTTATTCAAACTTCCATGGTATGTTTCATCTTCATCATTAGAAAGTGCCTTATCAGATCGGAAGACAATTATAGGTTCTCCTGGAGGGTGCATAGCTCTGCTTGCATTCCTAGTTGTATTCCCAACAGTTAAAAATTGTTTTGTATTTTAATTTGTATATACTTATCAAATAAGATTATACAGTAAAATATTTGGAGGATAGGTTACTAAACATTCACATTTGTATATGTATATATTATGCAGAATTTAACACAAAGAAATAGGACAGGTTTTTAAAACATAAAAGAAGAAAAAAGGGGGAAAAAAGAGGAAAATGCTGAAAAAATACAATTCTGTGAATAAAAATTTAAAGGTAAAGTCATCTAAATCATGCTCAATATTTTACTTACAAAAAGTGAAAATGTTCCCCAATTTCACAATTCTGAGCTGAGCATGTGCTTGTTAGAGAAAGGAATAGAATAATTACACACATGTTATAGAAGCATTAAAAAAGAGTTCCTTGGAGAACAAGAGTCAACATATGCGAATCACTTATATATATATATATATATATATATATATATATATATATATATATATATATATATATATAATGTATATAGCATTAATGTATATAGCATTAGGATTCTTACCCAAACCCAACATGAAATTGGCAATCATCCTTTAGATTAGTAGCAACCCTTCTAAACATCCCATATTCAGGAACATCTTTTCTATCAAAATATCCAATGATCATTCTCTTTTTATCATCTAAGTTGGTTAATTCCTTTAAATCGTAAAATTCCTTAATAGGATCCTCTAATTGTTTCCTTATAAATTCTTCGAAAGCTTCTACTGATCGTTGACCTCTGTATTCTCGTTTGGTTGGTTGACCATTCCTTATTACTTTTAAAGTTGGGTATTTAGTAATGTGAAATCTTGATGCAATACCAGCTAGAAAATAGTTTTTTAATTTTGTAATAAATTCTATACACATAAAGTTATTTTAATTTCATATGTATATTATTTTTTTTCAATTCTACTCACATTCTCTTTCACAATCTACTTTTGCCATAACAACTCTTCCTGGTTCAGGAAATGCATTTCTTATTTTATTTGCAGCTTCCTCAAAAATAGGAGCTAACGAATTACTAAAACGGCACCATTGTGCATAAAAATTTATTAATACCAATTCGTTTGTTGCTGAAACACGCCATATAAAATCGTAATATTTTCGCCGCTGTAAGAAGTTATAAAAAATTTTTATTTAGATCTTTATCGAAACAACTTACCAAGCGTCATATCGATATTTTGTTGAGTGAGAGATACCGCGCCTTCGTTTGCATTATTTGCTAAATTGTTTGGCAAAAACGTCTAAAAGATACAACACTCTATAATTATACACACTATCACTTTATATAATAATCTTAAGATACATCGAAATATACATCGTAATATATCACATGATATATATAGGGTAGTTCAAATTGGAAAAGATTTATTAAAATAATCCCTTAGATTTTGATTTTCGTACATTATATCTTGTATTTTTAAAATTTGAATCACTCATAAGAAATATGTACAATTATTATACTTGTACATAGTTTCAGCAAGTTTGTTTAATAAATTTTTGAGGTTATTTTATGCGTATGTATACAGGTTATACCACTTTATAAACAATGAAATTAGGTTCGATGACATTAAAATAATACCAAACATAATGGGTTATGATAACGGGAAATGGACTTTCTAAAATCCTTAGGTTCTTAAATACGTGTCACACTGCGTATTCCTAGCGGTATTCAAAAAATTTGTACCCGTTCCTTTAAGACAGTACGATATATTATTTTGATTAATACTCACCATTAAACAAGTAAATATAAGTACTTTGAAATCCAAAATATCACAGAAGACCAACATGATATGATCTTATAATATAAATTTGATCAAGCAACACCTATTTGAATAACCATCAGTAAGCAGCTGTCTATGTATCAAATGCCACGAATTTGCGGTACATCGATGCCTAGTAAAATATTCTCGAGGCATCGATTCAACAGGGATGGCACAGGTATCGCATAAATTCTCTATGTCAAGGTTATGCCTGTTTCGTTTCTTCGTTTAATGTGCTAGCTGCTATCATTGTGTCCCATTTCAATACTAATCTCTTATTTCATTATCTTCATTTTCTCTAGTTAGTATCCTAGTATTTATGCGTCTAGGAACTTTTCGTACTGTTGGAAGCATTGTTATATTTTCCTATAAACTGACCAATCGTATTTTACTACGTTCGTACACATTATATTAAAAGTTTCTAGATCATTTGAATCTACCGTGATATCATATCTTGTGCTTCCTACAATCTTGAATTAAAAAGTATAGAAAAATGCTAGTAATGAGTGCTTACACAGAAAACTAATTTTATATGTGACGCATTTAATTTCTCTTACGTATGTGTTTCTTCTTTCATACAAAAATATTATATGACTTATATTTTTCAGCAAATACGAAAAGTACTTCTAACTATATGATGCATATTATTATAAAATTACTGGTTTATAAACTTTGTAAAATTTCCATACATTATTTATACAAAATTTAATCAGATGGTTAATTTACAAAAATCAATTGAAAGTTAAAAACACTTTATATCGTAAACCGAAAGATAAATTCAGTAGATTATGGAAAATCTTGAAAGCATCTTTTATATAAAACCCTTAGAATCTTCCCCCTTTGTAAACTTTAACTGGTTAAACATTTTAATTTACTCTTTTCCTTGACAACCGCATCCCAAAGAAGGGTCAACTATTCTTTCGACCGTAACAAACATACATAACAGGATTCGTTGCGGAAATGGATTAAAATAATCGTATATTCCTAATCCCCGTATAAAAATTGGGCACGCAGAAAGTGACAATAACGTTCGCCGAGTATTCGTTGTACGACCATGACTTCACAGATTCTCTTATTTCCCGACAAAATTTCAACTACAGCTGGGTGAGTCTTCGGTCTTCGACTAAATTTCCATTGAACTGGTACGAAGACTCTCCGGGAACTTGCTTGAACAATAGTTTATGACTGCACAAGATCGTAGCAAAATTGTTTATACTGCCGTTATGGTTATACCACGGATTAACCATAATTTACAATAAAATCCAATTTTCCTAATTTTGCATTTATTTTATAGCTGTACTGGCTACAACACAGGTTGCACTGATGTGATGAAATCTTGTCGACATATCTGACTTAGTTTAACGCAGTTAAATCAGGTATAGTTAGACGCAGTCGCTTGACATAAGTTTCCGTCAATAGCTTTGTTAGAATGGCAGTCGGAATGACTTTGAATTCATAGGAGCCTTTGCGTTGCCGACATTTTTAGTCCTCTCTGCAGGATGTATTTCGAATGTACCGATGTCAATCTTGTACCTGAATAGACCAGCCGCACGTCCATAACAGCCTGTCAAACAGTTGCTGGTGAATTTTCTTTAAGCTTTCGCGATAAGTAAAAAATTTCAACTCTACATTTTTATGGGTATAAGCATGAGTGTTTGTACAAATTGACTTAATGTAGATCGTGATTAACTTTAACGCGTAACGGCGACACTTATTTGCCGGCATTCTTTGATACTGGATCTGCTGCACCGCTGGATACTAGTTGAACAAACGAGTCTGTTGAAAGATAAAACCACACAATGCGTCAAGGGACTCTGCATCCGACGAATATTTCTTTTCCGAGAAAAACTGACACGACCAGGGCCGAATTAACGTTTTTAAAATCGGGACTATTGATGCAGCCGCGATGACCCCCTTCGTAGAAAAACGGGGTAGAAGGGAGGATATTGAAATAAAATAAATTTATGTAAATATAAAATACAATTTATTTTAATATACAGTTTTAACATACAATTGTTTATTTTAATTTTTTTATTTTTACAAATGTTTTTCCAACCATATATAATATAAACGTACCGCATATAGAGTCCAGCCGAATAACATGTAGAAAAGGACACGAGGCGATCGTTTGAAAAATTAGTTTACTAAGCATTTTTTGCCTTTTGCTCGTACTCAGCCCCAGTCGTTAATATTCAACTCGTTACTTAAACAGGTAAACGACGTAACTCCGGTGGGCAGCACTGACTTCTGCTGCGACAAAATGTCCCGAATTTTCCCTAAACAGAACGATACTCGTTTGGACACACATTGCTCTTTTAACTGGGAAACTTTATTAACTGTACTTTTTGTTCGCGACTGATATAAATTCATGCGATAAATTCGTAGTTAATTAATATTTATAGCCGAATTAATTATTAATTATTAAACCATTGAACCATTCCATTTCGTTGCCATGAGTATAAGTAAATGGAGTTCTACTGTAATACTACCAATTGTAAGAACCTTTCTTCGGTAAGCCGTTCATAAAATTGGAGGGATAAAAGATCTACAAGAAGCCAGGGCATATCTGCGAGGTCGTTAATTTTATATCAAATCTTTTTTACGATCCTACCTGGAACAACGTGGGTCTACTCTGGAAAGAAGCAATTATCCATTTTAATTCCTCGTTGACTTGACATGGGGTGTACACGGATGTGTTAGACTGTTTGATCAGTCCGGCCATCCGAAGTCGTTTGGGTTTCTCCTGATTCGTTCCCGGAGGTTGGCACACAAATCATATTCAGTCAGTCGTAGTTCAGAATTTTGTCTTTTCTTTTTTTAACTTTCGTCGATCCTCGCCTATCGTCCCCTGACCTGCATCCTTGCAACAAAAGCGGTCGGTCGGCACGATTGAGACAATAGAGAAACCAGGACTTGTGGCCTACTAATTAAAATCTATCGGTGAAAGATGAAGGGTGAACGCCGACTCATTTTTTTCTTCAACTATCGTCGCTTTCCTCCAAGGTGTCCCTTTTGAAATTTACACTGGCCACTTTGACTGCAGCGCAAATGTTTCTAAGACCAGCTAATTCTTTGGCTTCTGGACTGCTGCTAAATGTACACTTGAATCCTTCGTTCCTATCGTATTTCAATCGTTTTCTCGAAAAATTACCCTTTTTTAATTGCATAGCCTCATAATATTTCTTCCACCCCTTGTCGTTTCCACCATAATTTCCGTCTTTATGGGTCGGAAACTTTCTGTTAGTCGTTTGCAACTTTCCCAACTCTGACCTGTGCACTGACACAACTGCTCTTTTGGTACGGCGCGATCATAAATGCCGTGTTGCGTAATGAATCCGCGTATAATGTGACGGCTCCCTTTGAACGGTAGATATTCTCACGGGTCCCATGGTACCCCGAAGTTGCTCCCTGATTCTAGTTTTTATTCTGCCGTTTCTTTCCTTTTTCCTTCTTTCTTCGTCTCAAACGCAACAGGTCGTATTATGACGAGGGTGTTATTCCCTTCGAACGGGAGTACCGTGAGTGACCCCTACAGCTCGATTCTTCCGTCTCTAGAACGAAGCACAAATTTATGGACTTGGGATCGTCGTTTTGAGACAGGTACATGCTTTCCTCTTGTTCTCGCACCTTGCACATCGTTAATTCGTCCCCACGAAAATACGTTTTCGGCATCTTTGATCATTTGGAAACAAGTATGGGGTGGACTGGGGTTGGAAGTAACAACGCGCGAAACAAATAAATGAAATATTTTAAGGAGTAAATTTGCCTACATTTCTAAGTCTCTTCTTTCTTTATGAATATAATTGTTTCATTCCTTGCATATAATTCAGTTGCATACATATTTTCACTTTTTATCTTGATCGACAATTTTGGCATTACCTATTCCAATGTTAAATCGTTATGATTTCTACAATATCAGAAAAATACGTGAGTTTGAGAGAATAATACTCTTGTAACTCCAGTTGTAATTTTCGATTACAGCCTATTTTATCTATATCAATATTGATAATCTATCGGCGTCTATCTGCAAACGATCCGTAATAAATGATTATCGTAACGCGACCAAAAGAACCTCCTTGTAAGCTACTAAAATCGTTCTCTCTTCGTCAAGTGATTAATGACGAAGCACTGTTTGGTATCCATTTGTCTGAACCTGAGCAGACCACAATGAACTCGTACACTAATCGGATTGTAAGAACTTATTAGAATCGATCCATTCTTTCAAGAATAGACTACTTAATAATAAATAAACAAATATTAGACATACTTATCCAAATATTTAACAGTAGCTAGATCATACGAAAATATTGTCTGTTGTTAGAATTAGCCTGTTTACGTATAAGATTTTTACAGATCTTTGGTAAAGTCTAGACTCTTGTTTAGGACCTTGTAATCCTAACCCGATTATCAGCTATATGTCAGATTGCGAGATAGATCCGACTAATCTTGTTCTGCAGCAAGCTACATGATCCTGGTCAGTCTCAAATGGGCTTTCTTCTCTTACAGAGAAGTCGTGAGCGACCACGTTACGCCGATCATCGTGTGAAAACTGCAAAGTCTCGCTCCATTAGCTGCGAAGACTAGTTCCATTGTCGGGTCTATTGTCGGGGAACGTGGCCCGTCTCTTTCTTTCTCTTTCTCGTTTTTCCCTCGCCGTCGTCTATTTCATTTTTTTCTCCTTCTCCTTTCTCCTATACCGTCTCTTCTATGTTTTCTTCCAGATCCGAGCATAAGTTAGAAACCCGTCAAGACTAGTGACCTGCTGATCCCGATGATGCCTCCTTCGGTCAGGTAAATCGCGTATAAAATTGGCCCGTAGTCGAGAAAGAAAAGGTTCGATTCCTAATGACGTCTCCACGAACAGGCCATTATCAGGAAAATGCCTTCCACTCATCATTCAGCGTGTAGGTGCCATTCGGATTTGTATGGGATTGAGAAAAAAAGTATTTTTGGTAGAAATAAACATTAATTCTTGTATATGGTATACGGTTATTTGGTTTATGAATTGTAATAAAATGTAAAAAGCCTTTCCTTTTCGAGAATATTAAATTTCGTAGCTCGCGATAGCTTACCCCGAGCCTTTAATCTTTTACAAAAGAGCGTCGAAGACTATTATTGCCCAAAAAGAAATATATCGAGATTTACCTGGAGGTCTTTGTACAAAATAACGGTGTCGTTATTTTCTTAAACTCGCGCGAGCATTTCGATTCTTCGTGAGATCGACAAGTGGAGAAAAAATATCGATATCGAGAAAAAGAAGTGGAAGCTGTTGTTTCACATACGGGCATAAATCTCGGAAGAGAATATAAGAAATCGGGGACAAGCGAGTTCTTATTGCGGACAAGCGAAATCTGACCTGCGTCGTCCTTCCGATTTGCATCGGTCCATCGCTTCTGAATGTCTCTTAAAAATGCGCGGCTTTCGCAGAAACATCGAACGTTCCAACGAATGCACAAAGCGTACTTTACACCCCCGCAGTTCCCTCCGTTTACCGATTGGACACACACTACTGTGTCCACGTTGCATTTTCGATCATTGCTCCTTTGATCGTTAGTTTAAGAACCGAATTTTCAAGAAAGTCAACTAGATGTCCGACTTTCTTTGGTGATCGACAGTAAAAATATCGAATAGTGTATTAGGTTCACGAATATAAAAGATCGTTTGAATTTGATAGGCCAACAGTGTTCATTAAATTTTGCGTGAAACATGGATTTCAGAAAGAACGGGCTCATAGAAGATTAAAGACATTCTACTTGGGCATTTTTTTGATGCGTGAATTATTTAAAAAAAGAATTGCAGTAGTTTTATCTTAAGAATTTTTCAATCATACTACTCGCTGATAAATATTTTCAAGAAACTACGCGAAGTTAAAATTTTATTTGAAGGAACATTTCGTACACGTCGACCTACCATTGAGAAAATATTTCAATTGAAAAAAAGAGACGATCGAATGGCAAATCCTTGCGAACAATGAAGTACAAAAAATAGTTAAGAATGAAACATTTCTTTCGAGCGATGTGTTAGCTTTAATGAATGAGTGATACACGATCGTTTGAATTTTTAATCATTTTCGCGTGTAAACCTCATCGTTCCGTTTTGTAAATGTTGTTTGTAAATGTACACAGGAAAAAATCGATTATTTTGCATGAATACAGAATAAATACATAGCGAGAGAGAGAGAGGGAGAGAGAGAGAGAGAGAGAGAGAGGAGAGAGAGAGTGAATTTTTAGAAAAATTCTCGTCCTCAAGGGATGATCGTTCACGTGGGAGTACTGTTTACTGGTAGAACAATTTATTTCTAGCTACGATGCTAAGCGGCTTATTAGGGCACAATAGCGAGCCTGAGCAAAGGAACGTAAAGGGTTGTTCGGGGTGTTCCCGTCCTCTCTTTTGTTCTTTCACTGGGACATCACCACAAGATTTACGATGATATTGCAGTTATAACTTCACCAGCATTCGGTTGGACACATGTCAGACAGTACTGTTCAATTTCTATGCTTTTTGCCAATACGATGCTTTCTGTGAATATGACAAACAATGACAAGTCCCCAGAGAATCTGCTTGTGGTCACTGGAAAATATTTTAGAAGATCGATGGCCTGGCATCTTTCTGTACACGTGACATCAGATAATGTTTCCTCGACGCCGGAAATTAATAATCTCTTTCCGGTATGCGTCTGACGCATCGCTCATGCATTTAATATCATTGTAACATGACCATGTCGTTGCGGAGACTTCATCAAAGTTGGACGAATGCCGTATAAAAATAGCGAAGGACCTATGGACTCGCGATAAAGCTTTAATATATTCGGTATTTGGTTTAAATTTATGTTGTTTTGGAGAGACGCGTTACTCTCGTAGATAACAACGTCCTACGTCAACTGACAAAAGCATCGATACCATCGAGACAAGTTGTTCCTTTGAAGCTGAATAAACAAGATTCTAAGGAAGTCAAGGAAAGATTATTCGATAAAAATTCACCGTACCTATGTTTAAAACGATTGAATAGGACGTTGACAGAAGACAGCGGGTCGGTCAACAGATCTAGAAAATATCTTTCTTTGCGAGAGTTATCTTTTACGCGCCAAGTGCAACGTTTTGTCCTCATTCTTGCGCCAGCAGATTTGTCACAGTACCTGCAAAAGGTTCCTGTAGGCATTGTACATTCGCCAAAGCGTGATAATGATAGCTATCATTATATATACCTGGCAGTGACCAGTGACGCAAAAGTTTCATCACGTGGTCCTGCCAATAATCGCTTTACGACCACCATAAACCGACACTTTGACCAGCTCACATAGCTCACTTACAATTGATACGATGTATTATGAATGCGGTCTTCCAACACTGACTGAGACCTTTTATAGATTTATGGTACGACGTAAACCACAAAGCGCACCGAGATCTTAGGAAACTGGTCTTCGTTATCGCGCGCTTCCGTGCATCAGAGCGGTCGTCGCGGGTCTCTCCACGCTTTGATATGTCTTTGCAAATCTTGTCCGCCTCCATTCAACGCGGTCAAAGAACCTTTAAATACCGTAAAAATTTTACTTTGACTTCTTTCATCTAAGTGCAACGCTTTGATTTTCTCAACCACTTGATTCTACAGAATTTCGTCGTCCTTGCGTAAGTTTCTTTGCGAGACAACCCTACGTCGCTCTCAATTATTGTTAAAACGGCACGAGCATGACGAACATGTTGAAAAGGAAATTGAAAAGTTGAATGATTTTGTGAATTCCCTGAAGAAATACAATTTCTTTGCGCAAGTTTCTTTGCAACACAGCCCTACGCTGTTACCAATTGTCAATATGTAAATGTTAAAATGGCAAAAGGATAATGGACTTGATAAAAAGGTAATTCAAGAATTGAATGATTTCATCGGAATATAATTGTTTTATATAAAGTAAGATACGACTTCTGTGTCCGACAATTTGCCATTATATAATTGCGACAACGTGCATCGCATTCGACACGGAGAGACGTCGGCACGCAGGACCGCTAATTAAGCCCAAATTCCTTATCCACTAATTAAACTTGAACGATTAAGCTTATTCCTCCTACCATTTCTACCGATAATTATTACCCTGCAGATCGACTGCTCCTCGAATCTTGGGCGGTCGAAGCAATGATTTCACCTGGAGGTCGATTGCTATTTAAGCAGTGCAGTACGAAAAAAGCCAGAACGGTATTGGAACTACGTGAACGAATTCAAGAATTAAAGAAAGTTTCTTTAACCAACCAAATTAGCGATCTCGTTTAACAATATTTGATATAACACGGAATTTATGTTATAGGTATATAAAAATAAAACGGATAAATGCAAACAAACAAGATAAGATAGAAAGAATGGAATCAGGTTACGTAGAAAACATCTATAGTCTTCTTCGAGTTTGCCCATCAGAAATAAACAATTATACGTGCCTACTGTAAAACATGGCGAACCATAGAAACTAGATGGTCTCAAGAGTATACGGTAGGATTCACGAAGACTTTTCTCGGTGGCATAAGGCAGCCCCCAGGGACGACCACAAAAGGTGCGTAGCCTCGATCCTCGATCCTCTATCCGCAGGGTTGATTTATGAGCGAGTGGAGGGGAGGGCGCATGCGCACCAGGCTGCGAGATTCACTGGGGTCTATCCCCACCTCCATAGAAAACCCGGCAGAGCATTCAGCCTCCTCCCTTCTTCGTCAGTTCCTTGTCCACTCGGTTATTAAAACCGAGGCGACACGACGGGCAACCGGCAATTATCTGGCGAGCCTTCGAAGCCGCGCACGCTTCGATCCGCCAGATACAGCGTTTCTCAGTTTTCTTTTCATTCTCATTTTCGTTTTTGTTCTACTCGAGCGTGGTGGCAGTGATCAAAATCACGGAAATACCTTGTGTTCCATTTCACCATACGATTATCCAAAATTAGCAGAGGATTTTAATATCATTTCTAAGGACAGTACCATGGATACCAGGAAGTGAAGTGATGGCACAAGTGATACAGTATCAACAGGTCCGCGACAACGCATTCGTGGAAATATAGCGTATCATATCGGTGAAATTCTAGTGTCAAACGTGAAGATTATTTTCGATCAGTTCTGTGAAAACGTTTATTCAGAAGTGACCGCTCCTGCATCATGCTATCATCAAATTATTCGAGTATTCGCTTGCAACATTTAGGAACAAGAAGCGATACTGTAAACTGAATTTTTTTAGCAAATACGGTTTTTATAAAGTGTTCAATTATTCATATTTTGTTTATGTTATAGATGTGCATGCCGACGATGGCGCCCATGTCCAGCCTCCCAATGCCGATGCACCAACCTGCTGGGATCGATTACAGAAGTTCAAATATTCGTTATCAACCGTACAATCCGACGTTCAGTAATCATCACCATCAAACTAGCCAATCGGGCTACTGGTACTCTGGATCCATGAACCACGGTCAAATCACGGAGGCGTTAACGCCGCCGGCGTACACGATGGCAAATGTTGCTACCAGTACGACCTCGTGGACAACAGAGACTCATCTTGCGCAACCTCAGCTCACGAATATCTCAGCGATACAACATTATTCACTGCCGCCGAGTCCATCAGATCTACCACCCAGTCCACAAAATCACTCTCCGCCTTATCAATGGCCTCTCACACCGCCGTCTGAACATGTCTTCCTGAATACGGAGGATCCTGGAAAATCTGGCAGAAAATGTATTAGATGTAGATGTCCAAATTGTCAAACAGACGGCGCAGCTCAGATTGGGGTCGACGGCAAGAAACAACACCTTTGTCACGTTTCAGGATGCGGTAAAGTGTATGGCAAAACTTCTCATCTAAAGGCGCATTTGAGGTGGCATACCGGCGAACGACCTTTCGTCTGTCACTGGCTGTTCTGCGGCAAAAGGTTCACGAGGAGCGACGAATTGCAGCGTCACCTCCGAACGCATACTGGCGAAAAGAGATTCGTGTGTCCTGTATGCGAAAAGAGGTTCATGAGGAGCGATCATTTGACAAAACATCTGAAAACACACGAGAACCAGAAAAGGAGAAGTTCTACGAATAAAACGGAGTCGAATAAAGAGAATTCGTCGCCCGCTGTAACTGAACAGAATTTGTATCCTCCGGCTGGAGTACAATATACTATGATTTAGGATTATAGATTTGTACAATTGTTGTACGTAGACGTTTGTTATCTATATAATTCCTACGTGGTAATGTAGGGAAAACTGGAAAGGTGACTAATAGGATGGAGCAGGAGTAAAGGACAATATCTGATACTTTCTAATAATCTACTTTTTCGCAGTCTACATTTAGTATTGGGTTTATCACTTTGGTTAGTCATCTTTTCAGCTCTGTGTCACAATTGTGTCCTTCTTTGTAAATAATGTCGTTTGATCAGTTCCTTACTGTTGTATATATTACTATACTAATTATTGTATATAGAAAAACGATATATTTTTGTACAGAACATATCGTAGATCTATATTTAAATTGTGTAATCGGAATAAACAAAAATAATATAATAACAATGGTTTGTACCTTCTGATATTTTAAATTCGACGATACCAGTCGTTACCGCTGCACGATCTAAAGCTAGCCAATAGTAAATTTTATGCGGACTGAAGCCTCGATTTACCGTGAAAATTCACATAATAACGAATCATCCCCTTGTCGTATATCAGGTTCCTCCTTGACATCTTCCTGCCATACGATACATCCCAAATCCCACCCAACGAGCATAATACGATGTAGGTACTTCAGAATCCAGCCCTTCGCAGTCCTCGATGATTTTCTACCTGACAAGTGGTCCAGTGAAGAAAAAAAAATCATTTCACGGAAACTACCCCGAATATAACGATCAACTCTACGTAACGAAGAGACCTACATTTTGTGTCAAGCGGAAAATATAATTTTTGGACGTGATGCGTGAGATCCGTGACAAAGCCACGCGACACTTTTCCCATTCAAAAGTTTTCGAGGCAATTTCGTGGCATTTGGGGGAAATCCTTGAACCACGTACGGTACTGTAACGGGTTGTTTCATTCGTATTCCAGCCAAGAGATGGCTGCACTGTGAATGGAAAAAGCCCGCGTAGCCCTATTAAAGGGGCGGCGCGCCGTAGCCCCGTAGCCCCGTTGCCCCGGCAAGGATTCATGGCTGGCACGTAGAGGTAGAGGCGAAAGAGGCAGACGCGATGATAGAGGTAGAAGTAGCGCGAGAGAGGGAAAGCTAGATGGCCAGAAGAGAAAGAGAGAGGCGGTTCAAGAGGTAGAAAAGCGAGACGGTGGCCGAAGGAGGGCGCGTGAAGGGCGAAGGGGGGTCACGAAAATGGAATAAAACAAAAAGGAGGCAGCCGCGGAGCAAATTATAGGGAAAAATAGGGAGGGACGAGGCAGAGGAGGCAACACAAGCCCCGTGGTGTGGCACTCACGAAGGAAGACGATCAGGTGGATGGGTGGAAGGGTAGGAGGGGAGGAGGGGAGGAGGGGTGGCGCCACGGCAATTCCAGGCTCGCGTTCAACGTTCGCCGTGGAGTACCGCGGATAGCCGCGAAGTTAGTACGCAAGAGATTCAAACAGAGTCCAGAGTGACGAGACCCGTGTCTCCTGTTTACCGCCTTCTCAACCGGGCGACCACCACGAGGAACGGCAAAACCGCGCACCGATCGCCAAAGAAAGAGACACACGCGCGAGCTGAACGGCTTGTCGAGAGCGTGACAAAGCTGCACAGTTTCCTCTAAGGAGAAGAGGGAGAGAGGAAGAGAGAGAGACAAGTACACGGTACGCAGCTCTCTCTTACGTGTTACGCGCGGTCAGTGCGAGAGGCTGCAACGTGCCGCGAGCATGCGTCTGCAACGGACGGCCCTTAAGGCGGACACGCACCACGCCGACTCGTCGCCGTCGTCGTCGTCGTCATTGTCCATATCCGTGAATGCTCGCTTTTCACCATCGCTACCGGACGAATGCACGCGCTAATCCCGTCGAGGGGGCGAAGAATGGACGAACAGGTTCGTAGCCGCGCGCATGTCACCGATCGAACCGAGATCGGTCTCGATTCTTAACCGATCTGTTTCGCGATTCTCGCACCGCTTCGCTGCTGTCTATCGAGCCACGATCGCGTGTATAGCTATTTGAATCGTTCAACCCTCGTATTTGTCGTAAACCTTTCGAAACGCGGCCTCTATGTCGATCTATCGATATCTCGCAAACATGTCGGTAAATGTCAAACGAGCAGTGCTTCGTTATAAATTTTACGTGTTTGGTAACCCTGAACTGTACTTTATCCGATTTCCTCGCAATTCTGTTGTGGTGTTAACCAATTAGTGCACGAATTCTGAGAAATGTTCGGTGTCGTAGTCGCTGTGTTTACTAAACTGCGAATAACACATCGTGAGGTTAAAACACACGCGTTGTAAACAAGAAGCCACGCACACTTTGTTTTTACTGGCTCGATATTACCTCTTCGTAGTTTCGAAGGGCGACGTGGAAAATTTCTCGTCCAATTGAACACAAGCAGTGGCACGATATATCAGTGACTCGTGGAAAGAATGTTTCCGTATTCTGTTAACCGGTTAGTGATTCAAGTTTGTGACATAGTGTTCTTTATTGCTCAGTGTGGACAGTGGCGCATAGACAGACCGTTCTGAAGAACAAACGTAGTTACACGAAGATCAACGGAACCGCATCCACGCTTTTTGTCGTCATTTTTTGGATCCACGAGGTCAGTCGAACCGGCAAGCTGGACGCGGAGGTCGGAGGCGGCGGAAGCCGCAGGGGTATCAGCCCTCCAACACACCTCGGCAACATAAACGTGAGTTTTTATTTCACCATTCACATATAGTCCTGTTCATAAGTATTAGGACACTTAAGATAACCAAATATATACTTTACTATACATACTTTCTGAAATCTTATTTCTTATTCTTATTTATATTTATATAAAGATTATTATCGATACTATCGATACTATCGGATATTATAGTAATCTGTTCAAACGTATTTATCAAAATACTACGAACTTTCTATCATTTATGTTTATCGCGTCTTTCCATCAGTAATTTAATTTATCGATTCTCTTATCACGTTTATTGTAGTGATTTCATAAATCAAATTCAGATGCTCGATATACTTAGAATTTCTTATTCGATTTAATTTGAACTTGAATATTCGTGGGATTTAGATCACAAAATTGTGATGGGCAAAAAATATTTTATTCATCGCTATCTCATAATAGTTACAAATTAGTGCTTGTAAATATAATTGCGTGTTTTAAATGATTATCTTGCATGAATATAAAAACCTGGCATTCTAATCTCTTCTCTAATAATCTGTATCAATTATAGCGTCCTATACGATATCAGTAAGTGTCGTAATACTTATGAACGGGAATGTACACAATACATTTAATCTTTTTAAGCTGATATTTCTCGTATAAATTAGAATAAGTATGTCGAAATTTACAAAATGAATTTTCTTGGAATACATTGTATGGCTAAAAGATTATCGTGCCACATTATTACTATAAACGTTGACGTTAGTTTAGTCACAAGATATACTCAAAAGATTATTACAATTTATTACTTGTGTTCTAACATTTTTCGCTATTATGTAATCGTTTAAGACACGTGTACAGAGGTGGAATTGTTAAAACAAGCTTGCAATTACGGTGAACGTATTATAAAGCGGGTAACTTATCCGCGTAGGTACATCGATCATCCGTTTATCGACGATATTTACCCACGTACATATATTTTCTCTCGCTTTTACTTTAATCGCGCTTGTTATTCGAAATGATGCATAATAAATGACATTTGTACGTCCCTTTATCCCATTCTAACTCTTTGCACACTTTCTACGCATGTATCGTGTCAATTCGTGACTTATGACAAGTACAAGCTTGTAAAACTAAGAAGGAAAAGACGACGACGCGATGATTTAATGCCCTCATCGTTTAACGATTCAGCATAAAGGGTTATTTAATGACAGATTGACAGAGGGTTATTTGATGACAGATAATTATCGAGAGGGAAATGCATGCGATGACAATACG
Organism: Bombus bifarius; assembly: GCF_011952205.1. Classification (NCBI taxonomy): domain Eukaryota; kingdom Metazoa; phylum Arthropoda; class Insecta; order Hymenoptera; family Apidae; genus Bombus; species Bombus bifarius. Next base: position 2,002,986 of record NW_022885586.1, on the reverse strand, counting down.
ATGCAAAGGAATTATTATCGTGTTTTCTTCCATTATTTATCCCTGTTAAAGCGTGAAACGTTACACTTTTGTTGGGACCAGGCACTCTCTCGAGATTTAATCGTTAGAGCGAAGATCGATATTGGCGGTATCGCCAAAGTTAATTCTACAGCTGCGGTTTGGTTGCACGAATTCGTCTGGAGAACCGCTAGACAATCCTGGCCGATATAGTAAACGTTACTATGTTGCTACACCCGTTTCACGCCCACCATACATCATGCGTTATGCTCAGACCTACCTGTCGACGTATACGTTGCTTCAAAGGTGTTACACGTGTTCTTGATAAATTTCCATCGTAAGAATTCCATGCAAGGTTATTTTACCTCCAGCGTCGCTTTTGTAAAATATATCTTATTTGCAAATGTTATCATTGACTTAAACATAATGGCGATATAAAATGGACGTGGATATCTACTGTTTTCTATATTTTAATAATTCATGACTAGGTGCATAAACGAATTTTAGATATTCGAAGTAGAGTCGATTAGATACTAGCGTGACTAATTTAAAGGAAACCGGCTGGACTTTTACGCGAAGGAATAAATATATTCGAAGGGTTATGAAACTATCTGTAGATAGCGGAGAGTAGGCCATTCGGTCGAGTTGAAATGCGCGGCAGAGCAGACAGTCGTAGGGCAAGAAACACAGTGCCGGCACTTTGCTGACACACCTCCACACAAATCTAATTAATTTATATCCTGAGAGAGGCGCCACTAGGGATGCTAAGCCCGACAGGAAAAAGAGACGAGTAAAAGGAAAGGTACCCGTGGTATCGGCTCTCCCTTCTTACGAGTTACAGGAATCAAAGATCTTACCTTTCTTACGGCCAAGAAATCCTTCTTTTAAATAATCTAGGCAATATATATCAACTTCTTTTATTTCCTGAATTAAAATTTTGTTTATTCGTCGTATTCTTGTTTATTTCATCGCGAATGGGGTTAGCTTTTTTCATTGTTGAGGGGCGTGTGTTACGAGGGGCGGAAAACTGTTAAGTTTTACAACTAGTAAGTTTATAATTACTATATAACCTTGTAATTAATACGTATTCGTCGTTGCAATTACATATCGGTAGTTATTTAATAGAGCATTGTGACGAATATAAAGCTTTGAGATAATATCATAATTATAGTTATATAGAACAAGCTGGAAATGTGTTGCAATGTTTTTCGTCGAAGCATCAATATGTCTTTTTTTTTCTAACAAACGATAAATTATGATACTTACTTGAGAAATGCTAATATAAAGTGTGTTCTTATAATTGAGGGTTACGTTGCAAAAGACGTAATAATTACATTCTTTCGGTTCTCCAATTGTTATGATAATAGCTAAATGAAATACCTGAATGTAGCGCAATTGGCAAAGAAAACGATTTGTTCGATCCAGAAATATAATACTATGTATTTCTATACAAATAGCTGATGTCATAATTAAAACTATGATTAACGTTATGATTACATGTCAATGTTTTTAAAATTGTTTTTGAACCAACGGATAAATAACTATGCGTAAAACTCGTACAAAACGATTTTCTTTTTTAGACGGACAAAGTTTTCTTCTTTGTTAGTTATTACAACACGCTGTAATTCTTATCGACATCGTAAAAGTTAATAACAGGGTTTAAATTTTACATTTTACGACACTTTAAAATTCCACGATCCGCAAAAGAGCGCATAGATTGTCGCTTCCAGAGGTGAAAAAAAAGGGAAGTATAATTATAATGTTGCACGACTAACGAGCTATCATTAATCGAGAGAACGAACGCGCAACTTTGAAGCATTTGACAACAACCGCATCGCTCTAAATAACTGTTGGTTACATTGTCAAGCTGGCAGGAATTATAGAATGGAACAGACGCGAAAAAGCACACGCCATAATACAGGACAGCGGGGTAATTAACCTGCCCCCTAGAAAATCTACACGCGTCGCGCACACGTACCACTCGAACCCTCATTAGCGGTTTACCCCGAGCGTCGCGTGAACTTTGCACCTGCAAATTGGCACCTCCCTGTTTTGCCGCGCGCGAAACGCCACCGGATCACCACGATCCAACTGTGTGTGTATCCTCCATTTCGGTCTGCCCATTTCTCGAGTGACTAGCACGGTTGCCTACCGGCTAAAAAATCGGACTGTGGCACCAGATGCAGACGATCCACCTCGCGGACAACCACCGAGCAAATCGCCGCAGCTGTTACAGATTATGCAACACTGTCGAGAGAATAAAGACATCGAGTCCACTTCTTTGACGGCGAAGACACGGGTAGTTTCGCTGGTCGTTATTGAAAAAACACGGTCTCCAAACGACGATCGAACACGATAACACTATAACGTTGAATTAGGGTCTTGCCGCCTAATCTGTTTACGTTGCATATTTAACACGTTTGCACGAAAATCAAAAATACGATTTATATTCCGGGAAATTTGTTATGGGAAAAGGTAATACACGGAAAATGTTATTACGACGTTACTTTTAATTAGGGAGAAACGAGAGGAAATGGCGAAAAGTTAATCAACCCCTCTACTCGTAATAGGATACGCGAGATTAATAATTTGCAAAGGGCTGATGAGCCTTCAAACATTTACGGCTCGGCGAGAGCGCGTGGATGGAATAAAATAAGCGAATTATGCAGATGAGAATCCGATTCTGTCACTTTTGATTTACGGCCGCCTTGCTTCAAAGATATGCGAGGGACAGAGGAAAGGAACAGAAAAGAGTTATCGCGGAGGAAGAAATTTCTCTACAGTAGGCAAATCCCTCCTCAACCACCAACTATTTGCGTTCCTCGGATAAGTGTACTATTAACTAACCTCGCGTTAATATCTACGTTTTCTACCTCATTATGATAATAGCGGGACCAGCGGCCCTCGAGGCCACGAAAAAGGCATCACCGCGGCCTCCACGCTGCTTGTACCAAACGCGTACTCCTCGTGTATTCCTCCTTTCATTACATATTGTACATGCACGAGTCTGAACATCGTTCGAAATATTTCTCATTCGAATACCTGATTGATAAATTGCAGAATTTATTCAACAAATTCTAATTACAAGGAATACGTTGCTCAGGACGATTAAGAAATTCGCAACACGAAGGAAAAGCAATCTGCCAGATGTTTTCCATTTATCGTACCGCGGTGATAACCGAGTCGAATCGAGTAATCGAATCCTCGATCGAGTACCTTGTCGTTCTTCCCTAATTCCATAGATAGACGTCGATAGATCTATTCATTGAAGGACGTTCAAAGCCGATACAAAAGCGTGGACGCGCGAAGGTAATTATCTTGCGAACGTTTTAGCACACGAACATCCTTAAGAAGTAGCAATGCGATGAAGGTTTAACGTATCGGATGACGGAGTATGGTTGACGTCGGATGCATTTGGATCGGAGTAGCGCGTAAACAAGAGCACCTTCTAGAGCTTAGAACTTCTCGAGGTCACATCGAAGCGTTTCGTGCCACGGGTTCGACTAATAATTTTCCGCGTATTTGGAACGGCGCGACTGTTCCACGGGAAGCGGATAACGCTACGCCGCGATTATTACACACGGTGCATGGAAACGAAAAGAGAGCGGTAAAAACGGCGCCTTCGTTGCCCCCGGCGAAGACTGGAAGCCGTTTCGTAATCGCGGCCTGGATCATTTTCTGCACGACTGCGCGGGAAATTAGATCACCTACCTCTCATCCCGGTAGCGAGAGATCTAGGCAGGTTTCATCGCACGATACAGGAAGAGCTTCTTCTTCTTCTTTGTCCTCCCATTTCTCCTCGTCTTTCACCTCTCATCGACAGCTTGTCGCTGATAATTTAGCTATTAGTCACGATTTTTCCCTACCTTTCTCACCGAGGATAAACCCCCCTTCGTGCTGATACGTTTTTGCGTTGTATCGCTTAATTTCTTATTCCTCTTTTCCCTATGCAACTCCTTTATCCTCTATGCGTTTCTCGACCGTTATACTTACTTGTTCCGTTATCGACGTTCATCGAGCAGCTTGTTGCTCCACGTTGATGCCCCGGGATTATCGTGGCGCTTAACTGTTTCCCAACAATATTACAAAATGAAGATACGTATAACGGAGCGGCTGCTAAACTTAGACAGGAGCCAAGTATAATATATTACAGTACCTGGCCATTGAATTAGGGCCGCATACAGAAATCCTATATTCCAACTGACATGTGTCATATACACACACCATGTTACAATGGCAAGTGGTAATTGATCGTTTGAATTATTGTTAAATACGTAGATAAATATGTATTGTTCTGGAAATCTGCGGCGAAGATTAAGAAAGATTTCATTAGAATCGGATTTTTCGATAAGAAATTTCTTCAAATAGCTTCTACAGGTTTCTACATTCCGAAGTATTCGATTTCTTCTTTATGTTTGTCGAATAAGTTTCGTAAAGATCACGGTGAATAATAACGTGACAATACTATAATCGACGAATGATGCAAAAGATGGACATCGCAGCTGTTATTCAAAATTTCTCAGATAAATACTTTTCTTCCAAATACCAAGTCACACGTATCAGTTGATTACGCAAAATCCCCGAAGGGATTAACCGCGAGTATATCCTATGGAGGATTGAACAAAACGTCTCAAGCGTAGGAACTCGCCCTCTTCTCCCGTTCTTTCGTTCCCTTCTTCTTAACTTTCTCCCTCCGTTCGATCGTCCTCGTCCTCTTCTTCTCTGCTTCTCGGCTCTGACTTTGCTTTTGGCTTGGGCCGGGTGTAATCGGTTCCCCGAAGCCAGGGCTCATTATCGACCCGTCGGCCTAGCAATTACCTGCGAAGCCTCTTTCGACTTCGTGTGTGCCAGCCAGCACAGTTTCCGACTCTCCACGAGGCCTTCCGAGATCCTTCCAGGATCCTTCGAGCGTAGAACAGAGAGAAAGAGAGAGGTAAACCGTAGAAGAGAGAACGGAGAGCAGAGAATATCCAGAGAAACGGCAGTCTGCTTCGATGTTGCTGCTGTTGTTGCTTCGCGAAACGGCCAACGCTACGATAATCTCGACGGAGCGAGGATACGGATAAACGACCGATGATAATTACTGGACGTGCCAGTAGTGCGCGATAATCGCTGAGGCAGCTAAGTTCGCACCAGTTACGAGAAAGAATCCACGTTAAGCAACGTGGATCGGAGAATTTTCTTTTTTCCACAACGACCAAGCTTTTCTGACTTTATAATTGTCACGGGAACGATGATGTTTTCAGCGTTCGAATGAAAAGAATGTCAATCTTCGGCTTATCACTGAGTGCAATCCGCTTTTATCCTCTTTAATAATTAAAATTGTATCGTACAACCGTGTATTGAATTATTGCAAAAAACGAGCATATTTTTGTCGTTTACGTTTTGCCTGACCAGTTGACCGGCTGCTTCAACAAAGTAGCATATGCACACAGACACATATACATATCGCAAACAAGTAACGATAGTCATGGTAATTACGGGAAGACCTAATTTTACAATTTTATCGTGACGGCAAAAACATACTTCATCTATTTACCCATTTTCTTTTTCTCAACCGCTCTCGCATGGTACTAGAAGTATTGGACTGTGAGAGTGTAGTTTTTTGTCGCATACAACACCTCGAGTTTCTTGCTTAGCCTATAGCCAATTGGAATTCAATGTAACATCGGGGAATAATTTTTAAAAGTATCGCGGAACCTGTTCGCGTCTGTCGATTCGATCCATCGTGTTCCCACGACTAGCAGCAGAAAGGAAATTACCAATGGAGACCGATAGACGAGAGGAAAAACAAGTAGACACAAAATATAATCGTTAGGTGATTATGACGCACATGTCGCACAATTGTATTCGTGGAGGGAACAGGAAAATCAGGATAGTGGAAACTGTCGTGAAACGCGATATCTGATTGTAGTCCCTTATTAGCTAGGTTTCATAAAAATCCCAATCCACGCACATTGCTCTTTTCTTTCGCTTTCGTCGACTGATGTAATCGCCGAATGACACAAAGACGTATTTACGGAATTTTCTTGAAAGACGCGCATCTGCGAACGAGCCAGCTCGAAAATTGGCCGAGTTCGCGAACGCGGCGAGTCCAGTTCGTGGAAAAGCGTTAAGTGTATCTCGTGAGACCGCGACCTTAACGAAGAGGACGGGCCACGACAAGAAGCAATTTCGCAGATGGTGGCCCGTCAGTAGCACTGTCGCTTTGCCCCAGCGAAAGTAAGTATTTATGTACAAAGGTTCAATTGTTACTCCAGGTTTGACGAACAAGAAAAGTTTTTGGAAATCGTCGTTAAACGACGGGAAAGTAAAATAGAGATCGAGCGTAACATTCACCCCTGAAATGTCGTGGCCGTTTCTTATTAAGAAACCAGCTACCAAGTTACATCGAAATTAGATGAATAAAAATGCATTGACGTTCATTTTTCGCATTGCCCTTCTTTCGCGCGATCGGAAGAAATTTTCTCAAGCATACAGTTCCATTGAAAATGATGCAAAAAATCTGAACAGGGTTGCTTTTGGCGCCTGGTGATACAAACTCGCGGTTCATCGACTCCCGTGTAAGGGGATCGGTGTAAAATAAATAAAATCGACGAACGATCGCGCCACCATATCAATTCGTGTCATCGGACTCTGCAACGTTCCATGAATTATCGATCGTTTGCTTCCTTCGCGAACCGTATTAAACCGATGAGACTGAAAAGCATGTCGATCATTTTCCAACAACGAACCCACGGTGGAAAGATTATCCTCTTCCCGTCGTTAATGCGGTTTTACGTTGGATCCGACCAACAACCGATAGACGATCTTTCGACGAGCGTGCGTAGATTGAAGAAGTAGAAAGTTATTCGGACCAGAGAGTGGAAGAGTCGAAAGAAATACGGTTCGACAGGTTCTGTTCTCTCGACGATGTTATGCAATTTTATGACCGACATTCCTTTTTACGAGCGGTAGACTCTCCGTACGCGTTTGCATCCGCGACAACTTGGCCGTTTCGCCTGCTCGAATTAATTAACGCAACGGCCACGTGCAAATTAGCGACGCTACTGTTCGAAATCGAGCAAAGTCTCTGTGCAGAGCGGTGGAAAGTAATTAGGTGTCATTACCGCATCCCGGTAACGGGTATACGGCCTGGAGAGAGTCTGGATTCAGAGTTTTGTGAAGTGATTATTTTTATTGTCATTTCCGGCTGGTTTCTTGGAAATCTCGGAAACGGCACGTAAGCTCGTACATACACGAGAACCGTGAGCTTCTTCGCCATCTCTGACCCCTTTCTCTTTTTTTTTCCACCGCTTCTTCTTCTCATTCTTCTCTCGTTTATCTCGATTTTCCATTCACTTTGAAGCGATCCACTCGAAACGTAATTAGCTTAACCCGCTCGAGGTCCATTTAGTCTAATCTTTTTCATCGATAATGGCGATAGTTACGCAACAATTCGACATAATTACGTGCGATTCAATTAATGACGCATTACCCATCGGTGGTGGTTAAGTATCGCGACTCATACCGCGGACACGACAGCCGGTAATTTTCGCGCAGTACATCAACATCTGCCAGTTTTTAATATCGTTCGGCACAGTATATCATCGTTTTGTTTAAGCCGAGTTCTCTTGGTACTTGGCTTAACGCTCGCGGTACGCCCGAAGCACCGTAAGAAAAGTGGCAGTACGCGTAACCGCAATAAAACTCGCATTACGCTCCGCGTAATACGTGCATAAAGTATTCGCGTGTGCAGTAACGCGTATAAAATGCTGAAGTTGTTCGCGTTCTCCGGGGCAACCTCGTTCCCGGCACGGACGTAATAGATTTATTTCGGAGAAACTGGCGTCCGCGTCCCCGTTGCGTCGATGGCTATCGTTCTTTCTTGCCCCGATAAAATTAAGAACGGCTAAAATTCGAAATTGCGGAGCTAGCGTGTCGAAGGTAATTTGCCGCTTTCTATTCGATCCAATTTGTCGGTACAAATGGCAGTGATACGACTTCCGTAATCGCTTGGAGAACACCGCACACGCGTAAAACGTGGGTGTGGAAGGCGCCAGCAGCTCTTGCTACAGCTGGATCGTGTTTCTGGCGTGGCGATACCGGTATCCCTTCATTCCTGAGTAATCGTCAGGCCCAAGGCACGCTATCCGCCATTTTCTAAATACGTTGGCCGAATATCGAATGTACGGGAATCGTGGGTCTGTCGAAACTTCGTGTTTCCTTTAAAATACGTGCCACCTTTTCCAAGATTGCCCTTTCCTTTCTATACCTCGGTTAGAATTTTAATAATATATCTAATCAGAAGCCGCGAATACTCATAAATCTATACCTAAATAAATGATAATTACTCGAACATTTACATACGTAATAAGCAGCATTTTGGAAAATAAGGGTATGTGGCAACGCTTATCGCAGCCACTGTATAGTTTATTTTCGCCGCAGCCAAACAGTCGTTTATTATTAGCTTGATGTCTCGTTACGAGGATGCATTCCGGGAAGACTTGCAACCGTCGGGTTGCAGCCTTTGGATTTCTGGAATTCAGAGGTTGTCGCTCCGAGCTAATTGGTTAACGCAATGAATTTATTGAACAAAGCGGCGACGTAGCATATCTTCAACCGAGTCTGACATCCCCTTTCCGGAAACGGGAGAGATTAGCGCCTCGAACGTCTTCCGCGTAATCGCGCTGGCTAACGCAAAACAAAGACGATCTTAGCCTCTTAACGATCTCGTACAACAACCCAGTTGAAATTACGGGAAACGGCCAGGGAGAGAAAATCAGAAAGTCGTCTGGCAGATATTATCACGGATCGTGAGCTCGTCAGCGATTATCCGTCTCTTAAGAAAGGATCACTTGGCGAAACCAGCGTTAAAACGTCTCTACTCGGTCGATCGAAGAGGCTCGAGCGGATTTGCCGAGCTTTCTCATAACCAAAGGATTCGTTGCTTCAGGTGGACGTAATAACGAGGATAGGCTGATGCAGGACAGTTCGCCGGCCGGGGCATACGTGCATCAGTTAGGAAAGCTTAATCACCGTCGAGGGATCTCAAATAGCACTGACTACGTTTTAATTACTCGCCGCATCGCGGGGAATGTAGAATGACATCAAGATGCCCGGGGTGACGAGGAGTACGAGAGAAAGGGAGGGCGCGAAGGAGCGTTGACCGCATGTAAAAAGAGCTTCGCCAGTTTTTCAGTCCGCCCCTCTCTTAATCACGACCCAATGCAAATACGAACGACGCAGTGCTCGCGGCGCCGATAACAGCGCAGATAACAACACTGGATAACCAGGTGATCGCTCTTTCGAACGTTCTAACTTTATTAGCTAGAATTGATTGTCGAGTGCGTGTCGCGAACTTTGTACCCTCGTTCGTAACCGGCAAAAACACATGGAGTTGTTAGCGTGTTTCCTGAGATTTCATAGTACGGCAACAAGTGTCCCTATCGCGTTATTTGACCAAGAATTTCAGCGTTTGAGCAACTCGTCGAACCAGGCATCTTTCGTGATCACCGTGTTCTTCTTTACTTCCTTTTCTTTTTCTTTCTTTTTACAGAAAGAAACCTTCTTCCGTCTAGCTAAACTTAGCTCGCGAGGAATAATCCACCTAAACGTGCGCACCGTTTAAACATTCGCCGACACGAAATTCGTCGCTCTGTCTGAAAAATCTACCTGATCGCGTGTTCTTCTATCGCGAGGACCTTGAAACGATTCAAATTAAACCGACGGAGAGGTCTAAATCCTTTCGTGTGACTTTTTCAATCCGTTCATGTTCGCTGGCTATTTCTTTCTTCCACGAAACTCGTACAAGTCGGAAATTATCCCACGATTATCCACCGACCTATCACGGATCGTTTAAAAATTCTTTTGACAAATTTCTTCGGCCATGGCGAAACCTAGTTTCTCAGAAAAAAGATAAGTTTCCCATTAATTCGAGACAAAACGTGTTTGATTAATTATCAGGCATCGGCTGTACAGAACGCTTTCACGCGAACCATCTTAAAAGGCCACCTCTCTTGGGTATTCGTAGCGTTTCCTAAAAGCAAGCGTTAGAATCGTTACTTCGCAGCCCGCACGACTAGCTTTGGAAGAGAAGTTCCCACGTAGTCCACGTCCGAACCTTCGCCGTTCCAGAGATCGTCGGCATGAAAACGGGGATAATTGTGGCTTCGTAAATACCGCTACTTAATACCCAGCGTGCTGCTCGTACACGCGTACATAGATTGTACAGCTAGTTGTAGCGCGCATATTAGCTCCTCCGTTGGTTCGTGGCAACGTCAGTCCGTTTAGAAATCGTTCCTCTCTTCGCGCAACATGTAGAAAACGAGGTAATTGTACGCGGCAGTTGTGTACGTTGCAGATATCCACTTCCGCCGCAGATCTGGCTCGGTGCAATTTCACGCCATTGCAGTCACCGATTTCCTTACTAAATCTTTGTTTCCTATTTCGATAAGCTTGCTTAATAAAAAGCTTCCGATATACAGCTCCTCATCAGGTCCCGAGCGTTTATGCAAATTTCTATTTTCCCGGAGAATCGAAGAAATGGAATCCAAACGTAGAATATGAGATGCGTTAGATATTATATAACTTTGGATATTTTACGTATTTTTTAAATGGAACAGAGATCCATTTCATTCAGTAAATATCATAAAAGATGTTATACTTAGAATATTTCATATACATTTATGGTTTGCTCGTATCTTGTGCATTTTGCATACCTAAATCTGTCACGAATACATTAATAGGCTGTATCGGATTACATCGCAGTCTATTTATAAACGAAGGCAGACTTCACTTGTATAAGTAATTTTTTTTATCAAATAAATATGCGATAAGTCGAAGTGACTTTACGTTATTGTTTTATAATAGTATATGGTAGGTCTGAACTGGAATCATTAACGTAATCTATCTAATAATCTTTTAAGTCTATCTCATTTTTTCCAAGTAAATATAGTATTTATCTTAATTACTTATAAGAGTTATAAACATAATGGAGTGATATTTAATAGAAACAATGTGAATGTCGAACCTATTATTTCCAATCATTTGTCATTCTTTTTCTTCGCAAACACACAGGAAGTGTCAACTGGTTATATTGAATCAATTGTAAAATCGGATAAAAAGGACTGTTGATTGCAGTCATTACGCAAATTGACCTAACGATTCATGGCCGAACTGATTTCTCGATGCTACGCACGTTCCTGTAAGATCGATCGGTCGTGTATCGAGCTTTGTGCCATTCGCGCGACACGTACGCACGATGATTATAATCGCGCTCGTCAGATCGATCACGATACCGAATGCACCAGGATCGTCGTATCCTACATTGAAATCGAAATCGTTGGAGAAGGCTTGGCCTAATCGGTGTCGCGAATGGGTTGAATTCACACAGAGTTTTCGAAGACCTGCCCACTGCGGGGTAAGTAAAAAATGTACGACTGTATTTTAATTGGAAATGTCATATGGATCTATGGAGCTTAATTGAGGTTAATTATACCGCAAATTACAACACGCGTAATTAAGAATAATGAGATCTTATTTCGTCTTATTTGCCCGAGGAAACAGGTTTGCAAACACGGGCACTTCGGACGAGCGAAAAAGAAAAAAAAAGGAACGTTGAATATTTTAATTTATGTCTCTGTTTGCTTGCAGCAAGAATGTTGCACTTTCTGTATTTTGACTATCTTTCGCCGATAATAATTCATTTTTGCAATTGGTTTACCCTTCAGAAATACATCCACGTGTGTTCAATATGAATACGACTGCTCATTGTTGAGTAACTCGAATGTAACTTCGTGGAATAATTAGCCAGTAAATTTAAACATTTTAAGATAATAAACGAATAGAATTGCGATAACCGAAGCACGCGAATACAACAATGTTCGTAGACTCGTGCATGTCATTGACAACGGTTGAAACACAGTGGATCAAACAAGTATTTGTACAACCAGGTTCTAGCTACTTTCAAGAAAAATATCTAACAGCACCGACCTACGGCGAGAGATTCTCCAAGTGCGAACAAAAATATCGAAAGAATTGAACTAGAAACTGATCGAGTCTATGCGAAGAAGACTAGAAACCATTATACAAGCTAAAAGGATGCAGACCAAATATTAATAATCGAAACTATCAATGGAAACAGTTATTTATTCGAAGAAAGACTAGGTGTACATATACTTTTTTCACCCACTGTACTTTGCAGCGGAGATATGCGTAATTTGTTTACCCGATAATTTATGTGCCAGCGCTTGTTTTACGTAAAAACTGAACATGCAAATGATGCGAGATAGAAGTTCCGTCTGGGAAAACGCTTATTTATTATTCTAATATTCTATGTATTATAATATATTATATATATAAGATAGATATATATATATAGAGAGAGAGAGAGAAGGAAATGCGATCAGTTTGATTACACAATTGCAGGGTTAATCGACCTAGCACTGGAGATTAATCGCTCGGAAACTTGTTCGTCCGTACAGTAACAGTTTAGAAATAACGAAAAAAATATATATTAGAATTAGGAAGTTCCGTAGCTAGTATCAGCTTACGATCTCTCGGTGAAAACTTAATTGAGAATGCTCGTCTCAAAACGTTTCGCGATAAGCCGAACCATAATTAATTGTCGATTTCTGCGGAGAGTCGTAGCTTTATCGCCACCGAGAACTGGTTTACGCAGTCATTTTTTTCGACCAACGAATATATACTTGGAGAAACGGGAATGCGAACGAACGGTCACTCTTCGCGGCGAACCACATGAGATTACCTTGTTCTTGATTAATGTAATCTCTGTTTGCTCGTTTCAATTCGATCGAATGTGAGAACAAAACGCGTCTCGAGGAAATCGCCCGTTCCTCTACGTTCATCGGCTCGCTAGGTCCGTTTTATCAAGCTCGGCTGGAAATCGAGTAAGCGGAAAAGAACGCAAAAATAAGGAAAACAGGGCAATCGAATCCTTTTTGAAACGTTTAGCTGGCAGGCTTCCGCGTAACACAGCTACCAACGAATCGTGACTCTTTGCGAGGAGCCGACAGAAAATAACGTTATTATATGTCTTAAAGTCTCGCATACACATAGACCAGCGAAAACTTAAATTCAGCACGCGATCCACGGATTTCTTACCATGGCGCCACGACCTTGAGTCATGGCGCCAAAGATGCTTAGGGACGTATGGCCTCTGAGCGTCGGAAATACTTATTTTTATTGCTCGTTCGTTTCCTTTCTTTTTCTATTTTATCCGCCTTTTTTACCTTTACACAATCATCGTCTTATAGTAAATAGAACACCAGTTCCTAGTTAGATCTTTTTTTATCGATGGATTATATAAAAGATCTCTGCGTGCAGGAACACGCAGGAAAGACGAGCACGTTAGCGGATGTTGTTCGGAGTTAACAGGAAAGGAAATAGAACTTTGAAGCAAAGCTCGTGTGATCTTTTAACCGTGTCTTTTTTCTTTTTTTGAGGTTAACAAGTAAATAGGGTATTTACCGGTGTTCGTAATTACCTACGACTACCTCATCGTTACTTTCAAACGCTTAGGGCTGTAAAAACTTTTTACGACGTGTAATTTAATTTTCCGTCAATTTGTCTTTGACATGGATCGAATGATTGAGATAAATGACGAAGGATCGGAAAGTAAATATTGCGACACGTAAAAAGATAGATGCCAGCGTAACTAATGTGTAGCATCATTAATCTTGACGATTATGTCTTGAACTCCTGAACTTCGGTATGTGTATGAGGCTGTACAAAAGTTTTAAGATTCATGCGTAACAATCAAAAGACGCGCATCTTGAAAATCGTGTATTATCTCATAATAATGATCCCTCGACGATAGAATCATAGACAATGTCGGGATGAAAAACTGAAAATTAAAATTGGAATGAAAGAAAGCTCGAATGAAGAAGTTGTTTAAAATTAACAGGGAATTAAAATTATAATAACTCAATGAAAAAGATGGTTGTTGAATTAATTCCACGTAAATCTGCGACACTATACTATTATTTTCTTTATATATAGAGGGCTTGATGTTTGGATAATCGCTTCAATATCGTAATTACGATCGCAACTTGTTATTAGCTTGATATAACTAGCCTGGATCAGAATTGCAAAACGTTTTCGAATAATTATATCTACTCATTGTAGAGTGTTTATCTTCCTATTCCTCCGGCGGCGGATACAATTATTTGTTAATGTGCCATGATAACGATGTTAAGCGTGTTAACGTCCCCGAAATTGCCATGGTCATTGGCTAAGGGAACAGTTCTCATTTGCAATGATAAATTGGCCGATCGAAGTTCGCGTTTACTTGGAAGCAGTTCACGCACGAGATTTTTCAAACGAGATTGCTTCGGTTGTGTAACCGAACATTTCCAAAAAAAGTTACATAAAACTCCGGTTTTATCTGGTCTCCGTAGTCTGATCGATTCGACGTACCGCTTGTAGAATAAAATACGAGGGCGATAAATGTTCGGTTAATGAAATTCATGAGGATAAAGTGGACTGCCGTGGCGGAGCTGCTGTACATCACTTAAGGATTCAAGTGCATTTTCATTTTTTTGTTTCTTTTCGCCAATTCGATCGCGTGCTCCCCTCTGGAATAAGCGTGTTCGCTCGCCACCGTGAAAAGGGACATTTATTACGTCGTTTCTGCACTTTTGCTCTTCCTACGATTTCTCTTCGGCTAGTTACAGCCAGACGACGGTTTTCTACTTCTATGACCCACTATTTTCCTTCACTCCTTCCTTTCTAACGTGTACAACGATCTTAAAATAGGGTGCACCAGAAAGAGGACGGTTGGGTCTCATGCTAGGATCTCGAGATACGGGTAAACTCGGCGATTGGAAAGCAACGCTGGAAAACGATAATATAAAACGGTTATCCGACGTCGCGTGAAAGACTTGCGAATTACGGAAACACCGCGTCAGCATCCGAGCGCACGATTTTCCACAACGTCCGCATCGATTCCTGCGGTCACGTCGCTCACAGTTCTCTCCAACCATTCCCGTTTTCAACCCTCCTTCTCTCCACCCCACGGAATCGAGTCCTCCTTCGCTGCCAGCTCTTCCTCTCTCACATTCACCCTCGAATCCCGCGGCATTTACCGACAGTGCCACTCAGGGAAACCAAGATGGTTACCGCGTCAGCACTTCAACGTCGTTTCATCCCTCGTTCGTCGTTGTACCTCCGCTCTCGGTATACCAGGGGTGACACGGTATGTGCTTTAACATCCAGTGGTTTCGTCGACATTATTCTTTCGAAGATTGGATTAAAAATAACAAAAGCGAATGATTTGGAAACAATGTTAACTCTGCTAGGGTCCTCGAATTTTTGTATTTCAATCTTCCTTTGATTTTATAACAGCAAACACTAAGGCTATCGTAACGATGTAATATGTTTGGTATAAAATTGAAACGACGAATCGTGTTTCGTAAGTTGTCCGAACGGAAGAACACTTTTTAACGTTAGGAAAATATAATTAGGCGGGAAATGTTTAGAAGAATGTAGCAGGTTTAGTTCGTGGTCTAACAATCGAGTCTCAATTAGCACCTTCGTTCACGATTATGGCCTCTAATTACGCGTTCGTCCGTGCTTTCAGCAGCTCGTTCTTCTTATAATTGTAATTAAATAGCCAGAAAATGTTCGAGTTCCGTTCGGTTGCCGCGATAAAAGGCAAGAATTCTATAAGAAAAAATTGTAATCGTTCGTAATCGCGGACTTGCACGCCTCGGCGTGGGGTGAGCCTACGATTTTCCATCGTTCGCCGATCCTTCGTCGATGATTCGAAGGAGAGAGAGAAGGAGAGAGGAAGGAAAGGCGCGGAAGAAACGTTTAGACTAACTCTTCGTCGAACGAACGGATAATAATCCGTGTGCCATGTACATTCTCCGTTACTGCTGCATCCACGCTACAGCCAATTAATCCGGCAATCACGAGCGGTTCTCCGCTCCACTCCACCTGCTTTATTTGCCATTAAGAAGGAACGTATACCACGCAGGCCGCGCCATTGCGTCCAACGCGAAGGAAGGGAAGAACGATGAAGAAGATGGAGGGTAAGCAGGTCGATTCTCGATCCGACTGATTCGATGTGGGCGTCGACTTTGCGAATGCGTTCCGACGACGTACGAGCGCACGATATTGCTGGAAATTCGGTAACGTTCTCGTATTCCACCATCGTGATAGCAGCAATGATACGACTATCGTTCAAGTACGTCTCTTTCCCTTTTATTTTCTCAAGATTTTCCGCTCGTATAGAATATCGGCTTCGTTTGCGTTCTTATTTTCTTCGTTCTTCCCATACTCGTTCTTCCTTCCTTTTCTCTGCTTCTCTTTCTTGTTGTTCGAGTCTTCTGCGTCTCATCCACGTCCGTTTTGCGAGCCTTCCACCTTGGTGGCCGACTCGGTGCGCACACAGATGTATCGTACCGTAATATGAAGTACGAGTCGAACGTGTTCTCGAGACTCGTCCCATCCCTTCTTTTTGCCTTTGATTTTCTCTTCGTAAAATCTTGTACCTCCGAGGATTGGCTTGCTTAAGAGAACAGAGAGATGGTATTAAAAGACTCACATTCGCATCGGTATTCTGCGATTTCCTGTTAAGCTGATTAACCGAAGGCATCAATCATTCGACTCTTACACAGCTGGTAATTAATTTTAAAGTACGTAAAGTATTTTTGAGAGTCTCGCCTTCCTGTGAAATTTAATTCTTGTACGTTCTTTAGGTCACTTCCGACGATCTTTAGGATAAGAATAGCATTCGTCTATCGTAGAATTTCTTACGATTCAAGAAAATATTAAAAGTTTCTTTGCAAGTACCGACCATTACGATAGAACTTTGATTTTCTCCAGTTTCGATATGACGAATAAGAGATCTTACGTAGGCTAAGACAAAGAGTCAAACTGGGAATCGAAAGGAAGTCGGATAAAGAATTGAGCCCCCAGCGAGGCACAAAGTCGTGACATTTTTTTCGTTGCAAGGTGCATCTTCCGCATGTGTCGATGCAACGTGACTCCGGCTCGTGCTCACCAACGAGGGGAATAGCAGTTCCCTCTCTCGAACTATAAACTCCGTCACTATTTTGATTCCCAGCATTTGGCATGATCGTACGCGCGTCCGTGGTCCCCTCATGCAATATTGATGACCCGCCGCGGATCAAATGCCCCATGATAGCCCCCACCTACCATCTCCCTAACCGGTATCCTGATTGCGAAGCGGGTCAGAGCCACTGATTTTCAATGGATGGGAGCCGAATTTAAACTATGATTATACCCCCCGCGTCGTCTAAGTACGGGCCTCGAGGTCGGCCTAATGAAGCTTCTCCGAATTAGCGCTGCGTAAATTGCGCACACTTTCCAACAGGCTTAGATAACGACACGTGCCGTTATCACGAAATTAGCTACACATGAAAGTCGCGATAATTATCGTTAGTTAGGTAACTCGTAATTATTTCATGTACTGTGATCCGATATATACTGACACGAATTTTTCATTCTTTGCTTATGAGTATGTGCATTTGTAAAGTGACTTTTCGTGGGTTCGATACGAGGAAAATGAACTCTTTCAAGCTATTGGAAATTTATCGTGACACGTTCTACTTCAAGGTAAAGACGAAGAATTATTGGATATTTCCACTACCAACTGCGAGTCACTCTTTTCTAACCTGGTTCAAGGAGGAAAAAATTTCCAAATCTTTGCCCCGCGTTATCAAGCGTGCCGGTGTCTATTGTGTTTCCGCGTTTTGGACTTTCATTGTAAATAGTTCGCGGCGCGCAGCACGCATTTCGAGAAGGCAGGGCCCGTCTCGGATCGATAATGAGGTTGGTTTTGATATCGCTGTCGATAAGACGAAGAGGCAAAGGAAAGGGCATTATCTCACGGTTAATATGGCGTTCCAAATTTTATCGTACTTAACTTTAACGCTACGGAAACGCTTCAAATACCATGCGAATATGGTTGAAGTAACAGTTAAAAGACACAGTTATATTTTCCAGTTAGCTGAAATCTACTTATTATTTCATTCGCACTA
This sequence comes from Bombus bifarius, assembly GCF_011952205.1. Classification (NCBI taxonomy): domain Eukaryota; kingdom Metazoa; phylum Arthropoda; class Insecta; order Hymenoptera; family Apidae; genus Bombus; species Bombus bifarius. The sequence continues at coordinate 1,984,981 of NW_022885586.1, read as the reverse complement.
TATAAATCTGTTATAAATTTCCTAAAAAATATAACGAGTCAGTGTTCTAATATTCTTTGATCGGCAGTGCGTGAACGACTTAAAACATACTTTATACGACTTTCACAATAACCTGATAGTTGGGTCGGTTTCCCGCGAAACACGCCTCTTATCGACGAAAATCTCTTATTATAGGAGACTCGATAGCCGAACGAGATTCTCAATTTTCACTTTAGCGTGGCCAGGTTTAAATGCTGTTTAATTACCTGTCACAAGCACGTAGCTCGAATGAAAAATATACACGAGCAAAATTAATACGGCAATTAATCTTGCCCGTGTCAGACGCGAAAATTATGATCGCTTTATGTAGCGCTATGTTCGGCTGACAAGAACCCGCCGTAATGTCAGGGTTACTACATTTTTCCGCAAATGGAAAAAGAAACGAGCCACGGATTTAGCTCAGTCTCCGGGATGAGATAAGTTTTTTGCAAAGATACGCTATGTACGATATGAAGCAGCACCGAGAAACGGGACACTCATTCTTACCGTAATATTCCGACGTCACTTCCAGAGGGTGTCCCTTTAATAATTTATTAGCAAGCCTGGTAACGGAACAGGGAGTCCCTGATTGTGTCGTGTCGTCTGTCCCCGGCATTGTCGGGCCAACTCGCCGCGGGTGGTCCTTGACACGATCCCGGTACTTGGATGCTGTAGCTGTTATTAATACCTGAACTGCCGATCAATTATTTATGATACGATCCTTGTCAAATTACTTCTTCCAATGACTTGCCAAAAATATCTTTCTTCTTTCGTTCCACGTTTAACGTTAGAAGTGTCCTTTAATACGCTCATATGCTCATACAAATGCGTTGTTCATAGTTAGTTGGAATTAAAATGATACGACGAGGATCAATAAGTACGCGAAGATCACAAGAGGAAGACGTAATAAATATATTTTTCTTTACTTTGTGACTTTAATGTCACTGTTCATAATTAAATGGAATTTTAATATGACATATGTCTGGGAATTCCAGAAATGGAAATGAAACAAGCTGTTAGGAATGTCTTTTAAAAATAATTGATGAGTTGAAGGAGTTTTATGGAAGGCAAAGGCAAGAAATACTTTAACGTACGCATAGTTCTAATAAATCAAGTATGTAGATCTTGGTGACATGGAATGGAATTTTAAAGATACTCTTCTACGGATTTAATCTAAAGCTTGCTCTTCTATAAAAGATAAGAAGAATGTGATTTTGCTACGTTCTTCAACCATGGCCTTCGTATGTAAATCATATTTCTGTTTCAATGAAAGTGAATATCATTAATCATCGATATTACTAAAGACATTTCCATGTTTGTATTAACTACAACAGTAGAAAATTATCGGACATTTTTACTAACTCGATAATTCTAGCGATAAAATGCGTATTTCGAAATCGCGAACGCCGTACACGAGAATTACTTGAAGTTTCTTTAATGTACACCGGCCATAGGTGAAATATTATCAGTTCGCAGGAACGATCATTGTATAGTAGATTCCAATTGCATCATCGATTATTAATGTCGCAGGAGACGCATTAATTATTTCCGCCCGTATCTCTCGAGTCGATCGCACACACGAACGTTCATTATTCGAAGCTATCAATTACGTGTATCCGTAAAAAAATGTTGCTATTAATCGGCCAACGATTCGGCCGTTAGTTATCCGGCGGTGTTTCCTCTTTTAAAATGTTAGACGACTCGATACACATACCTCTACGCGATATCTCTTTCGCGCGATTTTCGCAGCCTACGCGATCGAATTTTTCTCGTCTATTTGATTTACACGTGTACATCGATTTGCGTTACTATCTCGATAAATCATTTCCACGGACGTTTATCTAAATATTAATTAAACGGTCGTTGGCCACAGCGAGATATTTAAATAAAGCGGAATATTTTCGCAAACGTTCGCGCTTATCGATTGATAGGGACGATCGCGCATAGACGTGTTACGATAAGGATCCTGGCTAAGGATAAGAAAGACGAAGATCCTCGGTCGTAAATCGAGTTTCGTCGTACAAGTGGCGCGCCTCCCATCGTCGTTCGCGATCGGGCCGCGTGCGAATTAATCCACCGACGGGCCGTACGTGTTCCACGGCGAAAACGTGTGTGCGTGAGTGATACATGCGTATTTCGGGCCGCGTATATAATAACAGGTTGCCAGTACGGGGCCCTCTCCTAACCCCTCGCGGCCTCTCAACCAGTGATGTATGCGCTAATTGTGAGGCCCTTCGCTCCGACTCGAACTCTTCCCCACTGTGTTTCTCTTCTTTTCTTCTTTTCTTCCCCACTGCGCGATTCCTCAAGAAGGTTAATATCGACTGCGATTCAATTTGAGAGCAGGAAAAGACGCGCGGTGGACTGCTCGATCGCGTGGCTGTCGTTGGTGCGCGAGTGATCGATTCCATCTTGCAGATGAAGATCGTTCGTTGGCCGGTTGTATCTTTCCGATGTCGTCCACGTTGAACGCTCGTTGCGTAAATTTATTTCCAAGGGGACGTCAGATAAGACGGGTACTCGTTCTTCCTTTCGCCCAAAGGGTTTCGACATCTGCCAGCGCCAGCTACATTGGCAGAATGTATCGGCCGGCCCGAAGCAGGCAATTAAGTAATTAAACAAATCTGTCGAAGGCGTTATGAATGAGTGGACGCACGCCCGTGAGCGTCTTTGTAGGTTGAAAAGGTAGAAACATCGTGTACCATGGCGTACGATATTTTCATCCAACAACTCTCTGTTACGTCTTTGTATACAGCTGCCAAGCAACTAGCGGCGAGTATATATTCGTTCGATGGGAAAGGCAGAATTTTTGTCAAGCTGCAGCTGTAATTCAGTGGAAGTGACAGACAAACTACGCGGCCATAAAACACGAAAGCGAATCTCGGGTAGAAAAAAAAAAGAGGAAATCAAAAACTAGGTTCTGTTTTACGACGCGTGTCGCACTCGCCATGTCAATTTCGTTGGCGCGCAATCAAGCGCAGACCAAGCATTAACATTGCTCTCACTCCCAAGTTTAATCAAACGCTAACCAGCGGAGATTTAATCTACCACAGACTCCCCCGGGTTTTCCCTACCCACAAAGCGTTTCCTCGTTCACCACGATCCTGAAAGCCTCGCGGCGTCATTGGTATCGTCGTTGCTCGTACGTTCTCTCTCTCTCTCTTTCTCTCTCTCTCTCTCCTCGCCTGTTCGATTCGTCGACGTAGGTAATATAATCACAACACTCGGGGTGGCCTCGTTATTTATAGGCACTCTATTTGCGCCAATGGAGCTCGAATTTGGCGACGATATTGACTCCGGTTGCGATTAAGGGACGAGTCGTAAGCACTCGATCCCTAATCTACTCTCTCAGTCTCTCTCTCTCTCTCTTTCTCTTTCTCTGCCACCCTAATGTGTCCCCAGGGGATGTTAAACGTTGGTTTTCTTAACGTTTGGTTTAGGAGCGAAACAAAGTCACCGGTTTGTCGATCGGTGGTTACAGGGTCGAGGAAACTTCGCGTTAATTGATCGGTCTCAAATGGGATTTCCGTTTCGCGGATCGTGATAAGGGACTATCAAACAATTTGCGGGATAGATAAGGCCAGCGTCAGCGAAACGAGCGGTCGAATAAATGCACGAGAAAGTTTGAAGCGAGGAGTATCGAGGATGAAAGAAAATTAACGGTGATACGATCGACACGAAGAGCAAAGTTCGCTTCCTTTCGTTTGTACGGCCCACAAAAGTTTCGCGACCCACGTATCGCCAACTTTACACGCCCACGTAATACCCCGTGTCAACGGCGACCAGGTTGCCGCAAGGAAAAAAAATGCATGCGTCACGTGTGACTTCCGGCCGCGATCAACAATTGCAGTTTGCAGATAATACGTTACGAGACTTTGTCCTCGAGTAAAAATGACTAAGCTCGAACACTGACAGTTCTAGCTACTTGCAATTGCGACAAGCGGTGAAAAGTATCGTGGACAAGGAGACATATTGCGTATATTTCGAAACGGGCCTTTGCTTTAATGTTCCAGACTTTGTAGTTACTTTACCCGAGTATCCTACGGAAATATTTATTCAACCCCTTAATTTTCACGTTCGTGACACATAAAAATAATACGCAGAAACGATCAATCTGTGAAGAGTCATGATATGTGCAGTTATAGTCGGTGTATTTGTTACTTGTTTGTACTGAGACGTATAAAAGACACGCGGAACAAACGCGAGTCCATTTTTGCTGATCTTTCGACGTTCTCTGAATCGATGTCTAAGAAACAAACGATATTAAACTGAAATAATCGAAGAGAAAAAATAACTCGGTAATTTTGAAAATAGGTGGAAAAAATCCATTTGATAGTTTCGTAGAAAACAAATAATATACAATGATAAATCTTTCTCGATACGTACAAAATATTTAATCCTCGAAGGGATAAAGGTGCCGCGAGGGATGAAGCTCGATAACCGAACATCGTGCAATCATATTCGAGATATCGTTTTTCGTTGCAACAACATCGCCGCAACAATTTTGGAATCGAAGCACACGCGGTTCTAGCGTCATGCGATTTCCATCGGGAATCACAAATTTACAGACTGCCCGATAACCATACGATCGTCGCAACATCATTGATGACACGTTGCTGCGTTTCCTCGACGCTCGGAATATCGTGCAACATGCGTTTATGTGCAATAAAACTGGCCAACTGCAGACACCGCGCATCGAGCTGTCATCGCAAAACGAATGCATTTATTTTTTATATTCGACCTACTCTGAAACGACCGAGATAACTTCGTATTCCGCAAAAGAAAAATTGTCGAAACGTGTACGTAGCTTTTGAAACATTCCGGGCCTGTGTCGAACACGGGGGCAACCTGGGTGGTGGTTGTGGTAGGTTTTCGTTGAAAAAATTTCCCGAGTTCCTCGGGGCGGTAGATCGGTATCTCTGTCAAGGTAATTACCAAAGGTTGCGGTGGCGGTACGAGGATCCGACCAAAGATACAAATTTTGGCGCGTGGGCTTCTCGTTTTTCCACAGGTTTCCAACCGCGGAACAGTATTTGGGGTCGAAGTGGGATAAAAAGGTACCGCCTTTCTTCGGCATACACCTGCGAATGTTTCTGAGTCGAAGTAAACCTAACAAGCCTGCTAATCGATCTGAAGAATAAAAATATTTCATTTGCTATTAATAATACTGCGTTGCTGAAATAACACGATGAAAAGAACAATTTCAAGTGGTTCATTCCCACTTTCACACATTTCACAGTTCGCGGTAAGATCTTTTTGTACAAACGAGATCCTGTGTTCGTAAAACACTTACTCTTTGTCCGAACTTAAAAGTGAACGTATCGCGAGTAGATTTTACCAGTTTGACCGCGACAAAGTCAAGGCGAGACACAACTGCGATGCATCAAATGGCGGGTTGATAAAAAGAAAAGTTTGTCTGAATACAAAGGGTTAAGTTTCAGCATTGACGAACATTTCGTAAGCAACGAAGGGAATAATATATTCCGTGTTGTACTCTGTGTCTAATTGACACTTTGTTCTTGGAAGCGTATGGTAATACATGCACATTTAAATCCTGAATCGTATTTAGACTCGAAGTAGGCTAAAAAGTCTGTAGTTTAGTTCGTCATACACCTGCTAGTATTTCTCAGACTCGAACCAAGTTGTCATAGTAGTCGACTTCCAGGGTATACCGAGTCTCATTTGGTATTCCACGCTGCACGATAGTGTAGCCATTAAAGGATACGGCTAGTACGCGGATATAGAACGATCAACAGAAACTGGCAAAGTTATCCACGAGAAAATGGAAGATTTACTTTCGCTGTGTTTTACTCTTCGCTGAATCGTACCGGCGATATTTTCCACGACTACGATCGTAGCGTCTTCCGAGAAACGAGTTAACCGAGCATATCGCAGTGTTCGAGTATTTTTACAAGCGAGAGCACTAATTTGCATTTTAATCGCTAGCAACGAGCAGAGGCGATGCGAAAATGTTACCTGTCACCTTGCAGAGAAATTTTAATAGAGCGCGTGGTACAGGATCGATATTATCGCCGGCGGTCTCCTCTCGATTGAGACATCGTCGATGATCTCGATACGGCGTCCGATCGATTTGTAGCGATGGGACAGTTTCATTTCTCGTCGACGCAACAGTACCAATAGGAGCCCTGCCCAAGAAGGTGGAGCTCCACTTGGCGCGAACTTGCCAATTACGCAATTAAATTGTCATATATCCAGCTCGTTGGCGTCATTACAGTGCGAGCGAACTCGGTCGAATCAATCGTACACCGCCGAACATATTACGCAATTACTAGGATTCAATGTGTTTGAAATTCGAGGGACAAATGTACTTACATTTCTCTTGCCAGCTTTACAATTTTGTCCGCTGTACGATTATCTACAACGATTGCACGCACGATGTATCATCGAAATTGGCATCGGACACTTTGAGAATGTATCTGGTCGGACGGTGCTGGGGCACGAGGGGAAAAAAATCCCAGGCGATTGGTTGTTGGAGCGAGAGTCGCGTTGCTTGGGAATTAAAGGCTTAATTCCAGTAATCTTCGTGTCAGACTGGCTTCTGATCCAGGCCGGATGGCCCGAAGAGTACCGATGCTGGATACCCGTGGAGTCCGACGGTGCTTAGCTAGCCAGTAGGTGCACACACCGAATAATAATACACGAGTCGGAGAGAAATAAGGGGCGAAGGAGCCATACCGACCGAGTAGGGCAAAAGAGGAGGGTAAAGAAGGAGGAGGTGGAGGAGGAGGAGGAGGAGGAGAGATTCGATAATTACTACCGGGAGTCGTGGAGGCGGCCATGGAATCCTCCTCCCGCAACGAGCGCAAACGCGCAATTATTCCCCATCGCCATCCGACGGGATCTCTGATTCCGAGTTTCCTGCCCCGGTATAACGTGCACGCGCGTACGGATAAGGAGCTCCCGGTATTTGATCTTACGTAGCACTCGTTTTCCGCCTTCGCTCGCTCGCTCGATCGGCCGAAGATAAATCTCGATACGATTGCGAGATATTCCATCGTTTCACCACGCTGGGATAAGCTACGGTTAGACGAGGCAGGTAGATTTTGATATCTTTAAATCGAACCTTGAACTTTGCATAGAATAAATGCTGTTTGTTGTACATTATGGGGCGTTGTTGGTCTTTAATATAATGACGAAGGAGCGAGAGAATATTGTGTACTTTAAGAAATATCGCATCGTTTTATCGCGGTAGGGTGAGATATGGTAATTTAACCAGTTAGCTGTTGCGACCACTTTGAAAATTTTGAACAGCGCGTACCTAAAGTGTGTCGGGAAAAAGCAAGCAACGACGAGTACACTCGTTAAACACAGAGTATATGAGGCTGTTATAAGATAGAATTAAGCTGTAGCGAAGTGACTGTTTAGTTTTTTAATTTTACTACTGACATGTTATAACACAAAATATTTCCTTTTCTTCGTGACGAGTATACTCGTCAAAACAGCTAGCTGGTTAAGTTAGCTGAACTTCGATATACTTTGTTGAAATATCCTGTCTAGCACTTTTTCCATCAATTTCATGTGTTTTTTTTATCTTAAATAATGATATATTAAACTGTTACAAAATAATAACCAAATATCTTAAATTGAACGATATTCTGGTACTCTTTTGTTTACCTGTAAAAGGAAAAACATGGACGAGAGTCATCTTTCTTAGGAACCCTTCAAGTGCAAAGCAAATTGCTTGAATTATTTTTTAATTATTTCAAATATCCTACTGACACAAATAACCTTATCTTAGCCTATACTTCTATGGCTCAATCGAGTTTTAATCGCCTTCCACCGTTAGGTCGGGTAATTTCCAATCGCATCCTTTAAATACTCGGATAAATTTCACTGCCGATGAAAAAGGAAAATTTCTCCCATGGCGTATCTTTACGGTCTAGCGTGCGTGTTCGTCGACAGTTTCTCTTCTTCTTGGTCACGGTCTGACGCTTCTAATCGTCGCTGAATGAAGTTAACGCGTTCTCTCAGGATCTTCAACGGCTCGAAACCGCAAGATTCGCTCGAGTATCGAGTCCCTTAAAACGTTCGCTCCCGCTTCGCTGTAAAATACGATCAACAAAATATCTAATTGCTCGGTGGAAACGGCGCTGAAAGTACGCGTGACGTTCCACCGATGTTTCCCGGCAACGAAGCGTGGCGATTTTTCTTTAGCACGTATTTCTGGCACCGGGGTGCATCCACCCTTTGGACATGTTTGCGATGCAAGACGACCGACATCGGCGTCTTTGCACCGCGTCATGGACGAACGAGTGCGGTCGCGATGGGCGTGGTGGCCCGCAGTCAGAGAACCGTGACGCATCGAGCACACGCTATTCACGCGCACGCACGCACGCGTACACACGAGCACGGGCACGAGCATGACACGGGACACGTTTTATATATACGCATCTGTGGCGCGTGCGTCCACTTCGCGTTCGTTCGTTGCTTTTCCAAGATCGTACACGGTGTACGCCTAAATTCGTGTATATTCGTGATATAATCGAAGTGAGAAGGATTCTTCGACTTAAAATTTGAATGGAAATCGAATTAAATCGAAGTTAAATGAAAATCGAATTGTACGAAGAATAAAGTCGCGCTGGGAGCTCTGATCGCGAGAAAATCGAATTTAAAGACTTGTCAGAGTTATGCGCTGGGTTGTCAATGGTTGTAGATGATCTTAGAATAACCGAAAATATAAGAAGATATGAGAGCTAAGTCCTCCGAAAAGTTTCTTTCGTTTTATAAGGAAATATTGGATGCACAACATTTTCCGTTTTATATTATTTTATCGAATTACCGTATGACCCATTTTGTTCTATCAAAATAAAGATCACAACGTTCGACAGATTAGCTTTCATGTTGGAAAAGACGCGTCTGTAAAAGAAAGACACTTTTCGGACAACCTAATACTTCAGTATCTCTTTAAGTGTACGAACAGTTTAAACGAATTGATTTGTGCCAATTTCACGATTTCACGTGTATATTTCCAACATTTGACGCTCTTTTTTTAAATCGGAATACGCACTACGAAATATGTATTTACATGGAACCATGAAATCTGGTCATAATGTCACTATATGCTGCGGGTTTAAGTCCACATTGTGCAATACGATCTTTGTCAGACGGATAGAAGTTTCCGAAAAATTGCAGTTAATCTGCATCCCTCAGGCGAGAAAAGGAAGTCTCTTGACGCGTACTCAGGTTAGACACGGACAATTAGAGGTAGTTTGTCGAGGCGATCCTGTGGAAGCTACACGCGTACCAAAGTAATTCGCGATCCGAGTGAGCTCGATGACCGGTGATTTGCACTCAACCTTGGCAATTCTCTTTTAAAATCGCCGAGTGATGATGACGCGTGACGAACTTAATAAATTCAGTCGTTGTCAGGGCAAAAAGCGTCATTACCGATCGCGCGTAAATCCTTGGACGCATTAAAGATAAAACAGCGAGATTTGCCAGATTTTTGGTCATCTCGTGGACATTTTCTCTGTAGAAGGGAACGTTTCTCTGATAACGATGCTTCTTCGCGTTACTTCCATATGCGTATCGCCGTGATCGTCTCTGGACGTGTTTGTAGTAATTGTCCCACTGACACGAAAAGCAATTTCTGTAGTAACGGTATAAGAACGTAGTGTCGATTCGTTCGTTTCGTGACGTAAGCTCGTTAGTGAGTCCCTAACGTGCATGCCCCACTAGTGGCAGAATAATTATGGAAAATTATCGTCCCACGCTGGACTGGAGATGCTCGTGAGGCATGAAAAAAAAAAATACCAGCTATCGTAAATCACGTAAATCGCTGCATCAAAGGAATACCACAACCCTCCTCAAATTAAACGAATAAATCCGTTACTTCTGCTTGGGAATCTGCTTGGAGTACAATTTTATTTCGACGACTTTTTAGGAAAAAATTCCAATCCTATGTACCGTCGTACCCACTCGCTTAGGTTAAGCGAAAACGCTTTATTCGAAACTGTTACTCGCGATCCTGCATATCCGGTTCGAAAAGCCATGAAAAACCAAGAACCCACGCAGCGAAGTACGCGAGAATCGAGATCTTTATCGAACGAACGTCTCGACGACCGTACAAGCCCACGTTGTACCATCGAAGACTCTTCTCTTCAACTATGACTCGACTTGCGTGGAACACGCGTGCCTATTCAACTTACACAGGTGCTTTCGACCCGTCAAGCGCCTGTAAATCTTTCGACACACCTTGTTTCGTAAATTAGTCTATAGAAATCCCAGTTCCTTTTTAGATATTAAAAACACTGGGTTCTTAATCTTCGTGCACATCAATTCTTTATCTAATTATTTGCTTGATTCGAAATATTTCTTCGAACTTCTACTCTCATCCTCTTCTAATCAAGTCATTTAATTTCAAATGGTACAAACCACTTGAACTTGACCACTTGAAGCTTCATGGTCCGAAAGCGTACTGACATTTACAATGTTGAAAATCGCGAATTTCTTCCCGTTTTGTCCAAAGACGAAGGTTTTTCTTCTCGTTTACCGTCGTTGATGGTCGATCTTTAAAAGGGTGTTCGACACCCGCGGAGTCCAGCGACGTACCACTCCCAGGGTTGACTGGGTTCGGTGTCAGTCGTAAGTAATGACAATGCGATGACTGGCTGAGCGCTAAACACCTGCATTCACCACCTTATCTCGCGGATCCCGCTGTTAGGACAGGTTTTCGCTATCGTTAGCCGTCCTCGATGATAGTCGGTGTTCGTCCGGGACCATCGCTTTGGGTGGTCTCCCGGTCAATGGTACGCAACTTTGACGCGTCTCACGCGTCCTCCTCTGCCATTGTAAACGACGTGTCTCACTGTCGACCAAGCTTACGACTCATCCCACGTTGAACGAACCGAAATTCGAATCCTGCTTCTTTCTTCCTTTTTCCCTCAACTTCGAGTGATCGCTTCTTCGATCGTTACTCGTCGGACAGTCATCTACAACAACGTAGCGCAATTCTAACTGGAATTTAATCGAGATTTTTTTTTAGAAGATCTTGAAAACTAAGGCACGCAGTTGTAGCAGTTGTACCTATCTATTAAAACTAAAACTCGATTTAATTTAAACCGAATTTTAGTTGCTGCCTTATTAAACGAACTTCTGGAATATTAATTAGCCTTCCTTATCCGAACGTGAACTCCTATTAGGTTTCTACTCTTATTAGCATATGAAACGTGGTTTCATTGGAGTTTGAATTTGTCAATATTATTTTTACGATTCAGCTTCGTCCTATCGTTAATTATCAAGCATATCGAAAAAGATTATAAATCGGTATATTCGACGTTAAGAAGATTTAGACTTATGGTGACATTAATCCACGACCAGAATATTCGCGCGATTTCCTTACGCGAACGCAGCTTTGGGAAGAGGTAAGGTAATTTTGGTAACGTGAAATTTGCATTTAGGAAAGGTTAGCACTTTCTTAATGCGCAAATTATCTCAAAACGATGTATGAATAAGGAAATTACAACAGCTTCGTTCTAAAACTTTTTGAATCTACGATATTTTGGAGAAATTACGAGCAATAAAAATTTTATTATATAAAACGACATTTTACATGCACCGATCTAATATTATATGAAACGAAACATCACTCCATCAATCATCATCCAGAATCATCGAGCTCCTACCATATGAATTCTAGTTACGCTAAATTCTAGCGAATTGTTTCTCGGTTCTGATAAATCAACTTTTGTCGTATAAGAAACAATTGCAGAAATTGTCAAGCTGGACGATACGTTCCAAAGCCATCGAAATCGGCGAAGTGTACCTTATTCCGAATAATTGCTGCTTCTTCTTTCACTCGATTTTGGATTCGCGGCAGGAAAACTAATTGAGACAATTCGTCCTTAGGCTGATGCAAAAGGGAGGGAACCAGGTTCTCGAGGTACCCTCTCGTATTTACGACGTTCAGCCAAAAGTTTGGAGACCCTCGAAAGGCTCCGCTTTAATAGCGACACGTTTTCGCGAAAACGGAAGTAATTAACGGTGTTCCTTCGTTGAAGCGTCCCCTGTCGCGGGATTGACGATCGATATCAGCGACGATTCTGAATTCCGGCTCTCCCTTGTCGTCCCCCATGACGACGACACGCACACCTTCATCTTATTGATCTGACATCTACGTCCGTGTTAATTATACCGCGCGTTATCGTTCGGCCGATATCGTTGCTCTAGAAACAATTTGTTAGAGGACAATATTATACTTTTAAATTATATGTAGGAAGCACGCCGTCTCGATGTTACTAAGGAAGCCGTGCATGCAAGAAAAATTGCAACAAAATCTTGTCCCTTTATCATGGGAATTTTATAAAAGATGTCTTTTCGAGTTGTGTCGTTCATTTTTCGATTATTACCATTACCATTGATCAACTCGTTAATCATCGATCTTGTTTTTAACATTAAGATTATTAGAAGGAATTCCAGCAATTCGTTGAATATTTCTTACACATACTCTACGCGCTTTTACGTTTCCAAATTTTTGATAAATTCACAAAAATCCTCCACCGAGCAAATTTTTGCTCGTCGTTAAACCGAGAAAGCGTATGGAAATTCATATTTTCGTGGTAAAACGCTGCTGAGTCTATGGAAGAAATGGAATCTATAGAGAAATTCGTCCCTCTTACATCACGTCGAATACTTTACTATGCACGCTTTGTTTATTTTCGCGTGTTATATATTTCATACATCTGTGCACCTTTACATTTCCCATAAATACATAAATGTCCGTAAAGTATACGTCGTCAATTACGAAGGAACTACGACGAAATAATTCACTCGTATCGATGAAATTTGACGAGCAAAGATACGTTCACCTTGCGTTTCCTTGGTTAATTGAGAGTTTTTAAATGGAGGAACGTCACTACGTAAGATTTAATGGCGTCAGTTTTTGGAGAATCGACGCGTGCGAACGTCGCAGGTGCAGTCGATTCGGCAAGCAAATGGTACGTACGTACGTACGTAGCCGCAGGGACGACGACCATCGTCCGAGTTCACTTCCTGGGCCCGTTGAATATTTATCGACGTTCGTCTTGTTTGTAGTTCGTCGTGGCTTGCTTGAATTTAAATATCGTAGCTTTCCCCGTGTGTGCGAGTCTCCTTCTTCGCCTCCATTTTTCCTCGACTGGTACTCGCCAGCTAGTATTATTTATAGGCACGGCGTGCGTGTGCCGTTCGCCAAGAAACGTTCCGGCTCTCTTCTAGTAAAAGAAAAATCGCGAAAACATCGTGTGCCTGAATAACAAGCTGACAAGTCCAGCTATGTTTAGAAATCTCTCGGTGCAATGTAACGTATCGTCGGTGCACGTGACTTATAATACATACGTCGTCTGTATTTATTTGCGATCGAGCGTAATACATACAACGCAAATGAAACCATCGCGACGTCGATAAATTCGAATTTTTATTTCATTGCTTTCTATCACATCCGCTGTTTCGTATTCTCGTAAAGTGAGAAAAGATTTGATCGCTTGAGCCACCTCAGGAGATATCCCGATAAATTTATTTCTGCAGAACCGAACGACATTTTAAACAAATAGGATCCTTCCGAATTGAATTACTCGATTATCCAATTCGACTAACCAATCGTGAAATCACTGGATATTGCCAAAGGACATTATCGTAAATCGCCGTAAAATCTGCACGTACTTAGCAAACTCGATACGAACGTTTCAACAATTTCGTCGACGTTTTCCTCGCTTTTCGAGGGTCATGGAAATCATTTACCGTAAAAGCACCGCCGCATCGACCCTCCGTCCTGAAAGCTCTTGAACAAAGCTCCGAAACCTCTTCCAGAAACGCTGCCCTTTAAACCGGCGAGGAAGCGCTTGGTCCTTTAACGACTAAAATTCCAACGGCAGGAATTGGTTCACTGACGCATCCGTTTTCTACTCTTGGAGGAATAACGAGATAGAACATGGTCGCGTAAACCGCGGAATTATTGCGCGGAATTTATCCCGGGAGGAGCGTTGGCGCGGCGCACCAGCTAAAAATTTACCGCGCGCAGACTACCCTTGGCGCAGTTTCGCTTCTACCTTCCCCCAGCTGGGTAACGAGACGAGACGAGTCGGGACGCAGGAGCTCGAGAAAGGCATCGTGAATCGAGGCAAAGGCAAGGGTACACGCAACGGAGTTTCTTCTCCCGCGGGAAGGCGTGGTCGGGAGACGCGCGACGTCCATTTGTCTCGTGCGCCTCCCGCACCAGGAACGCCCTCGCATCCCACGGGCATCGATCACGTCTTCCTCTTACCAGCCGCATCGTACCGCGCCTGTGTACACTTTACGCGCACCTACCTTCCTACGTGTACGTACACGTACGAGTACTAGAACGTTCGCCACCCCTCTCGGTCCCGCTTCCCTCTCCTGCACAACGAGAGACCCCGACACATTCTGCCCTTCCATCCATTCGTCCGTCCACGACCGAGGAACCCAGCTTTCGCTACACTTTGCTCGGGATTTGCAGAGAAAAATACCGTGAAGCGATCTTACTTGAACCACTGCCGGCTCGATATCCCCGTTAAGCGTTTTAGCTTTCGAGCGAGTAACAGACGATTCTTCGGTCAACTTATTTTCATTTTTTAGCTACCAACGTTACTCTGGCGCAACGCTAATTTTAAGGATAAAGTGTAGAGAGAAAAGGAAGGATATATGAAAGTCAGGCTTTTGGTGTTTTCGAGCACTGGAATTTTTTCATTCATTTTACTTTGACGATTTTACGTTTAACACTTTGCACTCCTATGTCGAGCGTAACTCGACATCAGTTTTTATCTCAGCAGCTCTTTTGTCGAGTCCCACATTCTTTCAGTCTCAGCTTTTTTTTATGAAACGTGCGAAAGAAAACCAGGATTGTATCCTGGAAATTGTTTCAAGATATATCATACACTTAAAACTTACAAAATACGACAATAGTGTGAATAAAACTGATATTTGGTTGGATTTGTTTCTTCCTTTATTTATTTAAATTGTCTTATTTTGTAGTTAAAATAAATTTTAAATAGTGTTATTTTGTAGTTAACGTAAATTTTAAACAAAACACTTAAAAGCGTTGGCAGCTGCTGGTAATGAAATTAAAATAAAATTCGGAGTGCAAAGAGTTAACACGTTGCTTAACGACTAGTAATATTATCGAGTGCGTTGAGTTATATTTGTTTAAGTTACTATTGAAATTAATGTCTACTTAAAATTAGTAATAAGACAAATGTTTGCATTTCCTTCAGAATACTAATTTAACGTAATTTCTGTTTCAGCCGGTGAGTAAATCAACCTTGCCACAGCCTGTGTCGTTGCCAGTATGTATAGGTTTTAAAATATCTCTCTATTAATACGGAATCAAGTTAGATTTCGATCGATAATATAAACACGCGGGAGATTATCGTTCGCAATTACTTCTTGTCACGCCAATTAGTAGACTCGTTGATCGTTGATCGCGTTTCCGGCGTGCAAGGTACGAAAACTATGGTACTCAGGTATGCAAAACGTCGGCACATATTTATACATACGTGCCGGCCCGTGAATATTCATGCCTGTACGAATGATATAGCATGGTTCGCCGGTTAAGCGCCATCGCGAGCCACTCGAACGAGACCCAGCGAAATTGCGTTATCGCAGAAATCGCAACGCATCCGGGAAGATACACGACGAGTTCGTCTAAGAAAAAAAAAAGAAATACGCGATACAAAGTAGAATTGACGAATTGACGGAGAAAGAGAAAGAGAGGGGAAAAAAATTGAGAAGGGTTGAGAAGGGTTAAACCCGTGGATCAATCGTTTCCAACACGAAGCGTCGCGTTGTCTTTTTTTTTTTTCACCGTTCACGACGAGAAAGATTTCCCGGGAACTACTTTCAACCTGACCACTGATTTGTCCACGTAAAATATTCAACGACGCGTCTTATGCAGACTCCTTAGCGTCGAGTCGAAGAATTCTACAGAGGAACGCGTTGGAAAATTGTCTCGCACGCAATATTTCGCGGAAATACTTACAACATAATTACAGCCGCGAGCGATGCAGGATGTCGCAGTTTGCGATTGCGTGCGAACCACGCGGCTCTTCAGCTTTTTGCGGAACTCGTCGAACAAACCAAATTCTATTCGTCCTCTCGTAAAACGCAATCCACGTTAAGTGATCGAATATCAATCGTTTCATCGAATGAGCGATCGAAAATCAATTATTTTCTTGGTGTCGTTAGATGCTTCCAAATGAAATATTGCGACAAGTAGACACTAAATAATCTCAACTTTCCTCTAAATATTACTTTAAACGTTATATGCATTCTGGACACTTGTGTACTTTTTAACTTGCCGTAAGTGTATAAAAATACGCAATTCAATAATAAGACTTGGTCATTGGATGGACTTATAATCACATTGGCAGTCCTCTGTTACCTCGACGAATTAATCTCAGCGTTTGTTCACGATACTTTGGTCTTCCAGGTTAACATCTTCGCGAACGATCTCCGATTTTATATGATTCCGGTATATGCAACTACGCAAACAGTATCTCCGAACGAGTCGATCTCTTCTCCGGATATTACCATAAATTAAATCGATCGGCATTGATAATGTAACTTCCTTCGTCCATCTTCTTCCTTATGTATTTATATTCTTTTTTATTTTCTCTTCTTCGTCGTACGTTTCTTATTCATCGTTGCAACTCCTTTGCTTCCTTGTACCCGCACAGAGCTTGCGCCTGTGATTTGCCGAATAAACGAATAGATCTTCAGATTTCTGAAAAGTCTGGCGGAAAGAAGCAGAAGAGAGCGTATCGAGAAGAAACTGGATCTCGTAGCGCGACCTCGATTTGGTCGATCGACTCGCGATTTCGGTAATCGAACGACGACGATTAACAATCGCACGGTCACGCATGCCTACACGCACGAAATTTATGCGTCGGTATTTTTCTCTCTTTCCTCGTCGCACACGCGTCAAGTCCGCGCCGGCAAAGCATGGACGGGATGTTGCATATGCATGCCCCGATTGATATGAATGCATCGCTGCATACTAAA
Source organism: Bombus bifarius (assembly GCF_011952205.1). NCBI lineage: Eukaryota > Metazoa > Arthropoda > Insecta > Hymenoptera > Apidae > Bombus > Bombus bifarius. Next base: position 1,967,950 of record NW_022885586.1, on the reverse strand, counting down.
CGGCCTCGCTGCTATCTGATCCCATTTTCCTTTCGGCTGCGAAAGGTCTCTGCTCGGTCGTCGGTTCGATCGCGACGCTCCGAGCCGCCTTCCACGCGGAAACGCACCGTGCGAATCTCTAATTATCGCTCATTCCCTCGTTCATTAACGCCCCGTTATTACCACGACCACAGTGTGCGACGTACCTCCGAACAAAAGTCGATTTCCAAGTTTTGGATCGCGTTGCTGGCACCGATGGCCGATCAAGATGGAATTTGGTGAACATCCTGGGTACAGGTAATGGTAAAACGTACACAGCTTCGTTTACAAGTGTCGGAACACGTCTTGCTGTCGTAATAATTGTCTCGAATTACGAAAGAAACGAGTAACCGATCGTAATCCCACATTCGTAGAGAATAAAAACGAAGAATAAAAATCATCGTTCGTAAGATTTATCAGAGGAGCATGACGAATTAACGAACGATTAGTCGAAGCGGAAATTTCGCAACGCAGATCCACCGCTGCTGCCAATAATACTTGGAAAATTTGATCCGGATCGGCAACCGATACCTTTCGGAAGCGGAGCCAAAGTTCTTTTCTGGCGTCGAACTTTCTTCGCTTTCCATCTCGGCCGGTCTCTAATTTCGAAATATCGTTATCGACCGACGAAAGGCGCGTAGATCGAACTGGAAATAGAGCCGAGAGGGCGGCCATTATGGATATATTGGTCGGCCGAGCGAACCGCCGATTTTATCTGCGGAATTTCGAGGTCCGTCCCGAGCTGCGTGGGAGGATAATGTTTCCCCTTCTCGCGCCTTTCGCTTTTTACCTCCTCCCTGCAGCTTGTCTCGTTTCTTTTTCTACTTTTTTCCCCTCTTCTCTGTGTTCTTCGTCTTCCGTGCTATCTCCCCGGCTCGTAAACCGGACGATCTTGCATGTACCACTGACGTCACGAGTCTCTCTCTCTCTCCCGCCATTCTTCTTTCACCGACTCGCGGTCTATCGGCATCGACCTCCGGGCAGATTCGCTTAAACGCCGCTATTAGTCGAATAGACTCTTATCGTAATACGTTAAATCGTCGGGACTCGTTCTTGCTCTCGAGAACATTCCCCTTTTTCTCGTCCCGTATCGATTGCGTAAAGAGGATTTCGCGACAGGTTATATACACGTAGGGAAGAAGACGAGCAAACGAATCGGCAACGAGTTAAAAACGGCAGCTGTATCAGCCAATAACGTTTAAGGATGGATCGTGATCGGTGGAAACAGCTGCGTCCTAGCAGCCTCCTTATCGATTGACCATCGACGATAACGACGAGCTCCGATCCCGATGCCAGCTCGTACGACACTCGCTAACAGCATCGTGCCTCGTGTAATTCACCGGCTAGACGACCGGAGAACACCTTTTTGCTCGAGCCAACGATATTACGACTCGTTCGTATCTGGTCTGTTGGTTGCACGCATAGTGCTCGCATCGGCCAACCTCGGCGCATTCACCCTCCGCCGCTTTTATCGTATCTAATTATCGAAGGAATTATCCGATATCATTGTCGAATCACACGCAGCTAACCCTTATTGCGATTATAATTATCTGTGACCATTTCTTCTCGATTATGGTCTCTATCCGTGTGTCTATCCGCGCTCTTTTTTATCTCTGCTTTTGCCACGCTGGTTTTATCGTATTCGGCTGGCATTCCGTGTTCTCGAGCAATTGGCAGTTTGACTGGCGATGAAACCGCGGCGGAAATCGTCTTCACACAGTGACACGTTGAGTGATTGATAACGTACATCCGTGAGATCGATAATTGAGATGCTAAAGCAGCCGAGCCACGCCGGCCACTTTATCCAAGCCGCATCTCGTACGGTTATAGAAGCTATAGGAGTTAATGGGCAGGCATATCTATCGAGAAGATCGATACCTAATTGGGTCGACTCTCGCGGGAATGTAACTGCCATGTACTTTCACGTATCGGCTCTAATTATCGTGGAAATTGAGCGGTATCATTGACACGTACGATACGCTCGCCCCGATATTCCTACGGTTATGATGGTAATTGTGGTTTTCCACGGTAGGTGTTGAGTCCGATCTTTGGATCGTTGACGTTGAAAGAAAAGTAACTTGTTATGGGGGTTAATTACGAACGTGTGGTATTTAAGCTACATGATGGCTTTCGACATATCTTGACGCGCATCTCGCTTCTCATGGCACGCACTTCGATACACACGCCATCTCAGAGTCGACAAACTATCGTCGATTGTGTTTATACTGCATTTATTATATTCTTAAAGATATATTCATCGTGCAAGGACTCGGAACCCGATATTACGTAAAATTATCGTATTGAAGTAAACGTTAATACGATATCCGAGTATCAGAGTATATGAGAATGATTATTAATTAGAACTAATTAGAAATTTAATCAGGAAGATCGGTAATTTCATTTATGTGATTATACAAATTGTAGGATCATAGGATCGGAAAAGCCTAAGGTGGCGCTTGTCAATGCCGAGTATCGAAGTATTTCCCTTCGTCAACGAACGTACGCGATTTTGTTCTTAGACTGAAACCTAACGTTGAAAAGTCCGCCTCTGACGTATAATTTCGTGGGCCGTTCAAACGTCGAAACTCATGCTGGTGCCACGAGGGAGATATATGACTGAGCACCCTCGTCACTGAAAAAAATCTTGCGCTAGACTCGGCCGTCCGAGACTCGAAAGAGTTTTCGGCCCTTGGGGCCAGACGCGATCGTCTCGCGTGCACCATAATAGGCAACTTCGACGAGGTGTTATTAAAGTATCTTTTAATTGTTCCTTCATTCTGCACGTGGGAACCGGCCGAGACAGTCTGAAAATCGTTTCTTTACGTCGGACCGTCAGACCGTCTCGTTGCATACAGTTCGCAGTTTCACGAATGCAAGCTCCAATTAGATATTTGTTTCGAGGAACAAAAAGATGCTTGAAACGATCACGCCATCGAACGATTTCGAATGTATCGCGTATAGTTACTATACATTGTATCTGGCGAAAGATCGACGAATCTCGGCAGCTTTGGGAGCAAGGAACGAGAAAGAAAAGACAGCGAGGAATCGAGCGGAGAATGAATGGACTTGGTAACGTTATACGTGGACCGGTAATTATGACTCCTCTAATCACCGACAATTACCGCAGTTACCGGCCTCGCGGCGTTATCTCGACCGGTCCATCTCCGGCTCGCCGTTTCGCTCTCGAGACGAGGAAGAGGAACGAGCGAACGAAGAAAAACGAAGAGAACGCGGTACAGTTCGGTTGCTGTGCAGTCCATCATGGAAAGAGAGAAAATATTTGAAAAATGCCTATTATTCACCACAATTGCCGGTAATTAATAACGATTACTGGTAAACGTGCTCCTAAAATCATTCGTCATATTCGTCGTCGTTGCAACCAATTTATGACAGTTTGTCATTTTCTCGGTTGAGTAATTGACATTCAAATTGGATCCATTAATTGTACAAATAGAAATGAAAATGCATACCTACATGGAGGATATCGGGGGAAAAAGGAGATAAAGAATTGATAAAATAGGAAACAAAAGATTCGATGAATTACCCTTTCTTATTTCCGTGACCGGTAATTAGTTAGGAGCCGTGGAGGGGACGAAGTGGAAAGGAAACGAGACTTTCTTCTGAAACAAAGTCTACGACCAACCGATAATGAAAGCGCTTTAATCTACGTTTTATCGATTACTTGCTCAATCTATGAAAAAGTGGTCGAGTCTTTCCTCGATTAGCAAGCTATACTTTAGTCAGGGATAATTTCTTTTTCGAATAATTAACAGATGGTGAATAATGAATCGACATTTACGACGACATTTTACAAGTTAAAAATGCAGAATTACAAGCAACGAGCTGATTAGAAAACCATTTTATTACTTCGTAAGTGAATTTCACTGATCCGATTACACTACTTGATAGAGATATCTATGCATAAACCTCAATTTATTATAATAATAAACGCAAGACGATCGAGATGTTGTAACATTTCTGAACGCGGTTATATCATCTTCCCGGCAAATCGTACAACTGAAAAATTTCCGGGAAAACGTTCTCGCAATCAGAATTCCCTTTCAATAGTCTGATTTTCTCGATGACCGATCGCGCTTCGAAAAGCCTCTACTGGAAGTAACGCGATTGAATTCGTGTACGATAGCTCGAGGGCTTTTACCCACGATGGCTATCCATAATCCTGTAACGCGATCGTTCCCATAGAAAAGTGTTCGTTCGTTTGGAAACATTGCTGTCATCGAGCTCTCGTTACCAGTCTCGTAACATAAGCTTTAAAATTCTCGATCGGCGTATTACCAAAGATTTCGACGAACTTTTTACAAAGACAATTGATCGAGGAGATAATAAGCAGCGTTTGGTATTATAATTATTGCGTGTTAATTAGACCTACCGTCAAAATTGTTATATCTTCTCTGATAACATATGCTTCGAAATTCTTATTCGACGTATTATCAAATCCTCCGTGAAATTTTCTATAAGTAAATTGATCAAAGATGCAACAGACAATCTTTGGCAATGGACGACTCGATGGTTAATTAGACTCGCTGTCAAGATCTTTATATTTTCAAGAATAACGTATGCTTCAATATTCCCGATCGATGTATCACCAAAGATTTCGAGGGGCTTTTTGTAAATAAATTGATCAAGAAAACGATAGAGATTCTCTGCTAACGAAAGACTCGATGGCACGTTAATTAGACGCGCTGTCAAGATCGTTATATTTTCGCGAATAACGTACGCTTCAATATTCCCGATCGATGTATCACCAAAGATTTCGAGGGGCTTTTTGTAAATAAATTGATCAAGAAAACGATAGAGATTATCTGCTAACGAAAGACTCGATGGCACGTTAATTAGACGCGCTGACAAGATCGTTATATTTTCGCGAATAGCGTACGCTTTAATATTCCCGATCGATGTATCACCAAAGATTTCGAGGAGCTTTTTTGTAAATAAGTTGATCAAGGAAAGAATAGAGAGTCTCTGTTGGCGAAAGACTCGATGGCATGTTAATTAGACGCGCTGTCAAAATTGTTATATTTTCGCCAGTCATTGCGCCTCACGCAGCAGCGTTACATCGGTCGAGGAGATATCAGATCGCCACGCTCCGATGTCGGCTATGTAATTCGCTCGGGCGTGCAGGCCCGTCTGGTTTCGAGCAAGAAGAAGGGCGCAGGGGGACACGGGGATATTCAAATGCCGCCACTCTTGTATGGAAATACGCGAGATGTAAAGATGACGGTAAGATACGCGAGTCCCGTCGCGGAGATATTACCAGCTGCTAACGCGTCGACTAAATCACCGACCATAATACGATAGCCGACGGAGTTCACCACTTTCGCCTTGCCGACCACTTAACCTCGTGCGTATTAATTCCTATAATAGTCTCCGTAAACACACGTTTTAATGAAAATCTTCCTCGAGTTCATTAGAATTGGCCGGTTTCGCGTGATTTTCACGCCTTTCGTTTCACGCTCGTCTGTCGTTGCGGTTGGCGATGAGATCAAAGTCAATACGAGGGGGGAAAACACGATAAATCACATTTTCTACCTTTTATAGGCAGGCATTACAATCGTGTGATACAGTAGCAGCAGCAGTTTCAAAATTATCTTTTTATTCTCTTTCGGGATCTGATTATTGTTATTCGATATCACGTGAAAATTGGAAAGATTATTCTTTGGAATTTTACAAATAATATCGCAATGATACGAAATATCTCGTAGAATGCTCGCAGAGTTTCGAAGCTATTCAACAAACGTTCAGGCATACAGTCTATTTAAAACTATCGTTTCTTTTTCTCGAGATGCTTATAGAAGATTTATAGAATCCGATCAATCGATCTATAAACCTTCTTTTGCTCTAACTAGTCACAAGTTATAACGAGTTTCAAGTATCAACATCAGGTAGCTTTACGCGTGGCCGTTCTTTGTTCTCCCTTTTTCGCTTAAATTATCCAGATCTGGTAATTTTTCTTCTTCTATTCCCCGAACCCTGACATCGTCTAGCGAAAAAAGAAGTATTCGAGCTCGACTGAATCTCGACGAGCCCGTAACGAAACCACGACGTTGATTATAAAACCATCGCACAATATGGTCTTGATGAAGCCGGCTTTTCCCGCAGTCGTTCATGTGAGCTCGTTCCACGAACACCCTTACCCCTATTCAGCGTATAGCTACGCGGACGCGTGAGTTATTTCTGTTGGCCCCCTTTTCCTTGCCGTTGACGGCGACCAGCATCGGGATAGCGTGGTTGTATATAGATGTCGCCGCTGATGACAGAGCAAAGGCAATAATTATTGCAGTGCGCGAATCGCGATTACAGGGCAGCTGGTTGGCTCGCACGAGCAGAGTCGATCCGGGCTCGACGCGACGCGATGTAGCGACTCGTTTCATTCAGCGACATCGGTGCATCCAAGCATCGCGGATGCTAGATAGACTGTGCGATCCACCTACGTACACATATCGACGGAAACTGTGCACGAAAGCGCCCACGTATACCGTCATTTGCACGTCGATATCGATGTTTATGTATCGATATATCTTGACCTGTCTGGAAGTCGATTCCCCTAGAGCGTACCGCGTCTCTCCTTGGCGTCGTCGTTACTTTCGCTTCTCCTTCCCCGTAGCCATAAATTTGCCAGTCGTATAAAACGTTTCGGAGAGTTCCTTAGAGGATCCGGACTTTTCCCGTGGACACGAACAGGGACGCGATCTACGCGTCGAATCGCGTTCATGCATTACACTTTTGCAATCGTGGCCAGCCTTTCTGTCCTTTCGTCGACAGTCGACCTACTATATGTGTAGCCACTAGATTGTCCTAAAAGTTTCTTTCGTTTCATAAGGTGATAATAGACGAAAAACAATTTCTGTTTTATATTATTTTATCGAATTAGGTGCGATCCATTTTGTTCTACTTCTATTATTATGTTCGTGTTCGATAAACTAATATAAAACAGAAAACATTGTGCGTCTATTATTCCCTTACAAAACGAAAGAAACTTTTCGGACAACCTAATACAACGAGGGACCAAAATATTCGAATAGTCGATGCGTTGGAATAAAAGGAACGATATTTTCAAGTATATGTGACTGTGTATCGTATGAAACGCTTACGATAATAAATGTACATGTAATAAATGTATAAGCAAATACAAGTATATATACAGATATAAGTAAATATACAAGCAAATTAATTAATTATATTACTTTGCAATTTATAGCAGGACAGGATTCGCGTTATGATGACACTTTATCGATATATAAATAATGAAATAATATAAGTAACCTCGGTTCATTAACATTTATTACTATAAGCGCCGGTATGTACGATTACATCGTTTGAATACATTTAATAACGTAAAAACGTATAGTTGTTTTTATTTCTAGCCATAAGATTTATGTATCGGCGATCTTACCTTCGTTCGTCTTTTTTCTCCATTTTTGCAGCGAGCGAAGATAAAGATCGTGCGATTTGCTTGAAATCTGAAAAGCGCGCACAGCTCAAACTCTAAACAGGGCAAACTCGGTATCTAACACGATAATTATCGCACGCGCAACGCTATCGACAGAATAATTACCAGGGCATACAGTATAAATTCTGTAATGAGTGTAAACATCAATATTTATAACGCGGTTGCCAGCTCAATTTCCCACAATGTTATAACGAATACGATGAAGATACGTCGATAACCGACTTCTCCACTTTATTCCATTGCACGTAATTACGCTCTTACTCACCGACCATAAAATCCCGATCACGTGATCGTGTTGCGGACATCCGTTTTATATTTTCTTTTCTCTCTTTCCAACTCCCTCGGTCTTCGTTCTCCTCTCTCCATCTCACCATCTTTTTCTCCCGTTCTGCAAGCACAAGATCTGCCAAAGAAGGTTTTACACAGCCTTCCTTGGTATCAGGAAACCAACAAGATACGTACGCGTAAGGTGTTGCGAGAGATCACCGATCTCCCGTACCTTTCTCCATTGTCTCTACCTGAATCTTTAAAATTCTGCCGATTTTTCCATCTGTTTGTAAACGAGACGCGAAATTGGTATCGCGTTTCGTTTCGTTTCGTTTCGTAAGACCTAAATTTCATCTTCTCGATAGAAACAAGGAGAAAGGTAATGATCTATTAAACGACCGTTCGAAGGGTTTAGAACACAGACGATTGTCACCAATTTTTCCAACTTTATGGATAGCGATGCATTTTAGTAATAAGAAACGGCACTCACAAGATGACGTGGTCGGTATCGTGAACAACGATCTACCTCTTAATTGATCGTGGAATAAAAAAAATTAAGTGATTGTAGAAAAATAAACCTTATTGTAGATCCACAACTTCGTGCTTTAATTACGTGTAATTCTTCTGCCATGCAATTACAGACACAGTTATTACCTTTTCTATAATTGGATATTATAGTAGAGTCTCCATTATCAGAACTGCCATTAACGATTCGATCGATTATCGGAACATCGGTTAACTTCCGTCCAACGTTATAACGAGCATCGAGTATTTTATTTCATGGCGATAGATTTTTTACAGTATTTATTTCAAGCTACGAGCCAACTGAAGAAAAAGCTCTTTTACCGCCACGGTGATGATTAACGAATCAATGGAACAACAAAATCGTTCAATAAAACGATAATAAAAATCGATGGAAATTTCGAATACGGTTCTTTACAACAATACGAATATTTATAAAATAGTTGGAAATAAATCACCTGCTCTGGTCTAAAAACTAAGTTGCTCTGTTATCCGAAAAGTTTGATTATCCGAACAGCGTGCGTCATTAGTTGGCATAATCAAGATTCTACTATATTTACTTCAGAACGCTACAATGCTCGAATGTCATAACCAGTAGCGAAGTCAACGATAAGCGTCACGAAATCTAGAAATTTTTCTACGACGCAGGATCCCTGGAAACGAGGTTAGAAAAGATTCTCCGCGATCGTTCGACGACATGGTATTCGCGTTCCTGGCGCCGTGTCAGTCCACTCAGGCTCCATATTCTGTCGGACACGGCAGACACCTCGGCTAATTGTATAAATTATGTATGCGGCTTGGACCTTTGCCGACTCGTGTCGAGAAAATACCGTGTCTCGTGTTCTGCTCGTCGTCGGTGGTATTCTCGTGGCCGTGAACGACCAAGCCAGACGTTCGACGAGAAACCAAGGGGGAATGAATTCTCTGGAAGAAAGGGGATGTTGCGCAGGGGGTACCGATTTACGAGCTTGCGCATCCGCTTTGCGCGAGCATTATTGAGATTAACAGGCGTCCGTACGGTTGTTCTCTCTCTCTCTTTCTGTCTCTCACCACCGAAATGGTTTCTCAATCGTCGAGCAACTCGGAGCCAATCCGCTCGGAAAACTGAGCGAGAAAATGCAGACAGTTTCCTGAATCGTAGAATGACTTATCTAGACCACCCAGCACGGTGTAAATAAATTAAAATAAATTAGTTAGAATGATAAATTGTGAAATTGTATAATTATGTCTTGTCAACTTATCTTTAGGTAACATTGACTGCCGTTCGAACATACAAGTCGATCCGTTTCGATAAAATATCTATAATTATACCAAAGACGTGTGAACAATTTTCATCCAATCTGTTAAGTAGATCTTAATACATTGGAAAAAGTTGGAAGGAAATTATAGTTTTTCGTGCCATTGTAACACCACAGTGCGTAATACACGTTCTTCAATCAGATACTATCTTATTAATTGTTAAGGACATAGAATTCTACATAGCCACACACACACACACATACACACACACACACACACACACACACACACACACACACACACACACACAGAGGCATACTATTAAAATTATGTTGTTGTAAAAAATGCAACAAGAAATATTGATTCTTTCCTAATGTTTATCACCCCCTTAAAGAAGAAGCGGATCGGATGTTCTCGGCGAGAGAAATGCGAGCGTTATACGAAATACCGCGGATGTTAATAACCACGAGATAGAATCGCACGCACGCGTGTGTTCGTTGAAATTCACGACGCGAAATAATAACACGCGCGCGGCCACAACGAGGGAAATTTATCCTCGAATTACCAGCAGCAAATCTATTGACAGCCCCTGAACGGCGATCGAACACGAACGGTCGCAGTTGCCCTGGACAAAATATGAACCGCGCTACCGGCCGAAGTGGATGATTTATCATGGAACCGTGTGTAGCGGGAAAATGATACAAAATGATGCCGACGATTCTCCGTCTTTCTCTCGATTGGATTTTTTTTCTGTATCGAAGAGGAGCGATCGAGTATCGACGCGCGTCGCATACCTATAAGACTGTCGAACGTACGTGTCCAAGAAAAGACAGGACGCGACGCTCGCAAAACGCAGGAATCTGTTTTCCAGCGTAATATCTCCGTGATAAATCTGACGTCGGACTACAAATGAATTTAAATGACGCGTATTCGTATGCGCATTGTTAAATGGTCCGCGTAGTTGGAGAGACTGTAAGGCGCGCTTATTTTCGCCTATTCATCGGACGGGCTACGAGGTAGTACGATCTTGGATCACGTTACGGGCTTCGCTGGCCAGCCCTCTGGTATGGTTATTATCGAGATGACAAATAAAGCATTTTATACGCAACGCGATAATTCATCGCGGCCACGGTCATGGAATGTGGCGAGATGTTAAATCGATAAAGCGTTTCGCGGCGAAGAAAAGGAGCGGGCGAAAAGTACGGGCAGGGGGAAGGGAAAGAATTATGAGAGTTATTATCGAGTTCGTCGAACAGTGTTATTTGTCCAAGCCAAACTGCCGGATCTTGTACTTTCGGCTTTCTCGAGGAAAAGTACATTGTCGATGTTGCACGCGTGCTTATTTTAAGAATCTGTCGACCGTTGCGACCGATTAATATTTAACGTTTTCACGAGGTCAGTTTGTCGCATTTCTATCGAAGTAGATCTCCGTGCTTTATTTTGCTCGGGTAGTTTCATAGAAACGAACATTCGCTCGCGCTTTTATTAATCTACCCATTTTATACTCTCGATAAAAAGAAACGAGGCACAACACAATGACGTAGAATTTACGTATGAAACTATTCGCGATTACAATACGATGCTCTTAAGAAGTAAAGCTATGCACGTTGACTGTGAATCGAAGATTGATATTGTTGCGCTAAGAATCGTGGTAAGGTTCGAAAATTTCCCTGGTATATGATCGTTGTAACGAAGGAATCACAGAAAAGAAATGGAAGGTTCGTGCGGCGATAATCCATAACGGAGGCAGGTGGTTTCTTAGAAATCTCTATAAAATATGTGCTGCGCGCGTGTGTCGTACGCGCATTTACGTAAGCGTCGGACATGCGAAGAGGGAATTGCAAATCGGTGAACGAGGGGAGATTTACGGATCGCGTTTATGCAAACAATAATGCGCCTTGGCTATATAACCGGTCTGAACAGAGGTACGCCGGTGTTCGAGTCGGCTGGCAAAGGATATCGACGTACAAGAATTGGTGCTGTTAAAGCTCGAACGTCGGAGGTTAGGTCGTTCCCTCAATGATTCACCGGATAATGGAGACGAATGCGGCCATAACTCCTCGTCTTCGTGCAACGTGTGTACTGAAAAGCCACGCTGTTCCTTGCCTATTGGCCCGGTACCGTTTACCAGCGTCCGAGTTAACACGGTTTGCGATCACTTTGCTCTAACCTTTTCGTTATTTCTTATTTTCCACTCATGGACATGTTGCGCAATCCGAGCAGCCCGAGTACGGCAATACGAGACTCGTTTTCAGACAGCCACGTTCCTAAATTGCCACGAAACGAAGTGGCAAACGATAAAATTGGAGCGGTTAACAGGGTCGCGAAGTGGAGACCGAAGCACGCTGAATAATTGTCCGTTCTTGGCACGAGCGATGATGTTAATAGGCGCGAGTAACCGTGTGTATTCCGTGGCGTTTGCAGTTCGCACCTACATGCACGTACATAGTTCGAAGTTTCCCTTTCCACATGGAACTCGGTAATTACCGCGCGCGCTACGGTGTAATAACGAGTTACGCCCGGGACACCCGCTATTGGGTCGCGAGTAAATACTATAATAATATGACTAATGGCGCGTTATGAATTACAAACCGGATAATGAATAAAGTATATATACGCGTTCGCGCTTTCCCCCTCTCCCCCTCCTCCTCCTCCTCCTCCCCTGATCGTCCTTTTTCTTGTGCCCGTTTCAGCGGTATACCTGTTGCCCGTTATTGGCTTCCATTACGTGCACACACGTGGTTGCGTCTACTCGCGGGAACGCAGTGAAACCAAACAGTGGTGGGGGGTTGCAGAAAGGGATAAAAGGGGGATAAGAAGGAAACGAAAAAGGAACAGAGAAGAAGGAGAGTACAGAGAGACTTTCGTCGAATCGTTATCGAAGGTCTACCAGACAGACGAGAGGAACCGATCGCGGACTGGCCACGTTTACCAGGAGGATAATCGAGCGCAATTTCTTGCCTCTTTGCTTTGGAGCGGTTTCACACCTCGGTCGCTCTTTCTTCTTCCGTTCCGACGTTCCTTCTCGGTCGGCCGCAAACCTCATCGAGAGCTCGCGCGGCTTCGAGGTAAAAGGTTAACTTGATAACCACGCGGTAACCGCGGCCTAACCGCTGGCAAGCCCAGCCGGACCATAGCTCGGACCTCGGCCGCAAGTCGAACGCGAGCCAACACGTACGAGCAACTACCGTAAGAACCCTCTCTGTAAGCTACGTCGTGTTTCCCTTCGCTACTTAGAACCCGTGATTGCGGTCGCAACGACTTACCATGCCACTTTAAACGGCTGCATATTTCTCCATAATCGCACGGTCTGCGTCTTACCCGAGCAATCCTTGGCACGAGATATCACTTAGCTAGTCATCTGTGACGCGGTTCTCTGAAAATGAAAATTCGCGGAAACGAAATTTTGAGGATTTTGGTATTTGTAGAGAAGGTATCGTGGCTCCTGGTAGCTCGTTTCATCGTGAACTTTGTACAACGTATAATATCGATGATCCGTGTTCCAGCAGAAAGAGAATCTTCTTCGTCTGACTCGTACTTGAGAAACTCGTACTTGAGACTCGTACGATCGTTAAATAATACCGGAAATACAATTAGTTCGTTATAACACATAGTCGCAACGATGTTAAACAACAAAATAATCGTACATTTTCCCCCCATAAACTCGTGATTGAATCCGACATCCTGTCGAGAAGAAACGAGTACCCAGATACTTTCTAAACGACGTTGTACGTCTATTATTATAAGTTCACTCTTAGATACAGAATATTGTACGAAACATCGAAATGGAGAAAGATTAGAAAAGTTTACGCGTTGGTTCGCGCGTTAATGTAATCCAGATATTATCGAGGTCTGACCCGCAGGGGGTGAGTTGACCGGCATCGATGGAAAGAGGGACACCCTATCGAAGATCGACAGCCGAGTTTACTTCTCGCTTTCCACTTAGCGCCTACATGACCGTACATCCTATTGCATTAGCAACCTATTTGTAAAGATCGAAACCACCCGCGGTCCAACAATGCCGCGAAGGTGTGTTCGACCGGGAGGTGATCTTTCGCAGCATGCGCCTTCCCAGCGGGTGATCGCTTGTTCCTTTCGTCTCGGTGACTCTACAATACGATGTGCCATCTTTCCGTTCTCCTGATGCTTGTAACCGTTCTTCGACTTTGTAACTTCACGCCGTTGATTCTCATTCCACCCGAAGAATTCAATCTATCTATCTAATCTGCGCTGCTTTTCAACAACCTGCACCTCAAGAATAATACGTACGACCATCGAATTTTCGCTTTTTACATTCGTAATCGTGTCATCGTGATTCCGTTGATAAAATTTTGATTTCACTTTGAAACTGTTTAAAGCTCAGCGATCGAACGAAATTGAAATAGTCATCGGAACGATTCAAGAGTAGCGAGAAGAGATTTCCATTGTACGATCGAACCAATCGATATTATTGAATCGAATCGATATTGTCAATGTTATTAGCCACAAACCGCAACTCATCAGTATCGACCAACTCTCTTCTACAACCGAATGAAATTTTGCAAATTGTAATTATCGTGCGATCATCAAAATTGCACAGTTTTAAAAGAAAGGTCTGTAACCTATAACCCGTAACTTATCGATTCACTAACATCGTTAATTACTAAATTATTGTGCAAGAAAATGCAGATTCGGTTCCGTTCGTATTATTATTTATGAATTTCCAATGATCCGGGTATTTTCTGCACTTGGCTTATCCTTCCTTTTTCTCTTTCTCTGCGTCGCTTATTCTCACAACAGCCAAGCTGCTCTTTGGCGAGAACGGTTGTACGTGGGTACGTGCAGTAATCAATTAATTTACCGCAGTGCAGTACGCAGGCATCCTCCGACTCACCCTTGTACTCCGGCTCGTCGTCCGCGTTGATCCACGTTTACTTTGTGAGCGGGTATCCGTGTAGACCGACACCAGCACCTAGCACGGATATTAGTCGAGATTGAGTCTGGAGAGCCGGGACGGATCACGAGGATCCATTAGCCTTTATACGCGCGTAGATGTTACATCGAGATAAGGATGCCATACCTTCTCGATCGGTCGAACGTCACGATAATTAGAAAATTAAATTGTCTGCTTGATTCGGGATACTGGACCAGCCTTTCGAGAAAGGACCCGTGCACCTGCTAATTTATATTTCATCGCAAATCTTTTTTCGTGGATAACGTACGCCAGCATGTAACACAGCGTTCGACTAAATTTACGCTTTATCCTACCTACGCACACAGAACAAAAAATGCTCGTCTTTGAAACTCGAATCGCGATTGCAAGCTCACAAGGGTTGTATTTTGTCTTTGCGCTGCGACGCTTCGCTATGGTCGATCGCTACCAGTTTGGTAAAAAGTCGGATTTTCCTTTTGTTAGTAAGAAATGGGAAAATAATAGAGAATCTGTGAAAAGAATCTGTGTTCTTTTCGAATTGAGATTCAAAAGTAGCTGGGGAAATTAATTACGCAGCGTGAGAGTTAAAGTACCGGCTCACGTATACGTAGCTTTGTTCAGGATCGACGTAATCAAATCACGCGCGTGCAAATTACACGTACAGTGAATGACGTGTGGAACATGGTGATGTGCAGAGCGTCTTATCGCTAACCACGATACCTCTGGATGACACGAATCGATAAATGCTCGCTACGCTTTAATCGGACAGAATTCCTCGTGGCGAGATCTGTTCGAGAAAGTAGCCTCTAAGAACGAGATTCTTCTTGAGAAAAAAGTAACCACCAAGTCGAAGGAATAAGTATTATAAATCGAAGGAATAAGTATCGTAAGTCGAAGAGATTTCTTACCTTGTTCTTTTTTTCGCACCGCTATCGTGAAAGAGGAGAGCTCGTAGATTTACTACAAATGCAAAGAGAGTCGGTTGGAAAGCGGGGAGACTTGGCGATATCTTAGCCGGTCCACAGATAGGCTTGAAAGATAACCCGAGGGCTGGTGGGTGGTTGATTTAATGCCGAGGCAACGGACGAACGTGGGGTAACCTCGAAGCGAGGGACGAACGGGCGGGGGTGACTCTCTGATATTTTAATACGACGGGGGAGCGTGATGCTCGGTCATCCATCTAACGCCACGAGAGCTGTTAGTGCGTGTGCACGCTCGATTTTGCATACACGGAAATCACGATGCATTCCGGTGGTAACGTGTACGAGGAAGAAACCGCCGGCCTCGTCTGGAACAGGAAGGAAGACAGTTTGTTACTATTATCTTCGTTCCTGTCTATACACTCGTACGTAATTGTGCCGCTTGATGAAAACAGGAAATGTTTGACAAATTCCGAACCAGGTGTATTCATCGGAAACACGAAGATTGTTAAACGTCTCGTTATTATTCGTATGAGAAATTTCATGAAATAAGTTGGGGAGAGACAGACTTCTTTTTTTTTTTTTTTAGGAATTGAATTACGGTTTTAATTAATGAAACGGAGAATTAATGGAAAATTAACAGCATAAAATTGAGGAAAACAGCGTCAGTTTTAACAAAAATGTATTTTTATATTGATTATATAGCGATTCATCTTTTGCTTTTATAATTTGCATCTTTCTGTCGCGAGAACTGCGACAACCTCCATAATATAGTATCGTTTTACGAATGCACAAGATCTTTGTTCATCAACTTGGTACCATTATTTTCTCGTACAGTCGTCAACGTGAAAACTCCCAGCAACACAACTTGGAAACTATAGAAACATCGCTTAAACTTTCCACGGAAGACAAAGGTGTCCCTTGTTGCGTTCAAACGCGGCTCATCCAAACGATTCGACCATCGCGTTGGCAAAGCCGACTGTGAGAGGAGCGTGCGAACCAAGTAGGCAATCAGGGTAGATGCTCGTAGATCGCGTCTAGGCAGAAGGGCATTTTTTCTCGATTAGGTTCCCACATATTACCAAGCCACCCCCGCGACGTCGACGTCGACGTCTTGGGTCTCGCTTCGTACATCCTTGTGCTCTGTTCGCTCGCGCTGGCTTAAGCAACGTTTCGACGTTGTTTTTTGTGTCTGGCGGGCCCTTCGCTGGTCAGGTCCATGGTCCGCCACGATTTAGTGGCCTTAATTGCAGGGTTCAGCTATTTAATTACCGGGTTTGGGGCCCTGCCGCGGCCATCCCTGGCCCCCTACACGCCCGGTCAAAATGCGAGTACATTCATACGCGAGCACACGTAGATGCGTTTCGGTCAAGTCCACCCACAAAGAGAGAGACCAGATCCTTTCTTCCGACGCGAAACCAGATTCGCGACACAAGTGGGAGATTTACTCTCCGATCAATCCGCACCTTTCACCCTTTTTGGGAGTTTACAAGTTATGCTACGAAAATGTACTCGCCCTCGTGTACACATCGTTTTCGATCAGGTACTGGCTTCGGTATATCCATTGACCAGCCACCATCTTACTTTACACCCACGTATCACTTTACGTGCCCCACTCGTCGCTCGTCTTCCTACCACGAAGCTGCATCGCGGCATATATCACCTTTGCTCGCACCTCGGCCCACCTTCTCGCAAACCTCGCCGCTGTTAAGATGCCAGGAGTCTGCGCCATTTTGGTACATCGTTCTGAACCCAAACGAATCTGTTAAAATAGCTCTTCGTTACTTTCCTTCGGATTATTTCTGACGAATCGATTTTTAGATCTTGATGAAAATAAATTTCTGTAACCGAACCAAAAGATGTCGCAGGGAACCATAGAGTGGAGTGTACGTCTTGCACGAAATGCCTGGTGTAAATTCATACGAATAGAGCTCGTTCGATTCTCACCTTGAAATATCTCAATTTCCATAGATCCTGCGAATCGGTTTTTATATACTGATGCGATACCGATGGATTATGATGACCGAAGAAAGAAGAATCACACGAGATCGTCGTCGTAGGCGAAATGACCGGTGTAAATTCATGTGAATGAAGCCCGATTCCTCCTGACCCCGGAATCTTTCAATCCTCCCTAATAACAGGCTACAAATCGGCAAGAAACATAGGGCAACTCTCAGCTCTCTGCACGGCGCTACCAAATGATTGATAAGTCCATAAAGCATTCGCTGCATCCTGTTTCTCCGGTGGTTTCCATTCGGTGTTGTCGATGGTGGCGGAGCTGTTGATGCCCAAAGAACGTGCACAGGGTTAAGGACGTGCGTGCCACGATTTTTTGGCCGCGGGTGACGCGGTGACGAGATGATGACCGACCCCGAAGTTGGAATCATCGTGATTACCCCGCCCGCGTAACCCGTAATGCGGACCAAACCACCGGAGCAACTGCCACCGTGCCATGTACTCGTTTCTCTCTCTTTCCTTTTTTTTCCTTCCCTGATCCTTGCCATTCGACCGAGTACCATACCTATTTCCGATCTGTGCCCGCTAATTTATATTATTAACCCGACAGCAACTGATCACCTCCATTTCTCACCGCGAGCCATGCCACGGTCTCGGATTATTCTCCACGTCGGCAGATAAGGACTAGATTTCTCTCCTGGCGTGAACGAATTAATAGGATCTCGTCTGCCTGTTGCAAACACCGATTAATCTCACCCCATTTCGTTATTCTTTATATCGACGTATCGAGATTCGTTATGAAATCGATGTTAAAAAATATAGGAATCATTTACGTTTCGGTGCAAACCTTCGTTCGTCTAAGAAGAAGAATACGTTTGTCCTCGACGCGGTTGAAAATACGACGCTTCGTTTCCCTCCGCGAAGAACAGCACATTCGTACGTTTCGAAAGAAAGAAGCATGTCGCTTCACCGTGGAAACGAGCATATTTGACCAACGATATAACGCGTTACTCTTCGTTTGCAAGACGGTGAAACATGCTACTATTCGTAACGAGAGACAGGATACACCTTTTTTCTTGGATAGCTGAAATATACTACGTTTCGCAACTTCGCGTCTATCCAAACGACGTATTTTACGTTCGATACCAAGTACCCCCGTTTCCCTATCTCCGGCTTTTTTCTCATGTTCTTAGCAAAACGAATGTTTCCCTTTCCGGACGACAGAAAAGAGGGTTCGATCGATGTATTCCGGAAGCACTCTAACGCGTAATGCCCCCTGAAACCGGTCGCATTCTCGATCCACTGTTATTTTCCTGGAATCGTTTGTACCCACGAATGCCGAATAAAATCGGTGGATCGTCATAGACAGCAAGGGTGGAGAGGTTGGTGCACGAGAGCTGGACATTGAGCGAGTCGATTAACCGGCGCGCACCAACGAGAGCCCTTCCCGCCCTTGGGAACGCGCGAGAGTTTTAATTGTAGGCCGCGGCCACCATAGGGGGAGGCTATTATTCTTTCTCTCTCGTCGGTAACGCGCTGTCCCGAACGCCGATTCGTTTCTCTAAGACTCGAAGAAAAGAGAAGAGAAACGAGAAAGGGAGAAAGATATAATAACAGAGCGCTAGAGCCCGCTCGCGCACGAAAAGAACGACCATCCGTTCTTTTCGTCCGTCCGTCCATCCGTCTGGCAGTTTCATATCCGAGGGAACACACGAGTCTCCACCGGCACAATTTTTCATCGTGGATCCCGTGTGCCGCGATTCTACGCCGATACGCCTCTTTCCGTCTACTCTCGTGCCATCCCCCGGCCCCTCATTCATCATCCCTTAACGCGATCGGCGTTTACGTCGTTTCGGAAAACCTCGTTGGCGCCACCTGGTCGAATATCGATAGATCGACCTACCTCCAACCAGGAACGTTTACAGGGGGGGGGCCAGCCTGTACAACCACCCTCGATCAATCGTGCCCTTAATTAGTCCAACATAACTCATTCGTTAAACGAGCTAAAACGGTGGAAGTTTAAGAAATCGTTTGGTTTTCGGGGATAAACCGATCTTCGATTTCTTCGAACGTTAAACATCCTTCGATAGGGGAATTTAGAATTTGTAGGCGTCATCGTTCCGCCGAATCGAACGAAGAACGCTCTCTGGTGATGCAACCGTACAACCACCCTCGATCAATCGCACCCTTAAGTAGGCCAACGTTAACGTACTCGTTAAACAGGCTGGAGTTTCGGAAATCGTTTACTACGATACTCCGCCATCGTAAAACATCGGATTTATAATGTGTATGCACTCGTGCGTCGTTGCATAAGTATATACTTACCGATATTTCTTAACAATCTATTAAATGTATCAATCGATAAATGTATTTTCTTCTCTTTTTTTTTTTAACTGGTTTAAAATATCGAAAATTGAACGCGAATCGGCCGTAAAATATCTCGACGAGGAAATCTAAAATTACCGAACGATTAAGGGGCGTCGGTACTTTGTGACGTCCGATGGCATTGAAAGGGAACAGGAGGGTGGTGGTATCGTGTGCACGAGAGGCGCAAAATAAAAGTCCGACAATCGACTAAGTTTAAAGAGCGTCGAAATCCCTTCAACTATCCCGCTCGGGGAGACGGAAGACTTTGTCGGCGAGGGAGGCCGCGGTGTCAGCGAAGCAATCCTTTCGGTCCTTCCATAACATTCTAGCCGGTGGTGAATGGAGATCACACGCGGTTCCCACTGTATCGAGTTACAAGCGAAGGGAGACGAAGAAAGAGCAAGAAGCACTTTGGCATTATGCGTCTGAGGGAGAATACGAATCCATTCACCGGCAATCATCCGTTCACCCAAGCGTTCTTGCTCGCCGTCTCGTTCATTCAGTCCTTGTCGCTGTTAAACTAGCTCGAGTAATTCACACTGAAACGGGGAACATCGGTCGTCCGAATCATGGAAGAAAAAAGAAGGAAAAATATCGGAACGTAGTGCTTACTTTCGAAGCGATTTCCAGGCAAAAGATCCTCCATCGAGTTGAATAATCGCGAACGATCGATCGAGCGTCAGCCGAGCCTACGAATGGAGAAAGTCGAGTCGTAGTTTGCGGATTAAATGTCGCGTTACAATACGTGGCGTTTAAACGAGCTATTCTTCGATCGTTCTACGTCTTTATCTTCTTTTTCTTTAGGCGCAAAGATCGTAGTATAGTAGAAATCCCTGTAACAGGGGAGATAACAGTTCCGAACTTCGTATTATATAGATCCCAGAACGCAGCAAGTTACAATTAAATGGAACAATTCGTCTTGTTTTTAAGCAATAAAGACGTAACGTTATCCTCGTAGAATAAAGCGAAGTGACAGGTAAAATCGAAATGCGAATACTATGGGAATCGCTTAAAACCGATATCGCTTTTCGGGGGTTGCTACAGTTTCTTAGTTGGTTGGATTCTTTTCGACTTCAGAATTTGTACGCCCTTTATCTGCAAATGTTTCTTTTGACGATTATTTGCTTAAGAAAGCACAGCGTTGTACAATGTCCTGTACGAAGAGCGTAAAGGAGGATCCGATCGATTTTTAATTAAAGAAAAGGATCTGTTAGGGTTACGTAAAGATAACTAAGAACGATCGGAACTGGAGTACGACGGAGAATAGTCGTGTTCGTGGCACGATAAATTCTTGGAGAGTACGCAATATCATTAGCGTGTACGATAATAGGTTCGATCCCGAGGCTACGATCGTTATATCTATACGCTGGCGGAGATCGAACGCTAAAAAACGGCGCGCATCGACGCGGTAACGTAAACCACGAGCATTACGGATAGATAGAGCACACTATCCTGCTATTACGTTACGCTGCGAGTTACTTTATCGCATTAATCTCGTGTACGTGCTCGCGGGTTTTTCTGAAAGTTTCTCACCTGGTTTTTAATTGAAGCGATAACTCAACGAGGACCACATATATCAGGGCTTCGTTGTTTAACTTGCACGACCGATAGCCGGCTATTTTCTAAACGCGCAAAATTGAATTAACCGCGCGAACGACACGCAGCGACAAATACAGCCACGGCGTTTCGATAATTGAACTTTAATTGCCAGCTTTCGCCAATGAGTAATCGCGTCTCGCGTACGCGATACGTTTAACGCATGCTTCCACGACCCTTAAACAGACGATATCTCATTAACGAGATTGCCGCGATTACTTTCCACCGGCTTATTCGAGGAATTCCATTAACGCGCGCGCGCCAACTCCTCGTATGAGAAATGTCGGAGCCGGAGCGTTGAATGTGGCAACCCCATCGTTGCGCGTATACCGTCCCTGGAAGATTACCATTGACTCCGTAAAATCGAAAAACCTGTTCCACGACCGTAACGATATACTAATATCTCGGACCTAGTCGTCGTTATCTGCCCATTCGCCTCCCACGCGCGTGACCCCGAACGAGTATCGGCACGGGCACGAATGGTACAAGAAGAAAACAAAGGGGGTACTGGCGAAAGGCGAACCGGCCGAAGGGGTGGCGGGTATACGGAGGTGGAGGACGCGGAGTAAAAACAACGGCTACAAAGATAAAAGCGAAAGCTAGAAGAGGAGGATATGAGACGACGGGACGAAGGAACGGAGTCGAAGCTGAGAAACTGAGAAAGAAGAAGAAGAAGAGGAAGATGACGACGACGACGACGAAGAAGAAGAAGAAGAAGCAGCAGCGGTGGTCGCGGCGGTGAACCACGTGATCGCAGCGCGTTTTAATTGGTCGGGAGTGCGGTCTGCGGTGCGATGGAGGGAGGACGAGAGACAGACAGGGAGAGAAAAAGAGGGAAAGGGGGAACGGAGAGGGTTCGTTAGGGTTGCCACAAGGATTAGACAATCGCGAGGTTGTACGAGGAGGACCGTTGCGAGGGCGGGCGCTGCTTCTGCCCCACCAGTAACACCTTCCAGGATGGGTACACACACTTGTGGGAATTCCTGCGGGACGTGGCCCGACCACTGGCGTTTCACGCACACTGTCGACCTCGCTGCACACGCATTCGCGTATCCATACGGACACCTATTCGTGTTAAAAGACGAGAACGGTGCCGCGCTGTAGAGAAACCGAGAAGGAAGAGGAACGGTAAACAGGGAAAGAAGGAGAGAGGATCCGCCTCCGTAGACGCGTTCTCCTCTTCTACGTGGGGGACGAAAAAGCTCAGTTATAATTGTTGCACGCCGCGAGCTGCACCTCCAGTCCCTCCGTCTAATTGTAACCTCCTTCCGCATCGCAGCGGACGCATCGCAACGACCACGCGAAACGTCCGCGTTTCCTGCGTCCTCGACCGACCTCCTTGTCGACTGACCTCCTCTGGTTGCCTTCTGTGGCCAACAGCCACAGAAATTACTGTGATTACCAGGATATACGAGGGGCTACGGCAACCTTCGAACGGACTACCGATGCCGTGGAGCGCTTCTGCCGCACGATCGACCTCCACCGGCACCAGATTCCCTCGATACTCGAAGGATCTGTAACGGCAGCTTCTCCTTCGTAACAATCTCGAACCAATTTCGCAGCGATCCGTCGTGAAAACGATGATCATTGATCCGTGTGCTCGAAACGCTCGTTCGCAGTTAGTCCGTGAGATCCTCTGACTCGACATTTAAATGTCACTTTGTGCATGGTGCGCCGCGGTATCGTCGGTCGATTAAAACACAGAGGTTTCGTGTAACCATAGTGCACAGACTCGTTGATATATATTTTTATATCTATCGCAACATAGTTTGTCAAGACTGAAGGTGTTTCAACATGAATTGCGCGTATCAGTATTCGCATCCTGCTCATCCGCAGAACGTCATGACCATACCGCCGACGGCTGTCCAACAACCTCAACATTCCACGGATACCGAATATCTAGAGGTAAAGTTTGTCAATAATTATTTGTAAAAATTAGCGTCGTCGAGACTATGGTGGATTAAAGTAGTTTATACTTTCTGTCAAGCTGCCAGTAATGTTTGACAGAATCTATCAACAGCATCTGCTCCCTTCTGCGACGACATCCTGGGCGGTCCAGCAACACCCTCCCGTTAATTGTTCATCTCCCAGTAGCGAAAGAGGCCAATGCGAAGCCTCACGCACCCCCGAGTCTCCTTAACGCGTTGCCAATTCATCAGCGCTCGTTGAGAATTCAATTTGCGCGATTGCCAATCGGATCTCGCAATTGAATTTCACGATCCACGGTCGGGGTCATGGAAAAATTTGGCCAAACATGGAGAATCTGTATAGCAAACGCTTCGTTGCTTACGCAGACTCGCTTGTCAGCGATTGTACAAAGTGACGCGACGCTCGCGCTCTGTCACGTGGAAACGTGGTTCGAAAGCTCTCATTAACCAGCGTAACGATGTTCGCAGCAATAATAAATCGGAGTTGATCGGTTCGCGTGAAAGGTTGCGGAAAAAAGTCTACTTTCACGAGGCTAAAGGCTTCACGAACGAACCAACGAACGAACGAATCGTCGCGGAAGAGAGAGGCGCACGAGAAGGAGAAAGAGAGACGTAGCTGGGGGATATTAATATAAGGGCTCGATACGTAATTATAGTGATTACCGTATTGCCAGGGGGCGGACGAGGGCGTCCCTCAGTTTGCACGTCATTTTGCAATCTCAACTTCCAACGAACATGCGCGCGAATTTGTCGGCGATCCTCCATCAGGCTAATTGTTTCCCCCTTTTTGCGCTAATTCTTCACGCTCTCTTCGCTCCTTTTGTTCAAAGTACCGCGTGTCCCGGAAGAAAGCCACCGTCGCCACCTCACGCTTTAAATACTCGTCATCATTCGCTGACATGTCTCTGTTTCGCGCGAATCCTGTCTCTTCAGGGTAAGATAAGATAAGTTTGTCTACTCGGTGGAATATTTCGCTACGATATTTGGAAATTTGACAAATTCTGTTATGACAGTTTTCGCGCGATTTCTGCCTGAAAATAAATTGTCCCATTGGTTTTTAGTCGCTTGGTAAACAACGAAATATATAGTTACATTGACAGTTCGACGATCATAACTTTTCCACCTATTAATTTCCACTCGTCGAAAGGTAAGAAGTTTGTTGAGTCAGTGTTAACAGGATGATTACATCTGTAATCGGCATAATTCAATGATCCCTACATCGTACTTTATCTTTGGAAGATATTTTGTGGCTTACTTTATTAGTTCTTGCACGATAGCTTCTCACGCATTCAAATAAATCTACCATATGGTTATACGAATCATTTCCTCGTTTTTCACATCTTTTCTTTCTGTGTTCCAATGTACGCAATATTTGTTCGTTCTTTCGTTACTAAATGAAAGATTGATAATCACGTAATGTAGAACAAATTTGATTATTCTGTAGAAAATACGAGACTAGACTTTTACAATGTCGAAGCTCACTTTACCGTATCTGTGGAACGTGTTGTCGTTCATTATCATTACAATAGCATTCCACAAACGATCTATAATTATTAGTTTCTTTAGCAATTACGCTAATCTTTTCCTATATTATCAATTGCGACTGTTTTAAAATTAAACAACGATTTACGCTATTTGCAGAACAACGTAACTTGAACTTAATGACTATGTCGTCAAGCATAATGTTACCTCGACAATTCGCCTATTACGATTATTCGCGTGTAAATAGTCGATTCCAGCGCGAGTTCTGTTATTCTTCCGAGCGTTCGTGAAAGCGGCGCGAGTTCCTTGTTTGCGGATTACGCGCCGACAGAAAACCGAGTACCGCATGAGTTACGGAGGATCGGCTTCTCTCCTCCATGTGGAACACCCCATAAATCTGGCCAAGAGCGTCTCTCTATTCCGGACCACGATACACACGGAACCGCGAGTTGTACGCCAGCCTCGGCCCGGCCAACGAGTCCGTAAATCAGTCCTAGACAAGTTTCTCTTCGCCTTGTTTCACGGCAAAACTAGCTGCTCGACCTTAAAAGCCTCAAAGAGACGCTGCCGAGCGCCTCCTCTTCCAGCCGTTCGTTCGCACAGACGAATCGTCGACAACGGTCAAAACAAGCCACGCAAGTATTTATTTGTTCGTGGCCGGTGTATCGTTAGAATTCTTTTCGACGATTAAACCATGACACGTCTGGGCCGTTTCGCGCTGAGAATAAATTTTATAGATTTCTCGTTCAACTTTGGATGTCTCAGGAAGTGAAGATTCTCGACGACGTCGTACGTGTAAAGGGACCCTCGGACGATCTGCACGTATCGTCGATGTAACGCTAAGTCGAAACTGACCGTATCGTGGAACGTCGATATTTATTGACAAAGTTGAGATATTGCCAGTATCATTGATCGCGTTAGGTTTGATACAGACAGCCAAGTGTCTCGCGTTCTAGCGATCCGCTTAAATACAAATTATCATTCTGCTTAAATCAAGCGTACAAGTGCACGCAAACGTACGCGGCGTAAGCATCGATAATAAAGTCTTTGTCTCCGATGTTTGGCATAAGCAGGATCGTGGAAATGCGTGGCACAGAGAGTTAACAATCGCGTGCAGCAAACGAAACATTGTAAGGCTATATGGTCGAAAGAATGTTTGCACGTTATCAACGCTCTTCCATTACATACTTCACGCGAGTGTTTGATTTATGAAACGAGCATTGGAACAGGTTGACACCGTGTGCCCGTGCTAAAATACTGCTTTTTAACTGCACTCGTTGCCCGACGCGCGGACTATCATTACACCCTACGAGTTAAATATTTTCAGAGTCACATTGAAAACAGTCCGCAATTATTACGCTCTTTTCTCATTATCACGAACGCGATAAATTACGAGCGTGTTGTATACGCGATGGTTTCATGCCGACGGTTTAAATCGCCTTTTTTACCAACATAATCGGCTGCTTCTTCTCGTCAAAATCCGATAGCGATAGACTAAACAGGATACGGGGATCGTAGTGGTTATTAAGCACAAAGCACCTTTTCGTGGGCAAAGCAGCCTGCTACGTAGCTGCTACAACGATAGCTACACGACTCTGGCTCTAGTCTGCTTTGGTGAATCTTCATTTTCGACGGTCCCAGCCGCTATATGCGAAGCTGGTTCCTTGGTAATTATTAGTCCATCAGCATCTCCCGATGGCCACATGGCCGTATAAGAGGCAAAAGACGAGCTGGTTCCAACGCGGACCATCTTAGCATCGCGAGGCCGCCCTGTCATTATCCGCCCCCGTCAGGCCCGTGGGCCCCATTTCCCTTTCAACCCTGTTCGCCTCGTCTCTGTGCCAATCAGCGATCCGTCATTTCATAGACCCGATATCGTTCGATCGTTACCGAGAAAATCAATCGTCGCTCGTTCATCGACTTTTCTCATCCGATCTTTCTTCTTCCTGCTTTCTCGTCTCTCTTTCGCCTCTATCTGTCTTTCTCGAAAAAAAATCGTCCACTTACGTTCGCGTGTACGTGATCGGACTACTCGCGATGCTCAAGCTAATAAATAAGGTGGCTGGTTTTTATACAAAAATCTAAAAACGTGGATGTTGGAAACGAAGGGAAGAGAAACATCGATCAGAGAGACAAAAAAAAAAAACAACTGAACACCCCTCGATTAGAATCTCGCACCCTCATTTGCACGATCCAATGCCGTTTCCTCTTTCAAAGGACGTTAACGCCCGATTCTGCTCCGGTTCATTGTAAAACATCCCTTTTCTCGCTTCCCATAACAGTTGCCGTTATCCTGTGACCTCGAGAGCGGGTGGGGTAGATCGCACCTTTTGTTGCCCGATTGCACGCGATCTACGCATCATCGTCTCCTCGAATCGGTGGGGGATGACCTCCGATAATGCCTCGCGTTCCGCGAAATATTTGTTCGTCGATTAGAACTTGTATCGATCCTCGTAGTCCTCGCGAGCAACCAGGTAGAAAATTAAGATTCGAAAGGAACGTTTCTACGTTTTACCGCTAAACGCGAGGATTCGGAAAGAATGTGAAAGTTCAGGATTGGACGCGAAGATTCGCAATCGAAAGCAAGTGCACAAAATTGGATACGAGCATTCGGAATAAAACGCGTGAATTTAGAACCGAAGATTCGAAATTTAACGCGATTCGACGCCATTTCATAATATTTGAATAAAAAGGCAACGCTTGGAATACAAAGCCATGTCGCTTTTTCCACCTTCTCACGATCTACGTTGCGCATGTTACTTCAGTAATTTATTAATCAACCGATCGAAAATTGTATCTACTGTCAGAAAAAGTGAATCCAAATTTCGCTGTATTGTATCTTCTTTACAAAACCATACGAAAATACTATTTCGACTATCAACGATTAATGTAAAAGTAATCTCTCTCGCAGGATTGAAAAAGATTCGATCCCGAAAGAGTTAAACGTAAATCGCATTTATCCAAACGTCATTATTATTATTATTATTATTATTTACAATTAAAATAACAATTTTCAAGAGCACATATTCGTCGTTAGCCCATAGCCAAACTGGGAATTGTTAAGAATAGTTTTCTCTCGACGTATATACCTACCTAGGTTATTCGAAAGGTTAGGAAATCGATGATCCTTGCGAGACGTCAGCTATAAATTAACCGCGGAAGTCACGAACATGGCTTAGAAAATACCTTGCTTGTCCCAGCGACGAACGACGAGGAGCAGTTATGAATGGACCGCGATTAGACGGTCGCTTCGCCACAGTGGCGCCTCGATTCTCTTCCATTATGGAAAATTAGGACCTAATACGATCCCAACGCGTCTGTTTCTACGCTAACCATTGGCGTAGTTTCTCTACGTTAGACCGTATCAATTTGTAATCGTATGAATCTGCATTATGCAGAATGACGTGACCAAGCTAGCTACTAAAAAGATGATCGAATACGCCACTGGGACCAGGAGTCATAATAGAGCCGCGTTCCTTGTTCGCTAAAATTTTATCCAGTATACAGCGGGTTGCTTTATGCGAGCAAGTCGATAGCATTTGAAATTCAAACTCCTCGATTAAAATCACATTAGACGGTCGTAAGACGGTATTCTCGTGATCTTCTTGCGTTCCCTTTTCATGGATCTCGCCAACAACGTCATAATGCTCCGAATCTAACCGCGGCTCGCTCAAATCGTCGCAAATGTCGTTGTAGATTAAGCGATAATTTATTTCACCGGGCAAAAAGTCGATCAAGATCCGCGCACTTCTTCAGCAACGTTGCTACCGTAAGCAGAACGAGACGCGTTCACACAGACGTCCGTATTCCCTTTGTCTACGATACGACGTTCGTGGAGCGATGCCTCGTCGATACGCGCTGTCAGTCATAACTATTACGTTCATCTAATGAAGAACAAACTTTATTCTGCTCGAACCTATCTGACGATCTTTCGGTAATTTTTTTTCTTCGCAATTTCTTTAATTTACGTGAACACGTAATTAGCGTGCGATCTTCAAAAACACGGATATATCTGCAAGCTTATTTATTTATCGCAGCAGGTAACGTAAGTGATGGTAAATCATCGGACAAATTTCAGAAATATTCTTTAGTTTCCCCTCTCTTTCGATCAACGGGGTTGATCAATATGGTTTCCGAGCAACTCTCGAGTATTCTCATACTCGTAGCCGGTAGCGCATATTTTTGGAAACGAAGTTTACGAAACGAAAATTAGCCAAAGCCTAGTTTCGATCTGTGAAAGTTCGGAGATGAGAAAATACCAGGCCCGACGAATACAGGGGAGCGTGACAAGTCGGAAAAACGTACGGTTTCCGCAAACGCGTGGATTCGATTTGTATATCAATTACGCAGCCCCGGTCGATGAACTTTGCTGGTTTCGTTGGTATCAGATAGTGGCATGTTGGTATTTAAATACCGGCGACGTGCATACCGTTACGTCAAACATCGAGGCTCGAGTTAATACGACAACTTCGGGTCACGTAAGCCTCCGCTTGGAACAGGAGACGAGCGTAAGAGAAAGAGCGAGAAAGGGAGGCAGAGGTAGGGACAAACGTGGAAAGTCCGTGGTGGATAGAGGTGAAACGCCGAGAGGGCACCACCAAAGTCGTCGTACGCGTGCCTCCTCTTCGTGGCGATGCGGTGCGCGCGCATTTCACGGTTAAATTATCGAGGGGAGGGTTACGGATTGGCGGCGGCGGCGGCGGCGGCGGTTGAAGAGAGAGAGAGAGAAAGAGAATGCTTCGGATGGAACACGAGGAAGAGGGACGACGAGAGAGCTGGAGGCAGAGAAATGGGGAAAGAGAGAGAAGAGGAAAGAGTGGGAGGAAAATCGGTGGGGATAAATAAAGCGAAGAGGAAGCGGACACGGCACGGAGGCGGTCAGGGGCGGTAACTGGTTTTCCCTGGGTTCCGCCCAGCAAGCTCTGCCCCTTTTTTGCCCGGGGGCCGAAGTCCTACTCGCTTCCCTACTACCATTCCCCTGTCTGGTCGGGGCAAAGCCGATCGGATAGCCGGCAGTCTGTCACGGGGCGAAGAACGGGAACCACGTTAACCGGTTTGCCCGACGCACCACGACGTTTCCGATCCACTCGCTTTTTTATCCAGCCGACGGCCGCGGACACTGCCTCCGAGGCCTGCGACTTTTCCAATCTTCCTTTCAACCAACGAATTCCAGTTTCGAATCATCGAATCGTCGGTGAACGCAAGTGAAGTGTGCATATTGGACAGAGAGAGACTCGATATCTGAGAGAAAGATAACGCCGAGGACCGCGTCGTTCGTCGAACTCGCCGAAGAACAGCAGACAGGATTCCGCGAATTGACGAGTATAGCCGTTGATACGCGTCAACGAGATGTTGACCGACATGACACCGGCTGCGGCTGGCCAACTTTACCCGCAGCTACAGTCGATCGCCAAGTCACCGGTGCACGGACATGTGGTGAGTCCTCGATCATCAATTTCATCGAGTTTCTTGCGCAGATAGTTGCTCGTTCGCCAAGCTTCCTGCCACGATCGTTGTGTTCAAATCAACGTTATTATTCCAAAATTCTCTCGCTACGATTGGTAACAAGCGACGCAACCATCGAGACTTTCGGGCTCCCGATCGCTACTAAAAATAAGACGCCAAGATTAGAAGTTAACTAATGGTCAGATTTGTTCCGCGACGGTGGTCTTTAAAATGCAGGCCAGCCGTCAGAGGCAAGGGTAGCTGTCAACCTCTGATCTCCCTAAGGCAAGGTCAATTACTCAGCCTCCTTCCAGATAGGGATCTTAATCCGTTCAGGTAGACCACGAATCGTCGATCTCGCAAATCAGGTGCTACTGTTCGCCTTGTCACCTTCGTCAGAGCTCTTTCGGTGGACTACCCGATAAAATCAAAGGTCCTGTTGGAAGATCGACCAAGCGGAGAATTAAGCGCACTTTAGACAACGCCGTCGGCATCGCCGCGAAACTTTGAACGCGACTCGGAATTTTATCTGACAGGGTGATCATCGTGTAATTTTCAATTTCGGCATCGATGGACCAGGCGCTTCAAGAGGCATCCAGCAAATTTTCGAGGGTTAGCTGCATCTTTTATGGCATAGGTACAGTGGACGCAGCGAAAAATACGAGCGACGTCTTGGTTGCACAGATGCTGGCCGTTTCCGCATCCGCATTGTCGCTTGTACGCAGCGAGCCTTTCCTCGATATTGTCCGGCAACTACCTGCAAGCATTATCAGCTCTGTAATCCGCCAGATTATCCGGGATAATCTGTCCTGTTTTGACAGAAGCAGCGATCTCCGTAACCGCGAGCTGTATCCGATAGAAACCGTTTCGAGCAGCTTTTGTGCCTTCTCTCTGGCACAACACGTGTTCCACTCTCTTCTCTCGGCTTTGGAACTTTTTATTTTATGACTCGGCAAGAAGGACGCCGTTGCTCCGCTGGCCTCGGCGAGATGATTTACGAGTCGATGTAAAAAAGTAATTAAATCCTCGGCATCGAAAAAGAGACGCGTACGAGCGTTAATTAAGTCAGCAGAAAAGTTTCCTGTCGGTGTGTCGTGCCGAAAATTAATCTCGGTGAAAAGTCTTGTGCGTCGCTCGTTCCAGCTCTCTTCCTGCTTCGTCTCGAAGTCCGCTTCGCTTATTTCGCTCGGTATACTTGGTATACCGCGATCTGATTTCCATAGCTCGCTGTGACTTTCGAAACGAGAGAGCACAGGTTCTCTTGGGTATTAAAACATCGATTCGCATTGCTATAACCGAGAACGCCGAGACAAATATAAAACTGCTCGACAAATACTCGCCGTCTCGTCGACGCGACGTTCAGAATGTTGCGACCAGTTTATTTTTCTCTTCGTCCCTTTGCTTTCGTTCGCGTTATTGAAGCACCCAATCCCAATGTATCGAGTATCCTTGATATAATAGTTCTTACGCAAGGTTCTCAGGGATCAAAGGGACTGGCCTTTACCTGTGCACCCAAGGAGCCAATTATTTGTCTGCTGCTCTTTGTGCACCAAGAGGATCCACTTGACAGGATGCGTGGGATGGTAACACGATACCTACTTCCTCTCGTCACTCGATCCTCGTAAACGGGGATACGTGACCAAGAATTTTCTCTTTCATACTTCTGTCGTTATCCTCCATGAACGTTTCCTTTCGTTCCTGTCACAATGATTTAAACGTTCGTGTTTAAATTGTCTGCTCTTAACAATAGTAGTATCGTTTACTGGCAAAAGTTCCTATCGAAACTTTTCATACCGCAACGCGATGGATTTTCATCGATTCTCGGCTAATTAATTAATCAGGCGACGATGGAACTTTCTCTCGTCAAGTATCTATGTTGAACTATAAGTAACGTAACTGGTGACTAAGTCGTACAAGACTTTATTTCGATACATACTACATTGATCGGCGAGCATTATCAAATATTCATCAACTAAACTCGCTGCACCCCGTCGCTATCCAATGCTACACATATTTCTTTCTAGTTGCTTGTGTACTTATTACTTATAAACCTTGTACAATCAGAGACTGGTCATTCTTATTCCTCGATTTGCAAAGGCGTATTACGCAAGTTCCTTTTTTCAAAAATAAACTGCTGCAATTATGGTATACATGGTTGTGGAACACGAGCAAAAATTCCCCAACGAAACGTCGGATTCGATCGCTATCCTTCGAGGTACTCGGGCGATCAAATTTTTATTACACGAATACGTGCGCGATTAACGTTCACGATTGACGTGAACTCGAGAAACGAATAATTTGTTTCCATAAATCGATCTGTTAAAACAAGACGACGCGAATAACGATACATTGGAAAAGGAATTTCAAAAATTAGCTCGTTTCTTTCTAGTTGCTTACGTACTTGTAACTGCTTTATAATAAAAAGCTGACCGCTTTTATCCCACTCCGATTTGCGAAGACGCGTTACATGGTTGTTTTCTTTTTAGAAAATAAAGTAGTACAATTAGAATACACGGAGGTTCCGCTCGAAAATCCTCGGCATGTCGCTCCACTTCACTTCCACGCTGGTAATCCGATAATCCGATTGGCAGGGTAAAAGTGTCCTTTTAAACGACGCCCCGTTGACATTTTCAAGGATGACAATGGACTGCGAACGGCCACGGTATACATCGTTCGTCGCAAAAATACGTCGTTCGTCGCGCTGGAGGGGATGAAAGCACGGCATGGCCTTTTTATGACCTAAGAGGATTTACCTGGAGCACCGGACGCGACGACGATGTCACCCTAATTTGTCTTTTCTGAGAATGAATTTTCCGTCGACCGGAAACTTCCATTCTTCGAGCGACCACAACGCTTGTCTTTGCTCGATATGGTTTTGCCCGATGACGAGCAGAAATGCTTGGTTTATATCACTGGAAGAAATAAAGATGACAGAAGGAGTCTCCCCTCGATGGAAAAAAAGGCTTCGTCGTTCATTGCTCGACGACAAAATCCCTTCGAAATGGCGTCACGCCTACCAAGCAATAGGCTTTGCCCGGGTTTAATGAATTATTTTTGTGGAGTACGTCGCGAGTTCCCGACGTGTAAACACCCTTTCGAAAACTCGTTCGTGTTGGTTGGAAACGCAGGGTCCGAAAGTGGCAGATGTTCGGGGTGACAACATGGCCGCCTGCTCGATGTGCACGTCTTGGAAAACCGTTTTTGCGTATGATCGATCAATTTCGTGGCCCTTGGGATGTCCTTTGTCGAGCCAAACATTCTTTTTCTTTCTTCCTTTCTTTCTTTTTTTTCTTTTTTTCCAAAGTTACGCGCTTGCGAACGGTTCTCGATAGTCATTGTGCGCGTTGCTCATGCAGTTTTCATCAGGTTTAACGACGTTGCCGAGCTGTTTAAAGCGAGTTCAACGAATTAGAGCGAATGCTTTTTCCACGGAAAAAGATTGCTGCAACTGGCCGAGCGGTTCTCAAAGGTACGAAGCGTAAGATATTCATTACGGTGCGCTCTCGGTTTTCATTAAACGGTCAAAGATGCAATTTCGTAGCCTCGGTTAGGGGGTGTGCTCACGGTAAAATGCACGTACGCAAGTTGGCTGGCATCGTTATCGTGGAAGGTTCGATAATTGAAAACCCTAGCCTCCCCTCGGCTTCGTTCGCGTACACGGTGTTCCTATTGCTCGCGCGAGCAGTACCTCGAATTATCGGTCATTATTCTCCGTACAGTACCGTCGTCGATGGAATTATTCATCAAATAGAAACGTAGAATTCCGCTTCGTATTTGAACTTTTCCACGAGTGAATGGGGCGATGGGGGGAGGGGGAGAGCGGAACAATTAAGAATGCAGGGAAACGGTCGGTTTCTTGCGAACGAGGACATTCTAAACACGAAAAGACGATTCGTGCGATCGGCTCGTGTGTGTCGTATGGCGTGACGATAGAGCGCCGTGGTTCGAGGCTGCAATTTGGTAGAGAGATGCAGCCGGTGCGTGTGGGTTTACCGGCGCCCGCTTGTGAAGCCGCTCGTATGTGTGCGTTTTCCATCGACCATCATCGTATCGCTGGAAGGTTCGATAATTGAAAAGGCAAGACTTCTCTTCTCCGGGGTTGGTATCGTCGTTGTAAACAATATTCCTCGTAGAGCGCGCACGAGCCTTGAGATGGTACGTCGAATTACCGGCCATTATCGTGACGTATCATCGCAGCCAGCGTCATTCACCGGGACCATCATGGGAAAGATGAACAATACTCGATCTGGTCAACACCTCGAGGCCTTAACGTGCGCCACTCGACTAAAGTGGAAGACGATTATTAACGACTCGATTCTATTAACCCGACTACTTTCCTCCGCTAAACACAATGCAACATTTTTTCCACTGTGAAATTGCACGCTCCAATCGGTTCCTGCGCTTACCATCATTACGTTAGATATATCCTCTTACGCGGGGGGTTCCTACGAATTTTCTCTTAGCCTTTCTTTCTCTTCTTTTCTTTTTTTTTTTTTCTTTTCTTACGTCTTTCAATCGCCAATCATTATCGTACGCGCGTCAGAGCGCCGCAAACTGGCGCCCTTCTATTTCGCGTGGCAAACACCTCGAGGCTCTCGATCCGATCTCTCACCACGGATGGATCCACTAGGAAAAGAAGCGTGGCAACAGCAGGGAACCCCCGCAGGGGTGCCAAACCCCCGCGGAGTCGGAACCAAAATACCAAACGTTGGCTCGGCTGTCCACCGTGCTCGATGATTTATCGACTGCATATTATACGTGCCATGAAGCGCGAATTTTTTACACCAACGCAATAGTATAGCCGTTTATCGAGTTCACGGTCAGAGCTCCAGAAATGATTTCTCGCTCGTTAACTATCCTTTTAGAGAACGCTTATCGCGTAATTTATTAGATAGATAATATCGTGGCAACGAAAGAAAGCCCTGTCATCCTTGATGTAACGCTAAATAACGATAATCCTACGATATAATGGTGGCTGTACGATATCTGACAACAAACTGGTACCCTGATAAAAATGTCGGAGAGTTAGCTTTTTATAAAAGACGCGTTGACTCGTTTTGCCGCGAGTAATTATCTCGAGTTCCAGTTCTATCCGCGCTCAACGCGGAGACAGGGAGGCCGCTTCTGGAAAGGCAGATTACCTCTCACGACCAGTATAGAGCAACGACCTTTTCCAAGGCCCGTAAAAAACTTCCGGTATACCCTGCACGAGAAACACAGCGGCGATTTTCCCTTTAGCAGATGCATATGACCGAGCTCGGAGTTCGTTCGCGCCTCGGAAGATCGCGTGTTGTTCGCGGCCGAAAGAGGAACCGGCGAGTTTTGAGCGATGCCTGGGATAATTGCCGCAGTTTACGCAGGAATGCCACCGAATCGATACCGAGTCGTCTCTCAGACTGCTAAAAAGAAATTGTAAAATTATGTATATTCCAATTGGACGTACGACGTAGACACGGATTTTGGCGAGGTCCGTACAGTACGTTCGAAAAGCTTCTGGTCTGATGATTTATTATTTCACGTTCCACGTAGACATCTCTCGATACTTTTCCGATGCTTGCCGAAAACTTCTTTTGGGATAGGAAAACTTCTTTTTTATCGACGTTAGGAATTGGATTCGTTTTCAGCGAGAAGAAATATTTCTCTTTTCTTAAAGTCGCAAATTCTCGGAATTAATTCCATCCGCAATTACTTTCAACCTGGAAAAGACGCAAGATTTGCAAGGTAACTGATTCATGAGATACGAATTGAAACGCTATTGGTTATGATCGTTATATCGCTTTAATTCCGATTAATATCACGTAACGTATCTCGGTGCGTAATAGTACAATTTACCTCCTCTCTAAACACCATCGATCCACGAACGTTCTGAATACACCCTGTTTACATTATCGACCGGCATAGATATATACCGGAATAAAAATATCATAGATATTTCGTACATTGGTCTAGATGTCTGCAACGAGATAGTTCAGCTGTATCCAGCAGCATCCAGTTGTGCACGTCGTAAACAAGAAACGTCGTAAACGACAAATTATTGCAACATCGATTTGCTCGACTTTCATGGTACCTATTGCCTGGTGGTACATTGGAGCAAGTAGATTTCCAAACGTGTATCCACGATCAGACGTTGCGTAAGGACAAAACGCAGTAGTCGAACGAGCGAGGAAACCGGAATAGCGAACAGTCTCAACGAGATCGGCTCAATTTTCTTCATTTCGCTCTCCCCGCGTCCTTGCAAACGGGATAATTTGCATTTCGGTGCCTACGTCCGTATCGCTATCGCGTTCCTTCCCTACGGGAACGAATTATCCTCTTTCGACGCGTTGCATAACGAAACCCGCGTTTGTCCCGTTAGACGTACAGATTGGACGCTTCGTTAAACCGAACACGGAAACCCGCTGAATTTATGGGTAACCTTCCGAAAATAGCTCGGCCATTAAACACGGTGTCATTGATATTTCCTCTCCGAACGTAGTTACTTCGTTCACCCTTTTTCCCGCATTTGATGGGGCTGCTGCAAATAACAAGGCAGCTAGATTTTTCAATAATTTAAACAAGCCGACAAAGAATCGATTTAAAATTAATCAGCATTAAATCATTTTTTTCAAGCGTAAGTTCGTAATTCATAGCGAACCGAACGTCTCAGACGCAAAATTGATCGATTCCGCTTTCGTGAATGTCAATTTTATTGCCACAGATATACGATTAACGTCCAATTCCCAAGAAATAAACGATATACAATACCACAAATTTATCTTTTCTAAGAACGTGTAATAACGTGAGTTTCAAGGCAAGTTTTCAAAGTTACGTTCGTAGATTTATTTGTCAATTCGCGAAGTAAGATCAACATGGTATCTAAACGATTCAACTGATATTCGTAGTAGAAACTTGTGCACTTTTGAACACGAAACCCATACATTTTTCTCTTCCAATAAAAACAATCTGTTTAGCTTCCGTAAAACTTTCTTAACTTACCAGCTATCTTTAAAAGACGTGACACGCCTCTGCAATTAACCGTATCTATCATGACCACGTCTTTGCACCTAACGGATAGTTTTCGTTTTTAATTGCGCCAATTACGTACAACGCGTCATTAAAATCCCGCCGTTCATTCGTACAATTACCTTACAATCAATAAGAAAATCAACGAAACTGTGCTATACCGCGTTCCTTCCTCTGTTCTTCGTTTGAAAAACGCGATTCGTCAAATCGCTCGACCCACGCATGTAGACTCGAGAAGAGACTGTTACACCGACCATGAATTTTTATGGGGGGGAAACGGTTTCCGAGTTTCATGGGAATAAAGATGGCCATAAATCTTGCCAAAGAGCAACGCCTTTCTCTTTAAGAAACTGGATCGTCGTCGTCTCTCGTCGGTCGCGCGATTCGTACCTGCGACGAAGGTCAGCTCTAACGATCTCGAAACCGAACGATCCGTTCTCCGGTAATCTTCTGGTACTCGCGAGTACTTATACGTTCTGCTGCCTCGACCTGATGGTGTTTTCGTACGGACGATAATTTATTTACGAGTGACGGGGGTGAATATAGAGCAACCACAGCAGACTCCCACGGCTCGCTTGGCCACTAAATCGCGAAACAATAAATCTGAGAGCGGAGTCACCCTCTTTATGGGCCTCTTATACGGGGATGATGTCCTCAGGGGGTCGCCTAATATGTCACAGTCTGTTGCAGTACTCTCTGCTATCGTCGTGAACGAGGGTGGATCCGCGCAGGACCACGATTCCTGAGGGTTACGCCCGCGTGGGGTTAGATACGCTTCTAATGGACTGATTCAATAGCGACGATCTGATAAACTGATCCCGCGGTACACGCGTCTTCGACGATCGAATTAAACGGATCGCCGTTTTTCAATTCATTCATAATCAACACCCTCTGCGGTTTAGAATCAGATGGGTGAAGCTTGGATAATTTTCAATTCAGGCAGAAATAGTTCGATGAAAGTTGAGATTCAACGACGAGCAAACAATAGGGTTTCTAATCAAATTGGCAGGATCTTCGTCGATCGAATTAAATTAACGACGTTGTATTAACCTGATAATTCATTTTCCACTCTTTTTCCATTACATCATCGAATTCTAGTTTTCGATATTGTAACTACGAAAGGGAATTCTTGAGAATTCCTTCCATTTGAATACTTCAATTTTAGGAAATTTAAAGGAACCGAAGTATCTATAGCGTTATAGTAAACCATTGTTTGGTATCTAACGGGTTAAAGAGGGTTAAACTCGTAAAGTTCGAGTAATTTTCAACGGGGCGAATAGTTAGGTTTAACGACGGGCAAATAACAGAACTGTTCACAGAATCGTCAAGGTTGTTTCGCAAATTTTCCATGGCACGAGTACGTGGCAAATTAAAGCAGCGATCGTATCGCCGCGAGATTACGTGATCCTCGGAGTTTTGTCACGCGTTTATGCCTCTTTCATCCCGTGTAACTCCTTTTTAATAAGCCATCGTCCAGCAGAGTCTAAACAAGAGCAGTCTGCGTGCTTCCGTGGAACTCAACGGACTGTTTAAGTTAGAAACGATCGGGCTTCGTGTAACACGTTTGCCGTAGAACAACCGCTATCGGCCGGGAAATCGCGATCATTACAAACGAAACATGACAGCTGAAAAGTTATTATAATCTTTGGCGGTCGGGTTAACACTGGTCGATTTGCATAATCTCGGTACGTGGTGTGGCCGAGCCGAGGAAAAGCTTCTCCTCGGTATAGAGGCATGCACGCGCTTGCGTACGTCGTGAATTTACGATATGAAAGCACGATGAAGCTATAAATCGCGCGGGCTCTCGTAGAAGACACGCGAACCAATTTACCCGAGATCCGGCTGAACGCATCGTTTCGTCGATAATCGCACGCCCAACCGATATTCTCGCGACACCAAACCCGTGTATCAATTTTCAACGCATG
Organism: Bombus bifarius; assembly: GCF_011952205.1. Classification (NCBI taxonomy): domain Eukaryota; kingdom Metazoa; phylum Arthropoda; class Insecta; order Hymenoptera; family Apidae; genus Bombus; species Bombus bifarius. The sequence goes on along the minus strand of NW_022885586.1, from coordinate 1,928,900 downwards.
CGAAATCTTTGCCAATTATCGCAAAGACGCCATTTCCTTTAACGCAAACGTTGATTAATGCGCGCCTCCCAGAACCAGATATCGCGGCCATTTATCAATCATTTCTATTATGCGGCATTCAAAGCATTCGGGAAAAACGAATACGAGCTTCTTACAAGCTAAACCGATCAACCGCGTTCTTTATGAACTCGTCAATTTCATTATCCAAGCACACATATAATGATATTTTGAAAAACAAATTTCTAGAAATTTATTTAACTCGAGGTTATACTTTTACGGATGGAAAACACGAACCGCAAACGACGTTCTTCCTTGTCTTGATGTCTGACGTTCTTTTTTTGTTATTTACACGCTGTATATCGAACATATCTGAGCAAACGATCTCGGACATCCTTTATTCAGAACAGCAACGAACTCTCAGCTGCAGGCAATAGAGAAAACGAAGACTCGATGTAGGTACACGGAAAAGATAGGAAAATTGGCTGGGTAAATTACGCGAACGTTTATCAAGCATGTCCACGCGGAGCAGGAAAATTAAACAGTCTCCGTGGTCCTCTTTAGCGGTTTCCAGCAACGCTCCGTCCACGTAATGTCTATAATCGTTACGCGTGTAATTCATAGCCGGAGAAAGCGCGCGTTTCGCGTCTCTTCGTACGGCGTGGTCGCTAGCCTAACTGTTCTTGATTTATCCTTACGAAGCAAATAATCGGATAGTGACTAACTTGTGTAAGTTTTCCATGGATTTCGAGCCGGAAGCATTCTATCGTAAGGTAAATACGATTAATACTAAAAATAAGGTAAATTATTAACAACATAGTCATTTACACGTAGTATCAAGTGAACAAGAAGAAGACGAACAAGCACATGCAATATTTCAGCGAAAAGACTCGAAATACAAACGAATGTGCGAGCAACCAGATTAAAAGAACTTTCGAGAAGAAACAATCTGATATTTTAGTAACAGCGATACCAATTTGCCAAGCTTAACGTTTCGCTTTATGAACTTACCGTATCTCTATGATCGAGCATACTTTCCGCGAAACAGCGCTACCAAGCACGGAGAGAATTCTATCCAGGAAGATCGCACGAGGGTTATTTACCTTGTCGAATTATTTGTAAGGCCGATCCGGCAACCGTTTACTTTTTGCGCAAAGCGTATTACAACCGCGTGGACGATGCGGCGGCGCCGAGATTGGATCCTCTCGAGCGGTTCGCTTTAGCAGCACCTGCGTCCGACGAGATGAACGGGTTCACGGTCTGCCAAAGGTGATTTAGTGGCAGTTTGTTGGCGTAGCGCCGTCAGTAACACTTCGGACAAGCCAGCAGTGTACGTGTATTACACGGGCCGCGCGTACACACGGATGTACTCTCGAGAGGATTCTGCTAAATTGCCTCGACCAGCCGCTTAACTCGCGCCACGTCGCTCTCTCAGGCTTCTTTCCAACCGTCAGACCGAAGGACGATTTTACGTCGCGGTTCTGTCGCGTGTCGACCCGCTCCACGCGAAAAGATGGACGCTGTCGACGCGAACGATGGTTATCGAGGACCCTCGACGAACGCGTATCGATTAACTCTTTCGATGGCTGTTTATTCCACACACAGCATTTTGAATACGCATGTAAGATGTTTGGCGCGTGAAGATCGTGGAAGATAAACGTGGATGGTTTTAATAGATATGCTAATGGTTTTTAACCATCGGGTAGCGATCAATTACTGTTAGTGACGTTCGAACTGGGAAAAGTATATTTTCTCGAATATAAATCATCGTTATTGATGGGTAAAGTCTGCGGTGTAAAGTTGACAGTTTACATTGATAAAGTGCTTTCATAAAGCGACGTTTATCTTTTTATCATAGATCGCGAGAGCAGAGTTATAGCTAACCAACGTTGTCGAACTCGTGTCCTTTGAAATTTCCAATAATTTGCTCGATCGGAACGTCTAAATACAAAAAGTTACGATTGATCGAAATTTCCGATAGGTGTTGAGAATTGTGGATCTTAATCGCCGAAATAAATATATAGGAACACTTAGATTACACTTGGAATTGATATCATAATAGTTTCAGATTTATTTAATATGTGATGTACAAAATCTTCGTCGATATACATTTGCGCGCCTCTCAGCACTCTGTCTCATCTTCTTATACCATACAGTACTAACGGAACAGTTGCATTCATCTGTTTTACGAGACACACACTCTACCCGTACACTCGTACTCGTATATGTGTGTCACTACTACGCGGCTGATCTAGTGTAGCACACAAAATTACACGTATCTCAATAATAGGAAATCAGTTTTTCCGAATATCTCCTTAAACGCGCGACGTGGTTCCGAGAAGCTTCGATAGAAACCATAATCCATCTAATACGAGCAATTTCCCTTTGATTCGACGTATCTGTCTCGTTAAAGCGTTTCCAAAAATTCGGACGTTTCTCGTGACGAGGGGACGAAATTGGCAAAGCCACCGTGAGGACAGGTGCGCGACCATCGATTCGTGTAATCGACACGCGACCACTACCTTACATAGTCTTTATTCCTTTGACGAAGCGGAAGGCGCCCGTTTCATTCGTATCTCGGCTAACTGTGGAAAAAGAGTGGAAAGAGTCGTTGTTCTTGGTCGTTGAAAGACAGTCACTGACGCTGAAACAGTGGACGAGCAACTGTATCGTCCAGGTCCATTTAGATTTAGCCAGCGTTAGGTGTTTACGAGTTTTTAATTGAACGTAAATATTCGCAGGTGCAGCTGGTGGAACCGCTCCACAGCTCGTCCACGGATCTCCGCCGCAATTACGAACCAACTTGCGTATATATACGTATATATGTATATCGAGCGTATCTTGCTTTCAATGTAAGCTTTCGTCGTAAAAGGAGCACTTAGGTTGTTAGAAGTATGCCGCTCGGTGTAAATTTATCGGCTCGCGCGTTCGCTCGTTGGCGAATTTCGCCAAGTACCGTTCGCCTTCTTGGTCCCTGCGCCTCTCGTAAAACGCTGCGCGACTAAATTACGACGGGCACTAGCTGCCTAAGACCTGTATCAACCGGCGTTTCGCGAATACCGCGAATAAATAATATCGAGCTCGCGCAGGTGAGAGCCGCGTGTGTGGCCACCTGAAAGAAGCCTGCCTTGTTCCATCCTCTTCTCGCGATTCAACCCCTTATTCTCGAACGATTGATGCTGCAAGAGCGACGTAAATAGCGAACGCCGGGCCATTTTCACCTACCGGAGATTCCACGTAAGTATCGTGGAAAATAACGTTTCGTACCAAGTTTTCATTGTATATTGGTACAAATCAATTTAATGAAGTTTGAGAAAATATAAGGAGTAACCGTCGTTCTTCAAATAAGATACTTAGTTTCATGTGCAATGGTATCAGAAAAATTCTGACAACTCAATCACGTTCCTAATGTTTTCTAATGTTCCTAATATATTGGTATTGTAAGTTTTACTATCGCTATTAATATTACATGTAGTATAAATATATTATATAGCGTAGTACAAGTTTCACTAGCAGTATCATTACGCTTCGCGTAATCTTCCTGTTCACCACGACGCTCTTTATTCTCGCAAAATAGCAGGATCGTTGATTCATGAACAATGAAAGTTCAACGCTTTAATCGTTAATCCGGCATATAACCTGGAGCAGCGTGTAAACGTCGATTGTATCAATCTCAGAGGTCGTAGGGCGATACAAAGGCTCCATCGTCAGGGCGTTCGGTGACAGGCGATACAAAACCATCGTATTCTGAACGATGGTCGAACGATAGGTCCGTCAAAAGGTTCATCCATCAGTCGCACGTCGTATCGTAGTTGTCGAAGACTGATGATTCCCGCCAGATGTTGCGCGACATAGCACAGCCTTGGATAGACCCTTGCATGAAACGTTTCGCAGGTTTCGTGGGTCCATCGAAACCCTATCAAAATCCTGGTTCAACCGGTGGATCATTTAAATGCTAATATTCGGTTAATTTATCGTTCGTACGATTGCCTTTCTCGGCTGCGCGGTGACGCTACTTACTTAAACTTTCGTAATTGAAAGAAAGCCGCCGACTAGGACCACCGTGGCAGTGCTGGTGATAAAACGTGGAATATACGGGAACGAGAAGCTCTCGGAAGGCTGATCTAGGAGCCGAATAATATATCGAACGATCGGCCACGCTGGTCTACCTGGCCGAACAATAAACACGACTATCCGACCCCGCCCCTCGCGCGACTCTGGACGCGAGCGCGAAAGATCCTCGGACAAATGGCGTGGAAAATATTGTCGTTATAGCCGGGCCACTTTGAAATATAGGCGGACCGACTTCTACGAGATGACTGGACGCGACATCGATTAAGGCAGAGGTTGCCGTTTCCTAACTTGGATGAAAATTAACAGCGGTCCCTCAGGCTGTTGGTTTCTTGAACGAGTCGCGATTTCTGTCTTGATTCGATGGTTTCCGTTATGGCTTTTATAATATGTACACCCCCATGTGCACATAAGTATTAGGATAGTTAGAAGATGAGGTAAGCTTGTAATATCATTAGGAAGTTATTTCAGTATAATTAAGGACCTTTGAGAATTACCATCTTGTTCCAAGACTTAGATTAATTCATTATCGGTATCGTTTGTTTGCCAGGAATAAATATTTCCAAGGCGTTTTATATTTATAGTGCTTCAAAGCGCGAGAAATCTTCATGAGGATATTGTACAGAGAAAAGTGAAAACAAAACGTAGGAATAAACGATAGATAGCAAACGGGGAAGTACTCTGCTCGTTGATGTAAAATTCGTTTCCGTATCTCCTATAAAAAAAAAAAAAAAAGAAAAAGGAGAGCAAACGACGAGGAAAAAGAAAAAAAGAAACGTAGGGAATCTTTAATATCCTCGTAACGTTAATTTAGTCGAACATTGAAGCTGGCTCCTCGAGCAAATGTAAAGTTTTACGTTCGTCAGTCCTTTAGAACGGTCAGTTAAGTTTTGCTTGCGCAAGAGGCGAGCATCGCCTCGAATAGGAGAAGGGTGAAACTGGCCGTAGACACGGAGGAAATGAAAGACGTTCAAAACGGGTCACCTTTCCGAAATTAGAAGCGTTCTAAAATGAGTAAACGACTAGCCGGGCGATAGATCGGACACTTGGCCGCTAATTGGCTGCAGAATTTTATGTACCACTAAATTACTCGATGCAAATGCGATGACTTCCGTCCCCCAGATCCCAGAGATATTCCAGAAGCACGCGCAACAACACGCCGCTTCCCGTAACAGATTTACGCCAGCCTCATTATCCTAATGAAGACGTAACGTCTGAAAAACGAGCCGCGATTTTTGTCGAAAAGCAATTGCTCTATCGACAAAATTTAAAGTTTTAATCACGCAACGTTTAATATCACGCGTCCCTTTTGTTTCACTGTTTGGATCCGTTTGCTGATTGTTCGATTTACCGACAGTTTCACGAAAACTCGACGTAAGTAATCAAAATCCGTTTCAATGGATTATTGACTTCGATATCGAATCGATTAAAACCCGTGGACCTCGATCCCATCTCCAGAGCGGGGAAAATCGAGAGGATCGATGCTTCTCGTGTTTTTTGATGACATTTAGTACGATCATTTTCTCGTTTCCTCTCGGAGACCGAAGTCAATTCGATTATACAGAGGAAGGAACGCTGTCAGCGGGAAGCTATTGCCTTGGACTTCGGCTCCGCTTTAATCTGTCGTCGAGTTAACACGAACCGGGCGCGAGTCCAAGAGGATCGAAGCTACCGACGCAAAATCGCTGGGTACCGGAGGCGATAAAGCGTTTAGGGCGGTCAAACATACTCCGTTTCTTCGTCAAACGTATACTCGGCCGAGGATAAACGGCGTTAACTGGCTACGAATTATAACAAACTTGTAGTGCGCGATTAATATTCCGAACAGCGACGGGTGACAGATTTACGAGTGTTAATGAATCGGTAGCCTGGCCATTTTTCTCCCTGTCGTTTCTCTTCTCTGCGCTCACCGACCGATTTCGATCGTGGCAACGTTCTCTGAGACTTTCGCTCCCTTTGCTGCGCTGCCCTTTGGTTACGTGGGTGCCCCGTTCTATACCCGGAAATCATTAGGTCCAAGGGCAATTTGAAATTTGTCGAGGGCCTATACGGAGGCCAAAAAACTCGGTGGCGAGCAACAACACGATGGAAGAGAAAAAAGCGAGGAAGAAGTAGAAGAAGAAGCAGCCTTCTCTCTGTGTTCCCTCCGGTCGCTCGATAGCCGAATAAATTTGGGCAGCTCCCTGTTTTGGCCCCGGGCCACGGTTACAGCGAGGTAGACTTTTTCGGATATACGATCGGACCTTTCGTAACGCGCGGCGCGCACATCGGACAGACGAGGGACGCCGCGACCAGGGACGAAGGGCGAAACAGAGATAGCCGAGTCGCTCTCTCACGATGGATTTAATTAAAAAACATAATTTAGAAGGGAGGATAACAGGTAGCTGCCGCCTGGTGGGAACTAACGGAGGCTCTTCTTGGTCGCGGTGCAGCCTTGGTTACTCATGAATAAAATTATTAATCCCGTCTCCCGACCAAAGTTTCTATCGTGTCCGATGAGCTTCTCTATGTTTCGTTTCCCAATAGCCGTGCAACAACGTCCACGAAACCTGATTCCACGATGTCCGATCATGGAAATTTACCCTCTTTCGAATTCTCTGAAGTAGACTAGCACGATCCGCCATAGTGAATCTACCGTAGTACATAAATTTCTTCCCTTAACTTTAACGTAAGGTATAGAGAATCGCCACTGACACGCGATCAATTACGAAGGAATTTGTTCTAAAAAATTCATTCGGACTGCGAGATGTAAGAGCCGCTTGAAAATCAAACACGCGAATCTCATCGATTTCGATCGATCAAAAATAATGGATTCTACTTAAATTCTTCTTAAATTCTAATTAAATTATAAACGTGTAAAAGACGTACGAATTTCTAGTTAACGTTAAAGAAATAGAATAAAAAAGGAAAAAAAGACTGCAAAATCTTCAAAAATAATGAAATAATTTCTCGTTCGGTCGATATGTACACGTAAACAGCACTAAATATGTACAGTGGTTCACATTTTGCAACGAAGAATTCTTCTAAAAGTTTCTACGTTTTATTTTCATAGTATCGATACCGAGTGTTATATAAATAATATTCGTGCAATCTCGTCGATCGATAAATACACAGTTGAGGACTCTTGAGAAATCGAATCGGAGAGAACAACGGTGTTTTCGCGATGGAGAACACCATCCGCGAAGCAAATAGTGTGTAGGAAGGAATAATAAGTTCTCCGCGCTCGTAGAAGGGTTCGAAAGCGGTAGCGGCGTTTTATCGGGTGAAGTCTGCGTGTCGGAGCAGTTGCATGCGGAGGCCGATAAACAAATAATTAGCATTAGAAACGAGGCACGATATCATGGCGATCTCTCAGCTCGCCACGTATCCCAAAGGGACGCGTCGAGCCGAACCAGAGCTGTAACGACGCCGTTTACCGCCATCAACCGCTGTATTCGTGGTCCGTACACGTTCATCTTTTTTTCCTCCTGTTGGCCGGAGGAAGCAATTAACAGAAAATATGAAAATCTGGCGAACGACGTCGGTCGCAAGCGCGCGTACGCGTCTCGTTTTAATTTAATCTCTCGCGGTCGCTTTTACTGCCGCGCCAAGTTGTTACGGAAGAGCTTATTTTTACAACCCCGCGCCAAGCTGCTTTTATAGGAACCAGATCGATATTAAGATTGCGTAGCAGTCCGTTTCCCATGGCGGAGCATAGCACAGAAGCGAATCGCTTGTGAAACTTTACTGCGCGGTTTATGAGTACTATTTCGCGAGCGAGATATCAGTCCAACTGCCAGCAAACGAAGATAAGTAGCGACACTCGGAATTCATCGAGATTCGAGAGGAAACTCGAAACTATACGCTAGTTTTCTGACTCGAGTTCGAAACTCTCGGCATTCGAGTGAGCTGTAATTCGGATAAATAATTTACGATATCGTGGCGATGTAAAATTATTTTTATGCACCTAACGATAATACTGTTGAATTTATACTTAACTTGGATGTATTTTACCAGGTTAAGCTTCTTAATAAAGTAAAATAAAAATTTAACCACGTATTATAGTTCGAATGGCATCACGCGCCGATACAAAATCCCGATGGATCGAGCGTTCCTCTAATAATCTGGAACGAATACCGCGATTCGTAGGAAATGGGAAGATCCTACGGTATTGTCGGTATTGATAGCCTAATACTCGTAAAATCCAGACGAGAAAAACATGACAAGTTTACTTTTGTGAATCTTCCCACTTCTACGATACTTAGTGGTTTAATACGAAATAATCGAAGGAGGAAATAATTTGATAGATCTGAGATTCGGTAATTGCTGTTCTATAGAAAATGACCAATACGTCTTATCGTATTTTCCTATTTTCATAGTCTACGCTTATTTACGTCGTTGAGAAACTCTCGAAATCTGCGATTCGGAAAAACGAGCGTACCGTTTGGACGATCTCTCTAAAGAGAAACGCAGGTGGATCCAATCAGAAGCAGCTCGAGGCAGGTGCCAGTGAGGAGCCGGTGGTCAATGCCTCTCGAAAACGACCGACGCTTTTTACACGGAAACCAGCGAACACCGCCGACTAATTTCGCGTCCAGCTCTATTACCGGCCCTTCTTTTTCGTTTTTCTTTTTTTTTTTTATTTTTTTGCCTCGATACTTTAATTGTCTTTTCGGGATAAGAGAAAGAATCGTGTCGTTTCGATCGGAAATATACGAATCCTTTGGAAATGTATTTGGATAGTGGAACCAAAAACGTCTCCATTTGTGGTTTGATGAGGAGAGAGGGAAAGAAGGTTGACGCGTAGACGTCGGATGCGGTTTGCCACACGCCCAGTTGCTTCGACACCCTACGGTTTACCGGGTTCGCACCCTCGCTTCGGCCGACCGTTGTGCGAACCCCGCGTTCAGCTGTCGCGTGGCTCTTGCTTTCGCTCTGACACCCACCGGTTCCGTTTTGTTTCAGCCGTTCACCAACCCTGTCGCTTTCTCTTTACGTCGTCTATAGCCGAACGATTGACTCTTTTCTTCTATACCTTCAATTATGCGTGAGAATGTTAGAATTGGAATACAATCGCTGGTCATTGATTTCGGATCACGTAAAACGCTTATCCTCTGATAATCTACGCATCTCTATACATTTCTATGGCTTCAATTGTTAATAACGTAATATTCTAAATGGCAAATTGTCTGTGACTGATCGAATTGTTATTTGATACATGGACTCGCGCAATTTATTATCGTATGCGACACCGTGGTATTTCTATCGTTTCTTCGAAGAACATTCCCGTGCTTATTTCCTGTAATTAGACAATTCATGCAACTCGAACGTTATGCAAAATCTATCAAGCCCGATAACATCGTTTGCTTACTCATCCTTCTTCGTTATATTAGGTTGCCCGAAAAGTTTCTTTCGTTTCATAAGGTGATAATAAACGAACAACAATTTCTGTTTTATATTATCTTATTGAATTAGGTGTGATCCATTTCGTTCTATTTCTATTATTATGTTCGTGCATAATTCAATAAACTAATATAAAACATCGTGCGTCTATTATTTCCTTATAAAACGAAAGAAACTTTTCGGACAACCTAATATTATCGTTCGATGATTCGAAATCAATTTTTATCAGAAATTTCAAGCGACTGATAAAGTGACGAGAACGTAGAACGTACGATACCAGGCCATATCTGCAAGAACATAAACTATGATCTCTAGACAAGAAAAACATAAATGTAATTATTAAAATTAAAATTATTATATATTACGTTATATAAAAAATTCATCCAGCGTGTTCAACTGCACCAAAGAACTTGGAAATGTCAAAAATTCTACATTAGTATCGACTCCTAAAATCTCTCGAGCTCGTCTACTCCAGGATATCGATGAATCTCTTCGAACACGTGATGAATTCCTTTCGTTACACACGTCGAGCCAATTCGACGCGCCGTCCCCTGTTCACTCGAACGTAAGATTCGCGCGAGAAACATCGACAAAGTCGATTCGTCTACACTGTACGGCAAACGTACCGACAAATTCTTCGTTCCCTTGGCACTCTACTTTCCTGTTTCCTCGAAACGTTTGACCCGCTCATTGTCGGAACTTTACGACGACCTGCATCTTCGAAAGCACTCGGCTGGTGTTACGTAGTTCTCGGAAGATTGCCAGCCAAGAGAGGCGAGGAAGAAGGGAGACGACGATGCTGCCTGGTTTTAATTTATGCGCGGCACAGCCGAAGGCGTTATTAGTCCTAGCTGGCTAGGATGGGCGTGACGTCACGCGGCTAAAACAAAGGATTCTAGCCGTGCCCAACCTACGATGGCTCTCTTTCAACTGTGCCGACAGCAGGCCGCGAACCTGAGACGGATCTCGCTCGCAATCCCGCGCTTTCGGTCTTATGCAGACGAGCGATTCTTCTCTCGCGCGTTGACGCTGCGCGAAAGTGGAATTTTTCCTTTCGACGCTATACTACGATAATTGTAAATTGCAAAGTTGATTTTTACGTGAAAATAGCAAGGAACAGATGATCGAATTTCTGTAAAAATCCTCCGTTCAACGATAACGAGACCGTGGACTTTTATGCGTTTGTGGGAGATTTGGCGGTTCCAAGTTGCATACAAAAGTATGCGAAATATCGAAAGCGTGGTGCTCGTTACGATACCTAGCAGGTAAAGCAAGCTTCTGCTTAGACTTCGTTTCTCGAATCATATTCGTAAAAATGTGACCGAAAGAAACGTCCGACCGGCGAGCAACGAAAACGCGGCAAATCTCGTTCATTTACGATCGTCGTACGTGAGACTTTATCGCTTCTTTCGTTGCCACGATTCTACGATTCGTTCTTTCTATTCGCCTCACCCGTAAAGCTGTCTAATACGAGTCGCTGGAGTTCGCTAGAGCAAACGAAAACGTGGGCGCGCGAGCCTATGTCGCCTGCGTGCGTAACATGCATAAAACATAAACGATTGGCGAAGAATCGCGACGATCGAAAGACGACAGGTATAAGCGGAGACGAGCGAGCGTGTATCGGCGACTGGAAGGCGCCTCGCGCTCGTGCATTGCTAGCACGAAATAACGACTGCTTTTCGTTCTGCGCGATATAATTACAGACCGGTGTGCCAGTTAATATCGTCCTAATCGATAAGCCTATTAACGCGCTTTACGCGTTCTCGTTGATCTGCTATCACAACGATCATCCACCACGATATCATCCACTCTTCAAGATAAGAAGTCTGACATCGCGAGCAGATCGATTTGACAGGCGTTGACGCGATATACATGCATCGTATCGGAAACTCGCGACCTAAACAGCGGAGACTACATTATCCGGTGTAAGTGGAACGAGCATTTTCTCTACAGCGGTCGCGGAATGAGCGAGGATATAGAGTGAAGAAAGGAAGGCAGAGCAGGCTAATTGAGAGACGTCGTTGTCTCCACCAGGCCACTGTCATATCGTTCCGCCGGATCAATACGTAGCCTGCCTACAACCTGCACTCACGAAGCTCGAAGAGGGCGTGGCTCGTACACCACCGGCCGAGAGATACTCTCTCCCCTTCATCCTCCTACTTCCCTCTCTTTGACTCGTCCTCTCCTCTCTCTCTCTCTCTCCCTCTCTCTGGTACCTCTTCCTTCTTCAACCAGCTTTCTCACCCCACAGCAGCAAAGAGCCGAAAGGACGAGGTCGTCTTCCACCCCCGTTGCGGCGAAACCGCGGCGAGCAAGCGCCAAAGTTCGTCGCCACCTTGCTATTCGTCGACGCCTCGAAACGAGAGCCATCGCGTTCTCGACTCTCCCTTTTCCAGGATTGTCCTCCTATAACGCTGGGGATTAGGGGGCCGACGAGAAGCTTCGGATGGAAATTTTGAAACGACGCTAACGAGGCTCGATACACCAGCTCCGTCAAAGAGTTCCGACAGGGTGAAAGAGTCGACGACCCGAGCCAGAACGACTCCGAGATTTTTTTAAAGAGCGGAACAGGAAAGGAGCTCGCCGTTGACCGCAACCGTGGTTATTACCCTGGCAACCTTGCCCGAAGTTACAGCACGGGGTGACCACGGATTGGTAGAGCTCTCTCTCTCTCTCTCTCTCTCTGTCTCTGTCTCTGTCTCTGTCACGGTGTTGCTCTTTGTCTGGATCGTCGAAGGGTGCGCGCACCCGTTGTCTTTGGTCGGTGTTGGTGCAAGGTTTGAACCGCGTGGGGGCGTGTCGCCTCGATGGCGCCGGCTGCTAATGGCTGCGCGGCCCGCCAGACTTTAATTTCCTGCCGCTTCCGCGGACCCTTTGCCTTTACCTTTCCACGTCCGAATCCGCTTCGGACCCTCGCCAGCCTCCAGCCTTTCGGTAGCCACCGAGGCTCGCTCGTCTTTCCTTCGCTACTCGAAAACGACGTCTCGATAATTTGTGCACGATCGACTTTCGCCGTCGGAGCGGCGTTGAAGTTGGAAAAACGCGAGGTACAAAAGTCGTTAGGGTATAGGGCGCGTCAAGATTTCGTTGTTGTCGATCGTGGAGCAAGGGAAACGGAGGTAGACGATGGAGTGGAGTGGAGTCGGGCTTGACGATAGTTTCGGGTAATCTTGGATCTCTCTCCTAGGATAGGACCGGCAATTTAGTGTCATTATATATCCTCGGGGGAAGCCTCGGTTCCGGCGGCCGGTGGCGAGCGAGCGCGGTTTCTTTTTTGGGTCGATTTAGCTGCGATTATGGCCGCATCGAGCGTCCGGTGGATTTCGATATTACGAGCTGCGTTACCTTGAGAAAGCGTCTCAATCGAGCGGGCGATTTCGCCCGGGATCGATATACACGCGGGCGCCTAATTCGCGAAGCCCGCCGAAACTCGTTATTATCGGCTTGCGTAATCGTATCGGAAGAGTGGATCGTAATTCCGAGGTAACACCTGCTCGGGAACGCGTTTCGCCGTAATAAAATCGTGGCCAGCGTGCCATGCTGTACTCGATCGATCGATCGATCGAACGAACGAACGAACGATCTACCGAAGAAGAATTGGACGGAATCGAGTCGTGATCCGTTGGTTGTTTTTTCTTGTTTCAGGATCATCCAGGTTTACGAGGTACACCGTTGGCGATGCTCGCGGCTCAGTGCAACAAATTGAGCAGCAAGAGTCCACCGCCTTTGGCCGATGCGGCGGTGGGCAAAGGTTTCCACCCGTGGAAGAAGAGTCCGCAGAGCAGTGGCAGCTCGCCGCAGCACTCCGCTGGAAGCGGTGGCGGTGGAGGCGGAGGAGGTGGGGGAGGGGGAGGGGGCGGGGGTGGAGGAGGAGGTGGATGCACAACGACCGGAGTCAGTCAAAGACCGGCGGCGACGAGCAGCGCCGGCAGCACGACCGGCGGCTACGCGAGAGCGCCGGTGACTTCCTGCGCGTCGACCGCGCCTCAATACGGCAGCGACCTGTACTTTCCTGGAACAGCGAGCGCCCAACCGGCCGGCGATCCGCATCATCATCAAAGCAGCCTGCTCGGTAAGGTCGAGGGAGCGACCTTGGGCTCGGTGTACGGCCGACATCCGTACGAGTCGTGGCCGTTCAACGCGATGCCGGGCGCGACACACGGCGGTATCAAAGCGAGCGACGGTTGGTGGGACGTTCACGGGGCCGCGACAGCCGGCGGATGGCTGGACGTCGGCAGCACGGTCGGCGTCGGTGTGCATGCCGCGCAAATGGCCAACTACTCGGCCGACTACTCGACGAGCCTAGCGCTCGCGGGCAATCATTTGCTGACCACCGCGACCACCGCCGGCCACAATCTCCTTCAAGACACGTACAAATCGATGTTGCCGGGAGGCCCTCCCGGGTTCGGTCTTCACCATCACGCGGCCGCGACGGCGAGCGCGAGCGCCGGTGCCGGTAGCCCTCAGGGGAGCGGCGGCGGCGTCGGCGTTGGGGCAGGCGGCGTTAGCCAAGCCCCGTCGCCGCGCTCCCAAAGACGCTACACCGGACGTGCGACCTGCGACTGTCCGAATTGTCAAGAAGCCGAGAGACTCGGTCCGGCCGGCGTACATCTCAGGAAGAAGAACATCCATAGCTGTCACATACCCGGCTGCGGTAAGGTCTACGGGAAAACGTCGCATCTGAAGGCCCACTTACGGTGGCACACTGGTGAGCGACCGTTTGTTTGCAACTGGCTTTTCTGTGGCAAGCGGTTCACACGTTCGGATGAGTTGCAGCGGCACCTTCGAACCCACACCGGCGAAAAGAGATTCGCCTGCCCGGTCTGCAACAAGCGGTTCATGCGCAGCGACCATCTCGCGAAGCACGTCAAGACCCACAGCAGCAGCAGCAGCAGCAGCGGCAGCAAGGGCAAGGGGGGAGCGGGGAGCTCGTCAGCCGAGTCCTGCTCCGACAGCGAGGACAACGGGAGTCAGCAGAGTCCCACTTCCAGCTCGGTGCCGCCGCAGCCGCAGCCGCCGCCGCCGCCGCAGCAGCAGCAGCAGCAGCAGCCACCGCAGCAACCGGCCCAACCGGCTCAGGCCCAGCACCAGCAGCAGCAGCAGCAGCAGCAGCAGCAGGCTCTGGTGGCGGCGGCGGCGGCGGCGGCGGCGGCAGCGGCAGCGGCGGTGGCGGCGGGCCAGGACACCACCAACAACACCACATCCCAGACCACCACCACCACCAGTCTCGGCCATCAGCCGACAACGCCCATGACCCCAATACAGATGACCCCTCCACCTCTGACCCCACACCATCCCCACCACCCGCATCTCCCTCCTCTAATGCACCATCCGCATCATCACGCAACCTCCGTCCCGGCGGCGGCCCACCACCCGCACGCGGGGATGAGCATGCACTGAGCCCGGTGGGGCCCGGAGCCGGTGCCTGCAGTTCCGCTGCCGCAACGGCCCTGGGCTCCCCCCTATCCTACCCCCTCAACCTGAACCTCGTCCAGAATCACGCCGCTGCTCACCAGACCATCGCTCACCATCACGCCACCTCCACCTCTGCCTCCGCAAACACCGCTCCTACCCATCACCAACACCAGAACCATCATCACCATCACCACCATCACCACCATCACCATCAACACCAACACCAACAGCAACAGCACTCGCGTCAAAGTAATTCCTATTCCGTGCAACAGAATCCTGGCACGCCGGGGACCGCGCAGACTCCCTCACCCTCGTCCCCCGCGCCTGTACATAGTCTCTAGGTTGACGCGTCGCCACTCTACTAAGCCCTTCGTTCCATCGGCCGCCCATTCTCTATCGCCCCTGCTACCTGTATTTTCCCCTTCGGTGGATCGGGCAGCGATCCTCTCGAACGGTGCTTCGACTAAACGACGCTCGTTCCCTCCCCCCCCCCCGACCTTTCGACTTTTCACGCTATTCGTCGAATCCGATTTCATTCGATTCTTCGTCTTTCCGCTCGAACGAGTCTCTCTGTACAGTAGCGATCGCTGCCTCGTCCACCGATTCTCTTCTACTTTCTCCCTCGTCCTTTTCTCCTCGTCCCCTTTTGTCCACAGTTCGAGCCTTCACCCACGCACCCGAGATACTTACCGACTCTCCGTTACTTGTAAATACTTATACATAGCGCGTGAGAAAGATATTATATTAATTATGCGGTGTAATGTTAAGCGGTGTAAAAAAATTCTATATAACGCACTGTCGTCCTGTATCATACACTGATACGTTCGTAGACACACACACCCATACACACTCGCACGCACACACACCTACACACTTACACGTACATCCACGTACACACATACACACGCGCAGAACAATTAAAGAAAATGCATGAAAGACGTGTTGCGCGCGTGTCGTATCGTTCTCGTGTTTGTCTTCAACCCCCCCGAGAATTTTTGGGGGGCGTGCGATCGGAAAACCGACTCAACGAACGTCGCGCGTACGATTCTCGAATCGTACAACATTCACAGATTTTGCTCCGAGCAGGTTCCAAACGTCGCGAATCCTGAAAAACCAGGCAGGTTTCATCGTATCAAAGAGGAGACCGTAAAGTACTATATTACGGTCGTTTACCCCTTAGATTGCGTTTGGAACTTGAATCTCGGACGTGATTCACGCGTCGATCGACGAACTCCCTTCGATCTTGATATCACTATATTATGGATTAATTATTATGAATTAATTAATTGATTAATTGATTAATTATTAATTATTATCATTAATTATTATTAATAATTATTATTGATGTATTATTATAAAAATTATAAATTCATTTTAAGAGAGATAAAGAGAAAATAAACGATGCTTTTGTGAGTAACGATGTGCCTGGATGATTCTCTCTTCGTGATCGTGTTTCTCCACTAAACGTCTATCGTCCCTTAGCTCTGCCCCAGCTCCTGCTGCTGCGACGCTTTGGTGAACCCGTAACGCCGTCCGCGGAAGACGTCCTGGTTGCGTATCGCATCCCCCTCGCTTTCCATCGACGAAGGATGCACCTTCAATCGATACGGTTCTATCGTAATCGGCGACAGAGTAAGTTCATCAATTCCAGTCGTTCTCATTGTCGGCCCTCCTAACGAGTGACATCTGACTTTGCTCGTTTTCGATCCATCGAAATACATATTCGATTCGCTGATCGCGATTTCCGAGGAAAGTGGAAGATTTTCGGGTCACCGATTACGTCGAAGTTTTCCGCGTTGGCAGAAAAGTAGCGAGAGTTAACCAGGAACTGGACAAATTTTCGAAAATCACACTTCAAGCGAAGAAATTTCACTGTACAGTGTGGCAATCCAATTTCTCCAAGTTGAGTTTTGTAGCAAGAAAATTTTGGAACAGAAAACTCGACGAAAGTATAGGAATCTATCGTAGAATTGGGAATTGAATTGTAATATTTAATGAAAATTAAGAGAAATATCGTTGATCGATTATTTTCGATCTTTCAAGCCGATTTTCTCAAAAGTAAAATTCCCAACGTCGTTTCGTCTATTCTAATTTTGCATCTTACTTCGAGCCCTAACTGTTAAAATCTCTCTCCGCGAATGTCCAAATCGTCTAGGTAGATAATCAATATTTTTGCAAATATTCGTGATTACTTTTCGTTTATCGTTTATAATAAAAATACTAAAAATACATTATACTTTCGAACGTATTTTCTAAAATTACAAGAACCAGAACATGACCTGTAGTAAAGACTTTATCTCTAATCAACTATGCCAATCAACAGACCGATGTTTCTCATTAATATGTGTAATAAAGTTGAGTCAATACGTTCAATAAGCAATAGAGCGACACGAACAAAATATATCTGTAACTTGAAAACTTAAAGCTGAGTTTATTCCTCAGCTCAGTACATACGATGTTTCTCAAAGTGAAAAAATCTACCGCTGTACATAGTTTCGACTAAATCGTTGATCCGAAGGTCTCGCACTCTCCTCGTTAACGCTCTGCACGCGTTCGACGAAACAAAAGATTAATAACTTAGTTGCACGCGCAATTTGCATTAAAATTATTAGCCAGCGGTTTCTCCCTTTGTCGGTCCGCGAACGAAATCGGCCGCGGCGGTTCTCTTTTTCTCCCGACGATCTCCTTACCGTGATTAACCCGAAAAGGGTTTTTATCCACTCCCCGATATATTCCTGTTGGCCTATTTCTGCCGGTCCAAAGACCGCTCGCTACGTATCCGAGCACTCGCCGTTATTACCGAGGATGACTCGGCTTGTTCGAACCCTGGCCCGAGCCCTTCCTTCGCTAATGCCTAAATAATGACGTATATACGCGACATGCAGCCTTATAAGCTTCGATAAATTTAATTACCCTCGGTTCCCGACCGCTACGTCCACGCGTAATTTACTTTTAATCGCGTGCTCGAAGAAAATCCACCGAATCGAACTACATTTTCTATAGCGGAGCGTGGTAAAAACGGATCGCGCGATTCTTCGTGGTTCGTTTGAAAGGGACAAGGTAATTAGATGATAGAGAATGATCCGTGCGGAGGAAATTGAACAATCTGACAGTGACAGACGGTAAAGCCTCGTTTACGTTAATTCAAGTAACTTTGAAACATGATTTATTTGAATACTATTTATTCGACTCGAAACATTCCAAATTCTTTCTCTCGTCCTCGTTAATCAAGTCACTTGTCTTCCACTACGTAATTTGAAAGACTTCGCTAATGTGAGTTTCTTGTTTTACTCGAATTGCAACGTGCTTGCGAGATTCGAGTAAAATTGAAGCGATATCAACCACCTTGAAAGGGACGGAGCTTGATAAATTGTTATTTTCAGTAGCGTTTCGTTGATCGATTAAGTATCGCTAACTGATGCCAACTTTAACGCACTTCAAACTCCATCGATCAAGTACGTAAATCTTACCAATAAGTACGATCGCGTGCAAGTACTTTCCGCAGTCCTACGAAATATGTACTTTCTACGTTCATCTTCGTATTCGTTCGAAATTTTACCAACGACCATTGCACCGTGATCGCACGCGTCACATACGAATCTCTCGTACGATATGTCCAAAAATATTCCTATAAACGTGGAAATACTTAAACAACCGTTGTTTGACTTTGAGCGAGGCATAACAGAGTCCGGTAGCGAACACTCGTTTTACGGTACGTTCTTTAAATCGGATCAATATGGCAGAGATTACGAAATAAGATCGTTATGCAAAGCAGTAGCAGAGGGTTCGAAGCATAGAGACGCCGCGATCCGCGGGGGGTGCGGTTAATGTTCGAGCCTTATACAAGCCCAGGGGATGGCTTTTTCGGTAATTTAACCAACGAGGGTCGAACGTTTGTTATTCAATTTGCGACCCCCTCGGTACCAGCCACTGCTCTCCTTTTCTACCCACAGATCATCGCGCCTTTACGACCTTCGCTCTTCCAACTCGACGACCATTTCTCCTCCGTTCGGATACGATCGTCGGTATGTTTGCCATCCTCCTACGTATGCACGCATTCGCTCGTTTCCTTCGCCTGCAACCACGCAGATTATCCCTAATGTTGCGCCATTAAGACTACTAAGCCAGATGTACAGAAATCCACGCCATGAGAATTTTCAGCTACGGAGAAGGGGAATTCCGAATCGAAGCAGAAATCGAAAGGTAAACGAACGGATTTACATATTTATATTCAGATCGTGAAACTTTAGATATTCTGGCATTTTAGACGGTGCAGATGCATTTCATTTTCAACGCTTTATTTCGTTTCTTGTATATGGTGAATAATTAACATAAAGAAATAAATTAATAAGTTTGAAAGGTAATCACATGTGTTTCTTTCTGCCACAGATTCCGACAAATAAATCGAGTTCCTATCTACACAGACAACTAGGCATTTTGAAAATCGATTCGAGATAACATTTCTCTATTTGCTTTGATATCGTCACTAGAAATTTGATGTTTCTTTTTCTACTAAATTCTTGCCATGTAAAAGTGATTCGACGAAATAAACTATAGATAAGTGATACAACGTGTTTTTATTAACAGCCCCTTTCTACATTCTCTCCTATCGCTCCACTCCAGAGAAAGAAAAAAACAATAGCAATCACGATGCAACGCACTAAACGATTTACTTAAAAATCCATTCGTTCGCGTCCTAAGAGCTTTAGATTTAAGAGGACTTTTAAACATGACCTATACCCACGTATTATAAAATATACTGATCCGCGAGAAGAGGTAAGTATAATCGAGGCAGGTATGACAGGTAAGTACTTATGTATCAGGAGAATGCGATGTGTAAAGCGTCGACACATAAAAGCCATTCGACAAATGTCTCAATACGATAATTGTTGGAAAAATTTTTCGAATGGAAATTTTCGAAATCTTTTTTTTTTTTGTCTCAAAATTAAGGATTTTTTTTGGGAGAACACGATGGGCAAGGAAGCGAAATCCTTTCGTAAAACGATTCTCCTGATACAGAGCACATTTTCGAAAAATTTTTCAGGTGCAATATCTCGGACATGAGCAAAGACTTTTATCCCAAAATTGAGTATTTGTATCAGGGGAATGTGATACGTAAGGAAATGGTTTTTGACTCTAGTCGTCAGCATGCGGTATGTTTCGTTCTGTACTTATCTGTTAATTATTGACCTTTATTTATATTTACCTGTTAATTATTTATCTGTTTTATACTGCACGTAAATTGCGATATATTATGGGTATTCGAATTTTGTAAAATTAATTTACATCCAGCAGATTGAGGATATTCACGAAAGCTGTATTAAATAATGAACGCGTTTATTCCATAGAAATACAGGTGTTTATATAAAGTAATACAAAGTTACACAATTGCTATAATTACATTTTATGTACGTGTATAATTGTGTTAATAATTATATGTTAAACGTTAAAAAAAATTATAAGGAGTGTTACATATTTTATTGCGTAACGACAAATGGGACAATTATGGATATTACCTTTTTACATGAATTCCTTACGGAACGAGATTCGAGGAAATACTAATTTTAGATCGAATGTTGTTCTTTCAAGTCTTTATCCCTTTTAATGTCGGCTACGAGCAAAACAGAATCAAGGCTTAGTGGCCAGAGAACTAAGAGAAATAGAAAGGACAATAATGGTCGTTAGTCGAGGAAACAAGTCGAGAAAATTTGTACAAATTCGTTTGAACGTGGATGAAATTAATTTATTTCGTTAATAGTTTAAAATAGGAAAATATTTTTGTTTCCACGCTTTCATATTATATTGTAAGTTGAAAGCTATGCGTCATACTTCTAAGAATTTACGGCCAGTTGGCAAAACAGGACTTAGAAGGTTTAGTGACCAGCGAAATTGGAGAGGTGCAAGGGATAATAATGGTCACCAGTCGAGGAAACAACACGAGAAAATTTGTACAAATTCATTGGAGGATGAAATGAATTTATTTTGTTAATAGTTTAAAATAGGAAAATATTTGTATTTCCTTATTTTTATTAGTTGAAAGCTACGCGTCATATTCCTGAGAATTTGCGGTCAGTTAGAGAAACAAGGCTTACTGGCCAACGAACCAAGGAGAGTGGAAGGGACGATGGTCGTCAGTTAACGAAAGAACCGTGAATATTTACATAGATTGATTGAAGCGCGGATAAAATTATTTTATTCGATTAATAGTTTAAAATGAGGAAATATTTGTATTTCCTTATTTTTACATATTATATTATTAGTTGAAAGCTACCCACCATACTTCTGAGAATTAGCGGTCAGTTATCAAATCAGTGCTTAGTGGTTAGCGAGTCAAGATGAGTGGAAGGGATAATGGTCGTCAGTTAAGGAAAGGACAAAAGGTCGAAAAAGCCTGGCAGCAAGTATCTTTGACCACCCTACGAGTCAGCTAACAAACCTCGTAAAACTAACGACTCGATCTGGTTCTCGAGAATATCATGGTTTCGTGTTTACAAAAGCTGGCCCGCCTCCTTTGCTTCTTGTTCCTTTTGCAAACTGAACAGGGATGCAGCGTGTCGTTTCTCCCATTGCGACAAACATTTGCAAATTTAATTAAACTACTTTCTTTCGTATTGTCTGCATCTCCTCTGGTTGAACGTACGCTCTGAGTTGCTGATGGAGTCCATGAAAAAACTGAAATACAAATTGGGGGAATTTGTGGGGAAAGGATCCATGAAACAAAATTTAGCATCGAGCAAATTTTACAGTAAAACTTCCGCTTCTACTTTTCTTTTTTAATATTAGGCAAATTTTATTCGATAATCATAATGCTTCTGAAGGAATTTTGCTCTCTTTATATATGCAAAATAAAGAAAGATCTTCGTAATAATTCACGCGTTTTACCATAGAGTACACCTAACTAGCAATTAGCATTTACATACATACCTCATGATTTAAAGATAACTGGACGCACCTTGTCTTTTTTCTTTTTTTTTTTTTTTTTTGTTTAATTTAAATACAATAAACATTAATCCACACTCACCTAGTTATTATGTTGTAATAACCTGCACATTATACAAATCTCTACATAAAAAGTAAAATATACAAGGAGATTCTCAAATGTTTCAATTTATATACTTTAAGAAATGAAAAGGTGCCAGACAAAGGATAGTTTTACTAACAATAGGTGGCAAGAACTGCGAAATCTCGAATAAGTTGTACGAGAAGTTGAACGAGAATGGTAAGCCAGGCCCAAAAGAACTTACCTGCAAGGACCTTTGTTCCCTAAAGTATTTGGATATCAATGGACGATAATATATTTCCCATAAACCTAGACCATTTCTTCAACGATCGTATTCCAAATTCCCAGATTTCATCTCGAATTCGATTATTTCCACGTTTCCATGGCGCGTTATCGGCCAACTAGCGCGAGTGTCTGCGAATCTAGGATGAAACGGAAATTCTGGCGGGTAATCTCGGTGGCGCGTAACGAGCGAACAGATTAGGCTGTCGTAGGATCCTGATACGCGGCTCAACGACGTACCTAATAAAGGAGACTAACGAGAGCAGGGCATGTGGTTAACGACGATCTATCCAGGCCACCGAACGAGACTACGAAACACATGCGTCGTGCTACGCGTTTTCGAGAGGAACGCACACGCGTGCACGAGCTCGAGATACACGCGCGCAACTTCTCAGCGAAGGGCGCACGAGTAGTCTTGTTACCAAAGTGCCGCGGCCTCGTGAAGGACCTCCGGGTCCAAGTTAAAAAAATTCGGTGTCTTTTCAACTTTCCAGCCGTCGTGTCACGACCAAACAGATTATCACGCGGTTCTAGATTAGGTTACTCGAGTAGATCACCCTCCAACTGATCGCTCAAATGTCGTGTGAATTACGACCGAGCCGTTCGTCTTTATGCGCATTTATATTTTTACGAATACGAAGAAATACGTAGAACTTAAATAGAAAGTCGTTTTACTTGTTAACAATTCTAATAGATACTTTACTTTCAACATTTGAAACATTTGTCCTTTTCCGCATCTTAAGTAGTTTTATACCGTGTGTTTAGCTATAATTCGTTCTAGGCTATCGTCAAAGGAATGTTTCTCTTTTTATTACGCCTTATCAAAAAGTTGAAGTTGTATATATCTTTTCCATCCGATACTGTTGAAGATGTAAAAATTCCCGACGACAAAATAATATGCAATAATTTCTTAAATCGTTCGTTGGAAATTCTTCGTCATTTTATTACACCGCATCGAAGGATAAAAGTTACATAGATTCTGGATGATCCAATTGCGGGTTAAAATCGTAGAAAATCGAGAGAGAGAGAGAGAAGCGATCGATTACGCGTTTCGCCCTAACGAACGTGGACAGAGAGACACGTTGGTCTCCGCTGTAACGCAAAACCGATAACGTCAGCCGTCCGATTCCAGCTAATTGCTCGTCGTTAAAGGTCATTAAAGTATCTGGTTGGTTCATACGACACTCGCGTAGGGAGCCGACAGTGACGCTGCGATATTCCTCCTGGTCAGGCCAGTGAATCAACATCGTCCGGCAATAACTTCGTTACGGGAATTTACCCTAATTGAAACGGTCTGCCTAAACTAATTACCAGCCGCTGCTGCCGATTCACGATCAAATTATTCCAGCTACGTTCCCGTGTCGCGTTCATCTTTCAGCGATCGCATTCCACGCGAGATTCGTTAACCCGTTCGCTTTCCATGCATTCGAGCAGATTGCACGGGGAAAAGCCTTTATTTCTCGTCTTTCGAACGAACTATGTTTAGAATGACGAATAACGCCGCCGCTCCGATGTCGTGCGACGCGTTTAAATCGCTACATCATATTTCTGTAACTCCGACTCTGGTCTGCCGACGTCGTTTTATCGCCTGTCAGTTCTGAAGATTTAACATCAAACGTGTTCCGACAACCGCTGGACGGTTCGTGCCGCGACTGATTGTGGTAACTCGTACGTTAGCTTTTCTCTTCTGTTCCTTACAAATCGGTCGAACAGAAGCATTTCCCGATGTAGAGTCTATTAAAGTCAAGGCGCAGAGTCTATTAAAAATTAAAAGAGGAAGGGAAGAGCTGGGGAGAACGCGAAAGAAACGTTACGCGGAGGATTAAATTAGTAAGAAAGAATCTTACGTTGGCGCAATATTTCAATTTCCTTTTAACCAACTTTATAGGTTTCGCTTATTATGTTTCAACATTATGATTGCGAGATGCAATGTCAAGCATTTGCTTAAAATTCTTTTTGTATTTTACTTTTATACTCTTTTTGTATTTCGATGCTTTACATTCACATACAATTAGTTCGTACTTTATCGCTGTATCGAGTTATCGTACGATTAAAAAATCTAGATTTCATCGTTAGAAGAAGTGATATTCATTTTATAAACTTGAAATTCAATGAATATTTGAATTTCGAACAGAGAAGAAGGTAAAAAGTAGCACGAGATATCCGTAACGATTTATCAAGCGAAGATCGAATCGTCATGGCATCGAATACGATGAAACCAAGAAGAATAAAGAAACCCGTACGAAGAATACCAAACGTGCGCTTTAAGTTTCAACTTATTTGGACACCTTGTATACCTGCGAGCGTGCAGGATCGTAGGATGACTGTCAGAAATCAATTCAATTCCGTCCTATATCTGATTCAATAATCTGAGCGGGACGAGTGGGCGAGGAAGCAAGGAACGGAGAATGTAAATGCGATAAACGGAGCCTGGGACGGTACGCGCAAGAAAGAACAGAGGAACAAAGGGCACCGCGACTTCCGGCTGACTCGCATGGTCGACTCTCGGAGGTCATAAATCGTTCCGACGAACGAAACCGACCGGCTGGCACGCGGTCGCTCGTGGATCTGACAAACGATCATTTCGAGGCAAGTCGATTAACACCTCGTACGCGACCGTGTCGCCCTCGACTTGTGAACGGTCGCGACCGATTTCGATTCGCAGTCATTTGTCTCTGCTCTTTACTAGCAACGATGCTGCTGCTGCTGCTGCTGCTACCGTGCTAAATGGACCTTCGACTATTTCATCCGTAGCGCGGTTAGACGAATGCAGCAGAACTGCAATTCATATCCGATAGGATCTTGATCGTGCCAAGTAATCGTGATTAGATCGTCTTTAAAGAAAGCCGCATAATTTATTTTGTAATATACTTTTCATACTGGGTGGTTGGTAACTGGTGGTACAAGCGGAAAGGGGGTGATTCTACGCGAAAAAAGAAGTCGAAAATATAGAATAAAAATGTTTTTTTATTTTCTTTTTTTTTAATTTCTCCATCGAGACAACGATCTACAGTGAGATCCGTTATAACGTACCGCACGCGTACCGAGCGAAAATTCAAAGTCGATTTTCTCGAAAACAAAGCCTCGAACGAAAAATTTTTATTCTATATTTTCGACTCCTTTTTTCACGGAGAATCACCCCCTTTCCGCTTGTACCACCAGTTACCAACCAGTCTGTATATTTATATTGCAATTTATTTATTTGATACGTTGAAAAGTGATGTAAGTTGGTCTTTTACCTATTTCAGTTTAATTACACATCTCGAGAACGTAACCCTCGTCCAGTTTTTGCGCAAAGATCGTGTTAGTATATCTTCGTTAGTTTCTCGGTGGATAGCAGAATTTAGTGTTCGAGTCACGTATCACGTTCAATGAACAATTCAGCCTTCTTACAGAGTGTTTGCTTTATCCATCATTATCCGACAGTCGACGTTTTTCACTTGCACCACTGTTGCTTTAAACGGATCGATTGTTACCAAGAGCCTAATTCCGGATAAGTTGAAACGATGCAACGCATGTATGAATAACAGCGAATGTATTAGAGGGATCAAGGGATGCGACGAGGAGAAACCGATCGTTTCACAAGTTTGCACTGTCACGGTGGCCATCTGCGACGCACGTTTTGCTAAATTTCTTAGGACGATTAAGAAAAACAAAAAGTGTAGGGAGAAAGAAATGTCATCTACGTCGTAGTATCGACGTTATGGTTTACCATATTTCACGGAAAGCAAAATATAGAAAATTCGGCTAGCCCTCCGTATAGGAACACCCCATCCTTAGAGCGAAACTCGACGCGAGCTTGCGACAACCCGCGAAAAAATCCAATGCTCCAAAGTGGGACGTTTTTGAATAGGATAGAGAAACGCGAGAAAAAATGGCACGGTAGCGGAGCTCGGCTATCGGCCGATAATTTCATGGCACATCGAGTAGGTATGTGGAGAATGGATGGAAATTAGTCGAGATGGCCGTCGAGTTCCGCAGTTAATTGATACGTCTGCGCTCGGAGCGGCGCGGCAGAATATACACACAAGCTGCCAGAGGGAAAGAGAAACGAGCGGGTCGAAAGGGAAGGGTCGAAGAAGAGAGAGAGAGAGAGAGAGAGAGAGAGAGAGAGAGAGAGAGAGGCAGAGACCACGCGTTGGTAGTTCGCGCGTAGTTCGGACCGTGTGCGTGAATTGGTTCTCGTATTGGTGACCGGTCTGCTCCGTTCCGGGTTTGTTCGTATCCCGCGTGATTTAGCGGCTCCGCTTCCTGGCGATCTAGTTAACACACGTACGAGTCAGGCTGCATGAAAAAGAGAGAGAGAGAGAGAGAGAGGGAGAGGAAAGTTGGACGGATACACGCGCGCTCCTCTCGAAACCCCACGGGCCATCGCAACATGACTAATACCCTTTCGGCCGTATTTTTATCTCGCCACGAGCGAGTGGCTGTTCCTCGTGTTACGGCACTGCAACCAACAAAAAAGAAGGAAGGGAAAAGCGAGATAAAAAAGAAATTGCGGGCGGATGTGGCGAATGGATGTTGACATCGCTAGCATCTTCGACGATTCGCGACATCGGTATCGAGGCATTCGTGATTTCCCCATCGTCTTCGTCATCCACGTTGCTTCTTCGTCCAATTTCCATGGATATTACGGATAATCATTAATTCAGGAGTTATTGACAGACTGTGGATTTTTATAAAAATTCTCATAGAAACATTCTAATAGAATTTGAGAAGTAGAGCTAATACCAAAAGCCAATACTAAAGCATCTTTGTCGCTGTACATACGTTGCGTCAACTAGATTATTCTACTTGTTGTTAGAATCTCGTTGTAAGCAACTACCGTGCTTTTAGTTTCGTGCGTTTCGATGAAAAGATTTAGGAAGAGCAATAAACCATTGAACAGCGTGTTACAGTAGTACTGGGTTGTCCGAAAAGTGTCTTTTTTTCACAGAAAAGATTTTGCAACGACGCACCTTTATACAAACACGAAACCTAATCTGTCGAACGTTGTAATCTTTATCTTGATAGAACAAAATGAATGGAAAATGTTGTGCATCCATTATTTTCTTACAAAAGGAAAGAAACCTTCCGGACTAATAGTACTGTCATTTGGAATAAAAATCTGACCGATGAGAAAGACGAAGCGTGGGAAACATCTTGGACATCCTTATGCAAGGCGACCGATAGCATTGCCGATATTTCAAAGTTCTCAACGAAGATACAGTTCGTCGATAAATGTCGACAACGTTGTATCGACGATAATTACATATGGACAGCCTAAGGGCTCCTTAACGACGCTCTGCTAAGTACGTTACATTATATATCCGACGTTCGTTAATATTATATATCCGACAAACATATTCAAAACGTTGGTAAAACATTGCCAGTCATCTTTAAAACGTCCCTAAGCTATTTCTTTCCTCTCTGTTACCAATTTATTTCTGCGTACTTCCAAAACGAAACTCACACCAAGTCCAAAAACGTCACGACGTGAGTCCACGATGTTCGTCTGCCAATTAAAGCGTCACGGACCCGAGGACGTTCTAACGAGGAGAAAAACAAAGACGTCTCGACGGATCGAAAGGATATCGGAAGACGATCCATCGTTAATAAGCTCGGAACTCGAAGGTAGTTGGCGTTGAAAGCGCGTTAGGTCGGCGGAGGGAGCACGTGTCTGGCGTCGAATGTCGGAAGGGCCACGACCCGCCCCCCTCGGAGCGACCTTAACGATCGTCGTTATTGAATAAATCCGAGGCGTTATACGTTGCCGGGCCGACGTTGCGCGTCAACCTCGAGGACCTCCTTCGTCGAATGTACGCCCACCGGACGAGTGATCGATTCCGATAGACGAGTCTCGTATAATGAACCGTCGTCGAGGCTTTAACACGAGGAAGTACGTAATACAGCGTGAAGATACCACGGATAAAGAAGCAACAACGCGAACGAGAGAGAGAAAGAAAGAGAAAGAGAGAGAGAGAGAGAGAACGGGACTTTGGAATAGGAAACTGCGTAAAAAGTATCGGGCCCGTGCTTCGTGGACGAAGGATCGAAGCCAATTTAGCGAAAGAGAAAGGCAAGAAGATAGATAAGAAAAGGAGAGGAAAGCCGATTCGATCGCGGTTTTCACAGTTACTCGGGAATATTGCCAGACGAGGACGATTCCAGAGATCCGTTTCGACTTGGACTTGCACGAAATCGGTTCCATTAAATCGGTGATTCCGTGATGGAGAAGCGAGACGTTCGAATCCGGCGCTGTCGTTGAACTCTCTTTGGACAGTCGGGGAGAAAAAGAAACGGGACGCGATCGTTTTTGCGATGCCGGAAGAAAGAACCGACTACGCTCCACTCCACTCCACTCCACTTAGACTCGACTCGGATTCGACTCGACTTGGACTCGACTCGGTGAGTTGCGTGGAATGGAGAGGAATGAAACGAAGGACCAAGAGGAGAAGAGAGCGAGGTGGTGCCGGCGGACGGTAGGACGACGCGCGTTATATCGTGTGTGCGTGGCTCGCGGTTCGACAGCCTCGAGGCCTCGGGCCGATCTGAATTCGCGACCGCGTGTATGAATAAGGCATTGCCGTGACAGAGGCGGAACAACAGCATTGCACGTTACGTCCGCCACATGCGAAACATCTGGCATTTTTCACGTGAAAGAGAAAGACCGGAGAGGCCTGACCCAAAGACGAATTTCTGAAACCGTGTACGCCCCCCTGTCATGCTTCTCCGGGGAGACACACGCCGAGACCCCGGGGAATTTGTATTGTCGCCGCCGCTTTTATTCTACCGGACACGAGAAATTATATCGCGATTGTTCTTTCATCTAACCGTTAATTAGAAATCAATGAGCTCGTTCGTGCGTGCAACGTAGTTTAAACCAAGCGATTTGCCGCCGGTTTACCACCGCGAGATAAATCGCGATTGTGCCAAGGCGTTCGTTCGTTCGCCAACGATACCGCTTCCTTAAACGATATCAACGAACCGTTTCTAATCGCCGAACAAGCGCGCCACGCGCCATGCGTTACGATCTACGATCTTACGCGCATTGCTCCGCCCGACCCGAGCGTTTCGATTTAGAAGGGATACACCTTTGGTTCGATTATGTTCACTCGTAGAAAATTCACGCTCGAAGGAAGAGACTTCGAAGAAGGAAGAGCCTGTAAAAGCATTTCGCGCGTAATTTTTTTTCTCGGTAAGAACAATTTGCCGGTAGCACGGGCCACTAATTGTCGGGCAATTCTATTGGTCGTCACCGACATTCACTCTGACCAGTCGGCGTAAGTAATCTGCTAAAGCGTAAGACAATGCGCGAAGGTGTGGCACGCAGCGGACTCATTGTTCAGCAATTAAAAGCACTTTTTCTTCTTTGTACTTCGCCACCTGCCGCTTTTGTTTGTATTTTCGTCGCGATTAAGCCGCGTCACCGCGCATTTCGCAACTCGCTGGCCACGTCAGAAAACGTTTCCCCGAGCCTCGAACGATTCGATGCGACAGCCTTACCGAAAACGATTTCGCCATTTCCGGCCTGGATATCGGATTATGTATACGCTAACGCCGATTACATGATCGAGAATATTCGCAGGATACGGGTAATTAGGTTCGCGCGATCGGACGATGTTATATTCTCGATAGAGCGACTGCTTGTCGGCTCGACGGAACTCGATGAAAAACACTTTGATCGAGCTACTTTGTCAAGCGAATCGCATAATACTCGTGGACCTTGGATATTGCTTCTGTTATTGCCGTTCTCTGAAACATGGAATTAGCCCTAATTGAATCGAGCTCGAAACGCAAAAAGAGAAACACGCGGAAATCTTGCGTTGCACGACCTTCTCTCGCTCTTAAGGCAGTACAGTGACATTTTAATAATTTTAAGAACATTCGAATCCTACTATCGATGTACCAAATTAATTTTACAATCGGCGATCTTAATAAACTAACAAGATGCGAATTGTAATTTTATAATTTTGTACCGGATAGGATAATCGAGTAACTCGTAGTTTAAAAAATTTCGTTTCTTTGTAATAAAATTCATCAATAGCAACAGCTTGTCAAACTAGAGCTAAGACTTTTGTCGCAATTTTCTCAATTCACGATACACTTTACTCTGTTTTTTCGTTTCAAAAACACCTTCGATTTTATCTAATCTGTTCCCGAGTTAAAGATTTTTATTCGTTTAATCGTGACAGGCGTTCGGAGTAAACCGACCCTCACGATGCACGTTGTTTCGCATAAGCCGAAGCAAGGCTATTCAATTTCCACGCTTTCCTAACAGGGAAGAACCTACTTTTGCCAAAGAATTTCCTCGTTCTGTAAAACGCGATCGACCAAACGACACGTTTAACGTGCAGCTGCAACTTTGCACGATGAAATTCCTACTTTGCGACGGTTTCGCCAAAACGAATCGGCAAATTGAACGGCGAGCAGTTATCAGTCGACGCAACGACTGTAATTTCCCAACTGCGCGCGTACTTTCTCGCTTCGTGGAAAATGTGCTTCGATTTTCCCTCGGCCGTGTAATACCAACGTGGAAGAATTGCTCGTTTGTTTGCAGAGGCGGGCAAGGGTGGTCGCACAGGCAACTTTTACGTCTCGCGTTCTACAATATCCGCCTTTGCTTCTATCCCACGTAATCGTTCGAGAGACGCGGCTCTCTCATTTCGCAATGGAAAAGCATGGCTAGTCGAACGGTACGCCCCGCGTGTGAAAAGGAAAATAATAATCGGCGGCCAAAAACGATCGCTTTCGCACCCCTCTGGCTTCGCGACAAATCCCAATGATTTTCCTACGATCGTTCTATGAACAAGGGGCGTGTACAGACACCAGTAATATACGAGGACATGTGTTTGCTTTCGATCGGTCTCTCTTAAGGCAATCCAACTGTCCTTTGTAGTTCGTTACGCTAAACGGAAATATGGATAAAACGCGAGGACAGAAATCGCTTTTTTTCTAACAAATATACGCTCTGTTCGAATCAGAGGAACGTATACGTACTCTAACGTGTAATTTTTATTTCACCGTTTTCCTATGGAAACGCCACCCATAATCTTTTGTAATAATTTTGTATTTCGGATATTCATCGTTTGGTTGAGAACTTTTGCGTAGACAATATAATTATGGAAATTAAAATTGTTTTACCCAGCTACTGGGTACTAAATATTATAGAAGATACTATACTCCGGATGTTCCATACTGTCTTGCAAATTACTTGGACTTTGCACTTTGCATTTCTGCACTTTCAAATTTCTCGTAAACGCATAATATCCGCAGTCTACTTGTGACTTCTCGTAAAAAGCCAAGTATGTACTTACTTGGTATTATACTTAAGTATGTACGCTTAGTATGTACTTATCAACGAAGGTGCATATACCAGAAGAGGAAATTTTTAGGCGAGGACACTTGCCGAAGAGGTTCGTCGCTAAGCCCGAGAGTATTCACGCAACGAATTTGTTTGGGTCTTCCTATTGGCCTCTTTTATTTCTAGACCCACCGGATCGACTTTCGAGAATACTTGTGTGGTCACAAAGATGCGGTCGCATCCTGAATGGTGGTCGCGTTACAAACCTACCGAGAACGACGTCTTTCTACGTTTGTTGGAAGTCGATAACGACTTTACCCAGATTCGTTCTATGCTTTGTTCGACAATGCGCGTGAAATATCGTGCGGCTGGATGCACGAAACGAGCACAACCCTGAATCCATCCTATCTCGTCGTGTAAATCGTTCTTAAGGTTTCGGATGCCACGATTGTGCCATCGAACGACATCGTTAAGAAGACGGATTTTCTACGAACAGATTGCAAACTTCTATACATTTGTACGCGTACGATCGGAAATTACCGTTACGTGTCGTTTATTTTACTCTTAAAATTCGATTAAAACTTAACACGAACGAATTTCCATCGCTCCTAGTTCTGGTCAGCAGCGTAAATATCGCAAACGAGAAGATGCAGTTCGAGGAAGAAAAAGATCGGATCGATTCAGATCGTTCATTTTGCAGCATCGTTGTCAGGGACCGTACAGCAGTTGGTGGACGATGCGAGAAACGTTTCCTGCTCTCGGTTTTAATCGGGAAAACGAGCTGTTTCGTATTTTCCCGCGGTGGGTTCCTACCGGTGCCTGTGTCGGTCCTAGGAGGTTGAAATGAAAACGCGCGTGGAAGCGGGCAAGCGAATCGTTCACGACATCCGAAGCACTGCAGCGCAACGTGTCATTCCGGTAATGCGGCGCAAAGTACGAGCGTAACAATGCCGCGCATATAGACGTTTAATTATCATAGAGTAATGCGTCTAATGACATACATTAGTCCGCGAGTCGCCATATGGGGACCCTTTTGTTCGCCACTATATACGGTATATAATAATAGTCGCTCACGGAAAGAGTTGTGCACGCGCATGCGTGGCGAGGAGACCAGCCTCCTCTTCCCTTTGCAGGTCTTTCGGTCTTTCCTCCTTCCTTCCATCGCGTTTCCATCGTTTTCTCGTTTCCTCCCTTTCCCATCTAGTCAAGCCGACCTCTCGCTTTCTCGCTCGAGGCGCGTCCTTATGCCACTGTGAATCATTCCGCGTGCGACTGCGTGCCACTGATTACCGTAATCAGTCCGTTCCTGTTCCGGTATATCGGCCACTAATTATAATCATCGATTCGCCCGACGTCACTTCCTCGTTTTCGAGCTGACCGCGGTGCCTAGCTCCTCTCTCGCTCTCTCGCGGATATACGGCCAAACGGATTCAACGGAAAGCCTGTCATTCGTCCACGTCCACGTTCATGACTCGACCGTGTACGCCGGAACTGCGAAACTAAGTTTGCAAACCGACTTGGGGCTCGTCCGACGGTTTAAACGTGGAATTTTCTATGAGCGTGACGCATATCAGATTCATAAATTCGTAACGCAATCAGCCACGATCCTGTTGCGACGTACGTAGTTATTAGATACATTCGCAGCAATCGAATCGTTTCGCGTAGAAGAATTGAAAAGTACCGGACAGATGTTTAAAGATCTTTTGCTTGTTCTAGAAAAACACTGTTTTTCCTACGAGCCTTTTAATTGTCGTTTAAACGCCACGCAATTATCTCGTGATAACGTCCGCTTCTAATGTAATTCGTCGTATAAACGCAGTTCTTCCGCGACATAGTTAGACGTATGTCGCAGCAATTACGTAATTTCACGAATATTTCGACTCGAAAGAAATTGAATGAGAAACGCGAAGGGCAAAAATGGCCATATATAACGTGAAATATCGGACGAAGAATAACATTTGTTTGGACTTTCCGATAAATATCCGATGTCTGGATATCCTCGGTCAAAATACTTATAACCAGAATGTATGTCGCGTTTGACTGGAGACGCTCAAATTTTTGGGCAAATACGAACGATACGAAAAGATACTTCGAATTTAATCCGTCCGAAAATTGTAACGTCAACTTTACACGCCGTCTCGACTACGCCACACGACTTTCGTCCGCAACGCTTTTTCCTATCATTTTTCCGGATATTTGAGTTATGGACGCGTATATGTACGTGCTACGTCGAGACGATGGAACGCAAGGCGCAGAGGAACGACGTCGAATTCAAGGAAGAACTTTAATTCCTGGGCTTTGTGCATCGTGGAAAAGTTCGCGACGATTCGTCCGGATTGTTCGCGACGGGAAAGTCGTCGGAGTGGTTCTAGCCGACAATAGCCGTGGAACTTTTCGTTCGTTTTGGTCGAGCCGTGGTTAAACGAGGTCAAAAACTTTCGCGAATGTGCAAAGTTCTCGGAGCCCGCGAACAGAAGAGAGGCGGGCACGAAGAAATCTGTTGTGCCTGAACGACAAAGAACCGCGCAATTATAATGCTATTGTCGGCGGTCCTATTTTGCATTAAATGCGTTCTTTCGTTGGAACCACCGGGGACAATGCATCGGTCGAACGGATCGCTCGAATCTAAGAGATGAAAGAAATTCGCAAGGGAAATGAGGTGAAACTGGCGCGGAACGGCACGGCAGCATTGAAACGGAAGGCAGATCGGCGGTTATCCAACTTCTTTTCTGCTTCTCGAATTCTGGAGCGAACCGGCGCAACTGGGTCATATGCGACTAAATACAGGATGCAGCAGCAGATCTCGCATGCTCTGCGGTCGCGCATATGTGTATCAATTGGTCAACTTTCGCTGGTGCCGCGGTTCTTCGTACTTTTTTCCATATCCTTTTACTAACCTTTTCTACTCTTATCGACCGGTTGTACGGCCTGTCGGTCGGGTGGCCTGAATGGTCGCGCGATTCGCGACTCGCCGCATCTGCAGCGTCGTCTGCCGCGAAACCGCAACGTTCGTCGCATCTGTTTCCTCGAGGTCTGGCAATCTCGCGATGCATAAACTGCACGAGAAACACGTACCCCCTCCGATAATTGCGATCATATCCCAGAAACGTAACCATCCCTTTCTCCTTTAAGCTTTATTTAACAGATCGTAGTCGACCCAGTTTCGATTATTTATTCGCTCGTTTTTAATATCTATAGCCGTGTACGTATCAGTGCATCTGCCTGACGACCCCTGTGCGACACGGGGTACGACACGAGTGAATATTAGGGCACGTAGATCGGGGCGTGTCCGATGGTGTCGTTTCCTACGTGGCATTGTACGTCCCGGGACGAGACGCACCTGGGAGTGAACCTACCACGCCTCTGAACTATGGCCATGTAAGAGGTCTCCGTCGATGTACCCATAAAGGTACGCATACACATATCACGTACACGAGTGCACGCGTGCATTCATACCGTACGTGTAGCTAGAATGCATTCACGAGACACGATTCTCTAGACACGATTTCCCCGTGAGCGTTGCTCGTACATTCGACGACTCGCGCCTATGACATACGGGATCGTGCGAGAGCTACGCGAGGAGACACAATACGGGCTGGTCATTACGCGCCCGTAGGCATTGTTCGGGATATATAACGCCGAATACGCGGAGATCGAGGAAAAGTAATGGCGCCTCGAACCAGTCGCCGATGTCTAGCCTTTCGTATCTACGCAGCACGTTACGCGTAATACGGTTTTCGGTGATTCGGCGTTCCGTGGAAACGAGAGGGAAGTTCGAAAGGGGATGGGATTACGATATATCGTCGCGTCTTGTTGCTAAACGAGTCGAACGATATCCTGCGGTACCGTGCAGCGTTCGCACGACCCGAATACGCCCGGGGGCGGCTAGGGCGGAGGCGATTCCGCCCCCAGGTGGGTCAGGGTGGCACCCGGCACATCTCGTTCCACTTGTGCATAAATAACGCGACTAGGAGGATATCGGCCGCGTCGTAAATCGTACGCTTAAATAAGGAAACGTTGCTCGTGTTTGTCGGCCTGCTTATTGCATATCCTTTTTACGTCTCTCTTGTTTTTCAACATGGGTACTCATTAGTACACACGCTTGCAAATAGCGTTTGCGTACAGTGTACGTAACATGTTTGCGTACATTTTACGATCACTCTACTATTTTCTCAGCAACTCGCGGACGGTCAAAGTCTCTGCGAACTGTACGCGAACACGAGCAAAGATGTAGTTTTAGAAATCGGATCGAAGAAACGTCGGAAGCGGATGACAAAAGATACCTTATGGCGTTTCCGCACCGCTGTTTACGAACAATTCGTTACGTGTTCGCAACTTGTTTGCATATTGTTCGCGAAAACGATCGTTCGACGAGCCGTTCTTTCTTCCCAACATTCGAAATTCCTTACTCGAAAAGTGTCGATTACACGATCAACATGCGCGATATCTCGAGGTATACTCGTACCCTAATAAAGCGAAATTTCGCGAGGATGTCGTTGATATCGCGTGTCTTCGCTACGTATCGATCGTGTACGCGTATACGACCAGTTCAGTCGGAGAATCGCACTCCTCTGACTTCCTCTTCGTTCGTGTATCTTGCGAGAAGGTTTTTGTTCGCCGTCAGGCAACAATAAGGTAACTGTAATTCTCGGAGGGCAGCGCAGGCGACGCAATGGCAACAGATGGGGAAACGCGTTCGGCGTCCAATGTCTTCGGAAGCGTTTCCTTTGAATAGCTGTCACACATATGCCTGAAGGAATAATAGCACGACCGGTCGATGGAAAGAGAGTTATACACGCATGCAACCGCAGATAGGCCTTTGCGACTCGGAATCCTCCTTCCGCTTGCGAATTGCGCGTATCGTCCTGGCGTGTTCGCGCGACGGAGCCAGTCGACCGTCCCACGGATTTAATAATCGACGTAGAACGATCGTAAAAAGTCGAAAAGATTAGTCTGGTCGCGTTGTACTAACGACCACGGACAGATGGTCCTCGGCTACAGCTATAATCCAAAGATGTATTTCATTAAGCGATCGTTAAACGTAAATGATCTCGCGGTAGTAAAGATGAAATATAATACCTGGAACACACAGGTAGACGTGTAATTTGCGAGGATGTGTGCGTTATTCGTTGAGCGAAATGTATCGATACGAACGTACGAAGACGGTACACGAAGGGGACGAATCGTCTTTACGTGCAATTAATCGGCGTCGTTTTGTTCAGGATTGAAGGAAACTGGCGAACGATCATCGATTGTAAGACGATCGGTTGGTCCGTTGCACGTGCTACGCGGCATTTAACAAGCGGATCGTAAAGCGCTGTTTACAAGGCGACGCCGATAATAGATGACAAATATTGGCAGATGCTCGAGCGGAGAGCCGCGAGGATGCCCCCGAGCGTCTAACTTCGTCCTTTATTGCCGCCACCAAACGGGGGTACCAAAACGCCGCACCCCAAAATAGAGGATGACATTTCCGTGGTTTCTTTTTCGGCTCGGTGTATTGTCGGACTGCTGGTTGGTTTCTCCAGCCCGGACCGGAATGCATAAATCAAACTGAATCGGTGCGAAATGCCGAGCAACAATGTTCGACGCGGATCGCTCTCCCTTTCGAACACACAGAGAGGATAGAAATTCCTGACCGCGGTATTTTCGTGGCGTAGAGGCGCGACCATAATGCGCTATGATGACAAATGGTATCCCTACGATAGTTCGGGCTGGAAAACCTGCAAACGGCGTACCTTTCGTTCGCGTCCTCGTAGGAAAGAGGACACGACATGGTTGGCCATTGACGAGTCGAGAAATCTTTCGAGTAGCCGAACAATGCAGCCCCTTTTCACGCGGCTACACCGTGTCCTTCTCATGCTGTTGCGGTAATCTAGCACGCTGTATACGGTGAATAGCAGCGAGGAAGAATCGAGAGAAAAGAAGAAAGAAGAAATCGAGAGAAAAATCGATCGACGCTTCTACTACGTTGCATCGCGGTATTTCGGCAGAGTCGTTCGTCAAATCGTGGCCAACATACCGAACGCATTCCCTATTGGCGTATAATCGTGTGTTCAAGCACGTGAGAAGCCTCGGACGATCTGGAAGCTTGCGTGGCTCGCACCGTTGCCGAAAATAACCGATCGGGCGTCTCCGAAATCACGTAAAAATGTCTCGAAACGGGTAGAGGCTCGGTACGGTGTCGCTGGTGTGAAGAACTGCTCGTAAGAGTTACGAGTTCACCGGGCGATAAAGTTGGCCCTCCGTAACGCCTCGGCCAGACCCAACCAACGGATTTCTGTCTACGCTAGGCTTATTTTATGAGTCGGTCGGCAGACCGTCAGGAGGAAGCGCGTCCTTCTTTCTGGTCCATCTGCGCTTTACGATCCTTTAAGGAATTCGACGCTGAAAAGACCGATGACGAATTACTCGCTACGCTATTGTCAAAAACACACGGCGATCTTCGAAAACAGCGTAATCCGCAAAATTTTCCAACAAAGAAAGACCGTGTCTCCAGTTAGGAGAATCTAATTCTGATCCGAACGTTCCGATGGCGATACGCGTTGGCTTTTGAGAATCGGCTCGGTCGAAGGGGGTTGGACGTCGTGCAGAAAGAAACACACGGCGTCGAGGTCAGGTGTCAAACAGCTCGACACCGTGGAGAATTCGTCGGACAAGGTTCGCAGGCAAACGCGATGGTAGCGATGGATTTCTGGCGATCCGAGAACGGGGTTTACGGCCTCGTCGAGGCCCAAGAAGAAGCTTAAGAAGATTCCTGGAGGAGAAGAGGGGGGCCGTAGGTGTCTCCGACAGCATGTGCTCTGGGCGTGGACCAACGCGAAAGAGATATACTGCTTCGCCCGAGTATTTATGGCATATCCGCACTTCGTCCGATATATATACATCGGGAGCAGCGCGGAATGCGCGAACAGCCATCCCGAATAATTGTTTCTGGAAGTGCGAACTGCCGAGCTTATTAACGACAGAACCATCGCGTTTCCCTTCGTCGTCGTGTTGGCGACAAAGCGCGCGAACCGAGCTTCACAACACCTCGGAACGTTTATCGAAAGTAAACGAGGATATTCTTCTTTCGAGGGACGATAGGATCGCTGTGTGATTTAAAGAAGCGTTCTTTCCCAGGCAGGATCTGTTCAACGAACGAATATCTGTTTTGGCGAGGACAGAATGCAATTAACGGCTGGGGCGGAGTAAAGATAAACGCGTACCGCGATTCTTTCAAAGTGACTGTGCAGTATAAAGCCGTGCACGTTCCGTGCTGTTCGTCCGTTGCGCCACGCTACCGCTCTCTCGCTTCAGCCAGTATTTTTTCCTGTTCTTTCTTTCCCCCGCGTCCTGTCGTCTGACTTCTTCATCCAAAAGACGATAAATCATCCGGGAATATATGCTTCTTTACACGCAATCCCGTATATAGTACGTTATGCACGTAACAAATAACGTCGGAGCATGCATCTCGCGAGCTGCGATTTCGACTCGCTCGCCGTGCGCCGGTGTGCTTTATCGGCTCCCTCATCTGCGAAATGATCATTAAATTGCACACTGGCGACAGAGGAATCGCCCAAGGATGCACGGACAACCTACAAAAACCAGCCATTCCATCGACGATTTTTATCTCTACACGCACGGTGCTTTCGTTCGGGAATTCTCTACTGGAAACTGGACGATTACCACATTTGTCTGAC
Organism: Bombus bifarius; assembly: GCF_011952205.1. Classification (NCBI taxonomy): domain Eukaryota; kingdom Metazoa; phylum Arthropoda; class Insecta; order Hymenoptera; family Apidae; genus Bombus; species Bombus bifarius. The sequence continues at coordinate 1,889,788 of NW_022885586.1, read as the reverse complement.
TCTACGCTATACATACAAACACCATTGTGTACGATATTGTTGCGTCGTTGACGTTTTCGTGTTTTTATTGATAATTACGTCCCGATGATACAATATTTCTACGTCCACGAATTCTATACGGATTGAGCAATCGTTGGTTCAGCGATCGTAGCGGCGTAGATCAAAGTCTCGAGAATTTACAGTATACAAATTTGAACAGCATATTACGCGCTTCAATTTCAGATGGACGCATCAAAATCAGACTATTCATGGATCGACGTGACGCTTATCCGTACGATATGGAACTCGTACGTGACACGTTCATTACAGATAGTTTAATAGCCCACTTAGGTTCAGCCCCTTCGTGTAATCACGACTTCTTGCTTCGCTGATACTACTATAACTAATACTCGTTCGAGCAGACTCGCCACGCGTACGTTTCTACCGTAATCTGCCATATAATAATCACGATCCGTGCAATTAGCTATCAAAGCTATTTTTATATATCCGAAGGTAAAATAGGTTACGCAAACGTAACCCTGAAAAGATTGGATGGATAAAAGGCGGAGAAGGGCAATTAGTATCGAATGTCGATAGGTGGCGATACGTATAGCGACCCGTAAGAATTGGGACTACGGGTTTCTCAGCGGGACGCAACCTGTGCGACTCGCAAGGATCGAAAAAGAGCGACCGTTCATTCATCTGACCAAGCAGGACGCTAATAGCTCACCTTCGGTTCATTCAGAACGAACCGCCGGGGATCCGATTCATAGGAAACCAAAGGGATTAAGCCGCGTTTTTTGACGCATTGCGGTCTCCGACAATCATCCTCTGAAAATTATCTCCGCTAAGAAGACGCGAGATTCTTCGTGGTCGTAAATAAAAATTGGGCAACCTTTCCCATTCGAAGGTATCGACTTTGCCCGGGAAAAAGAAGTGTTTTTCACGGTCGTAAAAAAATCATGGATCGTTGCGAGCCGTTTACATTTTCCCTGCGGTTTTCCTCACGGATAAACGTCCGTACTATTTTCACTTTATGACCACTCTGTGGATATTATTTATCGAGAGGCACAGACGCGCGTGGACCACCCTTGGGATTCGACCAGACTTCAGATTTGCCCGCACGATAAATATCATTCGTTCCGATACTCGAGGACCCCTCGGGTCTCGCTCGAGTTCTCTGTGTAACTAAACAGAATGCCTGTTTATCACCATGTGTTTCCTTCCTTCCAATGTAGGCGTATTTTCGAGGCATGTACGAGAGAAACGATATGAATATCGTTGCAGATACGTCGATATACACCGTAGGTTCACGAAACGTTGTACTAACATTACCAAACAACCCTGCGTATTCACCTCCGCGTATACTCCTTTCAACCTGAAACGTTTCATACCTGTCAGCTCTGTCCTACGACTCCAAAGTATCGAGTTGTATTTATTATACCATTCGCGTATCGATTAATTAGATCAACACGAATCAAAGTTCGTATCATTTGGTAATAATCCCTCTCGTACGACTACAAATATTTGATATGGCGAAAATGAAATGTAGAACCCGATAGGAAAACTAATTCCAATCTTAAGCTTGATCGACGATCAACAGTGTGTGTCGATGGTTTTCGTAGCCATTGTATTTCCTGTTTATTAGCTCGTCTCGTAACAAACACGATTGCAAACCGATAGAATAGTCGTTGCTCGATAAACGATCAAATCCAGCAAACGCTTCTCTGACCAGTGCAAGTAGGTCGATTCGAAGGTCGCTACAACGAGAGAAGCGTTCGTTACGATCTCTTGCGCAAACCTTCTACTTGGGTCCGTTTTTACGACCGCCTACCTCACCCCTTTCCATTCGGTAGAAAGTATCCTTTGGTCAGGATAAACGTAACGATTGCCGAAGTCGGGAGGGTCGAATCCCTCGTACTCGGCCGACCCTCGGCAACTCGTTTCCATCATTAGGGAGCGGCTAAGTGGCCACTACTGCCCAAGGCCGTGGCAACCGGGTACTCGAGGTGGACGCTCCAGAAAATGGCTGACGATAAACTGGACATTCTGGATCAACCCTGATCTTACCAAGCTTCGAACTATTTCCTGTTTGCTCCAGGCCCGACCACGCCGCATACCTTTTCACCATAAGGCTAATACGTCCGCAGGGGTCGTGAGTAGGGTGTCGCGCGACCTACGAATCACCGATTCATCCCTTGCCCTTCTCCCTGTTCCGTACGTGGCTCTCCTTTCACTCTATTGTCGAACAGTACGGATATGGTTGAAAGTTTCTGACAAATCGGCCACGTGCCGACGACACATGCACGTCGATTTCCATCCACGAATGATACTTAAAACGGAAGGAAGCTGTAACCAGGAGACGATAAAACTTAGGATAAATGGAAGTCTGTTCGAAAGGACACGCGTGTTTGGTGAAAATTCGCTTGAGACGTTGTTACGCGGCACATTGACGATACAGAACCCCAAATGTTTCGAAATTATCAGATCGTGAAATATACATGTTCGTTCTGTTTTTACGAATATTTAGATAAAAGTTAATCGCGATTGGTAAGCTGTAGCACGTTTTGCGAAATTGCAAAAACATCGGAAAATAAAGAAAGTTTGCATCGTACGATTCGCTTCTCCATTATGGTAACAGCAAAAAAAAAAAAAAAGTCTAAAAATATTAGGGAAATCGTGTCAGACAGAATCTAAGTTTCACGAATCTGCGCAAAGAACTTTCCTATGCCTTCCGTTTGAATTATCACGACGAAACGTTAATAGCGAATCGACAACGACGCGAGAATTCGTTTCCTGGAAACGAAACTGACGTTCATTGAAAAGAAAAGACGGCGTAACGACGGTTACGACCACGAAGAAGTCCAGCGATCCGCGGAAACGTTGAACGCGTTCCGAGGGGAGAAAGATCGGGTTCGTCGTTCGGTCATAAAGATAAATAGTTAGCCGGCAAATTTACACAATTTGTAGCGAACGACGGCCACAGCGAATCGACGAAGAAAAGAAAGCGAGGCAAGATCGAGAGCGAAGAGGGGGACGGACAGCAATCTACGGAAATTGGCAAGAACGACGAACCAATTTCCGAAAGAGGCCCGCAAATACTGGCCCAGGGGTCAGTCAGGGTGAGGGTTAATCGCCGATGAAACGATTCTCGTTAACGCGTTCGACCGATACGCAACAAGGTTGTGAAAACGATGGGCATTGCTCTCGCTACATTTTTTCATCTCCACGTTACTGTTCCAATATCGCTTGAAACATGGTGTTCGTAGTGGACACGAGAAGCGGGAAACGGGGAAAATCAGCAGCGAACATTCGCCAAAAGGATAACTCGAAGATGCGCAATGACTCGCAACAAGGTTGCAAGGATGATGGCTGTTGCTCGCGCTGTATCTTTTCATCTTCCACGTTGCTTTTCCAATATCGAAATATGGTGTTCGTAGTGGACAGGAGAAATGAGAGAAGGAAGAAATCGGAGCGGACATTGGCGAAAAGGATAACTCGAAGATGCGCAATGATTCGCAACAAGGTTGCAAGGATGATGGCTGTTGCTCGCGCTATATCTTTTCATCTTCCACGTTGCTTTTCCAATATCGAAATATGGTGTTCGTAGTGGACACGAGAAGCGGGAAACGGGGAAAATCAGCAGCAAACATTCGCGAAGAGGATAACTCGAAGATACGCAATGATTCGCAACAAGGTTGCAAGGATGATGGCTGTTGCTCGCGCTATATTTTTTCATCTTCTACGTTACTGTTCCAATATCGAAATATGGCGTTCGTAGTGGACAGGAGAAATGAGAGAAGGAAGAAATCAGAGCGGACATTGGCGAAAAGGATAACTCGAAGATACGCAATGATTCGCAACAAGGTTGTAAGGATGATGGCTGTTGCTCGCGCTATATCTTTTCATCTTCTTCGCTACTGTTTTCCAATATCGAAATATGGTGTTCGTAGTGGACAGTAGAAATAAGAGAAGAAAGAAATCGGAGCGGACATTGGCGAAAAGGATAACTTCGAGATGCGTAATGATACGCAAGAACCCTGTAAAAACGTTGGCATTGCTCACGCTACGCTTTTTTATCTTCCGTGCTACTTCTTCTAATATCGCTTGGAAGTAGACATTATATTTCTTACTAAACGGAAGAAATCATCGACAAACATGCACGCAATGGATGATTTTAAGATACGTAATGATACGCAACGAGATTGCGAAGACGATAGAAAGGAAAACTGCTAGGTTTTTTTCATTTTTCATGGCATTGTTTTAACATCGCTTGAAGGTAGACATTATATTCTATAGTAGATAGAAGAAAAAAGAAAGAAACGGAGGAGGTCGTCGGCGAACATTCGCGAAAAGAATGACAATGTAACGAGTGTTTTTGCGCGCTTCGTACGCTCGAAAATTGAAAACGTAAAGTCGATCTCGCGGACCACCGGCTGACTCGAGGATTCTCGACGATTAACATTCCCAAAGCAATTGCACCCACGACGACCAGGGCAGCCAATTTCTTTTCTCCGGCTCTCCGATTACTCGAATCTCGCAGCTACGGTTCGAACGCGGAGTTGAGAGATGGCAGCACCGCTCGAAAGCCGCATCTGCACGCGAGATCATCCCCGAAGATATTGTAGGGTCCCATCGCGTAAAAAGCGAAGGGCGAGGTAAACGATAAGACGACGAATAATTGAAAATTCCAATTTTTCCCGAAGAATCGTTTGCCATTTCGCGCTAATGTCTCAGACTGGCAAGTTTGAAATGCGGTTTTTAAAAAGAAAAAGAGAAACGAGAGGGAAAGAAAATTGTGCTTACAGGGGTCGAAGGGAAGAGAAGCTATCAACGTTGCTTCTTCTTGGAGGACACGGTCGTTTGCCAAGCCTTCAACCTTGATTCGCGCAGACATTTTTGTCCTCGAGTGTCGCGATCGAGCGGCCTCATCACGCGAATTACAGGCTTCGCTCGTGTTCGTGGGTGCCTTCGAGAGTCGCGTGGATAGGCGGAGAAGCCTGCAAGAGTACAACTGCTTCGGATGAATTGGCAGGCAACCTCCGAGAACCTCAACCTGGACTGCCTTTCAGAGAAAGTCCGTCTTACGTCTCAATCGGGCGCCACGAACGATTCGTCGTATTTCCTTTTACCATGTAAGGCCGCCTTTCTCTATATCTATATATTTTTTTACAGAAAAATTTACAGAATCGTTTGCAATTCGATCGATTGGCGAAAGTATAGAAGTAAATCGTTCGTTCAGCAATAAAACAATGTTGCCGTCCTTGCCAAGTATCCCAGGCGACCGAGAACGAAGAATCGCATCGAGTGTGCGGCACGTCGCATGAAATGAGGAGCGGCAATGGCAAATAAATCGCTTGGCTCGCGTCACGTCTCGATCCGCGCCGAGAGACCGAAGGCTCGCGAAAGCTTATGATGGACTCGCACGAATCGTTGCCGCGGCCTTTGATGTTGCCGCCTTGCTCGTGAGCCACCTCGGGTGACAGAATCTGATCTTTCCACCCACGCTACGCCCGTCTTCCATGCACCGAAACGTCTATCTCGCGATCCAAGTCAGCCGATATCTCCATGGAATATCGTCTCCTCTGACTGAAACCGGATGCGGTTTGATGCGCGATAAACCGAGGATCTCGGTAATGATTCGTTTTCCTGTTTTGCATAGATTAGCCGCTCGTTGCACAACTATGAGTAATCATTTTCTATCACGCAACAGTTTCGAAGAACGCTCCTCTTCCTTTTTTTCTTTTTTTTTTTTTTCCCCCTCCGGTGTAGAATTGCATAAAACGCGGCGGCGGCGGTCCGATCCTTTTTTTCCTCCGTTCCGCGAGAAGAGATTTCGCTTTATCACGATCTTATCGAACGAGTGGATGGTGTGCGGTTGCTCGTAGAAAATCGGTCGACGCGGCCCGATAATTCCCCCGGGAACGAAAGAACCGCGCGCAAGTACGCTGTGCACCGTAATTGAAATTTGCTCAGCAGCGGTGCACAGCGTAATCGCCGTATACGTTTCACCAACATAATTGATTATCGACCTGAGCCGCTTCGATTCACCCTCGACTTCGCGAGCAATTCGAGAACGAGTTCGCTCGTTACGGTAGTTCGTTGCCGAGGCTCGCGTTCCTCCAACGAACGATCGTCATCGCTCGGCGATCGTTCTTCTTCCCGCGTTTTACATGAATTTCGTCAAATCGAGCGGCCGCCTCGTCTGGAAACCGCTTTATCGGTCTCCTTTAGGCTAGGTTCCGCAATTATTTCGCAATTAAGGAACGTTAACGATGCCTCCTCGACGGTCGTTAAAACCTACCTTCGCCGTTTCTCCGTTGAACGGAGGTCTGACTCGCGAACGCTTACTCGCTTTTTCACGACAACGATCGAATACCGTGGCTGGAAAAGTTACGTTCAAAGTCACGCCGGCGTCGCGTGTTGTCGCAAAAGCGCGATCAAATGCGATCCGTTCTTTTTCCGAGCACGCTGCTTCCCCTCCATCTCCGGCATCGTCATTACGTCCTTTCGCAACGAAATTATCGAGCTGTTATTACCCCGGTGGCGAATCTAATAAAAGACCATACGCGCACTCTAATTCATGTGATGCGCGTATCCGTTGGAACGCCGCGCCGGCAACGTTCGCCGGTCCTTCGAACAACGACTCTGCTACCGATCGTGATGTTTATATAAAAGGTGTCTCCGAGAATAATCGTGGAAACCAACCTCTTCTCTATTTTCACTCTCGTACGATAATATCTTTATATATCTTAATATCGATTCGACGACCGATCTTCGCCTACGCGACCGTCGATAGCTATTATCGATTGACTCGAAATGTTCCAATATGATTTGGGCAAGAAATTGCAAAATCAATACTTAATTAACTCGTTATTCTTCTATACATAATTTCTACAAACGATATGTAGATTTTCGATTGTCATCTTGCACACGAATGCAAAATTCCGATCGATAACCAAGTTTCGTACGAGACTAATATGCGTTTTAATCGTTACGCATTACGTTAACGAACGTTGTAAGCGTTATAACACTCGTTACACTTGTTGGAAAAGATCACAGCAATTTTTACTGCGAAGCACACAGGTACGATACGTGTGAAGCGCTAAGCGACGATAAGATATCTAAAAAAAGGAAAGTATTTAATTGGTAGGAAATGTCAGGAAGTGTCTTGATACCTACGAGTACATCGATGCGCATCGTTGACACGAAACTGTGCGTAACTCGCGTACATCTCGGTGAGAAAGTAACCAAGTTACCGAGCAGATGTTTGCGGAGAATGTAATGGTATAGTGGCACTCGAGTAAAGCGCAGTGCCTATGCAGGCGGATATAGCTACATTTTTGGCATTTCGCCTCGACCTGCCTCTCCCAAGGAATTCGACCTTTTTTCCTCTCCTTCGTTCAGCCTTCCGCGGTCTATAATCGTGTATGCAAATCGTCACACAGCGGCAGGGTGAAGCAATCGTCCCGCAATCGTGTCTTATTAAGTCGTTCCGCTGATTTTCTGTATTCGATCGGCGGGAACCCATTGGCGAAGGCCTACCTTGACCCCGAAGCAGCAGGTCGCCGAGATCATCCGTGATCCGGAGCCACTGCATTCAGCTAGCCGACCGATGCGCGTAAAAGTCTCGTAGACGGAAGCTATCGTTCGTTCGATCAGCCGAGAATTATATCGATCGTTTCTCACAAACTGGTTTCCTGCGTCAACGATACCGAGACATTCGTCGTTTAAATACCGGACATACGTGCATACAGTTACGAAAATACAAGTCGCTAACGGAATTCGGTATCCAGTTATTCTACTTTTACCGCGAGGGTCTTAACGATACGGTAAACCTATGCAGGCCACACGGACGAATTTAGCCGCGCTCGGAAATGAGCCGAAGACAAGTTTCTGGTTCGCTGTTTCGATAACAACTCTATCCCTCGATCGTACAAGAGTAACGTTTACCGGACTTGGTAAAGTACCTAGCGATTTTCACGTTGTCCGTACTTGAGCTGAACGATGGATTCCTTTCAACCATACGGCAAAGAACACATTTCGCCTCTATGTTTCAAACGAGCCACCTGCTTCCGCAAATTACCGTTTACGATTCGGATTAACCGCACTGAAAACATCAGCACCGCTCTCGATACGAAGGAAAAAACTCGATTCCTAGGCAACGACTCCTTCTCGCAGTTATTCGCAGTTCCCTTCTTCTCTTCTTAACTTTTGCTTCTATCTCGCGATAGAGGTAGCCGCTTCCATCATAAAACTTTAATTATCTTTAATCACGCGCGCAACTACAGCGACTGATTTCGAGGAGACTGAATCTACGCGCTTAATCTACTAAACTTGACGCTAACGATGCAACGTTATTACGTTAATGCGATACGTTCGAAGCCAGCGCCTCGTCCTTTCCTCTCATTATCGTGCAATCTTCTCCTAGTAAAATATTTTAGCGAAATGTTTTAGTAGGATGATCTAACGACCGGCGAATCAAAGCGAGAAACGTTTTTAGGCATTGCCTTCCCCCTCTAATAAGGCTAATTTAGCTTCGTCGAGCTTGGCAGTCAGACCAGGTGATTTTTTGTTGGGAAATCGAACGCCGGCCTCGCAAGATTAGCCCGATGCAATTCGACACCGCTCTTATTTCTATTGCGTAGAATCTACAAAACGGAAAAACCTACATCGGAGGAGCTCTAATAAGCTGTAATCGGAGAAACTCGTAGCCGCTGTGCTACGACCCTGTTCCTTTTATTCGGATTTCGGTCGGGAAATTTTTTAATACGTCCAGGCTAAATGAATTATTACGTCGCGTTGGCGAAACGTTCCATAACCAACTATTTACCATTTCAGATTTTGGAAAATCATCGAATCTAGGAAACGCTGTCGAAGCAAAGCTGTTGCAGATTCCTTCAAAATAATGTACGCGTTGAAAGATTATTATCGCGTATTATCCTAAAGGACGAGACTTTTTAATCGACAAAGGACAAAGCTTATCGACCACCCTGACAAATTCGAACTTTGAAGAAACGTTTCGTACGCAGCCTCGCGATAAATTCTGGCGGTGAATTTCCATGGATTTAGCGGAGTAAACGACGTCGCTTTTACCAGGAGGATTTGATCGTGAATTAAAGGAGACGGGGTGTTTATCGTGATGCTGCACCCTTCCAACGTGGGAACCTGGGAAGAGCAGGCCTATGGGGAGCCTATGAATCCGGGCACCCCCAAGCTAATCGCCCGGTCGCCTCTCGGCGTTGACAAATTTGCGAGACGGTGATGGATGTTATTGACTACTACGCGCGGTATACGCGGTATACTCTGTTGATCATCGAATGATCGAGCACCGATAACTTCCTATTGAAAATTTCCAGTCTGATCCGTTAATAATTCACCGCCATAGGTCCTGGCTACCCCAAACTCTCTTAATCTGCTACTTAATTAATAGCCCGAAGACTTTTATAAATAGGTCCAAAGAAATGGAATCTAAATAGAAATTCTTTCATCTACCGAATATTATAACGAGTATCGTGATTTATATTATAAATTCACATTTTTTTCTCATTGAAAGCATAATTAGATATTTGATATATTTTTGCCTAGATATTAATTACGTTCTATACGTTATCGCGATACATTATTGCAGCTTTAAATACCCCATAAGTGCACGATCATCCTCGGTCTATCAATTAATACTGCGGCCATTCGATTACTTATGAAAGTCGTATGCCTGTCGGATTACACCTTTGGAATTTTAACCGCAAAGACGCGAACCTCTGCTACGGAAACGCGTCCCAAGTAACAACGAGGAGAGTCGCGAGAGTCTGAAACGATTCTCTAAACGCGCTATGGCTTAACGGATTGGCGCAGGGTGGCTGTAGGGTGCGAGAGACCGTCACTTTGATATGTAAATACACGCACTACAGGGTGTATGCGTACCACCCGTTGCACACAGACGAATTGGCGCGGTGTGCACGTATACACGAGCGACCAAGTATCGAAGCTTACGTATGAACGCGACAGTCCCATCCAAGAGCAGCCGATGTGCATTTGCTCCACCGAACATGCCACAATGGCGCTCTGACTATAAAGGCAAATCTAGCGAAACAGGGGGTAAAAGAGCGACGCAAGGGGCGAAGAGATTCGTCCCGTTTCTCGAATCCGCCGGAAACATCCAATATCTCCGTTATCCCTGTTCTGCATACGTCAATATTGACTGGAAGCGAGTTCTTCTTCGTTGGAACACACCTTTGACTCGTGCACGATTTTCACGAGTTTCCAGAGAAAGCTAGAGAATTCTAAAGGACTTTGCGCATAAAGAATCGATCGTTGGCGTTGGTTGCTTTTTCCCTTTTTAAAGACAGCCAAGTTCTCTTTGATCGGCGGAATGTGTAATCAGCGGTGAAAACGCCGCAACACGGATCGGAAATCGAGCAGCACGAGGTGGAAGGTAGGCGGCGGCTATTGGGAAAACGATCGCTAATACACAGCTAAAGCCGGGATCTCGCCTCCGCGCTCGATATTAGGCGAAACCACGGTGGCGATGGCAAATAATTACCGTACGCTGGTCTAGTACACGCACCGTGAAAGGATAGGCGAGCTAATGGCGTTGTATTGTGCGGTAATCTCAAAGTAATCGGTTCTCGTTTTCTTTTTTTAAATTACACCCCGAGTCACACCCTTTTCGAATGGAACGGCTCGAAATGATAGCGCGGTCGAAGCGACTTCTATCGTCGCATGCCAAACAGCAATGTCGTGGAGAGACGTGGTGCGCCTCAGAGACGCCGACGTATCTACGTGCACGTTCCGAGCTACGAACGTTCGTTTCTACGCCGCACCGGCACCCCTGGGAGTCGTAACCGGCTTGTTGCACATGCACGCGACTGTTGATCCGAGCGTGTATTGGTAGCCGCGCATAATGGTACCCATTTAATGTTAACGACGCCATTTTCTGAATATGGATATCAACTGCCTTTGACTTCAGGCGCTCATGAATTTTCATACACGTTAGGGTTCCACGCGTTCCTCCGCGCCACGAAACCTTCGCTGAATCAACAGCCATTCCCTTTAATTCTCCAGCTACGCACCGTCCTTCTTTCTCCATCGACGAACCAATCAATTTTCTTTCGGGAAAAGTCGTGAAACTGGTATCGATTTCACTCCACGTCGCTAAGTTACGTACGCTGGTTTACACGTTGCGGTAACATCGTGCAGCTACTTTGTCCCTTAATATACGTAGCAACGATCGACGCGATCTATCGATGCATGACAGAAAAATGTCACAAGACGAGACAGTGTCTCCGACAACGTTTACCTGGCAGGAGTAGCGTGACTTTTGTGACGTCAGTGCCTGGTAAGTCTTGCCCCCACTATGAAACGCGTTAGTTGCAGGTGAGCAGGCGTGGTCTTTTCTCAACCAATGGTGTTCACGGGGCAGGACGATACCTGAACAACCTGATAGCTCACCTGAGACGCGCGCACCTCTTACTCGTGTCGAATCGCATTCACGATGAATCGTGACACGCGATTGCACCGCCAGTTTTATTAATTTCGTAACGCTAATTATCGTCCGTTCTCGCCACCATATTGGCGGATTGCTCGCCGAGTAAATAAATTTTAGCTTCAGCCTTCGACAAAGAGAGGAGGAAAGTAACGAACGAGATTCTCGCTGATATTTGAGATATGTTGGGGGAAACGCGAACGCGTTATCGGTAACGGCGAGGGTTATACGCGTAGGAAAGAAACGACAGCGAATTTTCTCGAGGAACAATATGTAAATACGTCGGTAGAAATTCATCGTTATTCGACAGGGATCGTATTCGACGTACAGCGTTTACGATGATATAGCGCATCGTCGCAACGTTACTGTACGTAATAGGAAAATGGCAAGGTAGAGAATGTATAGCCGATGTGCAATCATTTCGAGATATCTTGGAAAACATACAATCATACGCGGTAAATACGACAAATAATGGCAGAGGGAATTCACGTAAAAACGAGCTATCGAAAAATGCTTGTCCCCTCTGTAAGTTATCCACCGAGTGGCGCACGGTACTCGCGTACAAACAATTTCGATGATAATCGAAAGGCCGGCCGCGATCGAATCGCGGCTTCTTACTCGTCGCGTGTAACTCGTTTTCATTTCGAACAATCAAGATAATTATACGTCGCTGGATATGGCGTAAACGCGTGGAATCGTTTTCGAGACGTAAAACGTATTTAACAGACGCGAGGCGTGACAACGGTGTCTTCCACGTTCACGACGTAATCTCAATTATAGACGACTTAAATAATAATACAAATTAGAAGAATGGACCTCCTGAGAAGATAATTTCGCGGTAGCGGCCGATATTAGATACGGCTGAAGCGAGGAGAGTAGCAGGACCTCCCAGCTGTCCTCCCACTGCGCGCAGATTACAATAATTACCATTCTTATTTACCTTCTCTGGCTCTGCGGGGCCCTCGGCCTTTCTCCGCGTCAATTACATCCGTCAAAGTTTCTCGCTTTAATCTCCAGATTAATCGCGGCCCTCAAACTGCGCGCAATTGCAGTTTCGGCACGTGGATGCGAAATCCAACGCGAAAAGATTATTTTCGTCGCCGATCGTTAACACAGCCGAGGCGAATCTGTTGTGTCTCGAGCGTTGCGCCATGAATTTCTAGAATCGCCAGGATTCGACTCATGGAGAATCTTTATCGACTTCTGTCGTGCACAGACGTTATTGTTCCGGATCTGTGATTTTATGGTTCGCGATTTCCACTCGCTGATTCCGACACGCGATTTCGTTCCATAATATGGTTTGGTTAGGTTGTTGCGAAACAAAGTTATACACTGTAAGCTTTCTAATCTATTAATTCGTTAATCTTCCTTCTCGGCCCATTTAGCTACCTACACGAATTGAATTCTATTTGTCGACACTGTGGATTAACGCGAGTGGACAAGCTTCTTTCGATATACTAACTTTGATTCGTTATTTTTCTTCTTCTTAATTTCTACCACATATTCCGGATCGTTATCGCAGGTACGTACTTCTGATCCGATTATTACATTCCATGCGACTAGAAGGTGTCCCGATTTCCACCAACGCCAATGTATATACGCACTCACCGAGTCAGGTTCTCGCGTACCTGATCCGCTAACGACTCGAAGCTTCGCCGCGTACATAGGATCGTATATAGGGGAATAGTATAGACGGGAATGCAGGAACGAGACGCGTCGGTCGACGTAGCAAGGTGTGAACGGGGCGCTAGTAAACCGAGCAAACAACGAAGACAATAAGTTGGCGAGTCTCACGGTGGGACGTAGGCAGGCGGTCGCACGTGCTGAGAGGAAACTCGAGACACCAGCAATCATCGCGGCGTCCACCGTTAAGGGAAGAGAGAAGCGAAACGAGTGAAAGAGGAGGGACAGTTCGGTGCGGCACCTCCTGGGACGATAATTCGATGTAGGGGCACCCTGAAGTACCCGGCGTGCCCCATCGGCAGGAGGTCACCGGTTACGCCCCTGAGATATGCGCAAGAACTGTACGCGGCCACCCTTTGCTGCTTTGCGGACCCGCTACAAGCGTTTTCCTCTCGCGCGCTCTTTTCCCTTTCTCTTTGTGCCTCTTCTTTATTTCTTTCCACTCTTTTTTCTTTTTTTTTTTTTTCATTTCTTTTCTTTTACCATGGGACGTCTGCAACTACGCAGCGGAGGGTTGCGCGCGTTGCATTTCGGCCGGTACCGAAAGAATCGCGAACCCGTTTTCACGTGAACGCCCACCGGAAACAGCTGAACTGGCGCCTGAATGGTCCGTCGATAGAAGATATAAAAGTACTCGGATCCGATTACGAGGACACGCGGTACGTTGGGTGACCGTTTCTCATTGAACGCGTGTCAAATCCTTTTGAGACATTCTCGCTCGGCCTTCTTTATTAATCGAAGTACGATAGTCGATCGACTATACCCGCGGCTCCAACGATCGGCAGCCGTTCCCTCTTTCGATATTTGTTTTCTATGCATCGTGCGAGGGCCAGACAGAGATTAAACGATTCGTTACGGCGCTTAACGAATGGAAGAAATATTGCATTTCGAGACGGGGTTCCTTTTCGGACCACGTTTCGACCAAACGGATGTCGGTAGAACAAAGGAAAATCCTTCGCGGTATCCTCGCTGGATGAAACTCCGCCTACTCTACCCTTATTACGACTTCTTTTCCGTTGCTTTTGTCGGCGAACTAAAATTCCTCAGGAAGCTATCGCGATCCCAGGAATAATCAGACTTTTATCTCGAGCGCAAATATAAGATTGGGCGACGGTACTCGCGTTGAGATTTGAATCGAAGAACGAAAGGTGTCGTGTTAAACACGTGTTAACACATGGTGCCTCGATTTCCCGTGTCACGACGACAGACCGCAAAGGAGCGGTCCTCCAGATGTTGGAGATACGGTCACTTCGTTATATTTTCTGTGGAAGACGAGCATCGTCATCTGGGAGGCAACAGTTGGTCGCAAAAGCACGGTTTTCAAAACCTCAAGTAAAACGGTTCGTTATAGTCTGGACCAACGATCAATGCGTTGCTCGATCGATCAACGAACAGTAAGTTCGATAGACCCTAGTCGGTACGCGAAATAAGGTTGAAAGCACACGGAAGCATCGACTCGTTGGAACGTCCCATCTACCATTCTGATGTCCAAGGAAGCTAAAGTTTAATCCTTTTCAGCGTGCAATTTAACGCGAACCTTACCAGAATCGGTGATATAAAATTATATAAAGCGACATAAGAATTTACATAAAGTTCGACGAACAAAAGGAATAACGATGAATATACGACTGTAAATTAAATTCTGAAACCGGTCGTCTCACCGGACCTGATAAGATTAATGTTGAAATACTTGGTCATTACTTTCTGATAGTCTGTACAACATAAATCTACTTAAAAGATAGAAAGCGAGGAAACTTCGAACGTTTCAAAGAATCTTGAAAAACGAAACGATGTTAAATAGGACACGCGATGTGTCCTCGTTCCTTTTCGTTACCATGCTACAGAAACTGATATCTTATAACACGCAACAAACTTGATCGTCCCGTGCCAAGATCAGGATAGAATTTTAAAACGTCGAAGCTAAATATCTGAAATCCTAAGTCCGGCTTGCTACGTTATAAATAAAGAGAGCAGAACGAAGGTCACGCGTTTTTCCTCGTTCGGTCTGCGTTGAATGTCGAAGGGCAGTCCAGGGGCACGCCCTCGCCCCTGCGAGCATAATTCCGATTTTGGCTGGTACATGCGCTTCGTAGAGCGACGGGTGCAATCTTTATCCACGAGTGAATGACGCGTGTAGAGCTACCGGCTCCAGGGAAGTTCTTACAGCACGCGCAGGGGCGTATCAAGGACGCCTCGTACCAACGCCCCTGTCGACCCCTAGGTGGTCCAGGGCGTCACTGGGTGGTACGCTTTAATTCCAGACCAGCGAGTTCTTCCTTTTCACTCGTTGAGAGCCCATTCCATCTCGGTTCTATAGATTCTCCGTTACCGTCGTAAATATTATTTTCCATCGAGATGAACGCTACGATTTTAATAACTGACCGCGATGTTAATCGTAATTCGTTAGACGGTAGAGGTCGCATCACGAGGAACGAGTCGACCGCTTCTTTGATGCGGCCTTCTTTTCTCTTTTTTTTTTTTTTTTTAGAATGAATTTGTATCAAGTGGTATTTAATAAATTCCAATTAACGATGGGACAGGGACCAGCAGGATCCGGTAGTCGAATCGCAAATCGTATAAACACACACACGTCTCATTAGCCACAGGGAACAGGATCGGTTACCTTTTATAGTCGAAGGTGGCAGAAGACACCGCCTTCTACAGCAGGAGAAAGAGCGCAGGTTTACGACAGGGCATAAAGTCTATAGGCATCGGTCGAAGGAATATCTTCCCTGTGGTCCTTCGTTCTTTTTTCCCCTCTTTTATTCCGACTATGATTTTCACGACGATACGCCACGCGGGCTCGTTATCATTTTGCGATTCCAAAAAGAAAAACCACGCAAGAATACGGCTTCCGTGATCATAGAAAGCTACGGTTTTTGTTAAAAGTTTCCACATAAACGCAAATAGGACAACCACGTGGATCATGGTGGTGGACGAACGGCGCAGAGTGTACTTTTGCGTTAGTCGCGAATAACCGGCGAACCGAAAGTAGCTGGATTCCTGTGACGAAGAAAGCGAGGCGGAGTGTTTCGAGAAACTGAGATCAAATTTCAGAAGCCCATAGTATTCGCAAAAACGAGCAAAAAACGAGAGTAATGTTCAATTTGTATAGTAGATTCGGTCGATGAATCGTGGTACGTATCGCTGTAATTTTAATTTTCCGTAGAGACAAGAACGGTGACTGCACCGGTTGACAAGTTTGGTAAGATCGATACACTTTGAAAGGGCCGATAATGGGAAAACCGATGTGGTCTGAGCGTACCTTCACGGCGATAATGATACGCTTACGTTTACAACTCCTCAACGTGGGGATCTGCCACTTCCTTGTGTATACGATTCGTAAGCCTTGGCCCGTGAGTAATAACAGACTGACAATAAGTAGTATCGATTGCGAGTACAGATGTTCAACTAGAAAAAGGTTTTTTCTTTTTCTTTTTCTTTCTTTCCCCTCTATCAACCAATTATCAACACGGAAGAATTCTACATATGTACGTGGCATCTTGAAAAATCCACGTCGAATATAAACTCGTAACGAGTCTTTTTTTCTATCCCCTTCGCCTTTCCTCGATAATTATCCTTGATTTCCAAGTAAACGCAATGATATGATACATAACGGTGAAAATGGCGCCGCAAGTGAATTTATGCGTATCGAGCCTGGCACGCGAACAGAATCGAGAATAATACAAGGAGGGTTGTTAAACAGAGTCGAGATAATTGAAGCACCGAGTCGTCCCATTTTCGATTCCCATTTTCTGCGGCCGGTAGCAAGTGAATTCTAGTTTGCAAGGGAGGGCTGTGATGATTCTCTACGGTACCTGCGAATCACGAACGCGCGCAAGATAACTGATAGAAAGACAGAGTAACGGTAACGGCAATTCAGAAATCGAGGAACGGGTTGTAATTAGTTGGCATGGAGCAGAAAGCAAAGGGCGTCGAGCCAGCGTCGGCGGTGGCGTAGCGGCAATTGCGCGTTTGTAATTAATTAAATAACGATATAATTGGCTCATAGAGCAATTAGTTGATTGATACGCGAGACTCTGACGAGCGAGGGAAGAGAGAGGTGGCGTATAGACGGGACAAGCGAAACGGAGAAAGAGAGGAACAGGGAGCGATGCGAAGCCAGAGGGAAATTGTTTCACAGAAGTTGCATGCCAGTCAAACGATGAATAGGGGTGTAATTTATTTGTAATTTGCATTCGATTTACGTGTGAAATTTATCGCGATTCAGTCTGCCTCGGGGCAATAAATTAATCGTAAATTAAACGTAAGGCTACAAAAAGTATCTTGTATATAATTCATCATTCCGCGAATTCCGCTAGGAACTGAAAGAAACTAACGATCGTTGTTCCCGAGCGCTAATAGTCTGAGAAAAAACGATTAATTGAGATCGAAGATAAGTCAAGTGTGAGAAGGCAAGCCAAGAGTGAAAATAACCTAACAGTGGTAAACACGAAGAATTCTATCTGTAAGCGATCAATTTGTCGCAGAAGAGATCGTCCCTTCGATACGCGACAATTCTTTCACACTCTGTACCCTTCTTGGCATTCGCCGACTTATCTCCGTCGGAGGGAATTTTCCGTGCGAAACAAAGGAATAACAACGTGTAAAGTCCGATGTAAGTCATCGTGTAAGACGTCGACGTGGTTCTTCGGTGAACGCAGGCGGCGCCAACGAATCCTTTGATGGTTCGCCGCATGGTCGCTTTTTCAGGTAGCCACAGACGCATTAGTCACTCTTCTCGTTCTCTTCGCTTGTCTCTCTTCAAGGGAGAGGATGCTGAGCACACAGGTATCTAAATGAGCTGCTCAGAATTGTTAATAGGCGCTACAGCCGCGAACAACGCGTGTCTCATCGACGTGGATATTTCCTTTTCATACCCGTATCATCCCCAACCGTGTCACGTTCTTTCAATTAAGAACAGTCGTGCCACGTCGCCGGTCAAAGAATATCGCCAAGTACCAACGGTCGAAAGTTTCGCGAAGCTCGTGTAACAAAATGTCGAGGGGGAAAAAAGAGTAACGCGACAGGGACGTATCGTTTTATTTTTCACCGAAAAAGTGGTTCATTCAAGGTCCAGCGTCTTTGTTCTTTAGGAAATCAAGTATGAAGCCATCAAGCTGCCAGTAAATCGCGAGCCGCGGCACAGCCTCTGTTTTTCTGTACCTCCAATCTCGGCGCCAGTCAGAAAGCCAAATCATGGCCTCATTATAAAGTAATTAAAACCCATTACTAATGCTATCCTTTATCGAGAGAAGCAAAGGGCAGAAGCCGACACAATGAAACGGCAGTCAGACCCTCGTCTTCTCGCCGCGGCTCGTATCTAGAACCTCGATTTTGGCTGCATAATCCAATAGTAATACGAAGCACGACAGGACACCTCAAAGTCGGACCCTTCGATCCGTCAATATCCGTCCTACGATGAACTTCCAATAGGGTTTTCGCATGTTTTAATAGAATTTGCTCGCCGATGAACGACGAACGAGAAACGTCCGTTGCTGTGGTGGACAAGCTTCTCGATGTACTTTCATTTTTTCCTATTGCACGACGATGACTAAAGAGTTCGAATCTTCTCACAGCGTAGCACGACTCGTTTCGTTGGACCGTTGCGAAACTGTATTTCGCGAATGTAAGAAGGACAATTTTACGAGATACACGAGAACAAACATAAGCATAGTTAGTACTAAGAAACTGGAAGCAAAACTTGCGCTGCGATTTACTCGATCGTCCGTCTCGTCTTACGGAAGCCCATTTTTCAAAAAGTCCCACGATTATCGTCGAATTTGAATTTTCGTTCGTTCTGAATTTTCCGCGATCTTGTCACGCTGTCGAAGAATTAGTTCGCTGCATAGTCACCTTTCGTATACGCGGAACGTCGATGTAATTAGAAAAATCGGCCAATCGGCTTTCAGGAAGCGACGGCGACAAAAAGTGAGCTGGAAGAAATAAAACTATGACGAAGCCAGTGGCGCCAGGTCTCCTCCAACTCATTACTCGATTCTCCTCGCTAACCCTTCATCAAGTTTCCAAACTGAGTTTCAAAATTTACTTCGTGCGCTAGTTAATATATCGTACGACGGAAAAAAAAAAGATTGTTTTTTAGAAGACCGTAAATGTCGCTATTAGGCGACGCATACCGATCGAAACGATTCGAAACGAGTGGAAATCCGGACGGCGTTACTAATTCGTTCTCGATCGAGGGAAAGCGGCGATTTTAAATGGGATAACCTCGCGTTTGACCATGGCGAACGAAACGGAAAGAAGGATAAACAAACGGGAAGGTGTTCATCGATCATCTTAACGAAGGGAACGAATTCAGGTACCTGAAGGGCCGGTAGAATGGTCCGAACAATCGAATTCCAAGCCTTTAAATATTTCCCGGGAAGACTGATAATTCGCAAAAGGCATTCATCTCGCCCGTTAAAATTTCCTCCTCTGGAACGAACCTTCATTTTCTCCGACTGGTGAGATGGTTTGTGATTAGAGAGGTGCGACATTTTCGCGATCTTATCAACGAGTTAAGTTTCGTAGCCCGACAAAGCCGGCTTGGCAAAGGTACTTGCGATGATGGGTGTAGATACAAATTGGGGTCGAGAGAGTAAAGGTCCAATCAACCAGCGAGAGAGATCTTATCCGTCTAATGGACAAAAGCCACCGCAGGCAAAATCAAGAGTCGCTTAGTTCAAGATGTACGCGCGAACTAGTCGCTTTCTGAAATTGAAATTCTTTTAATCGCCTGGCTACGTTCCCTGTGAGCTTCGTCCTTACGAACGTGGAAAACAAAGGAAGAGAACGTGGAGTGGCTGACACAGGAGGATCAAAAGACAGTTAATTCGATTCGAACCGTCACCTTTTACCATTTACGTTCGTCTCGTTAATCCGTAAAAAGAAATAGAAGCTGTCAGGGAACACAATGGCATCGAGAACGAAGAGGTGACTAGTGGGAACTTTGGCCGACCAACGTTTCCATCATCCGATCGATTTCGAAATACCGAAATAAGTGAGTTAATTAGCCACTTTGCTGGCCAAGTACCATTCATGTTCTAAACCGAAAGAGGATCGTTAGCCACTTGTACAAAATACTTTCTGTTCGATGCCACTGATTTCCGACGATTATATACCATCTGCTGGAGACTCGAAACGGCACTTCTCTGAAAATCTAAAATTCTCTTTCGGTGACGACGAGAAAGCGAAGAAAATAGTAAGAATCCGGCTTTGCCTGGAGATTATCGTGTAACGTAGATAAAAGAAGCGCGGAAGATGAATCGGTGTGCAAGAGAAATGCCTTGGTCCTTTATAGATTTACTCACGCCCCCGGAACCTTGTTTACGTGGCCGTAACCATCCGTCGCTAAACATTTATCGTCTCCTTGAACAAAACCTCGATAACGTTATTATTACCATTATACTGTACCCGAGGCGTTCCCTAAGTGCTTTTCGCTCTGAAGTATCGAAAGTGCTTTTTAAGATGAGATCGCGCCTGGATCGAGAAGCATCTCCCGTTGCATCCGGGATCGTCCGAACGCGGTAATGCTGCAACCGTAAATTGATGGACGTTCACCGTACAGTAATTGAAACTCTTGAACTTAGCAAATGAAATCTCGGACCGGTGATTGGTATTATTATTCCGGACAAACGTTCTGGCGAAATTATAAGCCTCGTACGCGTAACTTTATCGAAACTCTTGTAAAATTCACGGTCCCCTCTACGCATATGTAATTGCACGTATTTCTGCGTCCTTTTATTTGCCTTTCCACCATGTTTCGCTTAATAAAGGCGTATTCTATAAAACGCGAACCGTCGTATCGTAAAGTTAGCGCAACCATAATCCCTGCCGTTGTCCAGGTTGTTCGTCGTTGACGAGGTGTTAAGAAACCATCGTTCCTCGCGTGGCTATTTACGCGGACCGTGATTTACAGCATCGTATTCAACGTCGCGCCGTTTCTAAAGACTCGTGGATCCCGTTGACCGGGAGTAGAAGTTTGAAACATCCTCGAGTTTCACGTTCCGCGTTCTACCACGTTTCCCTTTGGAGTACGCGCGGCCGCCACCACTTTCAACTTCCACGTCCCGATCTTTTATAGGACGAGAGAATCGATGCTGTTTGGTGGACCCTCGTAAATTGTACGCAGGCTGGCGCGTATTGTGCTCGGTGATTTACCGGTGCAAGTCCATTAGTCGTAAAGCAACGCTCCTCTCGCCATTGCTAGATGACGGACGATAAGACAAACTGCGTTTCCAGCGTATAATACCTAGCGGCGGTCGCTCTATGCAGCAACGACGCGATCGCTAGTGCCAGCAACGGTTCCAACTTCTCTTTCATCGACAGTCGAAGCTTCGCTCTTTTTCTCCGCCGATCTCCGTTCCACTCGCCGCCGTAATTTACGATCTTGGCCTCGTCATTACGAGTCGAATGGCTCGACCTTCGTTACCGCTCTTCGCAGATAGGCAAAGATAAAACCGACGAACCCCTCTCTGCTCGGTAATGCGCGTTATAACCCTCCTATAACGAGCTGTAGTATACTAGGAATCGTTGAAACAACATAATCCATGCTACCTGTCTGTGTTTGTTCCTCGAACGTTTCGTGATTCGTAGATTTCGCTTAATAAGAGTATCATACAGCGAGAATTATTTATCAAGCAAATACGAGTTCGTTTAAAACATGCCGCGTGCAAGAAAAGTTTGTAATCTTCGCTAATAGAGACAACAGCGATAAAAAGAGATGATTCGGTTCTTTTGATAGATACCGCGGCGACGACGTTTAATCACGCGAGCACGGAATATTATTCGCATTCTGCGATCACCATCTTTCCTGTAAGCGAGATTTTAATTAAACTCCGAGCCCTATTCGCTGCGTTGTAACGCGCAACGAAAATTTACAACAGCCCGTTTTGTTTGCCATTTCGATCGTCGCTCGGTATAATTATCCGCGTAAGACGTGGATAGCATATACCGGCGATTCTAATGATAGCCCGCGATAGACCGCTTTCGTAGCAAGATTTAAACACATTTTACAACGTGACGCGGCAAGAAAACGCTCGAGTTCTTTCCACCCTTGCCGCGCATATCTTATGAGAAGGCAGGGTTCATCTGGACGATGAGGCAGATAACAAGGCTCCTGCACGCGTACACGGTAACCTCGATACAAAATCCTCATTACGCTCCGTGGAACTCTATTTTTGTTCGACAAATAATGGTAATTACGTTGGTAGCGAGCGATTAAAGACGCAAATGAGGCAGGATACGCGGGCATCGCGCAGTTTCGCCAACGTTCCGCCGTGCAAAATCGCGTCCGCGGAAAAACTGGACGATAGGCGAACGCTCGTCCTACGTGTAATAATTGCCACCCCGCAAGAAACCTAACGAGATGGGCATTAATGTACCCGTTGCACGCGCATACCAGAAAGGATGTCTACGATTTTATGAGATTTTGCACGCAGCGCGAGATAACGTTCGATGCTGATACGTAAAACCAGCATGGGCATAGTACTCGCGATTTTAGTTCGATATACGCGAAACACCTAACATCGAAGTAGGCGAAATACGCGAAATGCACGATTGTCCGTGTTCGTGGGCGGTTTAACGTAATAAGAGTATGATAGACGATGTTCCCGTAAATGAGCGACAGAGATCTATTATGTGTATTATACATCCTTCCTGTGTGGTTAATTATAGGCACGATTGCGTCACGGCGCAGGGAAACAATGAATGCCACGAAACGACGGTCTTATTATTCAGAAAGGATGTTCATTTACGTACGTTTGTTGGTAAAATCGACGTTATCGAACTGGACTCGCTATACCGGAAAATAAGGGTGAAGCAGGTTTATCCAAGTCAGCTAAGATTAGATATCTCGAAAGTCGGTCTGCAACTTTGCACGGAATAATCGAACTCGTTGTATCGCTTATTTCCAAACGATCTGCGTCGACTGCAAGAAATATTTGCACGTCGTTGTAACATTTATATACCGATTGGGTGCGAGTTTGTTAAATATCGTCTTTGACACGCTCTCGTGTCGTATTTAGCGACTACGAAAAGCTTGCCACTACGAAAACGAAATGTAGAATCTGGTGAAAAAGTCGTCAAACTCGGCTAATCTCGACAAACCTATATAGATAGATATATTTCTCGTAATTGAATTTAAAGAATTACGAGATGACGCGAGTACCAAAGGAATATTTCGTAGCTTTGGAAATCGGCGTCTCGAGAAATTCAAAGGAAATGTAACAGTACTCTGGAATCGCAGCTAGCGAATATATTTACTAGTCTGGTTTTCTTTGTGATGCTGCATTTCCGTGACAAGCGACGGGTCCCGTTCTTATTGTATCGATTTTCCTAGTCGGTTTCCTAGATCAGAAAAAGTCCTAACAGGATCGCGACACAATCGTACCTGGTCCGAGAAACATAATAAAACTGTAAAACGTATCGGACAGGAAGCGTCCGTGGGCGTATCAAAATTTGTATACCGTGGAAAATATATATCGTTTTACGAGAAGCAAAGGTGGACATCGAATTCTCTACCTAAATGACTAAATCGGACAGATTTCACGGTAATTTTTACCTCTGTTTCTTGCAGTTGTGATTTAAAGATACGCACGAAGTTTCTATCGACGGATGGAAAGTTACCAAGTGCCAATTGCTTTCTACGATTATCAGAGATACACGTGGCTTTTTCGGGACATCAGCTGCCGAAGGATACCGAATGGTACACACATACACGCTTTAGAAAACAACATGCTTATTTCGTGATTCGATCAGATACCATTGTATCGTTGCCGATGATTGCAGTCATTACGTGCCCGATGCCGCATTAGAATTCGTACCGGTAGAAGAACGATTATTCGGCATCGAAACGTACACGGTCGGCAACAGATTTGTAGGAAATTTGATCGGATGTATCGAAACAGAAGCGAAAGACCAACTACTGTTTTACGAACTATCGTTATTCTCGGTTATTTAATAAATGGCAATAAACTTTCACTAGGATAAAAATAACATAAATCGCAATGGTCGAGGGAAACTTGAATAATTTGAACTTGAGACGTCGATAAGACGATCGAAACAGCTTTCGTTGTTCCAGCAAAGAATCGTATATCTTAAAATTCTTATTTAACTTTTTGTTTGATAGAAGGAAAGTAAGATATACGAAAGGTGTACTGTTCGAATAATCACGAACCGCGCTGTAGACTTTTCAAAATATTGAAAGAGTTGGTAAATGAATTCCCAACGTTATACGTATAGACGATTAACAGGATCAGAGATAAAATACTAAGAATTATAGCGATGTGAAAGACAGATTGTGATTTAAGCAGTCTGCAGGGGCATGAGAATTAATTAATCTTCGAGGTATCATTAATCAGTTTCAACGAGAAAAACAGGTTAGTAACAGTTCTTCGAGATTCGAAAGATTTCAGGTTAAATCCGTTCATTGGATTGTAATTAGTAGATTGCGGATATTTATGCAAATTTATACTTTTATGAATAAAACTGAACCAGTGTAACCTAAATGGAGATTTCTTTCGCCATTTAAATATTACTTTAGTTGAACATTTGGTATACTTCAAGTACGCTTTTGCATGTTTAAATTCCCCACAAATCAGTGAATAATAACGAATAAACGTTCCACAGTAAGGAATAAATGATCACAGTGTAATAATCATGATCGACAACTGTCATTTTTCCCTTCCGATTTGCGGGTAGCGAGCCTACGACGTTTACATCGCATTTTCTCTATCCATTATAATTATGATAAAAACAATTGTAATATGCCGTATAATTTGAAACGTTTTCTTTTCTCTTTTTCTTTTCTTTTTGAATAGCGATTAACATACTAGATATTTGATTACAATTTGAGAGTACAATTATCGTTGCCAAATTTTACGACAATTCGTGGAAGCAAAGGAGCGCAAAACTCAAAGACGGCTAAATTTCCTCAAAGGAGCCGGAAGTCTCCTGAAAACGGAGAACACGCTTTCTCGTTTCGTTCTTCCTGTCACTCGAGACCCTTTTACCGGCACCCTAAAAACCCGCTCCTCCCTCCGACGCACGTTAATAGCTGATTCTTTACCTAATGGGGTTGCTGCTGGTCGGCATTCGTCATTCTTCTTTCGACGCTCGCTGTCGGATGGAAGCGCTTATTATTTGGCAACAGGACCATCGGTTCTAGTGGGAGTCGACGGTCATGCCCATCGCACGAGTCTCGATACATTGTATTTTTAGGGCGTGCACGCTTCAAACCTTAACCTCTGTTTGTCAATTTGTACGTACGTGTCACTGCGCCATCATCGATGATCGTACACTATCGCTGAAAAGTACGCGGACACTCGCTTACTTCTCCATAGAACGTAATTTAGTTAGAAAATCGCGAATAGAAATATCCGAAACGATCTTATCCTTTGTCAGAGCTATCGTAGATTATTTATTTATTTCCTTGTTCGATCAACGAGTTACACTCTTTGATACGATTCGTACGGTAATATAAAATACACGCGAACACAGACCTACGACTCGACGAAATTTATCTTTAAATGCTACTGCATAAGAAAATGATCGTTGTCTGTAAGAAATTTAGGAGAAAGCGGCAATTAACGCTTTCGATCGTTAGCTCTGATCGCTGGTATTAATTCGTTCGTTTCAGTAACATTCGCGTACGGTTAATGTATCGGGTTGGCAACTAAGTGATTGCGGATTTTCTCATTACCACCTAATGACAAAATCCGCAATCACTTAGTTGACAACCCGATAGATCCATCAAAGTAACAGCACGCGAGAATCGATCGTACCACGAATACAGTTAGTAAAATCGGGTGAACAGTCTCCCTTTGCCACGAACCAAAGAGAAACCTCGAATTTCCGCACAAACTACGTTGTATCCATATAAAATTCTACTCATTACGCAAATTAATAAATATTTCTCGTTCACACTTCTCTGGGCGTTACACGGGTCCGGTATAGAAGACGCGTGCAAAGCATGAGTGTGCAGCTGCAACTATCACGCCCCCGACACACCCCTAGGGATGCAGGGGGTAGCACGCGTTATTCGTTTTCGAATAACAGTGTATTCACGCGAACGCGTGCTCCCTTAGCACTCCCTCGTCTTCTATGCAAACGAAATACACGGTCGACGCGACACCTTCGAATTCCAAACACAGACTGGCTAAAATTTCACAAATAGGATCACCTTAGCTCCGAAGCCACCGATACCTGTCATCGAGGACAACCTTGAAGATATATAGGATTATTCTCTCGCTAACATATACAAAGTTACACGTCGAACCTCGTGTATACTTAAAAACTGCCATTTTCATAACCCGATATTTTTCTACTCTGTTATTTCAATTCGAATGATTCCCTTTACTTTTTCTCGCTACGGTGACAACTTATGAAGCGTTGAAAATTATCGACGTCGGATTATACGTCACTGAAAGTCTAGCAAGTTTGACACGATGTTTCTTTTCATAGAATTTCATTCGTTCCATTTCATACAGATTATATCGGTCAAACTTGGAACTGATCTGAAAATAGAACGTGGAAGACACAAACGATTTACTGCAAATATTTGGTAGATGGTACACGGTATGAATAGCCACCTTAAAGTATAACATCGAAGGAAAATATTGAAACTTATTAATCGTTTAAATGCTTTCGCGATCTCTTCCCAATGTAGCTTCGTAGCTTCTACGTACGATTTCGAATTTGTTTCAAACTTTACCGATAAAACTACGATGCGACTAGGATATTCCATTTCGTTACAGTGTTATTCTAATGAAATTTCCGAATGCTTCGTACTACGTATAAAAGATACGTACAAATGTTGGAATATTTTCACCTGCAACAACTGTATAGATACATCGACGAAACATCGAAGAAGAAATGGTACGATCATTGACGATGTT
Organism: Bombus bifarius; assembly: GCF_011952205.1. Lineage (NCBI taxonomy): Eukaryota > Metazoa > Arthropoda > Insecta > Hymenoptera > Apidae > Bombus > Bombus bifarius. Next base: position 1,862,746 of record NW_022885586.1, on the reverse strand, counting down.
AGAGCTTTCCAGTGAGTCTTCTCTATCCAGCAGTGTGGTAGATCATGAATGGGTGGGGAACCCTAAGGGTCCGCCTTTCGAGTAAACTACTACAACTACCAATATCGGTACCAGCACTACCACCTCCACCGACGCCGTGGCTGCCACCCCCGGGGGCAGTAATCTCGCATGGAGATCCGGCTTAAACGATAGGCCCTGTTTCCAGCGCCGCCCTCGTACGCGAGACTCTTAATTTCCAAGCAAAACGAGTACGCCGCAGCCACCACCCGATCGCTCGGTTTCCACGAAAATACTTTGCGTCCAGTTCTTCGTCGCCGTTTACCGAAAGAACCGCTCGATGCCATGTTATTATACGTGGCTTGGATATTTCCATATCGCGCGACTAGGCGAGGTTAATGCTACCATCAGAACCGAGCCAACCCCTTTTTCGAAGATGGCGCGCTATTAAAGAGATTCCCTTTTTCTTTCTTCCTCTGGAGAAAATGGTCCCATGTCCCTAGCACCGAGTTGCCAAGCTACATAGTATGGCTACATGCTGGTTATGTTGCAAATTCGAGCGACTCGATGCACGTATCGCTTAATCGTCCATGTTACGCACACGGTGCATCGTTGCCTGGCCGATCCCTCGATATCGACACGAACGAGACGATTCGTTCCATGGCACGCAACGCGCCAGAATTCCTTTTGTTCTGTAATTAGCGGAGGAAAGATTGTCAAAAGTATATACACTGTAGAGCGTAGAGCGAAGGATGAGGTTAAACGCGATCGCGTGGAGGGAAAGAAGCATCCGTTTACACAGAGAAGAAGAGCGAAATTGCGAGCGAGGTGGAGGGAAGGAAAGGCAGAAAGGGACGCAGAAAAGTAGACGGCCATGATGGTTTGATATAGCCTGGAGGAATATAAAACGAGGAGAGATATCATCGCGCCGGTGAGTCGGAATAAAACTATAAACCGGAGGAAACAATTACCCTGACTGCTCGGTAGAAGATGCGGCTAATGATAAGTGGTTGGCTGCTCTCGGGCCCTTCCATAGTCGCCGTATTGCCTTTGGTCGTCTCTTCCAGCGCCATTTTCACCGCGCCGATAGAAACCGTCCTCGCCTCTTTCTTTCTCCGTTTTCTCTTCTTTGTTTTTCCCGATTCGCGTAATCATTGCGCAAGATCGTTGCAACGACGCGAGCAATTATTTTATCAAGACAGCCGACCTACCGGTCGACCGTCTCGCCGAAAGCCGGCGTAACATTTTTCCGTTTTTATACGCGCCGAGATCGACCGGCAAATCCCGGTCATTTTCAAGATTACACGGACAGGTGACACGTAGGTATGTAAAAAGTAAGTAAAGGGCGGCCGCATGAAAAATTCATGTCCACGTCCGAGATGGAAAGCAACGTTTCAACCGCGACTAAGTCGTAAACGAGCCTATCCGCGATTACATCGATTACGCTCGATGTTTTCCGTTTATTCCACTTTACCGAAGGAAATCCACGGCGAGCGGTTGATACGAACACGTGCAAAAATCCTCCGACGATGGAATCCTCTGCTCTATCCGCGCGTTTATGGTTTCCTTTCGGCCGCTCGTATACCAACGTGAAATCGGAAGAAAAAGAAACTCGCGATCGGTAGAACACGGTGCTCGCGAGAGCACGAGCAAAGCGATTTTCGTATTTCAATTTCCTTGTCTGACCGGGCAAAGTATGCATCTTCTAAAAAGACTCGGGAGCTTTGCACACGGTCGTTTTCTTTCGCGTGGCGAAGATCACAGTGTTCACAGAAGGCATCTAATTGCCAACCTCTCGCATCTCGCGCTCCCCCATAAACTTAACGACCGGCTTAACGGTTGGCCCTGCCGGTATGCTAAAGAGCGTTTCTTCGGCTATTTCGCGAAGTACCCTGTTAAAGACTCCGATGGGCCGTTGTAACGTTTGAACGGTGCAAAAGACCGCGTTCTATGCGAGACGCCCGTTCATTTGGCCAATGCGGAATCGTAAAATCGTGAAATTAATACGTAACGGACTCATTAACGCAACGACCTATCGTTTTGTCCCGGTGTTTCGCGCACGAAACAGGCGAACGCGGTCAAACAAAGACACCTTTCGTCCAAGGTTTCTTCGCTACGCGACGTTTCCACGGGCGCGAAAGTCGACGGATAAGTCGCGGATGCCGGCCGTTCGCTGCGTCTTCCAACCAGAGCTGACGTTATTCGATTTTTGCAACAGTTTGCATGATTCTGATTCGAGCGATTGAGAAAAAGTGTAGGGTTTGGAGGGGGGTGCAGACGGCGGAGGGTCCGTGATTGGCGGGACATTAGTGTAATGAGAGTCTTGAGTTAAGGGGTAAAACGTGGTAGCAGCTACCGCGGCGTGTATCCGCCATGATTAGAGCCTCTGCTGCATTTTCGCCGATATCGTGAGTTCGCGAAATCGCTCCTGCAATTTTAATCCGGTCTCGAGACTCTTCTTTCGTCCAAAGGGGAAAAAGGAATGTCGGTGGTGTACGATGGACTCGTACAGGCCGGCAAAAAATAAAAAGAAAGGCTGACCGAACGGAAGGCAGATCCAATCTTGCCAATCGACAGGTAGAGTTATATACCGATGGATATTCGTACGCGCATCTATCAAAGTACATTAATCACCAACACATTCACCGCGCGCAATGTGTGTGAACGATGAAAACGTTGTACGTTGCTATCAATATGATTTATGACTCGACGTAACGATGTACTCCTGGCGTCGCAACACGCGCTACGCGTTTGCTGCCGTGTCACGTTAACGGAGAACGCCGCAATTTCTGTATCATTGTATCTTTCCGAGTCTATCTTCTCGTGAATATTTTACTAAGGTTCTACGTCGTTTCCTAGTTCCCGTGTATTGCAATTTGCCAACCTCGTACAATCCACTTTTGCCGTACGACTTTTTCTCCAGCCGATTCCTACACGTACTTACACGCACGCATGCCTTAGCGGTTGCCTGCATTTAGGGGCACACGGTTCTCGCGAACTTTACGCTTTGTCCCGTAAAACTATTTTTACCCCATTATCCTTTCCTCTTTGCGATAGTCGTATGCAAACGATAAGCAATGGCAAAAAATTCGGAACCTTCGAGGCTATCGGCGCTAACCATGGGATCGTAGTCGAACACGATAAGCAGCGTAAATTTTGTAACAATGTTTCCTTCGCAGAAGAGGTTGTACCGAGGCACGATAGTCGTTGTAAGTTACAGAGTTACCCTCTAATCATAAACGCGAGTCTGACTGCAGTCCGGATGCAAGGAAGCACGTGTTGTGTCGGTTCCGCCAGCAGGTCGGCCAGTCTCGTCCATGAGCATTACGTATTCAGTGGCCAGCGCCATTTTGCCTCAACCATTTTTGCCGATCAAATCTTAATTGTTGGCTGGCGGCTGTCTAAGGAGGCGTGGCCACTGGTTGGTTCAGTTTCTGCCACGCGATGCACGAACGCGTTGCTTTTCTTCTTCTTCTTCTTCTTCTTCTTCTTCTTCTTCTACTACTACTTCTTCTTATAGCTGTACAAGGAGCGCGATACATCGCGACTTTCGAATCGTTTTTGATCCGCTGCTGTTCACTGGTTAAAACTGCTCGGCCCGTGCTCCAATCAGACCGGATCGTTCCAGCTATGCAAAATCAAAGACCGATGCCTCATCTTCATTCTCGCGTAATACTCGCGCAACGATGCACAAGCAACAAAACTGTACCATCGCGAACGCGCACCATGCCTACCAATGTCGAAGACGTTACGTAGCCTCAAATATGTCGCTTTCTTTTAACCTGTCTAACTCGTCAGCACGAGTCGTCTCTTCGGTAAAATCGTTTCTTTTCTTTATCAATCCTCTACCTTCTGCTGCGTTCTTTCATTTTTTAATTCAAATTAAATTACACGAATAACGTTACTTGTAAATGTTACTATTCGAAATTGATTTGTCTGCGTTAATATTGAATTTCCTAACTATAAAAATTTCTGTTTCTTCTTTTTATTTCTTTCTTACTGTGTGTACGTATATCGCTTTGTAATAAGTTAGCTGACAGAGCGTAAAACAAATGTTGGAAAATGTCGATTATCCTGAAAGAATCGCGGACATCGTTTGCGCGAATTTGCAACAAATCTGCAGGCATAGAAAATCTCGGAGCAACGATAGACGGAGAACACGTTCGCAGACTGAAACACCGGATTTCTGCGCTGTAAAACTCACTGTTGCGCCATCGTATGCCTTGTGTTAATTAATTTTCAACAAATTGTCCGTTGAACAGCGACAGTTAAAAGCGCGTTAAGAAACGAATTCTCTCTGTGTCTCACTAATTAATTTTAATCATTGCGCGCGTCCAGATATAATAACAGGTGTATACGACTTGCGCGCGTTATAATAACGCGAGATAATATTTTTATAGTTTGTTCTAATTAATAGCATCAACAGCCTTGAGATATTATTAACACCTTATCGATTAATCCCAGAGCTGTAGGATATTATTATATCTACGTTGCTGATGGGACAAAGCAACGTATCACACTCGCTTACCGCGTTAACTATTAACGCGATATGGCGATCGTTCGTGATACTTCGACGAGCAAAGCATCGACAAAAAATAATTAACGAAATTGTAAAACGTATTCGTTGTGTTGGAGTTCACGCGCGTAGAATGCGAACAACGTGATTACCCGTTGATAATTATCCAAATTAACATTGTTATCGGGGCAATCTGTTCCGTAGGTACATGACAGAATGATGGTTGTGCGTATTGCTGCTAACCTTCTCGCTATAATGACACGTATTACTCTGATTGGTAACAATTGGTAACAATTGACGGGCGGAACCGAGCCTCGGAGGTTCCGCTACTTTGCCCGTGTTGTTTACGACCAGAACTTCGAAACGTTACACCTTAATTGCGTGGCTACATGCTCGAAGAATTATCAAGGCTTCTTTACGCCCCTATGCAATTAGTTATTAGGGATGTTCTTCTAGTCTATCTCGATACAGTGTTTATAATCTGTTTCATCCTGAACGTGTATAATTTGAAAGTTCTGTAGGATAAAAATCCGACGATTTCCACATTAACGTGCCGTTTTTCGATTTTATTTCGCGTTTCCTTCCTCCCCGAAAGCATAAAATCACAGCAACGTATCCTAAATTAGAAGATAACGTTACTTCTTAACAAAGAAGTAGTCGAAGGCGCAGTATTTCCACGATTCTAACATTTGTTAGACGATCTCCGACGACTCGTTACCTAACAAATTCTTTCTAATCGCTGCGTATCTTCCTGCGTAATTTTCCTTTTCCTACGGCCAGTCATATGCCGAATATGGTTATGCAAAGGAAGAAAGGAAACGGCGAGTTATAATGCTCCTAAACGATGCAGCAACAGCTGAGAAAAGCGAGAGCGGTCATTCTATAATCTTCAATTTGCCTCGTAAAAACATGAAACAGCGGATGCAACGTGGAAGCAGCATCGTATTTTATGAGCTCGTAATGCAGCCAATGAACCGTTTCTAGCGTTTATCCGACTTGCTGGCGAGTTATTACAACATCGTTATCTTCCAGCAACATTTTTTTCAATTTTATTCGCGTTAAGTGGACCGAGTCGCTGGTTAATATCGAGTTATTGAATGCACTTATACGCATGATTCTTGAAGCATCATGTGCGATCATGTGTACAATGATAGGTACACCAAAGGCTTTCCATCCAACTTAAATCAAGTTGAAAGTAAAATTACCATTTTATACATATAATACGTGGCGCGTAAAACAAAATGGGATAATTTTCCAGTTGCTTATCGTTACGCTTTAATAATTTTATGTCTGTAATTATCATGGTTCAGAAAGCGTCAATGCACCCGGTAGATCTAACAATTAAAGTTTCGCGCCAATTACGTATCAATTTACTTGTTCAAATACCATGCACGTGTAAAGTTTGACATTTGACCGATTTTACGACCTTCCTATATCATAGAGATTATCATACCTGTCGACAGTAACTCGCTTCTTGCCATAAATCATCTTATAAATGTCTTTTCTCTCTACCTCGTTTCCGATAGCGATACGAAAGAGACGAGAAACTCGAGAATACGAACGTCGAATTTAAAGCTAATTGATAGTTTCATGCACCTACTTTTCTAGTTTCGAATGTTAAGTAAGGATATCAATTAACGTAGACGTCGATTAAGTCATCTTTAACGATGATTGCAGTGCGCGTATTATAGCGGGATACGAAACAAAAATTTTATGCGCCGTCTAATTGGCCCACGCTCGATAGTTTCGATGTTATTTCCTCGTAAAGACGAGTCCCGCATGTTTCTCATTAAACGATCGTTTTCTACATTTATTATCTACCAATGCAAACTCTGTTCTTATTTCTCGCACCCTGTTATTCGGTGCTCCATTTACGGTCCGTCTTCTATTTTTTCTAGTAATAAAAACACCCGGTATATTCGAGAACACCGCGACCAAACGACTCACTGCTCGAATGTTACGATGTGCAATCGCTTTTAAGTAATTGACAGCCCGTAAGGTGTGTACTATTTGAACAGATGTTAAATGCCCTTTCTTTCTTCGTTCTTTCCGCTTGGAAACATGCTTTCTTCAAGAGACTGCTACCTTGAACGCTGCTTCGAACGAGCAAGTTACTTATTATTTACCATAGTATCGATTTTATTGCATTTCTTTGCCGTTTGCTTCGTAACTTTGCCATTTACATTTGCTCGTACCTCTCGATTGACTAAAAACCTAATAAATATTGAATGTTCCGAATGCTTCTGATTCAATGGCCAGGTATGGCGGTTCGAACAAGTTACGATTCGCTTTCTTCGTATTCGCGTCTTTCGGAACATGGTTTAACGCGAACACGATTCGGATAGAAATTTCTTACGCAACTACGTCACAACTAACAAGATTATTCTTCCGTTGCAACCCGGTGGTGCATCGTGGTCAAATAAATCTTCGAGCAACGAGCAGCGCGTCGGCGTTTTCGCCGGAATTAGTAACGCAATCCTTCAATTCGGCGCATATCTAATCTGCCGAAATTCCTATAATTCGCCGCGCTTTAATATGCTTTTCATCGAAATTGTCGAAGCAATAAGAAAGGGCAGAAGGCAGAAGAGTTTCGATCGTGCGCTACGCTGGCAAGATGCTCCAGTGCACCAGTGACGTCAGCGAGTTTGCGGTCTTCAAATTACAATATCACGAAAACGAGCGAGTTGAGATGGTACGGACTACGGGGCCGAACAGAGGTAGGAGAAAGGTCCTTTCCGCCAGCCGTGCGCTCGTGGAATAATAGCCTCCTGATTATATGCATTATATGGGCCGAGATTGATACGGTTCGTAATAAAATAATTGAAATAATCATACGGCACAAGGTCGACACAATGTTAGAAATCTGTTCGCCAAATGAAACATCGGTTAACGCAATATCGTGCTCGCAAGAAATATGTCTGTGACGTAATTGAAATCTCACGAAGTTATGCAAATTACATAATACGTTCGGCTTCCACGGTGAACGTTATGCGTTCTTGCAATTAAAGGGAAATTAAGCAATTTTGGAAATTAAGAGAGCAGCACGAGGAAAACTCTTCTCGTGTAACGACCATTTTCCTGCCCAAGGTAGGAAACCAATTTCTCGTTGAAATACAACGTCGGTGTCAACGATCGTCGCATCCTTCCCTGATCCAGTCTCACGGCGCCAGACATAAAGGCACGCATACACGCGAACGCGTCTGCATACTCGGTTATCCTTTTTTCTCCATTCCGAGGCAATCTTAATATTATCCTTCGAATTACGGCCCTCCGGTGATCAACGGCGTGCGTTCCCATCACATACGCACGCCGTCCAATTAGACTCCGATAATCGCGGTCGTATTTCGGAGCACAACACTCCTCGTTGCATGGATGTTGCGTTACGTAACGAATCACAACTAAGTCAACGTTAGAAAATTATTGAACTCGCGAAAGCGAAGAACAAACCATATGGCATTTGCAGTGTTAGTTGCATCAACGATAAGGTTTAAAAGGCGTTTTTATTCCGCTTGAACGAAATCACAGTTTTACGCTATGATTTCAATCGCGAGTATTTTTTAACGTTGAAGTGGTTTTGCACATTTGTTTGGGGAGGAACGTGCGTGTTTATGGTTTCCACGAAAGCATTGCAATCAACCCTCTCTGATGGCCCCTTTTTCTCCCACGGATTAAAGGTAGCGTTTCATTCCACGAAGCTATTCCTAGAATCATAATGAACTTGTTTGCGAATAGATACTTCAGGATCAGATCATCGAGACGAACGAAGAAATCGTTTCAGAAAAAGCAAGAAGTAATTAAATATCAAAACAGCGGATAATAGTATATAATAATGGAAAAAAACAAATGAAAAGAATACGATACTATTGTTCGAGATATCATTCAAAACGTATTTGATTACTCATTTTTTGTTTTAATTTGTAGCTCCGTTGTTCTTTTTTCCTTTATTTAATCTTCGTTTATCCAATCGACAAAACTCTCGGCTGGTAATATAGATATCTGTTTCGCTACTAAAGGCCGGTCGAACGTGAGACGTCGACGTCAGTGCAGTGCTGTGTTCCTATCTTTGCCACGCGTTGTGCAGTGATATTTACCTAGGAACAATACGAAAAATACTCGAGGTATTTAATCGATACTTAATTATCTAATCATCTCTGTAGCGGGTGAGAACAGCGTTATTCTCGTAGATTTTCATATAATTTCCACACAAGCAGGTAACGTACGTGCATGCAAAAATGATACAACGTTTGTTGTGCTGATAGAAACATACACATGGCTCTTACGTACGAACGAACGACTCGAGCATACCCTAAGAATGTTAAAAAACAAATAACTGGAAATTGTTAAAGCTAGCAATCTATAAATAACTCGCTCTCCTTCTAAAGTAAGGTTAAGATCTGGTGTGCATCTTGCATTTGGTTCGAGAATCTAGTGCTACGTGGCAGCACTGTACAATACACCTAAAGCTCGAAGCACCCCCAATCCAGCCGATACGGTACTAAATATTGGCGCCTCTTTCGAATTTCAAATTTCGAAATTTATATCACGTACGTTTTACTCGATTCGTTTTAACTCGAGAAACTATCGCCTTTAATAAAGTATTGTTATATTTCCATCGAGGTAAAGGTAGAGGAGGTAGAAGAAGCGATCGATAAAGCGGAGGCAACGATGGCGAGACAATGTCGTAAAAGCAGAGGCGACGGTGATACCACGGCGCCAGAGCGGCTGTTGAGTAGCATCGCGGGCGGGTCCTTTCTTCTCTTCCATTATCGTAATCTGCAAATTTCGTGGGTACCGTGATGAAGAACGGTTGGAGGTGGCGCGGTTTCGAGTTAAACTGTTCGAGAGAGTAGATAGTTTCGGGGATAGACGGAGAGGAAGAGGAAAGCCAGTCGGGATGGCTGATCGTGTGAAAAGGAACGAGAAAGGAAGGGTAGAGAGAGGGATCCGAAAGACGAGACAGAGGAAGAGGAATCGCAAAGTCGGTGGCGGATTGGCGGCCTAAGGCGCGGTTGCAGATTCCCGGCGTGATGCCGGTGATTCGCGGCTTTGGTGCCCAGTAATCGTCGGTCCCCTTACCCGACGTATTCCTCCTCCCTCGCATCTTTGCTCAGGAGAATCCACCTCGTCCCTTCTTCTTTCTCGTCGAATTCGCTTCTCCGCACTTTCGTTCGCCTCCCTTTGCTTCCCTTGGCCTTCCCCGGGTCTCTCCCTTCGCCTCCCGTAGGCGTCTCGTACCTGTTTCATCCTTTTGATATGGCGCGGGCCCCGTTGTACAGCGAGCGAAGGATGAAAAGAAAGAAGGGGGGCAATCTTGCGGTAAATACAGCAATCGCTTGATGTGCCGTCCGCATTAATATAATTAGTCACCCCGAGCGCTCGAAAGCGACCCGATGTTTGAGAAGCCGACTCTCTCGACTCTGCTCTCTCGCTTCATTCTACTCCGCTCTGTCCGCCGTGCCTTGATTCTGTTCGAAGTATCAAGAGGCCGGGGGGCACTGCGTGCATAGGTAGGTGAAACATGGTGGACTGTTAAAGATTCCGAGGGTTGGAGGAACAAGGGCGTGGCCCATGTTGGATCATTTTCATTTCTGTCCATGCAAACTGATATATCACCCCCCCCTCTCTCCCTATAAATATGCAGACGCGGTCATTTTTGCATGCTGCGTTAGTACGTAGACAAAGACGAATCGGTAAACCTGGCCATTGCGAAGCGAATAGTGTCGCTGTGGAAATGAATGGAACTTCTCGAATCGAAGCGAACCTTCGACAAACGTGTTACAAGATTTGATTCTAATCAGTGTTGGATTCTTGAAATCGCGATACGGTTTCATATGAATGTGTGCAATGACGATAGATTTATATTTCTGTCATAGAATGGCGCCAAAGAAAATCGAAGAACCTGAAAGGAAGCCGCTTATTGGCCGCGTAGGTACTAATTTGAAAGTTGGTATAGTAGGCATACCTAACGTAGGAAAATCAACCTTCTTCAACGTTCTCACGAAAAGCCAGGCTGCTGCTGAGAACTTTCCCTTCTGCACCATCGATCCCAATGAAAATAAGTATTCATATTTTTTTCTTATGCATGTTTATTATAGACTGCGGACTTCTGTGCAAATTTGTATTTCTGCGAGTAAAGAACAAAAAGAAAGTAAAGAAATGGAACTTGGCTGGAGACTCGTTTCGCTTACTAAAAGTTACGACGAGCACTTCGCTTTGGAAACTTTCTGTATACTTCTATATTACATTGACTTTACCTTTAAATTTCATCTATGTTTGCATATACATTCGCAGTCTAATAATCATAACAGCGATATCGTGTTGTACGTCATAGAAAATATTTTCTACAGCACATGATATAATCGAATTGAAATTTCATTCAATTTTTACTATACAAAGCAACATTTTTTAGATGCTCCGACCTAATAACGTTAATCGTAGTTCGCGTCTGCCACTGCAAATATTTAACCTGATATTAAATCGCATGTCGTTTGTTTGCAACTCTGTGTAAAAGATTTATATAGTAACCTAAAAATGAGATATATCCAACGATGTGTGATAAAACATCGCGTCCCAAGATAAAAGAAGAGCACGAAGACGAGCACGAGAAGTTTTACGCAGATGCATCGTTTATTATAAAAAAGAGTTTCTTCCGATTCATCAAAGGATATCCTCGCCAGAAGTATTCTCCTTCCTGGCCCGAAGCTCATCAATGTGTGTATCCAAAAGCTAACTCTTACTACGTCTTCCACGAAGATACAAATCCATTTACTAGATTTCCCGCCAAATGCGAGTCGAGAGAGTATGGAAACGTCCGAGCACACTTTGAACCCTCTCAGGAACCTCACGAGATTCGCGATCCCTATGACGAAACCGAAGCGAGAAACAAATATCTGGCAAGCGAACCAACATGTTTCGTCGTTCTGGGCAAACCTGACTTGAACACTACGAAACTTGCGACTATGATCGCGGACTCTTGGAATTGCGTGTTGATTTCTCCGTTATCGCTTATGCAACAGGAGATCCAGCGAAACAGCGAAAAAGGTAAATTCATGGCAGACGTGTTGAAAACAGGTGAATGTTTAGGTGCAGAAATTATCATGAATTTGATAGCGAGTCGTCTTAATAAAAGGGACGTGTTTCACAAAGGGTACGTTGTAGAAGGATTGCCGTTAATTCCAAACGAGACACTCGATTATTCTTCTTACCCAAATATTTCCACCGAGAAGCTGGATCCAGAAAATGACGAGAATTTTATGAAGATTTTTAACACGTCGGTTCCTAGAACCTGCGATACAGCGAACGAAGAAGCGATCAAACATCACGATGTGTCGGATAATAGCAAAGATATTTCGACTTCTCGCGAACAAAAGGTAGAGAATCAAGCATGTGTCGTACTGGAAAATCCACGTTACGAAGATTTTATTTCAAGTCAGATCGAAGATATTTTCGCAACGTGGCCCATAAAACCATCGATAATCGTTTACGTAATGTGTCCTGACGCGGACGCGACGATAAAGCGTGCACATTTTCGTATAGATCCGACAACTGGTCGCACCGTAGACACGAGTTTCGCTGGTATGAGCAGACATATTGAGATGTTATTTTCGCATAACAAAATGCAGAATAACATGAACGTTTCCTTTGAATTGTATCAAGAGTTGACGAAGGAAGAACGAGTTTTAGACGAGAACCAGGGGAAATACTTACTGAAACGACCTTCTGACGAAAGATCCAACGTGGAATCGCAATGTGCAATGTACAAACGCGTGGCACTGCCTACGATCGAGAAATGGATCTTGCTATACAACCCACAGAACATAATTCGCGTGGATGGTCGTACACCTGTATCGCTAATGTTTCAAATTTTTATCTCACGGCTACGCACATTGCCAGTGCCGCGTGTAATTCTTCCGCGAAGATTCGCGAATCACGCTGCGTTAGAATTCGAGGGTGAATCGCCAATGATACCTGTAACTGGCGACGAATTCGAAGATAAGTCGAACGAAGAAGCGTTTCAAGATCTGAGAAACAGAGAAACCGTTTCGCCTCTATTCCCTTGGAGACTGTCGTCCTGGAATTTTCTTTGTCCCGTCGAATTAACAAAGGGAAGGACCGTGGAAGGATTAGCGAAACACGCCGTTCGATTTATGAACAAAGTCTTCTTTCTTTCGTCGAACGAGGCTGCTGATTTATTTATCGAAAATCCAAGAACTTTTATTTCTCCTTTGTCTCCGCGACCGACTTGTAAAATCGTAGTATTTGGACCTGACTATTCTGGCAAATCTGATCTCTGCGACGAATTGACACGAGTGTTAAGAGGTACGATAATAAACGCGAAGGAAATTGGAAAATATTCGGCGAACGTTAACTCGTATATTTATTCGTCGGATCATGCGATTGTGGAGGCTATACAGAGCGTGCCGAGAGAAGAAATCGATATTGAAATATGGAGAGACGGAGGTTACATCGTAGATGGTATGTATCCCAATATCGATTCTTGGAAAACAATCGTGGAAGATTCGGAGATTATCTTCGAGGATGCGATTCTTTTGTTCGACGAGGATCCTTACGATTATTTGATATCAAAATGGCGCAAAATTCGTGGCATCGAAAAGGATGGGCAATTCGAGGAAAGCTTCGAAGACCTTGGAGATGAAGAGGGCGAGGAAGAGGCGCAAGGTCTGGTCGAATATATTAGACACATTCAGAGGTTTGAATCGGATTGGGAAGCGATACGAGAAAGAGCGATGGATACTTGCAGAAATCTTATTACCTGCGATGTTGGTAAAATCACCGATATCTCGAAATACGTTATGGATCGAATTAACGATCGTTATATGGATAAGGCAAGAGTTATGACTGACGAGGAGAAGGAAAGAGAAAGAGATCTTGCAGAATATATCGGCATGACCGATGACACGGAAAATATCGAGGAAGAAGAAGAAGAAGAAAAGGAAGGTGAAAGAGAAACGGCGGAATTACCTTCTAAGGAAGATAATCGTCGCTTTGGAGACACTAATTACTACTGTCCAGTGGCGTTATTAAGATATAATATATTTTGGAGAGGCAAAGAAGAGTTCAGCGCTATTTTTATGGATAAGATATATCATCTATCTAGTCTCACAGCTCTCGAGGAATTTTTACGTGGCCCGCAAAAATTAGGTCTTCCATTGAAAAGGCCTTTATCTTTAATTCCACCCCTTCGTATGAGTATCGTTGGTCCATCAGGAAGTGGGAAAAGCACGTTGTCAGACGCGATATCTCGAGAATACGGTCTGCTTCATATAGATTACTTTAATTGTTTCACTACGTACATGGGATCCCGTGGAATGCGACCATTATCCCACAGAGATGTTCTTGTTTTATCAAACGAACTTCCCGATGAGGTAGAATTGCCAGCAGATCCGAGCGACGAGAGATACAACAGCGACTCTAATACAATTCTGACATTTATTCGAAGTTATTGGAGAGACGGCAGTGTGCTTCTTCCTGAAAGAATGCACGACGAATGTTTAACGCGATTTTTCAAAGGACTTTACGGCGAACCCGGTGCCGTGTTCGATCAGTTTCCAAGCTGTCCGCAAGACGTAGAAACTGCTATAAGAGAGTACACGGTGCCCGAGATAATAATAGAACTTCGTTGCGGTAGAGAGACGGTATCGGACAGAGTAATACCGAAATTACTCGCATCGTGGGAACAGAATTTGGAAGAGAAGAAACGCATCGAACAATTACGATACGCTACACGGCTTGAAGATTATCGAAGAGATCGAGATATTTGGGTGAAAAGAATGCTGGATGAGATGATCGGTCAACGATATATCGGGGAAGAAGAAGATAACGCGGAGCACGAATACAAGGACGAAGACGACATACTCATGGGGGAATACATGCTGAGCGATGACACGGATTTGGAAGAAATGGAAGTGAGAAGGTTTGAGTTAGAAGAAACGTGGTATCGAGAGAATCCCGAGCCTGTGCTGTTCACCGACTGGGAAGATTTTGAAACAGCGAGACGAAGAATCGAGCAAGAATTTTTCAGCAAGTACGAAACTGATTCTCAAAAGATAGCTGCTATTCGCAGCCTTCTAGAAAATGAATCGATACCGTATATCGTAGTGGATGCCGAAGCAGATGTAAAAAACGTTTTACTGCGAATTATGAGAATTCTCGAGCCCTACGTTCGTCGAGATATTTCTATCCTGGAGAAGATCTATACCATCGATCTTGAAACAGCCGACACTCTGCTTGATTGCGGCTATTATCTTTTAAGTTCCTTTGGACGCTGGTGTCCTGTGCAGTTGCGTCAAAATAACGTTCCTCTGCAAATGTTCCTGCCACTGGAATCTGTGCAGGAGATTTATCCCGTCATACACAGACAATTCGTCTACTTCTTCGGCGGCAAAGACGCGCAGACCGCATTTTTAGAGAGTCCGTTCGAGTATCTCGAACGAGATTCTTGCGCACCTATTATTCCATTCCGGCTCTCTATCATTGGCCCACCGAAATCCGGGAAAACGACTCTTGCACAACGATTTGCCAACAAATATGGCGTAAAAGTGATAACACGAGGAGCCGCTCTACGTTACATCGTCAAATATTTTCCTTGGACAGAGTGGGCGCAATTGACGGAATCTTCTCTTCGTGCAGGTCGAACGGTTCCAACGGAATGCGTAAACCGTGCCGTTGAAATGTATTCCATCGATCCTAATGTGATTTCTCAAGGTTTCGTGCTCGATGGTTTTCCCTTAAACCGCAAAGAATACGAGCAACTGACGTTTCTAGGTCTTCAACCAATGATCACTCTCGACCTGAAAGCGAATCTAGCTTTTTGTCTCGATCGTTTGTCTCGCGCATCCGACGATCGAACGATAAAACCACCTACCTTCTCGAATAGCTTTTTATCTCATCGCTATACCGTTTGGGAAGTCGATCAGGGACACTTTCGAACTTGGTTAAAAAGTTTCACCCAGAACGTAATAGAATTAGACGCGACTAAATGTATGTGGTATGTGTGGAGCCAAGCTGATCGACGCGTATGTTCCAGATACACGATCATCAGATCGTACTTTCGTGAAAGTGACTACGATAAAATTCACAGCTTGAAATATATGAGCGTCTCGCCGTACGAATTTAGGAGACGACAAAGCCGGTTCGAGTCCTATTGTCCTCTTTGCTTGTACTACGAGAACACGATGAAGACATCGGGACCTCCGGATCATCGAGGCACGATTCAGTTTAGGGAACACTTCTACTGGATTTGTTCGCAACATACCAATGAATTTATTCAACACCCGCAAAAATATCTTCCACCGGCGAACAATGCGTATCCACCGGAAGATCGTCCGCGAATTTTAACGGAAACGATCGACTTGGAACATTCGTGTTGGGCCAAACGTTTGCAAGTCAGAGGATTTTGCTTAGTAACGTACTTCGATGGATTACCAAGTCGAAAACTTGTACCTGGAAAAATAGTTACAGCAGTTTTGTACAAAGACAATTTATACCTGTTCTGTACGGAAGATTGTCGCGATAAATTTTTAGCGCAACCCGATAAATACGCGAACGTTCAAATGAAATTTTTATATACGATGCCAACGATCGACGTAAAATCTCTGCCAAATGTTGGTTTCTTGGAACAAACGGTTTCCAAGTTAATAATCAAAGCTGTAAACGAAATCAGCGTAGATCGGCCGAAATTACCAGGTTTATCGCCTTCGGCTACCGCCGCCGTTTACATCGGTGTATACTTAAAGGCTCGTAACACATGTTGCGGCTTAAAAGAAACTGAGTTGTACAAAACAATTAGCAGAAGAATGTACAGTCGTGAAATGATCATCAAAGCAGCGACCCGAACGATGAAGAAAAGGATAAACCCTTTCATACATGCACCTGTATATAAAGATCAGGCTAATCCTACTCACAGATACACTCGACAATCGTCTATGTTATCTCGCATATATGTACCTAAGTCTACTTCAATTACGTTTCGTCGAACATCACCGACACAAATTTTAGCCGATCCCGACGATAAAAAATCGACAATAATAATAAACACATTGTGAATAGATAATTTGTCCTATTATTTTCTATTACAGATTTTATCGAATCCCGACGACGAATAAATTAGGTATTTTGTACTTTAATCGTGTCTAAATGTTATTATAAAACTTTATATCTCAGTGTAATAAACACTTTGTAAATAGACAATAAACAACGTATAGATAATCTACTGTCTGACTGGAATTTCTTTTTCCAATATCCTATTATTTTTTTATTCCCCATGTGAATATACGATGACGCGTGTTATTTGTTAAGAAAAATTGACCGTATTTGTCGTCTAACTAGATTTTATCTTTCAGCACGTCGCGTACCCGTTCCTGACGCAAGATTCGATTACCTGTGCGAATATTTTAAGCCAGCTAGGTACGTATCAAACCAGCTACTACATACCGGTGAAAATATTGTTCGATCGTAACGACAAATAACTGATACGCGTTATTGTATTATCGAACAAAAGTGACGAGTCTACCAGAAAATGCGCCCTCGCAATGGGAAACGAGTTGGAATAACCATTGACATTTCCATACTCCTTTGCTTTTATTTTCACAAGGCAGGGATAGGGAGGAGAGAAAGCGGTACGTGATCTGCAATGCAGATTCGACAAAATTCGTCTACGCGACGTATAACTCACGTTGAATACCAGCCGACTTCACGTACGTTTTTCTTTTACTCGCTCGTGGCATACTATTATTTAAGATAACATTTCGTAAGATATTTCTAAAACTTAGATTTATATGCGATATTGACTGGATTATTTTGCGTTAGAAAGATCAATGTATGCCCTCCGGGGGGAGGCTAGAAAAGATTAATTAAAATTTCACGTGACACTCGAAACTAATCAAACGCGATGAAAGTTCCACCGAAACACATGGAAACCGCTATACGTGCTGTGGTATGCATCAACTTGTCGATGAAAGCCGTGTTTACCGTGCCTCGCGTTATCACGCTGGCTCGTTCACACGACGAGATTGAATGTACAGAGCAGCAGGAAGATTGGAAAGCAAAGCGTATGTTCGGTCCACGGTAAAATATTCTTCGACGCTGTTGTCGCTGGTAAACAGTTAAACTTAACCATGGCAGAGCGCAAAAGAGAAAGAGAGAGAGAGAGAGAGGGAGCGGCATAGAATCGATGAACTTCAAAGTATAGCGAAGTAACGAAAAATTATCGAGTGAAAAACGAATCGAGTTTGCTTTGCGACACGTGCTTTCCTCGGAATTCAACTAATTTGAAGAGATTAAAACTCGCTACCGTGTTAGATCAAAGAGCGTGTCTTGCATCCTGGTCACCCTGGCACCCAACTCCGAAACACTGTCGCCAACGGCCAACGACACTGCAAAGTCCGAATGGCTGTCACGTGTCAGATGATTCAACGATCCCTAATGAAAGCCACCTAACATGGCACTCCCCTTCTTGCTCATTTTACTAACGCCTCTCTTCAAAGGCTAATTGTTTAATGATGCTACTTGCATTAGCATTTAAATACAGCTCGTTGTCACTGCGACGCCCTCCTTTAAATTCTAGGCGCGTGCATGTTACAGTGTAAATACATCATCAGTCGTATTCTATTCGTACTTACAAGAAAAAGTCGCGGATGCTCCCGGCTTCGATTTGGATGAAACTTTGTAGGAAGGAGGAACAGCCGAATATAGTAGATATATCTATATATATGTGTATATCTTTTAGCCGCGGTGACTCAGGTTCGAAGGCTGAAACCACCCTCCGAAGTTCGAACTCTTAAGAGCAACAGAGTTCGCGACTTTTGCTTCTTGAACGAATCGAGAATCGCGATGAGACGCGTCCTTATTTACGGTTTCAGCAAAGTTCCAGCTTTCTTAAATGTCGTGGACATCGCTGGCTTGGTCAAAGGTGCCGCGGAGGGACAAGGCCTGGGAAACAATTTCTTATCGCACATCAACGCTTGCGATGGGATTTTTCATCTTTGCCGTAAGTCCAGCATAAACATTCGATTCGATACGAAGCTCTTTATATAGGAGCAAGCGACGACGTTGCTGTCCCAGATGAACAATAACTGATAAAATCGATTACGTTAAAGGGAAGGTAGCGTTGCCGATGAGATCGAGAGATTAGTTTATCATCGTGTTTGCTCCTTCCGTGCATTGCACATGCAATCATGGACACGAGTTTATCTTGCAACACGCACGAGTAGCTTATAGACGTAAGAGTACTATACCGTTATAGCTTTCGTTAACAGTTTTCATAGAACTGCATCGATTCTAGAAAATAAATTTGCCAAACTAAGCGGATTAATATCGTATTTTATTCGTAGGAGCGTTCGACGACGACGACGTTACTCACGTGGAAGGAGACGTGAATCCCGTGAGAGATCTCGAGATAATTAGCGAGGAATTACGGTTGAAAGATATCGAGTTTTTAAATGGTCATCTGGAGAAGCTGGAGAAGCTCGTTGTCCGAGGAAACGACAAGAAACTAAAGCCTGAATACGTAAGTAGTAATTTATGTTTGAAGATTTGATGCGTTTTAACGTCGTTAACCCTGCACATCGAAAGAAATACATTAGGACGTTTAAAGAAACTCGTTCTCTTTTGACGTTCGGATTGAGAAACGAAAGAAATCATTGTAAATGTAGGCATATCGTAGAGCCTGAACGAAATTACCGAGGAAATTAAGAGAGCGCGGTCGGTACACTACTTCCTAGAACGAATCAATCGAATTACCCTCTTTCCGTGGATTGACCCACGGCAATTTCCGATCTCTCCCCTCGTTCTAGACTTTGCAATTTGCTAAAACTTTTCGAGAGTTCCAAGCTACCTCCTCGTCTTCTCTCTCGGTCAAAGTAATAGAGAGGCGTTTCGTTAGTGTACAATCCTCTAATCACAGTTCGATCTCGGGATTATTCCACTTGGTAGCGTACTTACTTACGAACTTATTCGTCTGGCCGACTATTATCGTTAGCGGAACACTGATCTTTTTCGAATCCAGTATTTTCGCACGGTAGTGGTAAAAAATACAATCTGTTGGAGAAAGCTAACGCTTACAGATATAATCGAGTGCTTTTCTGTGCAGGATACGTTATTGAAAGTGAAAGGTATAATGGTGGATGAAAAGAGGCATATCAGGTTTGCCGACTGGAGTGCTACTGACGTAAGTTAATCGTATAGCTTTGCAAATGAAAAATTTTAATGCTATTCCAATGTTATTCTGGTCGGTCGTGTTTTTAGATCGAGGCTCTCAATAAATATTTATTCCTCACGTCAAAGCCAGTCATTTATTTAGTTAATCTGTCCGAAAAGGATTACATACGTAAGAAGAATAAATGGTATGTATATATCGTTTATTATCTGGGATCTATATGTATATTATCGTTATTTGACGCTTTAAACAAACGACGATCGATCATTAATATATTAATTAACATACGAATTTTTCTTATGTCTTAACACTCACATGTCAATTTCAGGTTAATCAAAATCAAAGAATGGGTTGATAAGAACGATCCAGGAGCTATTTTAATCCCATTCAGTGGAACTTTCGAAAATAAACTTTTCGATATGGATGACGCAGAACGTGCGAAATATCAAGAAGAGAACAAAGTTACGAGGTGAGTAACGGTGTCTATAATTCGTTACATAGCTCTATCTGTATCTTTTAAATGAACGCCAAACTATCTTTATACTTGCAAATGAAACGACCGCCAAAATAAGCAGTGTGTTGCGTGAATTTAAAAGAAAAGAAAAAAAGAGAGAGAGAGAGAGTGAAAGGAAGGGAGAGGAACGAACGTAAAAATCGTAAAATTCGTAAAACCTAATCCTCCCCTGCTTTAAAACCTAAGAAAGTCAGGTTCCCATATTTAGCTATGCACCAGGTTATCTACTAATGGTAATAACAATGGAGGGCTCGGTTTAAGCGTCTAGACTAGCCCTACTTTCATGTAGGGTGACCAATAAAAACTGCGGCATCTTTACTGTGGCGCATTATATTTTTACGAACGGCTATTCAAATTCTTGCAAAATTGCATAAAAACCCCTCCTATCCTCCCGGGCACACCGGTATAGCCAGGGAGACGAGTGGAATGAGGATCAACCGGTTCAGTTGGCTAGTGGGTCATTCGCGAACAAACTCAACCCGTGTTATGCACGGTAAACTCGATCAAGTTCGCGTACGTTTTCAACATTGTTATACTGTAACATACTGTATGTTATACCGATAAAAGTAATCGACGTACAGAACTATAATGCGTTGGATAAAGAAAAACTTTGTTCGTTATATAAATTTATGTTGCAATTATTTTGGACCGAAGGGGATTGCATAATTATAGCTAGCGTGGAAAATATAAAATCGTTACCAATGATACCTATAATCTGGCATTGATGGTTAGAAATCTAAATTCTTCGGCAAATTTTGTCGATCCCTCGAAATGATCGCATAAGGTAGGTTCTCTTGGTAATCACAGGGGACAAACGAAAGATTTCTAGATACCGCGATTTTATTTCGAGACCGCAGATAACCAAGGCGCCGAAGTAGATCTCGGACAGAGTTAGAGTGATAAAATTGCGGTATTAAGTCGTTCAGCTTTATGTGTATTCTCTGAAGTCTCGAAGTTCGTCGGGCTCACGGAACAGGATGGCTTCCCTTCTTGTACCCTGTCATTAGACGATATTCGGTTCGAGACAATCATATTCCACAGTCCTGTTTTTTGGCCACCCCTTCTTTGAACCAAGAATTCATTTTTTTCTGCTCCCCCCCCCCGTCTTCTTTTTTCTAATACGAGTTGAAAATTTGCTGTTTCATCTTACGAATCGTTTTTAGCGCGCTTGACAAGATTATCGTTCAAGGATACAAAGCGTTGCAATTGCAGTACTTCTTTACAGCGGGACACGATGAAGTGAAAGCATGGACGATCCAGGTAAATCAAAGTGATCCTTTTCAATGTTCTTTCATGATCTTATCCGAGAATCTTTCGTTACTTTAGAAAGGCACAAAAGCACCTCAAGCTGCTGGCAAGATTCACACAGATTTCGAGAAGGGATTCATCATGGCTGAAGTCATGAAATTCGACGATTTTAAAAACGAAGGATCGGAAGCAGCGGTAAAGGTGAGTATCGTACTGTGTGATATTTAACACCAATCGAATGCTTTTCATTGTTTTTATTTTCCAGTTGTTCTATGTAAATGTGGCTATATTAATCTTCTTTTTTTCTTTTTACTATAGGCCGCCGGAAAATATAGGCAACAAGGACGAAACTACGTCGTCGAAGACGGAGACATCGTTTTCTTCAAGTTTAACGCTGGTGCTGGATTAAAAGATGCAAAGAAAAAGTGATGGCACGTTTTACTCATGTTGTTGCTCGTTCATCTGTACATCAACATGATCGCCATGTTTTGTTGCACGCGCGATTTGCGCATGAAACGATCAAAATCGCTTTCTGATACTCCTTAATTTCATTTTTCCTTCAATTTAAGATCGTATAATATCATAGTTGGTATCGATAGTAACGTTTTTATAGCAAGATTTCGAATTGTACTCAAATAGATATTTTTATATGTTCTATTACGCTATAAAGATAAAATATCCTATGCTTATACGATCAACGTAATTTGTCAATTCAATGCTTTTTCTTTTATTTTATACAAGATCATAATGATGGTAACTTGCATTTTTAAACAACAATAAATGTAAATAGATGATAAGAGCTTGATGATATAATACGCTGATTTTTACCACTCGGAACAACCAGTAAACCACAAAACGATCATTGTACGTTTTCTAATGTTTCTTTGTATATTTCCATATTTATTCTAAATATATTTCTTTAAAAGATAATTATCTAATACCTTCTCCCTCGAGAATAGTAAAACCGTGTTTGAAGCTTGCTTTGTACATTTAAAATATTACGATTATAAATATAACTATCTAATCCAGCTATAATATAGGTATTTTATCGGATTTTGCGTCGTACGAACTGAATATCAACGAAATATCCTCTTTATATCATGCCTAAAGGGGAAAAAAGGCTTAGATTCTTATACTTTTAATTATATGCTAATAAATGTAATTAATATCAAGTTTAAACAAATTATTATAGATTATTGTATATTACAATAACAAAAATTACGTATTTGGAACTTCACATGACACAATTTTTGTACGTGCTGTGATTATTCCCAATCGATGATCACTGCTCAATAAAAGTTTCGATTGTTGTCTACCCTATGAGTATTATCAGAGAGAAAATTTCTACCAATGCATCGAAAGACAACGAGGATACTTTAACGTAGTTTACACGTTGAAAACAGCTATTATAGAAACATAAGTGTAACGCTGACATGGAAAACGTATAAATTATTGCTACCGTTACAATAAATTTATAATAAAAATGTAAAAATTAATAAATTATAAACTATGAAGATTGAAAAATAGTTTCTTCTGTATATCCTATATTTTCTAGGAATTCTCACTAAGCAAGAGGAGTCGATTCTAAGCAAATGAGATGCATATCGTTCCTGTGCAGTATTCTAATTTTACAGGAACTAAAATCCTGAAAAAAATCAAATATTTTGTTGCGCTCTGCACAATTTAGAACAGTACGATACATCTATAGCATATTAAAATAACAATACATTATACCATAGTAAAAATACAAAAGGGAAAAATCCGTGATCATACCTTTCTTCCTAAAAAAATTTTTAATCAAATTTATTTCTCTATAAAATCATTATTATTGGAATATTTAATATCTTTGGTATATTTTGAAACTAAACACTTATCATCGTGTAAATTTCATGGCTTTAATCAATGTCGATCAATGTTTCGTTCAAAAGTCGATATTTTAACCATTGATAAAATTCTATCTCATCCTCAAGAAGCTTAAATAAAATATCTCTTTCTCGTGCTCTTAGCGTAAGTGTTGGATCAGAAAAGTGTCTTTTTCTCGGCTCTAAATGAAACGAATCGAAACTAGATTGAATCTGAAATCTTACCGCCTAATTATACTTAATTATAATTACTTACGAATCTTTCTGTAACTACGTTTAGCACCTCGAAAGAAATATGGAAATTTGTACTCCAGTACATCTATGGATTGTTCCATGTAATTTAATATACCGACAACAGGGTACCATTCAACGATATTTGCCTTTGCTCGTTCTAACGCCCATTTGTTATTTATCTTTCTACAATTGATACACAATGCAGGGAAATAAAAAAGTTACCATGTGCTACAAAAATGTAATATATTAAATACTCACGCGCATCGAGGATCTTGACCGCAGAACGTAGGTATGGCTCTATGAAGCATGTCACTTCGCCTTTCACGATATCTGAAAAGTAACAAATGCATCTTTAAGTATAATTAATAGTTGTGCACCACGTTCATTCATATTTACATCCATAATATGCCAGTAACAATTAACAAAATACAAATAAAACGAAAAATTCTACCGAAAAGAAATTTGATTTTTACCTCCGCAAATTATGCGCACACATAGGATTTCTCACTAGGGAAATAAACGTCGGAGACTCTCTTCCGAACTTGGAGAAGTTCAGAAATCTAACATCTCCGTCGAAACTCAAAGGAATCGCTTCCTGTCTAATGATATTAGTAATTTCTTCTACTAACAGTTCCTACAAAATAGTTAACCAAAGTTATTTATAAACTGAGAAACGCTGAACAACCGGCTGCTCCTGTATCGTCTAAAACTGCAAACTAAAAATGTCACGATGATTATTTACCATACTGAAAATACATCGAATCTTTTAACATTTATCAACTTTCCTATCGTATTTCGCGCAGTCGCGCCACCTCTATCTGGCTTTAGCTAGACTTGCTCCAAATAGGTATTTCCGACACGGCTACTTTAATTGGAAAGATGAAAGTGGCACAACTTCGATTGCAACACTGAAAACCGACTCTGACATGAGCGTAAAGTGCAACAACCACTACATGGTACTATGATTAAATTTTCCCAAGATTTATGCGGCCAATGAATCAGCAGCTGATTCATATTTCTTACGTTATTGTTCGGCATTCGATCTATGCAGTTGCCATTTGAAATAGTACTACCATTATTTCGCGTTATTGGACGAGCATTAATATCGAGAACGGTAATTCAAAAACTATCTTATGAACGTCGTGTACGAGATTATACCTCTTGCAGAGTTGATAGAAGCCCATGATCACCAGGTGGTAATCGTATATGTTTAAACGCATTGTAACCCTGCAGACGTTGTAGGATCAAGACTAACAATTCAGCTCCAGCATCGGGTACACGCGTCAGCATTAAAACATGCTGGTTCATTTTAGGCAAACTTCCACGAGCACCCAATTCAGCAAGAGAAGGTGTAACGTATCGATACGTCTGCACAGTAAATCATATTAATAATCGTTGTATCATAGCGGCTGCAACAAGCTAATAGTTTAAATTAATAAATAAACTGGCAGATTGCGATGAATTTATACATGCAAATTCAAGTTTACATGAAGACGGCTAAAAGAGTAGAAGCTAGACAATGATTTGTTTTACTTAATTTTTATGTATTTTTCCATCTTTTCCCGTGAACGTATAAAAATCTCTAGTCCATTAATAAAATCAACAAAATGTGTAAAGTATTATACGTAATCAGGAAACTCTCCAATTCTCTATCATACGCAATAAACTCGTTTGTAAATTGTAAAAGGGAAAGATCGCTTTCCAATAATTACATCGTTCACAGACGCACTTTCACTGCACTACAATCTAAACGCGACCAGTATCCTATTGGAAAAAAGAACAATTCTCAAACAGTACCATATCAAATTATATGAAAAGTCGAAAATATTTCATAGAAAATGAAAGATTTCACCGTATACATACTTTGAAATATCTAGTTTACCTTCGTCTGAATCGTTTAATTGGATACAATTTACCTGACCTTTATGGACTTCCTGTTCTCCAGCGTAAGGCTTTTCTATGCTACTTCCTGTATCGTTTACAGTTTCCACTGTCGATTTCGAATTTAAAACAATGAAGAAAACTGTCAAGCAAACAGCAACACTAGTTAGCAAGCCACGATTTCGCCGCATCTCAAAACGAGACTCGACTGGTTGTGATCCTTCAAGATGACGGCTATCTTTCTTCTTCAGATACTATTTTGTTAATAATCCTGATCACGAACATCGAAAGTCTGAGTCACGAATTATCAGCGTTTGTTTCTACCAAGTAACTAAAGAGAATGTCAGTGGGTCAGAGACTTCGTACTGCTTGATCCCCACATCTTCACCTAAACTCCCACCAATAGTGGATCTCACGAAAAGCGAAACTTAGCTTTTCCAGATGCATTTATCGCGTTCACTGCATGCATAAACCGCGGTTTCCAACTAAACACCTGAGAGGTTTAACCTACTCGAGATATCAACAGAATAGACTAGAGTACAGGTGTTTATGCATTTTGATATCCTTATGGGCATAACGAAGCAACTGCGAGCTAAATAAAAATTCGTTTCATCCGCTAAGTATTATAGAAAGTACTTTACATTCGCTATATTATACATTTTTGGTTCTTATATGCACTAAACTTTTGTACCTTTCAATTCTCGGGAAGTGCAAAATAACAAATCATTTCCATACGACATTTAGAATATAGGTCTATTCCTGTTCAACTAGGTTGGATCCTTCGTTTCTGTTACAAATTTTGTAGTGCATCCATCGACATACATATTCATAAAGCGGGATAGCAAAAACGGTGAAAGGCAGCGCAACTCTTTCATGCTAAATGATGATTCTACTTCTTTGCTATTCGATGCTTCTATCGACCTTCGTAACGCCGTTAATGTTTGTTCGATACGCCGGCATTTGCTTAAGCAGCAAAAGAGGATGTTCGACTGAAAATTGGAAACGTTGAAATTAAACAGATTCATACGATATTCCAACGTGATACTGTCTCTCCCAGTGAAAAAAGGTAAAGTGTCTTGTCAGAGGTCAGAAAAAAGGTTTTGATTTAACGGTAAATATAAAAAGGACAGAGATACATAGCGCTAAAGTAGAGAATACTAGAAAAAAGTGGCGCGAGCGCCATTAGACGTTTCGAAGTTCCGTGTTTGACCGCTATTCAACCGGCCGGCGTAGTGGCGCAACCGTCCACGTGGTACAGCGGTTCGCGATCATTCTACTGCGACTTTATTTGTAAACACTATTGGGCTGAAAGATGGACGCTTACGACATACATAGGAAAAATTGGGAGGATTTAGACGTGACCAAAGAAGAGCTGAAAAATTTGACCGAGTGCTTGAAAAAGGAGGAGTTCCGCAAGATGTTGATCGAATACGTGGAAGAGGTGACTGATCCGAAAAATATGGAGGTCTATCAAAAAGAAATTACGTTGTTAGAGAAGAAACGGGGCGTCGACGTTACATTCGTCGCCCCACAGCCTAGTTACGTCATAAAAACCAGCATAAACGGAGACAAAAAATGTTTTCTAAATATTTGCACGAGCGAACTTACAGATCCGCCGAGCAGTCAACCTTCCTTCGAACAAGGTCATCATGGACAACAATGGTCTATTCCTTACTTGTTAACACCACCTCGTGATGACCTTGACAAAAAAAATGTACGTTGCAAAGTCTTCGATGTGATATTTCATCCTGATACCATTTTCCTATCGACGAAACACGCAGAACTTCGCAAAATCGTTAACAGCACGGCTATAGACGGTGTCGAAAATAATTTTAATGTAAGTACCACTATTTTCTTCATCATTTTTCAGATCATTATACAAAGTTACTTATCTGTTCATTTGTCCTTATCAAATTGGATAGGAAAAATTGATAAGATACAAAGGGATATGTCATCCAACTGTGATCAGAAAACCATCCAAGAGTCAGCCTGAAGAGGAATTGGACATAGAACCAGAAATCTATCAGAAGCTAATGGCCAGTTACGACAAGAGCAGACAACCAAGACCCAAGCGTATGGAGAAAGTGCCAAAGCGGTCACCTTCTACCAAATATTATAACAAGAAAGCAAATAAAAGTACAGACACAGATAACAAATTTACGACACCAAAATTTTCTATAAAACACCAATCCGACGTAGAGCTGGAAGATTTTAGCACGAACAGAAATGCAAAAATGAATGCTACGGTACCTAAGAGATTAATCATCACTATAGATCTACCCCTACTAAAAACTGCCACCGATGCTTCTCTAGATGTACAAGAACGTTATCTCAGCATAAAGAGCATAAAACCTGCAAAATATTTATTGGAGCTTCCTCTACCTTATCGTGTGGATGCAGACAGGGGTAATGCTAAGTTTGATGCAAAACACAAGAAGCTTGTTGTTACGCTACCAGTTATACAACCAGTGGTATCGGTATCTAATACCAAAGAGGACAGTGGAGTAAATAGTGATCCTTGTAACCTTGGTAATACTGTGCCGCTACTACTAGAAGATTCCATGGAAGATTCTTCTAGTCAGAGTCATGAGAGTAACCGTACACCAAAATTAGTTGAAGAATGTGAAACAGTGCTTGAGTCATGAGATTCTTCTAGTCAGAGTCATGAGAGTAACCGTACACCAAAATTAGTTGAAGAATGTGAAACAGTGCTTGCAACTACAAAAACGGAATATGAGAGCGAAAATGTAGAAGATTCTCCTAGTCAGAGTCATGAGAGTAACTGTACACCAAAATTAGTTGAAGAATGTGAAACAGTGCTTGCAACTACAAAAACGGAATATGAGAGCAAAAATGTAGAAGATTCTCCTAGTCAGAGTCATGAGAGTAACTGTACACCAAAATTAGTTGAAGAATGTGAAACAGTGCTTGCAACTACAAAAACGGAATATGAGAGCGAAAACGTAGAAGATTCTAGTGATACGACATTACGGACTAGCAAAAAAAATATAAGCACATTTTTAGATCCTAGCATTAAGTATTCACTGCCAACATTTATTTGTAATTTATGTAAGAATCAATTAACGATTACTGTGAATCTAAAAAATGTCAATCCAGATTCTATTCGCTATAGAATTTTACAAAATAATTTAGGGATACACGCTTTACTAACATCTGTAGGTACAGGATTTTTTCCACAGCACTATTCGTTATGTTTAAAAATAACCGAGAATTCTGTAAATCCCGATTCGGTCACGGTCGAACCATGGGATAACAATGTTGTATTTACTATTATGTTAAAAGATATGGAAAATTTAGAACAGTACTACGTTGGTATAGACGAAGAGTTCATGGAACAGAAACATTTTTCTAAAGTTGCGTGTTTCGAGAATCAACTAGAAAAATTAACGGTAAGTATTTTAAATATCTATAAAAATTGAAGCGAAAGATTATCTTGTACTCATCGACTCGTGCTTTACAGACTAAAGACGATGACGAGGCGAATCAAGGAATCGAGGTACAAACAGAGGATGGTGGCTTCGTTATAAATATTAGCCCAAACCATTTAGATACGGACGATGAAGCTGAACGACACAGTACAACATCGATGGAAGAACGACCAAATCTTTGTCATACTGTAACAAAGACTAGATCTGTTTCAGAGAGCAGCGGAGATGAGTTGATAAGTAATAATATAACAGGTACATTCCCAAAAAGTATATTAAGATCGCAAGGCAATCATAATCTTTCGCGTTCAGTATCCGAATCGAGTGCCGATGAAATTGGAACGGCTGCATCGTCTATAGATTGTCATTACGATTCGATACCGGATCTAAATTCTGAATTAGATTGTTCCAGCTTAAAAAAGACAGTACGATTCAACGACGTAGTATCGCGACAACTATTCAGGTACTATCACAATGGCGATTGTATCGATACTTTCTTTTTTAATAATCATATATATCGATCAACTTGTTTAATTTTTTAGATCGAATTCCAGCATTCTTGGTCAACGTAAAAAGAACCAACGTAAATTACGAAATAAAAGGCGTGCCTATGAACGTAAAATGAGCGAAAGCGAAATTTCCGAAACGGAGGACCGTGATAAGTACAAAGGAAATCAAAAAAATACAGAAGTCTCTGAGACTGTAACGAGTATCAAAGAAGAAACGAATGAAATTCGTTCGAACAACTCGGATAACACTGCCAAGGACGAGGTTAAAGCGCAATTCAAGAACGACTTGATATTCGACCTTGATATGTAGATTTTGTTAGTTCACCAACGGAGGCGTTTTATAATGTGTATGTGATAATCTTTTTAAAGCGAATTTGAAAACTTTGAAAGCTTTTAAAGCGAATTAAGATGGTTTATTGACCGTCTTCGAGGAATTAGATAAAAATATGGAATCTACTTAGAATTATGTGATAATTTGGTGAAATTGTATATTCGTACTAATGTAGAAGGTTCTCAAAGAAACAATCCTAGATAGAATTTTTTCGTTCGATAGTTCAAAAACATCGACCTTACTCTATATAATATTTTATCTTCTATATTTATAAAATATAATGTGAAAATAAGAATCTTTTAAATGTTTCTCGCGCGATCTATTTTGAATTTTAACTATTTCGTATAGAAGAAGTAGAAGGATCATGTTTTTTAAAATTTTTTGGGAGGAAATCTATTTTATAAAATGGAATGGAACGTAACGAGTACACCTTTGCAACAATCACGATATAATCTACGTCACGATTACAACATGTAACTCCATTGTCGGAGTAAATAATGCACTTGCTTTCTTAGTGAAGCGTTTGCCATATCAGCATGCACGTAACACAATACTAGCATATTCTACTCAACAGAGAAATGGGAATAAAACTTCACGATACGATCGACTTTAATTCATCGTTTCTATGAAATTTGATTCCAAAATTCTCAGACCGTACTATCATTATGAGAAACGTTTACAATATATTTTAAACAAATAACTAGTTGATTTTATTCACCCTATTTATATACCAAGTTATTTCCAACAGTGAATTTTCAAATTTTAATGAAACATCCGATGATTTTCTGTGTTTGAGAATCCTTGCCTCGTTGCTAGGCATTGTTTGTCGCGGCAGAACCGTTTCTATTCGAAACAGTACAAGTTCGCTTATCGTCGACAAGCAGTGGCCGTAAGGTGCGAAACAACGTTACATCGTAGTAGTAAAATGCGACAGAAAAGTGGGACAACCAACACGGTGGAGGAAGTTGGCCCGCGGTAGGAGCTGCGGATGTGAGGTTGCTCGCAGTTGAAGCCCATCGATCCCGCTACCTGCGGGGGTGTAAGGTCGTTACACTCGCGTCTACCTATGTGCGAGCTACATCGCATAGTTCCTCGTATTATTCCTATTGATGCCCCGCCACGGGAGCGAGACAGCGACGACCCTCACGAATGCAACGTTCTAATTTCGCGGCACAGCCCCCTCTGCGACCACTACCACAGAACCATCGTGGTTCGCGACGACGGAGACGGGGTCGCGGCCTAATTCGCAAACACTCTAAGAGACGACCTAGAAGGACAAGGGCCTCTCGTCAAACACTACGAAGGTACTACCCTCTCTTGGGAATGAGAGCTAAAGAGTAGAACACATATCGCAAATCTGTCGACATCTCCAAGATTTTTTTATCTTCTCTCCGTTTCATCTTAGCATCGATAGCATACGTTATGATATAATTAAAAGGATTCGGTTACGAAAATATTGTAGGTACGATCTGCAACGAATGAAATAAAAATTAACCATTATCGCGGAGGATCGTTCTGTTTCGCGTTTCCTCGGTCAGCTCGATTTCAAATTGATTTAAGTTTGATAAAACTCACGCGATCAAATCGTGTAATAAATTTCGTGATTGAACCTGCTGACGAGATAAAGGTGGTAGGCCTGACTAGCACCAGGTCGATAAGTCGTCCACCTCTAGAGAGAGTCAGAGGTTGGCGTAGGTACACGAGGGTACACGTACCCCATGTACCGTAGTTACTGTAGACACGACATCGGCAATGCGGCAGCCGTTACGTCGTTATACCGTCCGGCCATCGCACCTGGCACCACTGGAAAACACAGACCAGGCCGACCGGTATCTAAAAGAGAATTACAGATGTTAAACGTCAGCGAGTTATTTGCCACGGCGGAGATTTTAGCAACCTCGTTCACCGGTAGAGATATTCGCACACCAGGATCACGTGGAACCAAAGAACTTATTGATAGATATTTATAACATAATTCCCCAGCGTGGGTGGTAGAATCACAATCGAATT
The DNA here is from genome assembly GCF_011952205.1 of Bombus bifarius. Lineage (NCBI taxonomy): Eukaryota > Metazoa > Arthropoda > Insecta > Hymenoptera > Apidae > Bombus > Bombus bifarius. Next base: position 1,831,023 of record NW_022885586.1, on the reverse strand, counting down.
CAATATAATAGTACCGGAGCTATCGGCTTCAAAGACTTATTAAAAATTTCTAATGTCTCAGACGTTTAAGTAATAGGAAATTTCTGTCTGCAACGATCGCGTTGTTTGTACAAAGATGTAATAACTCCTTTGAGCTTTCAAGAGGTCGGCTAACCTCGGAATAACTTCCCTGCGACCCAAAAGCGCATCCAGAAAGCTGCCATACATTCCGTGCTTAAACTAAAATAAACGTTTTGAGCATGTACTTTTATTATAGCGTATACATTTATATAATATACATTTATTCTGAGCACAATTCTTCGCGCAAGTCTTTTCTCGCTGCGAGAAAACTACGGTGCAGGAATATGTCAGTTTCTCGTTCAAAGGTAAAAGAAAAGTAAGGGTTGAATAGAACGGGAGGTAAGACGACGGAAAATGGACTCGTTAATTTTACCATCGTTCATGGTGAAATTGTTCGTACGACTTTTTGTTGTTTCGAACATTCCTTGGGGAAGCAAGGAAGATCCTTCAGTAAACCGGGAGGGAAAAGAATGGTAAGTATCCTTAGAACCTCCTTGCCTCTTTTTTATCTCAATCCGTCTCCTTTTCTCCATCCCTCCCTACGGAGTCAGGTATTCGAAGTAGTGGAGTATCGATTATATGGACCCTGCTTCGTGACCACGCGCCGTCTATACGCCGTGCTGCCCGGATAACCCACTGACACTGACAATTTTCGTGCTACACAGGCATTTTTTTATAGATTATTTTTTCTTCAGCCTATCAATATCGCGTTTTTTGCTACACATTATTCGGCGTTACGTTCCCATCTTATATAAGCAGAAAACATTCATTCGCTTGTATCGTGAGTTGATATTTCTTTCGACATGGTGAACAATTGTAAATTCGTGTTTGAAATTCCACGTTCGTATCCGTTGTAGCGTGTACGATAGAAAAATAAATATATTTTCCACTTCGTGAAAGATTTTAGTCTCGCGCACCTTATAGAGACCTTCTGGCTAAGGGAACCCTACTTGGATTATTATAGAAAATGTATCGAACACCATTGTGGCAGACGAAGTGGGGTTCTATAAAGTAGGTGAAATCCACTTAAGAAGAAAGCTGAGAAAAAAATTCGAGAAGAGATCGAAATAGATTTTCGCGAAAGTATCGAAGGAATTGACGTATTGAAATTTTTTCTATGAAATGGGGGATTACCAACTGATTGCAAGCTGATATGTTACCTCCAAGCGCTACTCTCGCAAGTGCATTGACGTCGCTGCTGAATTCGTGCCTGAAAATAGGCCGACATGTCGGATTTGCCTTTTACGTACATCACGTTTGAAGAAACTCTTTTTCGTTCGAGCAAAGAATATTTAACTTGCAAAGATGACAAACGAACGGGAAAATTTTATTACAGAAGCTTGACAAAATGTATACGTACAAATAACGGAAATTAATATAAAAATGAAAATGATACGAGGACGATACTCTAATAAGACACCATTGATTCTTCATTGGTCTGAATCTCGTGACTCCTGCCGCGTCTGCTATGTCACATACCGGTTCTACTGTCCATGTTTCGCTAAACCCATAGACTATAGAATTAAACAGTCGAAGGGGATTTTCTTTTTACAACGATCTATATCAGAGACGCCTACAGATTGCATGCTCTGTTCACGATGGACTAACACGCAAATACAGTCATCGACCCTCTTCGGTGCGGCCATATTATACAATACTACGAAACTGACCTAAGTTAACGTTTCATTCAATATATACTCATACGTACAATCACCACAAATACATATATCGTGTTGAGGGAAAAGTCGATGAAACGGTGCATGAAATCACAACGATGGTAATTTTCTGAGTTCCCGATCTATGATCGCGTTTCATTTATTACGGTACTTTCTACTCGCATATATTCCGTGGAAACAGGTTGATTGGAAAAGAAATAACTTTGATCTAAATAAACACGGATATATAATATAGTGGCGGCATAAATAGGTACAATAATAAGTACAAGTTCTTCTGATAATTTAACTGAAATTATTTATTTTCGTTTATACGTTTCAGCCTGAAAATTATGTGTTCTTTAAGTGTCCGCTATAATTGCGAATAGATAGTTCTGTTCCTATTTATGCATTTAGAATTGTACATCGTGTTGCGATTAGCCGATAAACGACAAAATCTTCGTACCAAAACTATCGAAGTAAATTTAAATTTCTCTGTCGACGGAAAATCGTTGGAAAATTCACGATACCGTGATAAGAAGCAAATTCATATATAGTCTATCTAACATGGGCTTTAAAGGAACAATGAATACCTTTATAGGAGCAATATGCATATGTGACTATAGAATATCCTACTCACTAGAGGCGGGTATCATACATGCTACGATATTACCATTTTCATAACGTTTAGGATATTATGTATATGATATTTAATGCTATCAGCGCGTTGATTTGTTGCGTCTTCTTAGAACGAAAGCTAACAAAATAAAAATCTTGCTTCCTTGCAAATCCTAAACGAAGACACGAGACATTCTAAGTTATTTAAGATAATTCTAAGCAAAGCACGTTCACATAACGAGAAGAAAAATTCGCTGAAATAAACGGGACGTTTTCAAAGTCGTTGGGAATCTTTCGAGCATCTTTTTCTTTTCAATAATTCGTTTTTTCTATAAAACAGTATTAGGTTAATTCCTACAATAATCTTTTACAAAAGTTTACTTCTGTTCAAGAAACTAATACTACGCGACGACACTATTTTTTTATCCTGTCTGCTCTACAAAACATAATAACAGTTTAATTAGTTTCTTCGCATATGAAGAGGTCAAATGTTTTTACACATTGCGTTTCGCGTCGAAGTTAGGTATAAAATATTAGATTTCCGCAATTTCATTCCGTAAGTTACATTCAAGAATTAATCTAATTTTACCTCGACGAGATCCTTTAATCTTTTAACGTATCACGAGGAAAAATTCCAGGCCGTGTTTCTATCGTTTAACCGTTACGATCTTCGAGTTTCTACGTCTCACTTTCGTTTCTACCAAAGAAAGGACTTCTAAGAAAATCCTTAACATAATATTGAAACGAGAGATCGCGCAATGACGATTCTACCGATAGGAAAGTACGATCCTAAAATGGCTCAAAGAACGCGCGAGGCTTCTTAATTTCTTATTCAATACATCGTAGCCGATAAATCATACCATTAAGTAAGATGTATTTGAGATTTCGAACGCGATCAAAAAGCTCGTATTTACATCAACGATCGTTCGATTGTTTTCTCGAACAGGACACCAGCCATCAATCATGCTGCCTGAGATAATCATCAAAGACTGTGCAACCAACATGTTTGATCCTCGGTTGAAATCTTGACCCTGTTTTATGGCTCGCGGTACACACGCGTTTGGAAACGATCAACGCGCGTGCGTGTGCAGGTTACACAGTTTCGCATTAGTGTACTTATCAGAGTACACGTACGAACCTGCTTACATGTACAGAGTGGAATAAGTGTATGGGTGTATACCTTCAACGGTTTACCACATGTTGCGCTTAGGTGCGCGGAGCGCAAGTCAGCCAGGAGCCCGGGCCATCAGGATAGAGAGAATTTCTCCCCTCGGCTCGGTCAGTTATGCGAGTACCAGCAAACGTTCCGCGTGTTTCCCGATTTCTTCTGTAATGTCGCGATAAAGCCTCGAATCAGTCGTAACGGGACGAATACGTGATTCTCCTGGAACGTGTTCAGTGCACATTAGTGGGACACCTAAAGCAGAGGATACAAAAATAGGTGTAGTGTTTACGATACAATGCCTAATATGTTCTGCCACTGAGGTAGAACTTTTTTCTCGATAAGGTCTGTATCTGTCACTGATTCTACTTGCTAATTTCAATACTCGACTATTTGCATGCAAATTGAACAACAAGATGCAATCTTTTCCGCATACATAAACGTCATTTTAAACGAATCACTGCTTACCCTAGATTCCTTTGTCATAATTCTATAAGACCGTGTTTTGTGTCTAAAGACTAAAATAAGCTTCGTAAAACTGTACCTAGTAGCTTGAAAATGTTGAAACGATGGCAGTGTTGTTCGATCTATTAGGTAGCAATCGGTAGATACGTGTCGTAACCGATGTAAACGGTGATACTTGAACAAAGGATCCCTAGAAAGTAGATATTTTTTAGAATGTTTCGAATCAATTCTTTTAAAACATTACGCTCAATTTTTTTGTAATGAAGTGAGTGTCTGAACAGAGTCGTTTGGCAAATAATTCTATTTTGCACAAGAGGATAAACACGTAATGAATATATCCTATACCGCATCCTCTTCTCACACCTGTTACATTGCCCGAATCGCTATACGGATATATAGATTTGCTTTATAAATCAATCACACCTGTTTTGCGAATAAATGAAATGCTAGCGTTCCATCTTTTTTTTAATTTTCTCGCAAAAAGAAGCAAATAAATTAAATCGCACGTTAATCTTTAGACGGGTTATTTTATACAAAGCCGTAGGTTAATTGCACTTGCTGGCAAGCAAGTCAAAATGAATGTTTCCACGCTGAATAATGACAAAAAGCGCAGAAACGAGCATTAATGCTTAATTGGTTTGCTATGCGTTTTTAATATAATTCATATATATATATATATCTCGTGTTTCATTTTAATTCTTCATTCGCGAATCATATTATTGTTTATTTACAAATAAATAACTCGCCATTAAAAATTGACATCCCCTCTCCTTTTGATTTATCCTCGTTGAATGGAATGAACATTATTTCTAGCGTTCTCAGAAATAATCGAAGAGTTATATCGAACCTGTAATCAAATTTTAACTCAGTATGTAGAATATGTTTCGATGGTAGCCGCGTTTAAGATACAATGTTATGATACGGTGACATGGTATCGCGATAATGTAAATACGAGATTCCCCGTAAACTACATTACTATAATTATAAATTAACGACCCGTATCCATGGATAATTCGAATGAAAGAAAAGTACAACTTCAGTTGGATTAATTCCAGAAATCACAAATACCATTGAAGAACGTGAGTAACAATAGAACTGTCCAATAATGAAAAGCTATGAATATCACCGACTTCCACGCTTTTCAACGAGATCCCTGTTGCTGCAAATGCATTTCTGCGTCTACTCATAAAATTACACGAACGAGGAACGTGTGTGGAATTTCCTGTCAAAAAATATACGACTATTTCACGGCTTTCAAAAACATAATTTGCGCGTATATATCTGAAACGAAAGAAAAGATTAAAGTCACGCTGAAAAGAACCACAGAGAATCGCAAAGATCGACGTGTAAAAATAGAATAAGAAAAAGATCGAAGTACATATTCTGTACAAGCTGTGTGGCCGCTTTCGGAACGTGTTAAATTAAAACTCTTGTCTAAAAATAACTTCATTCTAGTTTGCTTAAACCGCAATCATCTATCACTGCAACTACCGCACTACACGCAATCCTTTATTTTCATTGGACCACTGACCTACCTATCGAAGACTCAGACCTTTTTTCCTCATGCATATATTCCTAAGCTTTAGGCACGCTTATGCATAAAGCACAAACGATCTCAAGCTTTATATCCGAATATGCGCATTTACATTTTACGTATGTATAAGTGTGTGCATACATGTCGAGCGCATAATTGGTGCAAGAATATCGCATGACTTGGACTGAAACAAAATTCTCTTCGCTATTTTACAGATTCGAGCGCCTGACAGCGCGGCGGGGCGGCCCCAATGCCGGTCAGGAAGGGCCTCCTCGCCCCACAAAATACTTTCTTAGATACTATCGCCACTCGTTTCGATGGAACCCGTAAGTATATTCAACAAAATCATCTGATCAAATCAGCTTATTCAATTATTTAGAAAATAGACGAATTGAAAAGCTTCAGTTACTCGTACACGAGTTATGCAAGTTGTCAGTGTTAATAGACGTGTTTGCTTCTTGATAAACGTAACGAGTTTAATTGAAAAGTAAATTTCAGAAATCACAAGTTACGCGATTATGCCATTTCACAAAAAAGATTATGAAATTTCAGAGAGATGTAACTTAACGCCGTTTACTTATTCATCCGTATCTCGCACGCAATCGAACTAATATCATTAGCGGAATTTTACAAGTCACGAATCACGAGCATTAATTAACTGTATATAATTCTGTAAACAAAACAAAAGATAAAAATCTGATTATAAAGTTTCATACGAAACATATCTTAGATCCACGTTTATGATATCACGTAGTCCAAATACCGACGCATGGTAGTGTATATAGAAAATATCTATATTAAAAGTATGAAGATATGTCTCGGACAAGATGGATTGACCCGAGCATAGCTGCAGGAAAATATTATATAATAGAATTCCAATCACGTAACAGAAGCACATACACATAAGCTTTTTAGGGGTGCAGAGGAACGAACGTAACATCGTACCATTCGATTAGGCTCAATCCTAACGCTCCAAGGCGACCCTCGTTTACGCGTCGTTGGATTAAAACGAAACGATTTGTCAATATAAAAAGTCTTGAGCGGGTCTGGTGGTTTGCGAAAAGGAACGCAACGCGTGATCGATTACCTGTGTACTGTCATTCGATCAGACATGTATATATATACACATATCTATCTTTCATCGAGACGTTTCGTTTGAAGAAAGAATTTGAAATTTAAAACAATGTCGAACTATATCTGGTTATATAAAGTTTCATAGGTTACAACGTGTTTGCCTTTGTCTTATCGCTTCCGCTTTCCGACACGGTGTTTAATAAGTTCAGACTATCGGCACGTGTCGCTATTTACCAAACGCTCGATCAAGCTGCAAATTAATACAGAAGAGTCTCTCGGCACATATTTGCCGCGCCTATTGACGTTGTCGTCGTTAATTCGTATATCGATATTATGCCTAGCAATGTTAATGACGCGCGAAACCGAATTGTCTCTGGTGTATCGGAGCCCTTGTAAACTTTCATCGTGATAACCGTCACGTGAGAGTGCGCACAGTTTGACAGCAATTCGCAAAATAGTAGAAAGAAGGAATCGAACGAGATCATCTTTCGTAACATTGGCTATTCCGTAGCTTCCCCTGAGACACCAACTTGATTATCTTCGACCTCTCCCTTTGTCGTATAAAGATAAAGTTCTTGGATATAAGAGAAAAGTAATCTAAACTGAACGTGTCGTCAGTGCCTTGACGCGATCCCTTGTCTTTAACTTCCGACTTTCGATAAAACAAACGAGTGCTTACGAGTCGCTTGCGACAGAGTGGTAGACCAATAAGGATTAAAAGCTACGCGTTTACGGTTGCTGTTATTAAAAAACACGTGGACGATTAGCGTGGTGAAAAGAGCCGCGTACGCTGAATTTGACGCACGATCGCATATTTGAACAATAGCATCCTGCAATCTTCTGGAACGAGTTTCGCATTTAAGATCAATCGCTTAGGCTCCCTAGAGGCATTTCTTGGGAAAAGATTCGTGCAATGGATACGAAATTAGAAGCCCGCCGATATACTGATAGAAACTTCGGGCCTACGAGCCAAGGAAAACTAATTACGAGAAAGGAGCTACGAATCGTCGTCATCATCTTCGTAAGAGAATTACAGGAAAGTTACGTCCTAGGAAAGTAATGGAATCGCATCTTTTCCCTCTTTCGAGATGCTGACGAAATTGCATTTCTATCTATCTAACTAATCCTCGGCGGTGCAGTTTGATTTAATTGAGGGGTTTAAATCGGCGACATTTACTTTCGACCAGATAGTGTACATATTACATACACGTATTTGCATAAGCCGTTATTTCCAAGTCTTAAAACGTGCCCCACTCTTCCATACATCGCAACACTTGCGTAATATTGTACTAGCATCTGCGTAAGAATTAATTTTACGGTAACACACAGTCCCTAGGTCTAAGACGATTAAAACTACTTAACGTATTAAAACAGGAAACTCCATTTTCATTCTGGCACTTGTGAACCATAAGTTGGAGCCGTGGATGTTCATACACTCGTGGAAAATTTTAAAGTGTAGATACATATAATATAGGTATAAAAATTAGATCCGTATAATATGCATATGATATACAGAAAAAATGAGTAATATTTAAAACAGCTGCGAGTACGAAACGTTCAGCATAGAAACAAAGTTTCTTACGTTATTTTAACCCGTTCGTTTCAGTGTGTTTAATACAGCTTTTTCGAATAAAATGATCCTACAAACTCACATTCAGAAAAAGGGGATATATCTCGTTTTGCGCTTAACACGACACACAGTGGTGAGAATTTGTATAAAACTCCACGGTAAGAGGAATAAAAGCAGGTAGTGTAAGTAGGTAGTTTTTCAATTTGTACAATATTACCAGGATATTTCCCATTCCATGTTTTCCGTAATGAAAATCCATCTTCGAGATAAATTCGATCTGCTCGATCACGCGCCAAACTATGTTTGCGTTAGTTCAAATAACTTAGAGTACCGATCAAGCATCGGGCACTTGCTTGTTTACCACACTTGCGAGGCGATCGTGTCGTTATAGTGCGATGCTTCGTCGCTTCAAGAGGATACGACGACCCTAGAATTATGCTATTACGCTCGATCTTGGTGTTCCATCAAATACTACAGTTTCTCTACAAACTCGATTTCTCGCCAGAAAACGCAAACAGTCTGTGTTCGCTTCTTCGTGAAATAATTAGTAGAAATAATAGCATCGTTAAGACCGAAACACTTAACGACGTAATAGTATCTGTCATTCAACTTGGTCCGAAAAAATATCTTGGTATTACGTAAATGAAGTCTGACTTTAAAGATTTAGGACAGTTATTATATCAACTTGGAAAAATTATAAATTAACGATCTTTTAAATTATAATGGCATGCCCATTTAACTTGATACTTGGTGCAACGAAGAAAGCAGTTAATTAAAATATTATTTTTTACTTTAATTTTAACTTAAATTTACTAGAAAATTCATGTAATTCAAGGATCATAATTAACGTGAAATAGGTATCGAAGTTTTATTAAAAATAAAAAATAAAATATTTTTAAAGGAGAGCGCGCATGCCGAACATTTAAAAGAATAAATTTTTCACGGATATTACAGATTGATCCGAAGGATTTCAATCAGGTGAGAGATCGGTGAAAAAGAAAATGCGTTTGGATGGAAGTTCGTGACATTCCCATTGTGAACACGTTGATTTCGACGGGAGAAAAGGGAAATAATTGCTCGTTAACGACATTCGAAGTACCTATTCGAGGATATTTTTGGCACTCTCTTTCTTTCTCCGAGCGTGTTTGGCGCATCGCCAACTGGGGTAAAGGATGGTTGACGACTGTTCAAACACTCGTTTGTCTTTGCTGACCAAGACTCATGGAGGACCGATCGGAATATTCGTTTTAGCAAAGATTTTTTCACGTCTATCTGCATCTTTTTTTTATCGATTCAAAAGAACTACTTCAGCGAAAAAATTTCACCTTATACAAGAGGTAACGGAAAATATCGCGTTATCGAGTACGTTCATTTGTCGTTATGTATAAACGTATGTATATGTTGTATCAATTCAAAAACCAGCAAATCTATCCAGTTTAACGACCGTGTATATTCGTATACGCACCAATAGCCAACCGTAGAAGCCTTTGAAAAGGTTTTCGGTAAAAAATTGAACTTTGATCTTTTGTATATGCAAATGCTCCGATACGAAGTATATAGTTATTTCATTTTATTTTTTATTCAAACTTAAAATAATTTTCAACAGCGACGATGTATAGGGAAACTTTCATGCAAGTTCAAGTATAGCGAACTCCGTGACAACACGGTGTTCCAACATTCAGTTCGCAAAGATGTACAACCCTCTTGGCCGTGGAATATGAATATCCCCTAGTTTTATTACAGAGTCCGTCGACCCCAGACAGGGCATAGAATATTAATCTAACATCGACGCCGTGAAAATCGACGTTGTTCCCTCCCTTACGTACATACTTGCTTACAATCTGATTCTGATAAATTCAACTAGACGTTCGAACGAAAAAAATATTCGACTTCTTATCTGTTTCTTTCGTTTTCCATTTCCTTCTGTTCATTTTTGTAAATTATATCAAATCAAATTTTATAACACTTCGACAGTAGTTTTGTTGTAATTCTAATCAGAAAGAAACCCTTCTTATCTCTACCTCGAGAATATCCCTTTGCAATATTTCTACAAATACGTTCGTAAATTATATATATATCAATAATTATTCTAATAAATATATAATCCGTAATTCTAGAAAGTATTTCTCGAACCTCAGATGACAAATAGTCTATATAAAATTTTTGTTCGACGATACAATATGTTACAGTATATCTGAAGGATCTGAAGGATTTTGTCCTGAAAATCCCTGCATACAATACACAAGTAACATTGTTGCGCAATTTTGCTAAATTTCCTTGACCCGAAATATATGATATTTCCCTCTTACAAGAAGTATGACGGAAATTAATTTCACTTTCTTCGATGTAGAAAAAGCGCTCTTGTATTTTCGCTTGAAATGAAAGGATGTTTTACATTTTGGAAGAAACGCTTCATACAAGTTACAGAAAAAAAGCTGCTTTGTTTTGCGGAAGAAAATAGCCCATCAAAAACGACCGAGTAACAATAAGTGCTGAGTGGCGAATAAGTGGGAAATAAGGGAGGTCAAAAGAGAGCTCCTCTTTGTACGGATGGCCTATTTATTATCCTAGTGATTATCATCAATCATTTGCTTAATATCATTCCTCGGGAGAAAAAATTGATGATCATCTTGTACCGAAGGAGGAAAACAATTTTATAAGAGACGGCTGGAAACTTGCAAACAGCAATTTTTCCAGTGACGTGTGATTCATCTATTACCTCTGCGTCGCTTTTGCTTCTCCCTCGCAGACCCTCAAGCAAATTTCCAATGCATTCATTATGAAAATTTTTATTAGTTTCGATGCTCCAACTATTCAACTATGGAATTATAATGAAAAATACTTGTTACTTAATCTTCGCAACTCGTACAAAGTGAATCCCATCAACGATAATTAATCAGGAAAAAAGAGTTCAATTAATAACTGTTCTTGCATCGTAAGGGTATCAAAACGTGCAATATTCCTACAAAAAGGAAGAAATGGAAAATGTATGGAAAAAAATACATATATGTATCTCTTTTTTTTAACGATTTGGTTCGTAACACGCAGCTTAAGGGTTAGTATTTACGAAAATTACCTTTCTCTTCTTCTGTATCGCTACACAACGTTGAAACCCGTTTCTCTGAAGTAGTAACGATCGAGTAAACGCCAGACAGAAAGTAGAAACACGTGACACTGCTTATTTAGCAACGATCTCTAATTACGACAGAAGCATGAAAAACGAATGTAAAAGTTAACAAGAAGAGCGTACAAAAGTACGAAGGAATTAAAAACGTAACTTCATTCAATATTTCTGACAGTTTCGAAATTCTATGTGAACGCTACTTCTCGACCGGTATACGAATATTTCAAACCACTATACATACCTGTCACGACATTTATACGCGCGTATAACAGCGACACAACTTGCATACACTTTCATCGAATTCGAAACTGCATATCACAGTATGACCTCAAAACATTCCACTAATAGTCAGATTCTTCACAGATAAATGCGTCAAATGACAAGCGTTTCCAACAGACTTTTGTATCTATTATACATATATATATATGGTGTTTGTAATAAAAATACTACTACTGCTACTAATGAAGTAACATTCTTATAGTTAAGAGGCTTAAGAATTCTTAAAAAAAAAAAAGAAAAGTAAATATAATTGTGAGTTAAAAAAATGTTAAACACCTAACACGTTATGTAAGTAACAAGTTATGTACATTTCGGTAAAATTTTATTTTGTAATTTCTTGCTGCTTCTTTTTACGCGTAATAATATTATTTATTAATTTATTAATTGTCGAAATTTCTATCGAAATTCAAACAATTGAAAACCTCGTGGCAAATACATTTCCGGGGCTAATGTTTTTGTTACGATACGAGCCTCTCAAAAGCTCTCAATTGCTATCGATTTGGCAGCTTGTACAGGGGCGCGTAATTCCTCTACGTACTAAGAATTAATTGCAATGTAGCGTGGGGCTATGGTAAATTTCACAAGCTTCGCAAGTGGATAAGCATGTAACTTGTCTAGCAACTGTGTTCAAAGTTAGGATTGATACGGAATATTGGGTAAATGAGAATTCGTACGGATACGTAAGTCTAAAGGCGAATCAACTTCTGAAGACAAAACTAGCTAGAATCTCGTGCAAATATATATAGTGTGAATGTATCCTAACATAAATTACAAGCGACGTGTGAGTAAATATTGTAGTCCATCTTTAACTTGTAGGTTACGCTAACTGCGTGATATTCTTGCCGCGAGGGAAATTTAGGAACTTTCATGAAAGAAGCCTACGGATCCATGCTAAACGTACATTTAAATGCTCGGCATATTTTCAAATGAAATAGTCGAATTGTTATGAAATTTTCGTTTATTTTGTAAAGCTTTCAGACCTAACAATGACATATCCTTTTCGTTTTTCGATATTCCTTTCTATCAATAAGGTGACATTAAGAAATAAAAAAAAAATTCAGTTATTGATCGGCGCGGCGATACCTAATGATTGTACAATATCAATGACACTTATCTTATCGTGACACTCAACATTGCGAGTAAAAGTAACGACGCAGGGCGTTTCCCAGAAAGACACATACATTTATCGATTTAAGTTATAGTCTTTGCTCAATGAAAGTATATCTAACCGCATAAGTGGTTCGAACAGGAATAAATCGTTTATGGTTTACGCCGTTTATGGTAATAAAACGATATTGCATAGAAAATGAGACAACTAAGAGGCAATTACAGAACATTGTTTCTCCAAATGTGCCACGGTTTATGAGCAACGAGGAAATCGTCAATTATCGTTTCATTTCTTCCATAAAACGCATTCATCGTTCAATAAATGAAAATCCTTTCAGGATAGTCTTAAATGAAAAGACGGTGGGCAAATTTTTTCAAAAGGTATATGGTTAAGCTACTCGATAGGAAAGCTTAATCGCTTCATATTCCGGCCCGAGAAAGGTATTCTAAAGCAAAGGGAGACCTAACTTGTGGGGTAAGAGAAAATATAGCAGACACCATCGAGTGAATAGAAATCACCCTTTATTTCAAATGGTGTTTCAAAGAAAATTTCACTGTTACTTTCCTTTCTCTGTTTTAACTACATAGCTTTGTTAATAAAGAATAATGTTTTTAAATGATATATAGTAACGAGCATACAGAAGTCTGGCAAAAGTACTTTGAACGCTCAAGATGGAAAACTTTTCTGAATATATTATGTATGTTATACAAAACTTTTAGAAATTTCATTAACACTGTAATTATATACGACTAGCGATATTATAAAATTTCTATATTACATTATAAAACTTAAAACCAATCTAAAAATGAAAGTTTCACTTTAATGAAAGTTAAGTTTAGCGATCCCACTAAATGTCGTTACTTTTAATACAAAGGGTAATTAACTGTATAAGTAATTTCGCCATTTCAAACTCTATCTAACCTAATTCGTAATTATTACTGGAAATAAATATTCGAACGTCGTTCTACATTTATTCTCTTCGAAGCAGAGGAAATGTATTTTTAAATCTCATACTAGAGAAAAGAAACGAAAATAAAACCTTTTACGATATAGTTAGCTAAATGCTTATATGTTCACCGGTCTATACTCGAAGTAAGACGAAGTAAGTGAAATTTTATTAAATTATAAAGTGAAGATGATATTTGAAATCTCATCCAGTTGCTGTTTCCACGGGACATACTTATACAAAGGCAAGTATTGGAAAAGATACGTCTCGTAAGTGGGCCAGTTCTTTGCGTCTAAGGGCAATTGGTTTCTGGACTATATTGGACTTTTGTGTTTCCATATTCCGAGGGAAAGTTGCCTACCCCTGGAGAGACTTTTGCGAAATGAACCAATTTAAAGCACGGAACAAGAATCTAACCATTCCATTTGCTTCACAATTCCACGTATTCGAAATTTTGTAGAAATCTGATTAAGGGGAGCGGTACACTACGACCTTAGTGGAAATTGCTAAGTTATCATCGTCAGCGACCTCAATCATGGGTGATAAAGTTCCACTGGTAATGAGACTCTCGGCCTTCCTCGTTAAATCGCATCGAAGAACGAAGAGTATAAATATGAAATGTCGTTTCTAGTCGTGCAAATGTTTTCGACAAATTTCCAGTATAGATCATCTATAGAGAACAACAGATAAAAAGTTCCTTGTATTATTTATAAGATCCCTATGCTATATATATACATGATCCTGAAACAGAAGCACCCACTATGAAAAAAACGAAACGTAACACGAAGATTTTTCTTAGATACAGAGAAGATGTGACTCATCTTACAATGGAGGTCGACCTTTGTCACAATCCTTTCAAGAATATTACGTCCGTAACAATACTTGCAATTTTACGTGATTACAAAATGTAACTGATCTCGTTCAAAAACAAATTAAAACTCTCCTTTCCTCTTCGAGAAGAAAAAATAATTCATGTTGAATCTTTAAATACAAAGTTGGATTAATTGATCGTGTTTCGATGATTCGAACTGCCGGCATCGATAATACACGGCGGGTTTATTCGATTAAAGTGAAAATAATGTTAGTTTTATGGATATAAAAGTGAAATAATTTACCACGACGTAATTATTTTATTTAATCCAATTCGATACTTATTACGTTGTACGATTGTATCCACCATCTTCGAAGTTTTTCCGTATCGGAGAAGGAAATCGACATTGCTTCCATACCGCCAATTCGATATAAACGACTACTTTTTCCACGGGGAACTCTTAACTGTATCGAAAACGAGTCGATATAATTTACTGCTAGATTTTCTCTACCTTGCCCGATCCGCACCGTAATTTCAAGTTTGATTGAACCACTTTCTTGTATTTTCTACAATTAATGTCGTATCGGAATTGTATTGGATTCATCCGTTAAACGTTCAACTGCTACGGTCTTACCTGTTTTATTACGAAGAAACAGTCCCATCGAAAATGTTACACGAGCTGTAATCCATTAAGACTAAAAATGAAAAAGTGATGATACTCGGAGAAACGTATGAAACGCAAGTTTCCCCTTTATTTGCAAATACTTTGACAGAGTCCATGATACGTGATATAAAGCATAAGGTCGACATGTTTGAATAATGCCATTTAATCCGCAATGGCCACGATATCGTCATAGTTAAACATAAATGTGAAATTTTCATTACCACGCGAACATGATACGTTCGACACGTTCCTAAATTTACAATAAAGTATCACGTTTTCTTAATCCCTTTGTGAACTCAATCTGTTTGTTTTACGAATGAATTTTTATTAAAAGGTTAATTAAAAGGTTACGCTTTAGCTCTTGATGCGATCCTTTGAATATATATGTAAAAGTATATAAAATATCCAAGATACAAAACCCTCTATAATATTTAACAGATAATTCCATTCCTTTAATTATAGATATTTATAAATATTTCAATTTGCACTCCACTTATGAGGTCTGCAGCAAAATTAACATTCAGCGTCATCAATTCGTGCGTTTCTCTCATGAGGCGTCACCTTGATGTGTAGTGTCGGATTGTGTTGTTTATCTTTGTAGGAAAATTAATTCCTAAAAAAATTAATCTTTCTATCGATTCACTATAATATTAATTATCCAAACGAACAATTGTGTTCAATTTGTTCCTTCCTCAAAATACCTGTTCTTTTTTTATATAAAAGTCAATAATAATATGCAATTTAGTTGACTTCAAAATACGGCATTTTCATATGTCGATATGAGATACATCATAAACGTAGATTGCAATAAAATTGAATGTACAATACAATATATCTATCTTTCATACTTTTCTTCGTTTCTACCATCATCACCTTTACTTCATTCCACTTCTCTGCAAAAACTATACAGGAATCGGTATTGTCGACGCATCCAATTGTTTGTCAGGAATTTCGCGCATTTTTAATTATTCAAACAATGTGCGCTATATTTTAAAATCGTACGAATAATTATGGCAGACCACCCTTAATAATAAGGGCAGGATAGATTATAAATATAAAACGAGGAGAGTTAAAATTAAGATCTAAAAACGTGCATTATATCTACAAGTATAAAATATCCAAATCGTCTTCAAATAACGTAAACGTTAAAAGCATATAGCTGGACGTAACTTTAGCTGAATTAATCACAATAGCTACGGTAACACGTGTGTCGTATCCATTTAATTATTCTGCGGTTACTGGGAAATATGACTAACAACTTACGATGTAGTTATCGCTTTTCAATATGAAAACATGAAAATTTCCATGCTCTCTTTCTCTCTCTCTCTCTTTCTCTCCTTCTCGCTGAATACGCTTGCGGCTTGAAAAATATCCTCTGACCATTTGATTGAGTTTTAAATCACGGTTTTTTATCGATTTATCCTGAAACGCAACGTATCATATCGTTCTTACCGCTTCAAATTTGTGCATTCACGTTCAATGATATTAGGGCGCATAATGGTCGCGTACGAAACACGATAAACGACCTAGATTATGTGGAAAACGACTGGAATTTTAGTTTTACGTAGATAACGGTTCAAAACATAGAGTAAATTTTAACGAAAACGGTTTGCAAGAATTATAGAACAAATGATAATTATACATAATCAACGAGGTTGATAGAAATATGTGGATTTTCTATAGCTGGAAGTTTCAAACGATGCAACGATTTTTTAAAATTTTATGAATCTTCTAACGATTATTCAGGTTCCTAATTGCGCGTAAATGTTCTAATGGCTGTGAAAGGAGGCTGGTATATTGTGCAAAAGTGGCCGGAAAATTATTTATATAAAAAAAGCACATTAGGAAGTTTCTGAAAACAACGCCTGTAACCCTACGGTAAATCTATAGGTACCAGGTGTATTTTCTAATAAACTACTTGAGGTATTATGAAATTTTTATCGATATCGAGAATGTAAAAAGAGCTATCATAATAATCCATTCGAACGTAGCTAATAATAAGAAAAATGATGACTGAAGCTTCTGACATAATGTACTCTTTTTAATTATTTTAACTCGTTCGTTTTTTTACAGTGCTTACTAATTAATCAGTTGAAGATAATACCATATTTAAAGATAACTGACCATTACACGGAAAATTGAAATCCCACTCGGGATAAAACAGCGCTTCCTATTTCATAACGGTTTAATTGCCCCTGAGTACGTGCTTATTTTTTACATTTAATTAACACCCAAGCGTAAGAAATACATAATATGCACCAAATACACGTTCATAATCTCTGGAACCTACATACAGAGAAAACTGGCGATAAACAAACGTTCGAGATATTCGCATAGTCGAATATGACTCTCGCATATTCGACAAAAGCAAGCACAGCCTCTCTCCCTGTTTGTTTTTCTCGATGCAGATTTTCTCCCATGCATAGCTACCATCATAAAATCTATATTTATTTAAAATGCACTTTTCATGGTCTACTGCTATTTTTACCGTGCTCCTTCGTTATTTACGACGTTCGGTTTATTTACTAGGATTACGAGTTTTTCCTCGCACGAATTTAGAAAACTGCAACAAACTCCTATTTACATACGCGTCCTTGTATCGTCATCAAGCAACCTTAAAGACAGCCGTGTCTCTTGTTGCTAGCGATCCGTCAACGTGCGAATTCTCATTCCTTAGAACAAAGAATAGAAAATTTTTCTGGCACTAATTCTATGCTCCATATGTTCCTAAGCGTAAGCAAGACAATCGACTCCATTAGTCTTTGTCAAGATCCGACTGAAACTGTAGCGTGTTACGCTGCTTTTAGCAACTGATGCGATGTGATCGTAAACCCTGTCGTTCTCGTAGCCGACAGTTTGAACGTGTTAGTGTACCTGTGAATAGTACAGTTGGAAATTCGAACGATGATTTCGTATTACGCGTATACGTATGTACATGTTTGTGTACCTGCGTACAGCAGAACTGCAAACTCGAGAGACGATTTCATACATATTTATTAGAAATAAGTAAACATAGCCGAGGAGAAAGACACATGTAATAAGGTCTGTGAAGAACGTCCGTAATTAAAGAGGAACTGCGAATCCGCTGTGTCTCTCGCTTAATTATCCCTCTCATCCTGTCTGCGATCGTAGAAACGTTTGCTTTATACGATACTTCTATATATATCGGATATAATTACAATTTATCATTCCCATGACAAATGCGTAGAAATCCTGACGTTTTCAAAGAAGCATTGGCTCTTTAATCCTATTTTGAATCTTGATCAAACGTACATGTATTTTCTCGAATCAAAATTAGTTTGTAATTACGAATTCTACGAATTGCATTTATTTGCGCGTTTTTAATGCTGAGTTCTATGGTTAAAAAATGTCTTAGGTATAAAAAGTTGCGGACGAATTCAAGAGAATTTAATCTTAATTTTATATGGAAAATTCTCTTAAATCGTTAGAAATCTTTTTATACGGTGAAACGAGAACGACGTTCAGACATGAAAACTCGACTGCAGCAGAATTAAATCCAAACGAAATCAAAGATAAAGAACACGATGCGAATAAGAAAAGATGATAAGCAAATTAAAATAAATTAATATTTAAACTTTACCCCTAAATCATATTTTTATCTTACAACCCTTCGTAACTGAACTCCCTACCGAACATGTGACAATCACTATTTTCCACGCTGTATAAAGGGTGGCTTAATCGTCAATCACCATGATCCGTTAAAAAATTGCGCGAGATTGTTTAGACGTGATCGTTCACCGAAAAAAAAAAGTTTCTGTCCATGCATTTATCTCGAGTAATTCACCAGTATACTTTAATTAAAAATCCAAACTTAAATACACTCGTCGAGGAATTAATGATAATTGCAAGAAGATGAAATTGGACCGAACCCCTTTGATAAACAGACAGTCATTGATTTTATTTTGAAGAAACAAGGAAGCGTCGGGAGTTGAAGTCTCACAAAAGGCTGTGGGAAGATGAAAGTGTTTCAGGGGTGAGCGTAATATTAAAAATAGCACCGTCGTTACCCTGAAAGAAATTATGCGTGACGTCAGTGACGTTGACAAAGCTATTAACCAATGAACCACCATATGATGCAGACGTGCATTGTGTTCACGTAATCATTGAAATCTTGTTTACTTTCCTCAATTTCAATAATTGTATTCCGGAAGAACGTAGTGTGGCGAAAATATTTGAACGATTACGTATCTACACGTGTACTAATATGTGTGCTATATGAAACATTTTGAGACTTCATTAGCATCGTAATCAATTCGTCGTAATTATATCGATAACATTTAAACTCAATCTGAAAATCCACATAGAGATTACGAGATATTTATTGCAAACATATATACGTATCGTGATCTCTACGAAATATATTTACAATAAATATTTTGTAACCTTTGTATACATCTTTGTATTTGTTTGAAACTTTGTCAATGTGATTATGATAATTTCACCTTGTTAAAGTGCAAGTAAAATTTCTAAATGTTTCGTATAACATACGCAATATAGTACTATATAGTACTATAGTAGTAATATAGTACTATAACTTTCGTCGAATTGTTTCCACCAACAAATTCGACGTAAACACACGTATCACTTACTTCTTTGTGCTTATTTAAAGCTAATCGACAGTTCAATCAGACTTCTCTTTTCTTTTTCGATTTTTCTTTTTCAATATGACGAAATTGCGAAATAAAGAGTAATCGAAAAAATAAACGCGATGTATTGAAAGTTAATTGGCAAGATCCATGTTCTCGCTAACGGGAAATAACAACAAACACATACAATAGAGGATACGATATAAATAAGTACAAGTTTTTCTGACAATATAACTGAAATTATTGTTTGCTTGCAAACATATTTTTGCCAGAAGTGCTGCTGTGTATCGCATACTCGTCACCATTTTATGCGAAATATATTCTTGGTCCAAATATCTTGTACCTTTTATTTGCATAAAAGCTTTTGCAGATTCGCGCATTCTGAGATTAAAACTTTTTTTTTTACTAATACCGTGCGCCATTAGTAACAAATGCTCGATTTAATGCTGCGACCCGATAATCCTTGTATTCAAAAAGATAATGTTCACGATCATGGAGAGACCTCTATTTATACGCGTCTTGTGCAACTTCGCCACGGGTAGCGAACGAACTGCGATTTAAAATTGTTTCGGCTCGAACATCGCAAAGTTCGACTACGACAGTCGCATAGATTTATACGTTAATCTGATTAATCTATGACTAATCATTACGTTTAACTAATATTTTCTTTTTTCTTTTTTCGAGCAACCGTTACCCGATTTTCGTCTTCGAATCTCGCTGTAGCAGTAGCAGTAAAATTTATAAAATATTTCTTATGATGCACATGATGTATTCGTAAACGAATACTTTACTGACCTACTGTATACGCTCGACGTATGTAGTTTATAATAAAAACTCGAGAATAAATAGATAGTTATGTCGAAAAGATTAAATAGAAACCACGTTATTGTAGTTGTTTGCTTTAATGGAATATTCGCCTTTGTTCGCAGACAGCAACTTTGTGCTGGGAAATGCACAGGTTCCGTCGCTCTACCCGATCGTTTATTGCTCTGACGGTTTCTGCGAGCTGACAGGATTCGCGCGAGCGCAAATCATGCAAAAGGGTTGCGCTTGCAAGTTTCTCTATGGCCCGGAAACGAAAGAAGAGGAAAGAGCGATGATCGACAAGAGCCTCGAGAGCAAAACAGAGCTGAAGATGGAAGTCGTATTCTATAAAAAGACCGGTAAGCTTCATTCGTTCTTTCTTCCGCGTTAGAAAACGATCCATTTCAATCACAGACATTGGATTTGCCAAGCAAGGAATTGAGCGATTACCAACGTTTAGCAATCTAACATTTGGTTACAGAATGGAGATAACTCTCCTAATTAATGGTAATTCAAATTGATCCCTTAGAAACCAATTTGTGGAATATCCTGGCAAAACCAGGTTTCACTAAATATGACATATTACGCATGAATAGATTCGTTTTAACGCCCCAATAATTTATTATTTAATTACATCGAAATTATTTTTCGAAGTTATTACTGAAATTTTCCATCGTAAAAATCTTCGCACTGTACTTGATTTTTCAACGATGGTACAATACATAAGCAAACGTATAGATTGTAATTCATTTAATGAAAAATTTACTAAAAGATTCATAAAATTATTCATGTAAATATATTTTAATAAAATGTAAAAATACTATCTCGTGAATTGTATTCGCCGAGATTTAATATCAATGTTGCTACATGAAATAATCGTATGATTTATAATAATGGTGAAAAAGTGCGATTTAACGTTACTGGTCACAATGGTACGATGTAAATGCATGCAAAAATAACACAGGTGCAGCAGAATACATTTAATCAAGATAATCGATTGGATCAAATCGGTTCTATCGTGTTTGTACAACACCACCTGTCTATGTTTCCGATACGAGTTTTACTATTGGCTTTTTGCGTTCGAACCATTGACAGTAGAAATGAAAAATTCATAGCTAGAATTAAAAAAGAAAGGGAAAGAGAGAAAACAGAAAAAAAAGCGTTTTTGCTTATAAATTTCAGATGATCGACGTTTTAATCGAGATTTAGAATGCGACTTTGATTGCAGGAAGTCCATTCGACTGTCTGCTCGATATTGTTCCGATCAAAAATGAAAAGGGCGACGTCGTTCTGTTTCTGGCTTCGCATAAGGATATCACCCACACGAAGAACCTTCAGCTGTGTGAGTTGCACGATAGTGGTGAGTTCTAGCCCAAGCTTCGCTGCTGAACCCAGTCTGACGAAACGATTTTCTCTGGAATGCATTTCGATCGACGTGACTGATGAATTGCATTCCAAAGTATCCGAGCACGGACCATACATCGGGTATGGATTAAACGTTCCCAATGTACATACTTTTTCAACGTATCTAACGTTTCGTGCTTCTTACACCGCGATCACGCTACACGCTGCACGTAAATACCTAATGCAACGATTATTATGAGAGCAAAGACACCAAAGAGCACAAATCAGAAGCTTCCAATAGTTTGCTTTTCTTGTAGAATTTACGCGTAATGGCATTGCACGTGTTAGTCATTTACAAAATTGACCTAGAAAAGCTACGTATGTACGTATCCCATAGGAATGGGAGATATTTTTACGGTGTACGCTATTTTTTCCCGACAAAAAAAATTATCGTAGATCAAAGGAAAAAAAGTGTTAACCGATACGACGTTATCGCTTACATATAAATAATTAAATATAAATATACATTCTTCGTCGAGCTCCTTGATTGCATACAGCGTACAGTTTTAAACTGTACAAAGGGTAAAGTATATACGGCGATGGTACAATTATATTTCAGATGCAAATGGCGGTCTCGATCCAGAAGCGCCTCCAGCTAATTATGGCAGAAGAAGGAGTCGCGCCGTCCTTTATCAATTATCAGGCCATTACAAACAGGACAATAAGCACAAAATTAAATTGAATAATGTAAGTGCTGCCATTCCAGTTTTAATCACTTCTAAGAACAGCTTGAACCATTTCATTTACCTTGCAAACATTTACGTCTATATTTGCATTCACATTTAGCGATTCATAAAAATATCTGAATATTTACCTGCCACAGAAAGCTTTCACGTATCGTGTACTATTATTATAGAACCTTCTGCATTCCACTGCACCACCTTTGCCAGAATACAAAACGACGGGAATCAAAAAATCTCAGTTCATCCTAAGCCATTACGGTGGCTTTAAGTCTTGCTGGGACTGGTTAATACTCCTTGCCACGTTTTACGTGGCGATCGTCGTCCCTTTTAATGCGAGTTTCATTAACATCGATAGGCCTACGATGGTTAGCGACGTTGTCGTCGAAGCGCTCTTTATAACCGGTGGGTATCATTTCTCCAACTTATTTGTCTCATTCGGGACTGATTTAAAATATTGAAGGACCGAGGAGAGAACAGACCTTTATCGTAATCAGCCTAAAATCACTAATCAGAGACAGTTCGATATATCGATTGGCGATGCTTTTAAAGTAATTCAGCCAAAAAGGAACGCGAATGGTACTCTTCACATCCAATCGGTAATTCGAGAAGCTCGTTAAGTTCGAAAGCAACGATTCCTCGCTTCCCTGTTTCCAATCCGCTTTATACCTGTATTACAATCGTTGGTTTCAACTACTAGCTCCATTCAGTGCAATTTTCTTCGCGCGAATGCAGAGAAATTTAATTTAATCTCGATATATTTGTTTATTTATTCATATAAGACCAATATACAAAAGAAAACAAGAAGTTCTGTTACCGCGCTAGTAATATTGGTTTTATTTCAATTTTCGTGATGCAGCGAATTCCCCTTGAGTCAGTTTTCGCAAGTAATGCGACATTCGCTCTACAAACACTGAATTGATTTATTAGGTTAAGTAAAAAGTTCTGAGCGTTTTTCGCTAGATGTCTTTAGTGAGCCATATCTCACGATGTGCACATCGCATCGAGTCATAGTATACACCGATTTCAAGGTGATATTACGCATCAAAAAGGTTCTTTGTCAGTTTTGTGTTCGGTGAAGCCAGTTGTGTGTTACAGCGTTCGAAAATGGAGATAAAAAAAGAGAAAATTCGATACATTCTTCAGTACCACTACGACCAAGGTGAAAAGGCGGAGCAGGCGGCCAAAAAAATTTGTGCTGTTTATGGACCCAGTACAGTATCGAATGCAACAGCAAAGCGGTGGTTCCAACGATTCCGTTCTGGTAATATGGACGTCGAAGATGAGGCACGCTCTGGTAGGCCAATCGTCGAAAATGTGGATAAAATCATGGAAATCGTCGAGTCGGACCGGCATGTGAGCACTTATTCCATTGCCCAGGAACTGAAGATTAGCCAGAAAACCGTTTGGAACCATTTGCATAAGGCTGGTCTCAAGAAGAAGCTCGACGTATGGGTGCCACATGAATTGACGCAAAAGAACCTTTTGGACCGAATTGATGCCTGCGATTCTTTGTTGAGACGTAACGAAATCGACCCATTTTTGAAGCGGATGGTGACTGGCGATGAAAAATGGGTCACATACGAGAACAACAGCCGAAAAAGATCGTGGTCCAATCGCGGTGGGCCGGCCCAAACGATCGCCAAGCGTGGATTAACGGCCAAGAAGGTTTTATTGTGTGTTTGGTGGGATTGGAAGGGAATCATCCATTATGAGCTGCTCCCATCGGGGCAAACACTTAATTCGGACCTCTATTGTCAACAACTGACCAGACTGAAGCAGGCGATCGACCAGAAGCGGCCAGAATTGGCCAATAGGAAAGGTGTTGTGTTCCATCAAGACAACGCCAGGCCGCACACATCTTTAACGACGCGTCAGAAGCTCCGAGAGCTTGGCTGGGAGGTTCTATCGCATCCGCCGTACAGTCCAGACCTGGCACCAAGCGATTATCACCTTTTTAAGTTTTTGCAAAATTTTCTTGATGGTACAAAACTGGCCTCAAGAGAGGCTTGTGAAAATGAGCTGGTCAAGTTTTTTACCAATAGGGACGAGGACTTCTTCAACCGCGGAATTATGAAATTGCCTTCAAAATGGACAAAAGTAATCGAACAAAACGGCGCATATTTAATCTAAATCGAATAATCTTGACTATGTTAATTTCATCGTCGAAATAAAGCGAAAAAGCGCTCAGAACTTTTTACTTCACCTAATATATTCAAAGCGAATATCGAATAACGATGTCCAAAGTAAGAACTCTTCACTGGTGTTCGACGAGATCGTATCTCTTCGAGGATAGAAATCATAATTTTATTTGTGAGTACAATATAGGGCAGTTTAAACTTGTCCAACCTGATTTTCTCAGAACGTCCAGTCGAATAAAAAACCGTATTATGTTACGTTCACGTTATAATAAAATTTTCGTATTTCATATTTATATCTAGAAAAATATACTGATGAATTTTACGTAGAGAAAGTTAAAACATCCTGTGAAAGGAGGATTTTATCAGTCGAACCGTATCGTTCCTCTCATCCAATTTATCCGTATTCGAAAACCTAGTATTCGTATGCATAACTTGATATGAAATTACTTGCGCTCGTTTAGCCAATTCGTAGATAAGTATGATGAGCGAATGTTGAGATAGAAATCCTGTTTGCTAACGAGATTAAAAGCAGTTCATCCTGCGGAAATAAAGTTCCTTAACGCGCTGCATTTTCGCGTCGAGAAACTCAATAAGGGAAGGGAAGGGATCGCGAGAGTACTTTGTCTCTTTGATCAAAACACAAACAGAGGTTCGATGTTTCTACTCGCTAAAATTTCTATTCTGTGGTATGATCAAACTTTGTAGGATTAGAATTAATTAAAAAGTACAAGAGAGAAAGACGATAGGTCACGTTTTACATTTTTTACAGAGCAACAATTTTAAGATTCGGTACATTGTCGAGCAATTTCGTGTTACCACAATCGTCTGTCTATTTAATATTAAAGTTAAACGCGTGATTTTCACCCTTTTATCGAATTTTCCTCCTCCGATCTTCAATTAGAATTATCGAAAACGAAAGTAATAGTTAAACATTGAAAACAATAGTTAAAATCACACATCTTTTCGCAGATATCATTCTAAACTTTAGAACAACGTACGTAAGCAGGAAAGGTGAAGTTGTCAGCAACAGCAAAAGTATAGCCGTAAACTATTTAAAGGGTTGGTTTTTCGTCGATCTTGTCGCTGCTTTGCCTTTTGATTTTCTCTATGCTTCTGACGTTTACAGCGGCGAGGTGAGTAATCCGTAACTATTTCAAACTATTTAGATAGCTCGACCCTGAAACTTTTATACTACGCGTACTAACATACCCGTGTTGCACGCTGCAAGTTAATTTAAAATTGCCTTGTAAAATCCGTATCTCGATTGCGAATAATAAAGTTTCCTTTCTAACTCAAAATCTCTGGATGTCCTGTTGAGAAATGTAAGGAAGACACGTGTACGATACGCTATTTGTACATTTGAAAACGAGTTATGAATGAAGTTCATTTAGGGAAGGTCCGCGTATTATTAAATTGAACGACATACCGATTCCAAGCTTCGCGTTCTCTCCGGAACACGGCCACATATCAGCTTGAATCGAACGACATATCTCGACATGAATGGTACAATCTAGTCGTCGTGAGTCTATAACGTATGTACAAGAATACGTAATTAACGTCAGTTATTATCAAAGCGGATATTTAACATATGGAAATCCAACATCGATTTGCTACAATACTATTTTTTCGATAAATTAGTATGTACATATTTAGTATCGAAACGAATTACAACTAATATCATCGATCTAAATACTTCGATTAACGTATTTCATGTTTATTAATAGCGCATCTTTTATCATAGGAATCGGGACATGGTAACATTCATTTAGTAAAGCTGACAAGATTATTAAGGCTCGCGCGGTTACTTCAAAAGATGGATAGATATTCGCAGTACAGTGCCGTCATTCTGACGATGTTAATGCTTTTTTTCATCTTGGTGGCACATTGGTTGGCTTGCATTTGGTTCGTTATCGCGGAAAAAGAAAGGTTGAGAAACGACGATGATTGGGATCTCGGTAAGTTCGATCTTCATATAATAATATCATTTTTATAAGACGCAAATTCACGAAACTTTTACAGTTGAAGTTAAGTTCAATGAAACGCTTGAATATCTACGAGTCGAGATATAATCCCTTCCTCTTTAACATTTATATGGACAAAAGAATATTCGCGCAAAAAGGTAGTTGTAAATTTTCCTTAACAATTTTATACGTATTCTCATGAAAATCAATAGGAATATTAGGAAATTGCTTTAGAAATTATTCTTTCCACCTTTTTGCGTCAATTCGCGTCTAACAAATAAAAATTCGCGCATAAAACTTTAAATATTAAAATTTCAAATTTATTTACGTGCTTCTTGCACAAACACATACGGTATTCGGCATTTATGACAGCTTTTTCGCGTTTTCATACGGTTTTTAGTACGTCGTGGATCTGTATATTTTACATAAATAAGATAAGGTTCCGTTTATCGCATTACTGCACCAGAAATGTGCGAGTAACACGAGCGAGCGACTCTAGCGTGGAATTCTATTTCACCCAAGCTAGCAGGCGGGGTTTGTTAAAAAATCAATTCGTCGTTAGCAGACGTAACTTTTTATAACTTTAACCATCAACGCTGCGAACGATAGTGCTTTATAAAACAATTGCTCCTTTCCCGGGTCACGTTTATTACACTCTCTAATAACTGCATTATTGATCTTTTTAATACACTATTAAATTTTATTGCAATTTTGTGAAATGATCAGAATTTTCCAAAGATGCCTCCATAGCAGGGCAACGTTGTAACGTCGAGTATTTTACCGCTCGAATCGTTTAAAATAATATTTGATAGAATTCCAAGAAGAAGAAATAGGAAGTTTTGGAAATGTACGAAAGTCGAATCATCGATACTTATCTAATATATCTGATACATCGTAATGGGATATTCATCATGCGTGAACAGTTTAATTGCCTACGCAAGAAATAAGAATTAATTATTATTGCGTCTACATATTTAGATATACAGATTGATCTTGCATGATTCGATTCAAGGAATTTTGTTTTGGACAGCACTGCGTTCTAGATGGAACCGATGCCCGGAGAAAGTTGAAACTGTATTCGTATTGGTCTACAAACTTTTCTCTTACGGGAAAGTGTATCGCATAACTTAACTGCAGACGTTTGCCTCTAGGCATACTCTCGTAATACTACTGTTTAATACACTACTGTTTAATCCGTTCGCGTAAATGAATAATATCCGATTAAAAAACTCAGAGAACATACAAGGCAATTATATCAACGTGACAATTATAGATCTATTTGATAGAGAATGAACTACTGACATTCGAATCGACTTTGATCGGACGCATTTTACAGGCTGGATTCACACACTGGCAGAAAGGCTGAAAATCTCCGTGGAGAACGTAACGCACGCGGAAAGTTACATCACAGCGTTGTACTTTACATGCAGTAGTTTAACATCGGTAGGATTTGGAAATGTGTCGGCCAATACATTCTCCGAAAAGTTCTTCTCCATTTGTACGATGCTCATTGGTGGTCAGTAATCATCATTGATCAATATGTTATATATTATTCCGTAAGGATTATCAATTAATCATTCAAGTTAATTAACCAAGTATTATTAGTTGCGTATTTAATCGATATAAGAATTTGCATACACGTGTATTAGGGGGAAATAATATTAATTAATACGGAATAAACATTGAATGGAAAACTTACGATAGAAAATGTTTCCACATTGTACATATCGTGTATGCTACAGCTCTGATGCATGCCGTCGTGTTTGGTAACGTGACAGCGATTATTCAAAGAATTTACTCTAGAAGATCGCTATACCAAACAAAACTGCGGGATCTCAAGGATTTT
Source organism: Bombus bifarius (assembly GCF_011952205.1). Lineage (NCBI taxonomy): Eukaryota > Metazoa > Arthropoda > Insecta > Hymenoptera > Apidae > Bombus > Bombus bifarius. The sequence continues at coordinate 1,802,513 of NW_022885586.1, read as the reverse complement.
TTCGTATTGCATCAGATCCCCGAAGAACTGAAACAGCGAATGCAAGACTATTTCCAAACTATGTGGTCTTTAAATCACGGTATCGATATACACGAGGTAAACCACGTAAACGCTATGATTCAAAGGCTTATAAAGAAAAAGATTCTTGTTCGCGTTTCTTCTTTTCCAGGGTACCAAAAGAATACTCTAACGATCTGTTATAATATCTATGCAGTGTATCTCGATCTCTGTTATCTAAAAGATCGAAAAATCTGACAAGAGATTTTTATTATGAGCCTTTCGATTACGCTGTATCATACAAAATTGCCAAACGTATTGTAATTCACAATTAGTCACGATTACGAGAGACTTACTGCTTTTAGACCTTGAAACAATTTCCCGAGGAACTCCGGGGTGACGTTTCCATGCATTTACATCGCGAAATATTAAATTTACCGATATTCGAAGCTGCTTCTCAGGGTTGTCTCAAACTGCTTTCTCTTCGCATTAAAAATAATTTTTGTGCCCCCGGCGAATTTTTAATTCACAAAGGAGATGCACTCTCGTACATATATTATTTATGCAACGGCTCGATGGAAGTTGTGCAAAACAACATGGTCGTCGCGATTTTAGGTACGATAACACAGTGTTCGTAGTTTTGGATTATATTCGAAAAACGAGGACCGAAATCTCACACGGTGTTTGATTTCGTTTAAAGGTAAAGGCGATTTAGTAGGTTGTGACATAAACGTTCATCTGCAACACGGCAGTAACGGTGGTGGAGCAGGTGGCGGAGGAGCCGCGGACGTAGTAGTCAAATCAAGTTGTGACGTTAAAGCGTTGACTTACTGTGATTTGAAATGCATAAATATGCATGGATTAGTCGAGGTACTTCGACTGTATCCCGAGTATCAGCATGAATTTGCAAATGATATACAACATGATCTCACTTACAATATACGAGAGGGATACGAAGCTGAGGTAACTATTAATATTTAATATCAGAGTGTCGGTAATTGAAGAGCTTTCTGAAAAATCAACCTATAAATCTACTTGTATAATAAATACCGCTCAAAACTATCTGGACATTTCCATACGTTTCTTGTAACAGTAAAATATCAAAATGTACAGATTAATCGCAAATTATCCACTGAAACAAACATTACGTATACTACCGTTTTATAAGCTCTGTTTCCATGAAGGTTCTGAAATCCGATATTCATATTGACAGCATGAAATAATAAGAGTAAAAACAAACAAAGATTCATACGAATGTTTCTTAATTATCTACCTTTAGCAAGAGTCAGATATGAACGGACCATCGTTAACGTTACCATCGATTAGCGAAGACGACGAAAATGTGCCTGACGAAGGGGAGACTTCACCTTTGTCACCACCAAATAAATCGCCTTTACATACGACGAGTCCCAGACATGCCAAGTTCAGGTGAGATTTCACCATATTTTTTCACTCTTAAGAAGTTCTTCAAATACCCTACATCGTATAATAGGGATGACTATAGAGAAGCAAGAAGAACCGGAAGAGGAGTTCTAGTAAGAGGCAGAGCGGCTCAGGTAATCGCTCAAGAATCAATGGAGGAACATATTCGAGGATCGGTGGAGAGACTCGACACACAATTTTCTACGTTACATCAAGACGTTGCCACGTTGAGTTACGAGGTAAATATTGCGGTAAACGTTCGTTCCACTCTCAACTGGTCTAACGTTCCCGATTGTTTCGTATAAAAATAGGTGAGGAACGCCATTCAAGCTCTGCAAATATTAGCGTGTTCGCCTCAAAGTAATCCAAATTTGCCAACGCCCGCGAGTCGTGGGAGTGGCGTTTTGGCGAGAAGTTCGTCTCATCCGCCCGATGCTATATGTTGGGACCCACCTAGAAGAATGTCAGATGCATCCACGCAAACCGACTGGCCTGTGGATCTGTTCGAGTCCTGGATTCGAGCAAATCCTCAACGAGTTCTAAGGATCCTCGAACTCGATCCGGATACTCTTTTGAGACAACCACCGTCTCCTACACCATCGCCATCTTCTCCTCCGCCACCGCCATACGAGCCCTTGTCGCCTATTGTCGGGACACCGCCGCAATCACCGTCTCTCGCACAAGGTAACCATTCGAATTTAATTTCTTTTTTCACTTATTATCGAAAAATGTGCAAACGCTTAAAATATGAATTCTACGGGTATTCTTACAATATCGAACTTTTCGTCGTTGTGATTAGAAGGAATACAATTGCAACGAATAAGCGACAAGAACTGTAGAGTTGAATTTTTAGATTGTAGTCTTTTGAAAAGTTGTAATATACAGGAAAGTTATTGTTTCAGGGAACGCTGATTTCGTTTACGGTAATAATCATGGAGATCGACACATTCCTCGTTTATATAAACCAACAAACTCTACGTGGGATCGCGAGAACAAGTTATCGCACAGATTTAGTGCCGGCGATGCCGAGAACGCGTCTTTGTATCCAGCGTTTAGCACTTTGCGCCGACTTCCTGAGTCTCGATCGTTGAAATTCGATCCTTTTGATAGCTGAACGTTTCCAGAAACATATCAGGGTTATAAGCCTTAGAAGAACATGTAACCCAAGAAGGCAAAATGTTTGTACACGAGACAAAAGCAAAAGACAAATTTCATGACTAAAATAGAGCAACGAGAAGCAAAACCACTCATTTTAAGTGTTCAAATTCGTTCATTTTTTATCACCTGTATTTCGACTCCTATGAAATCTAGAATCAACAGTTTGGTCATTTTTTTACGAATTGGAATACTTGAATTCAATCGATAGTTAGCAACGAACGATCGACATTGTCTTCATCCCAAAAACAATCCTACGATAATTGAATAAATTTCTGTATAGTATAGCAATGATATAAGAATTTTTTACGACACGAAACATGTCCAAAGAGAGAAAAATGAGAGGATCGCCAGCATTGATAAGCTATAAATACACGTACGAGTATATCTATCTATAACCTTGCTCATCCGAGAGACATTTACATTTATTTAGGGACTCGACATCTCATCGTCTGATCCGAATCTCTAGAATGGAATGAATACGTGTACAATCATAAATTTTAATCTAAAAAATATATCGTATGCGAAGTGAATCGTTGGTACATTTTTTCATGATCTAAAAGATATTTTGAAAAGGTATTTTTTATCTAATTCCTATATTATTATCGAGGATGTTTAAAATTCGGATAACGATATAAAATATTGGAAATCTACTTTGTTTTATAGAAAATTTTTGCTTCTGTCATTCCAGACGCATACGTGTCGCTGTGATTGATTATACCTAGTTAGCAGAAACTATGTCGTTTATTTAAAGATGTTCTCTTGCAGTAATTTTGCTGTAAATAAATCAGCAAAACGTATTACTTAAGAGCATTCGTGTTTTCACTTTCACATATGTGAGCAGAACGTTCAACGTTCAATATCGCAAAGTCTTCGCTTCAAAAGACTTTAAGATCTATCGGGGAGAACGAAGTTTTAAACTTTAGCGTAGCAATAATATGCACAACAAATTTCGATGTATCCGCTGACGTCCAAATTAGACAGTAGTTATTGTAAAGTAGTATTTATCATCGCAGTAAAGATGTTGATTTCAAGGTAGGTAAGACAAGTACATTAATGAAGGAGGTTATTCAAATGATTAATTTTAAAATTAATGTATCATACGAGATTATTACGCGGGAGATGTATCCAATTGTAAGTATTTCTTGAACAAATTCAATGTAAATATTATATCGCTATTAAAAATATGTGATAAGGCACGGCTTTGGCCATGCACAACAATTGTATTCGTTCATCTTTCATCGTCATTTGTGAAACATCAAAAAATTATTCGTCTACTTATGATATCGGGCACCCACGAATCAGTATCTACAATTTGATTTCAACGAATATAAGAATTGAAACATAAGATGATCAATCGTTTAACCTACTTATATTCTCATTCCTTGAGCGCACAAACAATGATGCAATACCAATGTTTTCTAAAATAATCGTTCGAATATATTACGTCATAGAGATAAAACGTGTAAAGTACGATATTTGTATTTATTATATCATAATTTCACAAATGTCAATGAAAGCAGCTGTTTTATAAATATTTCATATATTTTGTTATACTATTTCTATGCTCCTCACCTTATAATTCAAGCTAAACATATTGTAATATTTAACCTACTCTCACGTATTCTACTACTTTTTACACTCTCCGAGAAACTAACTACGAAAGAAACATTTGTCATCTTAACATGTATGAAAATGTCAGTAAGCACAAAATATGATTATTCCTTAACGCACATTTCAGTGTGCTCCAAGTTGACGAAATTTAAGGATAACGTACTAAACTGTGCAATCACGGTACAGTATAATAATTTTAATTTAACTATTACATTGAAAATGAAGAGGAAAAAGAAAGTTGTTGTTTATGTCTGATATGATACAACATAAATTTATGCATCTAATGTATACATGTACGGATACACGTATACATACAGACGTATGTATACTATCACCACTTCCCTGTATGAACTTATTATTGGTTAATAAGTTTATGCCAAACATAGAAGGAAAGAGATATCAAATTATCAGAGATATAGCTAAATTTAATCACATTTTTTATCGTACACTTTTTAACCAATCTAGTTAGAAAACTTTAAATCAACGGCCTTAAAATAAAAACTTATTGTTCTCACTATTCTTGCATACCAAAGATAATCTAGGATCTAGGAATATGGTTTCTACGTAACTGACGCCTATGATTTTCCGTATACACTTGGTATATCAAATTACAAAACACCTTCGAAAGCCACATTCAGATTGAATCGTGAAAAAATACATATACACACATACTGTCCGAACAAAACATTTTACATCGTTTTTATACCTAATTGTCGAGTGCAATTTTCCAGGGGCGTTAAATATCGAGTTATGTTATATCAATCGCAAATATAAATATTGTACAGAAAGAGAGGCATATAATTGGAAAATGATAGAATATATTTATAATTACATTACGATTGATGGGATCTTGAAAATACTAATGTTAATAAATAATCTTCAAAATGTCTCTTTTAAATAACTTGGCTAAAATACGTCTCTATCGTACACGTACGAACTCTTCATCAATTATTTCAAGAGGAAAAATACTATTAATTTAATGTGCATATTATTCTTTTCGGTATAACAAAAAACTGAGCAGCAAATACAATTAACAAAAGAAGAGTCAACCTGCTAAAATCTTTCAGACGTTTGTAAATATTGTTATCTGCTTACTGTACAGTGTGTATCGTACAATTGGTTCTTTGTTCACTCGTCTCATTATAAAAAAAGAAGAAATAAAAATAATTACAGAAGTGTTTGGTCTAAATTTTCTTTCGTGTAATCACATGTTACTTTTGAATCTTATTTTATATTTTTTACATATGGATTTAAAATATCGAAATACTCTGTTAATCTATTCTAAACTCTAATATTTCTAGAAGATACATTATCTTGTTATTTAGAGTAACGGAATATTTTTCAATATTGCTTCCATTCGTTTTTATGAGTGCAGCCATTTTACGCCATATTTACATATCGTTGTGAATGAACGGTACGATCTCGAATCTCGACTATATGTACTTATTGTTACCGAGACATGTTTCGATACAAAAGGATTCCCGGGTGCATTGAAATAACGAATCAAGTATCGAAAAAGATCAAATGGCTACATATAGAACAAGATTCTTAAAAACATAATCGATATTCATGTACATATAAAGATTTCGATCGTAAATCATACACATACATAATATATATGTATGTACACATTCTCCGAAGTATGCATATTTTAAAAATTTTCAACTTCAGTACTATGCTGTAATATCACATTTCAAAAAGATACATTAATATTACGTATAGCTCTGTATATTTTGTATAAATATCAAATATCAAATTACTCGTTGTTTGAACAAGAAAGCCATATATTACAAAACAAAGTAGGAATCATTGGCGTCGCACTTGCAACAAGGATCATGGTATATTCTACTCTTTGATCGATATATATATATATATCAATATTTTCTACTTTACACCGATTTATAACCATATTATGTATGTTACGTGATTGTATTCAACTTACTTGTCCACGAAAAGAAGCTTTCCTCAAGTGCTTTTTGTCGATCCTGTTGCAGCAGCTTGTCATCCCTTTTTTCCAATCACACTCACAAATCTTTCTAATAAAGTTCGCGTCGTGTCGGCAGGAAGCTGCACACGTACGTTAATTTAGAACGGGTTACTATCTAAGTCAACAAAGTTCATAAATTATTAAAATGAAAATTATATAAAATTGAATAAACATAAAACTAATGAGAAAAATACAGTTTACATTTTTAATTTTATTTTTTACATTTATAAATATCTAATTCATTTTGAATAATCTTTTCCATCGAAGTGTTCCCTACATTTTCATATTTTTGCACGACTTTTTGAATGTCACACGTAGTGTTCACATGACCTCACATTTTCAGTTACTAACTCGGTACGTGACTTTTTCGTCTCCGTAAATTTCTTAACAAATTGTTTAAAAATTTTGCGAATTTGAAATACATAGTGTTCGAAAATGTGAAGAAAACATGCAGTACATGGAAACGAGGTGATTGTGGTAAGTTTTTTCAAATATTCAATGTAATGTTGAAAAATATTTAAATATAATTTCATTGCTATTATGCGAAAATTTTCGAAATTTTCGAATTCTGTATGGGTATATATATAGATTCGTTTGATGATAAATTTAAATATAGAAAGACCACTTCATAATAATTAATGAGACAAAATAAGAAATACTAAAAATTTAATTTAAATTCATTTAAATTTGAACCAATGGAATATTCTTGTTCGTTTATAATAAAATGTAACAAACTAAAAATTACGTAATATCTAAATTATATTATTCATTTTTATACACGTCTTAATAAATTTTAAGATTATCTTCTTTTCATGATTTTATTATCTCTTTACATCTGAAGTAATCGTCTCCCCTCTCTCACTCTCTTAATACATATATAAGTATGTACATATATATGTATGGATGAGTGTTATTATCGATAGTCGACATTCAAAAATTTTTTGAATGTGCAATTTAAACAATAAAATTTTATAAAATTAAACTATCATTATTAAACTAATAATTAACAATTTTTACGTAAAATAATTCTGCATTATCGGTATTATTTTATCATCATCGTTATCACAGTCGTTATTATCGCTCTAATTCAGTGATAGTTGAGTTTATCAAAATTCTTTATCAAGTGTGGTACATATCACAAGTAATTTTGTGCTACGAGATGTCGCTAAAATGCAAAAAATTGATAACTCAGTATAAGTTGGTATGGGAAAGGGTAAGCGAAGGATGGAATTTCTGGGATATTTGATAATCTTCCATTTAGATCATTTAAGTGCTCACAACAAGTCTATATTGAGCTGGTGCTTATTTTTCTGCTTTTAAAATTTTGTAAATATCACGTTTGCGTCTACAACATTTTAGGCAACATCTAATTTAAAAATTACCTTTTAATTGTCAATATAAGTGTCATACAATATTGTTAAAATGAGTAATCAAAAGACAGTGCCAACTTCAATAAACTTCCTTTTTGGGGGAACAGCAGGGTTTGTTATTTTTATCATCTTAATTCATTCATTTGATTAAGAACACAATATACATTGTACATAGACATTCTAGGAAATTCAAGCAAAAGACAATTGTCTGAACACTTGCTTTAATTCAAGTATTAATTTTAGCTATCAAAAAGAAATTTAACATATTTGTATATATTTTCACGAAATATTCGTATCTGATGATATTTTAAAATAGATATTACAACTTACATAAGAGTCTGTATTAGCTTTCATATCTTCCTATATAAGAATAGATTCATGGCCATTTTACTATCAATGATTAGAAAGCTAAATTTAATTGATTACTTTATTTTAGAATGGCTGCAACATGTGTTGTTCAACCATTAGATTTAATAAAAAATCGAATGCAACTAAGTGGTACTAAGACGTCAACGATAAATGTAATATCTTCTATCTTAAAAAATGAGGGTGCTTTAGCTTTATATGCAGGCTTATCTGCTGGTTTATTGCGTCAAGCTTCATATACAACTACAAGACTTGGTACATATGAATGGCTGTCACAATTAATTTCGTGAGTACATGTATATTGAGAACATAGCCAATGTAAAAAAAGGTATCATGTACCAAATACAGTCATTTAATATTTCTTGTGATATTTGTTTAGAAAAGACAGCCAACCAAATTTTATAATGAAAGTATTGATAGGTTGTACTGCTGGTTGTGTAGGAGCATTTGTCGGTACTCCAGCTGAAGTTGCCTTAATTAGAATGACTGCCGATGGTAGACTACCTATTGGTACGCTCATTGTTAGTTGAATATTGAACAGAGGTTTTCCAATTCTTAGCAATGATGTATTTTTAGCTGAGAGACGCAATTATAAAAATGCATTTAATGCATTAGTTCGAATAGTCAAAGAGGAGGGCTTTTTAGCATTGTGGAGAGGTACTATTCCAACAATGGGAAGGGCTATGGTTGTAAATGCAGCTCAATTGGCATCATATTCTCAATCTAAAGAAATGTTACTTAACACTGGTTTGTAAACATGTAAATAAGTAAGAATCAAATGATTAACACTGGGATAATGTTTTTTTATATATTTGGATAGGATATTTTGGAAACAATATTACATTACATTTTGTAAGTTCTATGATATCAGGTTTAGTAACTACCGCTGCCTCTATGCCAGTTGATATTGCTAAAACAAGGTAAAGTTTCAAAAAATGTAAATTAGTGAAACAGTTAATGAAAACGCCTTCACACTTTGCATTATTAATGACTTGCAGGATTCAAAATATGAAAATTGTGGATGGTAGACCAGAATTTAAAGGTGCAGTAGATGTTATAATTCAGGTGTGCCGAAATGAAGGAATATTTTCATTGTGGAAAGGTTTCTTTCCTTATTACGCCCGTCTAGGTCCACATACTGTCTTGACATTTGTTTTTGTAGAACAAATGCGTGATTTTTACAGAACATCTGACACACTTTAATACACAAGCATGCAGTGAATTTTCAAAATGTCTAAGCAGCATTTTTGCCTATGTTTCGTTTTATATCTAACCTTTTCCAAGTTATATGCTTAGACTGAATGTTCACTCTTTCAATATAGCTTTTGTTTGTGTATTAATATTTGATAGACATTATACATGTATCTCGTACGTAATGCACGCACAATAATTATTAATTTTATATTTTAAATGTTGGATACCTTCATAACTTATGCGAACCTCACCTTATAGTTCGTCAAAGATTAGGTTATAGTACATACATACGTAACAAATCATACACGTGTTTACATCGATAAACAAATCTTATTACTTTATGAAAACAATACATTCTACTAACATTCTTCGCATATAAAGTATCATTTTATATCATTTTTATTTTTTTATTTGTTTTTATTAAAAAACTGTATATTTTATGACTATATATTTACACATATGTATAAAAACTTAATATTACGAAATTATAAATTGTTTATAATAAATATAACAATTTCATAAAATTTGAAACTATGAATGAGACATTGGGATGTATAAATATTAAGTAACGAATATATAGTTACTATCAGTTTTTCATGTATATATATACTACTTAAATTGTATATATAATTGTTTAATAAACGAGAAAAGTTATTTTTGTGTATATTAATATGGTCTTCAATGAAAGATAAATAAATTATCTAATAACTCTCCCCAGAAGAATCGTTTGAATCGAGCGTTTAATACAAGTGGTTAATATGTAGACAGCGTGAAGTGATTTATCGTTACGTATTATATTTATCGCAAAGGTTGCAATGTTACGTATAAAATCGAAAACTAATTAATATGAATAATTTCTGTTCTATATAACATTATATTGTCAATGCTATTTAAATGGTTGGTTCGTGTATTTAAATTATGTTCAGAATGTTCCACAAGGTATTTTATTTGCATAAGGTTATATGGGAATGAATATTTTTATCAAATATAAAAAGTCGATGTATATACATATGGAATACGATAATTATATGATAGTTTCATTTTAAAGAATTTCATACTCGTGTTATATGATATAAAATTTGTTATAATGTCAAGAAAAAGGAAAAGCAAAGCTTGGGGGGAAGATGGATTTGAAGATTGGGTATGTAAAAGACACTTAGAGCTTTTTAATGAAAGTAAACAAATTAAATGAGGAATGGAATAATGGGATAATTTTAGGGTGGATACATGGCTGCAAAGCAAGCGAAATTAGAAGAACAATTTCACAATGAAGCAGACAATGAAATTAAAACATCTAATATATTTGAAGGAATAGCAATTTTTGTAAATGGTTACACTAATCCAACTGCAGATGAACTTCGTCATTTAATGATGCAACATGGGGGCACATATCACCACTATATGAGGCCAAAAGCAACAACTCATATTATTGCATCTAATTTGCCATATTCAAAAATAATGTTATATAGGAAAAGTCAAAACCCAATACCTATATGTAAATCTGAATGGATTATGGATAGTATAAAGGCTGGTAGAATTTTAAATTTTCAAAAGTATTTGCTTTATTCTCATTGTACAGATGTACAACTACAATTAAAGTGTGCAATACAAAATACAGGAAATAAAACAAATGATACTTTTCAAACACATAATGTACAAAGAAATAATGAAGTAAATAGTTTAAAAATTGGTAATAGTAGAACTGAAACAATAAAACATACTTCTATACAAGAAAGTACCTTCAATCCTGTATTACCAATGAGTTCAAGAGATACTCATTCAACAAAAAATTCAGAATTCATATCAGAATTTTATAATAATTCACGATTACATCACATTGCAACAATGGGAGCAACATTTAAAGAGTATGTTAATGAACTGAGAGATAAAAATAATGGAGAATTTCCAGGTCTTATTAGGTTAAAAAATATTAGATTGAATAGATCATTATTTGGTTCTCAATTAGAATTTAATATTGTCCCAAATGATTTACAAGAGGAAAACAAGATGATAGATAGTCAAGATTGTATTATAATGCACATAGATATGGATTGCTTCTTTGTCTCAGTTGGTCTTAGAGATAGGCCAGAGTTGAGAGGGTTACCAATTGCAGTAACACATGCAAAAGGCAATAAGGATGGAGAACACGGTTCATTATCGGAAATAGCATCTTGCTCTTATGAAGCAAGGAAAGCTGGCGTAAAAAATGGCATGTTCTTAGGAGAGGCATTAAAAATATGTCCTAATTTAAAACCAGTACCATATAATTTTGAAGGCTATACAGAAGTTTCCTACATGTTGTACGATATTGTAGCATCATACACATTAGATATTGAAGCAGTTAGTTGTGATGAAATGTATGCAGACTGTACAAAAATATTGGAAGAATCTTCTTTAACACCAATGGAATTTGCAACTATAATTCGACAGGAAATAAAAGAGAAAACTGGCTGTCCTGTATCAACAGGGTTTGGAAGTAATAAATTATTGGCAAGATTAGCAACAAGAAAAGCAAAGCCAGATGGTCAGTTTTATATACAACAGGAACATATTAATGATTGTGTTAGCACCTTCAATGTGCAAGACTTGCCAGGTAGGATATTTTGGGGGGTTAATGCAGTTAATTGATAATGTTATGTATATTCTAAATTTGTTTAATAATCTTAATTATTTAAATTAGGGGTTGGGTGGACAACAACACATAAATTAAACAATCTTAATGTACGAACATGTGCAGAGTTGCAAGCAATCTCATTGGCGACGTTACAGAAAGAATTTGGCAAAAAAACGGGTGATATATTATATAATATGTGTCGCGGTGTAGATCATTCAAAGCTTAATCTAGAACATGTTAGAAAATCTGTTTCGGCAGAGGTAAATTATGGAATAAGATTTGAAAACAACGATGATGCAATAGACTTCTTAAAAAAGTTATGTCGCGAAGTATGTAATCGATTAAATAAAATTAACGCAAAAGGTAGATGCATCACCTTAAAACTTTTAATTAGAGCAAAAGAAGCACCTAAAGAAACTGAAAAATTTATGGGACATGGTTTATGCGATTACGTAACGAGATCAAAAAATCTTATCTCTCCCATTAGCGATGTCGATATTATAACAAAGTAAGTCAAAAATCGTTTTAATATTTCTGCGTAAAGCGATAGAATAATTTATTCGTGTTTACTTTAGGGAAGTTATTATACTTTGGAATCAAATGCAAAAAGTGCCTGAAGATGCAAGGGGCATCGGTATACAAATATCTAAACTAGAAATATTAAAAAATAAATCCCGTGGTACGACTTTATTAAATTTCATTAAAAATAAACCAAGTAGCACAGTTCAACGAACTATTGAAACAAATAAAGACAACGAAGTTCAACCCTTAACACATTCGGATGTTGTCGCAGTAGATTCTAACGACGTTAATAATGAGCAAAAATTGCACGTTCCATCCGGTATCAACGAATCAGTCTTTCCCGAACTTCCGAAAAGTAAAGGATTATCAGATGATAATAAAGATGGAGGTACTGTTAGCATACAAAATACGAACAAAACACAGCCACAGAAAAGTGTGCAAATGCATCATGAGAATTTTTTTAAAGAAACAAAACCTGGCATTTCCAGGCCAAAGGTGGAAATGCCACCTATTCAAGAGATCGACATGTCTGTTTTAATAGAACTACCTGAAGATATACGAAATGAAATTCTTAATGAATACAGTGCTAACAAAAATCAAAATCAAACGAATGCGAATACCAATAAAAATAGTAAATCTTCAACCAGTAAAGCAGCAACTTCTACAGAAATTAAATGCGATGAGCAAAATATATCTTATTCACAAGTGGATCCAGAGTTTTTAGCTGCATTATCGGAAGATCTAAGACGCGATGTTCGAATGTATTGCACTGTTAAAAATGCAGAATACAATTCGAAAAAAAGAAAGGATGGGATGAATAGTAATGGATCGGTAAAAAATAACGAAAATACGAAACAGATTAAAAAAGGGGAACCTAATTCCAAAAATAAAAATAGCAATAAAAATGGCAAAGCGACGACACATTCTAAAAATAAAAAAAAGAACGGACAAACATTAAACAAAGCATTGAAAAACGTAAATGAACTTGAACAGATATCGAAGAGTAAAACTAATACTGGTATTGCAAAATTCATAATGCCTCCCGTGGAAAAAACAACATCTGTGAATGATCGAATTACTACGGATGATACGGAGGCTATTCTTTCTCATAATCGTACTATCTCAGAAGATAATGACAGCGCGAACCAACATCAAGATATTTTAATTGACCTCGTAAATCGTTTACTTAATCTACCTCTGAAACAGGTAGCTGTTATTTATCATTATAGATTATTTTCTTTCTTTGATACATTTTGTCGGATAGATTAAAAAATGTTAAAGCGATCAGATGGTATTTAATTTCAAGCAAGTCACTTATGAAGGACCGAGTGCTCGATATGCATGCTTGATAATCCGGCTAGTCATCATGTTACCCGTTTAAACATAAATCTTGTAGAATTAATGCAAGTATAAAATACACGGTTGCAGGTAAAAATACAAATACAAACGTGGATCACTAATTCTAAAATCGTGAATGAAGTAGACTTTTTATCGCTTGCGACATTTCTTAGCATGCTCCCGGAGAAAAGGCGCATCGAAGATTTACATGTATTATTGAAAACCATGCATAGGTAATCTATTATGCAAATTTCATACGCACACCCTTGTAATAGGTGGATATTGAGTAATATAACACAGAGGATTCAGGGAATAGATATTATTTTACTCAGTTATGATAAATAAAAATGATATTAAAGATAATACATTAACTTATTTATGTTCGTATTTTTAGATGTATGACAAAAACTGGAAATTGCATTTGGCATGGGACATATAGGAAAACAGTAAAATACGTTCAACATTATATGCAAATTGAATATAACAGTAACCTCATGGTACCACCAATCAAATGCAACCTTTTGCAATGTAACAGTGATGTAATGTAAATTTTTCGAAATTTAATAAATTAATATTTTTACAATGAGGTTAATAAGAAACCTATTTACAAGCAAACATGATACTTACCTTCAATTTCATTGAACACAGTATCAGTATTCTTTAGGTAACATATTAATTTACAATCGAGAACATATTTTTTTCTGAAAGAACTATGCTCAAAGGTTTCATATAAATCGGTAAGAAGTCATAAACTTCGAATTCGTACGTATTTTTGTAATATATATATATATATATTTTTAAATATATTTTTTACTTTGTAGTTGTTACGCGCTGGGAAGGTGAAAAAATAGAAAGGGGTGAGTTAGAGATGAGCGTTTACTACTCCCATTCGGTAGTTCCTGGCGGTTTAGATGTTAAGTCGTATAAAACACGCGAGATACCGGGTATTGAAGATATTTCGGTCACCAATTTCTTCACCACCTATGGAAAAAAAGAAGTATTGATTTCTTATGCTTATATCTATTATATCGAATATGTATACACACATATGTATCAAACTTACATGTAATGGCAATTCCTTCCCAGGAATAGCTGGTGTGCCAGTCATAAAATCATTAGTAACGAATGGCCTAAGAACAACTGAACGTTGGCATGAGGGTATTCGAGAAGCAGCGTCGCGATCGAAATGTATGGGAATTAAAACTACTGGCATTTGACTGATTGCTCCCATACAACCATTAGTAGCTAATACTAAGTTTGCTACGTGATCTGCTTGTCGAAGCGTAGCTATCACATTCGATGTAAGATGAGTTGGTGTGATATCCGTTACAGAATGATGTAGGTGAGGACCAAAAATGAAGCACACACGATTTACATTATGACATACTCGCGGAATTAGTTTTGCGAGGAACAATAGATCCTTCCAATCTATACCCTCGGACAAATTTTCTTCGCTAGATAACCCTACTACATAGCTGTAACTTCTTCGATCTCCCTACATTGTACAGTAGATGTTTTAATCCTTGTAATCAGTCAGGTGGATTTATTAATCAGATTATTCGTAAGTGATGAACATTATACCTGTACTCCTACACTGCGTATAGGCAAGAGTGTTGCAGAAATATGTCGGTAACTTGAAAGCTGTCGTAAATATTGGCGTTCAGATTCACTAGTCGCACCTTCTACACGATTTAGTAATCCGTGTTTCTTTTGCAGCATTTGTTCGTATTCGGCCATTATTTTAACTATCACCTTGGATCAAATTATTAATTTGTTATTTTATGGGGTTTTTATGGAGAAGGTGTTATTTATTATTCATTTTATCGATACTGTAAACGAAAATACCTGTGTTTCTGAAAAATCCTTATCCATATAAGGCTCATCTGCACATAGAATGCGTACAGCAAGTCCGGGACCGGGATACGGATGACGAGCAACTAATGATGCTGGTAATCCAAGATCACATCCTAATTGTCTTACTTCATCCTTATGAAAATCTTTTAAAGGTTCTACTATATGACCTTGTGCTCTTAGTGCTCTAACGAGTTCACTGTCATTGTGATGCGTTTTTATCGCATCTGCTTTACCTGATAGAAGTGTTTATATTTTATGTAAATTTGTTGCTTCTAACAGATATGAAAGAACAATGCATTTACGACTATTAATTTACCACTAGCTAATGCACTCGCACTTTCTATAAGGTCAGGCCTGAGAGTGCCTTGTCCAAGAAACACTTCTTCTGGCTTCAAACCCATCTCTGCCATTGCTTCATTGGCTACTCTCACAAAAACATCTCCTATGATTTTTCGTTTCTCTTCTGGGTTGGTTGTCGCACACAACATTTTAGTTAATCTAGTTCTTGGGCTAGTTGCTGTTCCACATATTCCTTTGTTGTTTATAGTATTTGCATTGGTTACTGGAGTAACGTTATCCAAGGGTACTGATGTAGTCCCTTGCATGAAGCAGCGACCGGCATTGACGACTCTTAATCGAATTCCCAATTGTGCTAAACTTTGTTCCACAAATTGTGTCTCTCCTTTCCGCATAAAGCCATTATTGATATGCAAAGCTATGACTTGTTCCTTATTTAAAGCTTTATGTAATAGTGCTGCACATACCGTAGAATCCACACCGCCACTCACTAATAACTATGATTGTTTTTTTCTATTTTAATTGACAATCACATTTTATCATACATTATACTACGTTTCTCAAATATTTTCAACAATTTTACGAATCTTTTCAAGGAATACGAATTCTAGTAAATTTCTAATAAAATTACCTAAATGCTGATTATATAAACCTGTATCTTACCAAAACTTTTTTGTTGCCAACTGTATCTTTGATATACTGAATACACTGTGCCTCCCGACCGCGCAGCGTATAATTACCAGTGAGGCCAGCAATACCAAACAAAAAATTGTGTAACATTGTTTTTCCATTAGGTGTAAGATCTACTTCTGGATGAAATTGTACTCCATACAAATTCATTTTATCACTTGCTATTCCTGCTATAAAGTTTGATGATCTCCCAGTGATATGAAAGCTATCAGCCACCCTATCTATACTGTCTCCATGTGTTAACAGTACCATTTGTTCTTTCTCCAAGCCCCTGACAAATTATTCATTTTTTAAATATCTTACATTTAAAGGTAAAAGCATGGAATGGATCATTTGTTTCGACTCACTTACTTAAATAATAGGCACTTGGAGTCTATTTCAATGGGAAACTGACCATCTTCTCTGCCTTCTTTACTTATTACTGTACCACCAAATTCTTTATTCATCATTTGCATTCCATAACAAATACCTAGTACTGGAATTCCTATTCTGAAGATGTCTGCATCATATTTAGGTGCATCTTCTGCATATACTGAACTTGGCCCTCCAGAAATTATGATAGCTCTAAAAATTTATATTCAAAATATAATTAGTGTTTGTATGTTCATATATACATATGTATATATATAAATACCCAGTTTCTAATATAAAAACAGATGATTTGTGATCTTACTTATAACCCTTTTCTTGGAGAGTGAATGCAGATGTATCCAGGGGCAGAATTTCACTGTGCACATTTAATTCACGAATTTTTCGATCTATCACTTTACCATATTGTGCCCCTGCATCCAGAATGGCCACTTTTTCATCGACACATGCCATGCCCAATGTTGCTTCGTTAGCTCCATTATTTCTCTCTGCGCGAAACAATAATCCGTCCGCGCTTTTTTCCAT
This sequence comes from Bombus bifarius, assembly GCF_011952205.1. Classification (NCBI taxonomy): domain Eukaryota; kingdom Metazoa; phylum Arthropoda; class Insecta; order Hymenoptera; family Apidae; genus Bombus; species Bombus bifarius. Next base: position 1,785,199 of record NW_022885586.1, on the reverse strand, counting down.
TTCAAAATTTCTTGTATTGCTATTGCTATTGCTATTGCGGTGATTTGAATAATCCTATAAGGATATGACAAATTCAATGAAAAATCAAATATAAGTAAACAAATAATAAAATAACACATAAATCTATTTTTAGCTTTCCTGAAAGTATACTCAAACTTAGCTGCTATAATGTAACAAAGAACAGGATAAAGAAAAATTTTTCCATTTGTTAAAATTAAAAAAATGTTGTGGCAGAGGAAAATTATATGATTGTAGTCAATGATAAAGCAAATAATTTAAAAAAATGATCTTTTATATTATCATTTGAAGTTAGATCAGCAGTTTATTAGGAAATAATTCTAAGGTGCATACTACCTCAAGTTCATTGTTTATTAATTACTGTATCATTTTCATGTTATTGAAAACAAATGAGCAAAATTGGATTACATATTCCAATTACAAATGTAAAGTTTTTTTATTATATGAGACTGATGTTATAAGCTTCTCATTTTAACAGATGGAAAAGATATACAAACAACCCTGTTACAAATAATATCTAAAGATATCGCTGCATGTAAATGCTATTATAGTATGTCACAACCCAGTATAAGCTCTGACAACTACTGTACATTATAGATATTTGATTCATATGGGAAATTTATTTGAAAATATATACGTGCATATTTTATATTATTTAACGAATGACCTAAATGATGTTTTGAAAAGAACCATTAAATATGACGTTCAACAAAAAATAAATAACCGGCCGTAAATTTTATGAGCACGTTTCTTAGAAACGAGAGTACTATAATAGCATATCTACTACATGTATCATCTTTTTAGAGACCAGTAAAATGCATCAAAAGACTTACCAAATTATACGAGGCACAGAATATTTCACGCCGAAATCACCAACTAACGTAAAATTAATTACAGCAAAACAGAATGTGCACTCTTTGGACGAGGCAGCCATTCAATCGCCTGCAATAGTCACAATGCAGTGACTGCCTTCAGCTTGAAAGTAACGTAGGAAACCAACAGTATAATCTAAAAGTTCCTAGCAAAATTCAATACTTATTACATTAGTCGATCAATTTTTGAAAAAATATCATCTTATATGGTGAACGATGATTGCTACTTTGCGTACCTGCTGACACTCCACCATTTAATATTTTTTCTTCGACAACTGTTTCTCTAATTATCAAGCTTGCCTATAATCCGTCTAGTTTTTTCGTGGAATAGGACGAACATGAAGATAGTAAATTCTGACATTTATTGAGCAGCATTTTTTGGGCATGTTTAAGGATTATATGTGTTTATTGTTTTTTATATATTTATATAATAAAGCATACTTGTAAATATATCACAAGGTTAATTGTGATCTGTCTCTATGATGTTTATGACTGAATGTTAATTCAATACTCTTGACTATCTCAAAACTGCAGCAGTCATATTTGACGTGTTAAAATAAAAAAATTATCTTATCGCGCGAATGTTTTCTTGATTTAAAATGTTTCGACATAGTTGCTTAACATTGCTTTAAAGCACATGTATGTATGTATACATATTTATTTATTTATTTATATTATATAGTACATTCAAATGAAAATCACCCACGACAAATTTCAGTAAAAAGAAGAAAACGTAATAAAGGATATGGCAGATTTTGTAAAATGTCATTTGTAAGTCAATCTTGTTTGTTGGAGGAAAAAGATATTTACAGAACTAGTAAAGATTTTACAGATGACGTATCCAAGGCAGTCAAGTATTTTCTACCGACAGAAATTGCTGTTCATAATACAGAAATTGATTGCTGGATTTCGTATCATGACGTAGTGTATGATTTGACTGATCTTTGTAAAATTTGGGCGAATAAAAGGGAGATCAAACCAATATTAGCTTATGCTGGTAAAGATATAAGTCATTGGTTTGATCACGAAAAAAATGACATTAAACATTACATACATCCTGTTACGGGAGTATTGGTACCATATTGTCCTCATGGTCCGATTCCGGATGTAACACCTTCCGTAGTACCTTGCAGTACTTGGCGACCCTTAGATAAATGTCCTTGGTGGCTCGATGAAAAATATAAAAAAGGATACTTAACCAAAAATGCACGTCCATGTAGAATTTTAAATGTCCTCGTCGGAGTACAAGTTATTATAATGGTAGAATACTAGATGTTTATCGTTCAAAAAGACAGATCTTTATTTTATTGTAATAAAACGTGTTTACAATCGACGTGTTAATGAAAGAATTTCGTAAAGGTCTGTGAGGAAGATTCCATTAGGCGTATTCAAGAACGTGCTCTTATTTATAACGAAAATGGAAAATCTTATACGTGGAAGTTTGAAGGGAAGGATTTGAATATCGATTTAACTTTGACAGAAAATGGTATTCCAGATGAACGAGATCGTTTTGTCGCTTGCGGTCTCCCTGAAGATTATTATATTCCATGTCTCATGTGTTATTATAATGAAAAATCTAATGATAATACAGATGAATAGGCAGAAATGGTGGGAAAAATTCTAGGGTCTATACATATGTATATGAAAGTAAAATGAACATGAATTATTATTCGAAGAAAAGTTTCCTACGGTATCATCGTATAATAGTTAAAGCAAATACAAAAGATGGCACCACGACCACTTTAGTCAACATAAGTCAGCTAACTTTCATTTAAGGAAATGAGAACTTTATCTCGTTCGGTAGGCCTTTATAAAATTCAACGACAATGTTTTCACCTATAACGATTCGTACTTTTCGAAATTTGACATCGCGTATTTCTCACGGCAGATATTTTTATCCTCTGACTAAAAAGAATGCTTTTCAAATTACTAGTACACAAATTGATGCCTTCTCTTCGAAATCTATGAAAGTAGCTATTTTGGGTGCTGCTAGCAAGACTGGTAATTTAGGTTACATTCCCTTCCTTTTTCTACTGTATATTTTACATACTGATTACGTTGTCACGCTACAGGGAATAGTCTTTCACTGTTTCTGAAACAGTCACCTCTGATCGATGAACTGGCAATTTTCGATAATAAATGCGTTTATGGTCTTGCGCTGGATTTGAATTATATCGACACGAGGTGCAAGGTTAGTACGTGTAATTGTCCTGAAACGAGTCTCGAGCACACGCTCGAAGGAGCGAAAATAGTAATGATCGTAGCAGATGACAGGATCAAAGAGAACCAACACGAAGTCTTGAAATCTAATGCAGATAGGCTATCAGATCTACTGCCGAACGTTATTAAATTTTCACCTCAGGTAACGAACTAGGCCGATTAATGATTATGTTCTTTTTATTATGAAAGAGTATCTCTTAGATATTTTACTCGTGAAAAATATAGTCACACATACAAATTTTCCTACACCTTTCAAAACAGACCTTTTTCTTTTCTTTTTTAAACGAAGCACATAACGACGTATAATAAATGTTTCTTAATACAGGTATAAAAGAGTAATGAAAAAGTTATTAATTGTTTTGGTATAGAACACATTTACTTTGCAGTAAAATTTTGTAGCATTTTATTTCAGTAATAAATGGATGTTTTATAGGGTATTTAGGCTTATAACTGAGACAATAAAGATGCGTTATGGATTCGTATAATGGCACAACACCATGTTTTCTAGATGGTTGGCCGCTGTTTTTTTTATATGTAGTAGCTGACCTCGGCTTTTAACGCCCTCACAGCTTCATCGATTACAAGCAGGTTGTTTTCGACATTCTTCGTGACGATTTCAGACAAGGACAAGGATATTTGTCTTTGGTCATCTACATACCATTTCCTTTATAGCGATGTCGATGATGTGTTCCTTTTCGTGCCTTGTCTATTTTATTTCCGACCAAATTTAGCTTTGTAAACCTTTTTAAGGTCCGACCTGCAAGGCATCAATTTCAATGTCGACTTCTATGGCGAATATCTTTGGCCTTTTTTACTTTAGGCTATGGTCGCAGTCGTAATGAATCCGATAAATAGTTTAATACCTCTGGCAATGGAAATGTACAAAAAGGCTGGAATTTACGAGTACAATCGTCTTTTCGGTGTAATTAATTATAATTGTCTTAGAGCGAATACCTTCGCCGCAAAATTTATGGGTGTTGAACCAGAATGTATGATAGTACCTGTGATTGGCGGAGGTTGCCCGAAAACGTGTATTCCACTTTTCTCTCAAGCAAAACCTTCCACCGAATTATCTCAGGTTGTAAAAATTTCACTAAACGTTTCACAGTGCCTTTCTGATTATCACCGAGTAATCGATTAGTCCATTAATTAATTAGATAGAGGCTAGCAGATTGACACAGGCTGTAAGAATACCCAACGAAGAGTTACTGACATCGAGCAAAGTTAAAGAGAAAACATTCTTAACTCTGTCTTTTGCGGCTGCAAGATTTTGCATGTCTCTTTGTAAAGGTATTGTTACACTACCGTCCGTAAATTACAGAATTCTTAGTTTATCTAACAATAGATATAAATGAGCGTTGTAATTACTATTGCCATTATTAATTATTCATTATTATCGGAAACAAGCTTCTATTTACCAAGTTTTTCAAAGCCATTCTTTATCACACGGTTATGGTTGTTTTTCATCTCATGATGAAAATTGGCAAGTGTTTCCTGTTTTACGGACGGCAGTGTACATCAAATACGCAATATTTTTCATAATTAGATCAAAAATTCACATTTCGTTATTGAATTATTTAGCCTTACGACACGAAAGAAACGTGGTGGAATATGCATATGTCAGATCATGCATGATACCACAACTGACATATTTCGCTGCTCCCTTGGAATTAGGTCCTAATGGAATTCAGAGATATTTGGGTATTCCACCTTTGAGCGATTACGAATGCGAGCTTCTTAAAGCAGCTATACCTTGTTTAAAGGAAGCTATTAAACTTGGAGAGGTAATAAGATACTAAAAAAATTTGAGAAAACAAAATGACATCCTTAACTCTTCGCAGACTCTTGCTCTTGGACACGAAAATATTTCGTCCGAAGTATGCCCGCAACATACCGATTCGTGTGATCAAATAAATTCGCCTCGTACGTCTTCTTAACAAGCGATAATCGAAAGTATCAAATATTATCTTTCGTACACTACTTTGTTTTTATCAAAAAAAAAAAAAAAAAAACAATCATCGAGAAAGTGCATTGAATCATGGTAAAAATGGCTTCGATCAAATATATGTATAAAGTTTTCGAAATATATGTATAATGCTTAAGAAAGTACGGTTAAAGTTTCATTTAATAAAAGGACATTTCATTTGCACCAACCTAATTTGAACGTTTACTATATGAACATGCTTGTTCCGTCTTATACTCTATCGACGTTATTATCGCATATGCGCATAGATATAACGGTGATGCTCTAATTATAACAAGTCCGTTGGTTTCGTTTCGCGAGTCTCGAATTTACTCGTTTGTTGTAGTTGTGTATAAGCGACTTAACTAGCGTTGCCTAAACAAGGAAGTCTTTGGATCTGATAAGGACAAATACAATCCTGGTCTCAAAGATTCTAGAAGCGAACGCGGTTTTCGAAGAGCCACCGCATCACCGTGTCTCAGGTTACCAGGTAGATACGTGCAACAAAAGTAGAAGAAACTCGTCCTTTCCGCATTCCCGACACGCCATGGTGTTCCCAAGTGTGCGCGGCGACTGCAGACAAGATACGGACGACTGCAGCTGGCAACTCTTTGGCAGAAGGGATTATTGCGAAGTTACCAAGAGAGGGAGAACGCGCGGGTGTTACCTATTGCAAATCTTCGCTAAGCAAGTCTTAAACTCCCTACATTCCAGCGCGATTCAAGCATAACTACGGCGAACAGCATAACAAAAATATAATAAATACAAGGTAGAAAACACAAGCATAGCGCAGTGATCCAGGAGGTTTGGTTGCTCGATGATCTAAAAAGCATAATGATTTATTAGCTTATAGATTGCATGCGGCTATTATCCAGTGAATTTAATTCAAACGATAATATATAGCTTTCAGGCTTGAAAATTGCATTATTTTTCCAATGGTTTCGAGGTTAAACGTACCTATTTAAAGAGCCGTTGTTTGGTCCTGTGTGTGCTACCATACCTACGCACCATCTTCATCGAATCGTACTGCCACGCAAACTCGTTCCTCTTATATCGTTATTAACACATGGTCGTCCTTTTTCATCGTACGTCTCTTATTCCACTATTCGTTTTTTTCGATTCCATTACGCCGATCCATTGATTCGAGGCATAATCCGATGCTTTTAATGAAACCTCGATTGCAGCTAATGCACTGCTTAAATAGCTTCGAGTAACTATCCATCTTTCTGCTATAAACACCACCAGTCGACCTTGATGGTGTAAGCGATGAGAATCGTTCTGATGGGAACGATGAGTTTCAACGTGCTATCGACGCATATAAAGCGGTAAACCAAGTGGAGAAGAAAACAATTAAAGATAGGCACGATTGTCTTTCTCGTCGATAAAAATCTCGTAGTAGATTACATAGTAATTTTCAGCAATGTAAATACTACAATTTGTCATTTTTTAATCAGATGGATTATCCACTGGCGGAAGTTTGAAAATCGGATGTTTCTCTGATTCGTCTCTGACGGAACATCATCGAGGATGTGTACGCTTTTACGTGGTTCTTGCTACTGTAACTTAGGTATGTCGGTAACGCCAGCAACTTGCGCAGCAGGAAATTAATCGCATAGTTTCTCACGACATAATAGTTGCAATACCCATCTGCTAGTATTCTCGTCTCCGCAATTTGTGTCCATCATGCGCTAAAAACTTGGTGTCTATCGATAATTGCTTTAATTACAACGATGTTAACGGCTTCTGAAATCTTAAAAATACACGTACAAAGTTTTTCTCGCCTAATGAGAGCGAACTTACGCTAACTGGTATATTTAACGACGGCCGTTGGTCAACTAAAATCCGGGGTTCGTTTAGAAATTCCATTCACATACCGCTGCTTCGTACTGCATTTTCGACGTATACTATCGTTCAAAAGTATTCGCACACACACGTTTGCTTATTCTCGATAATACGCGATTTAATTGCAGAACCGCGAATAAAAGTTAGACGCCGGGAAATAAATGGGAGCAGTATCAGCGTATTAGTGTATTTCTTCGATCGGGATTCGATATTTTTACGATGCAAGTTGCGTCGACAAAATGTTTTAATCGATCCAACGATCCACGCGATCGTAGGTATTCGTATAACTGTCAACATCGATCGAACGAACTCAACGATTCTACCATCTAGAAATACATAAGCTTGTTGGTATTCGAGCATTAGAACGCCTCACACGATCGCTTTTTCTCCGGCAAGGCTGGCGCCGTCTGGCTCTTTCTTGTTGAATTCTTCTAATCAAAGAGGTTATCGAGGATTGCGTAGTATCGATCGGCCGTTCTTCTGCTCAAGGACGTAGATTGGAGGACATACATCGCGATTAAGAAGAGAAATCGCTCCAAGTGTAATAGTCGAGAAAGAATCCGTCTTAATGTCACGTTGCGTGAGAATATCCTTTGAATCCCTCCGACCGTGTCACCATACAATACATTTTCTCTCGTTAATCGCTTCATATGCGTTTTCCTCCTGGTTTCCTTTCCATTACGAACAATGTGTTAAAGAAACTGGTAAATACGGAGTACCGTATTACCAGTTAGTAAGCGGTAATATTTTCGGTTTAACGCCGGTGATACAAATTCATTAGCGCGATCGTAATTTTTCATAGCCGCTAATTCGTCACCTAAGGCGTTCGCTTGAACGATCAACGTATTCTAAGGACCGGTTATGAGGATGTATTAGGAAGATAAGAGGATACAGCAGAACAAATGGGCAGGAGGTGAATGTCCGAGCTGAGACCATTTGCTGATATGCCAAGTATCGGCGAGTTAAGACGCTAATCGTATCAACTGACAGTCACCCTACATACCTTACCTTCGTTTCTATCTCTTCGATTTTCAATCGGTTTTAACGTACTTGCTAATCTCGGTATCATTCGTTGCGGTTACAACGAAAAATCATGGTATCGATAGGTTACGTTCTGGTAGAATTTTTGTGCCGGTTGGTCGAAAGTATAGGGTCCGTTTTCCACCCTGATAGACTATATGCTTCGCCGGTGATATGTATAGTAACAATAGTGGGTATTGGCTATGCCCGAGATAGGTAGAGGAAAAAGAAGAAGGGGAAGAGCAGAAAAAGAAAGGGATGATGGGTGAACGGCCGCTGAATGGCACGACCTTCCGAGGAGGCCGGCTGAGCGGCCGACCGGCTGTACGACGTGGTTCTGCATGTGCACTCCCCCGCAAGAAGCTTCCGCGTTCGAAGAAGCACTTGAGGCTAGATGCGCGGAATATCGTGAGGAGCTTACGGTTTTTCGATGTAGGATAGGGCACAGACCAACGTACCATTGCTCGACATCGGGAAAATTCTACGAAATCTTTGCGCTAACGCGCACAGATGCTGCTCGATGCTTGAGAATACGATCCCGGATCATCCATTTCGTTCGTATATTCGCTCGATCGCTCGCTCGTTCGCTCGCTCCGCTCCGCTCCGCTCCGTTCTGTCTCTCGATAAAGCGAAACCGAAGTCAAACTGTGTATCGAAGAGAAATCGATAGATCGCGGGGCAGTTATTGGTGTGCTTCGAGGCGATATTAAGTCGATTCGTTACGGCGTTACTCGCAGAGTTATCTGCCGAGTTGCATAGCGCGGCAGAAGATAGTGTGCCGTCAGCGTGCATACCTGTCCCTACAATCCACATAATCTTATTTAAGTACGGTTCTAATAATAGTTCGAGCGAACTTTTTACCCCGTCGGTATTAGCGGACGGGGTATGTATATCCTATTTTCTCTCATTGTCAATGAAAAATACCTCGAGCCAGCAAACCGGCTGTACTCTCGCGGCAATACGGCTGCTCGCGTGGAGCTCTCTCAGCGGTGCGCAACGGGGCATAGGAGTGCAGTGACTTTGCACCGCGACTGCGCCTAACCTCGCAGATCGTCCACTAGTTTTCTCTCTTTTCTCCTTTCACTATTTACCTCCCTCTTTCTATGGTGCATTCAGATCCACCTACATCACCGCCATTGGCGCCTCTACGATCCTCCGCAGAGATCCTGCTTCTTGGGCCAAGGCGAGAGCATTGTTGCCAGGAGCTTTTAAGGGCAAAGGCATAGTTCATGCGTTGGAATCGCACCAAGCGTGGCTCGTTTACGATGCCGTGGCAACCAGATTGGCTTTTTCTCCTAGATTGACACGCATGCTTTCGATGTTTCCACCACTATAGAAATCATAGTCGTGGAATTTAAAGATAAATGCAATGTATCGAGATGTCTCAATTACTTTTTCGATACACCAAACGTTTGAACTTGATTCCTTGTTTTGCGAACTTTTAGAAATTAAAAAGTCTGTTTTTTTCTTCTAGATCGATATTGAACTTCGGTTTCAAACGAATTTACATTTGATTCGATGCAGAGGCATTTCGAATAAATTTCTACACCCTTTTTAACCGTAATACTTGGAATCGTGACTTTTAGAAAAATTCTAGCAAACATCTTGGAAAAGAATTCTTACCGCGGCCTTGCCTTTACCGAAACACGTTTCATCGTTTAATACGTACATAGCGAGGCAATGTACCGTGCACTTTTAAAACAATGTGCGTATCTGCTCGAGGCATCGCTGCTCGAATCCTTAGATACGAGAGTGGAACTGAAAGAGAAGAATCTCTTTCTTTCATGCAGCAGAGCGCGGCTGTCTTTAGTGAACCTAGACCTCGGAGGCATCCTTGAACTTGACGATACTCGTGAGGGCTGAGAAGAGAACTACGCGTTGCCACTCGAGGCACTTGTATCCAGTTATACGTGCATACTTCTATTTTCACATACTTCGCTTCGGTTCAAATTTTAGGGTAAAGTCGCAAGTGTCAGATGCTTCGTTTCTTCGTTAGTTCGTTTTTCTTAAGTGTTGAGAAAATTAAACTTTTAATTAGCAGAGGAATAAACGACGCGAACTTATTGGACAATTTAATGGAAAATGATTAAATCATCGTTTTCTTCTTCAAAATTCTGCACGACTATCGCAGTTGGTAGCAAACAAGGTATAAAATATTCCGCTGCGAGACGCCCGTTGCATTTGTAATAGCGATGCGACGTTGTAAACAAGCTGAATGTTAAAAATGAAATAATAAGCGTATTGTGACGTCGAGGATTCATCGTTTATAACGTTCTGTCCTGAAATCTTTCATCTTTTCGTGCACGGTAAAAACATTCAAGAATAATTATAAATTATGATAGTCATGGGTGTCCCTCCGTCAAGAACTCGCGTAATTTAAGATCAACACAAGGAACCCCACCGCGAATACCAATTTTGCATAATCGCATATTCCACTCGGCTCTTCGCTATATCGCGGCAGGGATTCACGCGTGCTTATTTTAGAATGTCTAGGCAATATCTTTGTATAATGGCCAAGATGCATGGACAACCGTAATTGTGCAGATTTAAATGTAAATATGAACAATGCTGCGAGTATGCTAAGTTGGAAATCCGGTAGTTTCACGGTAAGAAGAGGCGTTTTGTATCTCGTAAACTTGCACTTAACGCGAGCTGATATTCTCGTTTGGAGACGTCATATTTAAGCGAGTTTATCACGAGAAATTATTAGATAATCGTGGACTTAGAAACTAGTTATATAGCGTTGAAGTGGTCACCACTTCTAAGAAAACTCTACATCTGGTCTTTTTAGTTTTCTCAAGCACTGAAGCCATTGACAGCGTGTAGACAAAAGATTGCGACGAGGACAGACCATAAACAGTAGATAGGCGACGTTGGCTTCGGGGTTTTCGGGATTTACTCGGGATGGAAAACTGTCAAACACATCGGTTTATCAATATTCGCGGCTGATTCGCGAATTATAATTTCTTACGAGGAACCATATCTCGCCCAGGGACTAAAGCCGCCGCGTGATCACGAGATATTCGATTCTCTATGAACATTTAGCGAAATATACAGCCATGGTTACACAATATCTTTGGTAACGTGGAAAGTGTCGCGTTTCATGACCAGTTTTCAATCGTAATACTTCTGCGGCTATAGACCAACTACGTTAATGAGATCTTTGTAACGGGATGCGTTTCTTGCCTTGATACTGGTGCTGCTTTACGGAGAACAATAATTACCATCAACCGTATCATTCGTTAGATAACGAACTATAGAAAAACATAACGAATATCGAAATAATATGAACGAAATCGTCATGTTGTAGTATTTACCGCGCGATAAAAGTACTTTCTAGCAAGCAATTTTCGATCGAGATTTTTAAAAAACCGGGGCTTTCAGAAGAAATTTTATGAGACTAGGATTACGACACATCGTTTCGATAAGTTCAGGTTGCATCACGTCACATTACGACTACATACTGATATACGTTGTTAATGAGTAGTCGGAGCTCACGGTACTCTGCGGCTTACCGCATGGATACCTTCATCAACTTTTTGATAGCTGCTGAGATCCGCTATAATAATACCGATGATGATGATGATGATAATGATGACAATAATAATATCATCAACAACAATAATAATAATGGTAGTATCTAATCGTAACACGAGCAACATTTTTCTGCAATGAACTTTCTAATCGTTCGTAACTAAGCGTAATTCCTGTACCGTGATCCGTGTATATTTAACAACGAGCATTAAACGACCATTAACTTTATAGATGTTTTTTACGCTCGGGTGCTGGGAAAAAGGTTAAGAACCTGATATAGCCATAAACTCAGGTATCGCGAGCAGCAAAGGAATATACAGAACTTTCGTTTTTTAACCAGGGTAAGAACTTTCGTTGTCTTTAAATGTAACAGGCTGTCTTCTCCTTCGTTCTTGCAACAAGATGGATTTATCACGTTTATCTTATATACGGTCCTCGTGTAAAGGCAATGGAGCCGTCGCTTTTTCCTTTTACGTTTGAAATACCGATGTCCGAAATGCGCCATCTCATCTATATTTACTCTAATTATACTTGTTTTATTTCACAAATTCTATCAACTCGGATAATATTGTTTATGATCGTAAAATCGATCACGCAATAAACACGAATTACGTAAGAGTAGAAAACTCGTCGTAGCCTCAGCGACGAATGCACTGCTCTGATTTATATTTTCATGGATCGATGTTAGGGTGTTTGGCGCGCGTTGAGGACAATCTATACGTATCTCTCGGTGACCGCTCTTGCGTATAACGCGGTAAACGAAGACACGCGAATGTGGTTAGATACTCGACTGAAATTCTAGATCCACGCGTGTTTTCCTGGATTATAAATTATTCCGTTCTTCGGAGAAAAGTCGACAGATTTTCATCATCAATTTAGAAAATATAGGCATTGGTCGAGATTCGTCTTTTTCGTTCGCGATTACCATTGCCCCGAATGTAAAACTTGGTCCACTCTCGGAAACACTCGATTATATTGGATGGAATAGAACAATATACGTATACGTAGTAAACGTTCCTTGACAACAATGGTCCCAGTCATTTACCATAATGTCACATTGTTTCCGAGTAGCATGCTCATGGAACACACCCACGATTCTGTTTTACCAGATGGTAAAAAACGGATACAACAGATAAAGCGTACAGCTTTGATGATTATTATAAAATCATTTTCCTTTCTACCGTGCCACAAATCTTGATTTAAAGCAGCGTTCCAGCATTCAGAGACACTCAATTCTTGTCATTCTGAGAACGATAGTACAGTTCAAAATTATATGTTGCATACAACGACTTGAGTGTATTTAGCGATACGTGCGTTTTAATTGATATATATATATATATAGGTCTGATAAATGGTTCGATTTGATATCGTAACGATAAAGTGCAATCGTGTTCTTAAGTATTATATCACTGATATTAGATAATTCAATACCAGACTATAGATAGATCTATATACCAGACCATATTTTTAAAGAAACGTTAATGAAATAAATTTATTAATAACATTTTTCTATAATAACATTAGTCAAACTACGCGAGAGACGTCTCAGTACCTCCGCGTATTCGCGGCGGGAATATGATTTACCTTCGACTTTGCAATTTGTTCGTTTCAAGTCCAACCGAGAAACGAACAATTTTTTTAACCGATTTATCTTGTACTTGTTTCTATCTCGTACCGTAAATCTTAAAAAGGAATGCATCGGTCTTCGAAGTTCGCGTTGTAACGAGAGAAACGATCGTTGGAATCCTTTCCACGGAGATCTTCTGCGAACGATAGCAATCCAGTGTATACAGGTTGAAAATAGAAAAAACTTTTTTCATCCTAAAGTACGGAACTGGATTTTATCGAACATGGCGAAATTCGGAGTAAATTATGCAATCGTCTTTTCCCGTTGCGATTGTCGTCTTCCTAGAGAGATTGTTCGTCTTGTTAACCGCCTCCACGAGCTACCGCGGTATCGCGGATATATCCACTCGTAGAATTGCGAAGCGGAAAGATCGCAAAGAGGGAGAGAAGGGAAGCGAACTCATCGTTAACTCTAACGGTCCCTCTGGATCTCGGTAGTCCCGTCTCTCTATGATCTCATGACCACGATCTTTGTGCTTTTCCTTAGATTCAACGACGCTTCTCTTCCTCTTCGATCGATCTTTCAAATTTGCCCTTCGATTCTATTCGCGATGTACGTTCTCATTTTAATATCAAACGCCTCGAAACTTTTTCTAGACAAAATTATAACGTCGAGGAATATAATAATTATACGTTTGCAAGAAAAACCCGATATAAGGTATATTTAATAGATAATATAATAAAGTAAAAATCCAAATCGAAATGAATTTAATTATAGCTTATCTCGTAGGATATAAATTTTGTTTTATCTCTTATCTAGTTTTCTCGTTCCTTCGATGATCCTTCTCTTTCTGTCCGCTTATTTTTCCTCTCGTACGGCTCCTTGGTGTTTTACACGCTACGTAATCAGAGTCGTGACTACCGTTCGTTCGCACGATGGAGCCACACGAGGGATTTCGTTCGAAGCTGTTATGGATGGAGCGAAGCTTAACTCCCGATCAACTATCAACCAAGATCATAGGTTAGTTGGGGTCGGTACTCGTTTAACGCTCTTACCTTTGCCTAGATGTACTGACGGATATCTAACACATCGGCTTAAATGGGAAAACCGTTCTTAGATGTATTCCCTTCCTGACATTTTCTATTTGCAAGCAAAGAGAACGAAAGGAAATGTTCTTACAAATTACCGATTCCATCCTCTTCTTAACGAATAACAAATAATTTCGATTTATAACTGCTTAACGGTCGTAAGAATTTAATACCGTGAGGTACTGTCAGCATTTCGACATTAATGGCGTAATAACGTCCATGAGCGTTGCTTTATGACACCACGTCTAATGATTCGTAGTTAGATTATAGGAGCACCAGCCGATCACGAAGATGAAAAGTACAGTGACGAACAAAAGTATCCGCACCGAACGTTTCTCTACGAGATATCGTACGGTAAACGTAGTTTTTTAAACGTTTTAAAACATCTTTTATCGGCTCCAGTTAGACTATGATATAATTCCTTTCCTTGTGAATTTTATACCGTCTCAACAATATCTAGAAGCAACACAATCTCTTTTGCGATACCGTTCTATAGCTGTATACGACTATACCAGTTACCATGATGTGCACTGACACTCCCTCTATCCAGAGAAAGATTTGCCGCTGCATTTATCGTGGGAATAGAAGAATGGACTCGGTGTTTGAATTCTGCATATCCCTCAACTAGCCACGTTTTATTTCCCCATTTACGTTTCATCCGTTATAATATGACGATTTATCACCGTAAAAATGTATAAGATGGTAATTCGAGAAAGGGATTTTTAAATACGATATTAACCTATATGGTATGACAAGTGTTGCTCACGTTAGTTGAATACGAAACGATCGAAGAACGCCAAAACATAAATGGACGCGTGCAGCATGCGTTTGTCGGTGAATGATTAATAATTCTATCGCGTCCGATGGCTGGTTCCTCGTAAACTCGTTTCACTGGAAACACCGTAACGCTGATCCTCTGTATCCCTATACGTTTCGCAAACAATCTTTGTTCGACGACTAAAAAAAAAAAAAAAAAAAAGTTTCTATTGCGAAATCCATCGCTATTAAAATTTGTACGATCGAAATTGCACCGATATCGGTCTCGCTACAAGCCGGGCTAGATCCTAGATATTAACGTTCGATAGTATTACTTGGCCGTAAAAAGTGTTTGACGTTTTATCTGGCGAAGTAGGTTACGCTATTACTCGGTGGAAAAAAGTCGATGGAGCGAATGGTGACTGCAGGTCGGGTGGTGCAATCTCGGCGAAGTAAAAATTCCGTAGCCTGCGCCTGCGTTCCCTTCCTTGGCACGAAGTTTAAATGTTAGCTACAATAGCGTGCCATGTCAGCTGAATCGTGTCGAAACAAACGGGCGAGAGGTTCGACCGACGGACCTTCTATTCGAGTTAAACCTGCTGTACAGTTTGCATTAATGTTCTTTGGAAAACTATACAGAGCGAAATGTCTAAATCGCTTATCCGAAGGGAATTAGTGGATGCATTAAACCGAATCTGTGTTTCCTCCGCTCGACATTCGCTGTAACTGGCCATTACGTTGTTATTCTTGCCGTTTCCCCGAATCGAGATCGCGAATTTTATCGTAGTTCTTTAAAGTCTCGTACAGAATAATGTAATTATCGCGGAGCTGAACTAATCGGTGCCATAAGTTAGCGTGAATCACATCGTTAGGTTTCGACTCCGCCTCGGCCATTACCTAACGGAACAGCGAGAGTTTCATTAACAAGGTTGAAAGTGCAATTGAAAATCGTTGTTACGATCGTGTTGATTCGAAAGCGAAATTAACGCGTTCTTCGCTATATCGCGGCAGAGGTAGGCAAGAGTTACAATTAACTGTAAGGATTACTTTGTCGGTGGTCCGTCGTCCGCGATTCACTTGAAGGTACTTGAGATGAAAGAACAGCTCGTAAGCCCAACAGTCGATGGTTTCAGTGTTACGAGTTGCATTCGTTAGTTCGATCGGAGGCGATGTAGCGGTCAAAGCAATTGCTTGTAGCCAGCGTTTCAACTGAAGTAGATTTGTACACATTTTGTTTCATCGAAGAGACAGAGAGAGAGAGAGAGAAAGAGAGAGAAAAGGAAACGCGTAATTGCAAGTGCAAGGAATTTATGAGAATCCTTACGGTCGTAGTGTCGTTAATGAGTTTCACTACAGCAGGTCTCATGATATCGATAAGTTTCCCAATAATCGTGGTGTCTTTTTTTACCGTAGTCACGTAAGTCGAAAGAGAGCTATTCCAATTCGGCGGTCCACATTGTGCGTTTTTCAACTCTCGCCTTTATAAAAAAAAAAAGTATCCTTTAGTTTGCTCTTTCCGCTTAATTTCTAGTACTTCTCGTTTGTACCTACTTTTGAAAGAATGTTGGAATTATGTTGTCCATGATGTACTGTGACGGAGTAACGACGATTTTCTTTGTACATGTCGCCAAGCTGCTGACTATAAATGCTAAAAGTTGTCCAAGCGGTCCAGGTCTTCGACGTACGTTACAACCTGTTATACCTCGCGATCGATAGTATTTTCTTTTACAGATTCCATGTCGCGATCGATTGCGATCGCACATCGAGAGAGAGTAGTAACTGGAAACTGCGGGAATCAGCGCAAAAGTCCATTACGCGCGTACACGTGACTCGTATTTTCATCGACCCTTAAAGGCTATCACGAGTAAAATTTCACCCCGTGCGAATTTCGTTTTAGTACTATCAATCGTGTAATAATACCACTGAAAACGACGATGTTGTTTACTCTTCGCGTAGTATCGCGAACAACGATAAAAGATTCGATTCCATTTGGTTAAACTTGGTTAATTTCTCGATCGAAATGAATTTTCACCCGTGACAGCCTTTAAGGGTTAATAATTACCGCCGAAGTCTGAGATGCTACTTAGATCGCAATTTTTCGCGGTGGAAAGCGTAGATTGGCACTTGACTTCCCGATCGATCGCAGGTTCGTTGAATTTATTATTTCTAACAGATTCCGGCATGTACTCGTTGACGAAGTTATTCAATTCGATGATCTTGTTTGGAAATGTTTCTAAACAATTAAAAGCCTACACGGAAATACAGTAAATGGTATAAGGGTTAAGTAGAAAGGGATTGTTGTATTTCGTACTTCTTGATGAAGACGCTGGAGACACGAGGCCTCGCCACCTATCTCGGAAGTCATCACGATGTTTCGCAAATAGTTGGCTAATAGTCGTAATTGAATATCTCACGTAAATTTGGACCAACGTTCATCTTGGCATCCCCGTAGGGTGAAAACCAGCGACCACGATTATCGGACTAACCTGCAAAGAATTCGGAAAATTTTCGACAATGAACGATCGCGATCTCCATCGTGGTTATAGGTATGAATATAAGTACGAATGTACGTGAATCGATGCTAGCGAACTTATTAATTTTTCCTTACCTCGGAACGAAGTTACTGTTTTATCTGACCGTGATAAACTTGTCGTGAGATATACACTTGATATCCTTTTCTACGTGGCTCCCATTTGCACAGATTTTTCGAGAACGGATCTACGAAAGAGTCAAATGTAAAAAAAGAGTATCTACGACTCGTAACATGTAAAACTATATAAAATAAAACGCAAAGCGGAATAATAAACGAAATAAATCAGTATTTAAATTCCATTTCTATAGACGTACTCGTAAAAAAAAATATGAAATTACATAAAAATTCGTAGCCCGATAATGATATTTCAAGGGAGAGTGTTGAACGAACAACGTTTAATAGCATATTTTTCATAGCGTTGAAAAGGTAGCTGATAGATTCCACAACAGGTATCACGCATGTGGTCGTGTTATTACGACCACGAGTCTGTTTTCTACGAAACAGAGGCTCAAGATAAATAGTGTAACGAGCGATTCGCTGTGCGGTGTATAGAATGTATTCAAAAGCAGACGGTTAATGAGAATGCAATGGGCGCCTTAACTCCACCTAACATCGGCGAGCTGGAAACGGATGTGCTTCCAGATTTTTCCTAATTAAGATGTGGCCGGTGCAACTCCATTACGTAAAGCAACCATCTTGATTTACCGTTCGACTCGACGGCGATCCGGCTGCAACAAAACCTTTATGGTCACGAGAGAATTGGAAGGACTCGAAAAGGTCCGCGGCTCTTGTTCTACCTCCTTCTTCTTCTCTTTCTCTTTTCTTCTCCATGCTCTGGTTAGTCGTCGTCTTCTTCTTCTTCTTCTTCTTCTTCTCCTTCTTCTTCTTCTTCCATGTCTTCCTCTCCTCCGCTGTTCTTTCCCTTCCTTTTCTTTTCGTTTCTTTACGTTCGTGTCCGTAAGTTTTGCGGAGGTGCCGAGGTGAGATCTCCTCAAAGATCTACCTACGATGCACGACCACTATTACTGGCACTGGCAAGGGTTGCCTGGAATGTGATGCAAATTTTATACGAATCAGTTACAGCGCGGACCGTCCAATACCTCTACGAATCTAAACCTTTGATAGGCTCGGTTAAGATCGTTGAATGGCAAGTGGCGATCTTCGGTATAAAAGCAACAGTTTTCATAGGAAAAAAATTCTTCGGGTCTTATTGGAAGTTTTACAAGAAGATAGATAATACAGCAAAAAGATTGCGCTATCTGGAGTGTAAAGACTGATACGGATGTCGGCGGCTGACAGTGTGACCAAAGACGGCCTCGAACAGAATGAGAAGTGGAAGGAAGGAAAAGAAAAACAAGGAGAACAGCCAGAAGAAGAAGAAGAAGAAGAAGAAGTCAGGAGGTATCACGGCCGAAGACATTTCTATGCGCGCCCACTGTCAGCGAAGATAACTTACGACTTGGCGGAATGGTAATGACCGTGGCAGACATTCCGTCCTGTTGCAGATTTAATAGACTCGTCCTGATAGGGGGGTACGAAACATGTCACCGCTCGTGACCAACCGAGTCGAGCCAATGATTTATCTCGATGGACACGTCTTGTCAACACCATCACGATTTTGAATCCCAACCGGGCTACGGAATAGATTCGCTATCTTATGGCATTTCTTATCTCATGTTCCGAAATACCGATGTCATTCACCAGATCAGTTTTCGTAATGTCCTCCGATCCTTTTTAGAACAGACTATACACAGGGACTATACGTATTCGATCCTATCGTCGAACATTTCTGCAAGTAAAAAGTAATTCTTATATTTGAATTTAATTATAAGAAATTTAAAAATACCTAACCAAGTACGTAGATTGCGATAATTATAGGTAGTAGACGAAGCAACGTTTGCCAAACAGGTATCTATCTGGTGATTAAAGTACAAGGCGTAAAAACGAATATCACTGGTTGAAGAATCCACTGGTCCGACCAAGATCCGCTTAATCTCTTTGCGATGTAAAATCTTGTTCTTTCACGATCGAGTTCTTACGAAGACGTCTGCCATTTTTAATTCAATTAACCTGTGGCTATCCGTTCGCAGGTTTGTATAATACGCGCGATCAGTCGGTAAATAACGCTAAATGATTCGATCGCGTATTTGTGCAAAGTACGTAACACGTTGATAGCCGAGCAGGCAGCAGCTCTAATGCAACGTGTTAGCTTACTGGAGCACGCGATCCTGTTGGAGTAATCGTCATTTGCCGCCGTGTACGTACCATCTTATGTATTTCTTCGCGTAATCGCATGCAACTTACTTACATTTACGTACACGCGTGCAAACACAGATACAGCGTGACCCGTTCAGTGAAAGCAGATTACAAAGATATATTTAAATACAAGAAGCACACTTATGCAGGATTTGGTATAAAACCAAACTAATCGTTAATAATTATGGTCTTTTTATTCCCGCTCATAAACAAGGTAATTGTTAACGATAAAAGCGGTCCGAGGACTGCGATTATAAAAAATGGCGATAAACGATGATGTTTGTTAGAGACACGAGTAATTTACTTCGTGCAGTAACGAGGTCGACGGGGACCAGCGTAAACCTCAATAAAGATAAACTTAGCCCGGCTGCTAAATAGCTATATTTAAGCTCGCGTCTCTTTGTTCGTAAGATTGTCGTACTTACTTAATCGGATTGTTCCGAACGCTACGGACACGGTGTAATTCATGAAACGAATGTGAATAGATTTCATAATAGGAGAAACTCTTTAGTTGCTTTCTAATGGATTCTAGCCAATGAACCGACGTTGTAAAGGGATTTTCGAGTTCCTTTGTTCGTGTCTCCTATTATACCGGCAATTTTCTTAATTCGAACCACACGCCTGTAGAAGGCAGAAAGAGGGAGAGGTAGGAAAGAAGTTAAACGATTTATCGTTGTCGCAATCGCGTTAATTGAGTTGGCACTGAACGCGTACGCGTTGACTCTCGATGAAGCACACGTCGCTCGGTCATGGAAGATTAAAGATAACACACGCGCGTTTGGCGTAGCAACAGTTGGGTTAGGTTTTTCCATGGAATCCGGCAATGCTACGTTTCGTCGTCGAGTTAAAGGACTGACGTAACGAGACGTGACCTGCAACTCGATAAACATAGGTCTTTGAAAACAACGGAAGTTGGACGTGGTCGAACATTGACAGCGATCGGTAAGAAGTCGATACTGTTCTACCGTACACGAGTATAAGTGCGACTGGGAGGTATTAGTATTAAACGAAGAACAGGATGTATAGATTACGGGACATCCTTGTAGAGTAATAAGTTTACCGTGACGTGAAAAATAAAGGGGAGAGATTTAACCGAGTTAGTTTATAGTCTCTTGATTATACCGACCCGAGGCGAGTAGTAGCGCGCGTGTTTCAGAACGGCCTTAGTCCGACCATCTGTCAGCACATCTGCTGTTAGCGAACGATTAGATCATTTCTCGATACCTTTTCATGCTGCAATTACCTTTTCGCAATGTATTACGCATTTGTATCGAAAGATTTATCGATGCGTCGATCCGTGAATCTTCGAATAGGAAAATCGTTAACACTGTTTTGGTTTCTATCGTTGCGCCGATAAGCAGCCGCATGACTTATTATAGGAGGAGCGTTAATACGATGTAAAAGCCAGCCACGGATGAATAACTGGAGGCAGACCAAGGCGAAGATTGGTATGTCGTGAGCTTGCCGTAAAGTTGCAGCGGTGTAACGCCGTGGCGAATCTCCTAGCACCTATCTGAAATGGCATCTGGATTTTTGCAGACACTCGTGTCCTGCGAGCCGCGATATCGCGTATTCACGGTACGTTAGAGGCTCTGCTTCCACGCAGTGTCTTGCACGCTAATTACAACGTATCCGCGGCTGAGATTGAATGCGGGCGATATTTCATATAGGACAGAGCGCTCTTGCTTGCGCAACAACGTCTAATAACGATTGCGAAAGCGATACGTAAGCGAGGTTCCCGTAAGGGGATCGAGGCCGAAGAAAGTACATGCAGTCTGCTTCGTTCGTACAGAGAAAAAGGAGAAACGTATAGTGTCGCGCGATACCGAAACCGCATTATTCGCCGGATAAAGGACGATTCGAAGCTTCCTTTTGCCATTAAAACTTGATAACACGTGTCCTATCTTTTGTATTCGTATATAGCTCGTTTGTGATCGTTCTACCTTCGATTTTCTATTCGATTCGATAATATAATTGCCGTAATTAAGGAATCGTTAGACGCGATCAACTTACACAACGAAGTAAACAGCAAGACGTCGCGTTATGTATGTAGAAAACTCACGACCGAGAACAGAGGCACGATCGCAATTGGTAGTGCATGTGCCTTTCTAATTTTCGCATGGCGCAACACGCGGTTCTTCCTCTCAAGACCGAGCCGATTAGCATTTCTGGCTAATCGCGTTTCTACGAATTTAACTTAATTCCTACCACCTTCTAGATGATATGCACGTTAGGCGCGGCAATATTTCAATTTCGATTCACTATTCATTCGATGATCGAGCAAAAGGGCATATCGAACGTATCAAAGACTAATGGCTTCCGTGACAAAAATATTTTTGCTTTCTTTCTTTTCTTATAGACTCTCGTAAAAGAATATTTAATTTCTATTCGATACGATATGGCGATCAGATTTTACGTGGTTCGTCAGCTTTCTCATTGATGATTCTTTATTGCGACTCTTGTTTGCTGGCGAGATTCGTCTTGATGGGCCTGCGATTTCAAGCCACCTTTATTATAGTCGAAGATCTAGTTTTCTCCGGCTTATCGCGCGGCAACCATCTAAACGTTGTTGTCACGTAAGACCCATCGGGTAGAGATCCACTTACGACGGATGCGCGAACTCGTCCGAGGCATTGTGCACACCATGCGGGATAACCTGGACCTTATACGAGGCTGATTAACTCGAGGAACGTTCTTATTATCAGCGAACGAAACTACGTTACGGGTTTGCCGAAGCATAAACGTGAGTCGCGTTCGTGCTCGGTTCCGACTTTTATCATCGATATCTCGAAACGGTCGAGCCTTGATTTATCATTATGATCGTCTCGATATCAACGACACGGCTTGCCAATGTCGGGAAGTCGTTTCTTTTCGGTAGATAATTCTAAGACATATTTCTCGTTATCGCGGAAGAAGTTAATGGCCAGACGCGAAAAGTTCACGCGCAAAATAATCATCCGTTCCGCATTCCACCCTGCACGATTTCAGACGATGGTAGACGTGATTCGTGGAGGGTAAAGTTTTGGGACGCGGGATACGAGGAAAGGTACTCATTTGCGTGTCCAAAGTGACGCAGCCGCGGAACACGCTCACCCAGAAGCAGGAACATCGTGTTCCTGCCATTACGGTTATTGCGAGCCGTGACAGAGGCATTTAGATTCAGCTGGAATGCAGCTCTGTAGCCGCAATAACAGGTAGACGTAAGGTAGTAACCAGTAGGAATCTCGCTTAAGGGGGTCGGTGTCTTTTCCTGTCTTTTCTTTGCTCTCTTTCTACATAGAATCTCGTGATTCGAGTGATTCGTGTGATTCACTTTCTACAACAATTACAGCAATGCGTTCCTTCCGCTCGGGTAGCATTTCAGATCGAAAAGATAACATGCCGTAGAAATATATCTTGAGAAATGGTATAGCCTTTGTATACAAGATCGAAAGCACGAAACTATAAATTTACGCGTTAGAAATGCCCGATTTAAATAGGATAAATGCGTGCAAGTGGTGGAATATAATTCTTTACGGATTCAACGCACGGCATTCCTTTAAAACACGACGTAAACATTATGATACGATAATATACGATATAAATGACAAATGCACTCGGTGGAGCGCGCAGGCCGCTAATTATGCAGATTGGCACCTAACGTAATGCTCGTTAATTAACCGCATTGCCTATTTTATATGTTCAGGTGGGACGGAAGGACGGCCGGGCACGGCGCCATATTGCCACACCGGAGCTGCCTACGCTTTAAGCAATGTCGTGTGAAACGGTGAGTCGTTTACGATTTATTGCAAAACCACGCGCGAGATTGTACGCTTCGAACATTCGTGTCTTTCGGTTATCGAAAAATATATTACTTTCGATGATGGGTACGTGGCTCGATGAAACGTCAAATTTTCCCCTCGTTGGTGAGATTATTTCAAGACTTTGAAGGATCGGCAAGGATTTGCGATACAACCGTGAATTCATTGTCCTCGAAGGATCGAAAGGTCGGGCACGAAGGTCGAGACTCGATACCGCGATGACCTCTTTGATCGTGGCTCGTCTTCGGAGGTCGAACGGTTCGTAGGCGTTCCAGGAAGTCGCGATGATCCTCGAAGCCGTGTATGAGCGTGTTGCACATCCCTCCGGTACTTAAATCGCTCCTCACCTATGCTTGATAAAAGCCTAGGTTCCAGTGACGTTTATCGTCGGTGCATATACCTTTAAACGCATACGAGCGTACAGTCTACAGTCTACGATAAGAGTTTGCGCTACCACCGTCATCATCGTTTCCTAACATCGGTAATTTATACTCCATTGTAAGCCCGTCAAGTCCTGACGTCTTCATCCACCAAGGGTGTCTTCGATAATCGCGGTATCCACGCCCACGCGAACGTATCCCACTCTGTCTTTTCATCGGTATACGCGTGCTATTCAATTAAAACGACCATGACTGAGAACATTATCATCGGACATTAACTTTTTTCACTTTTTCATGGGTACGAGTTATTTCCCCGTAGGAAATTATGGCTACATAATGCACAGAATGTTCTCTATCCGGTTCAAAATTCAATTAAACGCGTACGTGATCGCAAAAACAAACGAACGAACGTCTCTCTCGTAACAGTGGATTCGTAGCATTACTTATGGCGCGGCTTGCTTTTGTCCCTCGTCTTTTCTTCCAAGAACGCCGGTTCGTGTTATGCCAGACATGGTTCAGGGCGTGCCATCCACGTGGAGACGCGACTATGGGTTTGACGAACCTTGATAGCCTCTTCTCTCAGAAAGGATATCCGATTCGTGAGCCGATGAATTAGGAATTTGCATTAGCCGATGAAATAGCACGCGTATGTACGTATACTGTACTATTAGCGCTCGATCACACCCGCAGCTCTATCAAAAGGGCAAAAGATATTGAACGTTCCGATGACCAGGGACTGTATCGTATCGCGATCTCCTCGCAACACGTATAAATTCCGTGCTCGCGTGTATCTCTGTTCTACCTGCAACATCTCTATTCTTCGCGGCAACATCGATAGCCTGAAAAACGTTTTATTATACAGCCGATTGTTCAAAGAAGGGACAACACTCTGGAGAAAAAGACGAAGCGTTTGTCTCTCGTCGACGCGGAGTCACGTGCCGAGATAAGTGCTCCTCAATTTGGAGACAATCGAATTCCTCCTCTGCATACAATTCTCGGGGTAACGGTGAGACGCAACGCGTGACATCACGTATCCCCAGCTGGGTGACCAAGGTAGCTTGCTAAACAGGTGGCCATTTATTTTCTTCTCTCATTTCTTCTGTTTACCCTGCATCGATGTACTCGCGCCACGAACACGAGAAAAAGGCAGCCGTTTTCCTTCCCTCCGCAGAAAAGCGATAAATTTCCTAATCCTTCCTTTTTCCAAGTTCTAACGTTACGAAACGGACGATACGTGTATAACGTTGCCCTTTCTATAACTCAGGTTAGGAGAAGGTGAGCAGCGCGCGATGGTCGTTTTAAAATCTCTCGGGGTGGTGTTGGCGAAAAGAACAACCACCCTCGTGAAGAACGTCGATTTGCAGGTATAACGTGCGGCAAAGCCTCGTGTAGGGTTTTAATTACTTTAGACAAATTCGAAACCGGAGACTCTCGCGACGCTGGTGGCCCTCTCGTGTTACCTTGGCTCGAAGACTCGCGCTTGTTAGGTACCCGCCACGCGGTGGTATGCACTGTTGTCGGTGGTATACGCTGCTGTCGAGACGTTGACTGGTTTATTTGGTGGTATCTTAAGTCTTTGCCTGCTGGTAAAATTGAAAATCGAGGATGCGCTTCTATACGCCCTGGTAACGCGTTACCACGGATCGTGTTTCCCGATAAATCGCTCTTCGATCGATGCTGCGCTGCCTGTCTTCTCCCCTAACAATTTTTTTTAGCCACGCGGGAACGTCGAAATAATTGCTATGCTAATCGAAGCTGCTGATTTATCAATGGCTTACTTTGTGGATCGATGGCACGTGGTAGAACGTAGATTCGCTTATTTGTTTATCGCGCCACTTGTACACAGCGTATGAGAAGCATTACCATTGATTACTCGTTTGATCGTTGCATTATACAAACATGAAACGCGATGTCCCGAGTAAAATTACAACGGCGACCAGTCAGCAAATACTTCGTATCAGGATTTAGGGATGTAACGTAAGATTCTGTAGACACGTGGCTCGAGTTCATCCCGTGTAACACCAGGGTGATGCCGTAATAGAGTATCGGTCTGATCATCTTTACCCAATGATTCGTTGGATCCCGAAGCCGTGTGTCTTTTATTACCCTTGCAAATAATTTTTGCAAATTCTCGGATCCTTATCTTGTACGTCTTCGCTGTAAAATCGATCGATTAATGGTTTCCTTGAATCAATTATCGCGTGTTCTATGAAACCATGTGTTCTAATGCTTCTCAGCGGATGTATTATGCATGCAGGTTTATGTTCAACGTACGATAGGAAATCTGGCGAGGTTTTTAAAACGAACAAGTTCACGTCATTTTGCGAGAAGTCTCGGATACCTCGAAGGAACTGACGTAATGCAGCTTCGAAGTTGTCTGTATCTTTGTGTCACGTTCCCTTGGGGCGAAAATCACTCGTTCACTTTCAAATATGCAAATCACTGCGCGCGTTATGCGTCAGTGAACAGAGGAATTTCGAGCGGAAGGCTTGCGAATGAAATATGTTAGCTTGCTCTAACGATATAATTAGTTGCAAATACCCGATAAATAAAAACATTTTTTCACCATCTTGAACAAAGATATTCGACTTACCCTCTGTCAGAATCGATCGATTTCCCTGTAATTTCGGGCAGTTAGTCGACGATCTTTCGTAGTATCGAACGTTATCCGAATATTCGTGCAAACGAGAAAATAATTTCCCTTCTCGAGCTACGAATACAAATTGGTATCGAGTATAGACGGGGCAAAGCTTAGTGTGCGCAAGCTAATGGTTCGAAAGTAATGCCCGCGAACTCTGTGTCCTGGTAGTCATAAAGTAGCGTGCAACAGGGCCCTGGCTTGTTCTACGACTTCTATTTGTAGGTGTTGCTCAAGCGCTGTATACACCCGACGTGTATTATGGTGCACCGCCACTGTCGAGGCAAGTTAATGCTCTATCGTTACTTATTGGCCGCCCGTTGTTGCTGCCGTTGTATCGCGGTTTCGTCCCTTTGATTCTGTCTATGGTGGGTAGAAGAAGATTCGCTGGATACGCGCAAAGGAATGCGAGACATTCGTATTAAATACCGGATCTAGCGATTTGTGGCCAGAAACATCGACAACGCTTTATCCCCCTTAATCGAATATAGTAGCAAAAAACCAACAAAAATGATTTAAAATTATCATAACTGTCTTCCTCTCGTAAGAAAAAAAAGAAAAGAGTTTTAGAGTGGTCGAACTGCCTCGTCATTAGCCACATTTCTGCGTTAGATCCTATCTATCGATGACCTTGCGGTGTGGCCGACATGTAACGCGAGATCCGTGTCCCATATGCGGGTGTAACATTTTATTTGACACGGCTTGTAGTCGAAAGGACACGTATGTATGTCGTTCATCGAAGACCTCGTCGTGTTTCTGTTAGCAAGGTAAAGTACAGCCTAGTGCATTGACGCGTGATCATCGATCTGGGTTAACGTTTTTAGCGTCGAGTTTTGTCCGTCTGTAGCTTCGTTACTTCGATCGAATTCAATTAGCTCGCATCAGAAACTGTGTATGCATGCAGCTATACCCTTGTAGATTGCAAGATTCTTGTCGTTAATTTTATTAGACGACCGTGGCACTCCCATCCCATAATACGTAACGGCTAGTTTACTTTTAGAATTAGTTTTTGCTGATATCTCAAAGATTGGCAATTTTTAATAAACCGACGGTATCGTTATTTAGTGAATTATCGTTTTACGAGATTATCCCGGCCTGTTGAAAGGTACGGTACCACCCGTGCGAAAAAGATATCGACCGACTCTTCTACCTTCTCGAACACGAGATTCTTCTTTCAAGATTCTCTTTGTTCGCCTGCCGCCATGTAGTTTGGCAAGGTAGAGAAGATGAAGGAGTAGGAGGACGACGAGCAAAGGTGGGATGGTTTGAGAAAAAAGTTTCAGGCCTATCCTATGTATAGCAACGCGAGAACACGAACCTCGGGGAAAAAAGTTTTATGGTCGATCTCGTGCAAGTCTGAGAATCTCTGCTTGTTCGAACCTATGGTGGCCAAAAATAAAGGTATCGTTTATGGATCGCGATTGGTACACGAGATCAAGGATAAAGGGAGGTAGAAGTAATAGCGCAATTTTCAATTGACCCAGACCTCATCGGCGAATTCATAAATTACAGATTCGCCTCTTTGCATCTCCGATAATTCCACGGGATTGCCACAATGCAATCGGAAGAGCATGATCACGCGTGCATTGTCCACACGTTGTAGCGTGTTAATCTATTATACTACAAGTTCCGCTAGAATTCTCTGAACCATGACTAACTCGAATCTCTCAACTATTCTTCAACGAACGGAGTAAATCGTTAAAAAGTTCCTTCTATACAGGATGCTTCGTTCGTCTTCCATCCGAACAGATTGTTCTAGCGTTAAATCTCGCCACACGTAGCGTAATTACCGATACATATTTATTTCCTATAGGAAGCAGAAATTATTATATCTTCTATATTTGATATCAAAGATACATAAAATCGTTATGATAAAGAAACGACTAGGTTTTAAATCGTTCGTTCTAAACTCTTCGTGTTATCCTACGGTGCTATCAAAGGATTAAACGATTCGCGATAAACGAAACACGGTGTTGGAGTGTGTTACTGGGTTTTGCCAATAAAATTCAGCGGAATCTTAAAATCGAAAGTATATAGACAGAATGAGAAAATGTCAGGATATGTGTACATTGCGTGAATCTTGGTAACGGTTTCCGCGAGAAACGTCGCGTTGCGCGAGAACGTAAGGAGATAAGGAAAAATGAAGCGTCATTCTGTAAACGCATTACACGGCAACGAGATTTCTTGAACCGTTTCCAATAGCAATAAACTGCAGGAAGAACTGGGTGTGCGCGAAGCAGCCGCTTTTATAGCAAGCTGACCATAAACGTGGGTAGCCTTTGTCCGAGTAACAGTACTTTTGCTCGTTCTTCCCCTCTCTTTTCCCTACGTTCTACGATAAACATTACTCTTACTCTTATTCTGTTTTCCGCGCTCGAACCTACGTATGTGCTTGCGTAGAACGTACACGACTTCGCGTCTTATTCGAAAATACAGCTAACAATAAGCAAATAAAGCATAACGATAACGATCTCGATAAGAAATGGGAATTTGAACGTATTGGATCATTCTTCGAGATTCCACAGTTTCAAGCTATCTATTTTAATGGAGCATGACTTCTTTCAAACTGCACGTTCTTATCCTTTAATTTTATTCAGAAGCAGCGGAATTTCCAGGCTGACCTGATATTATTATATTTCTAGAGAGCTTAGGGATTTGCCGGTAACGCATTACTCTCCGTCATTAGTGGAAAAATGTTTGCGCAACCTGAATACTCTAGTTAAATTCAGACAGGCTTAAGGCGGAACAGTCACACGTAAATATCTATCGCAGCCGTAGGTCGATCAGTGGAGTAGGTAGACAACTTGGTAGGTAGAATCGTCGCGATCTACAGTGGCGAGAATATAAATAGGTATAAGTAGGTATAGAATATAAATAGAATATCAATTATTTTTCGTTCAACCATTTCGAATACATTTTTCCATGAAACACTATGCGCTCTTTGAATATTCATCGCGGTATTACGAAAAATCTATAATACAACGACGTTAACTTGGAAACAAATAGCAAACGTTTCGTACCAGCTACGAAAGAGCACACTAATCAAGAAAGCGTGTAAAGTAGACGCAAAGAATCGTTCGAATTAATTTTGCAAATAGCAACCGCTGCATTCGTAGAACGAAACGTCGATCTTCTCGGAGTCTGTCCTTTTGTCGAATTCTATCGAATTGTTTGGCCGCTTTCTCGTAAAATTACGATCGAATTGTGGCAGGTTAAGGCCCACGCTTGGAACGCTGCTGGATTCGGCCTCGATAAACACCACGAAACGTGGGTTGCGCAAAGTTTAATAGACCAGCAGGAAGGAGAGCCGTGGCAACGATACGATTGTTCGTGGTCCATTCGATTCGATCGCCCGCTGCACGAAATGCAATCCATTTTTACGCTGTTTCGGATATCGCATTGAATTTTGCATGAACTCGGTTGGAAGAGAATACGACAATCAAGCGTATCCAGGACACGTCGCTATACGGCTACGTAATGCGATATGCAGTCTCTTATTAAACTGACCACACGTGTGCATCGTTCCAAGATCCAGTGGTTGTCGATCTCGACTTTTCTTCCCTGGCAAGCCACAGATCACTGGTCTATCGTAAGTACAGCTCGAACACCGCTACATTCCGCACTCGAACGAATCTTTGGTCGATCTATCAAGTCGTTCGATAATTTCCTTCGCAATTGTATGAAAAATACGAAACACATTTTACAGACATTTGTTGTTTGGTTTCTGAACGAATCTTCGAAAATAATCACATCTGTCACGAACGATTGCCATTTTCGACAGACAGATTTCATCTTTTCTACCATCTGGTTATCGATACTCGGATGGTACATGGTAGTAATTCGATGAACAGCGTGTATTTTCCATTTCCTTACTTTCACCTTCTGCTTACCTCGATAATAGCGATATGCGTGCCATAAATCTCATCGATCAATCTTCGCGCCGACCAAAACTTGTACGATCCTATACACACCGTACGCGTGTATAACTCGCTAATCAAGTAGAAAAAATGCTCCTTAGCATCAAGTTATAACGCAATAAGTTACGCAACATTGCAGCAGCTTGATAGCACATAGTAGGATATTTCTGTACGATCATCGTAAAAGAGAAATTTAATTAACGCTTCTAAAGCTTCTAAATCTTTTCGACTCGATTCGGTCGATCAGCTTGACGGAGTCAATTTTAACTTTTAATTGGTCAGAATTTATTCCCTCTGCAAACGCAACATTCGATCGATAATCGATGGTAACGCGTCAACGAATGCGCGAATATAAATCAATTTGGCTAGACTCGACGGAATTGTCACGAGACACGATCCGCTGCGTATCACGTTTTGAATATTTCACAATTACTTTTGGTCCTGACGATATTTATCGAGCCATTCCACAGACAGATAGCTTCTATTGATTCGAGTTTATGCGAGTGCTACTGACCGTACGCGACGACGTGGCAAAATCATTGTAACCATTGTCGCGTGGAATATCTAAACAATCGATACCACCAGTGTGCATTTATTGACCTCGTTTCTTAATTGCTATTTCTTTTGAAATATAGTAGAACTTTCAATATCGAAGCTTATTTAGAGTAACGCGAATTGTTTGAACGACGTTCTGAAAAATGATCTTCAAACGTTTCGCTGTATATATCTATATCCTATTATGTATACATACAAGTGCTTGAGTCGATAAGGTGCAATTACAAAATGTTCATTTCATAGAATTCGATATCTAATCCGATGCTCATCGAATACGAAAAGAGAGATTATTTGCGCACGTAGGCCTCGATACCTTGAATCGTTTATTTTTACCCTGGTTACTTATCAACGTGTAAAGCATTGTTATTGTGCATTCGCACAGTTCCCTCGCTAACTTCTGTTTCAAGTTGACACGTCGAATAAGATACCGATGATCAGTAAACTACGAACGTAATATTCGACGGAATATCTTGGAATGTATTATTACAGATATAAATTAACCTGCCTTGACTTTCTATTTATTTGTCACCCTCAATTCTATACGATATTCATCGTTTCTGTAAAAAACAATCGACCGAAATGAGAATGGAGGTGGTCTCTTTGTCTCTGAGAGATCGCAGGTGGAATGCATTTTTCACAGCCAACTTATTTAGTTTATTTATTTGCGATAAATCTTATGGGACGGTGTGAAACGAATAGGCGAACGATTATTCATTTGTCGATTAAAAAATTGCTACAGATGCGGTCAACGATATTGCCGACAATAAAAGTCGTCCCGGTCTGGGCACGCCCTTAGATACCTGATTCTCAGCCCCAAGGCTTTCAAAGCACCTACACGTAACACTTTCGTTACGTGCCGTAATTACAGACCGTATCGAACCTCGAGCTGCTTCGAGATTTATCAGGTCGCGAAGATGCCTATCCGGAATATTTCTTGCGCGCATTAACAAATTGCAACTGGCTCTCGATATATCTGGCGTTTAACTTATTCCACCATCAAGAATATATTACCAGATGCGTACGTAGCTGATTTTTGTACTTCTTTAGAATCACTGGAATATTGGGAAGTCGATGAATAACACGCAGGAAAAGTACACTTAATTAGACTTTTACACGATTTCTATTCGACATGGTTTGTGCAAAAATCCAATTCCTCTTTTACGTGATTTAATTTGATCTGACATAGTTCGAACGATCCCTTTCTATCGTAAAAACGTCTTCTTTCAATTTAACCCTTCGCACCCTAAATTTATTATCGCATTATCCTCTATTGGATTTTGTATCGTGCATTTATCAAATTAAAAAATATATTCTCACGCGGGCGCGTAATGCGTTCGTACGAGTAAGATTCAATTAGAGATTTGTTCGAAAACAATTTATTACTTATATTGGCTTTTTCGCATCTAGATTCAACCTATCATGCTTCCATTTTTTCAAGAACCTATCTATCGCGCAGAAACATAATCGCTGTATCGATAATCTCGGTGTCTCACAATCTTTGCTACGTTCGCTGGTCGTCAACGCGCAAAATATCAATCTGCCCCGCTGCTACTAAACGCTGGTTTGCCCGCCATGTATTTATAAAAGCGCGATTCATGCGAATGACAACGGTATAGTCGATCGATCGGTATCGACGCCCACACTTTTCAGAGTAGCAACCACTGCGCAACAAGCCACAAGTGCACATGCACATTTCTGCCAGCGATGAAGCACGAAGTGGGCCGCATGAACGAGTGCATTGCGTGGCGTTTGCATTCATAGATTTGCGCCTACTTGCAGCCGTGCAAATCCATTACGTGCGTCACTCTCACACACCTACGAAAAGTCACGATATTCTCAATGGTCGAGCGGAACTTTTGTAAAATTTCTCATTCACTGAACCGTGTTGCGCTATGTTCGTACACCTGAAGCGACCTCGGTACGTGCCAAACGCGAGCAGATTTCTTCCCAAAAGCTTTGCACAACCAATGGACTGGAGGTTGAGGAATTCGATCCGATAACATTGGTTTACAAAATATCTCACACTTATTCAGAAACGAGTTTTAATATGTGACTTTCTGTGTATTTTTTCTGCTGAATCGAAAAATGCAGCTAGATTGTCTTTCCTACGTCAGATTTTTTAATGACGTACAGCTCATACCAATACGCTTTTTGATATTACGTTTACGCAATTTGTACACATTATGTCACAGCTTGGTCCTTAATGGGTTAGTAGTTAGTGATTCGTATAATTTCACGTATCTATTAACCAGTAATCTGTTACCTAGAAAGCGATAATCGACGATGACCTGTCATTTGTAATCGGCTATCGTATCACAACTTTACTCGCCTCGATATCGTTTTTTCATATACGAAATATATTAACGGAGTCGTTCGTGATATTGGTCGTTCACGTTAACCAGGCTTTCTAGGAAAAACATTCAAGTGGAAATTCAGGAAAATGATTTCCAAACGTCATAATCGTACGAATTACATATATATAGCATTATTAACGAAATACCTATGAATTCAATAATTATTAAGCGATAAAAAGTGCAACCACGTAACTCAGCATGGAAAAATATATAAGGATCCGTGGAAATATCTACCGTTAATAAAAACCTTGCGAGCCGGTGTAATTAACGTCTTACGCCATTAATGCGTAATATTTACGCGCAAAAAAGGAATTCTCGTTTTATGTAGGAAGAAAGACATTTATAACGATAATGAATAAGTAACGTCCCTGTAAAGATTGGTTTCGCCATGTATGCGAAAACCTGATCGGCACCGAGCGACGTTAATACGTGACAAGCATGTAACGTGTTATTTTACGCAACGAACAATTTTGGAACGCACATATTTATGAGCAAGGTTCATCGACTTTTATTTAACGCTTTGTCGTGACTGTTGCGTGCTAAACAAAGGAACAAACAGCTTTCTTCGCGAGGTTGTCCTGTAAATGAACGTTCATCGACGTTCCAAGAAGACGTATAACCGTACGAAGATCATTCTCACCAGACTTATAGGAAGCTCAAACTTTTCAATGTTTTCACGATACCTTTTCAATCATAACGAACCGTAAATCGCAAGCTGAAAATTACAACGACGCGCATCAGAATTTTGAGTTTATCTAAAACTTAAAATCATCTAGCTTCGCGATTAATCAAATTACAACTTTACTCCCACTTGTATTGTCATAATACATTTTTGTGACACGAGAAACTATACCACACGTTGTAAAATAATAAACGGAGAACCGTGTTTTACAACAACGATTACCTCGCTTACACCGCGACGATTCTCAGCTAATCAGTTTGAAAAAGCCGCTATGCGCAAAAGTTAGTTCGAGTCGTGGAAAGATTTTCCAGCGGTGTTTTACACTGGCGTGAGAAACGGTCGTAGGCAAGTGGATAGGTTCGATAGGAAAGGTTCGGCTTTCCACGAAGTCGGTACCTAGTCATTGTCAAAGGAATTAACTCGAACCCCCGGTTTTCTCACGCGATCTCGCCGCGCTCCGACTCTTATCCCGGCCTCGGTTAGATCGGAATGCAGGATGCACGTTGGTAACTACACTCGGCTAGGTGAGACGACAGTTTTCTACATATATAAGCAAACAGGATGGGTAGAACGCATGTTACATAGCCTCGTGTAACTGGCGAACGTGTAGACTTGCGGACGAAGGATCGGAAAGGCTGGATGGATGCGATGTGTATAGATGGGGATGGAAAGTGGGATCGGGAGAGGAATCGAGAGAGGAATCGGGATGAGCGAGCGAGAAGCATGCCGAAGCGAACGAACCGGCCAACGAAAGAGGAAAAGAGGTTGATGAAGCAGAGGGAACGAGAAGCACAGCGAAAGAGAGAGGCTCGATTCTCGGGCGTCGGCGGCCGGCCTTGCAAGGACGTTCTCCTTTACTTCTTGTTCGTGCCTGGGCGACCGTCTTCGCAGTTGCCGTATTGCCGTGTTGCCGTGCAGGCAACTAACCCACCCGACCGGCCCAGCAAATAAACCAACCGCTAGCCAACGAATAACTCGACAGCCAACCCGGAGAACGAAATCTTGCGTAACGATCGTTGGATCTTCGGTCCTCCGACCGGCATCCTGTCCATTCCTATCACTACCGTTCACAAGTATTCCGACATTCGTCTCCCTTCGATAAGATTCGTATTTCGATTAGAAAATTGTGATCAAACAGCGATGATTTCGTTCGTCGTAGTTGCTACAGACACATATGGCGGAAAATCGCGATTAATTTTTAAATTTAGATCGTTCGAATTCAGACAAGTAACCCGGACCAAGTATAGTTTTCCCTCATCGTTGAACTATGCTGCTTTTTTACTTTATCGATGTCTGCCAACTCTATGTACATGCACGCGGCTGAGATAAGATCAGAGACCGGAATTAGATCAAAGAGTATCGCTTTCAAATATATTTCGTGTACTTGCGATAGTTTTCATCCGTCGAGTTACTTGCAAGATACTTCTCGATTAGCATATTCGAGAGATTCTTTGGTTGATCGAAAGTCTTTATCCGATAGCGAGCAGACGAAAGCACAGAGAGCCATCTTAACGCGGTATCTACGGTATTCCGGGGTTAGTTTCATCGTTAACCCCGAGAATACTCTCGACTAAGTTCATCCGCCACGTAATTACAGACACAGGCTATTATCTAGCCGAGCTTCCTCGCGGAGTAGTTACGCCGGAATGGAAAGGAACACTTATTAGAAGTTAACGAATATTTATGGAACGGCTCGCGTCTATCCAACGTTCGTGCGACTATCGTACGCTAGTTGGCGAGCAAGGAAACGAACGAACTTGGAATTCCTGTTTTATAAACGATCACGAAGCTGGTAAAAACCGCATGGCGATTTTTCGACACGGCGAAACTCGTTCAATTTGAAATCCAATTAACCTTGATGGCCGAGTCGACGCGATCTTCGTTTTGTCGCTACCAAATTCAGCTGTGCTTGATAGATGTACCGATCAGACGCATTTATTCGTCCTCCTACGTCGACTACGTAGATCATCGCGCGTGTATAAAGTCACGCGCCAATTCGTACGTATATTCGCTCGTATAGAAACGTACCTCAAGGACGTCGATCGGCCTTGCTGACGTCGTAATTGATAAGGCTAGCCGACGATAAGCTCTCATCGTGATGTTGTGATTACGTGAATTTATCGCTTTATCTACACTTCGTCTATCTTCCCCCGGCTCGAGTACGCTGAGGATACACGACTGCCGAGTGTTTTATACGCTCTCGGAAATACCGATGTAATAAAATAACTTCGTCTCGAAGCTATTTCTAACTGTCCATCTTCGTTAACCAAATCGTCAATCTTATTGTTTCGTTTTACGAGACACACATCTAACAGCGAAAAGTATTTTTACGTTCTGGTAAAAGTATGTCTCATCGGACAACTCTGATAGAATTTATAACGCTGCTCGCCAAAAATATCGCAACGTTTCAAATACAAGGTCGCACGAAAGTGTTGGAATTTTCGTTGACGAGCAGCGTTTGTAACGTTTTGCTCGTAATAAACCTACGAAGAATCTACGACGTCTCGATCGACGTTGGAATGCAATTCTGTCACAAATCCCTGTGTTCAGCCGATCGATTTCGAGTTCGTAAAACTAGACGAATAAAAGATGTCGGTTTCCATGAGCTTTCTCCGTATCGTATCTCAAGCGAGATCCAACCCGTGGATGCAGCAGCTCGAGACGGTCCAGAGGTAAGCGTAACGGCCTTGCAAGGTTCCTTTCAAGGTCGACTCTAATGTTCTCCCCTTTTTCCCTTCTTCCGTCTCCCCTTTCTCCCCTTCGTCTCCGTCACTCTATTTCTTTTTTAACTCCGCTTCGGAGCCCGTCACGCGGCTCTCTCTGAACCTCGCTTCCTCTTTCTCCTTTTATCGACCCGCAGCCTCTCTTTCTCCGTCCCTTTCTCCCTTTCGGCACTGCCTTTGGCTTTCCTCAGCCCTCTTCTTCCTGTTGCCACGTGAAAGTATGCATCCTCTGTGGTCTTGGGCGTTCGGTCGAACAGCTCCGCGAGCTCTGGCGGGCAATTACGAAAAATCGAAAGGTATGCGGCTTAAAAATATCTTCGTCAACGAGCCAGAGACAACGAAGAAACCTCGTGAAATAGCATTTAGCGTGAAAGTTATGCTCGCGTGAAAAAGGTATCGGCGTCAACTTAAACGTCCGCTTCTATAGATCTTTATCGTTCCTAGCAAATCGTTACCATCGAACAGGATCCGTAGCGTAGAGGCAGTCGATCTGAAAAGAGGTCACCGATCTTTTGCAATCGGCGATCACAATACCTATAAGGCATTGCCCACGCGAACCAGAGTTATGCCAGAGAGAAATGTACACGCGCTGTGCCCAGCTGCACGTGCTCCGACATGTGTGAAATCAGTTCACGTGCAAACCTATTTTCAATTGCGAGCCTTCGTGCACCTGTACGTTAATTCAGGTCGTACATCGGCTGTTTGTCGTTGGGACTAGCACGAAAATTTTTACGATTTTCCGTTCGTTACGAAGATTGCTGGCGGGAAAAATAAGTAATTTAATGGGTAAGAAAATGTACTTCGATATGATGTACAGTGATTTATGATAATATTTGAACATTCGCGTATGATAATACGCCTTATATGACACATTTCATACGACTTAGATTTTTACGATTTTTCTACGATTTTTATGTTTATGTTAGTAGAATTTGTAACCAATCTCGTTATGTTTCTTCACTCTGATCTTCGATCGTCGTCGTCGATAATGCGTCGATATGCGTCTTTTATCAATGTTATCGATTGTTGTTCATCCTATTGGATCACACGTACCTGTACTTTGAGCTTGACACTTGTGAAATATAAAATTCGCTCGTAATTGTCAATACGGACTTTATCCCTCGTCTTTTTATTTCCATTATCGATCGATCGATGTTCGTTTCTAATGACTACGCGTTATCGGGCCGTTAAGTTCTTCTTTACTCGTAATTGCGCGTCAAAGAAAAGCGAAACCGTGGATTAATCGACCACGATTTCGATACAGTTTAATAATAACAGGACAACAAAAAAATAGGAAATAGAAAAATTATAAATGAAACGTTGCGTTTCTCTGCAACTCTGGTTCTAAACGCGTTAACGAGGTCGGAGGTTATTACTGTGGAGTGTCAATATTATTGCCATTGAACGATGCCAAGCAGTCTAGAAACAAAACATTATCGGAGAGATTTGAATTACGACTCGATGATAAAAGGTCAGATAAGAGAGCGTCGTAAAATTGAAGATTTAAAGAACGTTTCCAAGAAGGATAAATCACTCCCCATTGTTTTCTTCGGGCGCTATCTTTTTCGTGTTTTATTTAAATTCAATTTTAATGGCATATTCGAAAGATATTGCAGTTGGGTGAATGGCCGGCGAAAAGTCAATCGTTGCAGCTCGGCAGCTCCGAGAGAAAAAGTCTCGCGTGGGAAATTCCAGTTGGAAATAGGAAGTGGAGGCTAGGAAGGCTCGACCGTGTGGCCCCGTGAACCAACGGAACAATTAATTAATTAGAAAAGCCGATTATATACGAAACAAAAGGGGCTCTCGTCACGATGCGAATTGAATATTTATCATCACGGTGTTGTCACATCGTGCAGAAGGGAAAGGCGGGTCAAAGGTGAACGATACGGAATCTGCTTGTTTGCCAGCGAAAGTGATATCGCCCGAGCGACCTACAAAGGTTGCGGATCGTATCACCTTTAACCATTTTGCTGATCCGTTCGAAAGTCGAATTCGTGACAGCGTGACAAAGCCTGTCTTCCCTTACTCTGTTCCGTTTGCTTCCGTTCCATAGCTTTCGCGACATACCGCACGCTGTGAAGAAAATCGGAGACAAAGGAAGAGAGAAGAGAATAGTTGCAGAAAGTTTCTCATTTTTCCAAAATATTCGTATTAGTTGTCGTCTTTCCAAAAGAACGATCGAGCAATAATTTTCTTATATTTTGCGACTTTTATATCGCTCCTTACGCAATTCGATATTCTTTAGAACAAAGGAAAAGCAACGCCACGAAACAATCGGAGCATCTATCTGCGTCGAATAATCGACTCGGATTTATCGCGTCAACGTGTAGATTTAAATTTAATCAAGACGAAATACGTATTGTCGTACTTTAAAAAACACGGTATCCGACTTGTAAAAGTCAGTGGTTGATTTTGAAAGAATTCACAAGCACGCGTTTCCCACGAATAGAACGCGCGAGTAGCGGATAACTGTAATTACCGTTGAAGCGAAAGATTCTATAAGGACGGACGGCGAGGTCGACATCTTCTAAAAGAACTGTAGTCTCTAACTAGTCTAAAACTAGCTGGCGCGCGTTCGCCTTATGAATTTTAAACGCTAAATTCCATCGCTCGTTATCGGATGTATGGTAACAACCGCGAACGATTTAATCCCGCTAATTGCGTCTGCTCCGAGAAATCGCCTACATTCTTGGTCGGGTCACCGAGTATCGTCAACTCTAACTACGTATGTACTTTGTCGTTTGTCGCGATAGCATCGACGGACGGGTCGTCCCAGAAAGCGTGGAACGCGAACTCGGAATCTCGTTAATCGCAGGATACGCGAGCTAGTTTAATAATCGCCGCGGCGATATCTTATTTTCCAAGAAAGAGCCTCGTCTCTTCTCGATTAATCGATCGGTACATTTGCATACGGTACTGGTACAGAAACAGACCAGAACCGGCACATAAATTATCTCCGACGATTCAGATCCAGGAAGTACGGCGAAACCGTGTTGTACTCGACTTAAAACGGCGCGCTATGTCCTTCGCATGGGAATAACGCTCGCTCCCTGTGCAAAGGTAGCTTCACGGAGGCCCATGGGACAGGTCATTTGTCACAGTCATAGCGAAAGAATGAAACGAGCCACGTGGAATAGTACAGCATTTACGAACAGCGCTTCTCTCTCCGGTCGTTCTTTTCCATTACGCGTAGAAAGGGGCGAAATAGCCGAACGAATTTTAGCACGAGTCAACTCGAGGCCTAACGAATTTGGAAAAGTCTTGAATCTGTGCAAAGAGACGCAAAAAGTACAACGAGATACACAAGGGTACGTAGAACCGGCCGGTAGAGTAAGTCGTTTCTACCAGGAAGAGGAAGAGGTCCGAGGTCCTGAAATAAATCATGTCTAATGATGGAACGGGAATAGTCGTACGTTTTACGCTGTAACGCGAGCTTTCGTTCCGTGGATGCGAATTGTTTGCTATAAGTCACTCGTCGGGACCTTGGATTACGCGCGTAAAAGCCAGCATCGACGGCGTATCGGAGAGAATTACCGAAGTGAATTTTTCCTTTTTGTCCGTAAAGTATTCGTATCGCGAATATAACGCGATTGCACACGCCTCCGCTTTCACCGCGATGATCGATATAAAACTCATCGAGGCGACAGCATCTCTCGAAAACTTGCCAGCCTTCGGCCGAATGCGTTCGTTTGTTCGTCGAGTAACTCGATCCCTTTATAAACGAAATGCTTTCTCTTGCTCGCGTGTTTTTAACGCGCTTGCTTCCTTTACGAACGTCGTAAATCTCTCTTGGAAAGGTGTTGGAAAATAATCTGTCTGTCAAGTGGCCGTCATACAGACGGCCTTCCCGTTGACAGAGTACGATCTCTAACGAGATTAGATAGATAACTCATTGACTTATTGCGTTTCTAGGAAGTAGAGTATATTTGTCGAAGTGGAGCTTCGGTTTGCGATGTAATGTAACGGTACATGTACCTATGCATGTAGAAAAACATAGTTGGTTATTTGTAAGATTTGCACGAAACTTCGTTGCTTTGAATAACAGCGAAAAATAGTATATTTAGATACGTAGGTCTAAAACGTATCGAAGAAAGCAGGAAAGGAACGTCTGTATCCAGGAACGCGAGTGAACCAACTCGAAAAACCGGAGGTCTATTTGCCGGAGACTCGAACGTGCAATCAACGAGCAAGGGAGAAGGAGACGACTCCTCGGAGAACGAATCAATGCGTGAGACGAAATGGAACGCCTTCGTTAAAACGACGAGCAATTTACCGAGACTCGCTTTGCCTCTGCGCGAAGCAAACAGCGAGATTCCATGGAAATTGCCCGATAACTTATTACCGTGAACACGCTGTTACGCGTACACAGCATCTGGTTCTACGAGAATTTCTAAAACCGGGGTTACTAGCTCGAGCCTCTGAATTCGATATCTATCTCTTTCTTTACGGCCCACATGGCTGCGAGTAACTACATACGATTCTTCTGGTTACAAATAAATAGATACGGACAATAATCATTTTTCTTACGATTTCAACTCAGATTTTAGATAAACTTTATCGAGTGCTTTTAAAACTTAATTCGTACAACGAGCATTTTCAACGAGACAAATCTCATTGACGAATCTCCTACCCAAAGGT
Organism: Bombus bifarius; assembly: GCF_011952205.1. Classification (NCBI taxonomy): domain Eukaryota; kingdom Metazoa; phylum Arthropoda; class Insecta; order Hymenoptera; family Apidae; genus Bombus; species Bombus bifarius. The sequence goes on along the minus strand of NW_022885586.1, from coordinate 1,743,843 downwards.
AGGAGTTTGTGAATCTCAACGCGTAACGTGTTCGTAATTCGTCGAGTTTCTCTCATCATTTTTTGAAAATAAAGCCAGTTTCTCTTGCAAAGATCGTCTCGCAGAGGAAAAGCAAACGATATGTGTCATGCACTCAAGTATTGTCCGTTAGATGGTCGTTGAATCGCAACGTAACGTCGTTTAAAGATCGATTAACGAGCTAGACTGCGAGACTTCGATCGAGGACGATCAACATCTCTTATCTGTGGTTCGATTCATGCGAATTAATTGGTCGATATCGAGATGCGATACACCATGTGGTCAGGCTGTAGTATTCTTTGGATCGCTTTGATCGTTAAACATTAACCAGATGTCGTAACGCGGTTCATCTGCGTCGAACGAGGTTAAATCTCGATGCAGCATTACGTAAATACCAAGCGAAAGAACTTACTTTGTAAACAGTGCGAGTCGATACACGGAAACATAGCGTCAATTATTTATATATAAACGATTATATATAAACGTTAATTCTATGTAGCGATTCGTTTACGTCATAGCAAAATTGCAAGTAGATGTCGATTATGAAACAGTATTTAAGCGCGTTAAGTTGTTGGAAAAATTCATAGAAACGTCAATTGGGAGACACACCGTACGATGAAACGTTGCACCAAACTACATGGTCTTTGACTTTCGGAACAATATTTTTAATAGACGTATCATTGACGATTCGAGAAATCGGTCGACTCAAGCAATACAGAGAACACGGAGCATGCAGATTAAAATGATCTCAATAAGTCAAGGCGTATTAATTGATGGCAATTAAACGAATCTCCAAGAAGCTCGCCTAGTTGCGATCAGGTCGCGCGTCAGCGTAATTGTCGTTCCAGTAAAAAGTCGGATCGCCTTGAGGTCGGATAGATTACGTCTTATCGTACGCATCTTCTCTCAATTGGTTCGAGTCGCGAAACCTTCTGAACCGCGACTTATAAACTTTGTCGATCTTTCGAGAACCGATATCCAAACAGTGTCGAACAATATACGCAAGGTAGTTGCTTACGTCCGACAATCGTGTTCCGGTGGCGTACAATGCCGGTTCGATTTATCGGAGGTCGTTTCGATTTGCCACGGTTCGTTCGAACGTACGCGTGCGATTTGTAACGTGCAAGCAGCAGCTCTTTGATCGAGTGCAACGTTCGACTGGGCAACGTTCCTCTTTCTTTCCCTCTCACCGGTGCACCTATTGCGACGCGCGATCCCGTCTAGCTAGGAAAGAATGCGAGTTGTTCCGCGTGTTTTCCTACTAGGTCGTCACAATGCGGCTCTCTGCAACTCCGTGCACACAGCCCTTTCGCGTAACAGACACTGCCGCGGAACACAACAGACGGCGACTCGCACAGCGTACAGCTTTGTCTTCGCCTAACAATAGGTAGCTGCGTAATTTTTGGTAGTACGTATATCGATATATTTATTACACTACGCTCGCGGGAACAATCGGCTCGCCTTTCTAAAGATCCCAGTCGTTCGAGACTGCTAACTTTCACAGGCTCTCTGTGCACTTGCATTGGGTAATGGATTAAAAAGAAAAAAAAAGAACATCGGTAATCGTATTACGCAAGGGACGCAATACTCGCTCGATAGATGTTCGTGCAATTCGCAAATAAGGCCGTTCCGCGAATGTAAACTCAGCCCGTAATCGACGCCGCAGGCTATTGCGAGAAACGTCACCTCGCCAAGGAACTTTTCCACCTCGTACATGCTTAGCCTCTCACTTACCAACCGCTGCGACTCGATCGGTGAATGACGAACGACCAGAATTCACGAAAGAATTTATTTCGAGTGCCGAATCTCGTCGAGAGTGCGAGAATTTTGATTCGCGTTAACATTTCATTAACGAATCGTATTAAAATATACGAACGCGACAACAGAAACGGAGCTTAACCGGGGATTTCTTTCGCTTTTACATATTAATAACTTCATTTTTGATATTTCGTACATTTCCGCGCGTTTTAAATATCACGTGAAAATCTCGTGAACTTGGTAGACACGCTCCTCTCGGTATTATTCGAACCAAATCGAGGAGGGAATAATCGCTCATTGTCGGTCTGTTAGGCAAAAGTTTCCTCGTTCATAAACCGAATGTTTCGAACGCGTAACATGCGTGTAACATATCGCTAAAGTATTATGCGAATCGTTCGCGTCGCCGTTGGCAGCGTCGTGTTGCAGGTTTCCAAGCACGAACAACAGGTAACACTGACAATAGCGACAACAAGAACAAAGCTGGCAGCGTTTTAAGGCCGTGGGCGAAGTCGGCTTTGTCGGTGCGTTCAACTGGCTCCATTAGCTAGTCGAGCAACAGATTCAAATTCCTTTGCGTTCGTTACGCGATCACTCGATGTTTTCTACCCGTCATTCTCATTGCATGTGCTTGGTAGACGCATTGCCATCCGTATGCAACCGAAACACCATTACCGATCTAACGAAAGTAACCATTAGAGTTGGAGAAAACGTACGTTGCAGCTTGAGCTATACATGGTGTCTTAGGTTCTTCTTTGCAAAAACCAGCTAACGTACGAAGACTACAGATGAAATAAGTCACGTAACAGCTAAATTAAACGAACTATTATTCGTTTCTTATAAGACATGGTGGATCTATTATTTGTTTTCAAAAGAAATTTACTTCATTTCGTCGCTCGTATTAAAATACTTCTTTTTAGCCATTATGCAATATAACTCGCTTTCCTGAGAGCCGTAGCAACATTTATTTGCTCTTTTACCAGATATCGATCTAAAGCAAGAGAATTATAAAACTCATGGATCTTAACAGAGTAACCTTGTCCAAACGACGGTCTTACGCTATAGATAGCGCTTTATTAGCTTTGTAGATTACCGGGACAGTCAATATTCCAATAATTATAGGTTTCTGTCTCTCAATAAATCGTAGATTTTCATGGATAACCAGTTGAGGATTCACAGAATTCATTCGTTGCTCTAAACTTTCTAACTCTGGTGGGTATTGTTAGAATTCTGACTGCCATTTCGGCAGTGTGAAAAGCTTCGTCAGTGGCTACGTTTTGACCTGGTATATAGCTTCCTGATATTTTTTGCTTGCTTCTTTTCAGAAATGGTTTACTACAAATAGTTTACGATGACCACTAAATGTTCGAAGACTATCGTTCCCAGCTGAGTAAAGAAAGCGTGAAGTCAATTGACAGGGAACCTGCAATATGATTTACGGAAATATAGTAGTATCTTTGCAAGGGTAGTATCTTTGATGCTTAACCTGCCCTACAACGAATGTTGAAAACGTGTTCTTGGTTTCTGCAAGATTTCGTTCTTCGATATACTGCGGAAAAAGAAATGCGAAAGATGTGAAAAAATTAGTAGTAGTGTTAAGTACACGAGCTGTCAGCCATTGTTCTCTGTTACATCCAAAGCAATGTGATCGATGGTTATTCCCATCGTTATCCGATGATCTCTCGCTACGGTTTCGGTTCCTCAAGTTCGCGTAACGATTAGAAACTACGCGATTGCATGTCCAACTAATTCCCTGCACTACGCGATATGCCCACGAAGCTGCGTAAATCATCAAAATTCTCCGATAATTTAGCAACCTCGACCTTTTCTTTTTTTCCGTTTCAACGTCCCAAGTGGTTTGGTTATTGATTAACCTTTGTGATTAGACGAGGACGAGTAGATTCGCCACAGTTCAGGCTTCGTTGTAGTGTTCGACAGGATGGCGAGAACAAATATTTAGCATCAACATGGAGTGACAAGATAGTTTTAGCGTAGGATCGACAAGGTATTGTGTCAGGAATGGCAACGTATCTAATATTAAGCGACGTGAAAATCCATTTTGTAACAAAAACGTGGAACACCCTGTATACCGGCGGATCGACTAACGTCGAATCGATTCGAAAGCGAATGTTGGACGTCTATTTAGATACGAGCTATCTGTTGCAGATCTCGCGGATAGGTGAGCTCTTTTCATGCAAGCCCTTGCGTAATCTGGTGCCGGTCTATGAAGGTTCGATATCTACCGGCGAAAGTTAAGTACCTTGGTAATTCTATATTTTACTAGAAGCTATAGTTTATTAGAAGGCAGCGTTCACCTTGGCGTAGAAATGGAAAGTACGAATTTTAAACGGTAACCGCGTCCTCGCTGCAACAACAAGGAACTCTCTGTTGCCCGGTCTTGCATATTCCAAACGATATTCAACAGGTATCAACTTGTGGAAACATTCTGTACAGTATTAAAAGTACTTTTGCGTATAATTTGCAAACCGAATAAGATGGGCGGCAAATTATATACACCTGTATAGAAGAACTATTCGATACGTCCACCTCGACGACATACCTACCTCGATTTCATCAAAATCGGTGATGCGTTCTGTATTCTAAACGATTGCCAAAGTTGTTAGCTGCTCCTTGTTGTTACTACATCGAGGACGCGGATTTACAGCGTTTATTCGCGGTAGAAATACAAGCGCACTTTACAATTACGCGAGTCTATGTCGTCGTGACTGTGGAACGTTTAACGTCCGCCTCGCACGCGCTGCAGTTTTATCGTTACATAATTCGCGTAACATTACGTTAGCGGAGAACGCAATGGTATCAAAGTCGTTGCGTCGCTTCGACGCTGATTCAAAGGCGACACGTGCGACTGCATGGTCGGTAAATCAATCGTAACCGATCGAAGCGTTTTAATTATGGTAAAACTTGGAGATATTGAAAAATGCAAATGTAGGTTCGTTACGCACGCCGTTTATGTCAAATTACCGCATCGACCGTGTCTTGCATCGTAATCGCGCCTATGAAAAACCTGCACGATATTTTCCATGCGCATTCAGAACGTCGTTTGCTCCCTGTGATTAAACCCGGTGAAAAATTCTGGATATATTGTACGGTGCGCACTGTAGTTAGGAAGCTGCCCGAGGTGGAATATTTTTCTTCCACGGAATATATTTTCTAGGTACCGCGTTTCAACTTGGTACACGGCTTACTGATGTCTGGTGCATAACAATTACGAACGAATGCACGAATGTCGTACGGCCAACGACCTTCCTTCTAACCGGCATTCTTTGGCATTCAGCCTGAAACATTGTCATTATCCAGGGGGCGCCATTGTACATCCGCTCGGCATTGTCATTACTTCTTCTTATTCCGTAAAAAATGTCCTACGGGGGCGTTGAAAGGTCGCCTTCTACTTCTACCTACTTGCCGATGACACTCCCTACAGCGCGTGTTCAACCGAGTCGAAGATATAAATTATCATTAATATCTGGAGTCTTCGGAGACGATGCAGGAAGAAAGCAAACTGCGATCGTAATCGACTTTAAAGATGGTCGAAACGGGAGATTGAAATTTAGTGGAAATTTATTCACAGGCTTTTCGTATAAAAATGAGAGACGACACGCAGCGGATATCTCTCGGCGATATTCCGAAATAATTTTCAAATAATTTTTCAATTCGCTTGTAAGCTCTCGAACGTAGTACCGACGAAAGTAGTAAAACGCTAAGAGACATCCTTGAAGGATCAGGTCGTTCGCGTGGAAAAAAAATGGAGACCGTCGTTTGGCGACCTCGACTCGTTTGGTTCGTTGTTCTCCGTGCAAAATATTCGAAGGGTCACGGTTGTATTACATATATGTGTATCCGATAGCCTTGGTTCAAAAACATACGCGCCAGTATGGTAGTTATGTTTAATGTCAACGACTCGCCAAGTATCTTCTCCCCGGATACTTAGGAAGAACGACAATCGTGGTTGTCCTTGGAACAATACGGATGCGCACACCCTCGTACACAAGTACCGAGATATACGCGAAAAGATAGGATAGGTCTGATTAATCGTCAGAAAATTATTAAAACTTCTTAGGAATTATTTAATTCGAAATGGCATTAGATCATAAAGAACTCGTATATTCGTCATTGTAAAAATAATCTCATCGGTTTGGAATAATATAGTTGTTCTTTTCCTCTCTTCGCTAACGTATATTTTTTGAATGCAAAATTATTCGTCACTGCTTGTTATCGGAAAGTTCTGGCAGTAAAATAAAATTCAACATCGATCGATCGTGGCTTCATCGTGACTATGTTTTATTTATCAGGATACTTCGGAGTTGGGAGCCGTTCGTGTTTGCGCGTCAACGACGCGGCTGGCCACTCCACTCTTTGATCTGCTGCTTTAATTATCTCTATCTTTCGATTCTCGTTACCATCTAGGCTGTATGACAGTTTCCGATAGTCTCGATACCCAGCAATGTGACAGATAAAAAATTTTCAGATTCCACTCTCGCAACGGTACGGTAAAATACGTACAGGTCATCGACGTGTATTCGGTTCACAAAAGTTTTCCACGTTAAGCGTTGAAACATTTTAACGAGTATAGTTCGATCTTTGTGATAAATTTAACAACGCGAACATAATTTTACGCTGCTAATATCTTTGAATATGTTTTCTCGTACGGAAGCTGTCGTTATTTCTGTATTTAGAGGCAGGATGTTCACACCGTTCTGAGCCGAAAAACCTTTATCGCACTTTCTTACATGGACCAGGGATAAAAACAAAAGAACATTTTAAACCTATCGATTATATCTAGAACTGTCTTCTAGATACTATTTATTATAACTAGCGCATCTGCATATGGATGGCGAGCACGATCTCACGTTGTTATCTTCAACAGAAGCGAAGAAAAATAACACCTTCTCGCGAGTCTATACATACAGGATATCGTGTCATGATTCTCCACTCTCTTTCCATTTTCCGTTACTTTTCCCTTTCCTCGTTTTTCTCTGTCTTCGTTCCGGCGTAAATCGCGTTGTGGTTCGAGGGGTGACTGTCTGACAACTCAATCCTACATTGGGAGAGGCATTTCTATTTTTATACACGGTCGGACAGCGGATTCTATCCGAGGCTCATAAACCGGATTGGTATCTTGGAATCTAAGGGGGTAACATCGATGGCATATACGCACACCTACTCGTGAACCCGTGCTCGCAAATGTACACAGCCGCGCATTCCGTGCGTTTGGCTTATTTCCACTTCGCAACGCCATATCTCACCTTGCTCGCGGTAATAAATGCCCGCTACGGAAGACCGATCGCAAAAAGCGAAATCCTCGATTACTCGCCAACTCGTAAAAGTGGTTTCCATTATCGAGCTGGAGGCATATATTTCGTGCTCTTTCTTCGAACGCGAGATCGACACCTCTATTTGGTGCCAAGTTCCGTGAAAATCATTTTCTCGTCAAGGTCGAAATGCAAGACAGCCATACATTGCTGAATCGACTAATAATATTGGTAAATCGAGATAAATTACAAGTGGTAGATAGCGAATGTAGCGTTTATCATTTTCTTTATTAAAGCATAGTCCGGTGATTTGTAATTCGCGATGAAACGTAATTTATGTTGCGAAACGTTCAATAATAATATTACGATTCTCAAAGTTAAATAAATTGAAAATTCGAACAGTTTCCCGATAATCTGTTAGGTTTACCTGTTTCCTCTGTAATTATCCTAATTATGAACGGAGGTGTAGATACATCAGTACCGACGTCACGAGATATTTACACGGAGAACAATGAGCTCGATCACCTAGCCGAACCCACCTCGTTGCACGACTAATCGAATGATAAATGACAAATGGATGATCAAACAAAGGCGCGTACACAGAAAGCAGACGATTCCATCAATCTCTATTTCCAACGTAAAACACTTCACCGAGCCCGATCTCTTCGTTGGCGATTAACTCGCATTATCGTAAACTCTACCGTGCCTCCTTCGTTCGCTGTTATTTACAGGAACGCGATGACGATATATCCCTCGTAATTAAATTCACTTTCTACGAATATGAAACTTTCTCTGCGCCTAAAAGATAAACGAGCGTATCCAAAATTACGCGTACAAGTTGCTCGCTTTTTACACGCGTCGAAAGCTTAAAAGCGATAATTGATACACATATACGCGTACCGTGGTTACGGTTATAGTCGTTAGCCTTCAACGTCGAGGGTTCCCTTTCCGGTAGAAAGTTCATCTCGTTGCCAATCACGCGGATGCATACGCGCGTGTACCTCGTCCACGTCGAGCATCGTCGCGACGCAGTTGGGAACCACTTTTGGCGCCAGACGTCACCTGGAATGCGGTTTCAACTCCTCCGGGTGGACTTTTCATACCACGTGTATCTCCCACGCGACACACGTGCCTCTCATAGCCATGGAGATGATACTTTTAATATTCACGCGTGACCGGCCAGAGGCTCGCGGCTGAAGATGGGATCAAGGAAAATAGACGGGGACAGTGTCCCCGTGATTCCGACGATTTTCACTTTCTAGAGCCTGCAGAATCGCGCCGAAGAAGTTAATGGCGGAGAACTTAATAAGTATAATCCGGTGTACGATCGGGCGGGCGTGTACTCGTACGCATCGTAAATACGGTTCACGCGCGTGACACCCAACTTTATGAAGAGTAATATTCATGGGGATAATACCGGGGTCCAAAGCAAACGTAGAGAAGTTCGACTCATAATCGTTATCTGGCTAGGTATCGAGGCTATTAAGCATCCGTTTATAGAGTGCGCGCACCCTCGAGTGTTACGCGTTGCAAAAGAATTTTCTCCGCGACGATAAATTAATAGACAAAAGGAACAGCAACGCCACAGCGTTCACTGCCATTCGTGCTGTACGAAGTCGAACGGTAATAACATAATAATACCATGGATGCCATCTGGCTAATTTATTCGCGATCCAAGCGTACCAGCTAAAAAGTTAAATACCGGCTTAACGGTGAGAGCTGCAGCGATCTAGACGAGTCCGGCACATGTCGCGTCACCGTACACTGTCCGAGTGCTCGGCTAGCACAATCCTTCTCTATTCGTTTTGTTTCTCGTATTGATTCAGAGAAATGGCCACGGCTCGAAAGAGCAGTTTACAAAGAAATTCTCACCTCTTTGGTTCAAACGTCTTATCTAACATTTTTTACAACTATTTTAAATTCCACGCTTGTTTTCTCCTCTCGACTCCTTAAGTATCGGTATATCGTCGCTGTATGCGAGAAAATGACAAATCTAAGATAGTTTTGTATTAACGACTAAACGTTTTAGATTGGACGAAGGAAAACAAAGATGATAGAAAGGAAGAGGGTGTTTCGAAACGATGGATAGGATATTTCAAGTAAAGACCGCGTAATTATCTTCTTCGTCGGTATTCGAGGTGCGTATTCCTAAAGCGTTTCGTGAAAAGAGATACGAGACAGCAGGGAAAAAGAAAGTGAATCGGCCACGAAACGTAATTTAGGTGTCTGCCGTGTGGTTGAGAGCAGAGCATCGTTTCGATGTACACATATACCTTCGAGTACGCGAAGGACCTGGCTCCATGAATGGAGTAAATTGCATTTTGTGGTGGAACCGTCCGAGCAATTTATTTTCACTTTCATTTACGACCGGACAGCGTACAGTTGCACCGAAATACCAGCAACCCGTATATAGTTGCTGCGCGTATGTCCTTGAAACTTTTCGCCTTTCCTTTTCGGCATCGATAACGAATTGATTTTTTTTATCTATCTCCCAGGGTGCGAGTAATGTTTTTTTAGCCTGCGAATCCGATCCGTCGTGTCAAGTAATTGAGTAACTAGTGGGTTATGTTATATCTTGTTGAGAATTTTGGATCTTAATTGCCAAAATAATGGTATAGGAACACTAAATTTATACTTAAAATTTATATTAGAATAGTTATATATTTATTTGATAAACGATTTCAAAGATATTCATCGATACACACTTGCACGCGTCTCATCTTCTTCTATACCAGACTGTTAACGAACAGTTTACATTTCTTTGTTTTCGAGACGCCGCACACACACACATAATTCCACACACTCATATTCGTATTTTATTTTTATACCTCTGAAATCCTGTCCTTTTTATGCATAATCGATGCGTACAATGATTGATCAATATCTTTCGTAATTTGACAACTTCGACATATAAATTATATTTTGCGTCTGTGTGTAATCACTACACGAAGAAACAGCATCGAAACTCAGATTTACGTTCGAGAATTTTTACAACTCGCAAGGGCCGAAAACGTAAACAAGCTATTATATATTATATTATACTTGGCTCGATCATCTAACACGACTTATGCCCATAGATGCACATACGTGTATCACTACTACGCGGTCAATCTAATCTAGCACATAAAATTATGTCTATCTCGCGTCTAGTCATTGCTATATTACGTATCATATATTCGCTTTCCATCAGTAATTTAACACAGAACAGTGATGTTCTAGCGAAAACTTAGTATGTCCGCGTAAAAGAGAAGAAGAGATCAAGTTGACGTACGGAAAAGTTAAATCGCTCGAAAGAAACGAAGGAAATATTTTATCGAGACGCGATTTAAGGTATTTCTAATATGATTATTCGTGGCGATGAATCGCTATAAAGGGAAATAAGCAACTCGAAACCCAGAGAGAACGACGCATACGAGTAATAATGAGATTCTATGAATATGGTAATGGACTTTTGGTCGCGATTAGGTGTCAGTCAGAGCAAATGACGTGTCCCGAGCTACGCAAACGAGAATAAAATTGCCATTAACCGGCAAATAAAGTACCTCCCGCGTTTATAACACATATAGTTCTTAAGCACTATAGCTACTTTAACTAAGCAGCTTTGCATTTATAATTGGATGTTTGGAGAAAGATCGCGAAACATTACGAAGAATTTATCGATATGGACGTTTTAAATTTTCGTCTTTCGCTTAAACATGGCCAATTAGTTCCAATAATTTTTCCATTTCTTCAACGAGCATATCGAACGGTCTGTTTAGAAATCCATTTCTTTTAATTATCATTGCAAATTTAACCGAGGTTTTACCTGCCTCAGTGCACCATTAACTTTTTGCCGCGATACGCGACGTTATCAGAGGAACGAGAAACCTACTTATTAATCCATCAACTTTGATTATTATTCCATTGCCTTCCAGCTCTTAATCGATACTTTATCGAAATGTATTCCCGCGATGCGCATTTAGAGAGTTTTCCAACGATGTTACCGACGTTAATTCGATGACTCGTTGGACAAAAAACGGTCACGATGGGAACGATAAATTATCGAATAACGAAGTAATTAGCTATCCTCTGATACACTTCCATGTTTATGCTGGAACATGTTTCTAAGTTCTTCCATGCGAATAATATTCCGTAAGACGCGTAAGCAGCCAGATATCTCAGAGGAGAGCTCATCATCGTACAGGTGTTTCTCGATACCTTCGTACTCGAGTCGACTTTTCATTGATAGGAGCTTAATAAGCGTTAGGATCTTTATTGATTTCTGATTGCAATTTTTTTATAAATTTCATTTCACGCTTTAATTAGACATTCTGCTATATCGCCAATGCTATTATAATTACGAAGCACACGAGGGAAAATTGATAGGGTATTATCTCTATTATCTCGCTATTATCTCTTCGTAAAATTTATTTCCATCGTTACGCACTTGTTGACAAATCGCGCATTATGATAAAGATAATTCCAAACAAAACAACAAGACGGCGAATCTTTCGTTCAATGACGAACCTTGTGATCGCCGTGTGTTTATCCGCGCAGTTCTGGCCTCTTCTTCCACGATTTAACCGTCTTTCACAGAGAATTCCGATAGTCGTAGGATTCTCATCGATTTCCATATGCAGCCGCGAACTACGATTCACTGTGCGCCCGAAGCAGGAAGCAACGTGCTCGAGCAGAGGAATGTCAGAATCGTGTGGGAAATCCGTACCGTTATTGGGGCCAACATCTACATACTTGGCCAACCCCTTATCTAGTTATCGCGACTGTTATCTCGGACTGCCCAGTATCTCGACTTTTACGACAAAAGATGCTCTCTTCCGAGAATGAAATTGCGTGGGTCGATTTGTACGTCTTTCGTACCGTTCTACGAACATGGTCTTTTTTTCCCTACGGGGAATCCACGAAGAACCGGAAGGGAGATCGGGAATCGACCAAACCGAACAGTTATCCGTAGCAAACCTATGCGATAAAATGCATCGCTTTGTACCGTTGTTGCGCAAACCTTGTGAACCGCGGGCTGCGTCGAAATAAAAGTCGACGTCGTAAAATACGGTTTCTTGACTCGCCTACGCTTCGGCAAACTTAAAATTCAATCTTGAGCTTCGCATAGAAGGAATAACTCTGCTTCGAACTTTTTATCCAATAATCGAACGTAATGAAAAAGCGTCAACTACGACGAGAAACAGCGATACGCTCTGATAAATTAGATTTAATTTCGAACTGCGAAAGTAACGCTAGCCACGGAAACGGTTTTTCTGAAACAGGTGTGGTATTAAAAACGGGATGTTCGCGGCATGATGATTTGCAGCTTGGCCGTTCAATGATGCGAGGGACCTTTGTCGTACATAACGGAATCGGCATTCATTATCGACACGCGATCAAAGTCGATGCCATTTCTAACTGAAACTCGACGTTGCTTCGATCAAGATCATGAGCAGTCGCCGGAGGAGAAACGGCCGTTGATGTTCAGTTTCTTCGACGATCTTCTCGATTGTCCGGAAGGATCGCCTCGACACGACGATATCGAGTATCTGCGATCGCGAGTGAAATTTCCATGTGGCTTATCGGCCTAGAGGAGACACAAGTGACAGCAGTTCTCGCGTCCCGGAGGGCACGACCCAGACACCTAGCTGTGTAAAATTTATATCTCACTTTCTTCTCCTTCGTTTTACCATCTCCCCATTACACACAATAGCTGCACAGAGCAGATGCACATTACTGTATTTATTATGGTGTTTACACATTATATAATATTACATATCAACGAAGGTGTAATAATATGGTAAAACCATACTTATCGATCTCTTTGTTTTTAGGTAGATTTTTGTGGTTTCAGCAGTAGGTTTATTTTCGATACAATATACACACACCATCTTGCTCGATGATCTTTTTTCGTTGCATCGATTTCATCCATCGAAAACTTTTCCGATCCTGTACAAATAAATTTATCAAGATTCTCGATCTTCCTAAAGTTAGGTACGATCGTTTGAAGGGATAGAATTTTAAAAGAAACGAAATCGCCTTGCGTTAGTAACATTATGCAACAGTTACGGAGCGGAGATTTTTGCCACGGTGGAAAGGGTCGAGGTCACGGGTGCCTCGAGTGTTTGCAGCGCGATCTCAAGGGAGGTTGATGCGTCTGCCCCGCTGGGATAATTAATATAAGCCTCTTCCTCCCCGAGGTATCGCTTATTTATCGCGAGGTTTGAAGCCAATGCTAGCGTGTAATACCAGGCAGTGAAATATAGTCGCCATAATGTCGAGTATTTTATACTCGCGACCGAGTCCGGGCAAGTTGTAACCTTTGAACACGGTTCCGAGGCGATCGCTAGCGATGATGCTTATTAAATCGAGTACCCCTCGAGCCTAGTAAACGATAACCGTTTTTGCTGTGAAAACGTTGTAGAACGTACGAGAGATGACGATTAGCGAATTCGTGGCCTCCAGCATGCCAGATATCCACGATAATGCGCGCCGTAGCTCGTATGCTAGCAACGTTAAGTCTTCCAGATTTTATCATTGGCTTATAGACGAGTTTTACATTCTTGAAATTCGACGAGAGACTAAGACCAAGAGTAAGCTTGCGACGAGCACAGGACGCACGGTGTCGCGTCCAATTACTGTCATTGGACTTTCCTCGAAGCGTGTCGTTGCTCGTCATCCCTCGTCAACGTGAACGGACCACATCCGAATCCAATTTAGTCAGAGGAGGAACTGGCCGAATCGTGGCCATTCACCTCGCAAAATTATCCTACCTCGTTCTGCTCCTGCGGACAAGAACGCGATGCATCTCGTGCGACGATCAAACGATGTCACGAAATTCGTATTTAACTCGTCCAGTAAGTTCGTGTCATTTATCGCTCTGTTATCTGCAAGCATCCGTCTCTACTATCGTTCCCATTTACGTCAAACGTCAAAGGGGTGTTTTTTAAATGTCCAAATTTTCGATACCTCTTGGGACTGATAAACTTCTCCGTACACCTACCAGATTACCGATTCTCTCTTCGTTTTTACGTCGGATATACGTGTATATTAATAACGACCGATAGCGTCTTTTTCTCTTGCTTCGATTTATAGCTCGTATCTCTACCGACTCGAGATAACGTTTATGCGAAATTTAAAGGTTCAAAGATGCACGGTATACGCGTGATATGCAAAATGGTCTAAAACGTACAAGTTATAGCGCTTACAATTTTTATTTCTTGCGTTCGTAAAAGAGTAAGTTTGCATAAAAGTCCGTAGTTTATCTATTGGATTGGCAAGTAAGTGATTGCGGATTTTGTCAATATCACCTAATGACAATATCCGCAATCACTTAGTTGCCAAGCCAATACGATATAACGATCTTGGAAAGAGAATTTTCGGAGAACGGAAATTTTCTTCTAAATCCTCGGAGGAGAAGAGAAGGATTATTTAGACGCGATCGAATGAAATAGAAGGGAAGACAGTATGCGCGTTCACGATCGTACGTACCCTCGCTATCCGCACTTAAAATATCATTATCGCGTCGCTTACGTTACCGCGGATGCCGGCATTTATCAGGCAGCATGGTAAATATTTTATCGTAAATTGGACTGCTGTAATAGTAACGTGGTGTTGCAAGCGGGACAATAAATTCCTTCGCGTGCAGCGGCATCGGTAAATGGCCGGTTAAGTAGGTGTCTACGCAGACCTTTAACGATCCTCTATTATTGCTTCGGCTGTTAAAACCCAATTGAACGGCCTCTCTTATTAATAGTTCGTCCAGCGGGGAACTTATTTCTCGGCGTGTGAGCGTACCGCGATTGTCGACCGCCGCTATCGTTCGTGAGCAAACGTGAGCATACAACCCTCCGAGAACTTTGACGAGAAAATAATTGGTGGAAACTACAACGGGAATCGTTCCTGCCATCCTGTAACAGATGCATTTCTTTTTGTTACGAGTACCGCTGTGGAACCCCGATTATTTCAACTAGCCGTGACAAACATTGTTCGGATAATCAAATAACTTTGCTTTCAAATGACAAAAGACCATTTATTTTATTTAACTTTAACGCAATTTTACTTACGGGTCTGAACCCTTTACGCGTGAAATCATCCATCATACGAAATAACGTTGTTGTTGAGGCGAGAATCATATTAAGACGAGATTACGGATAAACGTATAAGTATAATTTAGAAGTTGGTATAATACACGAGATTCAACCATATTACGAAGTATTTCCTAGATACTAATATTAAATAGAAACGACAGTTTTTCAGTTAAAATACAACGATCTCGCCCGTTTGTGTGTTCCAATTTTTCTTAAATATTATCTTTAAATTATCAATTAACCAGTGTTTCCGGCAATTAACCGCCCTGATAATCGTATTATAATATGGTAATATTATATAATATTAATAATAATATATGATATTATCTATTATGTAATATGTATTACACGTATAGTATGACAAAAATTCGAGATACGAGTTCCACTCTTTCAGCATTCGATCGTTCGATAAAATCGAACGAGTTATCTTCGTCGTGGCCCGATTACTTAATCTGCATCGCGATGAATGTCGAAAACGTTTTTTTACCTTATTCAAGGTCATCGTCCTTCGATATATCGGAAAAAAGAAAAAGCGTAAAAAAAAAAAACTCGTAATCTCGGTGGTCAGAGAAGATTGACTACGATTCCCCATCTTCGAAGAACGTTCTCCTCGTGTTCTCGCACTCTCCTACATGTGCTATTGTCGGAGTACAATGCACGATACGTAGAACGACCGCATCCGCGATGCATGTCCAACTTCTTTTCAGCAGAGCGCGATGTTCTGACGAAGCTGCATAAATCATGAAAATCCCGCAGTAAATTCTCGTAATGCCTTGATCTTTTCGGTTGTCCGTTTCACATGCGAAGAACGGAAAAATGGATGATCGGTTGACAGCGTATCGGATGCTTGAACCGTCCTTCTACAAAAGTCGGGATACGTGTTATAATTTCCTGCGGTGTATCGGTCAGAAGCTCTTTCTCTCGCGATTGCCGACAGTATAATTGCGACAACGACAGTATGTACGCGGCAACCGGTTCGAATATTGTACAACTCGCCGAGAAAACCGTGGAAGCGCTCTGTAATTATCCAGGTAATCGCTTGGAAAATACGGAGCAAACGTATTAAACGGGGCTAAGTCGGTGGAAACTCGGTGCGTCCCTCGTTTCACGATACTGTAAGAAAGGGACAGAGATTTCCTTTTAAGAATGATCATAACAGCGTGGTTATATTGTCATCTAATCGGTCGCGTAAAAAACAATCGTTTGCAGGCTTCCACGACGATTTAAATTTGTCGGTAGATGCGGTAATCAAAGGCTTTCCTTATCGTTAGGCTCGGTCGTTACGCAAATAATTATATGTATAACTGGCGTACAATGAAGGAAGGAACTAAAGCGTAAATTGCGTGCACGCAAAATGAATCAGCTTTGCGATAGATAATAACGGCTGGAAGTTTGTTGTCTAAAATGTTCGCCGTAACATACCGTACGAGTGGTAATGTAAAAGATATAAACAAAAAATAAACGAAATAATTCGCTAGTCCATGCAATATACGTAAGTTTAACTGGCCTGTGAGATCTCGCGTTTCTCTGCCTCTTTTTCCCCTCGCATCTTCTTAATTAAAGAACTAGCGTAAGTAAAGAGCGTCGTTAAAGACGTTTTGCAAGTCAGCGCTGGGACAGAATAAAGGAATTTCAATAAGAAAAGATAGCGTAGTCGAACGATGCGGTATTTAAAACGTAGTAGTTAGTTTCTTTAATCTGGTCGACGGGACAGATGCGCGTCTCGTGCGATTTTCGTTCGAATTTCAGAGAAGCCAATCAGGCACGCGGCCGCATAGTTCCACTGAACAGCCCTATACACCGCACCTGCACCAGGTGCGTTGAAGGATTGCTTCGATTATACGAGTTCGCGAGGCAGGCATTCGTTCAGCTTTAACAGTCTTCGTATCGTCTCGTGCCATAGAAATTCCACGACTGTTTCTTACCAAACACATAGAACGTGTATTCGAACAAGAAGGACGATGATTCTCGTCTCAGGTTACCATATTTTTCTCTTTCTTTTTTTCTTTTTTTAGTCGGAACCGATCAACTTTCCCCCATAATTTCTTCCCTCTTAAGAGAGAAACCTGCAAATACAGTGACAACGCGCGTTGATTTACGTTTGGAAAAATTCTAACGGATTTGTTACGCGGCGCATCCGTGACCGATCTTCGTAATTACCCGGCAACGGCGAGTATAGAAACGCGTCGCGGGCTTGGCTCTCTTGAATCACCGCGGTTAAGCGATTCGCATAAAATAAATATTTATCAGCCAATGAATCATGCAGCAAGCATGCAAAATGTCGTTCTTTTCTCGAGAAAAATGTGAACGATACGCGAGAAAATGCGACGACTCGAAGGTTCTTTCGTCGAAAGCGATCACCCCTCGTCGATATCCCATTGATATTCGCTGAACGTTCTGTCGAGCATTCGGAAATATCGTTTCATAGCGACCCGTGGGACTCGATCGAGATCTCGCGTTTGATTTATACGTTTCTTCGACGTCCTAAAAGCTGCGTAGGCTTTAAAGTGGTTGGCAATCACCGGAAACTCGAATGCGTGATCGGTGTTACCAATATGGCATAGAGAAACCACCCAGGAAACCGGAAGTCAGCGTCGTTTCGGCGTTTCAATTTCCGAGAATTCTTCTTCTTCGTCGCCGTTCATAAAATAGTGACGATTCCGCGGCTTTCATTGATGCCTCTTGTTGCTATCCAGACAGGATTTAAAACACGGTACACACACGTCACGGTTAACCGGAGTCGTCTGGTTGGTTAAACGAACGATCGATGATATATACCAACTGTGTATCATTTGTAAGTCAGGGATTCTTCATTTGCAAATACAAACAATAAATCGTGTTTATTTTATTTCTACAGGATTCGTCGATGCAAATTAATGGAAAAAGTTATAATAAAAGAGAAACGTTGCGGTAATACATGCGATAATGCAACAATGTTAGCCTGTGCTTTAATGGGTCAATGGGTTTGATTTAATGGGTTAAAACGGGACCGGATTAGCAGGAATCGACTGTACGAGCCGGTCGTGTAGGAAGAAGCTGATATTTATGTAATAGAGGCTAGTTCGACACGAAACACGAGGTTAATAGAACTTGGAAAATACTTGGCAAGTACGTGGCCTGCCAAATAGTTGACTAAAATAACTATCTACTAGGTACTCGTGCCGAATGTTCTACGATTCGCTGGCGTTTAAGACGTATCCACGGCGACTGTTTCTCTCCTTGCGACGATAATCCAAAAGCTATTGTATTTTTCGTGGGAATACTACGATTTGTACGGTTGAGAGAAGTTGCCGGAAGTAACATTACCGATACGTTGATAGTCACAACAATCGTAAAATTACCGTGACGACGAGCAAAGCATCGAGTAAAATTCTTACTTTCCTCGTTCCTACACGAGACTTCCTCATGAAAGTTAAGAGGTATCGCGCATCCCGTCATTAGAATTTAATCAGATGTTATAGCCGTGTTCTTATTGCGTTTTTCCGTTCGGTAACACGCGATACGTGCCGCAAGAATGAGAACGTTAATCCATGTACGTACAACGAAATGTTTTTATCTGGCCCGTTTAAAAGTCATGTTACAAAAAAAAAAAAAAGAAAAAAAAGAAAAATTGGTCGAGCCAACTTGCGGATATCGGTTTCGACGGAATGCGAAAATATCGGTAGCTGCTGAGCGAAGAAATATCCCAACCGTTTCTCTCTCGCTGACCAATAACTTCGCTGTTTAAATTCGCGTTCTGAAACCCACGATTTTCTATTTTCACTCGCATTCGGTGAAAGCGTCGGTGGAAATAAGATATGCAAAGTGGCTGACGTATCCGAAGATCCTCGGGGTACGTAACGGGATAAGGACATCGAGAGATCAGCTGTTTTGCACGCGGACGAGCAAGAGTTAAATTTAAGAGCACGAAGAATAGCCCGCACGCGATTAACTAGGCGATACCAACTTTGTCTTTCAATCATTTTTTAACGAAACTAAATAGATATATATCTCTCGTCGATAGTTTACCGATTCGTTTCGATCGTATGTGAAACATGATATTTCGATAATACTCTTCGTGTCTCTCAGATATTTTTTTCTCCTTTCAATCCATCGCAATTTCCTGACTTTCCAGTATTGTTCTTCGACTGTTCGATTGCGGTCGACTTGGTCCCTAAGGGAAAGAATCTCGTGCCATTGAATCGAACGATGACGCGAAGGTTAGCGATCGATGTCGCTGTTTCTTGACGGGTTGAAACGTTCGGTTTTATGGATCGATGGTAACGTCGAAGGAGAAGCGAACGAAGGGAGATTCAAAGGGTGTAGAACAACACTTCGGTGAAAGAATACGGGCCTGGCCCGCGAGTCTCCTTCTATTAACGGTCGCAAACAGACCGAATGGACATCACAGTTCGCCCGAAATAGAAATAGAACGGTTCTCTAACGGACAGCGCGGTTAGGTCGTGTTTCTCGCGTTCCACGGCATGAATCACTACGCGAGAGCGCGTGAGTGCACGCTTGTCCTCGACAACTGTGTACGTGTTTTCTCGAGGGTTCCATCTTATTTGTACACCATGGTGCATCCCGTGTAACGCACTCGTGGTCGGCCTACGTATAGGTAGGTAGAGCTATAGGTAGGTAGTGTAAAGCTCCCCAGCGAGAGAGCTCGCCTTTGGCTCTGGCCCTACTTCTGGTTGAATCACCTCGCTAAATACGGTTGCGTAATTTTAGGTGGGACGATGAGTATGTCCGCTCAAAATCTGCCAGCTGCTGAAATCGGCGCGACCGCGGCCGTGGATCCGACCACCGATGATACACCGTCAACGCTTAGCGTCCAGGCGCACTTCCTATTTAGGTTGCGTCGCCGATTCCCCTCTGTGTCTTTTTTCGCCTCCTTTGTTAACAATGACACGTGCTTTCCTCTCTTCGGCATCGACTCATCAAACACGAATACCACGGAAGGAAGGATGACAAGTCTATTTCTGTCGGTTTTCTGACTTTTACATCAGCCGCGTCCTTCTTGTAGCTTCTACACGCGTACACGTTCACATTGCTTCCAAATATTGCCGATACGTTCACGATGATCGCGTCTCATCGCAGAGATCGGTCCCATTAGCGAAATGTGAAAAGGTTTCGTGTAACACATATCCACTGTAAGCCTTTTTAACCGATCGAATACTTTCTCTTAAGCCATATTGTACGTAACGAATGATACTTATTCGATTATCTCGACGCATTTGTTAGAAAGCTATTTCTTAAAAAAAAAAAAAAACAAAAAAAAGAAAGAAAAAGAAAAAACACCATTCACCGTAATAGCCTAAAGCGTTTCGAGGATTTCGGGAAATCTTCCATATACTCGGGCTAAGTGTTGACACTTTTATAATAATAAAAAACGAAAGGATCTGGCTTTCCCTTTGGATTTAAGTCACCGTGTCGAAGGTCAAAGGTCCAATGTGATCTAAGATTTCAAACACGATGATTTGGCGTTGTGAATCAAGGAAGACGCCTTATCGTAAACCAAATGTTACAACATCGTGTTCATTCGCGTACACGCCAAATGACGTTGTCACACGGGACAAACGAAATCAATCGTTAGAATAGCCGTAAGATAAGCGCACATCGAAGAAAATGACGGTCTTAAAGCACGAGCCGGGTGATTCAGACGCGAGATATTCCCGACGATGCATGGCGCCATATATCCGACTCCAGCTTGCTTCCTTTGCGAGCCGCGCGGAATTAATAGGAAAACGAGCCGAGTGACAGGGAGCCGGAGTTGCATCGTACACCGGCGCACATGCTGTATGCTGTATGTCCTCGGTCTAAGTCAGTAACCGATCACTAGCAGCCATAGACGAACGTGGAATGCCTAATGTCTGGCGCCTGTGGCTCGTGCGGCCGGAAATAGATTGCGCCGCTTATCGAGAACACGTTGCAGACCCTCTTAAAGATCCTGACACGCTACTTGGGAACACCGATTCGTGATAATGATTCAAGAACCAGCAACGATACGCTTACGATCGTGATTTACGAACGTGAATAAATGTCGCGACATTCTAATACAGCTTCGATAGATCTACATAGATGAGGAGCGGATTTTAACTTCTTTCAGATTACCGTCTTCAGAATCGCAGAATCAGCTTTCCGATACTCGAATAATCTACGAACCATTTTTCGACCAAACATCGTATTCTCATCCTTTCGTTCGTGACAAATCAGTGCCACGTTACTAACAGAGTATGGTAATGTAGCTATATTGAGAGAGAGGTATTAAAAATCTTCAACTAAAAATATCCGCGCCGACCCTTTAGAAAACGTTCTGTGGCCCTCTTCCATTAATATAGAATCTGACAGAACTTTTATACACACCCAATTGAAATTTAGTGCTTTCACGACGTCGCCTATTGTGTAAAAAGCGTGTCGTCTTGTGTAATCGCGAGTTGGACTGCCGCGATTACATATAGGCGAAGTAATCCTGTTACGGACACGTGGAGCGGATTACGCTGCGCCAGACAGAGCACAGGCTCCTCTTATTGTCCAGGCAACGGACGACCTCGAGCTATGCATTCGCACGTGCAACATCTGTCGTCTTGTCTAATATCATCGCGTGCCGCTTAGGTTATTTTAAGGGTGCGACTCGACTTAAAAATACACTTTCACTAAACCTGGAAACTATATAACGATTCGGTAATGGCAGTGCGTCATGCGTCGACCAATTATGATCTCCGATGTAGCAGAAATCTTTCGGTTTCACTTCCGTTGTATCTAATAGAGGCCTGTAAGCAAGTTACGCATGCACGCGTATTGTTTCAACCGATTTCTTTCGTTGCGTCATGTGGCAACTGCGACGAAGCAGAAGCGTCACGTCCTTCGCGGAGGACTAATAAATCACTTTGTTGTTACACAGCGACGG
Organism: Bombus bifarius; assembly: GCF_011952205.1. Classification (NCBI taxonomy): domain Eukaryota; kingdom Metazoa; phylum Arthropoda; class Insecta; order Hymenoptera; family Apidae; genus Bombus; species Bombus bifarius. The sequence continues at coordinate 1,721,842 of NW_022885586.1, read as the reverse complement.
CTGGTCGTTTCATTTAAATGAGAAGAAACGGTGATTTTCTATGAGGCTTCGTATCATGTCAGAGATTTCGAAGTTATGGAATATTATGCTAAACGGAACTTCTTGACGTTTTTGTCATATTAAATACCGCTGTGTCCTACACTGCCGCCGGTAAGTATTTTAAAACATTTAGAAGAAATCGGATGAACCTGGATAGTCGTTAAAATATTACCAAACCCAAAATTTCGATCTGTCGTTCAACTTGTTTGCGCGCGTGTGTGTGCGAACAGTTCTTCTTTAATTTTTGTCCATTCTGATGACTTTGTAACGATACGCGTTGACCAAACGATACTAATCGTAAATCAAGAGAAGACAGAAAATATTCTATAATTTTGCAATTTCAGTCTTTCGTTTCGTTTCGTAGTTATAAAAGCCAATATATGTACGAGCGTTGTTCCGATGAAACAAGATTTCCTTTTTATTCACGAAACATGTATTTATGATTTTTATTTTACGATATGTAATCGCTCTACGGAGTAGAATATCGTACGAGGTTACGAAAAACAAAACAATAATGATTAACGAGACGTATACTTAACCGTTTAACCGTCGTGTATCAGTGCATAGATTGCTTTTAATTTAGCCATTGATTATTTTAGCCATTGATCTTTATGGATTCAAACTACGTCTTACGATACCATCTATACATTTTATAAAAATGTATCGCTAGTTGTTTTTTATTACAAAAAAAAAAAAAAAAGAAAAAACGTAATCATTCCTATTAATAAATCGAGGTAAAGTTTGTGCCTTCAGGGATTAGTATTAGTAAAGAGATACACATATACCACAGAGAATACAATAATTTTACGTTCGATTCACTGCTACGAACATCGCAAAGACAAGCTGCGGTAAAAATAACGCGTGTCGCCGAAGTTAACGGAAAACCTTTAACCGAGATAAGCAGTTTGATAATCTGTGTGTCTGGTATCGACCGAAATGTCTATGCACTGGTCGGTAAAGGCTACCGACAAAGAGGCAGGCGGGTCTTTGATACGAAAATATCGGGATAGACACATTTCCCTTGCTTTGACGAGAGATACCGTGCACCGTCTCGACGTATCGCGGGGGTTCGACAAAGGGGACGAGAGCATCCGCGGCAGACATTTTTTCAATGACAGCACGTTGACTTTCTGTCTGTTGCCAACTACGAAACGGCGCTAGTGGAACTAAATCGACAAAGCGACGCTTTGTCTGCACAATTCTCGATGGTGTAGCAAATTCTTTGAACGAAAACCTTTGTCCGTGCATGAGAATTACAATTAACAGTGAACCAAGTATCCCCTAATGAAAAGTTGCTCGTAAATAACGAAATTTCCCCTAGCTGTACGGACAGAAAGTTCTTCGAGCTAATTGTTAACGAGGACGAATGTTTCCAATATGAATTCTCGAGGGACTACGAAACGCGTGTGCGTTTCCACGCGTACTCTACGATAGGAATAACCATTTCCAGGCCATCGACCGTGTAAACCACGCGAGTCACCGAGCAATACAATTAAGCCCTTTGTGTCGTTGCACTGCCACCCTCTTCCTGGCTTCTGACACGCATCCACACGCGTATATTTATAAATATAAGGCCATCCGAGTAAAAGGTATCCGTGATACAGTTGCACGAGCACGAGTTCGCTTCCATTACACTCGTCTTCCCTTTTCGCACCCTCGTGGGGTTTGTTTCGCCATGGGCGTGCACGCGTCTGCAAGCGTTAGCACGCGATAGAATTTTAAACCGGCCACGACCTATTGCATTTACTTTCTATTCGATTAAAAACGTATCGATCTATGCTGGCATACTTTTACGAACACCGTGAGATTAGATTGACGCATATGAAACTTGGTATTCCAAGTAAAAGTTTAACAGTACAAACGTAATTGAAGATCGATATCGATGAAATATCAAGTTACAAATAGTAAATATATAGGTAATAATGATGTATCGTATCTTTCGGGATCATCCGAGTTTCTCCAACCGCGATACAGTGATTATTGCTGAACTTTTGAGCGAAAGTGTTTACACTAACAAAAGACGAACAATATGTCATATTCGAGCAAATCTCGGACTCCATTGATAGCTCGACCGTATTATTTACCAAGTTTCCATAGTATCTTCATTTGCTTTGGACATAGATTGTGATCACGAGTTTCCGGCCAGATTTACTTTTGACCAAAGGATGTCTTAAATACAGATAACGCGCTCTAACATCGCCCAAAGGAAATAAGATATTCTTACCCCGAACGAGACTCGAAAGGAGCTGTGTAAACTCTCCTATGTTGTTCAAATAGTAGCCCATTTAGAGCGGATATCCACGTGAAAAATTTGCACGGATATAGGACGAAAAGATAGCCTAAAATAATTTCGATATTGTTCTTGATTGGCAAGCCGACGGCGTGTGTTACATATGCGTTTATCGAGTGTTTACGGACGCGTGGTGAGCGCACAAAGCCTCATGGGAACAATAACTGCAGCGACGAATGACAACATAAATCTCTTGTGACTGTGGGGATTACCAGGGTCATACTACTGGTGTACGAACGTAACGTAGGACACGAATTAATTCAGATTTCATTTATGACTCCGGGTATCCGGGCGTAACATGTTTGGCATACGTATGATCGTCGGTCTAACTCGACTAGCTTCGAAGTTTAACTCGGCAACAACGATGCGAGTTTCACGAAGGTTTTCAGGATTGAATTTTCTTTCAACCTGCGAAAGCAATTATCTTTCATTGATTGTTAATAACGGATGGACTAATTAGAAAATATTGAGAGTATTAACGAAGAAATTTATGATAATACTTTGCCAAAGGCTTTTGTAAAAGCGGCACGATGTGCTACAATTTCAGACGAATTTTATCGCGAACAAATATGTTTATCATTTACTTAATCAGTAAATAAGATTAGGGTCGAAAGCATTGCGTTTACTATATAATATCGATTATATCAGTTATATAATTTATTTTTTTAAAACTAACCTTTTCGCGAATGACTATGCACAACTGCAGGTAGGATCGATTAAGATGTTTAAAAAAAGGATAGAGTTGGAAATATGTCCTCGATGAATGTTATCGTTTTCTTATCAGTTTAGACACAGACAGATGGTCGCCTATTTTCTCCAGAAATGTGGCACTTTGATTTACGTTGAAGATGGTTCAGTGGGTAAACACGGTCTCTTAAAATGCCCATCCGGGGGACAATGTTTCGGCATCTGGATTCTTATCGCTAGCTGCAAATCCAAAAAAAAGCTACTTCCAGGGAATGCCGAACAAAGGATCCGGAACAGCTTCTTCAAGGCCGGTATAAAGTTCCCAGTCACTCGCATAAAGAAACCACCTTTTCAAACGGCTGTGAAAGCCCGAGTACCGAGCCTCTATCATACACATACACGTGTCTACTTACCCGCAGACGTAAATTATGATTCTGCCGTATTAGCATGGAATTCTCGCGTGTATCGAGGCGAATCAGGCGAGCAGGTTGTACGGCTTAACGCAAACAAAGATTCGTTCTACTGAATGCCGAGACACGTTAGAGAGATCCGATGTATCTGTAATTTTTATTCTAGATATTTGCAAACTGTTGGAATAAAAGGAGCCTCGCGAGCCTCCTCTATCCTGTGCAAAGTTTATTCGGAAACGAGACTCGATAAAATACAAAGACTCTAGTAGCACGTGGCTTGCATTTGTTGCCAGTGTCCGTGATAAGCTACGATAAGCTATGATAATACGCTATGAATGTAGGTCGTGAGGCAACGCGATACTAAGGAGCGAACCTATTCTTTCCACCGAATTATAATATTCTCGTTTACCTACAATGTTCCATCGTGTTCTTGAACTCCTTCCGTGAAACAGGCACGTGAGAAAGGATACCAGCCGTTTCTGACGCATTTCCTGTCTAGCTTTAGAATTTTCATCTCTGTCATCGATGAATCTCCTCGTCGTCGCTTTCCAAAACTTAGGGAGAGTAGGCCTAGACGATAGAGAAACAAACAAAAAAGTTTTACAAATTCCCGATTATCGTATTTAACGGAACATTAATAAATCGTAAAAGAAACGTCTATAATTTATAGTTTGTACCTCACCGGGTTCGCTAATGTCGTTAATTTTTAGATTAGATCGTATCATCGTGCACGAGGGCTTTGGGCCCCGATGCTAATACGAGGTTCAACAGAACACATACGTAGGAACATATACACCGAATAGTAGTCAGGTATCTGTCAGTGTTAGTTGATCGTCGATCAGCTTCCTCCCTTTCTTTCTCCGAGTTGACTTCCTGCCATGTTGTTGGGCATGATCGGCCTCGGCCGTCCTTGCCCCTTCTGCTAGGCAGCACTCCGTTACCATCTACTAGCTGGCACGAAAACATCAACTCGCTGGATGGATTAGAAAGGCTCTCTCGCATGCCAGCGCCTTCTCTTCTCTCCTTTCCACGGCTTGCGGTCGATGCGTAGGAGGGAAAGTTACCAGGATCCCCTCTGCGTCGAAACCTCCTTGTCCGCGTTTCGAAGGGAAGCTGCGTTCACGAACGATCGACATCTGTTTGTGAAAATCGATAATAGAAAATAGCCAAAATCGATGCGTGTACTCCCATAACGATCGACGTTCGTGTATGAAACTGCTGCTCGAGGATCGAAGATGTGGGCATGAAAACGTATCTACGTTATCTTTCATAACTGTTTGGTCGTTTCAATCGATTTGTAACAATGGTATTAGTTTGTTCCGAATGAGACGTCGTAATCTTCCGTTGTAGATATATGTACAAATCATTGTTTAACAACGTATCGATAATCGTAGGTTACAATCTTTTGCTATCTTTATGGTAGCTACATGATTTCATTCTTATAATATTTATTGTATTTTACCTGACGTTTGTCATTGATAAAACGGAAATCGTTATCGCGAATACCTTTGAACTATTTGTAGTACCGTCGCTATGAAAAAATTCTATCGATATTTATCGAAGATTGTCATTAAGCTGCGTTCCATCGATGATAAAAAAAAGCCTCCCGATACTTTTCATACACGGTACACTGCTATGTAATTGTGTACAGCCATGGGCTGGTACTTTCCAGCGACTTGGAGCGCGTTCGTTGTCTTCTGCCGACGCGCGTGGGATCGCGTGCCAAATAATCCCTGAGAAAACGCGGAGCAAATCGTGCAACGATGAATTAGGGGGAGGAGAGGTGGAGGAGAGTGATAGTTCTCTCTCTTGATTGCGCCTTTGTGTCCGGATCGCGTGGCAGACTTTCATCGTGTAACGTATTACACGTACTTTTATCATATACCGGGAGAAAAATACATCTCGTTCGACGGATAGAAACGGGTATCGATGTACACTACGCGGAGAACGAAAGAATACGTTCGTTTAGTATTAAGATGGATGATCATTAAAACCAGCACAGTCAATATTAATTATCGGTATTCCGCGATGAGCGAGGAAAATACGATTTCGCGCGGTTAGAAATATTATTTCCGACGAATCGGTCGATAGATCATGTTCGAAATAACCCCTTTGCCTCGATCACCGAGCCGATTTCAACCAACTAATCGTCGTTGCGTATAGACGTCGCTAACTGTTGCTCGTGGTATTAATGGAGCCGAATGTCCGTGAAATCGGGAAGGAAATAGCACTTCGCTCGCTCGACTCGATGGCAACAGCCTGCGCCGCAACCTTTCGCAGGACCATCGATTACGACTGCTATCCTAGGAAACTGGTTGCGCACGTAGATTACTGGTCGCGCGATGAATCAGCCGAGTATCATCGCTAAGATGTATATGCAGATGCGTAGAACGCGTATCCTTATGATTGACTCGTCGATTCAAGAAATCTTTGTCGATATCTTTTCAAAATGGTTTCACGCGTTTGCCATCCTTAGAGCGGTACTCTCGAAGATTCAGTGTGCGTGTAATCTTCGCGTACTATATCTTGATATTCTAATTTTTTCATTTCGTTAACGAACCATCAAGGACCAAGCAGTAAGATATGCATAAAACGGACGTAAACGTAATATTATTGGAAAGCGTAAATTATTTTACGCGTTACTTTGTTAAGGTACATAAAATCATTGCCGCTGAAAAAATATGCAATTCTAGCAGTCATATTTCAGCGAAGATATTAAGCGAAGCTACAGATCCCGGAGGCAAATCTCGGTGCGATCTCGCTCGAAATGGGTGGTCAGCGTTCGGATGGATTTACAATTAGATAAGTCGAAGGAAACCAGCTCCTTCCATCAGTTCCACCGAAAGTCTATTAAGAAGCGCCAACTCGCTCCTCCGCTATCTGTAACCTACTTGAATCTGGTATTACCAGATGCATTGTCGATGAGGCCGTAGTTTGCAAATCAATTTCATTCAAACGGAAATATTATCTCGATGGTATGCGTTAATTGCGTCAGGTAGACTCATCGAAAGCGCCAGATAACTCGATTGAGAAACTCGTCCGCGTGTTTCGCAAGATCCTGTTAAGAAATGCGTTCGGCTAACTCTTCGTCCGTCTGGTCAAATTTCCTAATAGGATATTACGTAGACTTTGATGGAAGTTATTCGAACGTACTCCACTGACGCGTCTGTTCTTCCATCTGACAATTAGAGGAACAGCCGTCGGGAGAATAAACGATTCGTTAATTCGATTTCCGAATTCCGCGACGTTTGAGCGACGAGGCTGGATTCGAGACTCGTGCGGATAGAACCGCGTCATAGAGCGCGGAGACAACGGTTATCCTTATCGAGATTTAGCTGATTTATATCGGCATTGGAAGCTGCACCGACATATTAGGAGATCTATAATGCAGAGGCGCGCATAGCCACGACTTCGCGGCCCCTCTCTTTCTCCGGATCGTTGCTGCCGCTCTTTCGCCGCGAAATCGATAAATTATACATTCAATTATTCATGCTCGGTCGCCATAATCATGTACGGTAGTTGACAAGATCCTGGCACGCTTTACAAGCCCCCTGGCTCTCCGCGTTTCTTCGCTAGTCCAAGGTGAGTTCCGTTTACTCGATCGGTCGTAAGCTATTCGATTTACTCGTTGTCGATGCTTTACTAGCTCGTTAAACTAGCTTTAAAACGGTTTTATTAACGCGAGATATCGCACGATAATAACGTAGAAAGAGTCGCGTGTTGTTCGCGTCTCGCCTGCCAAGAGAACGCTGCTGAATCGTTTTCTGTTCGGAAAGTACGGCATTGAAATCACCGGGTGGAGAGTGGCAAAAATGGAGCAGCTCGCGGTCTCGGAGATCTCGTTATCGAATCGTATATACGCTCGTGATATTGCTTATTAATCGTAAGATCGGTTCGCGAAGCTTGAAAGACGCGTGGGGTGACGGAGAAGGAGGATGATAAAGAAACATAGGCGAAATACGCGCGAGAGGAGGAATAGAGAGCGAGAGAGAGAAAAGGAAGTGGTCGGTCGGTCGGTGCATGCCTGTCAAGTTCTTTCTCTCTCGGGTTCGAAGTTGGTGCAAAGAGTAAGTTTACTCGTTCGGTTTCGGATCCGTTCGGATCGCTTCGGTTCAGTTCGGTACTGTCACCGAGTTTTATTATAAGTGGGGATACGTTTCCCCACCACGCGAAGAGATAGCGAAGGCGCTTGGAGAATCGAGAGTGGGGAATCACACGAAGCTTCGGCGGAAGGTTCAATTGTTGGCCAACCATCGCGACGAGTGGTTGCGCGTGATAAACACTCGCACGATAGAAGCGCGTGCTTCGTTTCGCGATCGGTGCGTGCACTGAGGCTAAACTTGTGCGTTCGACGTCGCCTCTAATCGACGACGATCATCGTACGAAACGTGCAGCAAGATGAAACGCGTGCCTGTAATCGCGACAGTGACGTGGTGATTGGTTTCGTCGTTGTTCGCGTTATATCGGCGTGAGTAAACCCGTAGTCCGTGTAAACGCAGTGACCGAAGCAGAGAGAAAACACCTTCCCTTTTTTCTTACTACTTCCTTTCTAACGTTTGCCTGTGAATACGGAGGATATTTACGCGAGTATTGCTGGCTGTGATCGCAACAAGTGAAATCTCCATAGTCTTCCTCCGTCTCCTTCTCCTTCTTTTCTTCTTTTATTCTTTTGTGTGACTCGACTACAACGAGACTACCCGTGTGCCTGCTGGTTATCTACTTTGGCGGTCGTGACGCTTCGTCGTACGACCGAGCAACAGAAAAATTTGGGATTATCCGTGCATCTTTTGCGTTTGGTTCAGTTGACGTACCGTCGACCGGGTAGCGGCCATGACGGCGGACAGCTTGTTCGAGACTACCAGCATCCCAGGGCATCTCGCTCCCACGCCCCAGAGGCTGGAGAGGCTTCTCTCGAAACAGACCCTCGAGGAACTGTACGAGGTCGAGGAACAACCTTTCGCACGGTAAGTCCAGTCTTGCTTCTCTTCCTCTTCTCGCTTCGTCTCGTCTGCACGCCATTCTATCTCTTCTCATCGTCTCTTTGTGTAACGAGGTTACCGCGTCTACGTATATGTTTCCGACTCGGAACATAGACGTCGATCGTTTTTCCCTATGTGTGTCCTCGCTAGGTCACCGATCTATCGCGCGCATCGAGCTCCGTTAATTAAAATTGTTTATATCTTCCTCCTTCTTGTCTTTCTCTCTCTATTCGCGTACCTTTTCTAACTTTGTTTTGTTTGGCTATCGTGTCGAAATGCTTTCCTTTAGAGACATTACTGTTTCGCGACTGGAAGCAGACGGCGTGTAAAAACCTTTCGAATAGGATTCGAGTAAGAAAACAAAAAAGTTCTAGCGATAGAATGTTCGAGTAGGGCCTTGGGGCACCCTTAAGTCGGTTCTGGACCCTACCGAAGAAAGAAAGTGCCCCTACCGCGGAAGATCGAGGTCGAGACTTCGCGCGTCTTTTACGACCTCCGTCTGCGCTAGTTTACGCCAGTATCCTTTTTCTCCCGTTTCTCGAAAATTCCGTTGCTTCTTAGGAAACAGCGAAAGAAAAGAGAAGAGATAGGAGGGTACCGTGAATAGCTTGGAACGTTCCTCCGAAACTGTGCAAGGTCGATGAGCATCTGCAAACACGGTTCTCCGTGTGTTCCGAACGAATCCTCCTCCGTTGTGCACACGAGATCGTCGTAGAGAAATTGTCGAATCGAATGGCGCGATATAAACGACACAGTTTAATTCGTTTCTAACATCTATCGTCCTACTGTAAACTTCTCGTCGTCGTTGTTGTGTATGGAAAAACGAAAATGTTATTTTTTATATTACGTTGGCCGTAAAGCAGCGATAAAGCGGCTCGAAAGAATCAACAAACCGTACATTAGCTATTATCGCGATGTTTCGACAGTCGCGAAGGTCGAGAGATTTTGCAAAATCGCGTAACGACGAGACGCGTGCGTATCGACGTTTAAAGTTACAGTTTTGGAGCAAATAATTACGAAGGTCACATGCTTCGAATTCCGTTGCGAAAGGAAAAGTTTTCATCGCGAGGTGTACGACGTGTATGCAAAGTCGCGTCAAGTTACGGCGTAATATTTTCCGCTAAGTATTTTTTTCAACGATATAATACTCGCAGGATGCGTTTACCGTGACAAAATTTGCCTGAAATAGTCGAGAGATCCTATTATAGTCAATCGCGCATTCATCCTCGATTTGCTCCAGTGCCATTTCCATTCGCGGTCCTTTTGTTTGCTGCTTATTGGAAGTGGGTAGGTAGTGGACTGCTGTAAACGATATTCTCGTTGCACTCGGCGATAATGTAGGCCACCAGCTACGTTGTTTGTTGTTATTACACGTATCAACATCGTTCTCGTTATGTACATGTAATCCGTTTCGACGATGTCGATTGCACACATCGTCGATACAAACGTACTTAAACTATGTGATTTTCAAGAGAGAAAGAGAGAGAGAGAAAGAGCGGGGACGCGCGGTGAATCGCAAGACGGTATTAATATTTATCATCCGAATCAAGCTCTAACGACGTAACTCGACAGTTCTTTCACGACGACCCGCTATTAGTATTCTTTCAGTGACCGGATACGTTCGAGATATTCCACAAAGGTGTTAACCGTTGCAAAGATTTATGCAGCCGTCAATCAGGATCGCCGGTCGTTAGGCGTTAGCTACGAATGCAAAATAACAGCTGCTTACTAAACACCTGCTGCATTCGAGATTTATACACGCCAGTCGTACAGTGCTTTCGTATCGAAGAACGGAGAATTATATAGTAGCTGACGAAAGTATACAGCCCCGTGCAACTTATTTCGAACTGTACTTTAACGTTATGAAGGCGCGTAGGTCGAAATTACTTGGAAATATGTTGTTTACCGATCTGCTGTTGCCTAGCAGTCGTTGCTCGCAGTCGTGTGTGCGTCTAACAGTTTAAGAATTGATATTAATTGCGTGTACGTGCGATTCGAGGAAACGATCCTTTAAATTGTTTGACCAACTGTATGATGCATGCGAAACCTCGATATAAACTCGTGTACGTTATTAAGGAAAGGAATGCAAACAACCGCGGCGATTCTTCGTAAAAGTCTGGCTTACGTAAGATTCCAGGGAGAATCGTGCATCCAAAAGGAGAATGGCACGGCGGTTGTTAAATGGCACTTTTTATTCATCGCATTTTATTGTTCCTTTTTCTTGCGGAATTGTTACATCGAATTAGTCGTTCGCTAAAGGAAAACGAGTGGAGTACGATTCAGATATTTAATTCTGGCTCGAATTACGAACCACCAGCGCGACGCCGCGCCGCGTCATAAACTTTAGAGAGAGAGGGATCCCGATATAAATATTATGATTATGGCTATATCGGCTTATAGGGTGCCATTCGCGAATGTAAACTGAAAAGCAAATGTGCGCCGTTTCGTTCTCTCCGATTAAAAGATTTTGAGCGCGTAATCGATACTTACCCTCGCTATATGCTAGGCGTTTTATCGCCTACGACAGACATTTGCCTTGACGATTTTTCATCGTTATTCGTATTCGTTCGTCACGGTCTTGGAATTTTATATCGACTCACACTCTTCCCTCCCATCTCTCGCCGCAAAACGAACCTCTTGGAAGCCGAACTGGTCGACTGCGGTTTTTGGTTTTATCCGGATGCGTGATTAGTAGACTGTGGACTCTTAAGTATAAAAATGCCTAAAACGTTTATAAAATATATGCAAAGTGAAATATTTCTTACGATAACAGATGGAACATATTTCTGCTTGAATTTCATTTACTTTTTTTTTTTTTAATTTGCATTAACATCCGCATTCCAACGATTAATGTTGATTTTTCTGAGAAAAACAACAGGCTTACGTTTACCAGTTGCGTATAGGAAGAAGATGAGATAAAACATCAAATTCCGAGGTAAATTAAAAAGAAAAATATTTTTTCGTCGCTCTTGTCTACTTTCGAATTTACGAAGTTGATCGATTAAGTTCACCTTGTAGAAATCAAATAGCATTCAACTCGAGAGTTTAAAAAGATTTGACGTAACATAGATCGATTTGACGTAGACTAATTATTTTTTCGCTTCGCTTTTTCGTCAATGAAATATCACAACTAGAAGGTGCTTCTGTTTTTCCTTGTTCAGGTGTGAGATCGCAAACTAATTGCAGAGAGTATTATGAATCACACGCACGGTATTCCTCTACGTAAACATTTCGCCTCGTTGATTAGAGAAGCGCGGTCGCCAGAGAAGCTGGAGCTTATGTACGTGCTATACTTTAGGATACAGACAAATTCATTTCTCGTGACTCAGAGAGTAAGTGGATTTCTTGTGAGCACGGGAAAAATGGTAATCGATGCGGCGCGACAGTACCTATATCATTTAAAATAACGACCGTGCTATAATAACTGCACCGTGAAACTAAAAAAACAAACGATATTATTATTATTATTATTATTTTATGTATAACTATTACTACAGAAATGTCGTACGATCACAGGTCGACAATATAGATCGATAAGTGGTCCAACAAAATTCGTTCTCTATCGTTAATTATTATTACCTTGTTACATTTTTATTTTTATTAACTTAAAATCCGTTCCAATCTGTCATGTTCGCTGTCGTATCGAAAGGTGATTTTTTATTTTTTCCGTAATTTATCTTATACGTATCAATTTAAGCGCGGAATATAATATATCGAAAAAAGTAGCGAGATGCAGAGGCAAATGCGAAAACAGATGCAAAAGCAAAGGCTGTTGGACGGAATAGCTGCGCACCGATTTGTTCCGTATGTCGGTTGGCGTTTTAACGAGCCATCGGCGAAGAGGAGCAAATTCAATCGGCAGAAAGATATTTTGTAGCTGTGTAAGAGTGGGACGCGGGCAGATGCTTTTTATGGTATCGGGTCGCGTCTTAGAATATACGAAGACAAGTGGGGATCGTGCAAAGCAGAAGAGAGCGAGAGAGCGAGAGAGTTTAGCGTGGGTTGAAAATAGCTTGTGGCCGGACTGAGAATGCAGAGACCGTCCGCTATGCACTTGCCACTCGATATTTATACCCTTATAATAGGTAGATAGGTTGAAATGTGTCTTCGTCTTACGTCGGTCGAACGTACGAGCCGAACGACTTACCTGGAACGGTGGACAAACCACTCGGTAAACGCGGAAACATCGATATTCCGTTCTATAATTGCGTTGGATCGCGAAAAGTCTAAAAAGAAACGCTTCTACTTTTTCTGTGTCGTTCGAGAGTCGAGAGGCGCGTTCTCGTTGCTGTTCAAGTGGGATTTCCTGTAAGCGACATACGGTAAACCACGTATACTATATCGTAGGTTCGTAAGTATTGAAATACGTGTTGGTTTCATACGACACGTAATAATCGTTTAGATAATTAAAGATTAGTGGCGGAGAATTATGGGTTAGCGAAAGACTACGCAGCAAAAATATAGAAAACCCATTTGTAAGAATTATAAAAACATAAATTAAGGATTCCATGTTAGACGCTTGCAAGAAAACGCTTACAAATTCATATCCATAATTTCCTTAATTTACGGAGTACGTAGCCGCGTGGATGCAATTAACTAAAACAGCGATTAGGCTTGACTTTTATTATTTATAACAGGCTCGTTATGATTTAATACATGTATGGTTTTGTCCATTGACGGGTTGTCAAAGATGAGAGTGGCGAAGAAATAGCCAAGCGGCGAACTCCTCTCTGGTTACGTTCGCCAAGAGCGCTCTGGTTGGAGCGTACGAGGTAACGCGACGGAAACGGGCATGCCATCTGGAAAGTAACGGTAACGGCACCTGCAATTAGTGCGACAGCCAGGCTGCCTACTTGTTGGAGGCTTGCTGGCGAGCTGGTCGTCGATGACCTTCCACCGAGGGGGAAAAACGAGATCTCGAAGCGCGTCGCTTGGTCGCTTCATCTCCTAGCAAAGGGATACCGCGTATCCGGTTTGTCGTATTCCGTGGTCTTTGTTCGGAACGGTTAAGGACGACGACGTGTTTCGAACCGTGCATCGGAGCTTCGACACGCGAGTCGTTCACGGTACACGATCCATTTCACTTTTTATAATGCAATAAGAATCTCGAAAATCATACCGTTCAGCGATCAGAAGGAGAAACCTGGAGGCAACGTGGATCTGATTGGTCGTTCCTCGTAAACTCAATATTATCGTTACTTCGCGGATGTTTATGCGATTTCGTGTTTCGTGGGCATAATTAACGAAATAGAGAGTATAGGTAAATAAAAAGTTATTCAACGAACCATCGTATCTGATAGCGAGTACTTTGGTTCAGACGGTCCATTATTTTTGTATATTGTACAAACTTTATGCATTCTCGCGCTTTTAAATGTCCTCTACAAACATTTAGCAGCCTAGTTAATTCTTTTCTGCGAAAACGTAACTTCAACCATTCGCCGTACTTTGTTCCTCGTCGTCTAAATCGCAGAATGTAAAAGTTGGAAATATTTGACTGATTTCAGTTACGAGATTTCTAAACTTCTTACTGTCGTATGAAATAGCACGGATTCCAGACTCGTTTCGAGAGGATATCGTTAGTCAAAAATTTCTTTCATCTGGATTTCTATCTAAATTCGTAGCCAGCCCACCCCGTCGATCCTCTTGACAGATTTCCGTTCCGGACGGAGTTATGGGCTGATTCTTTCACGATTTTTCTTTACCCTCGACAGGGTTTCTACCGGCGGCACGTCCCGTAGGAGGCTCCGGCAGCTGTCTCCGAGACGAGCAACAGCTGTGCTCCCTACTGATCCCATTGGCTCCAAGCATTCTTGGACGGTTCTGCGTGTCCTTTGCTCTGGAGGATACTTCTCGTACCGTGGTGCTTCCTTTCACTTAACATAACAATGCTCTTTTTTCGTTCGAGAGAATGCGAGTTCGACAAGAGGCAGCTAACGTTCCGGTTTTTCTTCCATTTCCTTCCGTTCCTCGTTATCGCATTTTCTTCCTTCAATGCCAACAGTGGACAACGGTTTGGAAAGCGACATTTCGTGATTAAAATTCAACTTTCAACTTCAACGTTTAACCTTGTAGCTCTTCTCGCTTCTTATTCGCGTTCCTATCTCTTTAGACATCCTAGAACAATTTCAAGAGAAAATTTGCCGAGAAAGTTTATAAAGATTAATTAAAAGTGATATAAATCCGATTTCTTTTATACGAAAGCTTACACACTTGTTAACATGAGCGTGTAAATTTTAAATTCGACTTTTGATAAATAGTCGAATCACATCGTATAAACTGACTTTGCTAATAAGTTGACGGAGCTTTAGCCGATAGAAAGTGGATATAAAGGCGTTTTTCAATTTTCACCGAAGAACGTTTTCCTCGGACCATTGTGCATCGGTCAAACTCCACTCGACCAAGAGACAGATACGTTCGTTTCAGCGAACAGGGAGATCTGTTGTTTTGACAATCGGTTGGGCGGTCGTTAGTCGTCGAAGGAAAGGGGAAATCGTGACTCAGCGTGGTTCTGCGACATCTTATTAACATCCCTTCTGCACGATAACGGCGATTATCGGCGATACAGATACAGCGGACGATAAAGCGGTCGTGGCGTTCCGTGTCGAGAGGGCTCTTCAGCTTCCCGTCTCCTTAATTATATTTATCGGGTCAGTCGATCGGAACGGTCGCCGCGGACCGAGATCTCGCGTTGGTTCGTCGCGAACTCTCTCCTTTGGTAAAAAGTACGATGGCTCGATCGCTTCACGGGTGAGAAAATACGATGGTACGAACCGCGAACGAGCTACATCAACGAACAAACGTTGCCTTCTTCTCAAGGTCGCCGTGATCATTGTCCGTTCACTGGCGCGTTGCTCGCTCATCCGATCGATAACTCTCTTCTCGTGGATCGTGTTCTACGAGTTCGAGGGAAGAAGCCACCCAGAGTCGTAGACGAGCCGTGGCTCTTGAGAAATAACGAGAAATTCCAGCCATCGTTATTCACCAGTACCGTATTTAGACAGGCTGTTATTCGTGCCCGTTACAAAGCAACGAATACTCCCTTCGGTCGTCGCAGGTGTTGCAGTCCTTTTCTTTTCACCGACCTTCGAATAAAGATATCGTTTCGAGGGGAAGAAAAATTTCCGTTCGAGTTCGATTTCTAGCTCGCCACGGTGAAACACAGCGAGATCCAGATCTCGTTCTGGATTCGTGCGTTCGAACGAGACACGGTAGATTCGCGGTGGTATCTCGCCGGAGTACGGGAAATCAGCGAATCTCAATCGGGCGAGAAACGTCCTGCCGGAATGATCTATGGATCGAGATCGATCGCGAGCTCTCACGAGAACTGCTACGAAAGGCAGAGAGAGGTGTTGTATAGTTGTTGCGATATTACGACATAGAGGTTAGGCTTGGAAGTCGGGCACGATGGAGAAGGGCGACGCTGGATCGTTGGCGATCCCCATGATCTATGGATCACGATTTCTTCCTGCCAGGACATTTCGTTGGGACCGTTGCGCCGTGTGTCCTATGCTCACGACTCGAACGCGTATCGTGGTTTTTTAGATTGCTTCGTTAAGGATGAATCAGTGTCGCAAGAAAGACGTTACGCGATGTTGGATAAATCGTTTAAAAATATGCTTTCTCCGAACGTGCAGCCTTTCTTTCCCGAGCTTCTTAGTTCGACGACTTCTCTTGAAATTCGTCAGGCAGAAATTCACGAGAAATTTCGTTCGATTCGCATCCTCTCGAAACGATCGAATTTTTTCAGACTCTCGAATCGCGTCTTGGTTTCGAGCTGGGAAACACTCTCGCATGCTTGAAAACGAGATTGCTCGTTGTTCCGTGGCATACTCGACGCCTACGCTCGTTTTCTTCCTCTTTTCTCTCTGCACGCGCTGCGTGTTCTTTCAACGAAATGAAAGACAAGTTTGGCCAGCGCTTCCATTCATAGTTATTAGGGTTAAACGACGCGCAAAATGCGCCTTCTCCTCTCGTATCCTGCGTCTCCTTCTTTCTTATTGCTAGCGTCTTTATCCGCTCCGAAAGGAATCGTGTGCATCCCTCGCAGCTTTTCGTTTCGTTTTAACCGACTCTCGCTGCGAAGTCGTAAACAATAATAACGATGCGATCGTCGAAGGAACCTCGCAAGCAATTGCAACGTGATTATCTGTAATGTCTCTGAGCATACAGGGTGTTTCGATTATTTTGAATTCTTGAGTATCTCGGTAAGTTCCGAAAGACGAAGGAATAGCGTGAGAACGAAATTAGCTGATTCAGAACGACGAGCATCCAATCGACGATCGTCAACGTTTTTGTGGATGAAACTGAATATCTTTCGATACGTCGATCGACGCGTTCCATAACTCGGCGTGGGGTGCTCGTCGTATAATTCTCTCGTAATCTCCGTACGAAAAACAAGACACAGAAGACGAGAATATCGCTTAGCGTTTCCCGTGGCCGGACTAAGAGATAGCTAAATCGTTTTGAGGAATACGAGGTAAACTAAACACCCTGTATTAACGTACGCATATTAAGGCACGATCTGCCAGTTGGACGTGGTATTCTTGTTTTCTCGTTACCGATGCCGAAGTTATACTCGCATGTGGCGTATAGAAGCCGCGGAAAGTAGCAACGAACGAATTTGTACGGCCGATATCGTGAAAGAGTCAGGGCAAGAGAAAGAAAAAGAAACAGAAAAAGAGAAAGAGAGAGTCGTAGCTTGTTCGTTAAGACCACATACGCGACGACCTCGTTACTACAACGCGGTCGCTCCCCTTCGGTTTCCGTTCGGTTAACCGTAAATTACAACCACGACCGGTGTGTAACGAGCATAATGGCGACGGTAGCCGGGTGAAGGTCGGCCAACTCGAGCGAGCGATGCGACGCAAACGACGATACGAATCGACCGGCATTTCGTTTCTTTCACGATAAAAACCTATCCGGAGTATTTATCCGTCTTGATGTCGAGCGGTCGAATCGAAAAACCCAATACCAGCACAAGAACGTTCTTGTGTATCGAGCGTTCGATCAAAGATAGGTAACCTTGTCCTTATGTAGCGTGGTCGAAAGATGAAACCTCGATCGAGGCTAACGATATGCAGATTCGATTATCCTTGCAACGTTCGCCATCCGCGCTTCTGTTCTCTCTTCAAATTTTCCTTTCTTTCGCATGGAAAAGTTCTCGTTACGTTGCACGATTGCCTTGGATTTAAACGAGTCGCTTCAGTTCGAATCGTTTGTGTTCGAATAACCTGATTTCAAGAGGACACCTAATGGCAAATAAAAAGGAAGTAGTTACGGCGGATTATGGAAATACTCGAACGCTCGTGGAAGCTTTGTACGAACACGTATTATATGAACGTTGGAATATCTACAAACTTAAATATGCTATACGCGCCAGGCGAAACGTCTTGCAGTTTCATTAGCGGTATAACAAGTCCTGATCGTATTATCGTTATATTGGTAATATTTGAGACCAATATGAACGGATTTACATTGGCAAAATGTACGAAACTATTGGAAATGAAACGAGTTGACTAATAAGAACGCTCGAGAAGATATTTCGAGTCTGGTAAACGACCAGTTTTCCTCATAGGGAGATTTTAAGTTTGTTGGAATTTAAATTACTCGGACGAAGGTAGTTTGACTAATCCGAACAGGGTCTTAAAATTAATCTCGGTCGTGTAGCATCCAGAAATCATTGGAAAGTATGTTTCAGCGTGTCTAACCATCCCGCTCGAAGGTGTCCTACTTCGCCAGCAACATATATCGTCGATCGTTGCGGTTCCGCGTATCCATTGTGGCGTACATTGGAAAGGGAATAACCTTGCCCGCATTTTCTATCGTATCGCAAGATATCTACCCCTGTTTCCTTTCGCGTACCAGCCAGATCACCCGATCATTATCCTTAAACCTAAACAGATACTATATCTATTTTTCATTTTCCAAAGCCTAGCAATTAATCTTAACCAAAGCGCGGTCTCGTTATTCAGCTGTGGAAGAAATATGCGGATAATAAGTCGATCGTCCGTGATTCACGGCTAATTTCAAGCTTTCGAATCGTTGGATCGATTCTCATCTCGAGATCGTTCGACTACCCCCAATAACAGGGTTGCAATTAGGCGAATGATCAGCACGCGCGGTTTGTACGTAACTCGCAAGAACCAGATACGTGGGCTTTGTAATTGTAGATTATTACTCGGGTACCGCGTGATCTGATAAGCTAAGCCCAAAGTAAAGAAATTACGCGAATCAATCGTACCTTGACGCTCGTTCTAGATGTGCAAGCAACAACGCAGGTATTGCTTGCTTCCTTCATTCGTTGCAATATCGCCGTTTCCTCGAGATACTCGGTTTTTGCTACCTCCAGATATATATTGCCAATTAACATCCTCGTACTCGGGACCTATTATTCTTCCATTTTCACTTTCCATTCGTAAAATGTGTCGGTCACGTTGAATGGTCGAATGTCTGTAATCTTACAATAACGGATGGATCGTTGTTGTCACGAGCGCTCAATGTTTCATTTCGTAACGATGCAGCGAAGAAGAGAAAGGACTCTTATCGCTATATGATGGCGAACTTTGTTTAAAATACAAAACGATCGATATGCATAAAGAGCAATTCTACAATGCTGCTTAAGTCTTGCAAGCATCTTACGAAACGACAACGATAAAAAGTAACATATTTGCACGTGTGAAAATTGACTCAGCCTCCATCCTGTGAAGCTTAAAGATCTTGATATTTTTTTTTTTTTTTTTTTTGCGAAGAAGACAGAAATAAGGTTATAGCAAAAATAAATAACGCTAGACCAATAAAAGGAAATGCTAGAAGTCGATTCGCCGAGGGAAGAAAGAGCGGAGTCGGATAAACCGTTGGATCGTTCTCCGATCGACGCTCGACAAAGCCGATCACCCACGCCTCGCAGGAATCCCAAGGGCGAATTCGTGTCTCTCGAGCCACTTACACCTCCGGCGGCTGCTCCGGCCAACCGTAGTCGATATAGTCCGACGATATCGCTTTACCGGTGTCCTCTCTCTTTCTCTGTCCCAGATTCGATGCTATACGATGCACAGTACATGCCTGTAAACATCATGGCCAGCTCTGTATACGGCCCTTGTAACGCAATGCGGGTCAATCGATCGGGTAGATTCGATCGGAGTATCTCGACGTGCGGTCCTTTACTTTGCTTCGGAAGGCCACTCGTCCTTTTGTCGTCGCAGTTAACAGCGTCGATAAATTGACATCAAGTTGCAAGTTTTAGGTTTTTTCAACTTTCACGGTGATCGAAACGATGTCGCGCGTCAGGTTTTTTTTTTGTTGTTTTTTTTCTTTTCTTTGAAAGGACAGTGTGATAAATTGAAGTTGAATCTATAATTTTGCGATACGTCGGAAGATAAGAACAAAGTATCACAGCGGCTGATTCTATAATGTAGGTGAAACGGTCGCGCAACGAAATCCGCTTGTTCGCATCGAGCCATACAGCTCGACACCATTCATCGATAGCATCGCGAAATCGGGGAAAACTTTTAAGCGATATTCATGAACGGTTTGCTGCGAGTTTCTTCCGCCTTTCCTCCGGAAAGACACTCAGGCTTCGGTTACGCACGACCTGTTGCTCCTACGATATATTTCACCGGTCTGTGGCATACGCGCAGACTTGGACGCGATTTAATCGCGATACGAGTTACGCGCGAAACTTTCACGCGGCTGACGTCATTGGTGTAACGCCGAAACGAAGAGCCTTGAACGAGCAGATTCCGGAGCCGGCGTTTCGTTATCGTACACAAGGTGCATTCGTCATCGATCTAGTCATAGTAAACTTCTACAAACCTGACCTACATCGCTTTATGAATCACGAATTCGTGCTGTCGTTGTGAACCGGTAATCTCGCGCACGATTTCGTGGATCGCCGTTAATTCGTACGTTGCGCGAATGACAGGAGCGCGATGATCGCTTCCCTTTGTAAATAACATTTTAAATAATATTCAAGTAGACTTTTTTCGCGAAACACCGACTTACGTTCGTTAGCTACCAAGCTGCCCATTTACTACGCGTATGTACCTACACGATTGTCACATAGCGGACAAAAAACGTTATTTTGTCTCTTAGCAAACAGCACGTGTTCGCTACGATAAATCACGATAGAAAAAAATCTCTCGTTTACATCAGTCCTAACGCGATTCGTGGCAAATGTCGGCTTTGGATCGATTCGGTTAGGCGAAGTCACCGAGTGTTACAGAACACGTGCAACGGTATACATATTTGGAAGCGGTTGCGTCGGATTTTCGCAATTCCCTGCCAGTACGTGGTTGGTGCACCGCGACCGCGGTCGTGAAAGGTGCGCCGTGAAAAGTTTACGCGTTGTTCGTGGTCCGGTCTTTTCAAGCCTAGCAACAGAAAACACCGGTCATCAGCAGAAACGCGAGAATTCGTTCCCCTCGACACGCACATTCCTCGTTCCAGGGACTGACAGCTGACGAGCCAGTCTGCGGCGCGTTTCTCGCACGCAATCACTGGCCTCCATGGTTTTCTCCGTTCCTGCGACTAAATAATCCCGAAAGCCTGTCTCCGTGATTTTAGAGTATCGCTCCTTTAATTCAAAAAGAGAGAGAGAGAGAGAGAGAGAGAGAGAGAGAAAGAGAGAAAGAGAAAAAAAAATGAGAGAAGGAGGAAAAAGCCGGCATCGTATCGAAACACGAGCAAAAAGCAACGTTCGACGCAACGTTCAGATTCTTTTCTCCGGAAGAATGTAAGGTGAAACGTAAAAATTGCAGTCACACCTGTGGTGTCTGTAGCCGTGACACGGGATATGACATTCCATCGTAAGTACACCGCATTCCAAGAGAAAGGACAGCAAACCAGAAGGAAATAAACGTCGTTGATATACGTAGGAATACGTAGGCGGGAATTGTCGCAAGAGATTTCATCCATATTTTCTTCCTTTATTCTTTCCTATTTCTTTCTTTTTTCCTTTCCGGATCATGAACAGGCTTGCACGAATTGCACGCGAATGGTCTCGTTCATGATCGTCCCGACGTAAAATACAGTTTTGCAGAAGTCGAACGTGCGTGACCGTGCCACAGACAATTTTACATGCCCACCTACTATATAGCGTCTATACCATGCACAGGTGTGGCCAGTTATTTCGCTCGATTTATCGCCCTCTTCGTTTATCGCTGCATAGCGACAGATATTGGCAATGTCGTAACAGCTTTTCGTCCCACGTTGGCGAATTTTTCGATCCGCCTCTGAAAGAAATTATTACGATATTTTGGTACAGCGCGGCCGCTCGAGAGAAATCGACTCGATCGCGGTCGCAATCGCCAGTATCTGCGCCGCTGTCCGATTTCGAAATCGATTCCTTCGTAACTCTGATCGATCAACGAACAAAGTTCGTCCGGCCATCGACTCCGCCGCTTTGCGCAGAGTCGTTTTACCGTAAGTTGTTCCATTCTAAGGATTTGCATTTATGAAAGAAGAAAATAACCAGCAATATATATATATATATATTCGCGAAAGTAGATCGGAAATGGACACTCGACCCGTTAAGACGAAAGGTCTACGTAGTACGGAACACGATGACACGAACTGTCTAACTGTCGCTTCCTCTTTCGTAAGCCGTACGTACGCTTTAACGTTCTCGTTTACCAGGTTGGGACGTGTCCTCGTTTCTCTGCGACTCCTTCCTTGAAATCGAACGATCTTGCCGTTTCCTCTTCCGATAGCTCGACGAATACCTCTGCATATATTAACGAGCGAAGGCACAACCTCCTTTTCACGCGAAATCGTATTAAACCGTTTGCGAATCGTTTTACTCGCATTTTTCTTTTTTCATCGATAGAGAACTTCGTCCGTAGGATATCTGCCCTATATTCTATTTCAACTTTCGTTTAATAGCGTTTTCCAAACAGAATAAAACGACGACCAACTATTAGCCGGTTACCGGTGCACTCGTCCATAGACGTTCTGATACTCTGTTTGATTTATAGTAATAGTTTCTGAATTTGATCGAAGCGTGTAAGTGGATGAAAAAATTAATTATTATTATTAGGACTCGAAGGATTGGAAGTGTAGTTTTTCTCGATATAAATTGCATCAACGTTTCATGTTTTTCTGCCAGTTTAGAAAAATCGTAGGCCCTCGTGCTTTCACCTGTGCCGATTGCAAAGGATAAAATAATAAACGCTTGTTGAATTTATTCGTAATTTTTTAATGAAAGTAAATCTCGCAAAAGGAAATATTCGATATTTTTTCACCGATAACGTAGATGTTTCGTCAAACGCGTTTAACTTACAGAAGTATCCGTCTATGGAATATTTTTACATTTTTACGTGGGATGGTTAGTCGATGATGACCCGAATGTCGAGAAATCGTCGTGGGATAGGCGTAGCTCGGGGATCTTTCTTTCGATTCCACGCACTGCGATAATTATACGACTCTTTGTAATTATTGCCTTCCCCTCCCAATGTCACCCTATGGCGCTAACCGTGTGGCGTCATGCCAGTCGCTTGCTTTCCACTCGAAACTTGCTATCTTTTTACCTTTTATGCGCTTGTAATTTTCACTTTTTCTCGATTGCTTCATTACACGCCGCTATACTTATTATATGCACGTGTCTTGTTTTTGTTACAGGTAAGCCTCGAGGTATTTTTAGCATGTCGAAGTCGAAACACTTCCGATAATTTATTATCCTTTTTGGTAAGTCTAATATTTTTCGTTGTTTCGGCAAACACGTTGAATATTTCAAAACCAGATTCGAATAGATGCGATAATTAACAGGGTAGTTAAGTTTTGTATTCTTCGATGAAATAGACTTTATATCGTATTTGGATCTGTGATATCATCGAGTAAAAAATTAACCATCGCACATCTCAGAATCAAATAATAAGTTGGATAATAGTGAAACATTTGTCATTTATAACATAATATCGTAGTTACGAAAGTATAATTTTTCTATATGATCCTAATTGGATAATAGCTAATAATAATAGCTAGAGGCTGTAATTATCTTGATGCTATACACAATACTTGTAACAACAGTTAGATAATAACAGTTTGATGACTGGCTTCATGTGGATGTTATTAATAGTCTGTTGGTCGGTCTCATTGAGAATATATCTGGATAACCCTTAATCCCTATTTAACGCTCTGTCGAGCGAAATAATGGCCGATTCTTCCATGTTTACGAGCATTAGGATTTACGGAAAAGAGCAACCATTTACACCCTAACTACTTCGAACCCCGTTCAACTTACACGTTTCTGCAACTTGGAATAACTCATTTACCAAACAACGTCGAAAGTTCGTTGGAAGATGCGAACGAGTTACACGCAGCGAGACGTAAACGTGTACACGAGAATATGTACGCGAGAACGATCACCGGTTGCCTTTGGATCGCGTTTAGTTAGCACAGTTTTCTCTCCGGCACGGTGAACGTCGCCGAGGCCGTAGACGTGGCGCCGATTTAAACGTTCCTCCGTTCCGCTCCAGCTGAAAGCCGTGCACTGTTGCTCGCCAACGTTTCGAGCCGCGATCTACGGATACGCTCGATCTCTCGTGGTCCATTGGAAAATAGCCGCGTTAGAATCTAAAAGTTTATTCCATCGACAGAAACCATCCACTGGATGGAAGCGTACGCATTGTGGAAAATTGGAAAGAATTTTTATAAATCCCTAACCGGTCCGATAGAATGGAAAAAAAATATATTAATCTCGGTACGAGGATGTGAAATAGCTCGTTATTATTCAGCTCGGGTTTCGCGAAACTTCTCCAAGAAATTAAATACTCTAGAAGCCTGCAACATTCGTTTGAAAGAATTCACGATCAGCGAATTCTCTAACGCTTCATAGCGGATTTGCAAGAGAGGAGACACGTGAAGTTACGGAGGTCGAAACGCGCTGCGATTCTAATCGAAACTCTCTTAACTTTCGCTGCGAATTTTCCGAACAAGCTGATATCTCTGTACAGCAAGTACTTGGACGAGCGGCAACGAATCGCGACCTGACTAATATCCGCTTAATCGAGTCGCCTCTTACCTTCCACGCGTCCTTGCGTAAGCGGCTCGACGACGGCCTTTGTCGTTGTTATTGTGTCATCGCGAGTAATGGGTACGACAGGCCGCTTCTGTCGGACAAGAGGGAAGAGCGGGTACCGGAGAGGAAACTCCGTTAAAAGGTAGCCTCGAAAGCGCCACGTGGGCGCTCACCTTCGATCGCGACGCGTCCACCGCGACGCACTCACGCACACGACTGTTTCGTACGCCGATACACGCGTAGATTCGCGTGAGAAAATTTTACGGTATTTCGGTGTACGCGTCGAGATGCGTTAGTAATCGCGCGTAGGTTTTAATTGGGCTGTGTATATGCGCGGCTTGCTCCACACGTGTCACGTAGGTGAAACGGCACCTATCCGTGCCAATCCGTTCCCTTTGTTCTCCGCACTGACGTCGAGACCTATTACTCGCCCGTTTATCTTTGCCCTTTCGGCGTAAATTCCCGGTCACGAGTCCTTTTCGAGCTCCGTGTCAACGTAACGCGGTCGATCGCGATAAATATTTCAGGTGGAAATAGTCGGATCGTAAAGTAAAGCGGCCAACTTCTTCTATTCCGTTCTTGTTTTTCTTTCCTTAAGAACTCGATGACAAAGGACCAAGGGGTACGAGTAAACGACAGATTCGAAGCTTGATAAAGCGAACACAGAGCGCGAGGGTCATTTTCCTTGGTTTTAGCCCTCGGAACCTGTAAATCTTTTACCTACTGATCGATTTTACGGCCTGGGTTTATCGCTACCATCTTCTGCATGGACTAGCGCAGCTTTCTCGTTCACTATGTTAAATCGATTAGGAACGAAAGTGGATAGGGCTGTTCGTTCCGTCAACCCTGTCGCGGCCGTGTTCGTCGCAGCTCTACAAACCTAGATTCTCGCGCGAGTCGGCGTCCAGAAGATCGAGTGGATTAAAAAGCGAAGCCAAACCAGTCCTCCCTGTTGTTGACGTGAAACTTTTCTCGGTTCGGTCTGTGAACGCCGCGAAATCGGCATATAAACGCCTTGGACGAGGGAGAGGAGGAGGGAATCCTCAAACGAATCGAGGAGTGAAATTTTACCGCCTTTCACCGTTTGCATGCCATTTCGATCGAACCTGCCACCGATGTCTCCCGCGCTGTCTCCGTATCTTCCACGATTTAAATCCAGCTTTACTCAGTGCGTGGAATTCTGCGTCGTCGTGGCGAAGAATCAGCCTCGAGCGACGAGCATCGGCAGAAGAAAAACGACCTTCGACTTTTGCTCGTTCGTCTTAGTAACGGATGCGTCAGAGCATCTCGCGTTCTGCCACGCGTTCTAACGTCATGTATCGCAAAAACTGCCCCGGATACATGGGGTTCTCGCGAGAACAGAACACACCATCCTACAGAAACGTAGCAGCACCGCGTAGATAGCAGAATGGAATAAACCGATGCAGACTATTTTTGGAATCGTTTGCTTATTCCCGTCTCTGGCATTTTAATCGAATATCCTGTTTGATGAGCAAACATTACTCCGCTGGTATTCCTCCTCCTCCTCCTCCCCTCTCTCTCTATCTATCTATCTATCTTTCTCTCTTTGTTCGTTCATTTTCCAAGAAACATCCGTCGCTTGTACAGTCACCGGAAATTCGGATTCTTCGGAGATTTTCTTCCCTCGAAAAATGATTTCAGAAGAAGTTACGCTGCAATGTCGAGAGAGTTTTAATCACCGGACAAGGTGAATTTCCGCGCGCCGGTGGAATACCAAAGAGGTGAGCAAGCGAGGAAAGGTGGTCGCGATTCGAAGGCTAAATTTAAAGATCGAAAGGTTTGGACGGTGGCTGTTGGTCGACGGTCTGCCTCGGCTCGCTTCCAGATTCGTCGATCGCCGGGCGAATGCACGAGTATACAAATATATCGCAGGCGCGTGCACTGCACACACGCATTCCCTCGGCTACGCGACAGCAGTGCATTCCAGAGGAGTGAGCGCTGCATTATCATTGGCGCCAGCGCGCTTTCGATTCGAGGAAATCCGGAGAACAATCCTAAAAAAAGCGGTTTTCACGGTTTTACGACGCCTTTCTACGAGTTTACTTCCGCTCCTCTTCAATCGACTCTTCCCTTCCCTTCCCAACCCTTCGCTACCTTTCTCTTCTCTGCTTCCTTCGTTGCTCGATATCCCTTTGCCGTTCGAACAACGTTTGATATATCTCTTCCTAACTGACAACAGCCGTCCGAATACGCGCGCACCGAGACGTTTTATGGACCGTTTTGTGTTCATAACTGGTTTGTTTAATTTTCTAGTAGGCTCCACGGAAGCTAGCCGAAAATAAAAGCGCGACAGTTGCGTCAATGGTATCGCTTACGTAATTGCATCTACGCAACGTGTTTGTCGATGGTGACAAACGTATTATGAAGTAACGTTATAATTATCGTGCGTATAGATCGTTGCTATTATCGGTTACGTCGTTTCATCGAGCGTAAGAAACCAAAGCGCCTTTCGGTAGACCTTGAACTACAATCGGCAAGCTTATCGAGTTAGCGACAACCGGATAATTGCTTCTTGGCTAGTTGACCAGCGATAACGCGGCAGTTGGCCAAAGCGATCGACGAAAAATTCTTCCGTTACTCAGCTGGAGCGATTACGCTCTTGATACGTCATCGACGACCAAAAGACCGTTAGACAGAGAAACGTTATACCGAAGGGCAAAACACGTCGGAAAGTGTGTCGCAAACGTGTAACTCCTCTCGAACAGTGAAATTGACAATGGAACAACGAGAGATCTGCGCTTGGACGCGTGGATAGCTGCAGGCACGTCGAAGAAGGATATATCATGAAAGACTTGGGTGGTGAACGCGCCGTAGGAAGTAGGCGATGGATGCGGGGCAGCACGACTCGCGCCTGTAATAAAACGGAACTCGTTTTGTGACCTCTGGCCATTTCGACGGCACAGTAAATTTTGCCTTTGGCGGAGGACCTGTTTACCAGTTACCGGGGCTCGTAGCAAGCCTGGGTTATTCGAGTCACCTAAGCTTCGATATCGATATCAAAATTTCATCTCGAATTCTGCACAGAATCGTCAAACTTGTACTTGTTGAATATGTACACACGCCAACCAAGTACGAGAATTACGACTAAGAATAGTAATGTCAGTTGAACGAACTTTCCTCTTGATGAGCAGAAATTACACGCTCCTAGTGAATTAATTGTCAATGTACGCGATATGTTTATTTCGTTGTTTATCACGCTGCATATAACGAGGCGAACGTAGATGGTTTAACAATAGTTCGTAAGAGAATTTAGCGAATTAAGAAGCAAATTATTTGCCTGGAATAACTCTGCTTCGAATATGAACGCTGGTAGAATCGTCTTAGACAGTCGAATCTCCGAGCGACGAATTATCAGGCATTAATTTTACGAGGATACAGCGAGCCTCCTTGTCGACTCGCTTTCGCATTTTAGGAGGCTCGGAACGAGTTTCCCCGGTGAAGTACGCGTATCCGTGCATCGTTCATGTTGCAAACTGCGAGGAAGAAGTGGCACGAAGAGGCAAGTGGCACGAGGGCAAAACGAAAGGGAATGAGTTTTTAACGGACGCAGTAAAAGCGCTGGGCGCGCCCTTTCTCTCTTCGAAGAAGGCATTCCGTGGAACACAAATCCCGCAGTGTTTCCGAGGGTTTCACCTTTTGTCGGTGAGATCCTCGTCGATGGAACGACGTTATTTTCGACGCTCTCTATACCTGGGAGAGCCGCAGCCTGGGCCTTTTACTCGCCTAGTCCGGCTGTGTCGTGCCAGAACGAGTGAGTAATCCCTTCGGAATTTCGCTCGAAAAGTGCCTTTCCTGTGAAACCAACCAGCATCCTTCCGAACACTCTCCTCTCTACTCTCTTCTCCACGCATCGCTAAAGCCTCTCTCTTTCTCTCTCTCTCTCTCTCTCTCTCTCTGTTTTCTTTCTTTCACAAGCCCTACACGAAGCAGCGTTTATTGGAACACCGCCAGAAAAGAAAACCCTTCCTTTCATCCGCTTTCAAAGACTCGTAATATTCGTCCGAGTGAAACTTTACGGCGCACCAAAATATTTTTTGGCTACGGATCCGACTTACCCAGCTATCTCCGCTGGAAGATCAAAGTGCAGACGGATTGACGCACTCGTCGTGCTCTTTAAATTTCCGTATTTTGCCAAGTTTCGTCCGAACGAGTCCATCTAGGTGACGATGGGTGCTCCCTAGATCCATCGATCGAGCTCGATCTTGGCCAGAGAGAGAGAGAGAGAGAGAGAGAGAGAGAGAGAAAGAGAGAGAGAGATATCGGCCCGTGGATAATGCGAGTAACCTTCATCCGTGGACCGTTACTCTGCCCTGCCGGGCCCGCCGGCTACGGTTATTCAGGTCTCTGGGTCCCCGATCGTCGCGACACCGAGGTGAGGACACGTCTCGCGTGAGACAGCCTCCTTCTTCGCGCCACTCTTTCAGTCTCCAAGTCTATGCTTGACATCGCGGTGACCGTCACCACGGCAAACCGACGCGTTTCTCTTCGTCTTGCCCGTTAAATCGCGGTTCATCGCGGTAGATGCGCGGCTACAGGAATTATCCACGACGGTTTGTTACGCGCGAAAAGATTCTAGCGGAGAACGTTACTTCCGATTCGGTTCGAGGTCAAAACCGATTCGTCGACTGGAGACGCGTGTCGGCTCAATGGCTTCTCGCGTGACCGCCGGTCTTCCGCAAGTAGGCCACGTGCAAAGTAGGCCTCCTCACGAACCAGCCCGATAAACGAAGACGCGTTGCGGCTGCGGCTCGCGAGAAGTCATCTCGTCTCTTTCATCCTTCGTGTCTTGTCTCGACGAAATACGGGGTCACGTTGTAAAAGGCGTTCCTTCCCAGGAAGAACGAAATACCTGAGTCTCGAGAATCTCGCTAATGGGATCAAGAGGCGGGCAGAGTTCGCGAGGCGTGTGCTCGACTCGCTCGAACCATTTGCTCCTACGCGACAGCTCGTCCGTTTCTCACATCGAGAAATATCGTTTCGCGATAAATCTCTCGGTGTTATCCTTCGAACGTTTCCATCGAAGAACTCGACGCTGTCCGGAGAGATGATCCGTTGTCGCAGTGTAAAGTCTACGTCGGTGTTCGTTAGAAGTTCACGAATTACGTATGCTCGCTAACTACGTATGTGAACTCGTCGACTAACAACGAATACCGTTCACTCGGGAACGCGCGATGTTTGCTACGTCGAAGATTCCGTTCGTTCAAACACTCGATTGCAAATTTTCAAGTCCATTGTCCAGATGCGTACAGTTATCGCGCTAAATAAAATAATTCAAATTATAATCTGTCCTTCTTTGGGTCACGAAAAACCTACCTTTCGTATAAAGAATATAGTTACGTGCCATTTAAACGATTATGAGAAGGAATGGCAATTACGAAATATTTGTCTAAACTATGGATACTAAACGATAGAAACAAGCAACGATATTAGCGATCGTCGAAACATGGTGGATCGCGGTTAAGAAGTTGCCGGCGATCGTATCGTGTAACGGCCACGATTCTCGAAGGAGAGCGATTCACGATCACCTCGACCGTACACCTTTCCTAGTTTTGTCACGAGCACCGTGTCGAAGGCACGATATCGTTACAGAGCGATGGCGACAGAGCAACGATCTCGTGTCACGGTGTAGGATACGCGAATTCGTGCGTGGGTTTGCCGATTATATAGGCTGAAAGTTGCCGATCGTACCGCTAAAAGACCGTCCAATTACCGTGGCCGATGTGTGGTATTAATGAGAGCATGTCCATGCCATGTAGCTAGTTTTGAAAGCTGTCTGATTTATAGTCTCGGTTTCCTTCGAAACGCGATTAAGTATCACCGATATCTAACCTGCGAATAAGAACCCTTCTAGCACGGATCTCGGTATAGCGCGTGTTATACACGACGCTCGTGGACGACCTTATTTTACCGCTAAAACTTGCGACACTTTCCGCCGTGACTTTTTTACGAAATACCTGGCTGCTCGTAAATCGCTATTTACTTCTGCAATTCGCGATTATCCACGTATTTCCACCTTCGTAATCTTCTATTATTCTATCCTATTATTTTCCAGGAAATTAGCGGCGAAGAAAGACGTAGCGTTTCATCAGAAAATGAGCAATAGCTTCTTTTTTTATCTAGCGGCAGTTTGAAAATTTCGTCTTAGAGATTGTCTTTTTGTTCCGAAGCTAAACGTGTTCTTCTATGCTCCTAGAAATTTCCGAAATATTGCTCGTTTTATCTAAAATCATTCCTGAAAAAGCTTATGTGAACTTAAGACGTTCTTTTCACACTTTCGACTATGTCGTTAAAATCCTCTTGTTACGGTCTACGTTTAGAATAAATTAATTGGAATATATATATTTCCTTCAAATTGAAGAAATTCTTTTTAAAGATAAAGCTAACCAATAGAGAAATAGGGTAAATTACTAAGGAAACAAATCGTTTTATGGCTTAGGTCTCTGTTAAGCAAACGATACCTGCTAATTTGTGACGGAGGATATGCCAGGGACAAATTGTCTCCGCCTTAAGCTGGAATCGATAGTTCTGTGAAAGAGTCGCGGTTTACAGATTAGCCGGTTCTCGGTTCTCACGACTAGTAGCCTTTTGTATGCAGAAGCGAGCGAGAAGGCACGCAGGCAGAACTGCGCCGAGGAATTTCGACCGGACCCTGGTCGACGTTGAATCACACGTGAACGTTAACTCGCTTGGACGTACATACCGCATATACCAATCGCGTTGTGACTCACAGTCTTCGCGTTCAGACCCCTGTCAAAACACTCGACACATCGGAGAAAGGAACGCGACTTTTGTTTCGTAATCACGAATCGTTAGATGAACGAGACACGAAACGATCCACGTGTTACATCATGGTATCTGTATTTCTTACAATGACGAAGATACTTCCTAGAAAGGTAGAAACAACGGAACCAAGTTGCCGAAGACGAGTCATCGGTTGCAACGCTTTGTAGAAATCTCCTCTCTATCCTCTGCATGCTGCAACGTTCGAGACGACCGATCTTTTCTCTTTCCTTCGTTCTCAAATATTAGACCAATTCAAATTAGACGTTATTTTTCGATAGCCTGCGTAATTGTTACACGTAAGTGTACAGGCAAATAATTCGTTATTAGCTTCGGATAGGACACTTTAACTTCGCAAAGAGAAACGGCAGATGGAATCGACGAGAAGCGCGGTTGATCAAAGTTTGGCTCTCGAGACACTTGTACGATAAATATGCGAAAAGCGCGCTACGAGCACAGTTAGGCCGCTTTGGTCAGCGTTCGCGAAGGGGGAAAAAGCGAAAATTGGAGGGACAAGGGAGAGGTGAAAAAAGCAAAGGGTTAGAGGCTCGGTTGAGTCACGAGTGCACGGTCAGTCGAAACGAAACGTCGACGTTCGCCACGCATCGTGCGTGCAGGTTGTACGCGGAGGGCTCACCAACGATACGTATCTATGTTCGACCGGCTGAGTCACGTGGGAAGCATGCGTGAAGTTATTCCTTGGCAGGTTCGGCGCTTTATACCCTTACTCGCCCGCCTTCTTCCTCCGTTTCTTTTCCTTTCTTCGTTTCCTCTCTTGCTGTTTCCAAGCGAACGAGTCAACGTGTCACGACTCGCCTCCTTGCCACCACGTCCATCGAATCGCTGCAAATCGATTCGAACGCGTCGATCGCACGCGTAATCCGCGCTACGAACGCCGGAATGGATCGATCCTAGCGGTTAGGCTTGCGTTCATTAGCTGACTATGAAAGGTCGCGCACTTACTCGCCTTCGTTCAAAGGAAGCTGTACCGAACGACTGTGTTATCCGCATCCGCGATTTTAACGGGCTACTGTGCACACGTTTCCATTACGTTTCCATTATTTCGTGGGAAGCAAAGAGAGATTGCAAAGAGAGTTGAAATCGAGTCGAAAATACCAGACGATACGTACAATTACTAAAAACAATTGGTTCGTGGCACATAGCAACGCGTCTTCGTTTGCCCACGTGGGCGGATCGCTTGGGGCTCGAAGCGATTTGTCATAGCGACCATGTTAAATTATAAGGTCTCGATCGAACAGTCAATTACCGGCATTATGTAAATATTTTAGTAGAAAGATGGCAAGACGAAGCCAAGCCGGACTTCGGCCGGCAATAATGGAACAGGAATATTCCAATTAAGCCTCGTAGGAAGAATGCAGTCTCGCATAAACATAAAATAGCAAACGTCCGATAATGTTCGCCTTGTACATCGTCCGTCATTACGGTTAATCGTGTAATAGAAAGGAAATCTGTCTCGTTATACGCCGTAGAGAAAATGGATAGAAAATGGAAGACGGATTTGAGGAGAGTGGCATCGAACCTTGGCTGTCTCTTAACAACTTCCATCGTATAATTATGAAATAAAAGGTTACTAGTAGAGGCAAATAAATCAATCTCGTATCACCGCGATGGATAAATCAATTTCTATTTAAGATAAAGGTATTTCTTACGAGGCAAACGTTCAATTAGTCTCTGGTCGTGGAATTTCACGCAGGGTGGCGCCGATCCGTCTGGTTCCTCGAAATCCTCCCTCGTCGGTAGCAAAGGTAGGAGCGTCTTTGCCATTACCACGGTCTCCAGCTCTCGAGCACAATGCTGTGAAACGATTTGCACTTGAATGCCAGGTCTCATCCGTTTTCAGGCCGGATGCAGGTCCCGCCTTGCCCCGGATGCGATCCCTTTACCGCATCGACGCACTCGCGTCTCGTCCAACTATCTCGTTCCGGCAAATAGCCGTCGAATTTCCACTATTTTTTGTTTTTCTTTCTTCGTTCGCTCGGCTCGAGGACATCCATTCTCCAGCTCGCAATTAAACGAAGCATTATAAATTCATGGAGAACGAGACACACGATCGGGTTTGTCGTTGGTCCTGTTTTTTCGGTTGGCAGGCAGTTCGCTTCCTCTTAACCGAAATACAGACGCCCACGCGTCTCGCCGACAAAACCAGATACGTTTCTCTCGATTTTTCACCACGGCTATAAATCATGGCCACGTCGGTGTCTCGAGTTAATAGCTGAGTGGAGAAACTCATTAAGCATCCCGCGAATGGTTTACTTCTACTTACGCTAATAACCTTGCCACTTTATTGTCTGCTTCCTCGAAGATTCTGTCTTTATTTATTATGTCTGTTTGCGTATCATTTATTTGGAACATTTAACTTTCGCCAACGCGATACGAAGATGTATTTTTATTCGCGCTCTGGGAAAACTTTTACAATTCTGTCGTTACGACGATGGCTAACAACTTCTCATCGTACATTTTTTCATCGCGAAACTTCTTTTTCGTCGCAAAGTCACACGCAGCCGCGATTCAATCGCGAAAGAGAAACGCGTCGTTTACGTTCACAAGTACGACGAATTATAATATTAGATGACGTGTAAAAGAAAAGTCGAGGAGTATCGGAAGGTAATCAAAGTCAAGCCAATAGCGATAAATTAAAATAGCAATGCGGAGAACGCGGTAAAATATGGCGGATTCATCAGGAAAGAAGCCATAACGACTAACGGTTAATAGATGCAGCTTCCAAGAATAGAACATCCTTGAAGGGGATAAGCTAACTGCAGCTCCGATATACTGCGATTTACTTTTCATCCTCGTTTCCCATCGATCGCTGCCGCCCAACGAGACCGTGTGAAAAAGCCACTTCTCACGTCGCGATTCCAACCATCGAAAAACGAAAAACACGAAAGGTAAAAAAGAGCAGTGGAGCGCAACAAGCATAACGAGTGTTATCGCGATGATATTTCCGCGCAGGTATGTATCTCGCCTGCGGTTAATTTTATTTCACGCTGCGTGATATCGCGAAGAAAAACAAAGAAACGATACGATTCTTAGAAAAAAAGGAACCGTTGAGGAGTGTTGAAACAGACACGGAATTAGTGTAATCGCGACACTTGTTGTCATGCGCGGATTATTGTTATGGTATCGTACCACGACAGTCGAGGGTCGTTGTTACAACTCTGTTATTCGTTCTCCTCTGTTCGAGCGGTTTAGACGTGTACGCGTAAGTGAAATATAGAAATCGATTTAAACGATACGTAGTATTCCTGCTATTTTCCAAAAAGTAGAGAAACAGCTCTGATATTTAAAAACGAATTTATCGGAAGGGCAGAAAGATATAGATTTTATATTCGAAGATCCCTAACGTAATAAATTTTTCTTTATTTACCAATAGAACGATGTAATACTGTCGCAATAGCAAAATCAATCACCGTCGACGCGGAATACGACGTATCGTTTGCGAGATATAAAATTATCTATACGTAATTTAATTCGTTCTGAATTTATGAAAAGACGAGTAATTAAAACAAACGAAATATGCATTTGCACTTGCAACGATTGTATTTGTGTTTGAGCGTTACATGTTTAAGGCGTTCAAGTTGTCGAAGATTCGAACGTTTTGGTGAAGTGAGCGGTTCGTAAATGTAAAAAATAAATATAGAACTCGTTGCTTACATCGTTCGAGATGTAGATGTATTCCATTTAAGATGCTAATTGCGCGCAACGAATGACAGTAAATATCCGCGAATCGTCGTAGAGTTTCGCCGCGATTAAGTCGCGTTTCGACGCGTGACCACCGAGGTCTGAATTTTTGCTGATTGTTTTGCCAACGGCCTCGAATCGGTGGTAATTGATAACCGGTTCTCCGGCGTATTCGCTTAAGACGTATATACTTCTCTTATATCGAGCAGCGTGCTGACTCTTAATGAATTCAGCTGATCGAACTCGTACCTTCCGTCACGGGGACGCTCGAAATCCACGCGAATTCCTCGAAAAAGATCTGCTCCTCGAAAAACCTTCCTCGAGAAGTTAACTAACCTTCTGACGAACACGTTCGAACGCCATCATCGAATACGGTAGACTTTGGTCATTTGGTCCCGCTTCAACCAACCAGATTTTTCATCGAATGGTACAGGACAGTGATAGGTTTACAAACGACGTATCTTCGGTTCATTTTAGAATCTACCGTGATTCGACGTTATGCTCTTGCGATAAATCATTTGCGTGTTGAGAATGAAACGTTAATCGCGTACCTATGCAACGAGATTAGAAAATTAAGGAAAAACTGTAAGAAGATGTTAGCGAACGTATGTAAATCACGAGTTAGTTACGTCGTTCTTTAGACGTCTGATCGTCGAGGACGACAATTCGTGAGACCACAGGCAATCACTTTAACCATAGCCTTAGAAACTTAGAACGGATCCTCCAGACAGTTTGAACAAGAGCGCGTTACATATTTGTCATGCTCCGGTCCGGTAACGTACGTGCCTCGAATACGGCCGCATTCGTGTTTAGAAGAACGAAGAAAATCGTAAAGTACGCGCGATACAAAAGCGAGTAGCGGATCCTCGTTGAAGTATCGTCTCTAAGGTAATTGCGACACGCTTTAGTACTTGTCACAGTTTCACGTGGTCGCCGGCTTTCGCTGGCAACGACGAAGACCGGCAACTCAAGGGGGAAGGTAATAATCGTTAGTCTCTCTGCAAAGCGACGTTACGTCACACGGCCGAGTTTCTAGCATCCGTTTAACGCGGCCGATTGCTCCGACTATTCCGCGATCGATGCCCCTTCTTCCAGCGATTCCAAGTTTCACGTCGGCTGGATATGAAAACCAGTTAATTTCACCCGATGTGCTTTTCGAGTTATTCCTAGTAGAATAAATGGGTAATATGGTATCGTATTACCTGTATTTACACGTTACCCAGATTAAGCAAAAAGTGACGAACATTTGTAATGATTTCTAATCTTACACCGAGATAATTGCTCTATTAGTCGTATAGTCGATATCGAAAACGCGCTATCGAGAAACTATTGCCTAGACCGATCCTTATCTTTTAATATCACCATTCGTTCCGTCGCTATTCTCTAAATTCAAAATCGTTCCAACTCGTAGAAAAGTAAATCTCGAGCTACGTTTGAAACATATATGCCTCGAAGAATGCGTTTTGTAACCTACTCATATTGGAGTACGAAAAACATAACGAGTTGTAACATAATTCGATATAAAAGAAACTCGGTCCGATGGGAAAATATCGGTTTCCAATACTCGAATATGCTAGATTCGAGACGATAAAGGCTGGTCTCGTAAAATCGAACGTAACAAGCGGGACACGAATCGTGGTTGGTTCACGAATCGATCAGAGGTCTGGAAACGATCGGATAGACGCGATTCGCGCGTCCATCGATCGCAGCATCGACACGCTTTCGTTTTTCTTCCGTGGGCGAAGGAACACGCGTGCACTTTATTAGCCGCGAAATCGCGAATTAAAAACCTCTCGTGCGATATACGCAGCGAAAGAAAAAGTTATCAACGTGGAAGAGGAATCGGCGCGGTGGCTCGGTCGTGGAAGCGTTTTGTAAGGAAGCGTTTCGATGCGAAGAGACAGCCGAAGCACACGGTTCTCGGCGTTGTTTCGCGATTCGCGTTTCTCTTACGTACGGCTACCTGCGGTGGCTGCTATCGCGAATATATATCCGTCGCACGTAAACAAGAAATAAATTCCCAGCAGGCCGTAAAGAAATCCGTACCGAAGGCGTGTGCACCATCGCCTTGGTAGCTCGCCAACGAGGTTAGTGGGATTTGAGATTTTCGATAGCTCCTTCCTACACGTATACGGCGTAACGTGTCGAGGATAACCGGCGTTCTCTTCTCGCGTGAACGCGTTCCTCCTGTGCACGAGAATGCTCGATCGTGTCTCCTCCTCGGCCCAGGTTCCAGCTCTTCGAATCCGAACCGAAGAACCAGAGAGCAACAACGCTCGATTCTCTCTTCTCCTGCCGGTTAATTTGCATACGAGCGAGTTCGATGCACCAAACCTTAACCCTAGAATCGTTAACAGAGGAATGTACCGAACGAGACAAGCAGGAGAATCTATAATTACCATTATTTTCTATGTTCGAGCAATATAGACGTTTAAAAAATTGCTGGTTCGATGTTACGTATACGCCACTGTCTATATTTTCGAAGCCATGATCGTAGAACGTTTCTCCACTATACTATACTATACTCTGCTAGGCTTGTTAGAAACAGATATTTCAATTGATTTAGGATTTCAACGTTAAACAGACAGAAATTGTATCAAGTGTCCAAATATGTACTTATGAACGGTAGCATATATCATATTTTTCAGCAGAATTACCCACGGCTGAACTAACGACAAGTTTTTCGTGTTTGTTGCAGGTACGTATCGCTCGGACGTATTTACCGGAGATACCGGTAACAGGGATCCTCATTGTGACGAAGTATACCTACGATTAGTCGACACTGATAATTCGTTATCGTTACGCGTAAGGCGTCACTCGGGAGATTGCTTCACGATTATCTTTCTACATACATAGCAACGAGCGAAAGGTTACAGGCGAGCTTTTCCCTTTTCCCTTCTTTCGTCTTGTCGTTCTTCGCTGCGACGAAATTTTCGTGAGTGCTAATTTATGTTATTAGTCATCGATTTCTGGCAATGATATCTCGCTGTGACCGTGTGTCTTTGCGTTTCGAAAACAATCCGTAGAAATTATTCAACCTTTCTTGGCGCAACGCGAAAGAGAATGTTTCCTGTCGTGTTCGTAAAAAGCGAAAACGCGAATTCCTAGAAATATCCGCGGTCTATCGTTTGGCACGAAAGAAAAGTCCTTTCGTACACCGTGAAAATTCGGGGTCAACAAACCTTATCGTCCTAAACGAAACTCGAACGGTACAAAGCGAGGGCAAAGATCTTTTGGCAAGACGATACCTTTGGTCGCCCACGTTTCGCGTCGGTCATCGCACATTGTAAACCGTTGTCCACGACGCGTGGTACAAAAGTATTGTACTTGCTCGTGCCTGACTCACGCGACTTGATTTGGTTTTCATACAGGAGAGACACACGACACACCTTGATTCAACGCAACATCTTCCTCGGCTAATTATGATTCATCGACAGTAGCCATCGATAGCGACGACGTTTATGGAAATTCTCCCTCTAACTGTGACTAACATGGCCGATAACTGTTAGTCGATGGCATCGTGCGCGTCGACAACCAGCGCTATATAATAGTACGTTTCGTTTTTGACGCAGTAGCGATACGAAAGAAACATTCTTTCAAGACGTATCGTTCTAGTTCTAATTAGTGCGTCTAAAAGCCAACTCGGAGAATCCCACTTTCTGTAAATATCCGAGCGTCGGTGGTGACGAACATCCGCATACAGATAGAAACGAACAAATATCACGGACCTATCTGCTAGAAAAGTAGGTATCACGAAAGGGAAAAGAGAAAGAAGGAAAAGAAGGAGAGATGGACCGGTCGATCCGACGATCGTTCATCTCGACCGCACGGCGACTTCCTGCTGTCGATCGTTGAAGTATGGCTGGTGCGCACCGACCAGTTTGGTACCCTTCAAAACCTCCCATCGACGATCGCAAATAAACCGAGTCTACTTTGATGCCTTGCGAAAATAAAGCTGACGTTCCCTCCCCTGTATCTCGATCGAGCATCGTTGCATCGAAGCGCAACTACCGTACCTTCCGCGAGACTTGCATCTCGCTCGATAGATTCGCCGTTATATTGGGTTGGCAAGTATGTGATTGCGGATTTTGTCAATACCACCTAATGACAGAATCCGCAATCACTTAGTTACCGTTCTAATAGATTTCGTGAAACTGTAAAGAACGAGAAAAATAATAAGAAAGTAGAGGAGACGAGAGGGACCGAGGAGGAAGAAAGGGAAGGTTGTACGGTGGAACGTTGAAAGAAATCACGAGAGATAGGGGATCGAGAAATCCGTTGGTATGGAGTATCAGTTTCTTCGGGGGTCCCGATTTAGCCACGGAACGCCACAAAACGCCAATAAGAGGATACTTTGGTCGTTGTCGGGATTAATGCTCGTCACGAACGAACGAAGGGACGGGCGTCGACTTCTAAATTTCACGAGGAAAAAAACTAACCGGAGGGAGACGCACGAGGCGTTTGGCGAACGTACGTGGACGAAAAGGAGGAAGCCTCGGGCAAAGAGGGGAGACGGACTCCCTTGACGTCCTTCGTCGGTCGCCACAGTTTGCTGACCCGGTTTGAAAAGAGCAAAAATCGATGTCGATGGGAGAAGGAAGGGACCCAGGGGCCGATCGAACCAAAATCGACCAACCGGTCGACGGCTGGGTACCGCGCATTAAAATCTCTCTGCGCTAATCTGATTCGATTATTAATCCTGTCGAGATCAGGCTTCTAAAAATAACAGCGTAGGTCACGGCGTGTGCCACAGCCTCGATTTCTGCGTAAAAATCGTTAAGACGTTGTAAAACAATGTCGCACGAATCGATTAAAGTAACATCGTTTCCGAGGATCTGTGGATCGATGATGTAATTTAAAGGATTGAAAAATTGGAGAAAAGAGTAGGTTTTCGTTATGACCCATTTAATCGCGATATTAGAATTCGCCTAGTCTCTTTCGAAGCAGCGTATAATTATCCTTCTCGTTGGAGATGAAACGAACTAGTCAAGAGACAGGAATCGCGCGAAAACTCGCTGAGCCGCTGGTTAATGGCTACGAGAGCAACGAACGAGGAGAAAAAGAGGAAAACGGAGCCGGAGGAAACTGGAACGGGTCGTTTTGTAACCGTTCTCGGAGGAGGTTAAATATCATTCCGTTCGTTCTTCGGCGGGCAATGGATAAACACCGGTGAACGATTCGCGTGAAAGTTTCATCGTGCTCGTTGCCCGATAAAAATGTTGCTCGTCTGAACAAACTCTCCGAGAGAAGGTAGACGATCGTGGTATTTGGTCAACAGGCTTTTGACTGCTGTCGACCATATAATTGCGAGATCCTCGATGACCTTTCGACGCACTCTCGACATTGTCGAAAGGTTAAAAATTAAATTGTTGGAATATGCATGTACGTATATTGCGAGAGTCGAAGCATATGGTCCACAGAAACGTTTTATATGATATTCAATATCGATAGCGACGAAGGAAACACGTTGAATTGCGATCGAATTATATTGTTTTCGTGGCATGACAAATTATTACAGCTTCGTTCGAGATATATATGTATATATGATCCTTCGTAGAACCGAGAATCATCTTGTGTCACAGTAATAATCATCCTGCAGGCAGAGAAAGAAAAATTTCTGCGGCGGTCGACCGCAGAAGGTTTCGAATGAAACGATTGGAAGCGGTTTGCGGGAATGCAGTCGATCCCGTAAAAATGATAAAAGTGTTCTAGCATGGAAGCAACAAGCAGAAAAATACATTTTTGCCAGCAAGATTCCAAAACCTGCTCCCGTGACATTACCGCAGCTGAATTCCTTTTCGTACCACTGCGAACGAGGCATGGAATTCAAACGACTGTTTAAGAGCTCGTCCTGCTGCTACTTTCTTCTCTCGCGACATTTGCGAAGAATCAGGAACTGCAACAGACCCGAGACCGAGGATTATAATTCGCAAAAAGAAAAACAAGCGTTTGTCATTCCTGTGTCAACTATGAACATTGAGTCGCTTAGAAACCACACTGATCAATCGCGTAAATTAAAACGCTCAGAAGCACGACAATAACGAAGGATATTTGCTGAAATTTGCCCTATTTTTACAATTTACAAGTATTTCTTTATGATACATCAATTTATGAGAATGAGAATGTTTCTCTCGGAACGTCGAATACAAATTCTGTATCTGGATGATCTGAAATTTATAATTCTACGAGAGCCGAAGTCGATCAGCAGATGGACTCTCAGAAGCTCCATTGTTACTCCAAATTTTGGCTCCAGGTAAAGTTTCTCCGTCACAGTGATTGGCGTCAAGGGATTAAAAAGATTTATTCAGATCTTGGTCAATTCACGACGCAGTCTCGATTACT
Source organism: Bombus bifarius (assembly GCF_011952205.1). Lineage (NCBI taxonomy): Eukaryota > Metazoa > Arthropoda > Insecta > Hymenoptera > Apidae > Bombus > Bombus bifarius. The sequence continues at coordinate 1,680,580 of NW_022885586.1, read as the reverse complement.
CGATTATAAGCCCGGACGATTGCGTTGGAAGTTTCGCTTCTCAGCGAAGTTTAGTCGATTAGCCGGCGACGCTTAAATGGCAGCGGCAGACTCGCGACACGATATTCACCGTATTTTTCTCGGTTCATCCTGGACAGCCGCAAGCCGTATCAAGTGCGTGTATTGCGTAACGCGTGTACCCGCTGTGCGTCCAAGTCCACCAGCACAATGGCGTTAACGAGCGACAATCGACGGGAAGACTGCGAACGTGTCCGCTTGACTCGCGCAATAATGCGTTTCTGTTACCCCGCGTTTGTACTCTCGCCGAACTAAATTCTCGCTTCTTCGATGATTGCTTCCTTCTAGCTCCATCGACATCAGCAAATCCACAAAAATGTATTTATCGCGTTTGCTCCTATGATTTTCATATCGAACTGTTGCTAGATCCTGCGGACTTTCCCTCTTTGATCTAACAATTGTAGTATTGGCTTGACAACTAAGTGATTGCGGATTTTGTCAATACCACCTGATGACAAAATCCGCAATCATTTAATTGCCAAGTCAATACCAGTGAAAAATTTCTCATTTATTTTATGTTATAATTCATAGTATATGTTATATAGTCTACATTATAATGTAGCATAGCATATAGTCGGTTCTTAATCTGTGATCTGTGGGCCCCCGGGGGACGGAAGTCATCACGCGCGCAAGTTATTATTTTTTTATTCGAATGAAAGATATTTAATACGCGTATTCGCCTATTTATAGCGACTCGCTTCTATCGAAATTCGGAGGTTGTCGATGAGAGTTCCAAACGCATATATTTAACACGTTACGGATGGAAGTTGCGAGCTAAGTTTCGCGGGTCCGAGTCAATAAAGAGTTATTTATAGGAAATCGGTGGTAAACAAAAGGTTAAGAACCTCTCCGTTATAGCGTATAGAGTTGGTAAGGCAGTTGGTTTCACGCGAACCGCTTAATTCTGGACTGAACGATCTCGATGCCATCCGATGGTTAAGTTTATCTCATTACAGGGCCCCGTGGTACGGAAACCAGAGCGACTCGTTGCCCCCGGTCGTCGTTAATTACACTCGACTCTGCTGGCAATTAAGGAAATTAGCAGATAGGTAGGCAGACCGACCGCGTCGTCTACGATCGCCGGCTCTGCATCGGTTCTCTCTCGAATGCAAATCCATTGTGCAACTACTGCAACGGGCCAGCGTTGCATCGTTACCAATGCGGTGAAATTCGTTCCAGTTGCGTTCGCAGCTCGTTAGGCCGATTACACAACGTTGCGCAACCTTCTCCTCTCAGGGGCACTGGAACGTTTTTTTCTATCTGCACTTTCTGTGCTTTCTCATCACGAGCTTCTCGATCATCAAATACAAAATTAAGAGGTACTGCAACGTATTTTACTTTGCGATATTTCTGTTTACTCCTCGCGATTACACTGCGCGCGCCAAACACCAAACCCGGTTACCACATCAGTCGTATGTCTACTCTGAGCCATTGTTTGCGTTCAGCTTGCTGTATCCTTCCGTCAACGATCTTTAGTAGAATTTTACAAGCCACTTATCGTCTGCAACATCACATCGTTAGCGTCCGATGGAAATTAATTTCGACCTGCACAGCAGCCGACCATATTCGAGCTGAATGCTTCTCGCACCAAATAAATCTACCCTTTCTGTAGCTTTCCAACCTCTGAACCATCGAAAGGGCTACTTACATAGATGAAAGAGGCGCGAGGTACGAAGGATGTCGACCGTTAGCGCAAGGTGCGTGGCCAAGCTCGTAACCGCGATAGCCGAGCAACGACGTTGCGTACAATGTCTCCAGTCGCGGATGTCGATGACCCTCGAACGTCGGTATCGGGACAAGGAGAGGATGGTAGAAGGAGAGGCAGAGGAGAGGGAGACGAAGGGGAAGGAGAAAACGGTAGAAGCGGTGGACGAAGATGGAAGAGTAAGGAAAATAAAAAGGCACAAGCTCCTCAAGGGAAGAGGTGGAAGAAGGTACTTCGTAGACCGGATGGTGGGTAGGAGCACGAGGTCGTCGGACTGACCGGTGTGTTTAGTAGTTAGGAAGCTAATGGATGCCTTAAAGGACGATGGATACACACAAGGTTGTGTTGCACGACGTAGACTCTGATCCCGGTGTTAGCACCGATTTCCTGGTCCGCCGCTCTACACCAGAGGGCAACGAGCACTTAACGCTTTGCTCGACTCCCCTACCTCTCCTCTTGACCCTGGGTCATTGATCTTACACCAGGCTACGTATATAGTTTTAATGTGTCTATGCTCGGTAGCTTTAAGTAACACGCCGTTTCGAACTTTGCGGTTGATCCCTGGTCGTGGGAAGAAACAACAGACATCCAATTTAGGAGAGCACGACCACCGAAACGTTGTAATATCCGACTTACGATGTGCTCACTCGTCAGACACTCGACGCCAAGTCGTCGTATTTTAGGTCATGCCGGACCTTCGACTCGGTGACTCCAATCCGAAGGGAAAGTTTGTTTCTTTTCGCGTTTTTAAATGCGAAAACTACGGGTGGAAAGTATGAAAAATAACGTTTCTATCATCGTTCAGAAGTTACACGGATTTGTTCCGTGATCTGAAACGCACAGAAAAAGCGACATCCACATCGCACGAATTTATGGAAGCAAGTCGTTCGTTGCTTAAGAGCGTATGGAACATACAAGCGAAAACGTATGCCACAAAGAGGTCGCAGCCTCAAGCTCTCGATGCTTTTCTCTGTCTCGATCATCGTGCAAAAGCTTCGAACAGCTCCTCGTCGCGTCTCGTACAAATCCAGCACTGGATGGAGATACCACTACGGTGAAAGTGTATACTTTCTATGGAGTTCGCGGCACTACCGCGTTCAGCCTCGGTTAGAACTTTATTCCACGTTGTGAACAAATTTGCGAGACTCGATGCCGGGTAACTGGTTCATCCCTGAAACCGAAGGTTCAAAGAAACGAGATGTAACAGCGAATCGCGAAGCTATCGTTTCGCGCCTCTTCAACATGGGACACGGTCGGATGATCGAGCGAGGTCCTAAGTACGCTTTAAGTCCCGCACAGATACCAGAGACTCGCTGGAAAAATAATAACGTAGCTGGCGCTATTTAAGAGAAACAAACATAGTGAAAGTATTGTTGCGTTCTTAAATATTAAGGTTGATCACGAAACCGTGAGCAAACTATTCCTTGATATTCCCACGGATCCTGCAGCGATCAAATGAGACGCGATCGTCTCTTGGACCGAGAAATATGCAATAAATTTTAGTTTGCGTTTTCATCACCGTGCAGATAATAATACTTTGTACTTGTAAATAATAATAGACTCGCGAACGCTGTAGAAACGAACGATCATTCTCTTTTGTATTAACACGTTTGCTTGCTACTGAAATGTCTCGGCATATATGTATGCTGCGACGTCTTAATTATTTGAAAGTTAGCTGCTAGACTATCGACGATAACTACTTACGCAATTTTCAGTTTCTGCGTCTCTGCGTTCCACGAAAGAGATTCGAGAGGTTAGAAATTTTGCAAATAACTTTCGTAAGCTTCTACTAATTTCATATTTACATTAAATTCGACACTCGAAACGTACAAGCTTTAGCTAACCACTGATTTTAGGATCGCACTACTCGTATATCGTTTCCATGTACAGTACCGGCCGCGGAGATCGAAGAGCAGGAAATGTCCAGGAGTTTCTTTAACCAGAGAAGCACGACAGTGGAACGGTCCAGTTTCCTGCTTGGTATACTTTCGTGACGCCTCGAGTTACAACTTTGACGTTATCCGTGGTTCAAGGAGCTCGTAAATTCGAACCGTTGCTTGCCAATATCGCAGCTATATAAAGATACGCGGTAAACGTTTTGCAATTACCGTTTCCAGGTGCAATTTTATTTGTTACAAATTGCTAATTAATTTTGTTCCTTGAGAGTCGTAGAGCCTTGCATCGCCGGATAACGCGATCACGAACCTTCAGCTTCGCCAAATTATCCCGCTACGTCTCGCCTTCTAGCTTCATCCTCGTCTTCGCGGCAATTGCATGGTTCGAGATGTTCCGTTCTTTCGTTTTCTTCTCGGAACGTAGTCATAGGATTGCGAGCGCGTCGATTTAACGCGCTCCTCGCGACTAGACCTCCGCGTAGAGGGCTTCTTGCTATCTGGCTGCTGCGGCAAATCTCCCGTTTATCCTCTAACGACCTTAACGCCACAAAAAACGTCGCACCCCGGGAACATTTGCCTTCCTTTCTCACACAGGCTGCCAATTTGCAGTAAAAATCGCGGGAAATTGCGATAAATTTAACAAACGCGACGTACATAATTGCACATCGATTTCTTGCACTGTTAATGTTATACAGAGAAGTCGTTTACAAAGTTTTTGACGGTGTTTCCTGGGAAACGCACGCGGTGCGTCAGAAACGGGTTAAGGGATTAACGATCGTTGCGCAATGAAACTCGAATACGTAGAAACGTTTAGGAAACACGAGAACGCGAAGTCGATATTTTATCGCGCCGCAGCCTCGAGGATTATCTCGGAAACGCGACTTTCACGCGGCGTTTCGTTTGAAAATTTGTTAACGAACGTTTATAGGAAATCTGAAATGCGCAAAGGTATACTGGATGCCCATAATATGGAAAAATGTATTGTACATAATGAAATAGTTCGTAGTAAAATATATTCATAGTAAAATACTTGTTATAATATGTGAGCTGCGAAGCTTATTGAGATATCGTGTGTTTAATTATATTCGGAATATGAATTTTCATAAACACATCCGCAGTTTAATCATCGCGGTTCAATTTATCAGTAATTTTATAATTGAAATACATCTCGTCGAAAACGCGTAATTATCCAGATACTTTTGAAAGATAGCGAATACATGTTACAAGATAAACATATAATTTTTTAATTTCCGGCGTAACAGTTCCGAACGTTGGCTCGTGAGACGCCCGTGCACGCATCAACTACCTCGAACCAGCTATTTTACATTTCCGCGGAGAAATCCGAAGCGCCAGGCCGGCAACGTCTAGATCCCGTGATTTCTCGTTGGAACTCGTTGATCAGGCTTGTTTTCTTCCACCGCTACCATAGAAGGTCCTCTCCTTTCATCGAACGCAGAAATTCCACTCCTCGAAACGTGAATTTAGTCTCTTGCGTGCTTATGGTAGTTCGTCGTCTTTCCTGAAAACGTTGCGTGAAACCGATAAAACCGCGGATCCAGCCGAAAGCATAAGCATAAATTATGCTACGCCGAGTTTAAAAATATTTGCGTTATTATTGTAGTATAAGACCTAGTACGGTTTAGCTTAGCTTTTGATGGAAACGCTTTTGCATATATATGTATGCGAAGCAAGTATTTTTAAACTTAACATAAACGACGTATGTTCTCGGTAGCTCTGACTTAATGAATCGGTAAATTCGTACTACGCCAATGGCGAATATGTACGTGGTCCAGCAAGTGTGTCGACTTCGGTCTTGTCGACGACAGTCACGCTCGCGCGATTCCGCGTTCGCTTAGACGAAAGTCGAGTTTCTGTCACGATACCTTTCAAGGTCAGGACTTAATGCGCCCACGTAATTAACCTCCAACGAGTTGGCAAGCGGCACTTTGTATTTTCACGGAGAAATCCGACCGCGGCTCCTCGTTAGAGACTTCGAACCAACCTCGTTTTCTTCGGCTGGCATGCGCTCCGATCGAACTCGGATTCAAGCTACTTAAAATTCATCACATTTCACGACTACAACGTTTACTTGGTCAGAGACGGTTTTATCGAAACTAGAAAACGTTAATCGGTATACGCGTGTTTCTTAGTCAAGTTTTCTAGTTGATAGATGGTCTGGAATATCCAACCGAGGTAATAAATAACCGAACGCTTTTTATTTCAATTATCTCTTTCAATATTTAGCCAGAGCATGTCGAAATTAAGCTTTGCAATCTGCCGATGAGCTCACAGATTCGAAATATCGTTGCTTGTATTACTTGCAATAATCTCTTATCAATTTAGGCGAAACCTTCTTATCTTGTAATTTCTCTCTTAAAGTATATATATATATATATACACACACACACACTATATTTCCAAATTGGTTTCAAATCTGAAATATTTCACGTGGCACATACGATACGTGGACATGAAAAAATATTATTGATAAATGTTGGAATCGTGAGTCGATGCATAAGAACACATCGTATCATGTACGACACGACCATCCCAATTAGATTCATGGAGATCCACGATCCAGACACATTAATCACAACTGCAGTTCTTCCTGGAGAACGAGTGCACGTTCGTTCGTTAAGTTAGAAACGAGCTTCTTCTCTGTAACGGTCGTGAATAAAATTTCGGCCTCGATTTATCGCACCACCTGTTGGCTGCAGCTCGCAGCTGCCTCCTCGCTATTACGGGGAATTTGTTCACCGGCGTAACGAACGCGGCGCGGCCGTTCTCGCAGGTGCTACCTCGACGGGACGAAAAATACAATTTCGATTTCTTGCTCTCCGCTTGACGCCGTTCCCCGAGACTTGCCCGTCATCCTAACACGAGCAAATATCTTGGTTCGTGTAATTTGCCAGGTTTATTCGAGCGACTCCGGCGAGAAGAACGTGGCACGGTGTTGCGCAAAACTTGAAGACACGTTGCTCGATTCCATCGAGTTGAGATTAAGACGCGAGATTATACAGGGTGTCCCACGTGTTCTCGTTCAGCGATGAACACGCTGACGGAGTTTGAACAGAGAAACACGGCGACACTTTGTACAGTTGGCCGTTTCGTGGAAGAAATATCGCGCGAGCGTTGAGCAACAGCCTCGATGCATCGCATTTCCAAGACAAATTAGACCCGAAGGTAGATGCGATTTGTTGGAAGAAGGCGCGATCTTTACGAGAATCGTGCATACGCGAGCGCTAACAACGGAGCGTGGGAGTTCGACCTGGGCTCGACCAGGGAAATCGAGATCACGTGCATAGCAATGCAGCCACGGCGCGCACACTCGGTCTGCGTTCACTTCCTCGACTTCTGAACTTGTTTCCTAGCGTTTACGTGCATTACGTAAATCCACGTTAGGCTCTTTACCTTCGTTCGCCATCGCGTTTCACCCGGTGACCCGAACGAAAGCTTCGCCACGTTATGTTGCGACTGTGGCCCCTGTTTATCTCTTTCAGTCGTTTGATCCTGCATACATATATTCTGCGAACTTTACGAAAGTATTTGAACACCTACAAAGAGATGGCGAGAAACGCGAAATCTCGAATAAGTCGATTGTATCCGCGTTCGATGTTTTAGGTCGATGTTAAAACGGACTCGAAAGGACTTGAGTGCCAGGTCCTTTGTTTTCGAAAATCAACAAGTGTTCTTTGTATTTTACTTTATAAATTCTTTTAGTACTAAATTTTCACAATTTACTTTAACACATTTTTGATTATTTTTGCTTATTGTATTAGTACCACATATTTTTACATATTGTATATTAAATGTTGTGTAATAATATGTATTGATATTACATGTATATATCACACAAATATATACGTTTCAGGTGGAAATTGTAATAAAAACATTTAAAGCATAAAAAGTTACCGCACCGAGAACGTAATTTCTCGATTAATTTCTCAAAAACAAAGGACTATGCGCACCAATCCTATTGGACCTGTTTTACCATTAATCTTGAAAACTTTTACGCATTTTACATCTTTGGAACATTTTATGAATACGTTACGCGATTGCAGATTTATATGCTTCATAGTTTAAGTCCGTACGATCGAAAGAACGACATCGGAGGTTTATTTTGCTCGCTATATCGGTTGTATCACTGTTGTGGAAGGGTTAGTTGCTTTATTAGGAACGGGGAAATCTGCGAAGCGATTTCATTGTATCGAACTCGAGATATCCTGGAAACAATGCTCGCAATCTCTTGCCACCTAATGGCGCAACTGTAAATCCGATATTACGGCGACAGCGATTGCGACGCTGTAATTATAGCGATGTCCGATGCTGCTGCCGGGTCTAGCTGGAAAATTAGAACCCTCGGGTAAATGAAAGTTCAAATAACCTCCAATTATCGCAATCTTCTATTCTCTGGAAACGATTGCCTTTCCTTTCTAAAGCGCACAATCTTGTTACGCCTTCGTCGAAGCGATCGGTTCAAGCGTTCTCTTTTCGTTAGTCTTTCTAATCTTTCGTTTCCTTCGAAGCAATGAAAATCTACACGCTCGTGACTTTGGCGTAAAGGGGACGATACAAAGTTCCAAAAGATCGAAGACGAACTGCATTAAATGCGTTCCTCTCTTTTCCCTTTGTTCAGACGTTAACGTCAGATAGATCTGGCAGTGTAACAGCCTGTAATTAGAACGTAGATAAGAGGCCCGTTCGGTGGAGTCTGACCACGATCGTCGACAACTATTGGCATTTGCCAACCTACATACCTAGACAAGCCGTGGTTCTCACTCGTCGGAGAGCGAGCTGGCCGCTTGATCAACGAGAGAGAGGTACCAAGACGCGAGTTAAACCGTCCGGCGACGTCGATCTCGCAACCAGTTTATCAAGTGAAAAGCATCCACGCCGATACTCGCAACAGCCGCGAAGATAACCCGGTCGAGCTACAAAAATCTTCAAACCGAGCGCACGCGAACTGTGTACAACTTTTGTGTACGAACTTTATCACCGAAGGTATCGTGAGATTTTTTTATCGGCGATGCGATTCCTCCGCGAGCTACAGCCGATCCAGAGTAATGCCACCGATAATTGCATCAATGATCTCACGCTGCCTCGGCACCGTAAAATTTTCCCTGCAAAGTCAACGCGCTCGTTAACAGTTTTATGGTCGTCGATGATAATTAAAGCGACGTGCAGCGTGCTTTTCGCTCGGAAATATTCACGCGAGCTATCCGCAATGTGTACAGTAGGTGAACGAGACGTAGCGAGGGATGTTCGTAAAATTAGAATACTAAAGGCGATTAATTGATCTAGCTACAGCTGAAGTATAATCGTTGAAAAAGTGTGTTGAACAATGTATAAAGAAGCTACCGCGATCAAGTATTTTGTAAAAATTTCCTGCATATTTTTAGACTCGTTTCAAACGTCTCCAGTATGATAGCGTTTCATATAAGAAAATATACTTAGAAAAGATTTCTCTAAGCGTTGGAATACTTTTGTTCGGTTACCGTAAGAAATATATTTTAGACATTACTGCAAGGGAAGGAACGATTCTGTGTTGACATCGCTCTGTGAACGAGGCTCTATAGATCCTACGGGTCCTTATGACGTCCAATAGCTTTGAAATTAATTGTTACGATCATTGAAAGTTGTAAAGTTTAACCACTGACCGATTTTACGACCTCCCTATATCGCCTCCATCTACTATATCTGAACAGAAATACCTGATCGTTGACGACCCAAGCAGGGCATCGTCTCGTTCCCTGATTTACTCTGTGGGATACCGACCTCGTAACAATGCTCTCTAACGACGTTTACACCGACGTCCGTCGCTCGATTCATTCGCTTCATGGGTCCTTCGTAACGAGCAACTCTATGCAGAAAAATCATGACACGCGTCCAGGATATTTTCTATTCTATCGATGGCTAACCGAGAGAGATTGTGCATTCGAAACGTGTAAACTCAATTACCGCAATTGAACCATTCAAGGGTTACAAATTGCCATAATAAAGCTTTGTTGCTATCGGGTCTCCTAATTTGGTAATTAGTCGAATACAGGTACAAATGAGGTAGCTAAATAGTAGCTTTAGGCTATCGCTCATAAATATCCCCGGGCACTTCGGTTAACCCGCAGTAATAGTAGGCAATGTTTACCAAAGTCAATAGGAAAAGATTACTAGGAAGGATAATAACTGTGACCAGGTTTTATTACATTTTCTATGAGGGTACCAGTCTGCAATTCTATAGTACCTGCTACAAACCTACCAATAATATATTTTACCGTCTATGTCAATATTTGTACATTTTCTATATAGTATAATAGTTTAGGAGTCCCTTCATAATCTGGCTTTTAATTTAGAGATAAAAACATTTAAAGGCACAGAGTTCGTCAGGTAACGAAGTAATTCTACGAAATTTAACAGTTACGAAGTTTTACTGCAACGCACTAACGATACGAGTTTTATTAATGCATATTAGATTTTTTTACGAACAGAAGAAGAACATTTTATTTCAAATTTATTTCCAATTTCCTGCGAGCAATTGATCGCCAATACTTTAAGCGAACAAAGACGAAAATTCATATCATTCAGCCATCGATATGGTGGCGAAACGTACACGGCGTTCCGTCTAATTCCGTTGTCGTATCGGCCTCGTTCGATCTCGAGGCCGTTCCCAAACGAGTCGTTCGTGGACCGGGAAAAACGTCCCGGCGTTGCAAAAAGAAACGAGACTCGTGCGATTAACGGTGATGCTTTCACCGTTGTTCTTAGGACTAGAGGCCGAGAATCGAAAGAGACGGTCGTCAAGAGCGTTGCCCGCGCAACTTCGCTTTCTACAGGTTGTTTAGATCATCGGATTACAAGCGCACCGTTTCGACGCGTCCATGATGCACAGGGTATCGTCGATCGTCTTGGTATCGTTGGAAAATATAGCCGCGCGATTTATAGATTATTTGTCGTTTACCGAGTGGAAAATTAGAACGCGAAGCCAGACGCAGAATTTCCATACATTATGCGCAATTAGAAAAGCGCGAGCATAACGGGTTTGTATCTGCTCGTTGATGAAAGAGCGAAAGTAAAGCGTTCACGCGTACAACTTCCTCGCGCAACGTTACTTCACTCGTGACGTCTTTGTTCGTCACGCTCAACAGAGGTAGACACGCGTTTCTAATTAATTTTTTATGGATTTGTGGGGTTTAGCTTTGAATAACGTGCCCGTATTTGAATATATAATGCATTGTACAAGATGTAACGCACGATAATTAGACCATGGATATCTGTGCAAAGGCATATTTTTATAGAATATTGGTAGTTTAGTGAAACTTGGAAAAGAAATTTATTTTGCGTCCAACAGATTTTAGTCGCGTACTGTTTATCCTACGTTTCATGTTTTTTTTTTTGCGTTTTCATATTTCATCGCGTATGTTTTATTCGTCGCGTATGTTTTTTAAGAACATTTTTAAAGATGTAACCTCGTACAGGTATATTACAACATTTTTTTAACGCTTTTCGTTCCATTCGCAGAGGCAAATACGCGGCAGTGAGAAGATGTCGAGAGAGATCGAGCGGAAGGCAGTGGGCAGCGAAATTTCTAAGGAAGAGGAGACGGGCACAGGAATTGAGGGCGGAAGCCCTGCACGAAGTCGCGGTGCTGGATGCCGCGGCGAACTGTTCTCGTCTGGTGTCCTTGCATGAAGTATTCGAAACGAACACGGAGATGGTCCTGGTTTTGGAATTGTAAGTTGCATTCTCTGTTTTCGAGGCCGAATTCCAGAATGTGTGTATATATGTACTGTTTTCGATTCAAAGGGCTCCTGGTGGTGAATTGCAAATGATTCTGGACAGAGACGAAGTTCCGGAAGAACGACAAGTCGCCAGATTACTGAAGCAAATTTTAGGCGGAATAGCCTTCCTGCATTCCCTGAACGTCGCTCATCTTGACATTAAGGTGAGGTTGCGAGAAAATTGTTACGCTATATAGGGTGTCTCAGATTTTTCCAGCCAAACTTTGAGAACTTTGTGAGAATGTCGTTTGGAACTGTATGAACAATATATAAAGTTAGTAGAATATCAATATAGTCGACTGAGTCATTCGGATGAAATTAAATTCAAGCAAATTTCACGGGATAATATGTACTGTACGTAGATTCAATTCTTTATCGCCGTCAGTGCTCTATCGACAGGAACGGCAAACACTTTGAAAGTATTAACACTCAGCGATTATATTGATTGCGAATCTACTCTCTTATCTTACAGCATAGCAACGGCGAGTAGACTACCGTTCCTTCGTATCTTCTATTTTTGTTCTAACTTTTTAACGAAGCTTTAAACAAAACGACCTACGCTGCCGGTCGTAAGTATTGGGATATCTGTTTAGTACCAAATCGAACGTTTTTCATTTGTTTTATTCTCTATTATTATTTCATTAGAAATCTGTTATTTCGTTCGCATCATGCGGCCAGATATTAAATAAAATCGTGTTTGTTAAAGTTTCCTCATAAATGCGACGAGTAGCTTATAACGTCTCTTATTTATATCCGTAGAATATGAATATAATTAATGCAAACTTGGAATACCATGTATAGTAAGCTCGACAGAAGGAAATATTCCGGTCGAGAGTGTTTCTTATCTACCGAACATTAAAAACAACGAAGAATCCGATAAGAGTTGGTAGATTGTGGTTTCTGCAAATAAGTCTTATCTAGATTTTTCCTGTCGGGTTGAAAAACCTTCTCAGAGAATTGGCACGCGTACCTTTACGACCATGAAAGGACACGGATAAAAACTAGAACAGCGAGCGTACGATCTGCGAGTCGCGCCTAATCTCGAGGACCGAACTCGGTGATGAAAAGAAACTCGTTGGCAACGAAACGACGATGTTTCAGGACGGTGCTGGCAGTTTCTCAGCAACGCAACGTGCCCGGCCTGTTGGTCGGTGCGAACGACCTAAATCGTTATGTAAAAGTATCCGTATAACAGGGCGAGCTTTGCCAAATCTCGATTCGAGCGCGAAAACTGTTGCATCGTCGCGACGTCGAGACGATGTTACGCATCGTTAAAGAGGGCATCGATCCGTGGCTAGATCGTCGATCGATTTTACCGACACTAATATCTTCTTGCACAATTGAACTAATATTGTTAGTAGACAGCGGATTTTTATCCATTTATACGAACTTCGAAGATGCAAAAGTGCACACAATTTATGTATATAGTATGCAAAAATATATAAAACAGTATAGTAGCGTATTTATTACGATATTTAGAGGATAAGATATGCTTTTCATTTAAGTATCATTTCTTCAATTATGCTCGTACAAATGGAAAAGTAGAAATCCGTGGCTTAATTATTAGCGTGTTTTTTGCGCCGCGTATGATCTTTTTTGCCGAATGTGCACTGTGGCTAATTCTTATAGCGATAGAATCGATCTGTTTATGGGAAACGTAAGAATACTATCGGGAATTTACATCTACGATGCGTACTACGAGGGTTGCATTAATTTGTCGTTTCCCCACATTCGCATTGTTGTCTCGGAAAGTAACTTTCTCGCGAATTCAAATATTTGCTAGAAAGCGGGGACGCTTTCGTTGGAATGCAGAAAGGAGAAGACGCGCGTTTCCTCGCTGCGTTGTTATCGCAAAACGTGTATTTGTTTAAAAAAAAAAAAAAAGAAAAGAAAAGATCATAAAGCAAAACGGCGAGACACGTGCACGAACGGGAAGGAATCACCGCGATGGAATTCCGACGAAACTGGCTTCGATACGACGTTTCTGCCTACTCGAAATTATTTTTGTACCAGCCACGAGGGAGTCGCGTCTCGCCGCGAAACTTTGACTCGAAAATAACTCGACGCGCCTCTCCTCTTAGCCTTTTCACCCCGAGAATAATATCCAGAGGAAAGAACGAGATCTCTGTCCTCTTTAATTAAAATGTCTTTCCATTTTTTTCACGTTTCAAGATACGTTGAAATATTTGAAGTAGCCCGCGTCTTGCTCCCATTTATGCAAAGTTATATCGCTCGTTCTCTCTAACAGCGGTATAATTCAATATTCGCAGTATTATCTTTTTACCAGCCGACTCGTAAAATTTATCACATTTAGAGACTCGCGGCATCTGTTCGAACACTTTATCATTTCAAAGAAGCTAATAGTGAAAACGTGACGAACTTTTCAAATACGTAGGCTTTGTATCTTAACTATTTAAAGTTGTAAAGAGGACGAATCTCGTTTCTCGTACGAGCGCCACAACAGCCTTCTCGAAACAGAGAGTTTCTATAATGTGGATAAAAATGAAGCCTCGTATTTGCATAATTACCCTGGTTTTATCCGTCGATGAATCTTTCGATTTTGCCAATAAATCGCTTTAAATTACGCTAAGCGTCAGAGGAGAGACGATGCATCCCGGAGATGATAGATAAGCGTGGTTTACGTGCGCGTCACGGAGCGCGGTACACGCGCGCGAGATCAGCCACATTTTTCTTATTTGGCGGTGGCGACGATTTGCAATTTGCGACGTGCACACGGTGACACCGTGATACGGGACCAGCTTCGCGAGAGGACGTCGAAGAGACGCGTCGCGACGAAACACAGGCATAGATATACGAATGCGTGTTTATCGATTATCGACGTGATCGATATGGGCGAGCCAAGGCAAACGAGTCGTATTAATAATATTCCTTCGGCGACACACGTGGCGGCTCGCATATTTCAACCTTCCTACCCTTTTTTTTCTTTACTCTTCTTAACGCGGCTCGGATTATAATCGCGGTTACGCAACCCAATTACCCACCTTTCGTAAATTGATAGCAATTTGCGGAGATACAGGTTACCGGGTACGCAACTAAATTATGGACGAGCGAGAGGCTGGCCGCGACGCTGTTAAATTCTCTTCTGAGAGTTATCGATATCGCCTCACAAATTAAATTACCGAGTGAAAAACTGCGATCGAGATGGAAATAAAATAAGGCCGAGTTTCGTGCGTTAAATCGTTGGCACGACACGTGACTCGACTCGAAACGTTCCTTTATCGGCTTTTCTGCTACGAGACCGAGGATTACGCATCCGCCAGAATTATCGCGATGTTTTCCAAACGATAAGATAATTTCGCGCGTTCTAGCTACGTAAAATGGCTCGCCTTAACGGCGGAAAGAATCGATTCTGTTCTTGTTTGCACGTATTTTCCGATAACCGGGAATTACGGCCGATTCTATATCTTCTGGCACTTAACTAGAGTAACCAGCTTCTAATGCGTGTACCTATAAATATATTACACGCGTATATAAATATAACCAGTATATAACTAGTATATACTAATATATAATTATATAATTATATTTCAATTGAAAGAAAACGGTAACATTACAGTAATGTTGCATAAAATTCATATCTTACAGAGTGTCCAGTCTTAAGATTGCTATTTATGTCGTAAATGAATTTTTTTGCTAATGTATGGTCGCAGTGAACGTCTAGTAACGTTACCAACGTAATCATAATAATCGAGTCTCACGACAACGCCGATAAAATTTCAAGAAGTTCGATGTAACGCACAGCAAAGCGTTAAAGTACCTTCGTGTAGATAAATCATCGAGCTGGCGAGAGCAAACCGTTTAGCGTGGCCGTAAAACGTTGCTATCAAAATGTTTTGCCGGTCGAGCCGGCAACGCGTTTTTGAATCGTTGACCCGCGTTTCATTTTCAGTCGCGTCGTTCGAGATCGCGAGAGCGTGGCCGAATAGAAACGACCGCGCCCGTTTCGAAAGGAAAAACGGCGCACTCCAGTTTTGAAACTTTCCGTTTCGACGCGTTCGCTTTTCGAAAAGTCATCGCTCTCGCTTCGATGGCGCTTCGAACTCGGCGAACTCACGCGCGGAGGCCGTGCACCATCCACTGCGGTTCATCTTAAAATATCGCCGTGCCACGAATTCGCGCGATATGCATGACCCAAATATAGATCTCGCGTTTATGAATGGAAAAATGCAGGCGAATTCTTTGGCTCGATTCCAAGAGGCCTCGTTGGCCGGCGTCCACGAGGTTTCAGGCGCCGGGACGTCGAAGCCAGTTTCACGCCGCTGGAAAATCACGCTCGCGCTCGATAGGTTTCTCGCGGTTGATAGTCGCAACCAAGGGGCACGAAACGCCTCCGACATAGCGTTAAGCCTTTCAGTCTTTCATTCGCAAGTCGTACGGGCTATCTGAATTTCTTGAAAATTGTTCTCCTCGTGTTTAAGAGGCTAGAACGACAATGGTATGACGCTCGTCTTAATGATAACGCACTGATAGTCAATTAATAGAAGTTTGTAATTGATGCAAAGTTTTGAAGCAATATTACAATTAACGCGGAATAGATTAATTAGCGACAATGAACGTCTACTCGAGACAGATTAACAGAGACGTCACTTTGTATTCTCTATTTTAAAGTCTGCCATACGTGTTAATCAATGGACACGAAATCTATATAAGGCCAAGTCGTCTTTAAGCTTTACGGTACGGTTATTGTAACGCGTCCTCGTTTTCACCCAAGTATGTTTTTTTGTCGTTAAAAAGTCTCTTACGTTTAGAGAAAAGAAGAAAGTTATTAATTAATACGTGTCGTTTGTCGCTGGAATTTCACGTTAAAGATATTGCGGAATATAAAAACTGCTTTTCTCGGTTGAAACGAGAGGCGAGATCGTAACTAAAAAAAATAACAGCTGGGTTAATCAAAAGTGAAAGGATCAATTTCGACTATCAACGCGTACAACTTTTCTACCCACGTCAATCCTATCGTTCGATCGTTCGCGTTCCCGTTCGCGGAATGTCATAGCTCTTTCGAACTCGTGGAAACGAGCGGTTGAACGATCTCGACAGGCATGCAATAATAAACGCGATATCTAAACTGGCGCCATAGACCGTCTACTTCTCTATTTGCCTTCGATCTCCGATAATCGCGTTGTTTGAAATTGGTACGTTCTCGCGACAGCCCGAACCTTGTATATTCTCTATCGAACGTTCGTTATTCTAGGCTTTCTGGCGAATCGATTTTTCGACGGATTTTCTACGGAAGAGAGGCGATCGACCTCCGAAGAGAAAGGGAGAGATTCATCAATGAACTCTCGGGGCCTAGCCTTGATAGTCGGAGGAGCGAGCTTGTACCGAGAATTCCATTTCTGCCATGGTCAGTGGCTCGCGTTCCCTCGATCGATGCGCGCCAAGCGTCGAAGCGGTTCGTTCATTAGGCAGAACGCCGCGTTCGATGAAATCGATTCATCGGCCTCTTAATGGGATAACCGAGCTCCGCCCCGTAGACGGCGCGTTCCGAGCGAACGCGATACGAGTTAAGGAAAAAAGACCAGCGATATTTCATACGTCGAAGGAAAAGCGACTGACCGATCATCTCTCTTTTCTCCCTTTTCTACATGCTTCTATCATGCAACCAAGATTCTTCTAACCATATAGAGCAACGATAAAATTTGTGCTTCGATCGGCATGTTCGTAGCGTACAGTATATAATTACGTTCGCGTGGAATCGATTTTGCAAAATGACTCAGATTCCAGACGAGTATTGTTGGGATCATTGGTAACCCGATTCAGATACGCTCAACGTGCATTGAGAGATCGTTCCATTGCATAGTATAGTCCGGGAAGCGATATTTCGTTGATAAAATTGAAGATACTTTTATATACAATGAAATTTAAATTCTTTTAAATGTAAATGTTAATATCAACTTCCACGATGTAATTCGGCTATTTCTTGGAAATTATTCAAAGACACAAGAAATTTTATCAACGCTGTCCATCACATCCGTGATGTTACAGTATATTTGCTTGCAAAGGTATATTTGAAAATTAGTATGCGGCAGAAATATTCATCTTCGTAAACGTTACAATAAGCGAAATACGAGCTCATGGAATATCGAGGTTTATTGAACCTAAGCGTTTAAAAACTATCTATATTCTAATAATATCTATCAAAATATAACACGCATTTCACTTCGTACAGACTCGAGGAGAACAGCAGGGTTAATGTATTCTTTCTCGTAACTCGTTCCCTCGTACAGCGCGTGTTGCATTCACGTCGACCAACACGTACATGGAACACGCACACGCGTGTTCTCGCGTCTGGCCGCAGAGCGTAGGGTCGCTTCCCCCTTTTCTCAACCGCCGGAAGTTTCAATGAACGCGAGAGACAGATCCTCATAAATTCGTTGTCCGTTGGCTAAAAAGCCTTGCAACTTGGCGCAGACGCTTTCGCGTGCTTCGCATTCCGATCCTCCGCCGAGTTTTAATCGAGAAAATTCGATCGTCGACCTCGACCATGCAACGCCAAGAGAGAACGATCGCAGATGCGCCGAGGCATCGTGAGAATTACCCGCAGCGACGTTTTTCTCTCGAAAAGGTAGATAACCCTGACTTAATGGTTTGCGTCCTTCCTGCAGTTTTTACGATCGCTCTCTGTGTTACGTTAAACGACGACATCCGACAGACCGAGCTCCGAGAACCGGCTCACCTGTTACACTTTCCTAGACACGCTCGATCGATACATCGCACGTAACGCGGCGTTTTGAACCGAGCGAGCGAGCGACCGCGCCTCACTCGTTCTCGTAAAATTTAGAAACGAACGCCGTAAACGAGCATTCGTTCGTCGAATCAGAAATGCAATATCCGTACGATTTAAACTGGCTCGATCCAGACCGTTCTTCGGTTCGACGAGGAAACGATCAAGAAGCGATTATCCTATTTGCCAAGGAGAATACGCGCTTGTTAATAATATTCGTGGTAATCGATCGCGACGCCTACATCGGTTGCGGCGAAGAACGTTCGCGAAACTCGAATGACGCAGGAACTCCGTAATGGCTAATTATGGAAATGTCTTTGTTCCTTATTGAACGACTTCCGGGACTCGGACGAGCCCGTTGCCAAACACGCTTGCCAGATTCTCACTCCGAATGATCCGCTCTGGACAAGAGCGTTCGTCTCGTTCTAAAGCTGCGTTTCCATCGGTGCTCGCGAACATGTTCGCGAAGAACCATTTCCCGAAGAAACTATTGCGAACATTAGTAGATACGCTGGTAGATACGATGCAATACGGCTACGAGATACTTGAGGAATATTTTTTAGATTTATCTGGACGTGGCTGATGCATACGCAGAATCGAAATGCATAGTAATCGCGATTAATACGAGGGTTCTAAGTCTCAGCGACGTTTTTCCGACGATGGTATTATAAAGTTTCACGATACAAAGCGTTAAAGAGCAAATTCGAGCGCTCGCGATACGAAGAAGCAAGAAACGAGAAGCAGCAGAGTAAAACGCATTGATAGGACTCGGTGGACGAAGTGCACGAGTGTCGAAAGCAAAAGGGGCCACACGAACAAAACGTCCCACGACCTCGACTTTACAGGAGCACTTTTCAAGCATCGTGCGACGCAGTCCGGTCACGTTCAACTCGTAACTCGGTATAACGAAACGTAACGCGCAAACTGAATCCTCGAGCGGAACGAGCGTGCACGCCATCGTTCCTTCTTGGTCTTCTCGTCCCCCCTCGCGTGTTTTACCAATTTTCTTCGTCTATCTTTCTTCTCGATCAAAGCTTCGAAGGTGAATCGCTGCAGGAGCGAGGAGGAATATTCTAACCGACGTGGTATTCCACGAAGCGAGACGATCGAGGACTTTTGCAATCGCTTCTATACGCTGTTGGTCGCGACGGGCACTGTTTCGTAGAACGTTGACGAAGACTCGCGACGATAATGTTTAGAACATCGCAGCGGGAAGAAAAAGCTTTTCCTTAAACGTTTCTGTCACGCTACGCGTTACGAGAGTTTCTCCGCAGGTGTCAGTTCGCTGTCCTTGCTCTGGCGACTCGTCTCCGAGATATTTCTCAGCGTTAAAGCTCATGTAGATTATCCAGTGGATGGAAAAGTTGGTCTAACGAAAATTCCCCGTTTTCGTTCGGCTATCTTCCATCTTTGTTCTATCAATGTTTCTTTGCGAGAAGTTTCAATAATTTCCAGACTGTAAAGAACGCAACGAGTCCCTCTCTTCGTCATAAATTCAAAGATTCCGTAAAATGGATGTTGCGATTCGAATTTGCGGAGGATTTATGGTGACGGACAAACCACCGTATCGCGAGTCTCGCTTTTATCTACCAGAATACATTGTCACTTAAAAAGATCATCGACACAAATTTCGTCGTTTTTCTTACCAGCCTATCAGTTTCTCTAAAATAATTCTCTCACGGGCTGAAAACCGTAGGCGATGGAATCGCGAGCGAATAGAGGCGCGAAAGAGGATGCGTGGGCGTCTCGTTCGAACGGGCACCGAAAGGCTCGATACGCGAATGCAAACGATCGTCGATAAGAAAGGTCGTGGCGCGGCCTAGCCGAGCGATTCATGCCCCTTTCTCGATCGTTTTTTCCCGCCTCTTTCCGAGAGAATTCTTTCCTCACGAAACAATCGAACAATGCGCTTGACTGCTGTACGCGAAGAAAGAGACAACAGAGAAGGAAACAGGATCCGAGGTTCTAGGCAAAAGAGAGAGCGATACAGAGAGGAAGAGAGACGAAAAGAACGAAAGGGGACGAACGAAAGCTCCCTTTGTTGATATATTGTCAACGACAATACGCTTTTCAAGCTCCTAGCTAGAGCGACGATTATGTTTTCAGGAGTCACCGGTTTCAACTTTTAAACGCTGTCCAAAGGAGCGTCATTATCGAGTTTATTAAATGGCCACGTGAAATACTCGAGTGTGGCGATTAATTGCACCGATTAGTCAGCGGGCGAGGTACAGGGAATTAGCTTTTGTTCGATACTTTTAATTAAGTACCACTGTGCGTACCCATTGGAACGTTCAACTGTAGATCGGTAACTACGTTTTTGTACCCATTGGGAAAAACACACCTGCAGTGGCTGTAACCCAACGTGCTCCCTTTACGAGCAGATGTTTCAACTGCATTATTCGTACGCTACCAAAAGTATCCGGACACTTTGATGTTACATGAATTTGATCGGAGTGTAGATATCACTGGAAAATTAATTAGAAACAAGGTTTAGTAGCGATTCGCAGAGAACAAGATGATTACAACGATCCTCTTATCCTTAATTGTGTCAAAAAAAAAAAAAAAAAAAAAAAAGATGAAAAAGAAACAAGTATGCGGACTTTCGAGCGATAGTGTACAAAGATAAATTGCCCTACATCGCACAACAATTATTCGTAATCGTCGAATTACAAAGCAAATTACACTTACCTTGACTCAAATATCCTTCCGACTGAAATAACCCTGTCGTATATTCCATCGCACTCACCCGATCAAATAAAAGGAAAAGCAAGCACGAGAGCTCGTTGGTGGTTACGATTAATTATCACGATTACGTGACAAATGCGTCGTCGAATTGTCGTTTATCAAATAGCTTCGATTAAGTTAAGACATCGCGTACGAACAAGCCATGTAATGATCGCTGAAATCACGATAAGACAGATGGAAAAAACTACTCCGATGCACGTTGCTCGGTTCGCCAGCACCCGCTGTGCCGTACGTTGGACCATTTTTGCTGCGAACGCGTTTCCCTCGCGCGCCCTTCTTTCACTGGCATCAAACGCTCTTAGCTAGTTGACAATCGTAGCGACAAGATCGCTCTAAATAATTCATTCTCGCTGTAAATGTCGCCTGGGTAAAGTACGAAACGGTGTTCTCGTTGGAGAAGCACGAAGTCTCGGGCGTAGATCGCATCGTACGGTTAATCGGGAACGCTTCGGCTGCTCCGGGATAAAATATGATCGTTCCATCTTCTTCCCGAGCGTCCGCGAGCTGCAAGCAATTATACGGAACGACGAAAGAAAATAACGAGCTCTTTTGTCTCCGTTGGCGGTCTGTGGAGATTCTTGAAAGCCTTGGTCGTCGCGAGACCACCATCCGTCTCGAGAAAAATTCTCTTTTTCATCGCGTAATTTTACTTCTTCGTTTTACTTCTATTACGGCGAATTATAGTTCTAACCTTGTTCGTTCGTTACTTTCAGCCTCAAAACCTGGTCCTGACTGGCGAGTTCCCAGACTGTGACGTGAAGCTTTGCGACTTTGGTATCTCGCGGTACATCAGCCATGGCGCGGACATACGGGAGATTCTGGGCACGCCCGATTACGTTGGTGAGTAATCCTGACTCAAGCAACGGAAAAAGAATTCGCGTTAAACCGTGGCTCGCTGGATCGTTGATAGCGTTCGAAATTTTCCGCTGTCTGTTTGTTGGTCTCGTAAGTAGGGGAACCTAAAGTACGATAACGTCTTTCATTCTGTTGCGGACCTTGAATTTGTCTGTCTTCGATCCGATAAGAGAATTACGCGGCCTCGAATTTAGAAATTACAAGCAATTCGTCATGTTGCTCCGGGTTCCCCTATTTCTCGTCGCTACTAGCCAGTATTCGCACGGTGAATCGAGTCCGCGGCTCGTTTCATACCGCGTAATTCCATTAGAGAAACAGACCTATTGCATAATTGGACAGAGTAAGCCACTTTTTGAGCGGGCAGGAAAACCACACGCGTGGCTTTACGTCGATCATCGACAAAGAGCCATCCATTTACGATTACTCTCTGCTATCGCTTTTGACTTGGGTCTAACGGTCGCACAGCCAACTCGAACGAAACCGTCGTTGGACAATGCAACGTCACAAACCGTTGCATTCCCACGACCTGTTCTTCGTTGCGTGCCTTTCGATGCTTCCTTTCCTGGTTTCACACTCAAGTCGCGTTTCTCGCCATCGTTTCAGCCCCAGAAGTGTTGAACTATGAGCCGATCAGCCTGGCAACAGACATGTGGTCCATCGGAGTTCTGTTGTATGTGTTGCTAACGGGATGTTCTCCGTTCGGAGGTGACACGAAGCAGGAAACGTTCTGCAACATCAGCCGATGTCGCCTAGATTTCCCCGACGATCTGTTCGAAGACGTGTCCGAGGAAGCGCGCGATCTCATGCGCAAGCTAATGGTCAAGGATCCAAAGTAAGTATACTAACGAGATACGTCTACGTATCCGTTCCTGGCCGTTCGAATTATTTGAGAATGTTCCCGCGTATCTGTATCTCTGTTCCTTGCTGTACAAATTTATTGGAAATATTCTTCCGAATGACTGCCGTGATTGATCGAGATGAAGTTTGTTGACTCGTCAAATATACCTTCACCCCCCCCCCCCCATTTATTTCACTGTAATTTTATTCCGTAATAATTAACGTTATCTCTTAAAAAAGTAGCAACGGACCAGTCCATTGAAAATTATAGCCATCCGTAGAAAAGTAATTACAGCAAATTGCTCGAGACCATCCAAATCTTCTTTGAATCATTTTTCATACAGCAGGTAATTTACGAGTAATTTGCAATTGTAAAGAAAGATCGGACGTATCCTTTATATAGGGAGTCGAATGAGATTGTATATTTCAAACGAATCATCTCGCCTCTTTGATACATGGCAAATTTCATCTTGGTCAACCAGCTGTATCTTCCGAAGGTATTCAGACCCTTTTTTGGACTGTCCCCCGATGGAAAGCGTGTTACCGGTCGACTCGGACAGCGCATCGTCGTTGGAATGTCGCGATCTAACGTAACGCGATTGCTTTCGTTCCTAGAAGCCAAATAATGCCAACGTACTCGACCTAACTAACAGTGTTCTCGAGATGCACGCGCTGCCTCCACGCGGCCTATCTTCTTTCGCTTCGAGGTAAACGGTAAGCGGTAAACGTTCTCGGTAGGTCGCGCGGCACGCTTCCTCGAAGGCATTATTTTCACCAGTGCCGGAATTCTTAGTAGCACGTTCTCCGATAATACTTATCCGCCGACCTCTTTAGTCTTCCATCGAAGTCGCGGCGCTGGCACCGGCGCCTTTTCGCCAGCGATAAACGCGAGGTCAGACGCGAACTCCTTCGTCTCTTTCATAACACGATCTCGAGTTTAGCGGCCGTTGAGCGATGATTTACCTCGAGGCAAGATTCGCGTCGGATGAAATAATTATCGCGATACATATCCAGTCGATACAACTATTGCCACCCATTTCATCTGACCTAACTTTCAAGATGAACCAGACGTATACGTAACTGTGTGTTTTTTTTTTTTTTTTTTTTTACAAAAATCCGTTCTTAGTGGAAATATTTTAAGAAACGTGTCAGAACGTGGTCATACTTGGTATATCGAGTTTCCACGAACTTAACGTAAACTTATGCATAAAGTTTTCTTGACTGCATACTGTAACTATGTTTCACAATATGCCAATATATAGCCATGATAGTCGAATCTCGTTATAACTATAAACTGCGAGTTGGTATGCGTTAGGAAATTTGAAATTGCAAAAGTCCACGCAATGCACGACAATGTAGTATTTGATACGACGTTCAATGGATGACATCAATTTCCACTTAGATTCTATTTGCTTAATCGGATTTATAAAAGAGTGAATTTGCATAAAAATGTGCGGTCTATTTATAGCGCTCATAATATATTCGTAAGGGGTTTCTACAAGTGTTCGTATAGGTACTTTAGCGAGGAACTGTATAGAATGTTAAAAGGAAACTTCACTGCCTCGAAACTCGTAATTGTCGGTAGGTATCGCGATACCCAGTTCGTCTCGCGCGAGATCTCGTGCAAAGTTATGCCTCGAGGTAAATCTCATCGTGTAGGAGACGTTGTAGGTTTAGAAGCTACGACGAGAGTCTTTAAACTCGATCATTCGGCTTCCTGAATCCGCGCGTACGTGGAAGCAAAACGATCGACATTCCATCGAGACGACTTTCTTCGAAACGGGAAGAAGGACGTTGGCACATCGAACGAGTTCCGCTGAAAAACTCGTAGATTTCCTTATCGTCGACCAGTCGGACAGCTGAAAGGAAGTCTCCATCCGGAATATCCGCGCCCTTCCAACGCGAAAGTTGGCTTATCTCGTTGCCAGCGTGTGTGTTTTATCGTCGAATGTACATGCGTCGTTTTCGTTCCCTTTCCATCCCTACGAAACGCGCGTTACGCAACTACGTAGATGCCTGTTACCAGAGTCAAGACGTCCCGTGACTTGTGCCGGAAATGGCGACCATTCGTGAAATCGCGATGGTTTGTACAGAATGGGACACATTGTGAGATCGAAAAAAAGAACAAGAAAATACAACTATGTACGTGGTTTGATACAAAAGCAAGGAGATTGTTCTCGTTGTAACTCGGATTACTTGCCCCGATAAAAAGCTGATAAATTCATACATTTTAAATTCGACAAATTTTGATCGAAACTTTAATCGAATCCTTATTTGTTCGCTTCATATTGATAATCTTAATCCGTTGCTTTTCCAGCGAACGCTTGACCGTCACGGAATGCTTGCAACACCCATGGTTCGGCTCGTTCGACGACCCTCAACCACCATTATCTTTATCCAGCTGCCCAGCGTTGGACCAGTCTCCCATGCAAGATAAATCATCGCAGGAAACAAAATCGTTCTCCAAATCTACCACGAGCGCCGAACACCAGACGACGACAGGATCATCCATGACCAAGAACGACTCGGAGAAACAAAAAGCGGTGAACGCTTGTCAGGGCATGGAAACGAAACCTTCGGCAAACAGAGCAATTTCCTCGCACACGGAGAACATATATTCAAAATCAAAACTGTCGCCCAAACCCACTAGATTCGGACTGAGCTCGGATCGCAGGGACACTTTTAAGAGGAATATGGATTCTCTGGCGCAGAAATTTTCCGGCACAGAAATCATGATAATCGAGCCAGTCCCGTCATCCGGTACCACAGTTTCCTCAAACGTAACAAGCAGTACGCAAAGAAGAGCGACAGCCACGCACACGATGCCAGCCGGAGAGGTGTTCAAATGCACACCGGTATTCATCCTGGGCGAAGAGCAACAATGCAGCGACAGTGGCAGCGATTCCGTTTCAGAAATATCGACAGACAGCTCTAGCGACCGAAGCAGTATTTATTCAGACGATTCGTTGGATTTTATCTTATACGGAAAGAGTCAAGGCAGAGCCAGTTTCCCATTCTCTGCTACGGAAGCGCCTTCCGACAGATGGGAACAGAGGCACCATACGAGGGTTTGGCCGAGAGAGTGCAACGGAGTGGTGAGCAAAGCTCTCAGCCGTTTTTCCTCAGAAACGTCGAACACGAAGTTCAGCAAAGCTTCCACGCCGCCAACAGTCCATGGTAAAACTGGATTAGAAGCTCTTCGCGAAAGGGGTGGAAATTTAGTTGTAATTCGTGAACCTGTAAGAGCTGGCAGATACACCAGATACAGCGAAGTACAATGCGAGTCGGTGCAAGCACGGATTCGACGATTTCAGGTTCATGGAGCTTCGTAGATGAGTAAGCACGTGATCTGTCCGTGAAGGACTTTCTCGAGCAGCTTCAGAGTCCTGGGTCCTCGATGGACAGCAGCAGGATCCTTTGTACATATTACGTTACGGTGTACAGTAAATGTAGTTTCGAGAGCGCGTTGCGAGACATCGATAGTCGAAGAAGTATGCCGAAAGAACAGAAAGCTATGGGATAACTGTAAATATTACAACGAGAAAATTTGCGGGTACCGATCGCTCGTGACGCATGTTGTATATAAATTCGGACGACCGAGATTCTACGAGAGAGCGGCGGTCGACCGGACCACCGCGGTGACTCGAGTTTCGAAGGTTTTATCGTACATAACGCAAGAGTAAAAGGAAGAGCTTATTAGTTGATTGTGGTACGGTTGTTTATGGAAGTATTTGAGCACTTCTAGGATCTTTTTACGAATTTATTATGTGCTGGTTATATGATACATTTTGAAATTTTCTTAGAACTGCGACGAGGCACGATTTCCGTGGTCGAATTGCTAATATAATTGGAATACTCGTGTTCCATTTTATAGTACTATCGAAATTTCGGAAAGTCGTATAACACATATAGTAAATTCACAGAAATTTTCTACACCGAGTACTCAAATAATTGTATAAATTATTGCATGTAGATTGGATTCAAGGTGGCAGCAAGAGTTTCAAGCGAAACGTATCGACAGCTCGTTGTCTGCCATTACCGATAGACTGACCGGCCGTCCCTTTGAACTGTGAGATAGAAAAAAGTAAAAAAAAAAAAAAAAAAAACGAAAAAAAGAAAAACGCGATTTACGCGTTCCATGCATCGAGTTGCTCGCGATACGAAAGTGGAAGATTGCTTCATCTCGTTTCGTTTTCTCTTGTCTCGCCTCTTCTCTCAACAACGTTTCACGCGGGGTCGACACTTGCGATAGTTACGCAACTGGATAAATGTCAGGCATATGTCAGACTTTGTTCGGAATTCTAGAGTAACAGCGAACATGTATAAAGTAAAATGGCGCGCGAGCAGCTCGATGTTGAGCGGCGAGTTTGCCCAACCTAGCCATAATATTATTAGTCGCTGTATAGATCGTCGTGATAACAGTAACTCGAATTACCTGGAGCTCCGTTCCATGGATCTCGCTAAAATTTCAATCCGATAACTTGGGTGCCTTCACCGTATACGTTTAAGAGAAGTCGTGTCCCAGTCGCTTAAGCCATTAATGACCAAGCACAATAAATAGAGCAGTAAAGGTAACGCATATAAAAATCTATTAAATCCACGGTATTCGCTATCGTATTCGCTAGACTGTGGATTTTTATGCTTTTATGGGAAATTGAATTCTTAGAGGCTATCGTAGATGAAGGCTTACCATAGGCGCATCTTTTGTAGATAAAGATACCGACAAAGATAACGAAGCGGGATTGAATGTGTTTTTACTTTTAAATTTTCAAGTTTTTGAATTTAAAAAGTAAAATTAAGAATAAAAAGGTTATTGGTTGCTATTGTTACAAGTAATAACATTGCTTTGTTATTTGTTACACAGAACAATAAGATTAAAAGAAAATTTCACTCGCGATAGCCTCCAGAGTAAAAGATGCAAAGATACGTGGAATTCACACAATAGGCAAAAGCATATAAAATATTCAAAATATCGTACTCGTTAGAATATTTAAAAAGTAAAACCTATGCCATCATTTTTTTCATTCTGTCGAGAAAAATATGAATCCGCGTAAACATCCGCAGTCTGGGATACAATTTTATAATGTAAATTGCAAAGAAAAAAGAAATTGCAACGCTGTGGCTCTTGATGGGTTAAGTCCTCTAGCGTAAACGAAGCATACGCGTACATGTAGATATAGAAATGTACGAGATACACGGGGTAGAATCTCGCGTATGAATATTTCTGCGTGTACAGGCAGTGAGCTGTACGCGACTTATCGCAAGCATTAACCGCATACTCGTAGTGCCTGCTTCTGTTTGTCCCGTTCGTAGTAGCGTATCTCTCTCCGCGGAAATACGGCTCGTTACGCCGGAAGAAAAATGAACGCGTGCACGACGGAAGAGCGTGGTGAGAGAACGAATCGATGCTTCCAAGAAGAGTCGGGTGAACGAGTCAAAGAAATCTCTCTCCAGTCTGAATAGAGTGCCTTAGTCGTACGGACGATTTAATCAATCGTACCGACGATCGATCGAAATTGAGAGCCTAGACTAGCTTTAGGCGTCTCCAATTCTTCTCGTTGGATCGATATCGTCTCTCGAGGGAGATCGGTGCCTCGTATCACAACGACCTGCCCTGCTAAATATCGCGCTGCAACACTCAAAAATGAACCTGTTAGCTGAGTTACGTTTGATCAAATGCTCCTAGAATCCTGAAACGGAAAGTTAAATATATGCGTGGGCTTACGATTGCTTAAAAACCAATCACCGCTTGTATTAATAATTCTTCTGTTTAGTCCATAAAGTGACATTTAAATCAGAAAATCGACGAACATGATCCAGTTTTTTTTTAACCATGGCATGTTAAAACGCTACGTCATAAAATGACGCGAGAGTGATAAAATTAACAAAGATAAGCTCATCGTGCTCCTTCTGTGATCTTTCGAATGATAAACGACGCGAATGATATATTTATTCTTAAGTAAAATGAAACAACACGTAAAGGGATAGGAGATTTCTAGATGGAGAAATTACGTTTTCGAGTTCCTTCTTCGGTTAACAGGTTGACGTTTGAAGAAGCTTTTCCTTCTGCCTCTTTTCTTCTCCTACTACACATCTAGGATCTGTCGCATCTCAATGACTCAAGATACATCGCGAAACTACTGCCGTTAGTACTAAATGAGTCTTTTTAGCCATTGAAATATATATCCAGGGCGAGTTTCGTTGCGAGAAATGAAACGATCAATAGCTCTCGTCGAGCGAAATCCCGATTTTTTCAATTCTGCGCAAGTTTGCGAGTACGAAACGCATAAATGTATAATGTATACATATCCACGTAGACGAAGTACGAGGACGAACGCTGAAAAAAAATCTCGTGGAGCTTCCACTTCCGTGGTAGAAGGGAACGTTCCGTAAATACTAGTCATATAGTTGCTCGTGCTTTTGTTCGAATTCGTTCGTTAACCCTCTGACTAGCCGCTTTAAATCGCGGTAA
Organism: Bombus bifarius; assembly: GCF_011952205.1. Taxonomy (NCBI): domain Eukaryota; kingdom Metazoa; phylum Arthropoda; class Insecta; order Hymenoptera; family Apidae; genus Bombus; species Bombus bifarius. The sequence continues at coordinate 1,651,497 of NW_022885586.1, read as the reverse complement.
AATTCTCAACGTACAGTGCCTTTAGAAACATTTATACAGAGATGGAGGAACGAGAACGTTCGAGCAGGAGGGACGAGCGCACGATCGAAATGACGAGAATCGCGCGTCGATGTCGAAACAACCATCCGACGAAGCAGCAGCGATGATGTCTATAGAAAATGGAAAATGCGTTTGGAATCGCGATCGACCGAATCGCTTTGCGTCGTTGTTTCGTGTAACCGAGTTCCTCGTAGATCGAGGAATCGAATCTTCTCCGACTTCGCGAATATTGTTAATAGACTGCGGATTTTTATACATTTTTGGCAAGTTTAACACTTAATCCAGTTGTCCTTCTCGCTTCCCCTTCGTGTACATACTATCAGATATCTTCCTCCTCATAGATCGTAAAATATTTTATTCCCGAAAGATGTGAAATATACGAAATATTGCAAATAAATATTTAAACGCTGTCTGTATGTTTTATGTATTGAATTATAATTTTTATTAGAAAAAGAAAAGAAACCACCAATATATCGTACTTGTTATAGAATATTTAATGGACGGGACAAATCTCTGTTACGATTCCAACATTCTCGATCTCTTCGTAAAGTTATAAATTTGTATAAACAACCGCAGTCTAATTGTTATCGCGGTGTGAGGCGTTCGTCCTTTGAAGTTCCGAAACGCACACTATCGAGATACGCGAACGCACGACACGAGACACAGGGAATATCTGACGTCTGACACGAATATAATATCTTGTCGTAGAGTATGAACACAATGAGCAAATGAAAGAGCGTGAGAGTGCGTGTTGCGTGATTTCACGATTGCCTCTGAGAATCAAAGAAAATCATAGAGACCTGTAATATAGTTTTGCTACGATGATAGAGAAAAAGGGCGTGCATCCGAAGCGAGCCGGTTTGCCATTTCTCTGGGCCAATGCGTTGTTATTTATTTCCGTCTACTTTTCTGTCCAATACCGTATTTAATTATCCCGCGTGTCGCGTTTTATTCTCGTGGCTTTTTAGTCCGATCGTTGGCCCTCGCAGAAGGGCGTGCCGTTCCTCTACCCTTTCACTCGGGCGCGCCCTGTTCTCCGATTTATCAATATTATTATTATTATTATTATTATTATTATTATTATTATTATTATTATTATTATTATTATTATCATTACAATTATTATTAATATTATTATTACTACTACTGCTATTATTATTACTATTATTATTATTACACTATTATTGTAATGTTATTAATTTCGAGGTCAATTATGATGAGAAGTATCGCGCATGTAGATGCTATTATGATCTTCTGTAAATATTTCTCTGTCATTGTATTAATTTTAATAACATGCGAAATAAATCATTCGTTCAAATCATTGATACTTATATTTTTACGACGAATATTTCACGTAAATGTACACAGCACAAGCGAAAGACAGGATAATACAAAAGGATGATACCTACAGGAATTGAAACAAGTGGCTAAATGGAAATTCTCAAGATTTTGTCTCCCGCCACTACGATTAAAATTTACCAGAGTCTTCCAGTAAACGAAACGAGCAGGTATCATAACGCCTGCTATCAGCTACTGCTAGTCACAGATAACAGATACGATTCACATACGGAAAACGGTGGATAAAGTGTCACACTCGGTGAGTCCGAGTTTTTTCCATACAGAGAACCAACGTTCTCCAAGAACGTCGGTTTTCTTTTCATCCTATAAATAGGCAGACGTTTATAGCAGCCAGGTGACACGATGATTCACTGGCTGGATTTCCTGCCGAGACAAAAGTCACTGTTAAGCCCATTCTAATCTGACGCCTAGCGCGGCAAGTTCAACCTTTGCGCGTTTTATGGTTGCTCGCGTAAACGGAAAGGGATTTACTATTCGATACGAGATGTATAATTGCCAGCTTGTTCTGCTCGCATTGCACAATCTGCGACCAGTATGACCACGCACCGTGCAGATTTCTCTTACTCGTACTCTTGATGGAAAGGACATTTGTTTTATCGTAACTCAGATAGGAGAGACTCGCGTTTACACAGTGAAGATTAAACAAATTGTGAATCAACAGGAGGTTTGAAGCAACTGCCGTAAGAGTTAAAAAGAAAAAAGAAAGCAACCGAACGAGACATTTAGCTTCGTCCACTGATCTTTTCTCATCGGAAATTTCATGGTGAAACGAGCCGCAAAATTCAACGTCCTTTAAAATTGTCGATGAAAGAGACAGAGGAAGGCGGGTTGCAAGACACGCAAACGTAGAAACGAGGAATTTTGGTCGGTGAAGGGTAACCCAGGCGAACAATAAAAGCGTATAAATTCGCAAAAGCAGCGCGGACAAAAATGGAATCGCAGTGGCCTGTAATTACGGTGCTAACACGCCGCTTTTGTCGGCGACCATTTAATGTTGGCGCGCGACGCTGCAGTCAGAGTTTTTTTCCCCTATAACTGAAACTCTCGATGCGGACTCGCGGGCTAACCTACACGCTAATTAACGAATCATAGTCGGCAGGTACGACTGCGTCGCCTTATTCGACCTCGGCAGGTGCCGCGCGAACGTTTCCCGGGCGTTGATTTAGCAATTCCTAGGCGCCAGGAGACGCCGACCGATCGTGTGCCCCGAGGCAGCTTCCATTAACGGAAACGACTCGAAACCACGCGTTAATGTCCATCAGAAATATCAAACGTATAGCAAGCGAGAGGAAAAGGCAAACGAATTGAGTTTCGAGAAACGATTTTCTTTAATAATTCGCTTGCATCTATAGGATTCGGAATATACGATACAGTGGATATGGGATATGGGTAGGAGATAAGGAATATGAAATGTTAAATGTGGAACGAACGTAGTGTGCTGCGAAAGTGTAAAGATATTTCTTAGAGATACTAAATATGGAATGTGGAATACGAAAAAGGGAATATGAAATATGACGTACGGAATGGAGAGATGAAATGTGGGGAATAAAGAAGAAGTATGGGTTTGGAATTAAATGTGGGATAAATATAATGCGCTGCGAAGGTGTAAAGATATTTCTCAAAGATACTGAATACGGAATATGGAATACGAGAAAGGGAATATGACATATGGCGAATGGAATGGAGAGACGAAATGTGGGGAATAAGAAAGAAGTATGGGTTTGGAATTAAATGTGGGATAAATATAATGCGCTGCGAAAGTGTGAAGATATTTCTTAAAGATGCTAAATATGGAATGTGGAATATGGCATACGGTATGAAGACATAAAATGTGAGGAATGAGAAAAAAGATACGAGTTAGGAATGCCAGTTGCGAGATAAGATACACATAGGAAATATGAAATGTGGGACGAAGAAATGGATATAGGACAGTGGATGTTAGATATTGAATTTTCGATATGGAGTATGCGAAGAGCGTGGGATAGAGATCGTGAGATCTAATATGGAAATTTAGAAGTATTATGGTAATTTACCCAATTGTAATGGTAATTTTTACCCAATGGTAATTTACTCAATTGGGTATTGGTCGTGGGACGTGAGACGTTTGACGTTTGACGTAGAAGATGGGATAGGATTCGTGCAAGAATCGAAAGCAAGAGATTTAACGAGAAGTTGTGCAGGCTTTCGGGAAGGTAAAATATTTAACGACAGGACGAGATAAATGTGGCGAATCCTTTTGAACGGAGAAGTTGCAAATTCTGGCAATGTATCGAGGCAGTGGACATTAATCGGACGCCAAGTATGGCTGTAACTCGGTTATTAGACACGAGCCGGTCGTTCCTATTGTGTCTAATTCTTGGATCGTAAATCGTAGAGAAGTTGCACGTGCATGCTGTGCACGTCGTGCATTACGGAGCAACCAGCGCACGCATCATACAGTCCTTTATGGTAGTCGGTAATTTGCATTCTCTGTGAATACTGGCGCATGTCTCCTTCGTTGTGTAAATAATGCCTGGTTGTCTCGTTTGCGAATCTAACGAGTCTGAATCTGTCTCCGCGACCCGTCATCTCCACCGATTGTTTCAGCGCGTTAATTAGAAAAAAAAAACTTTCTGATCTTCTCGGAGAAAGGTTCGCGTAGAGTTCAAATGCGACAGCGATCGAATCGCGTAACTTTTAATAAAATCGGTGGAATACAGCGAAATTTAAATTGCACGAAATAACGAGATCTTCCATGTATGACATAATACACGCAGTCGATAAATATCAACTCCGTTTATTATGTTAATCTTAATTGCAACATTCGGTTATACTTATCCTAAGTGCGCTAAGTGTTTCCGTGACTTATGGACGATAGCGTTGTATATGCTTACTTTTAATTTTACCGGGTTCTGTGCAAAATATATAAATTTGTAAATTAATAAATTTCCATCGTCGCGTGCGATCCTGAATTTACAAAGGTATTTGACTCGTTAAACACTAGGAAACGTCGGTTTAATTGCCGCAGCAATACGCTTAACTACGTTGCGTTGGCGAGTTGCAGATAACGCAGCGTCGTAATAAATAACATCGGACTAATTGGCTACCAGAAGATCTCGTCCATTTTTTTATACGAGTTTGATGTCCGTTTTATCTTCTCGACGATTTATCGTAACGAAAAATTCGGATAACGAATAAGCTATTATCGTAATCGAATCTTGGATCGACTGTGTCGAATGGCTGGGCAATAAGTTATCCTTTTAACAGCAGAGATAAAACACGACGATGTACTAGTGCCGTTAACGCCAAACCCATGAAAACAAGCAACGCGACTATGCAAATACACTTGACAGGAAAATTAAAGGATCGTTAACTTTTGGTCGAAAAATCGTGCATCTTCCAACTGCTGTAACTTCGTAATTTCTTCACAACATATCGTACAACGAATTGTCACAGTGCTCGAGTATATACACGTATATAAGATATATAAAAAAATCTATTTTTCTTGATGATAATGAAATTTTTTAATTTTCATTTCGTACTTACGAGAAAGCTGAGAGCGTCTGAAGCGGAGCTTTTTCTCTTTCAAAGGAACTCACGCGGATTGTTCTCCATTTTGTCCACGGAGCCACGATAATTCAAAATTCGATAATATGTCGGAGAATAATTAACGAGCCTTTAATTTCGCCGCGAGGTGTACCTCAAAACGACGCGCGGTGAATTATACGTTCGCTAACATCCCAAAAACGACGTTATTTATTACAGAAGCGTGGAGCGATCCTATCGATGTTACGCTTATTGGTCGACACGCATTTTCCAGAAATTAAACGGTCCTTTTCTTCATTAAACGTTCATCGAGCGAGCGGCGTAAATTAAGCGAGACGTTGTCTCGAAGGCGAACCGCAAGAGTCTGGTTTTCGTTTTTCCGCGATAAAAGTGAGACGTTCCGATCTGATTGCCGGCGAAACGCGTCAACGCAACGTATCGAATCGAGGACGTTGCCGCGAATAACGAGCCATCGGAGTACCAATAATGACGCGCCGCTAGAATTTATTGCACCTGCCGGGTAAACCTATAAACAGAGATCATTAAGCACCACGGCGACGTTCGCCTGACGGTTCAGACGAGGTTCAATCGTCGTCGGGTAATTGATTTCGTTCGTCCAGAGAGAAGAGATGCACGGCCTCGGCTTCACGCTCCCGCTTACCACTTTAATGGCGGTTTTCCGTAAATGGCGGTTTTCCGCGAGATCACTGATCGAGAACTGGCTATCGCCAAGGAAATACGTACGCTGCCGGCCATTAGCGATGGAACACCTGATGATATCTAGCAAAATTTCACTGCCTTTCGTTGCTTTTATCGTCCAATTATTTTATTGTAAATCCGTTAGTTAATTCGCGTTGTACGTGTTACACAGCGCAGAATGACGGCGATTAAAATAAAATTTATTAGAGTTTGCCAGGTAGGTGTCTACGCAGCACGTCGAGTAAGCAATCTGAATATCGTGTTCTAACTTTCTATGTCTAATTTCCAGTTTATCGCGTACCTGTTTCTCCGCTTAATCTGATCGACAACGGCTACGATTTCGTCGAATTGTCAGAAACACAGACACGTCGTGTGAACTTTGCAATGTGTTTCTCGTTTGACGATCCGGTCTTCGTTCGTATCGAAGCTCTACGCTACTCGACGACGATGAAGCCATCTCTAACTCTGACAAAAGGTCCTGTCTGCCATTTCACGCGTTCTCTGCAACATTCGCTTGGACACGTTACGTATTCATAGTTTTCTATTTCTTTTTTTTCGCAGAATCTCCGACGAACAGCTGGCGAATTAACGTACAGTGAAAGGGGAGACGCGTAAGAGAACATTTTGTTTCGCGCCTCGAAGGTGAACGTCATAGGAAGCTGCAAAAAAGTGCTTGCGAATTCGTCATTGAAAGTAGACGAGTGGTGGATAAGCGAGCAATTATCCTTGGAGCGATCGCGATCGAACACGTCGCTGCTAATTGTCGGTACTAATTGCTTGTCACCACTCTCGCGATCATGTGATATTCGTACGCATGTACGTTTTCTCAGCTAGATAACAAATACTGTCGCGAATACGACGTTCCACGTATTCGTGATTCGCGCGTGTCACACCGCGTAATCGGCCGGGGCGAAACACGATGGAAAATCGACCGAGTACGGACAAAACTCGTTGAATCAGAGAACAAAGCGAGAAGAGAGAGGTCTGTGGCGGCTCGGCCAAAACGAAACCTTAAAACGGCGAAGGACGGACGAATATTTCAGTAGACGAACTTAGAACGACGTGCACGAGTTTCTCACCAGACTGATCTTTCGCTTCGTGTTCCAAAAATGGTAAATAACAGAATTTTTCTAACTAATATCGGATGTGAGAGAACGACACGTAAAAGGACAATACAACAAAGAAACGCTGTCGCGTATAGTTCTACGTATTAAGATTTTCTAAGATATCGTTTCCGCAATATAAAGTGAAAATTCTATCCAACCTTCTGCAACGCCATCATCGATTGTACGTTAAACAGCGTCTTCCTCGGAAACAGAAACGTTCGAAAGATGCGAAATATTTTTGCAAATCGAACCTTCTACCTTTTTCGTATCGATGCAGGACGTTACGTTCGTCCACCTTTCATCGTTTCAATGTTACAGTTACGAGAAACACCTCGTAAACGTTTAATTGTCTCGTAACAAACGAGTAAAATCTCTATATAGATTCATCGGACCTTTTTGAACGGCTCGTTAATCGATTTCTCCTTAGAGAAGACTCGATCAGGAAAGACCTTTGCGTATCCTTTCGGTGTGGGATCGAGCATCCTTGTCGTTATTGCAGTCGATCCATAACAGCGAACGCGGAATCTTTATCTGCCATATAGGTGAAAGAAGTTCCGACGAGGAAGTCCCGTTTCGAACGATTAAAAAGATCTTAGTGAAATTTACGGTTCGAAAAGTGGAGACAATGCTCGACGCTGTAGGAAATATGACGAAGCACGCGCAACTCGGCGTACTCCGCTGGAATCGAGATCGACACCTCGACTCGTTTCCAAGAAGCGATGTAATCGGGCATGGAAATCTCGAAGGTAAGACCCCCACGCGTTCATTAACATATTAACGCTTTTACAATTGTGCTCGTATCTCGTTTCACTATCGTGGCTCGAGCTCTCCATCTAAACAGACGGATGTTTCTCCGACAGTCGTCATTCGCCAAACGATTCAGTCGATCCATCGACATTATGTTCTTCGTAGTCGTCTGCTGCGTACAGGTGTTTGATTAAGAAGGAAACAAGTCGAGGAATTTTCTAGAAAAAGTATACACGGAAACGTATCGAATCTTGTTCACTACGGTACAATAGAAATGTAAAAAGACTTCAATTCAAATTTCGTTATGATCGATTTCGACAGAATTCGTTTTACATAGCAAGAATTACGCTGTACGTTAGAAAATATAGAATCTATGATCTTTAAGGCAGCGAAATTCCAAATAAACATTGAATTGTCTTCATTCGGTGCTTTTGCGTCCTTTCCGGCTTCACTTCACAGAAACTCGGCGTTACTCGCAACTAGATGGGTAGATCGTTGGAAAAGAGAGAGTAAAAAGCACGAAAAGACAAGGGAGGAGACAAGAGAGGATCCAGAGAGCAAGTAGAATCGCATCGTAGCTACACGACAGTAGCCTGGATACGCGGGAACAGGACCTAGGAAGGAAGCGACTCGGATCGCCTCGAGTTTTTCTCCTTCCCTGAGAGCGCAACTTATGCACATGCATAATGCACCGGCTGGTGGACATCTACGATCGCGTGCCTCTGCTGGATACCACCTACGTCAGAGACGCTGGTATACACCAGCGGCGTTGCGGCGTAAACAGCACTAAAAGGAGCAGCAACAGCAACGACGACGCTCGTGTCCACTCCAGCAAGCAAGTAGGAGTGGGACACGAGAGTGGAGAGTTCGAAGACTTGCAGAGGAAAAAGAAAGAGAGAGAAAGAGGGGGGGAGAGAGAGAGAGAGGGAGAGAGAAGCTGAAGAGGTCGAAGAGGCGGGAGGCTGGAGACGATCGACCAAGGAGGACGGTTCGAAAGAAAGAGGGAACGAGAGAAACGGTAGTCTATGGTCCAGCGACTTCGTAGCAAGAAAGAAAAGAGAAGCGAGCTGAAACGAAGTCGAAGCTTGTGGTCTCTCGCCAACTCGTGGCCAGTTTCAGACGCGGCGCTCGACCGTCAAGCTCGCGATCTCTCGAACGGACGACGATCCCTGTCGCTCGCCTCGAGATGCGAACATCGTCGCAGACATCTTTCGTCGAGCCCATCGAATCGAACTTCGATGCTTCTGCCAGCTCGGTGAACTTTTGACTCGTTGCTCGTGGCTCGTCCCTCCATTTGGAGAGTTGCGACCGCGTTTCGCGAGTTCCCAATCGTTGCTCGTTCAAAGTGAAATCGAAAGTAACTTCGCTAAACTTGGACCGTTTGCTTGGAACGGAGGTCGTGTATTGGTGTATGGGAAATCGAGCACAGGTACTCGTCGAATTGCGTTGGGCTACTACGGTTACAGTGGACGCGTGTTCCGACGAACATGCCACAGCGATCGAATATGCACTGGGTTGTTGGAAAAGTTTCATTCTATTACGAATTTTTGATAGAAATAACGAATAAAGATAGCGAAGAAAATTAATTAAGGAGAAACAGCGGGAATTCGTTGGTAGAACGAGTCTCCATTCTCGATGAGACAGTGCCTAGTATAACGGATGATCGGTTGTTTAAATATTTTTCTCGTCTCTGCACTAGAAACTTCGTTGTTTCTGTGTCCATTCTCAGAATCGTTTCAAACTTTACCAACGTAATCGCGACGGTGATGCCTCATCACGGTGCTAACGAAATTTCAAAATACTTCATATAACGCACGTAATACATTCAACGGTATTCACAACGTGTTTCTACGAGCATCACTTTCGCGAGCAACAGTAGATCTTTATGAATACGTACACGCATTTCGATCTTCAGATTTATCAGAACGCTTATCCATTGAAACCATAGCCTTAACACACGCAACGAATACGTCGATAGTTAAATGTTCAAAATACAAGAGACGACTTTTTGGTGAATTTCGTTCAACGTGGAACATCGTTTCTAACGAATCCGATTTGTGTTCCAGCGCTCGATGCCCTGGGACTTGGTCGCGCGTAGTGATCGACCAAACCGCATCTGTTGAAACGAACTGCCCTCCTCGAGCGGGCTCTATCGTTATGCTCGATCGCGTTCGTTGAACAAGTTTTCGAGGCAACGAAGGGAGGAGAATCTTGCGTGGATAACATGATTTATCAGCCGAATCATCATCAGTCACCGACAATGTCGTCCGCGAGGAAGACATCGCCACGACCGCAGCGTCGAAGCTTGCAAGCATCGTCGGCAAAGTGTGCGAACGCGAAAGCGAAACGCGGAGGCGATAGGACTGGCAACGAGGAGAGATGCAGAGGAAGGTGCAGGGTGCAGTGGAGCGAGAAACACGTGAAGGAGGGGTTGGTTCTCGTGCAGGAGGCGCAGCTTGCCAGAGTCGTCAAGACGGGGCCTATCACGGAGCATTACGAGATCGACCCGAAGCCGTTCGCGAAGTAAGACGTTCCACATTCGCGCGATTTTAATTATATTCACGTGTGTATACTATCAGTCATATGGATATTAGGACACTTATACGTTGCACTTGTCGCAGAGTTTCGACAAATTTTATTCTATTTAGTGCTTTACGTTCGATAGCATATGCTGTGAGAATGGAATTATAGATTTGGGCAAATTGATATTTTTACGAATAGAACTGGATAAATGTTTCGATCTCAAATTATTATATGCAGGGCATTTTATCGGTGTATTTTGTGGATTTTTGATACCTTTAAATTTCTGACACTTTAAAATAAATGCAGAAACAATAGTCGTAAATTCGCTGTTTAATCGTTGTCGTTCAATCTCTGTGCTATATGTATATCGGCGAATCCTAATACGTACGACTGGTATATCTAACGCATGACTTGGAAATCAGTGCGCAAACACGTTCATCAAAAACTAATATCAAATTGACAGTAGAAGTGACAGAACGCTATTCCGTAACATACAACGTTTAATAGTTCAATTGAAAGCGTCACGTTATAAATCCATTGACGGTCGATCGAGAAATTTTCTATACGTCCACCAATGAATCGTTGTTGTTCGTGTTGACATGCACTCGTTCGATAGTGGTACTCGAGGCTCTCAGCGATAATAGCTTCGCTTCAATGAAACTCAATCCAGATGCGGTCGTTGTAAAAATGAAATCGCGTCGGTCGTTGGAATCGCTCGGCTCGTAACTTTCCACCGCGATCGACGCACACCGATCGTTAATTCCGCTGAACTTTACTTCGTCTCATATTTATCGAGTATGTTAATACAAACTTAAACAAGCGGTGTAACCTACTGTCAGTGTGCGTCGATAATCCATTGGTAACGGTTGCAATTGCCGACCGTGACTTTGCATCTTTAACGAAGCGGACTCGATCGATGGCCGCCGCAAAATCGTTTCGCGATACCGACTCCGTTAATACTTTGCATCTGCAAAACTTACTCGCCTCGAATTAGCAAGTTTCAAAGGGTGGCTCTTTTTTTGAGTCGCGACCGGCTCGTTAACGAGCGCTGTCGCTAACCAAAAACGGGGCCGAGACGCGAAAGGCAAACGAACGTTTCGCGCAAAAAGAAGGAACGCACTGGACGCCACGCGAAACGACGACTATATTACGTTAGGTCATCTCGAAAGTTTCCGGCAGTCTCGAACCGTTCGATTTAAAATGATTTAAAATGATTCTACTCCTGCGGAAGTGGATTTTTTTGAAAAATATTTTCCATATCGTAAATTGATTACACGTTTTTCCAGAGCATTAATTTCGCGAACGTAATCTTTTCGCGACTGAATGTTTCTTGGGCTGTATGAAAAAAAAAATCGTATTTATTTAGAATAGAATTTTCGATGATAGAAATACGATTTTTTCTAATATTAAATGTATACTTAATCTATTTAGTATTGACTGAGCGATTTTAATATATCGCAGTGTAATTAGGCTATCGATTGAACGGAAAAATTAAACATCAATTGAAATTATTTTAAGACTCGCTTGTTACTCTTTCGCGTGACTAAATATGGTCTTTAAAGTATACTGAATAAAAAAAAATCAGCTAGTCACTATTTTAAACAAAGGAAGTGTGAGATACAATCTGTCCAACCATATTTGTATAGTACATACTTGAAATATTTATACGTTAAAATCAGATACAGCAAAAACGGCGGAAACTTTCAGGATGACTTAATAATTCAGCGAACTCGAGGACTCGACATCTCAACATGTCGACTGAGCGATAATTATAATACACCTTAAAACTTGCAGGATACGATTCTAACTACGACCATTCTACGATGACGTCTCGTCGTATCGAGTTCCCTAACATCACCAATGCTTTCATATTGGATCATCAGCGATGCTCCGATCCATCGTCGAATTTTTCTCCAATTATCAAATCGTTCATTTTCAATCTCTGCTTATCTTTGATCGTCGAATTTTCCTAGGATTACCGACGATTCGATCCTTGATCCTTCGATCGTCAAATTTTCCCGCTATCTTTTGCAAAGTTTCCATCTTCGATCGCAAGATTTTCCCAAGACTATCGACTCGTCGATCTTTCGATCGTCGAATCACCTGAAGACTATCGGAATCTTTGATAGTCGAATATTTTCCTAAGATCAGCGAAGGCCCGATCTTTAATCATCGCCGACGCTTTTGATCGTCCCGATTGTCGGAACAAACGCACAGAATCGGCCGTATATAGCTTCGATCTCCCCGTATCCGTCCGATCTCGGTGATTCAGTGCGCGTGATTTCGATTCGGTATCGCGAGCAAACGACGGTCCAAGAGCAGCCGAGCACACCTGGTAATTACTTTTAGAAACGGGCCTTGAATCCACGGCAAACGGGGCGCAAAAATTGCCACGGTACCGAGGGTGAGGGGCCTGGAAAATCGAGGCTCGTCAGTCCGGTGTAGGCCAGTGCGTTCAAATTGGAAACGATTAAAGTTAATTGCACCCACTATCAGATGCTCGTTACGACTGTCGCGCTTATCTGCTCCGGCTAAAGGACGTCGGTGAAATTGCGGTGTAAAAGGGGAAGGGGTATTCGCCGATTGCCGCACAAGGGCGTCTACTTTCTCCCTGGAAATTTACGGGCTGCGAACACTTCCGGGATGCATACTCTCGGAGAAAACATTAGCCGGGGATCTGCCGGAAAGCTAAGCCGAGATACGCTAAGTTTAAGAGCATCTGCTCCAATATAATACGAGGTGATACTGAAAAGAAATCGGAAAAGTTGTCGCAAAAGTTTTATTAACGAACCAATTCAGTTTTGGCTTTGGTTCTATTCGGAGTAGTTCACCGCTGCATTGATATGCCGATCCCAACAGTTCTGTCACGTCTCGAATGATTTTTGGAAATTATTTTTTGCCACTTCTTCCGTATTTTATCGCACACTGTCGAAACGTTGTCGCTGAAGCTTCGATTTCATTTTAGGGGAAAGAGGGAAGTCCCGAGGGGCTAAATCTGGAGAACACGGAGGATACGGAATGACCGTCGTGTCGTTATCCGTTAAACATTTTCGTGTTTCGTAAGACCGCAATCGCGGAAAAACAAAAACTGGCTGCTGCGTGACGGCAACGCTCCTGCGCACACGGCTTACGCAACACGAAAATTTTTAACGAGCAGCAACACGATGGTCATTCCGCATTCCGGTATTAGCGCAGGAACAGACCGCTTCGAAAGGAACCGAAGCCAAAATTGGGCCGTTAGTTCGTTAATAAAACTTTTATGAAACCAGTCCGGTCTCTTTTTGATAGTATCTCGTACTCCATCGACTATAAATATTTGAATACTCCGTGACGTTAACTTAAATCGAATGCTTTTCGCTCTTTTTATTTTTTAATCGTTTTATTCTAAATTTGTTAAGTTACTCGCACCGTATGTGCTGTATAATGCGAGATATTAAATAAAATAAGCTTTTGTTAAAGTTCTGCGATAGTGGTAGAGAATATGTGTGTCTACCAATAGAACCCAATATTTATGGATGGCAGTGTAGAATATTTGTTTGTTGTTACTCGCGATAGAGGCAAACGAAGAGCTACGAATAAACTGGAAGATTAACCCTTTGATCTCGAGTGTCCCCTCTGAGGGGACCGTCGTTAAACTAGCAAACAACTCGGATGCTCCCTCTAATGGGACACAAAGAGATTACTGGTGATTATTTAGCACTAAATTAACGCAAATCACGAATTTTTAAAAAATATATGTTTCCTCGAAATTCTCGTCGTCGCATTGTACGAAAAAATAAATTAGGAAATGAAAAATATGCCGAGGGCAGAGGGTTAGAAAATAATAACACAAACGAGGGATGCGTTGCAAGCGTTCCGGCCGCAGCTCGCGTCTCGAACTTTCGAGAACGCTGCCACAGCGCGTGAGTTTCGAACCACGAAGACGGTCGCCTGTAACGCGCCGTGGGACGTTTGCGCAATAAAGTTCGCCGTGTTAAGATACCGGAGGCAGAGACGCGTAAAAGCGGTCGGTTCGCAGCGTCGATTTACACGCGTCGCGGGCGCAGCCTTGCGAGGCGCCGCGGCGTCGACCTTGTCGAACAGAGACGCTCGGAATTGTTCGAGACGATCGTAAAAATCTCACTGACGGCCAACGAAATTTCGAAGTTGCTTTCGTCTTTTCTCTTACGAGTCTCGTGTGCTTTAGCGATAAGATTCGTCTCTTGTTCTCGCTCGCTGGTTGCAGTGGAACCATATTTAGCAGAACGGATCCGGAGAGAAAACAATTAATCGAGTAATCTTGATAATAGACATTCGCTAGCTATTTCTTCTTCTTATGATTAATTTAATTCATTTGGTTCGTTTATTTACGGGTAATAATCCTTTGATATCGAATGCAAACACAAGGAAATAAAGGGAATAAAATTACATACAGCAAGTACTTGAAATTAATTGCATAATTACTCGTGGAATGACCATAATTCCTATCACCTTGCCAATAATATTATAACATTAGTTTAATTTTGCAATAAAATGGTCGATAACCGATTCGATGTTGTTTCACAGCGGACAATGGGCGAAAGTTTATCGATGCAGATCTCGGGCGACCGGTATCCTCTACGCTGCAAAGTACTCATCGAGAAACCGATTCAACGCGGATTGCAGCGCCGAGCTGAGACACGAGATCGCTTTGCTGTCGCTCTGCTCGCAATCGCATCGCGTCATTCGACTTCACGATGTCTACGAAACGCCCAAAGAAATTATCCTCGTAATGGAATAGTGAGTATCTTTCTAGGGAACGTATAAAGGTTACAGGAGAAGAACACGATGAGTGGAACTTCTTGTATCGTTTTAAGATTCCCAACAACTATAGAAGCATAAATAGTTGGCTATTTATAACAGGCGAAATTCATCGAACTTTGAACTTTCCAGCGCCCCTGGTGGCGATCTACAGACGCTCATCGACGGCGATTTGGTGCCCCTCGAAGGTGACGTGGTACACTTTGTGAGGCAGCTAGTAGAAGGACTCGCCTACCTCCACCAGAGAAATATCGCCCATTTGGACATCAAGGTAAGTTCGACCCATAAAAGGTCGAAGCGAACTTGTCACGCTTCTCGTATATCCGGATCCCGGAATCGACTTCGCTCGGCGTCGCGTCACCCAATAGTTCCGACGATTTCCTCTTCTCAAAGCCGAAACCGTACTCGAGTTTTCTCAAAGTTCAGCGTGAGCGTAGCATCGCGGAAGAATTCACAGAATTCGACCGTCGCTCCGCGATCTTGCAAAGTGGAAACACTGCCCGGAATAAAAGCATTCCGAGAACTAGAGACAAGTTTAGAATGTCGGTACGGTGGATGAATCACGATTTATTTATATAATAGTAACGAACGTGGTATTAAAAATTAATTCTATACAAGGTTGCTCGACATCTAACAAACAGACTTTGTCAGTACGGTAGAAGCTGGATTATCCGAGGTGACGCGGTCCGAACATGCTTCCGATAATTGTCGAAAACTTGAACAACAAGGAAACGTTTATTAGTGTACATAAATCGTGTAACAAAGTTATAGAAAATATCGAATAACGCAACATAGTGCACATTTACTATACCTAAACCTAAATAAATATGTAGGTTTAACTGATTGTTTGATCGTTTGAGAGTTTGATCATGCCGCAGTCACGATACCTGATCATTTACGCTATCATATTCTTCGTGCTAAAATTTCGGACAAAATAATGTTATAATAAAGTTTGAAGCTGGTACGGAACTCCGGTTAAAAAGGACTCTTTTATATTACCTGATAAATTCCTTTCGTGTCGGGGAATAATTAAAATAATCTCAACATCGTCTTAAACTTGCAGCAGATTTACATTAATAAAACGTTTCATTGAAATTTTGTACTGGTTCAGAGATTTCAAGATATTCGAACTTACGTTGCTTCGATTCAGCGATTAACTCGGCTGATCCGAAGCTTACGATGGATAGTTTGAAAGAATATTTCTACAGACAAGTAACTAAGAGTCGAATAAATAAATCAGTCCCGATCTACACTACTTAACTCGAACGAGCCTTTAAGATCAGCAACAGAACACTTTTAATTAACAGAAAACCCATTTAACCATCGACGACGCGTTTCTATTCGCGAAGCTAGTAGAAAGGCAGCTTCTTAATTGCGGTCGATCGCGTTCCGATGGAAGCAAGCCGATTCCGCTATAAACGGCCGGTAAACAAATTGGAATTGCCTTTTACGTGGTATCCGGACAAAGGAGAGATACACGGAGCGCGCGACTCGGCCGCACTCGGGCCCTCATGGAGCGTCGAGACGCGCTGAAAAAAGTCACTGGAACTTGCACACGGCTTGGAAACGAAAGCCCAATGCGGCCCTGTGTTCCAGCTCGTTGCCGGTCAATTTATTGCGTCCTTTCGATACTCGGGCGCCTTTTATTTCAGCAATCGCGGAAACGTAAACGCCTTTTAGGCGGCGAGCTCCTCGGGGGAAAAAAGACTTTGCGCGAGAACGCGCCGCGTGTCGTCGAATAAAGCCTGTGTCCTGTATTTTCAGCTTGTCGCTCGAACCACACCGAGGCGATCGTCTCTCTTAACGGGCAATAACAGCCAGTCTGGCGAACTCCGCTTCCTCGATTTTTACGCGAACCTACAACGCTCGTAAAATATCGCGCCGACGTAATTAAGAGTTGCATGTGGCATTCGCGAAAACTCGTCGGTTCGCGTTTCGGTACAAACTGCTCTCGAGTTTTTACGGCTCCCTTACGACCCGTAACTAGCGATGAGATACCGATCACTGTTAACGATGTCCGATCGATTCGATATCGAAGCACTCGATGCGAAGTAACGAAATTTTTGGTACTTGGTACCGATTATTAAGGATATTGGCTTTTCTTCGATTGACGCTAAATCGATACCGTACTCGATACATCACGATATTTGCTTTACTTTATACTATATTTTAGCAGCGTACAGAATGATATTCGACGTCGACAAGAGATAGGACGTTTAACATTAAACAGAGTCTCCCTCTCTGTTAAGGTGGGATTTCGTATAAGTGGCAGACTCGAGTGTTTGGATACATTAATGTGCAGAAATGTCTGGACACTTTCAAATTGCAGTAGGATCTCGTATAATGTGGTGGTCGTATAATACGATTGCAGAATATCTTTAAAAGATTCTATATACGGGTATGTGACGCGCCAGAGCATATTATTGCTTTAAACATACAAGAGCAGTATTTGTAATTCATTTGCTGCGCTTGCCTTTTGTGCTTTGTGTATAGACTTGATGTATGCGTTTCTTGAATTGACTCGAAAATCACAGTCATGCATTTCGACGACGAGGACGACTTTACGTATTGCGCCAGCTATTTTTGGGCAAAATTGGTTCTGTTCATTTTTAGAAAATAATCTATTGCTAGTTTCTATGTCGCGGGTAATTACAATATATGCGGTTGCTACTGTAACGTTTGATGAATTGGACAAGTTTCTATGTAAGTTTCATTTCTGTAGTCGCATCAACGACCGCAGTCTATTTATAAGAATAAAAGCGACTGCAACGAGTGTTTGGGCGGAAGAAGAGGAATTTCAGAGTTACGGTAAAGCACGACTCGATTTCACGGGGTCACCCGAGTCTCTTCTTCTTCGCCACGGATAAAAAAAGACTCTTTCTTGTTATCCTCGCGAGAAATTCGCGAAAGGTCGACGAGCCTTTGCCACGGAACAACATCCTCGACCAAGGCGCCTGCCCGCGCGTTTTACGTGCGCCGCGAGTGGATGCGAGCGCGTGCCGACTTTTATCGACAACGTAAATCTCGTTGAGAATCCTTTATCAAGGATCTGCAAACTTATTTACATTTATTCAGCTATCCGAGCCGAATTCACGACCTGTATTGATATACGCTTTGTGTTACGCTACAAGTACATAAATTCGCTCACGAAAGTATTTGAACATTCATAGAAAATCTCTATGAATATATTATACATACAAAAACACCTTGCACTGGCTCCCTAATGAAACAAAACTATAATCGGCATATTGTTAGAGTTTGAATCACTAAATCTCAAAATGTACGTGGAAATTACAAGATGTTCAAGATCTCGAACAGTCAATTATTCGCTGTATTAATAGGCCACAATATCTAACGAGACCATCTTTGGCGTTCGTTGCATGTTTAAGACCAATATTTATTCTGCATATTAATTTTTTACTAAGTATACATTTGCAGTAAATGTCCTACAATTCGTGTATATTATTGAAGTACGTGGTATCTCGCTTCGACTTTATTTTCCTTAAAAGATGAAATTGTTTCAGTTCGTTAAAACTAACGATGAGATTAGACAAAAACGTTGGCATGCGCGTGAAAGTAAGATTAAATTGTTAACACACTGTCCATTCATCGTTCGAGGCACGCAAGAACCGAGACTATATACGACTATGTTAACAACTCTGTGGAATTAATTGAAAAGGACGTCGGTTACAGCGAACGCGTTAGTCCAAGCAACAGCGAGTCTTCTCCGCGAGTCTATTCCTCGCCAGTCTATTTTGGCAATTGGTTACGATCTTCACACTCTTGAGTTTAATCCGCCGTGAAAGAAACGCGGCAATGAACAACCTTGGCCAGTGCAAATTCTCGAGCGCGTTGGAGATCGCGCGCTATCCCCGATCGCTGATCCACGGTTCACGATTCGCGGGCTGCTACGAACCGAGAGGATCGTTGCGTGCGTCGTGTACGATACTCGCATTATTCCAACGCTCCATAAATGTTCGACCGCCGTATTTGGATATATGTAGTGGGGCGCGTATCAAAGGGAGAGGACAGGCGAGGGACGTGCGATGCATTGCCGTGTTGGCGACCGTACGTGCAAACCAGCTGCGCCTCTTTGTATCCACTGCCGAATCGATGCAATTACATTGTCTCCCGGTGCAAACTGCACCCCAGGCGATACGCTGTCTCGCCTCGCCTCGCTATGGTCTTTGAAACCGGCTGTCTGACTGGCGAAAGTCATAATTTCCATTATTTTCTCTTATACAATTCTCCATTTTCATTATAAGCTATCTACATACAAGTTTAAATCCTTAATTAAATAAAAGACAATGCTACGTGAACGCAACGTTTTGCTCGCAATTCTTTTCGAGGAATTTACTGTACCGAATTCTATTCTTTAACGTTGTCGTTTCGGAAAGGAGTGCTCCAGGGATTCGCTGAATATTTCTTCCGGCGTCGTTTCCTCCATGTTAAAAAATTGATTAGTAGCAGAAAAATCGAGATAGATAGATACCACGAGTAGATGGAAAAATAAACAGAGGAATACAGCGGATGCTGCTGCGTCGCGTCTTGTAGAAAGCGTTCGAACTTCTTCGTTCGATCTCGTCCTTACTTTCACCGATCGAAAACGTTGCCACGGGAAAGGCTTCAGAGTCGACCGACCGATCTATCGAAAATTCAATGTCCAAGCAAGGTTTTCGCCAGTGAAAAACGCAGCTATCGCATCGATACAATTCCCAGGAGGAAAAACAGAACGCGGCGAGACCCCACGCTCTTCGCGGTAGAGCGACCACGCCCAGACTTCGTCGGTGAATCACACCCGGTTCCTATCTCGCTGGACGCTCGATACCTATGTCTGACCGCCATAACTGGAGCAACTGTTGATAACTCGCGAAATTCCCGTGAAAGAGAAAGGAAGGAATCGCGCGTTACGTTAGCGGACAGCTGTAAAGCGACGCGCAGCTCCTCCACCTCTTGTTTGTTTAGAGAGATAGCTGTCGCCTGTAGAATGACCATATCGTAGGTTAATTTCTAAATGTTTCTCTTTACAATTTCAGTATCGCGAATGTGCGCGTTTATGTATTACTAAAGTCACATCGGATAACAGACAGCACATATAAAAATCCATGATCTACTCATTCGTGAACTACGTACTATAATTCTGAATTTTCTGGAACATTTATTTTATTATGCGTTCGTAGAAGATCAATTTTTCTTCGTGAAAGATTAAAGCATATTTCAAGGCGATTAATACAGCGTTTCGTGGCTTGCTCTCCTGCTCAAGTCAAAGTGACTCGATTAACTGAAAACCGGCGTAAAAATTCGAAAGGATGATTCAAGTTACTTGAATTGATCGAAAGATTATGAGACTTCGCTGTTACGTCTCGATTAGAAGAGGCAAATGGGATGATCGATCCTCGAGAGATACCGCGACGAGAAACGAAGCTCCCACGTTCCCAGCGTGAAGGAACAATCGCATTCTGGTTAACAAGATAGTCGGAGCTCGATGAATCACTATCTCTGTTCGTAGATACGAGGCAGCTAACCTGTTCACCGTAACTGGAGCACCTCTGGGTGTCTCGCGACATTTGCCAGAACAGAGGAGGAGAGGAAACTTAATCAAACGCCTCGGCGACTCGTTTCGACCACGCATAAAAGGGAAACCCTGGATGTTTAATAAGGCCGCTCCGTTTCTATACTAACTCGATTAAAATCGTGCAACGTGGAACAAAATTAACAGTTCACCGTCGTGTAAATACCTTCTTATCGAGGCAAACACATCGAGGAGAGAAGAGATTTTCGACATGTTACACGAGGGTCCGGCCCACGCCGAAAGTTGTTTGGTCAGCGTAGCGAGAGTCGATCTTGTGAGAGATTCGATCGCGTAGGATTCAGCTACGTCCGTTCGAAACGCGTTCGATTCGATTCCTTCGAGACTGCTTGCCCGAAATAAGAGAGAAAGAGAGAGAAAGAGAGAGAAAGAGAGAGAGAGAAAGAGGTGAACCAGAAACATGTGTATTCGAGAACACGATTAAATTTGTCATGATTGATCTCATTTCTTATAAGTCATGAAGCTTAAACAATATCATCGATCATTAAGGAGAGCCTGTAGAAGACGACTCTCTTTTTATTGCTGTATTTCAATATAGAGGACAAGATAAGCACATTTATGTAAATTTAAGCAGACTGAAATAATCCTTAAGAGTTACAATGTCGTCTGAAATCTTACGGCGCTGTTAGACAATCAATAACATTGTCAATATTTCAAGGCTCTTGACGACGAAAATGCAGCTTGTCGATAAATATCGACGATATTTTATTGACAATGTATATCGATCCTTTTAGTTGAAAACCTTGAAATATCGACAACATATACCGATATTCCAAGCACACCCTGAAACGCGTAATTATTCGTTCATTATTTTTCAATAACTCTTACAAGCAATTTCTGTCAATTTTCACCCGTGTTTGCATAAATTTAAAATTCCGATCGATCAGTCGTTTTCCTGTTAATCTCGATCCAGCAATCTAGAATAGAGATGTACGTAATACGCAACATACAGCGAAAAATATATTAATGATAATGAAATTTCAAATACTTTCGTTCGACGCACGTAACATATCCATAAAAATTTCCCTGTGTTAAGTAACACTTTCGCGAGCCACCGTATGTACCTCTTTAAAGTCGTTCGCTGAATTGCGCATCTAGCGGACCGAGGAATTATTTTTACGTCTTTTGTCATTATTTATTAGCCGCGTGCCGGGACTATCGAGAGATACTTTGAATATTCAGATTCGCCCACGCCGTCACATCTTCCAAGGACCTGGACGTTAAAGCCAGGAAGATTCTACGAGAGGAATAAGCGGTGTCCCCGTGCGAGAGAGCCGCTTACGTAACCGGCGTGTATTTCGTAGATCGGAGATCGTTAAGCGGCGATTCGAGAGCGCGGGATCGGGCAACAGGCGTGGGTCTAGCGTAACGATCGCGATTCTAACGTGTGTACTTGTTAGGCTGGGAAATCGCAACGGGTGACGTGTATAAGGAAACGCGAAGAACCGGCCGTTGGGAAATCTAGGCTTCGCGAGACGGCGCTCGATCGAATATAGGTTGCATTCTTATGCGACTCTCGTCGTGCAAATAAAGCGCGTAAGCGTCCTCTCGTTTGAGAAAAATCGCGTTCGCGTTACAGTCGACGGTTACGCAGCAGAGATCGCAGCCTCGATCGCAGCGAGCTTGTTCAACGAGAAACTTAATATTCCATTCTGTTGGCTGTGCGCGCACGAATTTATCGTAACAGCATCTACCGTGTTTATGTAAATGATCGCGATGTACTCCTCGATGAAGCGCGAATCACGAACCACGCTGTTCGTACTAGCGCGCGGCCCTTTTCTCCCATTCTCTCGTCTCAGTTTCCATCCCGGCTTTTCTAACTTTACGTCGACGGCAGGCGTGAACTCTGCTGCGCTCGAGAGGAATGCATTCACGATGGAGCGCCTAACTGATACAATAACCATCCGTGTCGTATACATGTACGTTATTTTTTATTCTCATTGACAATAAGATATGCGGAAAGATAAGCATAAAAGATTTCCTGCAATTGACGCTAATCTGAATAATTTTTTACGTTGTAGATGTTTCCTTATTAGCCTGTAACGAGAAATATTCGTTGATGAATTGCTTGTTCGTGTTGTACAAATGAGATTCTATTGACGTTGAACCATCGTATCTGGTGAACGATACAGTAAATCTAAAACACTCGTAATTTACGTGGAATGATCGCGCTTGTTACGAACGATCTAAAAAAGGTTGTACAAAATTCTTTTCACGCGATAGCCACTCCGAAAGCGTCGTTTAACGACGTGCTCGACGATCCTCGGACAGCTTCGACATTGTGACGGTAGAGAAATACAAGATATCCCGCTGAGCAAGCGACGCGACGCGTAAAAGGAACGACGACATCCGACGCGACGCGATTAACTCGCGTTAGTAGTTGGTGATGTTGTTTAAGGTAGCCTCGTTTGCATGGACCGAAGTCTCCCAAGATCTTTTATCGATCGCGTAGATCATCGAGGATTCGCGAAGCGCACGACGTTGAAGAACGTGAACGGGCATAGCTGATTTTTTTTCCATCGCATCGAGTACGAGATTCACGAAATAAGATAATTGTGAATCACCGTAAAGTGGAATCGATCTACCGGCGCAGTATGGGCAGAATGTTTATCGGAAGATTTTTATACGGGGTGTTTTTCCAGGCAAACTTTGTTAATGTATTCTCCGAGTATGAATAAGAACGAAAATTTATTCAGGGCGAACTGCGAAGAACGATCTACGGGCGAAGATACAAAATATTACAAGAAGTTTTATCGTGAACGTTTTGTCAAAAAATTGTAACAAAATTATAACGATAGTAACAAGATCTTGTGATTACTGTGCCATAGGATAAGATAGATTTACAATCGATGTAATTGCTAGACTGATGTTGATGCAAATGCATGTTTTTATAGAAGATCGATAGCTAAACTTCGAATATATATAAATTGTAATCGGGGAAATAAATTTTCTATTTAGATTTTTATCTAGATTCCATTTCAGAGATGGAATTTATTATCCTACCAGGTCGGAAATTTGATTTTATATCGGAAGAGCAAGCATCGTTCTCTTCCTATTATTTAACTTGCTATTTAACCACTTAACAAATCTGTTTCTTTCCTATTTTTACTTATAGAATATCCTGATTAGGTTTAGTTACAAAAAGATTGGAAAACGAAATAGACTCAAGAAACTTCTAGAAACGAATATTTAATTACTGATTTCAATTAATATGGAAATTAACTCATCGAAATGACGTAAGACATTTGAATTTTTCCGACGAAGATTACTCGAACAATGCTTGAACCCGTTTTTATAATCGAATTCATCTGAATATTAACGAACTCATTTTTCGTTCATTGCCAGAGTTAAAAATATATATGCTCGGTCGCATATGCGTTGTTTACGCATTACTTACGCTCGAAATTCAATTAAAGCGAAGAAAAAGCGACGACTCGTTCGGGCTGAATTAACGAGTCAATTAACGGCGGCTAATTGGTACCGAAAAAACGAACGAGCTAATAAGAAACGACTCACCGGTCGATGCTTTATGTTTCAGCCGCAAAATTTGGTAATGATGGGCAGCTTTCCGGAATGCGAGGTGAAGCTCTGCGACTTCGAGATCTCGAGAGTGATATTAGAGGGGACGGAGGTCCGAGAAATCCTCGGCACACCGGATTACGTGGGTAAGCAACCGTTTTTCGCCAGACGACTTCATTTTGTAGTTTTATCGCGCGCAATCTCATGGCATGCCAATAAGAACAGCTCGAACGAAAACCAACCGACAAACGAGATGTGATTTCCATCCGAAGGAACGAGCCAGCTGGTTTCGTCAGTTCCTCCGAATTTTCGTTCCCTTGGAAAATATATAGGGTGTTTCAAAAATTTGAAGTACGTCTAAAAGCACGTAATAGAAAGAAAAAAAAAATATAAAACAAGCTTATTATTTCTACAGATCCGTCAAATCTCTTATATCAATCACGAGCGTGAGTACTCGTTTGACATTTTGGCGCCTCCTCGATAATCGTTTATAGTCGCGACGACAGATGTATCTTTCAGTAAAAATCGATAACAATTTAATCATCTTTGTTTGTTGCTTGTTTTAAAGAGTTTTACATCGAACCCCGCCTGAAATCTTTGAAACATCCTGTAAATATCTGCGTTATCGCTACACGGATGATGTATCGAGCGCATTATTTTGTAACGCGAGTTTACCGCGATCAAACAGGTAAACAGGTGTGTCGGCACTTTGCTCGAGTTGCCAGTTAATTGCCAGCAATTAATAATCTTGCCGCGTTAATCGACGATCTTTGGTCCGAGCGAGATCGCGGACATAATCGATATTAACTGACACGTTAAGTTTCCTTGCGCGATCGCGTTGTCCAACTTGTCATCGTTGATGATTCTTGCCTCTTGAATCAATGATTCTTGCCTCTTGAATCAGTGATTCTTGCCTCGCGATTAGCAAATACGTGGCACGTTCTTCTGCTCACTTTTATTCTCAATGTCTAAAAACTCGTCACCGCGTTGCCCATCGACATTGGGATTTCCAGGCGAAAGCAAAGGGGAACAGTCATCGAAATTCTATTAAATCGAGTTTCGTCGCATGGATCGTTGCCAACTATTAAAATGCGCACGCATTCTTCGTGCGGCCGTTAATTTCGAGTCGGGCGAACGATGACTCGTTCTCTTTGTTCAGGACGCGTTTCGCTCGAATAGAATGATATGCCGCGTAACAGCAGAACGGCATATAAAGCTTATTCAATGAAAAGAGCTCGGTCGTAGGCCGCATAGTTAACGATATAATTGACGCGCGCCATTATCCTCGTTGATCGTATCGATTCGTCGAATAACAGAGCTAGCGCGTATCGTTGAATATCTTAATCGCGCTTAACACTCGAAATGAAGGAGCACAGTCATCGTGATCGTGTCCCGATGCTCTTTATTCGGTTTATTCGCAAGAAAACTCGTCGTACTCGATCACCTCGCGAATTTTATTAACCTTTCATGCCTCGGTAACTTATCCGCTAATAATTAAACTACGGACGTTCACGCGTGTTAAATATGTAAAAAGCATTTGACATTTATGCACACGGAGTATCGGACTAGCGACTAACTATACACGATGGGAGAAAGAGATTATTTTATTTTTATCTTTGTCGGCCTACTTAACGCCAAGGTAAAAATTGTAATGGGATCTTTAGCGAGGATCGATGAATGGAGAAGTTATAATAGGAATACCGTCCAACTATAAAGAAAGACAGAACAATTACAAGGAAGCGAAGAATCTCGACTTTCTACTCGTGTAACGAATTTCGATCTCGTAATTCGATATTTTTAACGGCGAAGCACGACAGAATTTGTATACCGTGTACGTCACTGTCGTTTAAAGAGTAAATTAAAATTCAATTATTCCTTCGACCACCGACACCCACGAGGTTCGATCAGTTTTCGTTTGCGAATAAAAATATGACGTTCCTAGATGATATCACGAATTCGAACGAGGCCATTCAACCAAATAACATTCGCTTAACGTTCCACGATTTCTCTCAATTTCAGCTCCTGAGATTCTGCACTACGAGCCGATCACGTTAGCCGCCGATATGTGGTACGTAAACGATAGAGAACACGGTCGAGAAATTTTCTGAAAAAAAACGACCTACAGACGAATCCATGAAAAATAGTAATCTTGGTCTTTTTTCCCAGAAAGTTTCCCAATTATGTAATTCTCCGATCATATACGAATAACGTTATTCGATTGAAGGTCCGTGGGTGTGACGACTTACGTTCTTTTAACCGGATTTTCTCCATTCGGCGGTGAAACCGATCAAGAAACGTTTCAAAACATCTCTCTAGGCGAAGTAGATTTTCCCGAGGAATTGTTCGGCGACATCTCGGCGCAGGCGAAAGATTTCGTCGCGAAGCTTTTGGTGCTGGACCCGAGGTGAGTTACGAAACGTAAAAGCAATGGGAAAGATGGCTAAGAGGGCAATACAAGGGCGAGAAACGTCGTTCTGATCCAATTATTAAATTTCTGATCAAATATTTAAAGTCACCCTGTTTATTGAAATATTAACAATTATTCAATTATCAACAGTACTTATTGTTAGTTGCGTTCCTACTCGAGAAAGAAATACGTAGATATTAAGATAAAACCACTGTCTTATATTTTAGCGCACGAATGACCGCGAAACAATGCCTGCGTCACGATTGGCTACGCGGCGCGCCTACGCAGGCGTCGCCACATCTCCGAAGATACCTGTCGAAGTCGAGAGAAGTGCTTCTGGAGCGAGTTGTCAGTCGCGAGAATCTGCGAAGAGCGGCGCTTTTGAGCCAGGCGAGCAGTCAGGCGAATCTATCGAGCGATGTTCAGGACTCGAATCATTCCGATCAGAGCTTGCAAGACTGTTTGCTAAGTCAAAGCGAGATGTGCCTGAGTCACCGTCTCACGGGAAGCCGATCTAGTCTCGAAGGTAGCGAAGATTTCCCAAGTCCAGCCGATTCTCGAACGAGTCTCAACTCTTCCAGAACGAATCTTAGCTGCACCAGCCAGAGTTGCTTGCTGAACAAAGAACAGACCCAGGGTTTGCTCAGTCGAGCGCAAAGTCGGTCACAGGCGAACTTAAATCACGGTCTTAGTCGAGGACTTTTGTCCAGAATACGAAGCCTAAATCGAATCCAGTCACAGGCGTGTTTGCTCAATGAAAACTCTTCCGCAACCTCGGCTTCTTTACAACCGCGAATGACGATAAATCCTGTGATGAACAAGTCGCGGGAGAAACTGTACGGGCTGAGATCGTTGTCCAAGTCTCAAGGAGTTTTGGACATCTACAGAAGCCTCGAGTGTCTCAGACGGAGAAGGAAGAGCTACCAACGAGCCAAAACAGAGGATGTGGTACCCATCTTCAAACGATTAGGTGCTGAAATCGATACGTCCAACGTATCGGACACGTCGATCGAAACCACGTGCGACACCGGAGAACACCGATCCTACGATGATGTTTCCAGTTTAACGGAGACGAAAAAACATTTGGATGGAGAGAGCAAAGAATGTTCGCGGAAGACCGCGACAGAGTCGGAAGTCACGCAGCAAGTTAACAATCGATCGAGAAAAACCGAGCTGCAAGAAGAAGTCGCGAAAGATCTGCAAGCATCGAGGGAACAAGCTTTCGAGTCTGAGGAGAATTTCGATTCGTTGAAGTCGATCGAATCGGATACGTTAACCGAAGATTCGGACGAAACACCGGTGAATCGCGATAACGTGTCGAATCTGGTGGCCAGAAAACGACCCTGTCAACGACAACATTCCGACGTTTCGAGTCACTCCAACAATTCCGGCACGTCGGACGACAAAGAGGACCGATCGACCGAGTCCGAAAATGAGGAGCCAAAGTACACCGTGGCGCAGCTCGTATCGGCGTTTAACAAGCACCAGGAAGTCGCCTCGAGGTCGAGTTTGGAAGCGATAATGACCGAGAAAAGAGTGAACGAAGTCACTTTTCCTACCGGCACAAAAGCTTTGAGGTTATTCATTCCGGATATCAACATCAGCGAAAGCAAGATCGTTAGACGGAAAACGAGTTACAAGCCGCGGAAGAATTGGGAGGAGTTGAGGAAGAAAAGCGAGAAAGACGAGGGAATATTGAAGAACTTGGTCGATTCAGGTAACGAGGAGGAAAACGAGGATAACGACGTTGCTTGTGATTCTAAAAACGATAGGAAACCGGATAGCAAAACTGTGGAGGATCGAAAGGATAAAGAGCAGGTTGAATCGTCTTCCGAACAGTGGTCGAGTCCATCGTCGATTGGTCTCAACGAAGACTGTATCTTCGAAGAAGCTACGGTTCAAGACAATGTCGATACAACAATAGACGAAAAATACAAGCAATGCGTGAAGGGAGCCAGGTCGATCACGATGGAACCATTGAGCGACAAAACTCAGAGGACGATTGCTAATCCTCGTCAGAAAGAAAGGCTACCAAATTATATTTACCCAGAAGTCGCGTACCATATCAAAGACGATTCTCAGGACTCGACTAGAAAAGCAACTTCTGTATCCGTGAACGGTAAAACGAATTCGAAGGTGCAAAAATCGGATCGAACGAAACCGCTGTATAATACAGAGTGCGCGAACGTGAATTTGAAAGACATCTTGCAACGGGTAGACAGCTTTCAGAATAACCCGAGGGAGAACTTGGAAAATTTGAGAAAAAGGACGTCCATCGCGAAGGTAATCTTGAACGACAATCAAGATAAAAACGAGGGAGAAAATAGATCGAGTACTCGAGCTCGAAGCGAGCCACCTTTGAATTTGAGTGGCAAGGAGGAGGATCATAAGATGAAATTGGTTGTACCGCCGTCTTTCGCGAGATCCTCGTCTTTGTCCAGCGAAAGCAGTTGCCCTACTCCTTCTAGCGTGCACTCGGATGCGAACACTTCTTGGGAAGACGTTCAACGTGGTACAGCGGGATCTAACGCGTCCTTGGAGAAAGAAGATCCAAGCAAAATCCAGAGAAGGCACGAGATTCAGAGAACTTCGAGCGAGGGAAGGAACAAGCAATGCGCAGATGACAAAAGGCTTTGGGGTAGAGTTTGTACGGGTTCTTACAGCAGAGCAATGGAGAAGTTTAGCAAAAACAATGACGCGAACAAGAAACCTATTAACCAGTTAAATGGATCGCAACAAAATGGAAAGATTAGGAGGAAAAGCAGCCCTGCCATGCCCCAATACATCAACCCGTAGAAATACGCTTCCCTTCCACGAAGACTGATTATAGAACTTGGCCTTGCTCGATATTACGGTGACTCAAGCCGGAAGATCGAACAGCTGAACATTTCTTTTCGCGAACTCTTTGACCGAGTTCGTTTGGCAGAAACGAGACAATCGATTTAACGATCTTCGAGCCTTGGCAAACCTTGGTGAAACAATACCGTAAGGCTTAACTAAGCAACGTAGCTACGTTGGTCATGTTCGAGTGGACCAAACCGGCGGATAAATAATCTACAAGCGTGTGTCATCAAATAGTCGAACGACAAACCTGTCATTAACATCCCATCTGGGCGTCGTGTGGTCAAACAAGGCGATCGAACGTGATTGATCGTCATAGCCTTATCCTTGACTTAATCTCCATATCGAGCGACCTTCGAGAACTACTTTTTTCGAAGTGCGTAGTATCGATGGACACGTGGGTACCAAGAAAACGAAGCAACTAATTTCGTCTGGAAATATGGTACCGATAAAAACGAGAGGAAAAGAAACATCGATAGTGTCTTGTAGCTTAACTCACGTTGCGAGGAACGTTGCGACAATATACGGCGTGCGAGAAACGCGAATCTTGCGTTCAAAGAAATTGCTCACTCACGAGAGATTATCTTTTTACGATACATCTTTGCCTCTACTAATTCTCTCTGTTGCCCATCGAAGCTTTAGATAGTAACAATCAGGATTCAATTGGTGCGCCGAAAATGATAACTCAATTATATCGTAGTAGCTAGCGTCTTCTTAAAGCCGGTCTAATAGTGTATTTCATTTAGATTCTAAACGATTCGTTCAATTTTGTATCGAAGATATCGCAATAAAGACTCCTTGCCGTTAAATGTCACGCGTTATTTGCCTTGGGAAGAAACGGAGCCAATCGTAGCCTCAAAAAGCTTTCACGAGAAAATCCAATTAATACCTCTCAATTCCTACGAATACCAGTTTGATCTTCGCGAGAAGACCTCCAGCATCTTACGTCAATGTTTCACAAACAAAAAAGATTGGGAAACACTGTCGTACAGCCTTATATAGGCGACTTGTATAGGTAGGAAAAGAAATTTGAGGTAAGCAAAAATTTGGTAAAATTAAATCTTATTATAATATAAAAACAATTGGCATCAGCCACTGCGGCTCACATATTATCAGCAATAATATAATATCTTAATATACACAAAATAATCGCAATTTTCAGTCATCGATGTTTATTCCCACCGACTCTTTCTAACTCTCTTCCTTTCTCCTCCGATATTCGTACTTTGTACATCCTGAGTCTTTGATTGTTCCGTATTTGGTTTCGGAGGTACAGGTGGTGGTGGGGGCATTATCACCGAAGGCCGTGTAATAGTTTGTTCCCACGTATGATCCGACGATGCCCGAAACTAAAAATCAATTAAATTCCCACATATCACATATATTATTCCAAATCCTACACATTATAGCGATGCTCGTTTAAATTCTAAGAAAGTCGTTTCGTCTAAATTTAAATGATTCAGCCTCATCTATCAACCACAAGGAACACTATTCGATCGATGATGTGTTGTTATTTATATGATCGTAACGAAACAGGACTTACCTGAGAATTGTACTGACTACGAAAAGCAGCTTTCATAGCCGATAACCGATCGCTACCTGGTCCATGTCTTTCTAATTTTTTAACAACTTCGCTTATGTCCTTAGATCCTTGCGACGAGGAACCACAACTCTAAACAATAATTTGAACAAATTTGAAACATTATATTAGGATCTGAAAAAGGGAACTGGAGGAATTTTAACGAATAAATACCGAAGTTGAAGATGTTTCCGGTCTTCCCCTAAACCCAAGTCCGGCCCCTCCGACGTTCAAACTCTTCCCTTTCCCACCTTTGAACCTTGACTTGCGGAACCAAGCGCTTTGCATCGCTAAATCCATGAGACTCTTTGGTACTTCCTGATTTGCACCCTCCAAATTTCGAACTAGGTGACCTGCGAATTCTTTGTCTTTTTCTGTTACAAGAGTATACGCTGTTCCTTTTTCACCCGCTCGACCAGTTCTACCTATCCTATGTGTATGAGTATCTATGTCTCGTGCGACGTCGTAATTAACAACGGTTCTGATATGTGGAATGTCCAAACCTCGAGCTACGGGAAAATTCAAAAGGAGTTTCAGGAAATCGTTACAAGTAAGATTAATCGTTCCAGCCGATTGAAGGCAAGAAGATAATTACCAGCAACGTCAGTAGCGACCAGTGTAGTAACTTCCTTCTTTTTAAAAGCCGTTATTACTTTGTTCCTTTCGATTTGGTCCATATCACCATGCAACAGCATAACGTCAAATTCTTTCAACTTGAGATTGTTCGCAAGTTCCTCTGCATTGAGCTACGGTAATATAATGCCATACAGTTACAAAAATTCACTATATATAATTTGTATCTATTGAGTAACTTGCGGATATTTATGCAATATAGATAATTTCATAGTTTCATGGACATAGTTAGATATATCTATTATAGCTCTTTCTCGCTGTACATTTTATACATTTTCACAGTTCTAAATTAAATTTGAATTAAAGTTTCTCACAAATGCATAAACATCAGCAGTTGGACTAGTTAACCGAGCATGGTCATAATCGCCAACCTTTTTAGTTACGAAAATCAGCAGACTACCAGAGCTCAAGAATTCAACTAGATTCTGCAACAACCACGTCCATTTGCCAGTAGGATTATTATTGAACACTATCACGTGTTGCGTGACATCAGCATTCGCCTCACCGACGTCCCCTTGTACTATCCTAACCGGATCCGTCAGAACATCCCTCGCAAGCTTTTCTACCCTCTTTTTGAAAGTTGCGCTGAACAACAATGTTTGCCTGTCTGGCCTTACGTGGTTACATATTGAACGCACTTGCGGCTCTGGAATCAAACAGAGCGGTAACAAGCAAAATAAAAATATTATTAATAGGTCTTAAAGTTTCCCAACAACCGCGTCGACGACGCAACCGATCGACGAAGAAAACTTGTTTTTCTCCCCTGTTCCAAGATTATAAAATTATATTGCAAACGGTGCGCTTACCGAAACCCATATCGAACATTCTATCAGCTTCATCCAATACTAGAAATGTTACTCTGGTTAAATTCGTTGCTTTCATTTTAACTAAATCTATCATTCTACCCGGCGTTGCGACTACTATTTCCGCACCCCCTTCCAATGCTTTACTTTGCTCCCATTTGCTGCCACCGCCGTAACAACAGCACACTTGAATATTATACACTTTCCCGAACTTCCTTGCTTCTTGGTAAATCTACGAATACAACGAACCGAATAAACTTGCACCTAAAACTATCCCTATATACATATTAGCTTGATTGGAGAGCGCTGTCGTTTTTGTCCTTTGGAAAGGAACGAATGAAATATCTGAATTGACATTACAATTAAAATATTCTTTCGGTGCTCCTATAGCATTGAATTGATGAAAAATTATACGATCACGAAACCTTCTACTTGTAACTTGTCAATTTTACTAATGTTATTAGTCGATGAGCTATTGTATAAGTGGGCCAAGATAATTTTTCCAACAACATTAACCATTTTTTAATGGTCTATGTTTGGATAGTTATAATATACATACGCTTTAACTATCTGAAGACCTCCAAATAAAATACTGACTACGAGCAATAAAATACTGACGACAGAACTTCCGATCAATTTAGTATATTAGCTTAGGCTACTTTAACGTAACAAGTACCTGTTGTGACAATTCTCTCGTAGGAGCAAGAATTAAACCGATGGGTCCGTCACCTGCCTTCAATTCTCTTTGATCCATTATGTGAACTAACATTGGCCAAATAAAAGCTGCTGTTTTACCGCTACCGGTTTTCGCTATACCTATTATATCCCTGCCACTCAATGCGGCCGGAACTGCTTGAGCTTGGATAGGGGTAGGTTGAGTGTATTCGTTTTTTCTAATAGCCTTTATTAACGCATCATCGAAACCAAAATGACCGAAACTGGTAACCGGATTCGGCGGAGACGGACCAGATACCTTTATTCCCAAAGTTTTCTTCAGATCGTCGATTTGTTGTTTACTTAAATTAGCGATCTCATCGTGAACGTTATAAAAATTTTTCTCGAAAGATTCGTATTTTATCTCGCTATGATCAACAGGAGGTAAGGGATCGATATCTTTCTTTTTTGGAGGCGCGATCGGGTTCCCGTCTTCATCGTAATCGATCTCTTGGTCAGATTCCTCTTGTTGCAAACCCGCAGTTGGATTTTCTTCCATATACCTTGTCAATGGAATAACCCAATATTTCTTCATCTCTTTTTATCTTTTTTTTAACAAATACAGCAATGGCTAATTAACTGCAGTTACCAATATCTGACTATAGGAGCTAAATCCGAACTACAACTGCTAATACACTAGGTCATAAGTTCTCAAAATATGGCTCGTGAACCACTGGTAGCTCATGAGCAGATTTTGGTTGAATCGCAAGTGGATCGCGAGAAGTTATTTTTTAAAGGTGGATCTCGACTCAATGTTATAATATCTGCTCACAATCAATAGCTTTGACTCAATGAATCCGAACTACAGTTAAATAGACACTACTGCATCTTCTCTTCCCTCGCCAAAAAAATCAACAAAATCCTTACCTGTAGTAACTTTCCTCGTCGTCCTCGCCATCGATATCCGCTCTAAATCCTTTGGATTTTTCTTCTTTGCGCTCGTCCTCCGCCAGTTGTGCTTCATAATTGTTTCTCTTAACCTCTGCGTCTATACCAGCCATAAATGCATCTAGTGGATCTTCCTCGCTATCGCTATCTTCTTTCGAAGTTGATTTTTTCATCCAATCGTAAGTAGGAGATCCAGGTGCCGGAATATATTCCAAGGAAAATGGCGGAGGATCATCATCATCCTCAAAGTATCTAATTGTAGCATTTAACATTTAAAGTTGTTGTTGCTTTTGCTCTCTTATAACTTCTTAAAGTGTATACTCACTCCTCCTCAGTTTTGCTACGCTTCTTTGGCATTCCCCAGCATGCAGATAAGGCATTTTCGGTGATAGAATTCATAGTGTGATAGCCTTGCTTGCTTAGAGTAGAATTTGGTGGAGGTGGTGGTACGTTAGAGCCGCTTCTTTTTGTACCAGTCATTTGAAACCCCGCAAATCCAAAGCCTTTTGGCTTATTACCACCACCGCGGTGATAACTCATATTTGTCTTGTTATTTCTACAATGTGAATATATTAACAGTTATTTACATATCCCAGAATCATTCCCATCCCAAAATAGCTGGGAACTCAAGCAAATCATGTATTTATAATTTGTTTTTGCTTGCCCTACTTTTAGATACAATGACTTTACAATATCAAGAGAATACATTGTTAATAGACTTTGGATCAAGACACAAACATACATGACAGAAAGCCAAATTCATGACCTGTTATTTTTTATTTATATTTATTCTAGTAGCAAGTATGCTAGACAAAACGCAAAAATCTATCGATTAGTATCAATACAGTATTATTGTAAAGCTATTCAGATTTGCTTTCTAACGCTATATATTTATTGTTTTCATTTCAACGGGAGGAAAGAGGTTAGAACACCTTTATAACCCACTAATATAACGGGAAACGTTGAAACACGTATTTTTTATTTGCAAACACTAAATAGTTGCACGATATTTTAGGACAATGAAACGGATCTACCTTAAACGAATACTCTTCAAGAAATTACTTCACATCTAAGAAAATGCGACTCTAAATACTCCAATATCGAACGATAAAACAAGCACATACAGAGAGTGCTCACGCCTGCAGTTCCAGTTGTTCCACAGTACAGATGCTCTACCATACGGCCAAATGCTGAAGATGATCCATGTTAGCATATACAAGAACCCATAAAATTAAGGATCTGTTTGCTTGTACGCACACTAGCATAGACAGGAACCTATTTAGTTTCATGTTACAAACTTGCCTTCGCAAACGAAAGAACACCACTCTCGATCAGCCGTATACTGTAAAACCAGCAACGTGCCTTAAAAAATAAATTAATTTATTAAAAATATTTTACAATAATCAAAAATATTCATGCCAGTAGAATCGACATGTCGGGTGCCAAGAGTTAATGTTAAATCTAAATAGTGTCTAGAAAATACATTACAATTATTATTACATCTTTTCTTTTCTTCTCTAAAATCATATAATAAATATTAATTATTTTTACTCTTTTCTATTTCAGATAACTACGAAAACATTTCTGTAGAACCGTACAATTAAATAGGTTCTTGTCTATGCTAATCAAACAGGACAGATTCCTAACTTTATATGTTCTTGTATATGCTAGCGTGGATCACCTTTCAGTATCGGTCGCGTGGTGCAGCACTACTCCGGAAACAACCAGGACCATAAGCATGAGCACTTCCATTTCTTCTTCGTGCATACATTGTATAATGACTCAGACGGTGCTGCTCCTATGTGGTGCATCGATATCCTGCGTTAAGTCCTTGAGCGAATGGCATTGCTCCCAGAAGAATGACTCAAAAAGGATATGATCTCTGTTATGAATCATTTAATCTATAACTGATACATTTTCTCAAAAAAACAACTTCGATAATATTATCTTAAAAATTTTATGCAAAGTATAATATTATGGTTAGAAAAAAGATGATGTATATCAGATATAATTTGTTCACCCTTATTTGCATATTTTATTGAGCAACATTACACAACTTTGAACATTATAATGTAATTGCAATTACATTTCGTTGAAAATGCTTAGTAGAAATTGATTGTGACCTTATCGCGATCTATCGATAATTATATCATTTCATAAAGCTAAATTCAGGAAGTTTTGTAAATAAATAAATTAGCGGCTGAGAAATAGAATCAAAAGAAAATCAATTTTCCGAATGCTGATTAAAAATGCGACTGCAGGAACACGATAGAATGGCTTTTTTAAAAGCATGCTTATTGTCATGAAAATGTTGATTAAAAGATTCTCTTCATTCATACTCTGACGGCTGAGTGACATAAATAGTTCTATCACAGCTGAATCGATCGAATATCCGAGCCTGCGTGTTAACGGAGGCGCCATGCGACTTCTCCGTAGATTTCAGCGTCCGTCGTGAGATCGTGTTCGTCGCAGTTGAGATTCTGTCACAACGAGTCAAGCATCGAAAAATTCCGCATACGAACATAGTCAATTCCACGTAAGTACAGAAACCATTTATGAAGTCTATGATTTAGCGGAATGGCAATGCGTTTGTTAAACAAACATTTGCTTTCAAGTACTTCTTATCAGTATGATACATATACAGATACAGTATGATGTTGTAATAGGAATCTGTTTAAAAGAAATCAGAATGCCATCGGTTCGCCGAATGATCCTCGGGCACGTTATGTCCGGCCTGTGTTCCAAAATGAATCGCACGAAAAAGCTCCAAGGTGATTTACTGGAAACTCCAATGAAAAGATGTCTTTCCACGTTCGATATTACGTTGCTTGGTAAGTATGCTTTTTCCGCTATTTTAATCGTAAGAACATGCACGACCACCTCGCGCGATATCACATACTCGTGGGCGATAAAGTAGTTTCAAAACCGGAAAAATGTTAATTGCATACGCGCGATATAACGTTGCAACCCGACGAGACGTTTATGCCTGTTATTGTCAGAATGAACAATTCTCGCGCAACTTTATGGTCTCTTTGTGTTCATGTTTACGTATGTAAATACGTGAATTTATTTTTCAGGTGTTGGTCATATGGTTGGCGCTGGTATCTACGTTTTGACAGGAACGGTGGCTCATGACACAGCCGGTCCAGGCGTAATCCTCAGCTTTCTGCTCGCTGGCATAGCTTCTTTGTTAGCTGCGTTATGTTACGCTGAATTCGGTGCAAGAATTCCAAAAGCTGGCAGCGCGTACGTTTACACCTACATCTCCGTCGGCGAATTCTGGGCTTTCGTAATTGGATGGAACATCATATTAGAGCATATGATCGGTAAAGTTATTTGTTCTCGATTACGGTCTATTCTGTCTCATAAATTTCACGGAATTTTTATGCTCGGGAATAGGTGCGGCGTCCGTGGCCAGGGCATGGAGCGGATACGTTGATTCTCTAGCAGGAGGAGCAATCAGCAATTACACCCGCCGAATAATGCACGGGTACACAATGGGGGAGCCACTTGGAACTATACCAGATTTTTTAGCCGCTGGACTATGCCTAGCTTACGCGATGTTGTTAGCATTGGGCGTTAAATGTTCGGCAACGGTTAATTCTTTGCTCACTATCGTAAATTTAGGCGTGATGGGGTTGGTAATCGGTCTGGGGATATATTATGCGAAACTTTCTAATTGGAGCTGTGAGAATGGAGGATTCTTGCCGTACGGATTCAGCGGTGTATTAGCAGGTATTTTTGGACCTATACATGGAGGGAAAATCGTATAGTACTAGCCATTCTATATCTTCTTTACTATAATGTGGATTGGTAAAATTTAAATATTTAAACAATTATTTGTAGTATAAATGAAACTTGATAAAAATAGGAAGCAACTAATATCATTCAACGTTAATATTTATCTTTGCTCTGTACTGGACAACTTTCCTTCATACATGTTCATTTCCAATAAATTCTATTCTTCCATTCTAATACGTTTCCTATACACGAACAGGTGCCGCAACGTGTTTCTACGCTTTCGTTGGCTTCGATTCTATAGCTACCTCTGGCGAAGAAGCGCGCGATCCTGGGTACAGTATACCACGAGCAACGCTATTTTCCATGGCAATCGTAACCATCGGGTACGTGATGGTGGGCGCCGCTTTAACTTTAGTCGTGCCGTATTGGAACATCAATCCAACAGCAGCGCTTCCCGAGGCTTTCTCATCGAGAGGAATACCATGGGCGAAATACGCGATAAGGTGAGAAAATCGTCGAATGATTCTTACCTAAAATTCGAAGCAAGAAACACCTTTGTTCGAATAATTTCTCCGTGTACAATTTTCACGCGCAACAGTGTTGGGGCTTTGTGCGGAATGACGACGACTCTCTTCGGATCCCTGTTTTCATTGCCACGGACAATGTACGCCATGGCGAACGATGGTCTACTCTTTGGCTTTTTGGGCCACGTTAGCGAGCGCACTCAAGTTCCGGTACTCAACTTGGCTATCAGCGGCTCTGTCAGTGCCTTAATCGCCTTGCTCTTCGACCTTCAACATCTAGTTGAATTTATGTCTATCGGTACTTTCTTGGCCTACACCATCGTTTCAGCGAGCGTAATTATCTTGAGATATCGCCCTGAGAAAGTTACGCCGCTGCCATCGAACGCTGGTACACCGAGCAGTTTGACGTCGCCTCCTACCGAGGGTGCGGATTCCAACAGCGATTGTAACAGCGTCACGTCCGCCGAATCCGAGGTAAAGAAAGAAGAGAGTAGGAACCGAGCATTTATAACTGTTCCAACTAGACTGTGCAAATTTATGTTCTTACGGACTAAAAGAATACAAAGAAAGTCTAGTCTTCCTATCTATCCTTTTCTTTATAATTTTTACGTTCGTTATAGCTCTTAGATCTGAGCGAGGGCACTGGCAAACTTACGTCACGTTACGTTTGGCTGGTGAATTTCCTGGGTAACTGCAAGCCTGGAGATGCGGTCACTGGTTCCGTAATGATTTATACGGCAGGTTGCATTTCTTTGTGTTATCTGTTAATACTGATATCTCAAACGTATTTTGCACCCGACTGGTGGGACTACTTCGTTCTGACAAACGTTGTTACATTATTGATTGGCAGTAAGTTTCAAAATTTTCACTCCATGTCACGCATTTGTTCTCTAACTAATCGAGCATAATCGTAGGTCTTATCGTTATCTCTGCGCACCAACAAAGTCCACCTACTGGTAAATTCCGCGTACCTATGGTACCTATAGTACCAGCTCTGAGTATCTTATTCAACGTTGGACTAATGTTTCACTTGTCGCTTTTAACGTGGCTACGATTTCTTGTGTGGATGATAGTCGGTAGGTTGATATGTCAAAGTTGCATACAAGTCAATAGTATCGTGAATACTGTTTCACAATAATATCGCACGCTCGTTATACCTTTGTTGCAGGAATGTTAATATACTTCCTGTATGGGATTCACTACAGTAAAGAAGCAGCGGGTCCAAATTCGTACTCGATCTTAATGGCGACTTCGGAAGCTGGTCGGGGTGCGAAATGGGGAGCGACGTTACGGGTTAATCAGAAAAGCGATAAAGTTCCGATCTTAAACGAGGAAGATTTCGTACATTAGAAGCATAGAGTTTTTAGAGAGCTGTGTAAAAATTATGCCAATCAACGCTGAATGTAAGTAAATTATAATACTTAGGGAATTGGAAAAATGTTACAGAATCTGACCATCGTTTTCTTACATATACCTCAATTTGAATTAGAGATTAGAGTGTCTGAGGGATCTTTGTACATACCGATGTTATGTAAAACGCTAAGCCGAATTGTATCCCTTTCAAGTCACTTTGTCTTTAAGAATTAAGCAACTGGATGCTGGAAGGATTTCAATGTAGGCAAGACTGTGCTTTTTTAGTAATTTATCTCGATTAATTTCGTCGATCGATTATGTCGTACCTTATTTGTATATCGCAATTTAGTTGAAAGTATTTCAATCCTTATATTTTATTATATTTAATTATATTTTATCGCGCACAATTTTATGGTATATACAGTCCTTTTATATTTTACAGATATATATTAATTCTCGTTGCGCATACAAAATTTCATCGTATGCTGATTGTACATTAAAACGTTTAGTTGCGTATTTATACGGATGCACAAAAAAAACAAAGTGTATCTAACGATATAGTACAATAGTAAAATTCAGTCGACTCTAAGAGAAGAGAAGGTATCATATTCTTAGTACAAATTTGATTTCTAGAAACCCATCGTCTGGTCCAGAAGAATAATAAGATATTCGGAACATTTATAAATTTGATGTTGCAATCAAAAAAAAAAAAAAAAAAAAAAGAAAACAAAAAAAGTTAAGATGTGCAGAGAGAGGGAGAATGTATTTTTGGAGACCAGATTTTGGAAAGGCATGCAGAACAATTGTCTATTTGAGCAAATTTGAATGTTCTGCTGCAAGGATCGAAACATGGTGCCTTGGGAACGGATAGACTAATTATACAGTAAGATATACGAATCTAAAAAAGCATGACAATAGATTCAGCTATTATATGGCGGGCATTAATTTTAAGATTATCTGTACACGGATTTGCTAAGCTCGTGGATTGCTCTATTGAATTTTGAAACTGCTCCCCTGAGGAAATAGAAAATATGACTATTTATCATGCCCTTTTCTCTTTGTAGTCTTCATTTATAATTTGTCTTCATTAAAAATCGATGTGTTCTACTTGTTCCACTTGTTCCATAGTATAAAACGTTTCTAGGATTGACCGTTCCTAGTCCACCAATTTATTCACGACCTCTTACGTTCAAAAGTATTTAATGCATGTTTGACGTAAAACAAACGTCGATTAATACGGTATCTCGAATTATTTCTTCCCGTATAATTTAAATAACTAATGGCGTATGTTATTTTGACAGTCCTCCGCTCAGCAGATCCAGCAAGGATCGACTACCATAGCAGATAATATAATCGATGTTACATAAGAAAGTATATACTATTGATATCTTAAAGATTACTACCGTCAAAGTGACGTAGATGTTATATAGATGAAAAATATCCTAGCAAATACCATAATATCACGTCTTAAATAAGATTTAAGGTGAACGTTTATTTACGAAGAATACATCGCTTCAGGATTACGCGAGCAACTTGCAAGGAATGCAAGTATTTGCAGACGCTTAGAAATGTTTCAAATAAGCCAAGTTATCTAAGCCAAGTTATTATACAAGAAAGTAAATATGTAGTAGGATTCATCCTTAGAATATTATGATGCAGCAAACTTTTACATGATATTTGAAACATTTCTTTCTGCCTTGAATATCTGTGAAGATTTTCGAAAACGATTCACCTTTAAAGTAGAGAGTATACATATAACGAAGAGAATATTCAATTAAAACGTTACATAGAAATTTTCTGCGAGACAAACGCCCAATATTGTATCGCAAACTGCAAGGACAACTACAATGTACGCGCAATTATCGACGCATACTGTACAGCAAATCGGTGATTGCGTGAACACACACAAAAACAACAGCCACGAGGAAAAGATTGTGAAAATATATGTGGAATTAAAATCTAGTTAGCCGTGCAACCATACTGCACTATACGTGGTTATCAAGCTCGTGTAACCGTGCATAAGAATGGTACCAAAAATTATTGTCAATGTTATGTACTATATTTGTCTTCTAATATAAAATATTTGTCATCGAAAAGTCAGATTTTCTCCAATGGCAATTAATTCTTTAAACTTCATTTTACACCACCAGCGTATCGTTTCAAGGTACACGAACACAAAATGAACCATGTGTTTATTCTTCGAGCGATATCTTTGACAACATTTCCTAGAAACAGGTGATTTTAAAGTACTTCAAATTTGATGTATCGACGTTTGATTAAACCTCCATGAGCCATTAATAATGCAGCCTGGCAGAGATTTACGAGCAAACATGGAAGTATTAACCTATATAAAAAGGTGAACCTTACACTTGAAAGCTTTAGAAGGAATTTTGAAGTCAAAGTAGAAACGTGCAACATGTTTATCAAGTTGA
Organism: Bombus bifarius; assembly: GCF_011952205.1. Classification (NCBI taxonomy): domain Eukaryota; kingdom Metazoa; phylum Arthropoda; class Insecta; order Hymenoptera; family Apidae; genus Bombus; species Bombus bifarius. Next base: position 1,609,696 of record NW_022885586.1, on the reverse strand, counting down.
TTCTGATCGCCACGTTCGTTAACTTCGTTTGTGTACGGAGTATCGAAAATGAAGTCCAACATTTATCGTTGTTCGTTGAGTCTCATCCCGGCACCATTATGGATACTGAATCGGCTAAAACCGTAAATATCTTGCTATGTTTCTTGTATAATTTTCCCAGAGAAAATTACATTCGGAAAGATCTATTTTTACATACCGTTAACGAACCTCTTTTTAACGGTACAAATTAAAATTAACGCAACGATATAAATCGCAGGGAGACGAGCACGTTCTTGAATTGCCTACTACAACATACACATCCTCGTTAACTGTGCCAACGGTTGCGAATCACGAGTCGATACACTCGGAATCGGCGCATCTCAAGAAAAGAGCAACAAATATCAAGGAAGACCATCGAACCGATTTACGACCTGGATGTTGTGGATAAGCGATTAAGTGAACCACCTTTCACCGACCACCGATCCTGTCCCGTAAATATCTGCTTTTAAAAAATATTTACGTGCAAATGCTAGATAGTACTTAAATGCATACTACGAATACCGTTTTATCTCTTCAGTTCCTTTCACGATGTGATAGCATATAAAATAAAAAAATGGCTATCAAGCCGCAGAAAGATAACTCTTTTTCTATCATCCCTATTTGCACTATCACATTAAATTCTACGCGATGAATTAAAAAAATATGGATATGGTAAAAGCAGAGTAAAGGTAGAATACTTTGTATGGAAAACTTTTATTAACATTATGTATTCGCACATAATAAATTACAACACCCGTTCGCGAACGGTCGCAAATTTTATCGTTAAGTTATCCAAACCCAATCGAAAGTACAGATATGTAGTAAAACAATGCAATATATTGCAACATTACATCGTAATTAAAATCACCAATCTTCATGGAAGGATGAAGACATAAATAGAAAAAGACACAGTTTTATTTTTTTGGCATATCACTAGGTATAAACGACATGCTACAACCAAAATCATCAGTGCTCTATTTAAATAATTGTACAATGAATGCAGTACTTGTTCGATGTTGTTATTGTGCTAATATATGAAATAATGTTATAAAAATTATTCATATAAAATTAGGTATCAAATCTTCGACAAATACCGCTTATTATTTGTTACATTAAAAAAAATTAAACAAATAAGAACACGAAACAAAAAATATTGTGAAACTAGAAAATAATTCAGTTCATGTTGCGTTGATCAAATTGGAACACTTGGTGGACGTGTAAAAAATCACCCGAGCACGCAACCGATACGCGATCAACATACGCGTATTTACTTTGTACAATTTCTAGAGATGTACGAGAACCCAAAAATATCGAATCGGGTTGGGTTCCCGAAAGTATCTCATAATTCGGTACTGTCAGAATACCTGAGAATTTCGAAATTCTCGAAAATTTAAAAATTATATAGAGTAGAATACGAAGTAAAAATAATAACGAAATATATCATAAATATAAAATTTTATTATAGAATATTATAATTTACTATATAATTTTGTAATTCTCGAAAATCCTGATTTTTTCAAGAATCCCGAAATTTTCAGGAATCCCGACAATCTCAAATTACGGATACTTTTGGAATGCGACTCTTCTCGACTCGTCCCGAGCATCGGGTTTCCGATATGTTCGAATTTTCGCACACTTCTAACAATTTTGTAATAATTGCAGGTACCGTATTAGCAAACTGCAACACACATTCAATACTGTTATCTGTTCTGCTTCGAAAGAATAATTTTCCAAGCAGACATCGGTCTTGTTTGTAACAGATCTATTTTCCGTCGACCCCATCTGAGCCAAGCAAATCCTATAATTAAGCACAAGATACTCTCTATGTAATATCCATCAAATTGCATATTACAAGCACCATTATGCGTGTCCATGCAGAGCTGAAAACGAAAAAATTTTGTTTTCAAAAGCACCTTTTAAACAATTATCTATAAGCCGAAACAACAGACACCAACCTCCCTTTCCGAAATTGTGCTACAGTCATTTGAGGGATCGGTGCTGCATTGTCGATACGTTAATGGATCAACGAACCAAAGAGCTGCCGTTGCTGGCCAATTAGCTCCGAGATTACTTAATGTATTTAGTAATGTCATGTAAGTACCACCAACAGCTGGATCGCTAATCTTTGCAAAAAATGCCATCGATGCCACGAACATACTACTTGTGAAAACCTGTGACAAGCGAAGATGATATATATGTTTTTGTAATCGCTTACCATCATTAATCGAATTATGGTTCGTGTCGTGTCGATATCTCACCTGGTGTATCAAATATAGAGCAATTAAAACTATGAAGTAATAGGCTGGAACATGTCCCCCTGTTACGATATATGGTGTCACATATACCAAAACTGCTGCTACTAATCCAAAAGCCAGTCTAGAGAATCAATTACAAATATTTATTATATGCCTATTTGGAATATTCTATTTTATACATTTGTCTTCTAATCACCTATAAGGCATTGCCATTATGTATACATCCATGGGCCTTGGACCTACTGTATACTTTGATATTGCTAATGGTAATAGTATTTGTAATGGAATCATAGGCACAGCCATAAGAGCAAACTTTTCTTTTGGTATACCAGCTTCTACTAGCTTCAAACCTGTTACAGCATCACAAGCAGAAAACCCTATCTGCAATTGATGCAGAATTAAATTATTATTACTAATATAAATGTGAATTTTATTATATTTACTAACCTTAGCAGTTAACAAAAATATAATGATTGTTTTTATAGATGGTAATTTGACGATATTCCAAAGTAATTTGTATGCATGTTTGATATCTGTATTCAATTCTTCGTCTTTGTGCATTTTCTCTGAATCTTCATGTTTAAACAAGGCAAGTAAAGTAGTAATAATTATAAATACCCATCCCCAGAAATAAAGAAAATCTATAAAAGTGAATAGTAAATCACAATTGTGCCTATGTCAACTTTTTAAATATTAATGCTCAAATTACTTTACCAGGCAGAGTCAAAATGCCTTCGTTGGAAGGTGTAGATCTTAAATAACTGTTACAAAATTCAGGGGATTCTAATGCCATAAAAAGTACATAACCAATAAAATATCCAGCAGTTTGTCCTACACTGTTGCAAGTTGATGCATATCCCACGTTACATCTAAATATACAAAACAGAAATATAGACTTATTGAAGCTACTATTAACTCATATAGTCTTACAATTACAAATTATATCTATACCTTTTTAACATGGTCAGTGCCCATCCATCTACTACAATATCTTGAGTTGCAGCCAAAACATTTAGTACAAAAAATATTACAGTCAACATTTCTATGTTTGGTTTTATTGTTTTACTACCCAACCATTGATTTACATGGCTGGATAATAGCAGCATGAAAAATCCCATTAAATATTGAGTTGGAATTAGCCACGTTTTCCTTCTTCCAAATCTTTGTGAAAACACGGAGTCTACTATGGGTGCCCAAAACAGTTTCAAAGAAAAGGGCCATTGCACAAAACTAAATTCAGCCTGAAGGTACAACAACATTTGTATATTATTTGAAGCAATTCCAATATAAATCTAGGAAGTTACCTGCTGACGATATGACACATCTCTGTTCTGAAGTAACATGGGTATAGAACCACATAACCCCAATGGTATTCCTTGTAACAGATATAAAAATAAAAGAATAGCTATATTCTTTTCGTCACCTCGTACATCCGAACGTTCGTGGACATGCTTCGACTCGTGGATTCCATCTTCCACGTTGTCATCCTTATTCATTTTCCTTCTAGTACCCATGAAGAACGATATGAGAGATCAACAACAATCTCATGCACCTTACTTTTTTAATCTCCGCGGTAATCGATGATTTTTTTATGCGAGCGTCGACTCTTTAATTTTTAACGCTTACTTTTAACAACGTTATCAAGCATCCCATGGATTATGCGATAATTATCGATATATTGTTCCAAAATGCTCCAACGTAGATCCTCCGATCAAATGACATACAAACATTTCTGAACGAGAGAGTCACTCACACAATAACAAAATGAATTATTTATCTTATGACAGTTGTATCACTATTGACGTAGTCATTGCCGATATAACCTTAACTTTACATATATAAAACGATATTATACTTGTACGAGGAATTGACAGACGAGGTTCTAGTAAAAAATAAGTATTCCCAAGTATTTTACATTTATATTACGAGCAACAGCAGCCGAATAGTTATGAACTCAAATTGTTTCGTTTTTATCAAAATTGTTCAGCTGAGAATCATATACAAAAGTTCGCAGCAACTCGTAAATGCCACGTTGTTTCTCATTAAGGACACGTCAGTTATATTCTGTCTTCTTCAATCTTAAAGCCACGTGTGAAACCTTTATTGCTAAAACTAACGATTTGATAGAAGAGCAAATGTATATACACTGGGTAGATGCATATGTGCGAATCGTCAATTCATTGCAATGCTTATATAGAAACCCGCCTTTTACTGAGGCCGATATTTCTAGGTATAACAGTAAATTACTAACGGGATTAGAATACTGTTATTTAAGAAAATAACGTTATTTAAGAGATTCAAGAAATTATGTAATATTATGTGTACCCTCAAACAATAACTTATTAGCTATGGAAATTATATAACAGAGTATTGTCAATCGTATTTGGCGGGGATAACTACGCGCATGAATGGCACCCCACTATTATACACAACACGTGTTACGTGATTCCATTCGCAGAATTTAGTCACAGTTGCCTGCGGGCCGTCAAGAAGTTGAGGTATTGTTTCCTTTTTATTTTCTAAGTTATCAAACATGCATACGTATGTATATTTTGTGTTATATTAGTTTTATTCCTGTATTTTCATACGGTTTCTCCGTTTCCATGAGAAATGAGTATAATAATGATAGTGTTTCGTATCAGCACAAAATTTTACGCCTTTATTTTTTTGTCGGTTTTTATATTTAGAAGAATATCCAGTTACAATTCTTTGACAAATTCTACAGTTTAAGAACAGATAGATTCTTGCTTGTTTTAATTTGTACAAGAGTACAAGTAAATGCGTTGCAATTGTCTCCATTCACGGCAACAATGGTTGCCGCTCTTACTAATCTTCTAATGCGCATATTCACAAGTTCATCGTCGTGTACATTGTCTAGAAGCCTGTAATAATATTAAAACTTACGGAATTTTTTCTATAGCTTACTGTAACAACAAAAAACAGAAATATATATACAAATTCTTAAGACGATGTTCCAATGCTGATATTTCTTTGAAAAAGTTAGCGTCCTTCTTACGATTGATCCAGTAATTCTTTTGAATCTCGCACGTAACTCTAGCTACACACGTCGGTGAGAGAGATACTTTGTTTCCATCTTCATCATTCTACTTAACGATAACATAGTATGATATATTAAAATGGAACGTGTAATTAGAATTAATGAATGAGAAATTACAATAGAAATACTGTCTAACTATGGAGAATGGTAGTAAAAGTAAAAAAGCATGATTTAACAAACTTCCATCAAGGTTTCATTTTTCTACTCACATTCTATGAAAATATACATGTATACTAACATCTGCAGTCTATTTATATCGATTTGCTACGAATTGGTTCTTCAGAACCAATAGGTACACTCTTTCTCGATAGTTGGACAGAATATCGTTCAAATACGACTAAACAACCTTGGTAACGTTACTTTTCAAGTTTGTTAAAATGTAATTCATATAATCATTTCTGTCTTTGATGGACAAACTCGATCGTTTCTTTCTGCCTGATACAACTCCGAGCGGAAGAAGAACAGGATTCGTTGCTAAAGCGGCGGCTGCACCAATTAACGCAACACCTGCCAATGCCTTTAAAGCGACGGCCTAATGCAAATAATAGCAATCAATAATCCGCTAAAAAGTATGCGGTGAAAATGCGGTCTTGAAAGAATTGAAGCGGATTGACGACACTATTGTCAAACTGTATCAACAATTTTATCGTCAGTACTGTTGAACGTGTGCAGGCCTCTTTAAAATCAGATCTCGATTCGTCTCTAAAATTCAACCATTACCTTCTGCGCGTTAATATTCGGATGGGGAGGAGGATGTCCATCTGGACGATTTGGCTCCACAGATCCGAATTCATCGCCATTAGCGAAGGTCCCTGAAATTCCATAATCACCTCCGTAACCAGTTGGTCGATTAAAGCTATATCCTCCGAAACCACTGCCAGCATAACCATATCCTCCGCCGGAATCATAACTACCAGGTTTGCGTGAACCTTCGCTCCCATAACTCGGTCGTGGACCAAATCTAATAATCGTATGAGATTAAATTAAAAGTTAAAAAAGAGATAATCTACAATTATTTTTCAAATATTTTATTTAAACGAAAAAATGACGTTTCATAGGCATCAATCTAATGACTGCTTACCTATCTCCTGTATGACTTCCTTCGTAAAACGCAGTTCCAGCGTAACTTCCACTTCCGGGTCTTCCGCTTAAACCTGGTGGTGGTCCGTGAGTTTGCCAGCCGTATCTGCGTATGTATTATGTTTTTGATAGAAACCGTAAATTAATCACACGATACTTTACCAAGATTGGGTACCTTTTGCTTAAAGCAGAAATAATAAACAGTAGACTACATAACTGCACCAAAATAAAATAGATACGAAAATAATTCATTTTCCACAATACATTATCATTCGGATAATGCCATTCGAAGTGAAGTAACAAAGCAAAAGTTTTATTCAAATAATTATTCGAACTCGAATTTTATTCGATTACTTAATTGTGCCCAATCCTGCATTGTAATACTAATTTAAAGAATCACCTATCAGTGGGTAAACGTTCAGCAAATTTAGTTTGATATCGACCGTTGTCCACAGGGATCCTACTGTGATAGGAATCAGGTCGCGTTGACGAATTGGAACCGTATTTGGATCCGCAGCAACTGAAACTTGCACGTTTCAATTCATCGTGATGTGAACGTTTCAAAAATGTAAAGATTTTTATTGCAGTACTTCACTTATCTCTCGAATCGGATTTCAGTCGCTGATTAATAATCGTTCGTGAATATTTATCCAAATTCTTCTGTTCATGTTGCGCGTTATCAGACACTACGCTATACAGATATGGCGTCTTGGAAGAATTTTTAGCGCGTACGACGTCCGTCAACAGTTTATCTTTCGTGAGCTGTTTCTTAACGAATTCAGGAGCCGCGGCGAATTCATTATTGTCCGCGAGTGCACAGCAAAGAACGCTAGTCGTTAGCAGAGCGCAAACGAGTCGTTGCGACATCTTAATAAAAAATCTACTTAGGTAACAATTCGCTGCGAGATAGTAAAATTTCTAGATACGTTTTAACGTAAAGACTGGGGAAACAAAAGTGCTTCTTTTCCACGAGTTTCACCTCTTTATATAGTGGCCACGCATGGAATATTGTCGCGCGTTTGTCCTTCAGGACTGGCGACTCTCTTTCTAAGCTTTCCTTGCATCGTCGTTTCAATTGGGAAAATTATTCGATAAAAAATACATTGGTTATAGTTGATAAAAATTCTTATTTTAATAAGAATTTTTTTCTTTAACTTTCGTATTTGCATTCTATTTTCATTTATACTTCGTATTCGTATTATCTTGGATAGAAAAAATTTGTGTGTTCAGTTGCGTCTCTGTAAATCACGAAGCATGACCAAGAGATGTGTACAAGCATGCCGGTGAAAATATAAGTGTCACGAGTGAGCCAACAATATCCTTACCGTCACGCTAAGGGTTTAATTAACGTCCATTTGTTACTACAGTTTTAAGTGAAATTTCACATTCTGATAGAACAAGGAACAACAGGTCAAATCTTGAAAGCGATAGACACTCGCATCTATCGCTTTCACATTAGCGCTGGATCGTGTTTGCGTTCTTGCTAATGCGCTCTTTAATTGCATGTACATAGTTTGGTTGATATTATCATTATTTTCTTGAAAGTTCAGGAAGCGTACACATTAGTCTTCTTTTTACTTTCCCATGCATAAAAAGAATTGCATCGTGTCAGTTTATTTTCATCGTACAGACCAGATTGGCAATTTTCTTCGTTCTCTTTATTTGGAACTTTTCAATGATTTTTCCCACAACTTTCGACAACGTCATCCATCAATACATTCGCTGGTACTGAAATACAAAGACAGATTGACTTGATCCTCATTGAGGAAATTTTAGATAAATTAGATAAGAAAGTGAGGTGACTTGGTTACGAATCCGATCTGTTGGAAGGGACCTTGTATGAAATATTCTATCGTGTACGATCGTCGATGAATCGAAATTTCGTCCTTTTAATATAATCGGCGTTACAAAGCACAATGGAGCAATCTGTTCCGCCTAGATATTTTTTGTGTCGGTGATTGTCGATCTTAGTAAATGTATCCCCTTACAACATAATGCAAAATTTGTCTGTCCATTGTGCGTGAACCACTTGCAAGGTTGAAGAGAAGAAAACGCGGGTTTTAAAAATATGACGAAAGAAAGCAGTTAGAATCACCTAATTTACAAGGGAAAAGATCCGAGAGGTCAAAGAGCGTAATATGGGGGCAATCTTGTTATTTTGATTGTAACTGACGAGCTTTCTGGGGAAAAGTAGAATGGCGAATCGAGGAAATTGCGTTGAAAATTCTAGCAATAACGAAAAGAACTGTGTATAAGGAAAACGAAGAAAATAAGGAAGAATTTCATAATAATTCAATCATTTAACTAAAAAATACTCGAAAGTACTTGAACACTTAAATTCGATAATTGTCTGGCTGAGAGAATCAGAATAGTATACGTCAGTTCGCTGCTAGTTCTTATAATACTGTATTCTACGTTTATATATTTGCGTTTATAATCATGTTACAACTGTTTTTCGTACTTCTATACATTATTCCTTCTAACAGCTCAAATTCTCCAAACTTTGACTTAACGTCACTGTGATTTTCAGCCAGTTGCAAGGCTACCAATGCTACTGTGACTCTGTGTACAGGTTCGTCATGGATCTGCGCGTATCACCTCTTCCCAGAATACAGCTCGATTTACTTAAAATCGAAAGACAAACGATGGCTTTTAGAGAAAGAGATCCGCTACTCGTGGCGAGATAGAAAAGCTAGCAGAGAAAAGATTTCTGGTCTATGCAAAGGGAGTGAAGAGCGGCCAGAGACATTACGGAGCTAATTTGGAGAAGAAAAAAAGGGGGAAAGGTCGTGGATGGAGCGGGATGATTCGTTGCACGAACGAGGAGGAAGAGAGAAAAGAAAGTGGAGAAAGAGGAGGTAGAGCAGGGTCGGCGGGGTGACAGGAGAAGACACGACGAGTAACAAGAGATCGTGGAATGGAGCAAGAGTGGAGTAATCAATACGCATTCACACGCGGTGGCTAGCATCCCGTTTCCATGGAGACCGACGCTGGCGCATGTGCAATTTAACCAACCAACCTCATATCGTCATAGAAATTTACTCAGACACAATTCTACCCCTGTACAGCGCGGAGCTACTAACCAACAATCTTCGAATCTCTTTAAATCATCCCTACGATACATATTATAATCCACGTGCATCTATGTACGCTTGCACTAAAAACAAAATGTACAGCGATCCGAATGTTCGCCAATTTGAATCTTCTTCGACTATAGTTTCCAGCGAAAGGTATCGGCGTTCGTTAGGGCGACGTGCACAACCTTGAAAAGTCTGAGTTGAACACCGTGCGAATAGAATTTTCTTATTTATTCCCGTATTACAACACCCACAAGCAGGAAACAAATTTCGCTCCTCTTTTTGGTAGAGACTTTAAGAAGGCAGGTGATACTGTACGATTGTCCTCTTGATGACGCTCATGCTTGTGTATCGTTGCCACCGTGGAATACAGTAAAAGCGTTCGACACTCGGATGTTCACCCCCTGGCCGAGTCAGAGGGGATGGAAGCGTTGGAGTTTGCGGGTAACAGGGGGTGGTTTTCCTATAGGCGCCTGCGTCGAGTCCTCGATGACGACTCGACGAGGTAGGTGCTCGACCCGGACGCAGTACGGAAGAAACGTCGAGCACGCAGAGTGCCGTCCTCGTGACACATCTTAGCTTTTCTTTTCTTTTGATCCATGGCAACAAGGAAACGTGGCGAAGTTTGCCCGGTGAATCACTCCGTCGAAGATTGATCGCGGTGATCCCACGGTTCGACGAGATCACTACGCGGTACCATGAATCTCCCGTCTTTGCAGTGATCGTAAATGAAGAAGACGTTTATCGGAGCCGAGGCAAAGATTATCAATGACTCGATGCCGCGGCGAGATAAAAGATGCATGGAATTTCTGAATGGTACTGAATGACCCGAGTGACACTTCGTACGTCGTGCGCCAATAGAACGATCCTTGTCAACATTGGCAATATCTTGGCGATATATCCGGTGCTGGATACAGTCAATATGTCGCGGTGAAGCAGTTTAAGGATGAACCTGTCTTTTGTCCGCCGTGTGTTCTGTGTAAACTCGAATACCGCGGTCGGCTGGATTCTTACTCACCGTGTCACACCTGCCGTTGGGAACAACAGGTTGAAAGTGGAGTTTGTGACGATTTGAAGAGATCACTGGCAACGAACCGGAGATTTCGTTGTTGCTTCTGTCAACCGTTCTGGGCCACGTCATTCGACAGATTCGAAGGTCTACCAATTAGACGATGCGTTTCCGCCGAATCAAAGGTTAATCGCCGAGGAGCATTCAGCGATGTTCTTACCACCGTAAAGGCAGGCTTAGTCGCATTTAATCGTCGCTTGCATGTGGGTCACAAGTTGCATTCGCCAAAGCTAACGAGATAGAGGGTTTACCGAGTAGAGAGGTAAGCTTGTTAAAATTGCGTTACCCTCAGGCATCCAGCGTTACCGGCTACCTTTATAATTAATTCGTTCTTCTTAACATTTTTCAAATGTTCCCGCTGCTCGTCACGTTTTCCGCTCCTTCGAGATTTACCGTGGGTCGAAGTAGCTGAAAACATTGCGGTCTTTTGTCTCTGATACTTGGAACTTCGTCGCGTGCGATATTTTTCTTGTAGAAATCCTTAACGCGAAATGTGAACAATAAACGACGTTCGAGATGGGAAACGAGTTTAAACGCGTAGCTCGAATGGTTTAAAATAGATGATATTTAGAAATTATGAAGTCAGTGAAGTTGAAGTCACGTGGTGAAGATGCGGTTTACGGTGTCCTTAACCTCACGGAAAATCAATGTTCTTCACGTAATGTTAGCCAAGTATGCTGTTCTATCTTCTTTATAAACCATGATACAAAGTTGGACATTGTTCGAATAAAATTTTATTCCAGCAGAACTACGAATAAAATGAAGTTATTCGAGAATAACGAGTAACTTTTTATTGAAATAAATATATGAAACAATATACGTGACACGACACCGCGTTATACTCGCGTTATAACGACAAGCTGAAGATTCAGTTCTTTAACATTATCTACAGTACGCAACGGGAGATTTAAATTTGTGCGATGCATAGACTAAAATTTGAGTCTCAAGCTCGTGGTACGATCGAAGTTGGGAAAATTCTATGGTTCTAAATAACAATTAAGATTAACAATGTTGCACTGGTGACATCGTTTCCGAAATAGTTCAGTTTGGAAAAGTAGTCAAGTATGAATTTGTTTTAATTTAAACGAAACTTTCAGCAAGAAGATAGTGTTTTACGTTTTCAAAAACTTTCGCTTGTCGAGCGAAATCTCTCGCCGATCCTGCACTTCTGTTTGGCCGTCTTTTAAGGATATGCATTTCAGCGTGAAAACAATTTCTCTGGTCTGATCGAGGTCATTCACCGCGTTTGTTTGACACAAATATCTTCGCACTGACGAATATTAGGTAGCACTTGAAATAACTCACGCTCAACGCAATTGCTATCGTGCAGAAGAAACGACACAGACGGCACACTGTCGGAATCTTTGTTGTCGCCGCATTAATTTCATTTATTGAAACCTAACTGGGTCTAATACTCTATTCAGGGGCACCGATACCGCGACCATCCAGAAACAAGTATTATCAATTCGCATCACGTTGCTCTGTGATTTTATTTTAAGGTTTCGTTCTATTCTAAAAATTCCTTGCAAACGAATTTATCTATTTCTCATTCAGATTGATCAACACGCCTCGATCCCAGCGGCTCGTTTAACGAGTACGTGGCTTAAAAGAATATTATAAGTGAAGCAAATAACAAGTTGGCGCTAGTAAAGCGGTTTCAATTTAGTTGAGTCCGAGTAAGCGCTGAATTGAATCTCGAATATCTATACAGTCACATACCATAGGTTCAACATCTAATCATAGATACGAACCAACGAAACGAGAAATTCGATGTCCTGGAAAAATGATCGGACACGTTCGTGTTGCACGGTGATTGGGATTACGTTTTATAAGCTTCGTTTAGATGATTTACATCGGACGTAGTTATACACGGGAATGCGTGGGGTTACGTGGATCCTACCGCAAGTGACACTGGTGACACGCTGAAGGGTTTCTAGAGGATGTCATTGAAAACACGCGTCAAACGGCAGGGACGTTTTACATCGTAACGCGATGACAGGGAACGACTTCCCCTACTTCCTTCTTATACCATACGACACTTTGTAAACGTTTTGAAGAAAGAAGAAAAGTTCGATCGTAACTCGATATTAAGAATCCACGATATAGATTGGCGTTAATTTAAAGGGAATTGCCACTTAAGCAACGCTTGAATTTTTAATGCCTTCGTTCGCTTCGATGAATCGACAGGGGTCCAAAGATCGACGCGATACGCGAGAAGTTTTCTGCATCCTATGGGGTGTGCAACGTTGCATGCGCCGGATGACTTTTAGTTGGCGTCCGCTGAACAGAAACAGGAAAAGATGCGGAAGAAAGGCAAGGGAGAAAAAGATTACACGGCCAGGTGTACAGCGAGAAGTGGTTCTTTGCACGTGCATTCGCTGTAATGAGAACTCAGTCTTCATTCTCCGACGTAAGAATGCGTTAACGAACCTTAGGTGAAAGTTCGCTTAAAAGATTTTGTTAGCGCATGGCTAAGAGCTTCTGATATTTCAAATATGCCGCTCGTACTAGATTACGAAGTAGCGTGTGTATAGAAGGAATTCGAAAACCGTAGCCTTTAACATTCATAGATCTCACTTATCGCGATTTGTTATCGCCTTAACCAGAGTTTGGTATAGAAACATGGACCCGGGGCGAAAAAGAGGAAAAATAGTGGAACGTATACGAGCGTGTAGGAACGTATAGGAGGATAAGCTGCTGGAAATACCTACATATTTTTCCGCGGTAGACAACGAAAGAATCGATACTGTGAAATCGCTGAAAAATACCAGCCACATTTCTCTAATCCTGCCTTCTTCTCTAGTATTCGAACGAGGGGTGCGAGCCCGCTGTTTAAAATCTCTAGACTGAGATATTATATCGGTTGTCGTATTTTCCTCGCTCCCGGTATTCGTTGACGCTGTTCAGACACCCGCGTATGTTTCATAAGATCTTTACGCTCGATTCTCCCCCGTGCATTACGTCCATTTCAAAGATCACGTAGAAAAAAGTCGTGCAGTTAACGACGCTTGGCTAGGTAACGTGATGAAGTCCGACAGATTAATTTCGCGCGAGAAAATCGTAACTTTTTTTTTTGCCACGTTGACGACTTGCTAACGATCAGACAGTATGGCAAAAACAAGCGACGAGCAACGACCGAACACGTAATTCAGTAAGGCTTTTTAGCGCTTTTAGTGACAGCATGTATGATGTTCGGTAAATAATCCTCGTCACAAAAAGTTGATCGATTCATTCAAAATACATAATTGTGAAAGAACCTTAAACTTCTCAACTTTTATAGATACGACACGCGATTAGAACAGATGATCCACGTGTTTCTAAGTTATCGTTGTAATTCCATTGTAATGCTATGTTGGTTCTACGGTTACGAAACAAGAATAAACTGCCTCTCTACCGTTTCTCTTCCTTCCAGTGAATATACTCTGTCTTGTTGAGGGAAGAACAGAAAGATCGTCAATGCCAAACGGATGCAAATGAGATAAAATGATTTTCTTCGTATTCGATAATTCATAAAGTGAAAGATTTAGCACTTCTGAATGTTAAATTGCGATTTACGCAATGCCGTGAAAGTATCACTTGCATTCCTTTGGTTCTAGGTGTTTCATTCGTGAATCGAAAGTTTGTTGACGATTTTATGATTGTAAGATGCAATGCGCCATAAACAGAGGTCCTTGGACGAACAACGCGAAACAGCCGGCAAAGGAACATCGGGCCACGTAATACAGGAATCAAGAGAAGTGCGAGTGTCGACGCGATAGAGGAAATTGTCTGACTACGCTCCCTTTTCGGAAGCCGGTAGCGGTAACGCATCCCCTCGCGAATCGAGTTAAGCAGAGCAAGCGAGAGAGGATGCTTTTCGCTCACCCTCCACGCAGAATTCCTCCCTCTGCCTTTCAAACGAAAAGGGAGTCGGGGGATCAAAATCTAGTCGAATCTTGGCGGTCGCGCTCGTAGCATATCGAACCTGGGAAAAATGAAATTCCCGCCACCGGTCGATAACACGCCGGTTTCCAACGTTGTTAGGGGTTGAAGGAAGAAAACGCTTCCCCGTAGAGTGCTCAAGAGCCAGCAGTCGAAGGGATATTGCTGTGATAAAACAATACTCGAGCAAACGAGAGAGGTTGAGAAAATATGCCCGGATAAAATCCATCGAGTCCGACTATACACGCTCGTTCTTAAGTTTTAGAGCACTTGAACTAGAAGAAGATAAGATAAAACTAAAAAAAACCACTAGGAACTTATATAAAATCTTTGGGATTGTTGTTTTGCTAGTAGATTATCGGGCAAGCGAGCTCAGCTATTCTATTATTTATGAACCGGAGCTCGTTCTAAAATTTGTCTGCGCTTGAAGATTTGTTTCTTGCCAGTGATTTCACGATTTCAACACTGTCGTCATTTTTGCCGAAGCAGACGCAAACGTAGCGTCGATGCATCATAAAAGATTAAAATGACCGTGTCTTTGAGTATACTTCCAGTAGGATGAACGTCGAAAGCAACGAGAACAAACGACATGTTTTCGTACGTTTCTTGTTTCCGGGTCAGACACCATTTGCCATCGATTTGACAAAGTGTGAAAATGCAAGTTACGCAACGATGCGACAAATACGAGGAAGTTGCGAATAGCGACTGATATTTGAGGAACTTTTCCACCTATATTTAAACACGGTTTCACGGGGGAATCGTTGAATTTCCATTCATTTGAATTAGACCGCCTACTACAGAGGTTACACCTCAAAGCCTAATTTATTCAACCAGATTGATATGTCAACACGGAATTGCTTCGTTTAACGCACTATTCGATCTTCCCTCTTTTTTCGTTAATATTCCCATTAGCAAAAGATATTTCTATTTCTTCTTGGTTCACGTTTCAACTCTAAGACGATAAATAATACTTGCGTGATTTAGAATTTTCCTGAGCAACATTGCAGGTCATAAAGTGACCCATGAAAGTACAGAAGAATTGTATGAATACATTACGTGCCTTGCATGAAACTTTTTTAAATTTCATACTGTATTTTTTATTCATTTTACACTGATTTTTTTTTACTAAGAATATCTTTGCAATAAGTGACTCAAGTTATTAAATTACAGATTTTGTCAATATAATCACGGTGGTCGTGCCTCGTTATGGTACTAATGAAATTTCGAAAAATTTTATATAACACACGTAGTATATTCGTAAGAAGTTTCAATCTAAACGTTCAAATATTTTCGCGAGCCACTGTACGTTCGTTATTTTCTCCGTATTTTCACAGATTTCCCTCCGCCACGTTTTCTTGGTGGTACTGTACAAAACGAGTATAGGTATACCATGGGGAATCCCATTTGTACCGGCGTGGCGCGTCTACCGGCGAGCGTATTGCTTGGCAGACGTATTTGCGTACGCGTGTTTGGGGTGCGTGAGGGTGCATTCGTTTACCCGAAACTCGATTTCGAAGCTTCGGTAATTGAATTTCAAATACGTCTGCGTAGCCGTTGATACGTTTAAAGCCAACATACGAGGCATTTAAGAATATCGCATTCCTCACTGTCCAACTCGCGATTATTAAAACAAGAAGCAAAGCAATCTACTTTATGTAATAATTTCGTTTCTCTATATTTTATTTTTCCTGTATCAGCACAGTCAAGACATAAATTTATCTTTCTTATGGATAAATACTCGATAAGCCAAGTTACAGTGACCACAAGTAATCTTGAAAATGCTTTTCGTCAACATTTGTTCAATTCTCATTGAACTATTTTTGGTTCATCTGTTACTGCAGCAAAATACAGCAACATCCGCAGTCTGTACTTTTTTACTACAAATCGAATCTAGTTTTCTCAGTTTCACTCAATTTCGGCGAACATCACGAATAAAAGACTCGTTAAATCGTTTCTTTCACTAGAACTAATTCCGAGATCTCTCTGTTACAGGAAGAAAATGTGGAGCTCGGTTACTGCGGCTGGCAGTGAAAATGGGCCCGCACCACCTTCCAGAAGCAAGCACAGCGCTACTTTGCTCGCAGGGCACGTATATCTCCTTGGCGGACGAAACGGCAATCTTCCTCTCAAAGACCTCTGGCGATACAGCCTCGGTAAGTGATAATTACTATCGCTTTCAATTCTTGCCCGACGATATGCACGAATAGTTAGTAGCGAGCTTTGCAACTAACGACGGAATTATGGAAAGCGAAAAGGGAAAGTGGAATTAGTGGGTGGAAAAAATCCTTGTAATTACAAGAGGTATTAATACACGACGTCTGAGTAACTTGAATACGGTACACGAACAACATCTCTGACCAACGCACCCTACCATCTCGCTCGGTGAACGAGGGTGCGCGACGGAATTTAAACGGGGTTCAGTCTGATCAATAATACGCCATTATTAAAGCCCACGTATATCAACTAAATCCGCCGGCGATACTCCACAATTACGACTGTTTCCACGGAGATCAGACGTACGCGAATTAATTGCACCCTCATGTGATAATCCATGGCTTATACGCGTCATAACCAGCACCGTGCGTTTGGCTGTTGCGTCTCGTAACCGTAAAACCAGCCGAAACACTTCGATTCTTATACGAGACGTCTAGAAGCAAAGTGCAATTGATATTTCACTAATATAGGGAGTGAATCTCATTTCAAGTTCAGAAGAATTAAAAATATCGTAGGTAGAGTGTCTAGAGGTAAACATTAAGTGATATTTATTGTCTGACATATAGTAGGGATTATATGCATAAATTTTTTATGAAATCCGTCTTTCAATTCATTAGTTATCAAATACGGAGAAAACAATTTTATTGAACTTTACATGCTTTTGACATTAGCGATCTTCTAGTAAACAATGTTTTGTGAGAAGAAGAGACATAAAACGCGAAACAACACATTTTAGAATTTTGGGAAATTTATGTTCCCAAGGTTTATCCTTCTGAATCATTTAAAAACGAATAAACGTTAGGATAGTATACTAAGCGAGGCAGTGTATTGGAAATTGAATCGAAAAGTCAAAGCGATTTTAGAGTTGTGAGACGTATCGTATCGATCATTTCGTAGCATCGCGTTCAAATCGATCAGTTTTTTCAATCGCGAATTATTCGCTGGAAACCAGGCTTAGTCTTAGCAGAAAAAGTTTACTAAGAATCAAATAGAAGCATCTCTTATTCGGCTTAAATAGCCGATCACGTAGAGCCTAGCCAAGTTTCGATCTGCTTGACTGGCAACACACTAAACGTATTCCCTGTGGTCTCTACACCGACCGATATCGGAATCAGCCAGCGAATTCACGCGAGCGGATTTTAAATTGGTCAAAGTCCCCGTTACGTTCTTTTAGGAAAGAAACGTTTAAATCGCGCGATGATCCGAAGCAGAACACGTTACTGTGGATAATTCGACGTTGTACGCAAAATACGAGGCGAAATCCTAAAATGAATTTCCAATGGTTGATGGTACGTCCACGAGGTGCCCTATTCATCAAAAGGGATTGTTCAGCTACGGCTTCGGGTGAATATTAAAGCGGCATCGGAAGGGTTGCATGTTGGCGGTTTGTCTCCTGGGGGCAAATACTATCAGAGTAACCCCCTGGCATGTTTTAAAAGCATAGCATTGTCGATACTTGATCTTGCAAAAATATTGTGATACCTCGAAGAACCGTAAGAGTACTTCGTCCTTGTATGTTTTGTTTCACCCTCTTTTGCGATCGGTGGGGATTTCAAAGGGTTCTTGTCCTTTATTTTCTATTTATTAAATCGATATCTATCCTAAAACTTTAATGACGATGGTAAAACTCCAATAGCGTGCAGATATTTGTTTCAGTCGTTGTATGACACATCGATTTCTTTAATACATTTTTCAACGAGCTGTTAACTTAAACACGAACGAGTGTATTATAAACATTTGTCGAATGAAAGCGAGCGAAATAACATTTTTTAATACTTGCCTTTGAAGTTGTGATAAGTGCGTTGATACAACATATTGAAATGAATTAGTGTTATAGCCACTCACGTGCCTCGATCCATTTTTACATCGAATTTGTGACGAGTTTGATAAAGATTAGAGATACATAGCGGATCGATCGTTTCTACTCGCTTCGGGTCGATTATTTTCTTTTTTTTTGTCATCAAAGCCATCGGAACTTTATCCTGTGAACAGCATTTTTCGAACAAAAGGGTGCATAGCTTCGTAGCCAGCTAGATACGACACGTGTTCGTAATCAATGTCGGGCATCTGTAGTGTCAGTCTAGGAGAGCCGCAACTACTTCAGCCAACACATTATGCTTCTTACGTAAATTTCGTACGCTTTGTTCTCGAGCACGTTCCAGTGCGAAGCTGCGATTCGAACGTTTTTACCGTAGAGGAACACTCTTTTGATTTTTGTTGGAAAATACAGAAGAACAGCGAGAGGTGGAAGGTGGAAGAAAGAATGTTTTGTTCGGCATCGGGCAAGAAAAATCTCGTCCTTCCTTTATTCATACGATATAACGTAACTTCATGCCCCGCTGATTTCCTTTGCCTTTATTTTTCTGAGCGGATTAGGGGAGCGTCCCTTTTCTCTTTTCGTAAAACTTCCGAAGGGTAAAAAAGAACGTCTATCTCTTGTTAAACCCATGCAATAAAGGAACAAGTTTTAACGCACCCTTCAAAGCGTCATCAACTTAACGTTGAATGAATTTAGATTTATTCGATCTGCTTTTACGTAGATTACGTAAAAATCATGCTCTGATTCTTGCAAAAAGAAGAACGATGTTTTGTCAGCGTACAAGGTGTCCCTGCAATCGTAATATAGACTCACAAGGGGCAATTCTTTATGAAAAAATAAATTATAATAGAATTTTGAGTATGAGGCTTCGTCCTCGAGTAAAACGCGATTTTGAAAATCTACTCGACGCAAGACCTTCGCTCCTCGCTTTCCACTTACTTTCTTCACGAGGAATCGTTTCTTGCTCGGTTGCACCATGATTGCACAGACGCCCTGTGGTTTTTGTTTTAATACGCGAGTCGCGGTATAATTATTTCTCGTACATTTCGTTCTTTTTCCTTCGCGTCCTTGGCACTGCTTGCATTTAATCCCTCGAACACACTGCAACATTCGCCGTCGTCCCTCTGTTTCTAAGAAGCCCCGACCGCTTCGAGGATTTATTTCAGAGCAGCAGATTGCCGAGGCGGGTGAAAGTGTGATTTAGCGCGTCGAAAAAGATTTCTAGATACCCCTGAGATTACGATTCCCTTTGCGTGTCTTCCTTTTAATTTTGCACGGTGTTGCATCGATGTAGTAATTTCACACGAACACCCGTGCACTCTCGTTCGCATGTGTCGAGACATTGGCTGGTCTCGTACAAAGCATCGACAACTGACTCGAATCGATTGCGAATACTCAAACGGACTTCAGATTTGTTACATAAATATGTAACGAACAGGTGTCCTGATATTTATGGCTGGCAGTGTAAGCGAGTTTCTGAAGATATGCCGAAAAATAAGGGCACCGCTTGTGCCGTTAAGTGGCACGGCATTCTTTATCCTAGCAAAAACTAGGACAACTGTATGCATACACGTTGCACGTTACAGCGGAAACAGGTAATTAAAACGTGCAACAACGGCATACATTAAAAAAACTGCAGCCGCTAAATTAAGCATACCGTCTGGATGCGAAACACGCGACACCGATAAGACGAGCCTCTTTGTTCCTTCGCTCTGTCGCAATTCTTTTAATCGCGACTTCATCATCCCCCTAGCGGAAAAATGCACAAAGCCAGAGTCGCGTAAATCTTGTTTATCCAGCTTGATGCAAAGAGCGAAAGAGAGAGAGAGAGAGAGAGAGAGAGAGAGAGTCTGGAATATGAAAACGTTTGGAATAACGAGCTGACGGGTTAACCCTTTCTTTATTTTCTTTACAGCCGACAGTAAATGGGAGGAATTGCATCCTGGGGGAGAAAGACCGCCAGCACTTCAGGAACACAGCGCGGTAGCTTACAAGGATTGCCTTTACATTTTCGGGGGTGAGCTCGGCTTTTCCGCAGGCACGGAAACGCCACTTTGGGTTTACAATGTCAAGGTAACGTATTACCCAAGGCAAACCGGATTGCACCCTCTCTCGAAGAACGTTACACGCGTCGCGGTAAACTTCGTTCGATCGAATCGGAAGCATCGAGATGCGTCTTGATTGCGAACTTGCGTTGCTTATACCAGGGCAAATGTTATGGCTCAAAGTTAAACGGAGATTAAAAATACTAAAATGTCTTTGGAGACTTGCTCCTTGAGAAAATCGGGATATACGTTTGTATACATACAAGTATATCCAATAAAAGATATTTCAAGCCACGTAAATAACGGAGTTCACACAAGTAGAGTGGTTTCAACTTCCTGGAATTCGAATAGCGAGACTTCTAATATCTACGACTCAAATGAATAACAATGTTATTTACTGCCACGCTATAAGTGGCTAAGATAATATAAGATAACTATACGTAAAGTAAGATAAGGTATATATAAGACGAGATATCTATATATATATATATATATATAAATAATTACGAAAATGAATTTCAGTAGGAAATTGATTTCTATTTATACGAGATTCCCGTAAACGAACCGTCAGCTATGCGTACCGGTTAAATTCGTTAAGAAGATTTAGTTTCATTCGAATTTAGGCGATTCGATTTGACGGGGCCGCGGCAGCCTCGAGGTATTTGGCCCTATGATGCTCCTGGCGTCGAGGGTTTCGACACCCTCGGTTGAACAAACCAGACGAAGGACCATGTTGGCCTTGATTGACAATATCTTGCTCCGATGCTTTTCATTTAGTCCCATTTACTGAAATTCGTTCGAAGATACAAAACGACGATTTTAGGAATTACGCATAAAGCGAATAGAGGGAAGATCTTCTTGGTTGCTCGTTTGGAACGGGAGCTATTAGACAATAGCTGTTCCTCAAAGTTCTTGCCACTTCATGCAGTATAACGATAGGTTTCGTACGATTGTTCGCTATGCTTGTCTCATGGTTGTCCTTAGTTGTAGTTTACTGGTTCCTGAACCCAGCCCTCTCTTTTTCCACTCCCCTAGAAGACAAGTTGTCATGTACATCCGATACATCGGGTCGTGGTTTGTCTTTTACGTCGTTTCTATCGATGTTGTGGTTTCCTCTGGGTATTATTCTTTCATCTGTCTTCAGCGTCATCAGCAGCCCCTATGCACTTGTGTCCTTCCTTGCAGATCGGGTAACGTGATTAAGGCTTTTGCAAGCTGTGCTATCATGCTATGTACAGAGTGATCTAGAAATCGTGGTATATTCGAAAAGGAAGTCGAAAACGTAGAACTATATTTTCTCCCGTATTTCGACTTAAGTTTTTTCGACGTATATCGCGATCAATCACGAGTCTCTGGCCGCCATCTTGTTATTCTCGTGATGATTGACCGTCGTGGATGCATCATTCGTCACTGTCATCTCCAATTTACCGCCATTACCTTTCAAAGGTATCGAGTTCCATCGATCGATGCACACATCGTGCCATATATTTGTTTGTTCCGACAAGCGACTATCTTGTGTCACGTGAAAAATCGATATAACCGAAGATTACAGGGGAGAGACGTAATAAGTTACGTTTTTTTATCTTTTAAAGAGCTGTAGCGTCTACCGATAAAGTTTATCACGTTTTTCCCGTGTGATTATTTATTGTATTCGATATTCGACAACATCTGACAATTCTTTGATGCTTGCAGTTTAACTAGAGTAATTTTTTTGACAACAGCTGGTGTCAACAGCCCTTCCTTCCATTTCGTACCCTCGAAATTGAATGGCGCTTATCCTCCCAAGGGTTCCTCTTCCCTCAACCTGTATACCATTAAAAATTGATAAACCCGGGGCACATATGAAACGTGGTATCAGTTTCGCCTTAATAATTCCTCTCCTTTCAGCAATATGCACTTGTGAAAAATGAGGATATTAGAAAGTATAAACACAAATGACGTCTTCCTTTAATTCTTTATAAATTATCGAGGAAAGTCAGAAAGAAAATGAAGGTCGCAGATGAGAAAGAAAACTATGAATCTATCGGATCATTTCTCCCTTCAACTATTTCTTCCCCTGTCGTGTTTTTCCCCACGCGATCTTAAGATTACACGACCCGCCTACTTTTCTCTTTTTAATTTTCCCTAAAATCCGAACTTTCTTTACCGCGTTGCTATGGTTACTCTTGGCCCGTTTGTTTTTATTCATTGGACCATGTCGAAGGCCTGGGATATTCCCCGTTGCTTGTCTCTTCGCAATGTATTATTGAAATCCGCGTTACGAATCCGTCAGGCGAACCCGATTGGTTAAGCCGGAGGGGTTGCTTCGTGGTATGCTCTCTTTCCACTCTCTTTCTCATCTTCCCTCCGAGCTTCGTTAAAATTCTCTCTTGCTTACGTCTCTCGAAGTCGGAAGAGAAATTTCATCTCGTCGAATATTTTTTTTCTTTTTCTTTAAATTGATCGCAGCCGCTCGATTTAGTGCGAAGACGCGAAGATTCATCGATATATCGCGCGTCTGTTTAACGTTTTACTGCGATTCGCGTAATTGATGATACCCAACTGTTCTCTCGCTAATTTTACAGCGTTTTAACGTGGATGGCGAATTTAGCTAGTATTCCACCCTTTCGCAACCCCCTCGTACCGTAATACAGGGTAGACGCAAGTGGCTATACAGACCTATCAACTTTAGGCACGTACTTGGAGTTACGTAATTACTTTCAGCACCCCTGCTATATAGCTTATATACCGTCCTTCCATCTTCCTTCCTTTGCATGTACGATCGCAGACCCTTGGCTAAGCCAACGCATTTGCCTCTTTCTCTTTGACGCTACGCATTGACTGACTGGAGCGAAAGGCTCGCTGCGATCGCCACTATGCTTCAAAAGATACGAATGTCGGTGCTATCTCACATATGACAACGCACAGAAGGAATATTGGTAACTGATTTCATGAGAAAACGAACGAATGACAAAATACACGTTTAATGCTGAAGTTTAAATGTAGAGGTAGTTCTGATATAGATAGATTTGGTTAACGATGTATTGGAATTAAAAATTGTTCTTCTATACGAAGTAGAAAATCTGACTTGTTACGTTCTTCTGTGGTCTTCGTATTTAAATGCGGTCGAAAATTCTCATTCTCATGTCACAATACATACGGACATCGGTTATGTTTCTATTAAATATAGAACAGGTAAATAGAGGAGAGCGCCGCTATCCTTCGAAAACAAATCGTGCGTTGCTTATGTCCTACATATTTTCATCAGTATTTTTTCAAGGTAAACGATTAAAAATAGATCGATGCATTTAACCAACTAACGATATTGTATGCTTCTCTTTATTCTATACGTCATTCCGCCCTCTTTTTTTTTTTTTTTTTTTTTTTGAATAATTCAAAATACGATAATGCCGAAGAAGCTGTCATTAGACCCGAGATATCAAGCTGGAATCTACTCGAACGACAAAATAGGGGAATGACGAATTAGAACTCTTGTGTGCCTTTTGTTACGTGCAACCCCAGTTATATCCGCCATTCAGAAACCTTCAGTCTGGTCGAAATTGGAGAATTCTCGCGTCTATTGTCACCTGACTCGAATGATTAACCCTTTGATACTCGCTAAGATTACCAAAAGACTAAAAGCCTAATATCGTCAAACTTTATCAATATAATTGCAGCACTTGGGGTTTATCACGATGCCAATAAAATTTCTAATCGTTTCCTTCTTAAAGACGCCTACAAGCGCTTCGATACTTTGTTCGAATATCAACTAAATACTCGAACGTTTGACGAGTACAAAAACTATCCAGATTTTTCTTTGCATTGGAGAATTTGTTACTTGTAGACCAACATGTGGAGGAAAGTAAGAGCGCAGAGAGGTTGTGCGGTTCCCAGAGGTCGAAGAGGCCATACTGCTTTAGTTCATCGTGGTCAGATGCTCATTTACGGTGGTTATCAAGATCTACGTGGCAGTTCTCCAGAATTGTGGGCTTTCCATTTCGGTAAAATTTCACAATTTTTACGATTAAACTGTTGACATTTATGCAAATTCATATCTTTGTAGAAGCAACTAAACGAATAGCACTTAGACAAAAAGTTTCACCCAATGCACTTCGTTTCTTATACTTTATTTTATGTATATTTGAATATTACGTGTACTCTATGTATATTCTCGCACCTTGAAATTTCCCATAAGCGCATAAGAATCGGAAATCTATTAATGATGTACATATTTTGAAAGGTGGCTGACGATACGATCGATAATGTACGTTTTAGAAACGGAATCGTGGCATCTTCTTTCCTCCAGCGAAAGCGGGCCAGCAGCGAGGCACAAACACTCGGCAGTTCTACACGGTGACGCCATGTACATTTATGGGGGTATGACCGACCTACAAGAGAGAAGCGATTGCTGGCGATGGGATGTGAAGACCGCTTCCTGGTGTCTGTTGAAGAACAAACCAGGACCAGGACCTCTGCATGGACACGCAGCCTGCAGGCTTCCCAGTTGTATGCTAATATTCGGTGGAGAAAGCGGTGGTTTAGCTACGAACGAACTATGGAGGTTTCATTTCGGTAAAAAATCCAAACATTAGTAGCACAACGATTTTGTTCGTCGAAAAAGATACGAGGTGTGAAACTTCTTGAAAGGTACGGAAACGTGGGAGAAATTATCAGTGCCAGGTCCTAAACCCCAGCCAAGAGCGGAAAGCGTTGCATTAGCAGTTTCCGAACTGATAATTCGAGGGACCAATATCGACAATTCGAAACCAAAACCGAGAAATCAAAGGACGAGACTTTGTAACAATAGGATATCGCCTAATGAAGCACCGGCTAGGCCGAGCTTCCTTAAAGAAATTTCGAAATTGTCGCAAATTAATCTATCGCGGCTAAGTCATCCGACAAAGTGCAGCTATTCCGTTTTAAGTGGCCAAGATGACAACGAGGAAAGTCCGCAAGAGGTATGTTCCCTTTTTAGTTACGTTCGTATTAAGTATCCGGACACTTATCTATATTGAACAAGGTGTATTTTAATTACAAAATTGTGAATAAATCGAATCGCTATAATCTTATCCTTTATAACTACCATAGTTACGTACGATAGGATATTATGACGCGATTAAATTGACTTTTAGAAGCCAATTGGCATGCGATAATACAACTGTGTTTCTAATTTCCTTCGAACCTTTCGAAATTATTTTGTTAATTGACAAGCTCCTTATTTTCAGATTCTGTCATTTCTAAATCACAACACAAATTAACTCTGCTGCATTTTCGACATAATTACGTTCTCCTAATCTGTATACTCTGGTCAAAATCGAATACTGTTGAAATACACGTCAAACAAAGTGCCCGGATACCTATAAAAAAAATAGTTTTTTTTTACCATTCCCTCGTACTCGTATTATATGCACACGTATCAAGCTTTATATCTGCACAGAAAACGCATGTGACAAATGAGCCTGCCTGCAGGCGAATACGTACTATCCGTTTCAGCAAGTGGACTCCGAGGTTGTCGAGCCATCTACGGGTATGGTGAAATCACGAAGCGCTAATACGCTAGCTCGTAGAAGACAGAAACCGCCGGAAACAACATATAAAAACGTGGACACGAACAATTGCAACAACGCAACCGGTGGTCCCGGCATGACAAGAGATCCTATCTCGGTACCGAATTTCCGTGCTCTGACCTTGCCAACTCCGGTCCTGACACCTGTAGAAGCAGCCAGGCTTGTTTTCGTCGACCCAGACGAAAATAGCGACAACGAAGAACGAAAGGAACCTCCTACCTCTAGACTGATAGAAGTTCAAGAGGAAAGGCGGTAAGTGCACTTTCGTACTGCTATTTTTGTAGGCGGAAGCGTCACTAGGTGGATGGATAAGCGATACAATCCGTAAAATAAAGTGTTAATTGGTAACAACGACCGACGTAATCACAACCATACGTGTATACACTTGCGTTCAAAAATAGAGCACTTTCTTTTTAGTTTTTACTTATTTTTAGTAATCGATGTAAATTATTAATTTCAAATGAAATATATCTTTCTAGTAAAATTTGTAATATCTCAGCATTCCATTCTTCATCATTGAAATCTATCAACTTTCGCTATCGACGGTATTTCCTTTACTACATCGCTTCCACCTACTTTACAATCTGCTACGTTACAATCGCAACGAAAGTTACGTAAGGAATACAGAGATGAAGATCCTTGGAAATTTCCAGAGACTTCGCGGCTGTGCATCAGGCCTGTCAGCCGACACGAGGCGAGAGTTACAGCTCACACCTTTACGAAGCGGCGCTACAAACACCAAAAACACCGACCACGTCAAAAATTCCTACGTCCGCGTCGGTTCGATTCGCTGACTTAGAAGAAGGTGAAGAATCGACGTCGGACTACGCGAGTATAGAAGCCCGTAGTCCCGGTGATCCACTGGCCGACGACGACTGGCAATCAGGACGAAAGAGCAAACAGTATCGCCCCATAGTTACCCCATCGACGATACGCGAAGGTCAATTCGGCTTTTGTAATCCAAATTACCTCGGACTGGATGAAACGAAGAGTCATCATCAGCAACAGCAACAACCTCAGGATGGCAAGTACGCGAGATTATTGAACAGCCCACCGGACAGTGTCTTGGAGGACGAACCGGGTAGATCGGCCTCGCAAACGTTCGCCGAATTACTAGAACTTCAAGAAATCAAAAGGGTACCAAGAGCGCCGCCTAAAAGTTTACCATTAGGCTCTCCGTCGAGGAGAGCAGTCAGTGCGTCGAGAGCCGAGAGACAACGAGCTAAGGTTGCTGCGGCTGACATCAAGGAAACCGAGACACCATCGTATGGACCAGCACCGCTTTATGTTTTTTTAGTTGGCGGGAAAGAAAAGGGTCAGGTGACGGTGTTCGCGAGGCCCGTTTCTTTGTGGAAATTGCAATTAGCACCACACATTTTTTAAAAACGATAAGTATGTTTATTGGTTTTATGCATTTTTACACGAATAGTTCCAATGAAATCGAGCGATCGATTTTCTTCGAAAGACTTGCCTGTTGCTCTTGAAGAGCGAACAATCGATAAACGCAATTTCCTAATGCCAAATGAAGACTGCAGGGGAAGAATACGATAAGCCAAATTTCACACTTTTTATAGGGAGTTTCGAGATTCGGCACGTTATCAATTCGCCTCGTGTTACCAAAATTATCTTTTTATTTGGTTTTAAAAATTTTAGAATTATCGTTGTAATATCAAAATGTTGCTTTTGACTCGATAATTATATCTTTGTCTTACACAAAGCTTCGTCAACTCATCGTTAATTTTAAAAGATTTACATGTTTGAATCTAATAAATTGTAATCATGAGGTAACATCAAAATCAGAGAATCGTTAGAAATATACTTATTATATTCTTCACCTATGATCTCCAAATGTTACGTCGTTGTAGTTAGAGGAATTTCTTAATCTTTTACTGCGTTCATTATCGAAGACAACGTATCTGTTTCGTTGACGTGCATTTACGTGCTTCTTAATAAGTTTAATTATAAAAAGTCTTCAGCTCTTTGAAGTATCGATATCGGAAATTATGCAATTAATATAATTTATCGTGCAATATCAAATGTGATTAGGACAGCGAAGTACTCGAGTTTGTAGCGACAGATTTTAAACTGAACATAGTTATCGTTATTTCAGTATCTTCTTTAACTATATGAAACTATATTGCTTACATTAAACTATAATAATTTAATTATTTCCGTTTTATTGCTCGTTTACTTTGCTACTTACATTTAATAATAAATGTAGTAGTACACGAAACGTTTTACGGTAGATCAGTGAATGGAAACGCGTAGATACATGGAAAGTTCATATTGAACCGGCTCATTTAAGACGATTGTTCTACGGTTTTATTTATTCATAACGAAATAAGCAGTCATATGGAACAGATGTCCATACCAAAGCGCAAGTCAAACACGAGTGAAATGAATAACCAACCCTTTATCTACGAATGCGTCCTGTCAGTCTTAAGTGGTATACAATAAGTCTCATAGAATGTTATAAAAATTTACGATTAAGATCGATACGTTAGATCCTAGGTTTACCATAAATGATATAATTTTTCATACTATGGTAGATAGACGTGTAATACGGAGTGCTAGATTATTCAAATTTTTTGACGCGATATTTAAAGATGTAAAATAATAACATCAGAAAATACGCCCGATCTGCGCTTAACTGCCATCGACTGTGAACACGGATATGCATAGAAAATAAAATAGAATTAATATCCATAAGTTCGAAGTGTAACGATCGACGTTAAAAGCATTCTGAATATTAATGGAAATCGGTGTGTGATTGTGCCCAATGTGAATAATTAAAGTACGTTTCAATTATTCTGTGGAGATTAGATTTTTATATAAAAAGAAAAAAAGATGACTCTAAGTGAAATTTCGTCGGTAAACGTGAACTAGAGTAGAATCTAAGGAAGCTATCAATGAAGATAACTGTGTCGAGTTTTTCTTTTAATTTCATCACGAAAGGAGACACTTGTAACGCGCGAAACGTACAATCGTATATAAAAGAAAAACTATTGTGTTCCAAGACGTTTTAGCGAATATAAAACAAAGGTACGAATCATTGAAGTCAAAAAGTCTCCACTATGATTATATTTATGACGGTAGCGTATCATAGATCCGGTATATATATATGATAAGTGAAAGAAACGATAAAATATGGGAGGTCTCTTGTTCATGTAGAGTTTTTATGCCCGCAAAGGCCCAATACATGTAATCCATCCATATAGTAGCAAAGGTCAACGTGGCACCTCATAGGCTGAATATTAAAAATCATAATTTTTAGTCATTTTTAGAGGTACAATAATAATAATTTTAATTTTAGATATACTTACAAATAGGAAAGGTTATTTGGTTAAGAGTTAATTTTACACGTAAAATGGTTTAAGATAACAAAGCTACGTTTGATTAAAGGGCATGTGCAATATGTATAGGTGCATATTAAGTATCCTTTGTTGAATTAAACGCTCTGTTTAGTAAGAATATTTGGTAATATTCAGCTAGAGGCCGCAGGCACCCGAAAAATTAAAGTTTTCCATTCGTAGCACTAGTCAATTTTACATTTCACAAAATCAGTGTACAAACGTTAAGATAAATGTTTTTTCGTGGTGTCATTTTTCTCCTAGAATCTCCTAACCTAGAATTTGTTCATTTTCAGATATACATATTAGTATGTACAGTATTAATCCGTGATCCATTTTTGCATTGTATGCATGATCGTTGCCCATAATCTTGACCATTTTGCCAAGCAGCTAGTAACCATAGTTAATTAATTAGTCGTACGAAGTATACATACTAGTATACCGCCGTCGAACTTTCGATTGTCCTACGTACATGTTCCATATTTAAGACGAGTTCAAACGATTCCGTATGACGTGCAGTTTAATTTAACGAGTTGGAAATTTTGCGGTTTAAAATGAAAATGAAAGCGAAGCATTGCATATTTTAAATAATTAACATTCCCGCGTCATTATTATTTTAAGTTGTACGTATGCGTAACGCAGTCTGATAGTCAATTATAATCGTGTCATTAAATATGTCCGTTGCCAAATAATACTTCTCTTGAGAACGTCATGCCTCGTTAAAACGAGATTCAGAGTATAAGCTCGAAGACGTGGGTTAAACCCGAAAAAAAAAGAAATTGAGAAAAAAAAAGAATAACAGTGTAGCTGATTTGAGTGCCTGTAACTTCATGCAAATATATGCATCTCATATTTTTCTGCGCACGAACGATTTTTCGGAAAAAACAATTCACTGTGTTGTCTTCTGGCTTATGCTTCTCTTTAAAGTTACCAGTGACTACATGTCGTACAAACGAGGAAGTGAAACATGGAAGTAAAATAACAGTAAAAGGCGGCATTATGATATAATATGCCGATAGAAGGAAAATAAATCGCGTGTTGTTCCAGTCGAATTTCATATCACAGAACGCAGTATTTTTTCAACGAGTAAGCCTTGAAGCAGATGACCCGCACTCTGATTTTTTCTATGTTAAATGTCAGACAATATATGTATGTATATTATATGTACATCTATTTATATGTCTCCATTTAAATGAATAGCTACGAGGATTAACACCATTTTGTAAATATGGTGATGACAAAAGTATCGTGTAAGTTATCAACATCTGTCCAACATATAAAGATTTTATTAATTATTGCTATCTTTGAACTATAAGTTAACGTAAAACAAATAACTAGATTTGTATGAATCGTTAAGTTACATACAGTACTTTGTTTTAACGCGACAAATGTATTATTTATTATTTGCATTCGAGTTTATGTATGTAACTATTAATCATAAATACCATAATCAAATTGTGGTATTGATATAGTTTGATAAAGTGAAATACAATAATTTAGTATCAGCCACACGTCCTAGTTTATATTTTTAAAAAATGTCAATATACTATAGGGTAAATACCTTCTGTAGTTTACTCAAAGGCAGTTCCGTCGATTACGGAGGAGACCACACATTCTCATTTTCATTTCACACACACACGTACACATGAACACACACAACCATTCCTGCCCTGACCTCCGACACAAGGGCGATATTGATAAGGCTTTAATTATAAATCACATGGCATTGTAGCCTTGAGGTGACTGGCAGCACTGCCCTTGAATTAGCTAGCGAAAGGATTGCCCTATAAACTATATCTTCTACACGGCCATATAAATGATTCATATGACCGTAATCTTCTACCCTTCCATTTTACCTAAAGTCCAAAAATATCTATATCTACTAGTAACTAGTAACGAACGGCCAACCATTTACAGCAAAGAACTTTCTTTGGAGAGTAAAAAACGTCCCTAGGATATGGCGCGCAGTTTGATCAACTTATTTTCATAAGCAAAAATGCATCAAGACAGTTGTGCAGTAACGTATGTTACATTCGAGAGACTAATTCACAAGGTTCGATTTTAAAGAAAATTTAAACTGAAATTTTAGTTGGAGTTGGGGTTATATTTAGCCAGAAATAATCTTCGCGAAATTCGAGAAAATTTTGTATCAAAGAAAAGGAAACCTTATTGACGAAGTTACCGTTGAAATCTATATAGGGCAAATTGCAGAAGAACAAAATAGAATTTCGAGTGTGCTGCTCAGTAGTAAAAATGTGCTTTTTACCGGCAGCGCGTATAGCGGCATATCTGTAAAGTAAATATGTAAAATATAAATATATTGGAATGGAATATTCATAGAAACCAATTATTCTTTGATAGTTTATTAAAAAAAGTAAAAGTTTTTACATCTTACTGCATACAGTGATAATAACAAAGCATAAATACATTTTATTTTTCTCTCTGTCTAATAAATCACACATTTAATAATTTCATTTACATCAGTAATCATCGACAGTTATTTCTATCGGTGGTATATAACGCCACGTATGTCCAGCGTTTATCAATTCCGAACAAAGAACTGGCGTATTTGGAGTTGACTCTTTACTACTACATTGAATATCTATTTTATACTGTCCAGCTGTAAAGAATACTACACGACATTCGTGATAAACTCGTCCATATTCCTGTAACTAAAAAAGAATAGAAAGAAAGAGAAGGAAATGCAATTATTAGGACTGTATATATTTTTATCACTAAAATAACTTACTGCTGGAAGCATGACTCTATTTGCGCCAGCAATGGATAATCTCGTTTCTAATTGATAATTATTTACACCATTATGGTGATCTTGATAAAAATTTATAGTTAACATAAGATCACTTAGTGGATGTTCCAAAGCATTACATATCCCTATTCCGACACTAACGCATTCACCTAAACTACACGTAAGTTCATCTTGTGCCTTTACAGTTACATCGTTTATTTTGATTTCTGAAAAACATTTATCAATTTAATATAGGGTAGTTAAAGGATCATAATTATACGACAAATAATTATTCAAACATACCCCATTGTAAGGGACTCATTCTAACGAGATCCAACATATCTTGGGTGAGAGTGATGCCAGAAAGGGTTGCTTTACCGATCGATTCCGTGCCCAATAATTGCCACCGTAGGTCAACTAATGAAGCTATATGCTCGGAACAAACTTTTTGTAGTTCTCCGATATCACCTGCCCCATTTAACTATCAATAAAACAGAAACTACTTGTTAATTGTAAGATTTCTTAATTGTAATATGAATAAAAGATATTCTTTATTACCATTGATAATTTATTAAGTGGACATCTATCAACCGGTACAGGAATTCTACAAGGCTCTTTACCCTCCATGTATATACATTTAGTTTGTGTATAATGCAATTCCATTTCATGATTAGTCATATTTGTTAAATCTAACACGAGATAAAATTGTGACGGCCTGGAAATATACGTATACGTATTTAGATCGAAATATGAGATACGACTCTTTCGTTAAGCGCTTACGTTTCTGCTGGAAGTACATCCCAATTTGTAATTTGTACACTAGGCAACATCTCAATTGTGATAAAAACTGATGATATACGACAATAACCTGCCGTTAGACCTGTACCACCCGAATACTTTATTTTCAATTGCCCTTCGACAACATTTGAAGTATGTAATGGAACTGCGAGCTTGGATAAACGCGAACTTGCCAAAGAAGAATGGCCCGAATGAGAACTTAAACCTGATCTGAATGAGGAAGTTAATTCGGATTGTCTCTTTGTATGCGACGGGGAACTTAATCTAGATGGTAACGAGCTGTGTCCTGAATGAGACATTAAGCTGCTCGGCTGACTGAGATACGTACTGCTGCTAATATCTAAAAGATATTTAATATATAATAATTTATTACACTGTCATTGTATTGAAAGAAAAAGATAGACGCAATTGATCATATTACCATTTCGCGATGTAGGTGCTATAAAATCTGTAGCCGCATATAAATACAATGTAAGACTGGCACTAGCGCCGGGTTGTATGGGTAACTGTGCCATAAAATTTTTATCGCTCCATTTAAATATTTTACTTTCGAGTAATGTGTCTAATGTTGATTGTATTGATAGTTCGATTGTTTCGATAGGAACTTGGCCAATATTTGTAATTGTTACAGTACATTCGGCACTACAGCGTAGAAATGGCTATTAGCTTCCAGTCATATATTTGTTATTATAATTATTTATAATAGACATACCTTTCTCCACCATATAGTGATATACTTGCGCTAGTCACTATATTATCTCCGGAGCTAAAGCTTGCAGTTTGAGGTAAACTTGTGACTACTTCTATTCTTGGTAAAGCTGGAACTACCTCGACAGTATATTGAGAGTGAACCATTCCCTCCATATACCTTAATCTACAATTTGATTTCACCCCTAATGTATGCGTACTAAAGCCGAGAATCTCTAAATCTCCAATTTCTTTAGGCCTGCCCGCTAATGTTACCGCAATTGGTCCTGATTCAGCAGGAAGCGTAATACTTTCGGGAATTGACTCGAATACTACACCATTTGTAAGAAGCCTCATATTGGAAACGTGAAGTTCAAACGGTAAGGGATTAATAAGTTGCATGGATACTTCGCAAATATCACCTTCTACCCATAAATAATCTGTAACCATTTATATTTGTTATATAGTAAATTATAAATAATATAATTTTGTAGGCAACATCTAGTCGATACATGCACGTACCAACTTTACTCTTAGATATATTTTTCCTCTCTAAAGATCCAAAGTTAATGGGTGTAAATAAAAATGGGCCATGATCTTCTTTGACTCTTTCAATCTTTTGAGGTTGAAGATGTGGTTGCATATTTTTTAAAATAAATGATTTAGTTTTTGGAATATTCGTTAAATTAGCAGGCGGTATAACTGTACCAGAATCTAAAACCTATTGGGAATAATTTTACTTTCAACACTGAAAACGTTATCCTAACATTTTCCTAAAACTTACGAGAGGTACGGGAGCGCCTTCGCATTGTTGAGATACATTTTGAAGTTGCAAAGCGGTTTCTTTACGTTCATTAGGAGTTAAGTAATTGTACATCGTTTGAAGTAGAAATGTCATGTGTCTCGTCGCCAATGCTGGATTACCCATGCGATTAGCGGCAGTAACAAGTTCATTTATTACCTGAATTTGTATAACTGGCCAGCCTCTATGGTTTTCTATACAAACAAATTTTCCCTTAACGCTAACGCGTTACGACACGATGCAAAATTATGTCATAAAAAAAATTACCAGGAGACATATCAACAGGATCTAAGGACAATTTAAATCCAGAAGTAGCTTGTAACATTAAATTATAACACTGTTGCCAATCTGGATTAGGATTATTTTGAGATACATGTCTTGTTGCAGCTAATCTTAGACAAAATGATGCTTTTCTTATAAAACCAAAACTTGTGTATAAATCTGATAATGTAGTGAACCGATCAATCTAAAATATTGTATAATTTCTTGTTATTGTCATTTAGTAAATTAATAACATTCTCGCGTAAACTACATACTTTTTCTTGCTCACTTAATGGTAAATTTATAAGTATGACATTATTTAAGTATGAAGCAGCTTGTAAAGTACAATTTTGCTCTATTGAAATTCTTGTAGCCTTAAAGCTAGCTTCTGTCTCAATTATTCCAGCATATTGATATTTACTGTAATGTACTATTGCCTCGCGATACTTTTTTGATATTTCTTCAGGTAGCAAAATATGTGGCATATTACTCTTTACCACCTCTATAGCTGGGGGTGATAGCAAAGTTGCCACAGCTTGTGAACCTCTTCTATATATAGTGAAATATTATCCATTCTTTATCCAAAGCATTAAATTTCCATTTCTGAAATTAATTTGTTCTATACATACCTCTGCTTACCTGGACTTCCTTCCTGAAGAGAAGAGTTTCTCTGCAATGGAAGACTTCTACACATATTTGGATATAGCACTAAAGCAGATGCAGCACATAAACCTTCGAATGCTGCTCCTAGCCACAACCAATCATTTACAGCTTGTAGTACGCTAGCTGCAGAATTATAATTGCTCAAAGCATCTGCTGGTAGACCAGCTTGGAGACATAAATCACCCAAATGTTTTGTCATGCGACCTACACATCTTTTTCTATTATTCCTAGATTCAAGATCTAATCCTATAAAATCTTTCTTTTCAAAAGGAGCTAGTAAAAGAGAGACCCGGTCTATCTTTTCTCTTGATCTTTCTAATCTTTTGGATTCCAAAATCCAGAATAAAGAATTGAGGCACTCCATTACATGAACTTCGAGATCAGGACATGTCTCGTCTGTATAAAACACAGCTCTGGTTTTGAAATTCGAAGGTGTACTATATGATGCTGGTGGTTCATGAGCGTTATTTGATTCTAATGGTCCAAAAAGAATAGCACGTGAATCATACAATGTTGCACTGTACTTTACTTTTAAAGTCTCATGGACTCTGCACAACTCGTTTAACTCCACTTGATTGTCATATTTGCCAAAAGTAATTAACCCTAACAATCTTCTGTGAGTTTGAAAATCTCCCCAATCGTTATTTTCAACAGGATGTTCTCTAACGAATCTAGCAAGAATTTCGCGCGTTCCACCAGTAGAATCGGCCACAGAGAATCTGCTGCCTGCTTTCATTATTCGTTCACATAACCTGGTAATAGTCTTTTGTTTGATTTGTGTGCCAATAGGCCTCAAAAGTAGAAGCAATGCTGCATGATCATGAGCAGTTTGCTCGTAATCAGGATGAGACATCTTGTTGTCGGGTACCGGACTCGACAAAATAACACTAATAGCCGAGCGCATTTATATCACTCACTTCCTAGTAGTACTTTACGGTACCTAGGTTTACATAGATAATAACTTTGCCTGCGGTATTACGGATATATAATTCTTTAATCCGACAATTATATCCCGCGTTCATCATAACAATATTTAATACTACATTTCACTTTGATAATTGTTGTGTTACTACACTTGCAGGGACGACAAATAAAACACACACTGCCATGTTTAAGGCATATCAAATGCGCGTGCGTTATGAGATGTTTATCATATTTATATTACATACGTATTAGCAGAGGAAATTAGTAATCATAGAGGAACGAAAACTTATTAAAGAACACAAAATAAGGATAAGAAATGACAAAAATATAAAGAATGAGAAAGGAACAAAGCAAAATATAGGTATTGAGTAACTTTTAATTCTACGGAGTATACATTTTATTTAAAGTTTGTACAGAATTGGCACATTGCTAATATACAATACGAAATATTATATTTTTACCTAAAGATTCTATGAAGATTATATCAATAGAAAAAATAGATATGATAAAATATTACATAAATGTAATAAAAAATCAGAGATTAAAACTGTAATGTGCAGTTTTTATACTATGGAAATTGTTTAAATATGCACAAACATATCGAATATAATTAAGCGTCATTGTTTAAAATACTTTCATATAAATTGAATTGTTAAAAAAGGATATGAACCTTTTTTTTAAAAGAATTAACAAATATTCTTATTTAAATAACAAAGATACCCTGGACATAGTAATAAATAGTGGTTATATTCCAAATAATAAAATGAATAAGCATTACATATTTGTTAGCTATTATGTAAATATGAAAAACGATCTAAATATACTTTTATATATTACCATTCCTTTTATATATGATAAATAATGAAAACTTCCAACTATTCCCATTAACTTTTCAGTTAAAAAAATCGAATAATAAGTAATATAAAGATATTAATTTTTTTAATATGACTTATATCTTTATCTTTTTATTATATCTTTTTATATATGTGGAATATAAACGCACTACTATACCTGATTTATATATAGTAATTGTAATATGAAAGACGTACATATATATCTCTAAAAAAATAAGATATAAAATTAACTTTAAAATACGAATTCAAGGCTATTTTAAAAATCTGGTGTAGAATGGTCCATAAGTGTTTTCAACAAACTGTTGTTCATTCTGAAAAATATTATTTCGATAAAATATTTGCAATATAGTTAGACATAATGTTATATACTAACGAAAATATACTTTTTGATCATGTGGTCAAAAATATACGATGGAATAATCGTCAACGTGATTATACTCCCGCCTTTCCCAATCTCTTCCGTGACTTCTTTGTCTTTTAACCCTATAACATTCTAAACCATTTTGTGGAAAAGATATTATTCGAACTTATTAACTGTAATACACATATAAATTTATTATGTCATAACAAACCTTTCCGTTAACTTCTAATATTTGATGATTTGTTAAAAGTCCATTTTTGGCAGCAGAAGAATCTTTAATTAAAGAGACTATCTTTCCGTTTCTGAACTGAAATCCGATATATTTTATCCTATCTTTGTGCATTGTTACTGTGCGTTCAAATGGTCTAGAATTGACAAAATTTAATAAAAAAATAGTAAAATTATAATTTTACAGACTAAAAAGAATATGTAACTGACCTGTCCCTTACTATTACTTTAATGCCATTAATGTCAGCATTTTTGAGCATTTTGTGAACTTGTTCCATTGTATATCCAGCAACAGAGACATCATTGATACTCAAAATTTGGTCTCCAAATCGTAACCCAGCAAGTGCAGCAGGCGAATTTTGCCTTACTAGGCATACGAAAATGCCATTATCTACATTATTAACTCTCATACCAATTTTACCATCTTTATCCTTGCATAATATCAACTATAACGATAAGATAAAAAGATTATTCCTTTTCAAGATATAAGATACTAATATTTTATATATATCATATAACATAAATATGGAAAATTACTTACTTCTCTTATACCATTTGTAACTTGTGCTCTCTGTAATCCTAAAGACTGGCCAGATAATGGTGCAACCATACCTGCTAAAGGACCTGAGGTTACAGGTGTACGTACCATCATCTGAAACATAGATTTTTTATAGTTATTTTGCTGTAAATTGTAAGTTAGTTAAAGTCCTATTATATCACTTACATTCCGTTTAACATGAGAATATTCGGGCATATTTTGTGCTATCATTTCTTCAGTAAGTTCCAAACCCATATATTCTCCTAATGAAGGATATAACATATTAGAAAGGGTATTATGCGCAGGTGCAGATGGTTCAGTTTGTTCTTGCGATATAGGTAAAACATTGTGTTGTGACTCCATTTGTAGTTGAGCCTGCAAATATGACATAAATTAATATGTAAATAAGTATGTTGGGTTAAGGTTGGAATTTTGGGCGTTTGATAAACCTTCACTCGAATTTAGTAATAACGGCAATCGAATAGTCGAAATGTTGATGACAACGAATGGAACGAACCTGAGTTCGATAACGAATTCACGGTCAACGGGATGACGAATACAAAGTGATACACGTATGACTTAATGTACAATTAAAACTTATCTGAATGAAC
Organism: Bombus bifarius; assembly: GCF_011952205.1. NCBI lineage: Eukaryota > Metazoa > Arthropoda > Insecta > Hymenoptera > Apidae > Bombus > Bombus bifarius. The sequence goes on along the minus strand of NW_022885586.1, from coordinate 1,570,771 downwards.
TGATCTGCAGTCCAAGTAGAACTGCCCTTGTATATTCTTCTCCCCATCTCTCGGGTTAATATTTGTTTTTAAGGAGAGCTATATAATTATCCCATACCTCTGTCAGGTACACGTCCCTCCCGTGACCGTAGCTACGTTCAGTGACCCGTTATGTCACTTCGAGCCCAAGCCCATTGTCATAAAATCGAATTAGAACACTAAAACTATTTCTTAGTTTTCTTACTTAACTGTAGCTATAATAAAAGTCTGGACTAGGGTATTGGGGTTTTTCCCAACATTCCAAAAGGGAAGTCCCGATGTCCTTTCATCCCCGAAATATAATATATATGTGAAATAATGGATAACTTTACAGTTAAAAATATATATAGCTAGAAGTTTGATCTTACCTTCATCATATGATCCACCTTCAAGTCTTCGAGAGTTGGATACAGAGACATTTTGTATAGATTTTGCTGAAAATAAGTATACCTATATAAAATATGTTTTTACGGAACAATTTGTTTGTTAATTGTGAAATGAGGCAATAAACAAGGATGTAAAATTATTTATCGCAATTTAAAACAGTGACAGTATAAACAAAACAGAAATAGATGTATGAAATTTAAAACATAGTAAATATGCAATAATATATATGATATCGTAATTCAGCCGACGATCATCTGCATACCGATGCGATGAATGTACTGGATATCTAAGACATCTTGCACAAATGTTTATACCTAGATACAAGTTTAAATACTACACCTCTAAAAAGATGATTAATAAAATACGATACTCCTATCACGATGCACAAAGCCTCTGGTCAACGTTTCACTACTTTATGTAAAAAACACGAAATTACACGTCTTATACGTCATGAGAGGCACTTGAAGCATCATTGATAACCTACAAGTGATGAACAAAACAGCTCTCCCAATGGGATGTGTCAACGTCGATTCCGTTAGGGCAATTTAGTGATTGGTTTACGCTGTTGCATATAACGTGCAATCAGAAGCTATTGGCTTACCATTGCCTCTACGTTTCATCACATGTACGATCTCTATTTGAGTGACCAATGATCTTCCAAATTCTCTTGTAACCGCGCCAAGGCGCATCTATTTAAAAATACATCCATCATATCAATGATTTCATTAATAAGGTTAAGTCAAATAAGTTATACACCATTTTTTATTCTTCGACAAACATACATTTACTAGAGTATTGATATTCGCACACATAAATTTTAATTAACAGCTACTTTGTTCTAAAAGTTCTTAAGTTACAAGATATTCTATACTTTAATAATCGTATAATTTTCTAAAGTAGGGATACGAAGAGATATTTTACATGATTGTCAAATATTCATGATGCAATTCTGTATTGAATTATAAACCGAGATCTAAAGCGAATATGATAGAGTTTACACAGGAAAAATATTAAAATTTTGTGGAATTTTTAAAAAGGAGGTACAAAATGGAATGAAATGTATTTATCGATTGGCATAGATAAGGAAGAAGTGAAAGAGCCGGTAAACTCGTAAGACGTGGCGATTGGCTTCAACTTCGTTGACAAGTTAAAGAAGGAATTGTATAAAGGTGGGGGAAAATAGAATACGGTAGGGGAACAGCGGGTTGTTGGCTAATACGTAGGTAGTGTTCAATGGTGAGGCCTCCGTGCGGGCCGTGGTGAACCAACAGGTGTTTCGAACTTGGCAGTCGCGGTACCGGTTATCTTTATTTTCTATTAGTGTTCATATTCACACCGGTATCCCTTTCACTGACGAATATACGTCGAATTACGTCGTGGTATATTTGGCGCGAAGAAAACATAATATGATGTCGGAGACCGTTGTGACAATGGACGGTTCCAGCAATAACGCCAGCAACAATCCTCGACAGGTGCCTACCGTAAAGACGGAACCGGTTCAACCTAACCCTCTGTTAGGCATTACGTTGAACGTGTCCTACTTCAGAACGATACCTGGTATCATTAAACTCGCACAAGTAGTAAGTAAAATCTATCGACCATACTTCGGTAATTAATCTTCTTCTGATTAAAATGCAAGATCTAATTAATCAAACAGCCAGAATTAAACGTGGTTATTAATCATTAATAAAACAAGGTAGCGCTGATTGCAATCTAAAATTTTTTCAATAATAATGATTAATGATATTTTTGATATCTTCGCATATGATAAAAACAAACAATATCGGAAAAATTAATGTATTGTAAAATTTATCGCACCGAGTATTTCGATTTCCTTGCATTCGTGTATTTTTCAAACAATGTGATAGATTAAGTATGTAGTATTATGCAACTGATTCTATACAATACATTCATGTTGATAAAAATAGAATAACACGTACTAGTAAATCTCAGACGCATGTTTGTTCCACGTTTCAAAGATATAGGTACATATCGTACACACACAAGATATAAGTACACATCGTATTTTTCAATGTGTGTTGCAAAGTAAGAACAGCTACTATGTCGTTTAGACGGAGTTTTATTTTTGCGATGTTGTTAATCCCATTGGAGTTTGGCTAACATTCATCATCGTTTTTGCTACTACGATCCTATTATCTTTCTGCACGGTATTGTTATTTTAAACACGTATCTTTTTCAGCATTGCGCAATTTCGTGTCTACTAAATACAACTTACTTTTCCGAGCATGCAGTAAAGAGATTTACTATCATTTAAAAAGTAAGGGAACATACGTAGTTTCGAATTTCGTTTACACCGTAACGTTGAACCTGCAACGGCATAACTACATAACGGTAATCTGCTCACGGAACGATTAACGAACTATCATCCACTATCTTGAAACAGTAATAATAATTTCTTATAAAATCCGTTTCCATACGAAGATTAGAGAAAGAACACGGTAAGACACAATTTCCATTTTTTGCAGGGGAACAGTTTTAAAATACATTACTTAGATTGCTATCATATCCATGTTATCACAATTATCTTTTTATTTAATTTTGGCACAAACATTTTTCCTCCTTTCTCGCCACAAATATTTCTCCTGTTAAGGAGATTAATATATTAAAAGATATTAAAAGATATCGTTTGTCTTAAGTTACATATACCTTTGTCTTCTACAATATTTCCTCAACTATATCATTGAATTTAACAGATCCTTTCAGCTATTAGCTACTGCGTATTAAAATATTCCTTTTTCTAAATTATAAAATGTCATTAAAATAGAAATATTAATAAAAACGAGCTGATTGTTTTTGATTTTCCGGCTGCGTAATGGATTCCTCTTCGAAATCGACGGTACCGTTAAGTGATCAGCATCAGCAAGCATCGTTTCTCTTTGGTTCACGCACGTGCAATCAGAGACACGCCCGCTGACGTTTTCCGGTTTATATTTGCTCGTAAATAGATGCGCATTGTTTTCTATCTATCGAAATAAATGAGCTAATTTATGTAGCGAGATATAAGCAAAAAAAGTATACATATGACAAATCCTGACGGTGATTTTGCAGCAGTGCGATTAAATTACTAGCAGATAGAAATCAAATATGACCAAGCTATTTATTTCACGAGACTTTTGCTGTCCTCGAATCGCATTTATCGATACAGACGGTATATTATCGGTTGCATATTTATTTACGTGGTATGCAAAGTGTTATAAATTTTACATAATTATTAGCCTGTGGATATTTATACAATTTCATACTTTTACGAATTAAAGAAACTATGTAACTACTAAGGAAATGGTACTTAAGCAGAAAATTTTGATCATCATTCGTAAGAAGCACTATAAGTACTTCGAGTATTTTATATATCTTCGCATCTTTGGTGCATTCGATGAACTTTTATGTGTCTAAATCCTCTAAATAAAAGTATACACATAATTTTATCTTAACTTTCAAATACGCAATTTCAAGTTTTAAATAAACACGTAAACCGAATATATCTTCTTAAAGAAGAAGAAGCAACAAATCTACAAATATCAATGATGTGAAGGGGAAAGAGAACCGGTTTTTATTAAAGATGACGATCGCGCGTGATTGACCAAAGTCTTGGAACGATTCCCGGTCGGTGGCATAGTTTCGATGCGCTCGACACACGTCCCTACTAACTAGACACACGTTCGATGACCATACATGTTCATCCCGATGACCGGGACCATACGTGGCGTCCCACATACTCACAGTTCCATCCTACTGCCATACGTCGAGGCCGTACCAACGGTATCGGAACGATTCATTAAAAATTCATGCTGTCCTTGACTTTTTCTCGATAATTTTTCGTTCCTCTACTAACTACTTTACCGTTCATAGGATCCACGTGTGCGACTCGAATCAAATTTCATTGAAACTTTTCGTGTTTTTTAGCTCCAGGAGGTTAAATTATTACAACGAGCAATTACTACCATTGATGAACGAATGCCCAAACCACGATGAATAATGCCAAAAACATCGTTTCTATCAATCCTGTCTAGTATTTGTGAGGTTATTTGTTATGCAAGCCGGTTGTTCCAGCCTTCGACTCTGATCATTAGCAGCGAGACTCCTTAATGTGGAATGCATTAATAAGAAATAGATAGTACAACTAATACAATACGAATGTCATTTACCGTGTCATTCACGTACGTCATATTTATTCTCGTATATGTATTATGCCGCGTGTACAATGATACTCACGAATAGAATGAATCCAGTATATTTCAGGGTCACCGATGACATAGATCCTACAACTTTTCCAAGCTGTTCAAGTTCTTACACGTTTCTTATGTCTCTAGTTTCTTACCCATTAATAAATTCATTATCAACAAGCTTATATCTTAGTTACATGTTTCAACTTTTTGTTCTACGTCGAGTCGTAAAGGCAAAATTTAAGAAGACTTTTAAGTAAACATAACCCCAATCGTTTCGTACGACCAATATCGCATAATCTTTGTAACAGTGAACACAATGGGAAGAAATCGCTTCATTTGAATGGTGAATTTCGGTCAGGGTGATACGTACTTAGTCGTTCAGTAATTTTCATTGATAGAGCGTGAGAAGAAAACGCGCGGAAAAAGTTACACAGTAGCCGAACGGAAAACACGTGCATGTGGAACAAACTGTCATCGATACTGTTGCTAACCTCGCCAAGATGGACGTTTGTTATTCTATTTGTCGAACGAACTACAGTAGAATCTTGATTATTCGAACTGATCACGACACACGTTGTTTGAATAATTGAATTTTCCAGGTAATAGAATAATTCTTTTTCCACGTGGTCATTTATTTTAAATATTTCTAATATTTCTAATATTCCATAAATATTATCAGTCGTATTTTGTCCGCGTATGTATAATTTCGGTATTATTTTTAATTTTGTAAATACATATATACGATATTATCGACTATGAAAAGATCCAATAAGGATTTCGAAATAAAAACGCCACAATTTCTTTGAATTTTTATTCTTATCTTCAAACATTTCTCGTGAAGTATTATCTTTAAACATTCTATCAATGATCGATCGTTCTGCTAATCGTGGTCCTGATAATAACATCGTACTGCATTCCTTACATCGTGTAAGATATCATTAAGAAATTTCGAGAAATCAATAATACTCGTATTACTAGATACTTGAAAAATACTCGACAGCTAGAAACACTCGAAGCACATGAATTTTAGCTAGTTCACAGACGAGCAAAACACAAGGAATTGTGCAATATCGATCACGACGACGATTACAGAGTTCTAGGTTCACGAGTGTCTATGGTGTATAAGCTGTTCACGAAGCATATCGCCTGGTGCAACAAGTTATGCAGTAAACTCAGTAAACACACGCAACTACCTACCTTATACGCAAGGACAAGCCGCGCCTCGTAACACAGAGAAAGAGACTCAAGCGGCAAATTCAAGTCATATAAATCTTTTTTCCACGTTTGTGAAAGTATAAGCCAATTAATTAAATCATACGGTGAATCTTTATAGATATATTGAATATGGCCGTCGATTTATATTTCTTCTTCTTATTGGTTTTGCGATCTTGGACGATATCTATGTGTACTTGCAATCCTGTTGCACGACCTAATCTCTTAGGTATATAACTCATACATTACATCACGTGGATGAATGATTGAGTAAACGATTTACATATTTGAAGAGCAATAAGTAGCATTATTATTCATCTGTAGTTTTTGTTTCTTCTTCGTAGAATGACGCAAACTGTGATGAAGAAAGATATGATTTACATGGGAGTATAAAATATTTACGTATACATCATGGGAAAGGAAATACAAGAAATACGACGTAAGAAATAGTTAACGCGTTACAAGGAATATTTGTCGACACGCAAAATACACTTCAAGATCTTCTATATCACACTCGTGTCAGGGTTAAATCCGTAACGTTATTTAACGCGATTTATATTACTAATTACGCAGTTATTTCTCTATAACCGGTGTGCATTTCATTATGATCGAACAAGAGCGATAACGTACGTTGGCTCATTGCAATTACGTAATCGTTTAATAAATCGTAATGTTGCACAAATTGATTTATAGATAAAAAAGGGGATTGTATCACGAACAGTAGCCTTTTAAACAGAAAAAAAAGTTACAACAGCCCGCGAACTAGCGTAAATCCTGATAATTTTGAAAGTATTTGCCAATTTAAACGAGTGGAACGAACACGAAACGTATCAATCTATGCGAATCGATCGACGTTTCTTTTTCATATAAGTCACAGTTTCCGGTGCCATTTATCGCCAAGAATGAAAAGCATAATTATTCGTTGCTCGGAAGTTACGAGTCCAAGTCGTTCGTCTCCGATTGTAAAAGTATTATTTCTGGAACCTTAAGATAAAGCGGAGAACTTGTTAGAGTCATCACTGTTTTAAGGAGTATACGTCATTTCCCTGACAGAATCATACTAAAGTTTAGCGCTATAGTTTTAGAAATGACGCGTGAAACAAGCCGATAAATGATATGACTGTTGTTTTAACATCGTTCTTCCCTTACACAATAATATCCCAACTTTAACGAGTAATATCTATTAATAAACTGATAAATTGCGCGTTGTTTTCTAGCGATGACTCGAATCGGATGACTTGTAAGAATGAATAAAATTTACTTCTAAAATTTCCTTTACTTTGTTGTTAAATTTGTTACTGTTATCCAAGAGAATTTATCAATACCAATCACTGTCCTTTTGAACTAATCTAACATGTGATTTATCGTCATAATTTAAATTCTGAACTAGAAAACACTCTGTTTTACATAACTCTGTTTCACACGATCATGCTTTTCTCAGGATTTCTTCTTAATTTCGATTAATTGATCGTGACGAGATAAAAAAATTCTAGCTTTGTAAACTGTTAGTCTAAACTGTAGGTAGTAGCCACTTAGTAATCGTACACGAATAGCGCATGTGCGTCGTAAGGTTTCTCCTCGGGTTATATCTTATCTGTTATTTCTAAGTACTGACTTCGCATTTCAATTAATTATCTGGACTTTAAGTAAGCGGTTTCCTACATGCACGAATCGCAATCATGTTACACATACGTCTGCAAATGAATGCCTCCTGAATTGCTGCTGAAATTTTTACACACACACGCGTACACGTCTTTTATTTACAAATATCTTTTATCGCGTTAATATTGAGTTTATTGTGCTATTCCCGCTGTAAACACTTTTTCCACTTATTTGATAAACTCGTCTGACACTTAGCGATAGTAACCAATAACCCAATTCGTGTAATATTTCAGTAATTCGCGTCCTCATTCATCACCATTGACTCGACGATGAAAACTTGGAATTTAGTGGAACACTTGTTGCTAAGTTTAGAAGAGCATTCGCTTCCACGAAAATTGTCTTCGTTACACATCCGCCCTCCTCCTCTGTATGTTTCATTCAAGTCAATCTTGTTGCACGTTTTTTGGTTCAATTAAGCTTGTCCAATCTTAAGAGACGCCTGAAGCTTCGACGAAATATGGAAAAGTGTCGTACGAAACCGTTACAAGTCTTTACGTTTGCCGATACGTTGCAAAAGCGAAAACTATGGTTATCGAAATGCGGCGGCAAATGTGTGCGCCGTCAATGCGATGATGTCATGTTTCAGTTCCCTGCTCATCAATTGCATATCTACTACATAGTTTAAGTGAATGGGGCTAGAGCGGTTCGCTATCATCTTTATTACGATCGTTAATGTTATGTATGTATATTAAAAGTGGCGCATTAATGCTTGTAGATCGTTCCCCCAATGAATAATGCAGATGCCTGACCTATATTTCCTAACAGCTAGTTACCCTCCTTCAAAGTTATTTTAGGAATCGTCGTTATTTCGTTTCAAAAACATCATACCGATACTAAAGAATAGAAATTAGATAAAAGAAAGCACAAGTTATTTCTAAGCAAATCGGACGATTATGTCGCTAATAGTTTAATAACTTGTATAGTCGTTGCATAAGATATCGGTGTTAGGAATTCTCAGTCGAACGTTTATCGCGGTCGACGACGTTTTCAAACGAGTGAAAGTGAAATTCTTCCTTCGGTATACAGTTCCAATCAGCGTTCCAATCCTTCGCACTTTCGCGCCCGTTCACCCTTTCGTACATTCCAGCCTCTTGTATATTATAAACATTCGTATCTAAATTTCATGCCAGCAAGGTTCGCGCGCTATTTTTACTTCTTCGCAACGCTAAACGTTTTGTCGTGACTGATTTATATCTAGTAGGTTAAATTCGTAGATTGTTCATAGTTGACGAGTACAAGGGAAGGAATATGACTAGTCGCATGAACAGAGAGTATCAAATGGAATAAAATACGACGTCGAGTGTAGCTCGAATCAAGGCCGTGCCTTGCTTTAAATATAACTTTCTTTAGGTGAACGATTTTCATTTGCGACAAACAACAGGCTAGAAAGAAATCTAACGTAGGATGATCGAAGTCGGTTGGTTTCTAGGATATAAGAAAGTTTGATCGATGCTCGGTATTTCTAATGACTCTAACCGAGTATCGTACCGGATAGTCGTAAAGAAAGACGAGATGCGAAGGAAAGCGGTTAAGTATCCGCACGGGTGGACGCTAGTCGACGAAAATATCGAGAATGTAGAACGCGTGAAGCTCGATCCCAAGACGCAACGAGAACTGGGTTGTTTGGTCGGCGAACACGTGTTCCTGGAATATCCGTGGGCGTATGTGCACCGAGACGTTGTCGCAAAGTTCGCTAAATCACCTGATTCCTCACTGGCGGTTTTTCGAGAAGATATCGAAATTTACGAGGCTGATACGTTCCTCGTAGGCTATTCGTCTACTAAGTTAAAGTCCGACGACTTTGTGATTTGTCTCACCGAAGAAGCGAGGGATCTTGTACGACAGCGAAATAGAAATATTACTCGTATTATCTGGAAGAAAATTATCGGCAATGTAATAAAGACCGTTAAACCGTGGAACTCTTTAGGTAGTGACTTGGAAGTAGAGGAGACGTTCGTCAGGAATACGAGAGAATATTTTGAGATAGAAATCGTATTACCTGGAAGATTTCTGAATTCTTGTCGAACGTTATGCGACAGAAGCGCGAATGATTTTAGAGACAGTTACGTCCAGCTGATCAACGAAGACGAGAAATTCGAAAACGTGGATAGAAAATGCATTTGCAGGGCTGTTCAGACGTGTATGCAACCTCGTGAAACATTCGTTCAAACGTGCCCCGAGTATCCTAAAAATGCATGGACTCAATACGCGTGCGAAGACATTTTGAGCGAGTTTATGGTTGCGAATAACGAAGAAGAGGGACAGTTAAAAGGAGGATCGGAAAAAGATGACGACGATCGGCCACACAGAGAGGACGCTATTCAATGCAAGGAAATCGAGAAACCCAGAGAAAAAACAGCTTTAGAACTATTTTTAGAAGCTCGTTCGCAACAAATGATCGATGCAATTAAATATAACGCAGCTGTTAATTTGCACGTGGATGATATTGAAAATTTATCTAACCAAGAAGAAGATATCTCAACAGTCTTCAATACGCCTGCATTTCGTGAACAGGTGTCGTTCACTGATTTCAATTTTACGGCCAATAGAATTGTTTCTGACGTTTCGTTGCATCCAAAATTGACGGAATACTTAGCGATTTCGTACATCAGCAAATCGAAATTTTCTAGACAAACTCGAAAGAACGAATATAGAAGCAAGACCGAATTTCAAACCAGAGTGCTCCTTTGGAAATTAAACGATCCACTTCGTCCACAGCTTGCACTTCAGGACCACAGAGAAATTTACGCCATTTCGTTTTGCCCTCACGACGATAATCTTTTAATAGGAGGTCGTTCCACTGGTCAGATAGTTATCTGGAACATCAAAGAGTTTCTAAATAATCTCGACGACGGAAATATAAAACTTGGAACGTCGACACGAAACAGTTTACCAGTGTTTCGTCCTATCGTTGTTTCGGACAGACATCGTTCTCATCAGCTACCTGTTCGAAACATTCGATGGATACCTGCCAAACATAATACAGAGCCAGATGGAAGCTTGACAAAGTCATTCGTTTCTTCTGACGTGCAACTTCTAACCGCTTCCGAGGACGGCACGATAGCAGTTTGGAATATTTCTCTTCTTTCGAGACACACTGTTCGCGATGATGAAGATTCTGACGAACCTCTTCGGCCGAGTTTTCGTATAAAAATTCAAACTGTCGATGAAGAGCCGCAGTTTACTTCTTTATGTTTCTGCTTTCCACCTATCGTCGCTGAACACGGTGAAAATTCGCCGGATACGAATAAAAATGACGTAAGAGAGAAGCATTGCATAACGAAGTACCTATGGATAGGTTGCGTAGAAGGGTTGATAACGTGCCCGTGGGAAAAGCAAATATTCGAAGAAAATTCAACAGACATTATCGAATGCGATATGTTAAACTGTTCTTACGCACACAATGGCCCTGTTGTAGAGATCACGCGGTCGACACATCTTCAGAACGTGCTCCTCACAGTCGGTGGACGAGTGTTTGCCATTTGGAACGACGATCATATCGATTCTCCTTTATTTTGGAGAGCAACTTCCTCTCGTTATACGAGTTGTTGTTGGGCTAACGAACCTGGGGTATTTTTGGTCGGCAGCCAAGACGGTAACCTTGAGATGTGGGATATAAAGAACGAATCGACCCAGCCGATATTTACCCAAATCGTTTCATTGGAACCAATTACTTATCTAACCTTGTTAGAATCTCCTGTATTATATAACGATGGTTTCAAGAAGATAGGCGTAGGCGATGGTGGTGGATTGTTTCGTGTGTTCACGGAAGCCGAGGTTTCTCGTAACGAAAGCACGATAGAAAGAATGGATTGGTTCGAAGAATATACTTGGAAAGAGACACGAAGGAAAAAGCTTTTCGCCAGTTGGCAGAACGATTTTGTCAATAACGACCCTGCTATAGTTGCGAAAAAATTAGCAAGGCACGAGGAGCAAGTTAAAAGAGAGGCGAAAGAGGCGAGAGAAAGACTTAGGAGAGAACAAGAGACAAGGTTGAGGTTGAAAGCGGAGAAAAGGGCGCGAAACGTTCCGATTCCAAAAGACGTCGCGTGGAAATCGAAGGAGTTCGACAGAATGAAAGAAGTTCTTTTGAGTAAAAGGAATTTAGTTCCCTCGGAACTCGAAGCAAAGAGGATTCCTTTCGTCGCTTTGCAAGCTGAAAGAGACGCGAAATTGCGGAAGGTTCAAGATAAGATCGTTCATAGGGATGTTCATTTGTTCAATACATTATCCGCAGAATTTCCTGAACTTCTCGAAACGAAAGCAGAAACCCCGGAATTCGAGGAATTTATTCCGATAGAACTGGGAAAATCGCTTAATTATTACGTTCAGAAATTTACTGAAATACGACGTAAAGCTAACGAAGCTTTTGACCAATCGCGGGGAGACGTAATCGCGAGGAGAGACGTCAACGGGAGGTAGAGGGTCGTAACAAAGCGTTAGAAAACAATTTCTTAAGCTGTTCGTGTTTTTCTTCTATTCATATGCGATAACAATTAAAAGCAGTGGTAAATTGATCTTTAATAGATAAACTTATCTACGGTACTTTTAAAGTGTAAACGTGGAAGTTCCGTGTGGATCATTATTCGTATAATGTCCTCGAACATTCCAAATTTAATATTACATGCCATAACATGTTTGACAAATAATTTATGTAAATAGACAATTATACAGCTAATACGAACCAGCTAAATGGGATCCTCCATAGCAAATAATACACACGATTAGAACGTAATAAGTGGAGTGTCGTGTTCGAATTAGTTTAGACATGAAAATCCCATATGTGCACAATGGGGATTGACATATCGATTCGATGTTGAAAATCATTAAATTAAAGGAATGCGTGTTTCAATTGGTTTCAGGGTTTTGGTATAATATGTATGTCATGTGCCTCACCGGCATTGGTAAGCGGGTCCCATTGGTTTCTATTCGTCGCCGTAACAGCTTTCATTGCTACTCTTTTATGGAGTTTCACCTATCTGCTGTCGATTCGAGAAGCGCTTAAGCTACCTATCAATTGGATCGCAACGGTGAGTAAACAGCTGAACAGCAATTTTCATTTTGTAAACGCAACTTCACCTCGTACTTACAAAGCGTCTGTTCAATTGCAGGAACTGTTGAACACAGGAATATTCACCTTCCTTTATCTGATTGCCTTCGTGGTTCAGTTATCTGTCTGGACCTCGTTAATAGGTTCAGCGGTCTCAAGGAATATTGCCGCAGGGGTAAGAATAAACGTGTCTCGTCACTACACTGCAGATATTTATGCAAATTTATGTTTCTATGAATATAATTAGACAGGTGGAATCTATACTACCGCTCATAAGTATCCTCGTCGCTGGTCAAATTGTAGTAGCATGAATTTTACTATAGCGTAGTTGCATTTCTAAATTTCCCATGAATGCATAAAAATCCGCAATCTATTTATTCCATTCTACTCAACTACGCGTCAAATGAAAAAACAAGATACAGTTGCTCAAGAAAATGTTCAAACATTTATAGAAATCTTTTACGAATTAAAAATTCAAAATGCTTTGTATAACACGCACGATATGTGGATAAAAGGTTTCTGCGGTAGGTGTCCAGATACTTTTGTGAGCAACTGTACGTGTTTGACGACCCAATCGAAGTCGTAAAACGCCCCGGTTTTTACCTACTAACGAGAATAACGATTAAAATTCTTCTACTATTTGCGTAGGTCTTTGGAATCTTTAATACATTGGCGTACGCTGCCGGCTCCTATTTCCTCTACGTCGAGTTCAGAAGCAGTAACACACAGTGAAGAGAAGCAAAGGTACTCGAAGAGACGCTAGGTACCTGAAGAGCACCTACGACACAGCTACTACACTCGGGTTTTCGCGATCGTACGTTCTACGAACAAGAGCAAGATCGTGGACAGACGAATGAGTCGAAGCTAGTCCAACGAGGCCCCCACCTGATCATGTGTTGTAGCTTAACGAGAGACTCTATAATATACGTGCCTTAAAGATTGATCAAACTGGACGATCATGCTATTCGATCGATAGGTTTGCGACTACGGTTTTCTGGGATCATGCTCGCTACTCGAACGATTATAAAACAAAGATGAATACAGTTTACCGCTGGTTCAGGACGGGTTAATGCGCCGAAGAGATATCAACGATTCTTAAAGTTTTTGTTTTGACGAGATTCGTGTATCCTCTTCGTCACGCGGTTCATTTTTTCACTGTACAAACATAATATACAATAATAAGGAAAATGTTACGGTTACAATAAAATGTAAAGGTTACCTTTTAAAAGCAAATTGTGTTTCAGAATCGATAAAATCCATATTGGATGTCGATCTCTTTTTTTCTCTTTTTGATAATATGCAATGGATTATATAGGTTGTTCATCGATGTACCTTACGCGGCACTTCCCGTCCAATTTAATTTTCTAATTGTACCTTTCTCGCACTACCGCGACTTTTTATTTATATGTATACACGCATTAGTTATATACGTTTATATATATATATATATAAATATCTGTTTTATATAGTTAATATATTTGCACAAATTGAACGCTATACATCGTTTTTTCTTCCTTTTGTTTCTTTTTTTATTTTCTGACAATCACATAAAGGACACTTATGTAATTCACTTTCATTGATGTAAGAGCTGTTCGCTACTACGTGAATGAGTGTGTTCCTGGATACATTGTACTTTTTCTGTACACATTACCATTGAAATATATGTTCGTTTTTGACATTATCTTTGAATTCCACTTGTACAGCGTTCCGATAATGCTTCCTCTTATTTCAGTAAGTCAGATGAGGAAAATAAAGAAATTTTGGAATATGTATAACTTTTCGTTTTCAATCTACAAGAATAACATCAATGGAAAGCTAAGCATCAGTGGAATGATTTATCAAAAGGCAGTTAAGAAGTTATATACAAGCCTTGCAAAAAGATCGCCGACTGCCTTCCTCTATTTAATGAATGATTCAAAATCAATTAACCAATTATCAGAGTGGAAATTAAAGGATTGTTATCGAGTCCGATTCGACGATTAAATGCTGTCATATGCTGTTTTTACATTCGTTGCTTTACTTTTTGTCTTACTTTTTATCACATTATCGACTTTGGTTATTATTCAAGCTAAATAGCAATGAAAAATATTTTGCTTTGACTGCTAATACTAACTCACAACGCGCTATAAATAAATGTAAATCAGAACACGGTGCGTGAATATTGTGCTCGTGGAATTACGTCTGACTATAAAGTCAGAAAATTAATTGAAAATTTTATCGAGAACCTTGAAATTTTATTCACCGGAAACTCCTAAAAAATTGCAAAGATACGAAACCATAACTACGTTACCAAAACTAAGTTTTAATGCTTAAACTTGAAGTTTGTACTTCATCGACATATTGATATTTTGCTATGTGGTATTACACATAACTTTGACTACGCATCTTATTATGTACACAAGTACGTTACTTTCTTTCAATTTAATGTTGGTATACGTGTATACTACACGTTCATTCTCTAGTTAGGAAGACGGATCCAAGTATGATATCATCCATGACGTCACTCGTGCTATGGTTGGAAACGTAAGTCTGCACCTCAGTCATTCGCAGGCGATCAAGGCGCGACCACCTACCTTATTAAGGTCAGTGTGAGATTTGTATACATTCCGCCTATTATTGCCGGTTGTGAGACGTGAATCAGTGTAGTACAATTTTAACGATATACATTTCAATAATATAATTCCTGGGAAAAAGTACTTTACACAGCTATTATACAAAATATACGAAACAGTATTTATATAAGATCATTATGCGAAACTTATTATTATTTATATTCGCTCGAGTGTTTTGATAATGAGAAGAAAGACAGAAATTTCAAAGAATATCTCAGATTAAATAAACAACACTTGTTACGTGCTGTCAAGCTGTCTGAATTCAAATTGTTCCTATTCATACGTTTGATTAATTTGAACGAGCCTTTATATTAGATGTTATTCTTATCTTCAATTTTTTAACCTCTTCCCAACGGAAGACGAAATATCTCGCAACGCAATGTCGTTCGTGATACACTTTGGACGAGATATGTTGCAACGTAAAATCATTCGTGTGATGTTTTGTACGAGATACCTGTTTCGCGATGCATTATTGGATAACTGCGTGATGAGGTACATATTTAATAATTTCGTCTTCCTATGCGAAGGGATTAAACGATATCTTTGGCACATACAATAGCATTTTGTAAAATATGTCACTACGTTTGGTCAGATCAAAACATTATAGAATTCGATTTTTCCTTATCATGTATTATTATTAAATATACTATCAGGAATAGATAGGAACAAGATAAATATATTATGAATAAGTTGACAGGAGAACCTAACAATTATCCGGTATCATTATCGTACAATTCTTTCTTTGACACACATTCACTTAAAAATAACTGATGACTAAATTTCACACATGCTCGCCTGTAGCCATGCTAATTCGGGTGTGTTCGTGATTCGAATTCACGAAAACAGTATCGGTATATTTTGAATGGACCATGAGGTTTATTATTAAATTATGAAAATTAATTCGTGTACATAAATTCGACACGACATATTTATTTAATAAATATTTATTTTAGGTACTTTTCTGCATAAAGCTTTAATTTATTATTCTAAGTATATGACGTTTATTTTGCTTATCTTTCTTCTTTATTTATTTAAACTCGCACGATTCTTGGCCTATGAGTATTTCTCTCTTTTTTAAATACAAGGAATTAACGGTTGCGTTCAGTGTGATAAGAGGTATAATGTTTTTTTATATGACTTTATCTTCTATATCCTTAAAAATACTGGAAGGAGATGTAATTCCGACAGTTGGACGCGGTATCGATCAGTAGCAAACATTAAGGGTGCGCCGGGATGAAAGAAACGATAACGAAAGTGAATGCATCTACAATCCCTTTCTCGTACATTACTATGAATTACTGTCGCTCTCGCGTTCTATTTTTATTTATTATTTGGCAAACATTTAAACATAACGTAAGATATGTAAAAATGAGATCAATATACAAGAGTATGTATTTTCTTGGGTCGAATGAATTTCGCGAAAGAAGAAAGTCTGTCGACGAAATAAGGTTACGCCCTAAAAATCTCTGGCCTTGGCCTTCTTCTTGCCCACAGACTTTCGCTTAAATATGTATTCCGAAGTTGTTTTCCTACGAAACGCCCACAGCTGTAATGTGCTGCTTTAAAATTTCAGAGTCGATAAAGAAGGAGATGACAATGTCGCATTCGGTAACCATTAGAACTCAAACGGTAACGAGCGGTTCCACATCAGTTAACATCAATACCGGTTATTTAAAATCGTTTGGCGGTCTATTTAAATTGTTTGAAGTGGTAAGTATCTATTAGAAATGTTTTAACGTAAACTGGTACATATAAATATTCAAACGTGTCATAACTAGTTTCCCTTGTTAATTAACATATAAGATAAATACCTACGCGATATTTCTGTACAATATGCATAGTTTTATATAATATTTGTACAATATTTTTACGTATAATTAAAACTCAACCCGACGATAAATGTAATCATGAAAATCAAACTGTAGGAGCACTAACTCTGTAAAAATATGCACATATTCATCTGGATGAAAATTATTATGCTCGGAATTACGAATTGCGGAAATACTATAGTACATACAGAAACTAAATTTTGATATATTCCGACAATGAATGACATTTTAATAAAAAAAAATTCACATTTTTCAACAGAACTCGTGCCTAACAAATATCCACAACATTTTTAATCTCTTCTCTCTAATTAGGTTCCCATATCGTTATCAAAGTTCCGCTTTCATCCAAAAAAAATGAGATAAGTGTGTTTATCTTACTGAAATTCTTTCATTTTAGGCACTTGGAGTTGTGTGCGTGGCAATAGTAGCGAACAACTATGACAGCTACGTATACACCGCAGAACTATTCTTCCTCCTAATAACAACGACATTTTTGATCGGTACCTTTATTTTGCTTCTAAGTTGCTTAGCTTCCCTTACAACGTCCACTATCATTGCGAAGACTGTTTATGTAAGTTTCACACTGTGTACTTACGGTGAGGCCCAGTGCAGCCGAACAATGTGGTACGATTGCGATTTCGCAGCAGTCGAAACTCTCTAACGATACAACCACAGAATGTTCCCGACAAACGATCAAATATTGTACACTAAAAGTTAAAAGTATAGTAGAACTCCATAGGAGTTTCCCAATTTCGTAACTAAGTTTTCGTTCGTCTGCATCGGGCTTAATTAAACGAAATAATCGATGAATCAGATCAAACTAAACGATTAGACTTATGCCTCGCGTCTTTTTTTAGGAACTTCTTTATCACTCTATAGCATTTGGATTATATTTAGCTGCGTCTTTAACATACGTGGTGCATGTGAGTAATAACGTGAAAGGCCGAAGAGGATACGAAGTATTAATGGCAGCGGCAGTAAGTGAAAAGAATAAAGCCACTCTTTTTACAACCATCTGAAATTTTACTATATATTACTGTTGGCTATGTTTTCTTTTAGATTTGTGGTCTTGTAAATTCAGCGCTATATTTTCTCAGTACGATCGTTGCTCTTCGCACATACAGAATACATTAACAGTGCCTTGTAACAAGAATTCGGACAAGTTTTGAAATCATATATTCAGCTATCGTGTTTCATATATTTCGCAAACCATCGAGTCGGGCATTGTTCAATTATATAACGCGACACGCCTTTTTATACACTCTTTTCAAATTTAATAAAAGATATTTTTTTGTATGGTACTTTATACATTTTAAATATATTTATACAGTACAACCGCGATATCTCTCCTGGCTATTGAAACGTGTTATAATATCGTTCTGAAAATTGCTGCAATTTCGGAATTATTTATTTGTAAAACAGCAGGAACCGTTTTTATATACTGTGAATGCATATATTTGTATAATCAAGTACATACGCATATTTATTATAATTATATATAATTACATAGACATATATTTATTGTACTAATGTGTAACGTAATAAAAAAAAAACAAAAAAAAAAAGAACTACGGAATCCGCTGAGTTGTGCGAGTAGGTTAACGAAACCTAAGTCCAATTACCTACTCGTTTGTAGGAGAAAGCCTAGCTTTTTTCCTTTATGCACATCGGCGTGTGACTGACGTAATTATGAGTCAGAAAATTCGAGCGTAACGTCGACGAAAATGAAACTTTCGCACGGCCATTGACAGGACGTGGGTCTGCACGTAGCAACGTATGCGAGAGGAGTTTTGATAAAGCTGTACAAAGACAGAGAACAGGATACTGCGGTGCTATGCATAATGTAAGCAATTACATTGTGTATGCGAACAATCGAGGAATCTATAGATCTCATTTACATTCGTCGATCCAAAAACGATCAAACCACATCCACCATGATTCCTGTTACAAGCAAAGCCACAACGATTCTACGCCGTGAAACAAAACGAAAATCAAGAAATAAGAAAATTGCACCGATGGCTCCATTTTTTAGGAAATCGAGCTTGAAAATCTCGTCGAGTACAATATCCTGAACCGAACGTAATTAGAACTTTCTTCTCACAGATGCGAACATTTCTATGCGGTTTTATAGTCACGGGACGCACTGTAGAATCTTCGTTGCAGTTTGATTGTTTTTCAATCTACCAATATAAATCGGATCTATAGATCCTTCGTCTACATATCGCGCAAGTTTGTTATTCCTGCCTTTCGTCTTATTTTCCGACTTCTACGAATCACTTTATCGTATATATCAGCACCGAATGCAAATTTTGCTTCTCTGGTCTCTTTAAAAAACATTCCTAATCGCATGTTTCTTTTTTACGTTTCCCGTGTCGACGGTACAGCTGGTCGGCCACATATTTCGGCGCAGCACGTGCCAGAAATAGACATCGGTATCCCTTGTGTCGAATACGACGTAGGGGGTGCAACGACATTTAAAACGTTCTGCATCAACCGGAGAAAACACCCTCAGTTAGTTGCAAACAGCTCGTCGACGCGGCTCGCGTTCTTTCCTGGCTTGTTACAATAGTTGGCTGTTAGGTACGCGCACAGTATATCTGTCGATCAAACGACAATCTCAGTTTCGAGCGTGTAACGGATCATCGAGTTGATTTATCCTCTTCGTTGTAATGATGCGAATTAATCGCCGTTTAACCAATTAGGGTGATTGAACGAAGAGTCTGGGTGAACACGAGACGGTTTAACGAACCTATAAATCGCAGCCTCCTACGTGCATTTTGCAACAACTACGACCCAGGCAGGTGGAAACGAGGATCGTGAAACCAGCGTTAATCTGTAGATAGATCGGCGACGAGACGATATTATGGGTAGAAACGGAACTGGTCCGGTGATCCGGATGTCTTCTACGGGCACGCACGCTGCTGGGGGCGTAGAATGTTGTTGCTGCAGATGTTGCACGTGTATACACGTGGAATTTCTAAAAACTCCACCCGGTCTTCTAAAACTGGGCGAGACGGTGAGTTCGATGATTCGAGAAACGATTTTTTATTTATATATACAAATATTTCATATGCAGAGCTTCTCTACAAATATATAGGTCGTTCAAAAAGTTTCTTTCGTTTTATAAGGAAATAACGGATGCACAACATTTTTCGCTTTATATTATTTTATCGAATTACGTATGGTCCATTTTGTTCTATCATGATAAAGATCACAATGTGTGACAGATTATGTCTGTATAAAGATACATCGTCGTAAAAGACGTGTCTGCAAGAGAAAGACACTTTTCCTAAGACAACCTAATACTTTGCATGCTGGAGCATGTATCACGAATACGTTCGCGAACAGTGACAAATAGACGACGAACTATTCGTGAACCATCAGAATATAATGTACCTCAAAATATGATATAATGAGAAAGTGAATAAACTTGTGTATGAACTTATTACACGATCTAATAGGTATAACAATAGCAACCAACGAGATACATCTGTTTTTCAGATCGTCAGCGGACTGATACAAAGCTTGTTAATTAATTACGGTTTAAAATACAGTACAACGATCGGTTCAGCTTTCGAAGGGTCTTTAACTACGTCTTCCGCCTGTTTCTTAACATCAGCGGTATTACTCGCCTGCTACATCGTGTCCGAAAAATCCTACAGACTGATTCGATCATCTATATTTGTACGTTAAACTTGTACAGCGTGATTTATCGGTCGTAAAGAATCATCCTCATATGTTGCGCTTATTCGCGCGTATAATACACAGTATCTTAAACGCTATTAAGCGTTCAAACATCCGTAGTCTACAACTAACATAACCAGAAATGACATTTTATTCTCTTCTAGGAATTGATGTTCAATGCATTAGCATCCTTCCTGTATTTAAGCTCGGCTTCCTATTTGGCATTTTCCACGAAGCTATTTCTACTTCCAGAATATTACATAAGGCCAGGGTTCGACGTTTATCCTGCAATGTCAGCCGCTTACGTACGTATTCTATCCTTAACAACGATATCTGTTTGTGCGTTCGTTCTTGAAATCGTCCTGGTACTTTCGTAGATTATGAGTGGTTTTGTTGGAATACTACACGGGGCAGACGCATATTTCTCTTACAGGCATTATAAGAGCGGAAGATGAACCGGAGGGGGAGTGAAATGTATAAAAACATCGCACGATTCGTGACCGAATCAAGATCCAAATACAGCGTACAATGTACAAGGTGAGTAATACGTATAATTCGAACCAAATTCTCTTTAACATATCCGCTGCTACTGACGCATACGTTGCGTCCATTCAATTATTTAAGTAACGCAACCGTTGCATTTAATCTTCGTGTTCGAATCTGTCGCGTCTAGATTCGAATCTAGTTGAAAGTATGCTGCTCTTGTTTCTCAAAATAGATGGTTCGAATCCAATTATACTGGAAATAAAAAAATTCTTCGAGAATGGTTCTTTAAACAGTCGTATCGTAGCAGCAGCGGATTTGCTTAATCGTATCGAAACTGTTCTTCAAAAATTAATTTGTGTTTTTTCATTTTACGCGCATGGTTCGTTTCAACGTCAAAACGAAACTATATAGTTACAGAAACTATATCCACGTCAACGATCAATCGAGAAAGACCTTTATTTAAACACTTATGTTAAATTAATACGCGTAGCATTCCAAAATTATGTAACGAACGAAAATGTTATAAAAATATAGAAAACGAGCGTCGTATTTATTTAGATCCTCCTTATTCTTAATCCTTTGCAAGTAACGTCAAAGATAAGGACTATCAATTTCAATAATGCGAGATAATTCCTGAAGCATGAGTCAAATTACAGGAATCTTCTTCCGTGCATACGTCACTTTTTTCATTCACGCGCATTACTATAGAAAGTCTAGATTTCGGTGAAAATTTTCAAACGAAATTCCAATTTCGATTTTTACCAACCTGGAAACATTCGCTGCGTCGATATCCTTTTTCGCATTACCTGAACACAAAAAGCAACCAAATATCAATGCTCAATGTCTGGATATTTCCATGATGTTTTGT
The DNA here is from genome assembly GCF_011952205.1 of Bombus bifarius. Taxonomy (NCBI): domain Eukaryota; kingdom Metazoa; phylum Arthropoda; class Insecta; order Hymenoptera; family Apidae; genus Bombus; species Bombus bifarius. Next base: position 1,548,776 of record NW_022885586.1, on the reverse strand, counting down.
GCACTCCTTTACGCTACATAGGAAAGTTCACATCAGATGTTGAATATCTGATACGGAGTGTGCGAGTTGTATAGAAAATGTACATACAAACTGTAGAGTCTAACACGCAACTTTTTGGTTGTTAGATACCGAAATGAATTATTGGTTTGTGAGATACATAGAATGATATAGAATGTGAGATGCGATGGAACGCGTGCATGTGGAACACGAGGTTTTATCTTGTATCTTCCATTCGCTCTTCACGCAAAGAATCGTCTCTTTTTCGGCCGTATTACGATTTCCGGAACAGCCTGTATAAACGCGCAAAACTATCCAGAGCGCATATAATACACAAAAATATATAAAATCCGGAAAGCAAACTCTTTATTATAATATTTAGAGGGCGAGACGAATCTCTACGTAATGTTCATTTCTTAAGTTGCGTTCATGAAAATGTGAATTTGTTTACTCGTTAAAGTAGAATGTCGAGTACGTGTCATACCGAAGTCGTACAAGCTAAAGTTTAGCGTTTCGCTACAAAAAAACGAATAAACAACGAATCGAGCGAAAATGAACACAACGACGTTGAACATCGTCAAATACGTTCCTTTAATCCTATTATAAATCTAATCTAAGATGATGACGAAGATGAATGACGACGAATAATTTCGAAGAGGACTGTACAAAGCCGTGCAGGTCGTTTCAATAATTTTCGTACCAGGTTATCCGTGGATCACAGGCGCACAGTGAATGGAAGTTATACGTTGCGTCGGTCCTCACGGACTCTCCGATCGAGACCGTGAGGTTTCTCTTTCCTCTCTGCCCCACCTTTCTCTTCTCGCAATCCACGAAGCGTAGCTAGAGTCTCTCTTTCTTCTTCTTCTTCCCCCATTACTCTCTATCTTCCTTTCGTGTTCGCGGTTTCCGTTGCTCTCGTAGAGGCCTCACCAAGCGTATTGCTTGACTCAAGGCATGTGGCCGACAGTTTACTTCGTGATTTCGAACCGGTCGATTCGTAGACGATTCCGAACGCTTCTTCGTGAACAAGGTGAAATAACAGAAGAACAGTTCGATCATTATGGGGGTACGCGTTAGGAGTATCAATGACAGTCTCAGGCTCGCGTCCACGACAAAAGGTAATTTATTTGAAATAATAAGGATTCTAGCCATGAGTTATATCGTACGTGTCCTGTGCATTTTTCCACATTTGCGTGCCCCACGAGCTTGATAAATCGAAGTATTATTAGGAATCGATAGGAATCAAAAGGAATTGGTAGGAAATAATAGACACTTGGACAGTGTTGACGAACAGTGCTCGTTACGTGTATCGGTATATTAGAGAAAGATGGAGCAAGTACATACAATAGAGCAAAGAATAAATAATTAGACTGTGAATATTTATGCACCTTTCGCAGGTATGGAAATTTATATAATACACAGCGATGTGCAAAAGTTTTCAGGTAAATGGATCTTTCACTTTATATTCTGTGAGGAATATGTATTTTCATTTTAAGTTTAAATTTAAATTTCAAATTTAAATTAAATCTCTTATTTAATTTAAATTTAATTAACGTTATACTGCTATATAACAGATGTTTGTTCCTTTTATTATTTTCTTCTACTTATCGCGGCTTTATGGCCCAAAGCCAGTTAAAATTCTCTTAGATCCCTTCTGGAACAAAAACTGAACAGTTTGAAATACAAAGTACATATACATATATGTATGTGTGTGTGTGTGTGTGTATACAAATATACAGAATATTCAAAGTACTCGTTACAGTGTTTAGGAGATGAAACGAATTTTTGTTTAGACTCCTCTTTCTTATTTATATTAAGAAAAATGTGAATTTTCGCGTAAATATCTAATCTAATTATAATACGACACGGTGTCAATCGTATGACACGTTCAAAATGAAAAATTCTAGTCAACTGCTCGGCTTTCTTCCCTACTTTCTAAAAAATTACTGCAAACCCTACGCGAATTCATACGCGAAACTCAACAGGTGGCACGTCGCTTCTCTTTCGTTCGCATTCTTCCACGTAAGGCAAGGGACCGTGCAAAGGGCAAAATGTAGTTAAGCGTATGCGTGTAAAAAATTGTTCCGGTTTTTCTAGTCGGATACCTCGTTCCTCTCACAGTTGCAAAGCAAAAACTAGTTAAACCACGAGATCGAACTGTATCGGTATCGATGCTTTCTCTGGGTACGAGCGTAGCTATTTCCTTTAGATCAACGTCGATGTACGGTGATTCGCATTAATATTCCGCTGTTTCCTGGAATTTGAGGATTTTTCGAGCATCTCTCAGAAGTTAAACCGACCAACTTGGCTTCCTGTTAATTTCCTACATTTAATTTAATAATTTAATCGCCTAAGTATAAGCAATGTTCGTTTATTCGATCAAAATTCGATTGTCAAGAAACAAATATGCAGTCCATAAGTTTGTTACATCGCGACAGGATGATTGCGATAAACAATACGAACAACAATTAACAGTAAATTCCAATGTAAAAAAGAAATGCAAAAAGAAAACTGCGTTCGCAAGATATATGTTAGCACTAATTAAAAAGTATTTGTTCCAATGAAGAAACGATTTGTTAACTGTCATAAACGAAAGTATATGATGTAATATGATTGCGAATTATCGTAAATCAACGTCCAGCTCCATTTTCTAAAATAATCAATCTCTTACGAGAGAATATTCCGATTACATCTATATAGGTTGACATAATAAAAGGAAAAGTTAATCAGGTTAGTAGCAGAAAAGCATGCAAATATTTGCTTGTAACAAACTCACGGATATGCTACGTGTACGTGTATGAGCATTAAAGATCGTGGTATTGGAGGAAGGATTGGTGCTGGTACGGACAGGTGCCGATAAAATCTCAGACTTTGTTAACTTGTCGTGATCGCACAAATTTAATAACAGTTATACGATCGGGCTATTCGTTTCGACGAAAATTATTATCATGATCGTTGTAGTACTTAATGGTAATGCGCAATAAGCGAAAGCATTTCTGTGAAGTGTACAAAGTAAATAGAAATATACCAATTACTTTCTTCTTTTAAGAGTAGGCTCGTAAAATCAAACGAAGACGTAAACCATTCCGTTTATTAATGACACGTAACTTTTTACGTATTTGCTTATCTAGAACGTTGATATCAATACGTTTGACATATACGCCTCTTGTATTTAATCGCGGGGCGTTGAACATCATTTCCATTGGGAAAATACGTCACGTATTACTATCGTAATCTCTTTAATTTAATTTATTATAATCGATACGCGATGAATTTCATTGTAAAATAATCTGAATATCGATTGATTTTCTTCGGTGCACGTGGTTTGATTTCGCGCAGTCAGCCCGTTAAGTTCAGAGAGAAGAAATTTACGCGATACGAGGAAAATCATGCGATAGGGATAACAACGACAAAGAGGTCTTTTCATGACGTTTTTCACTTTTTTCCGATACGATCGCGAACAAATAACATATTTATCATAAACGAGTTGTCGCTTCGAAACTATAGGAAGTAAATTTCTTTCGTAATTCTGCTGCCTGGCAAATTTACATATCCGTGTAAACGATTGCTTCGCCAATCATACGTGCTTTCTTATTATGCAGTTTTATCGCAAAATAAGTTTCAAATTTAATTTATACATTCCAGAATTCTTCCACGTAATACCATTTCTCCTTTATTAACGTATCAGCGAACTGAGCTAATGAAAATGCACTCGAATATTTTCTAATGTTTTCAAATTTCCATACTTGCCCATCGACTTTTTTAGACGATTTTCAAATAATATATATTCATTATTGTACAAGCAAATAACAAATATCGCCTTGGTCATTAGTTTCTCGTTAAATTGTTATTCTATTTGATTTTACATGTTTCATATTTCTCACTAATTTGTTATCATGTTTCTTCTTATATGTCTTACTCATGCTGTTGTTATAAGTTCGAATACTTCTAAGCGGTAGCGAACACGCGATAATGATATCTTTCGAATAGTTTTAACACGAGATTCCCGTATGGAAGTCGTCTGGCTGGGTTTCAATGGACAGTCCCGACCCTTCTTCCATTTCCTGCAGTCGTCGAATGTGATCAGGGTGGCGTACGTGCCCGAAAAGACGTCATCCACAAGTTCTTCCCAGGAACGGAAGGCACGCGGTGACGTCAATCGCGTCGAATCATTAAATCTCTTATCCTCGTTTCCTATGTCCAAATGCGCATCTATCGCGTGAAAATCAAATACACCAACAACGCTTGTTCATACGCGTGTGTTGCAACGATCGAACCTCGCGGTACTGTTGTTCGGTCGTTGACCGGAAATTTATGTAACTCGAGCAATTATCACCAGGTAGGCACGAAATGGTCTGTAAACTTTTTCAGCAATTCCTTTCCAGGTAGAAGATTCTTTCAATTCTCTTAGGTTCCACTAATTCCCATGGATACATACGGAGTTCGCCTTCCGTTCATTAAAAAGAATATAATACTTGATATCTATCTGAGAATAAATTTTTATAACTCCGGAAGGTTGTTTTATACCAAAAAGAAGATAGCATATATATATATATATATATATATATATATATATATATATATATATGGAATATATATGAAATAAATATATATATATATATATATATCAATAGCTTCTCGTTGCAGAATATAATTGGAGATGGATAACGCAACCATCTGGAATACCATCAGCTAATGAATTATTCGAGATAACGTTCAGGAACGTATTTTGTGTTTCAGGAGAAGTGTCGTGGTCAACGACAGAGGAGCCTTTTACTCCCGAAGAAGAGGACGCGATAGTAACACTGGTGGTAATCGTGATCGGTATCATAGTAGCTATAGTGGTACTGTTTTCGATGGGAATTTTCATCGATTGCAAACACCAGTACGTAAAAGTATCGAATATCGTTTCTTCTTTAACATTGTTTTAGCAATAAGTTGGTGCTACTCGAGAAGACATTGTGTAAAACAAATTAATAAAATAAGCAACGAACAACTTAGGAATAAAGTAATATACGCGTACTACTGAATTATTACGAAGTTGCTATTGTACAAAGATTATAAAATTAAGAATGTTCATATCGGTCGGACAAATTTCCTACCTTTTTGACGGGTACAAGTTATATCCTCGTAGAAATCGAGGTGGCAGCGGATGAGCTGTGTAAGACGTATTTCACTGTTTATCGCGTCACTAACGACGAGAAAAGTGGTCTATTTTCAAATGTAGATCGCTTAAGAATTGTTTATTACCGAATCTGCGAATTACAAGACAAACTGCATATACAACGACGAGGAAAATTATCGGTGTAAACCAGATTTTAGATCTGAATCGGAACTTGCAGTTTCTTATGCACGTGGTCTTTATCATAATCATTTTAAATAATAGATAATCTTGCAGGATCATTAAGCAGCTGCGTAATAAAACTATATAAAAAATATACATATGCAAGGAATTAGGTTTGGCGAAGAGTTTCAATTAACTTAAAATTGATATAGTAACGTCTTTATAGTAAATAGTCTAGGAACGATATAAGAACCATCGTAGAGATTCTAATTAGACAAAAATTTCCTACTTCGTTGCAAAGCATTATTCCGGATGAAGGCTCATAGCTGCTTTAGGAAGTAAAATCGACGTTATAACTGTTTTCAACACCTGCTTTCTATACTTTGCAAAAAATCGAATAAAACGTGCTCTGTTTCAGCAATTCGCGCAGAAGTTGACAAAATAAGCTGACTTGTGCTAATATTCTTTTTCGTCGTTATATATACGTGCACCTTGACCCAAATATTTTATCTACTCAAATAACCCTACGTCGTCTTATTACCGAGCTGCGCGGATATTTATGTAAATTCATATTTTTACGAATGTAGGAACAGCGAATTAGAAAAAAGCGAAACCCAGGTGGAAGATTACTTTTTCTACTGAATATTATAGAAAGCTTTATACTTTCAGACACTTCACATATTCTTCTATATCCTGGGCATATTTGCATTTTCAAATTTTCCCACGAATGTTCAAGAACTAGCTCTACCTACCGGCAAAATAAAGCAACGACCGATTATTTCATTTCGTTGCAGAAAGAAGGCCGTTTTAAAGAAAAAGAAGCTGAAATTGAAGATGCCACCGTTACCTCGAACGAGGATGAGCCAAAAGGAGGACGCGAAATCTTTAGCAGCAGATATGTGCCCAACCGGTGCCAGTGACGCTGGCTTAAGGACGCGCGATGCCATAGTCTGACACCTTTTGCGATACGTCCATCTCCAACGCGAATGAGAGCCACTGGTAATCTTCATCGAACTTCGTCGTCGGATCGAGAGCAAACGATTTTCGAGATAATGGTAGGTTAGAATTTTCAAAAACGAACGAAAAGGAATTTCGCGATACACCAGGACGACGTCGGTGTTCGCGTTGACTAAATGTGAATGGAGCAGGCTTATCGTGCTTGGAGTGGGACGCGAAAAAATTTTGCAAACGGTGCATAGCAATCGAAGAAGTTCATTAATCATTCGACGTCATCCGCATAACTGTGATTTACATATTTCTATTTATCTTTCGATCGCATCGATCTCTTATCGTGGCTGCTCTGCAAAGTTTTTCCTCGCGAGGAGGAAACGTAAGAAGAAATTTCTTAAAGAACTTTGAAGCTGATGAAACATTATACGTACAGTCTCAGTGATCGCTCGAATTACTAAATACTATTCGTTCGATCGTCTAATCTTGGAATCGTAAAATACGAAAAAATGCGAATTCGAATCTATACGAAGGTATGTGCAGTGGCTCACGAAAATATTCGAACACTACAAACATCTTTTACGAATATAATATCACGTGCGTTATACGAAACATTTTGAAATTTCATTGGCGTCGTAATGATATGCTGCTATCGTGATTATATCGATGAAGTTTGAAATAAATCTGATAGTATATACAAAAATTACAAGATATTTTGTACAAGCATTTACAGAGTTCACAAAGATTGACATAAATTTGAAGTAGACGAATGTCCATTATAACGATAGGCCTAAATATTTAATTGGTTCCTTTTAACGCTTATTATATGTTTAGGACTATTCATTAAGGCTACTCGTGTCGCATAATTTTTAAACATACACATGTTTGCAGTAAATATCTTGACAGTTGATATGATCCAGTTTGATATAATCATGACAATTGTGACTCATTACACTGATAATAAAATTTCAAAATCATTAATATAATACATACGATATAATAATGAAAGCTGTCAATCTAGGATAAGCGTTAAACACTTTTGCAAATCACTATGAACACATTTTACCGCCAATCGAATCAAACAGAGTCGAATAAAATTGTATCGAATATGAATGTTTATATTCGTAGGTTATCGTCAAGCGCTCTCCTAAGGTCTAGTCATTCATTCGGCCTTGTAACAACACGGTAATTTTGTCAATGCTTCGTAAATCGATCAGCGATTAAGAAATTCGCCGAAAATATTGATGTTAATCGCGAATACATTCCCTTATCAAATAATTGTACGATACCTGTTTACGCCAGCGTACTCAATAAAAATTGTATATTACTTTTAGACCAGCTATCTATTTATACGCATATTACGTGTACATACAACAGGATAAATGTATATAAATCTATTGTCAAAAATAAAAGATTTTATTATCTTGCATTTGTGTGATTTGATCAGGCACATATACAATGATACAAGGACACAGTGGAAATCGTGTGATGTAAAATTTTCTTGCCTTCGTAAAAGTCTTACGTAGAGATAAAATTTTATCAAAACGCATTCTTATCGAATTACACCAACGTTTAATAAAAACACATTACCTGCTTATCATACAATCTGAATGAACATGTATAACGATTTGTTATTTCGAGTCAACGACAGCACATATATATATATATATATCATCTGGATCCGTATCTATCAAAATATAAAAATATTGGTTGATAATAAAACCCTATTATGCGAATCACAGTCTAATTGGAAATGCGATTGGCATCGTCTTGTTTGTTTTCTTCAGGTTTCTGCGTTATTGCTTATATTTCTAAAACCGAATCGATCTTGACCTATTAAATCAACTTTGCTTTTCACCCTGGAATGCGTCACCACATACGGCCAAGGACCATTGCCAAAAGAGCCATTCGAACGTAGACACCATTTTCAGCCTGCCGGAAGTACGCGGCACGTGGGTCCGTGTCAAATTCTGTACTGATTTCGTTCACTCGTGGCAAGGGATGCATCACTACCATCTTCCTCTTCGCGCGAGACATCAATTGCGGAGTTATTACGAAATGACCGCAAACCTGTAAAAAAAACGAGCATTTAGATACACGAACGTGATACAACGTTTTGTTTTGTCTCAAACTAATGCTTTTAAAGCCCCGTACAGATTAATTCGGTAAGTAACTTATTTATTGCTACCTGAATTATTCCTTTAAATCCTTCTGCTCTTATCTTTGTTAATCGAACGTCTTGCATTTTTGTTATGTTTATGATTAGATAATAGAATCGTATTACTGGCATTTGAAAGACTCGAATTTAATTAAGTTCGCTAGTCCAAGCGATGCTTCGTGATTTCCAATGCTCTTGCGAAATAAACAAATCTTAAGGCCAAAGAAATATCTCTTTGTGCAAGAAACTTAATCTTACGAACGCTCTATTATCTTTCTCTTCTTTAAGTAACAATTAATAAGTTTATCTTGATAATAAGGCCTTGATCGAGGTCGCATTTAATAATCGAACTATCTTGCAAGATTAACGATAGATACAAAACAGGAATCGCTGTAGGTGTATACTGTATTAAGGTTTACATGTTTCAATCGTCGACATTTTATGTAATGCTCGTTTCTGATCAATTATTTTACCTGTCTTTTATATAATTCCTACACAGAAACTAGTCTAAGCTAAGTAGCACTCGGTTTCGAGTTAGTGCGAGCGTCTCTAATTTATCGTATCTAACCAAACCATGTAAAAGACAGTTAGTGTCAGGATTAACAATTTTTCCTCGGCAACTCGCATATTCCGTAAAGGTCCTTTCGAGTAGTAGAGGATATGTGGAGAAACTAAGCTTTCGCGGAAACAAGGCAACAGGTGCGAATGTAGGACACCCGAATCCAACCTTTCAATACCGAATCCTACGCAGATTTCGCATGTTGGAATTTTCAAGGTGAATAAAACTTCATCTAACAACCTTTTTAGTTAAAACTTCCATTACGTGATTACGTACTTTATTATACTCTTCTTGTGTGGCGAAACGTTCTCTCTGAATGCGTGTCATGTAAAGGACATCCGTGTCGGGAAGAGCATCCTCGAGGGTGCTGAATTGTTCCTGCGTTATTCCACGTTCGTACACGTACTTCACCACGTGGTCAGGCATACCAAGGCCAGGTGGGCACACGTAACGAAGTTCAACATTGTACAAAGTCAACAATCTGTAACACGAAGCGGGTGTTCGAAGGTTATCGCTGCTTGCAACGTAAATCGAATGGATTAAATAATAGATTCGTAAAATTTACACGCGATGTCTCACCTTGATAGTGAATGGACTGTTCTACCATGTTTCAAGTCGCCCACCATAGTGATCGTTAAGCCATTCACCGTACCGATCTCGTCTCTTATCGTAAAAATATCGAGTAACGCTTGAGTTGGGTGCTCCCCAACTCCGTCGCCGGCGTTCAATAAAGGTTTTCTGCAGTGTTGTGCAGCTCTCTGAATACGAAGCATTTGTAATAATAAGCGCACTTACTTCCAAATAACTTAAACTGTACGAGACTGAAATAATCGAAGTTCGAAGAGAATACGTGGAAAGTAGAGGAATAACTTACTGAAACGGCGCCAGGTTCAGGATGTCGAAGAACCACTACATCCGCATAGCCTGCCATCACCGCTACCGAATCTGTAACAAATCATCGTGTCAAACTCATCGTACAACGAGCTGCAACCTTCGCTCTCTATCACACGTGATCGCAAACCTTCCAAACTTTCTCCTTTCTTTACCGACGACGTCGAACCATCCATGTAAATCACTCGACCTCCGAGTCGTTCCATCGCAGACGCGAAGCTGCAAGATGTTCTCGTACTGACTTCGTAGAAGATGGACGCCATCACCTTTCCCTGTGCAGAACCGATAATCAGCATAAAGTTATCGTCGAAGCGATGGGATGAATTAGGCTCGATGCAACGTGCAAGATGCTTGATGCAGACGAGCGTGTTTTATTGCACGTCCGTTCCATACACGTTTCAGCAATCCATCGTATTATGCAGGGAGATACTTTATCATTCGTTGAATTACATGTGGGAGAATTGATATCTATTCGTATACATGATTGATACATCTGGCCAAGAACGTTGTTTTGTCGCTGTATGAACATTGCTCCCTGTACAATAAGAGTTCTGTCACGCGTATCGCGATACGCATAGAATGAATACCGAATGCTCATTATCGTCTATTAGAGTGTTAGTATCCATTCGAGGTTCGCACATCACTAGACTGCGAATTTTTATGCACTTATGCGAGATTGGAAAGCGTAAACACGAACAGAATGCATATGATATGTAAAAATATACAAGACACCGAAAGTATAGTATACGAAGAACATTTAGCGACTGAAATAAATTTTTGTTTAAATTCTATTTCTTTAATTATCGGATAAAAAATATGAAGTGGCGTAAACATCCGCATCACGGTATCGCGCGGAACCATTCAGCATTGAGAATGTTACGTACGATTCGATAAGATCTATTAGGATTGCTAAGAAGTTGCTCAGATAGCGTATGAAAATATCTCTTTTCTTCTCTTATATTATTGATTTTCCTGCTCTCCTTTTTCTATATAGCAACTCTTTTATCTAGAAACCAAAGAGATAAAGCTTCGACCTCGTTCGCTTGCGTATCGCATTTAAGAAGATATTATTTAAAAAATCATTCGTCTGCATAGGATCTTAGTTTCGAAATCACGCGTGTGCTCTTACCCGTAGAATATGATCCAAATGTCGTTCTTTTCTAACAGCGCCGCGAAGAATTTCCGCGTAATTGAAAATGTCTTTCAGCAATTCTTTGTTGAAGATGTCCACGGTCAAGATATTATGTCCAATTATATTGTGGCTAGTGTGAGTCGAGAAAACCGTTGACATAGAAGTTATTAAAAGATTCGGATTACTGTCGCTCTTGTATTTCGTCGCGTTGCCAATAGGAATGGGCGAGATGGTGCGTTGTTGAATCGTTTGAAGCTTCGTGTGCTCGCGGGAATCTACGTCCAGGGCAAAGTGAACGTTCGACACCTTGTGCGACATCGGTTGCAACAGATGCCCGTATGATTCTGAAACGAATAAACGAAAAATGAATAAATCGTTTGAAACTTTGCTACGGAACAAAGCAATCTGTACCCTTCGTCGCTCGGAAGATAGCATTTATAATAATGTGCCTATTCTTAGCCATTAAAGCAAAGAATAATTCTTCGCTCGCTTCAACGTATCTTAGAAAAAGAAAACAAGTCTACATAGGACATTTTAACTAAGCGGAGTAGAGCATTTTTTCCAAAAGCGTTTTTCCAGGCGACGCATGATGCTTCCATCGAAACAGATTTCCATACCATGTTGTTCCTCTTCCGACATGTCCGTTATCATCCGTTCGTTGTACTTTTCGTAATTCGGCGACAGGAGACCGTCCAACGCCGAATTAGGTCGACTGTGAGATATTACATCGATGACCGGAGCATTTACAACCGTTTGCGCTTTCATCTTCGTTTGCATCTCTCTGATATCTTGGCCAAAACCAGGATTCACCAGAACTTGGCCTTCGACGTAGGCAACTTCTCCACGAAGCACTACGCGATGAACCGATCCACGAACTTTCATCCCTGCGAAAGGTGTCCATTTTGACTTGCTGAAAGGCATCGCTTCCGGTATCACCCATTCATCGTCAAGGTCGACTTCGATGTAGGTATTCGGCTGATCCGGCAGATTGAAGATCCTCTTTGGATTTTTATACAGTTTGTCTACCATATCCTGAAAAGATTTTTTCTTACGCTCGGTATCGATTGATAAAGATTGTAACGAATTTGCTCCAACAAGATACGAATACCTTTTATGTCGTAATAATGGAACGTTAAAAAAGAATGTGTTTATACGATATTGCGTACCTCGATAGAGATCTCGAGTTATTATCGTAAAGCTTTTAAGATGGATTTCGATTACCTCTATTGTTAATTTTCCTTCGTGAACTGCAGTCAGCAAAAGCGGAAGCATCGTCTCGAGTCCAGGAAAGCCGGGTGGCGGTTTCTCACCCGATTTCTCTTGCACGGTATGCGGCGCTTGAATATCGAAAACGCGCGTTTAACAAAACTGTTTCTTCGAATAGAACCTCTTCAAAATATCGCACATCTAACATATACAAGTGTAATCTCCACGTAATTTAACGCATTTTTCTAATGACTAATCGACTTTGTAATCCGACTTGTAAGAATTATCAGTCCTTAGATCAAAAGATCTTTAGAACGAAGCTGTTACATTCTTTTCGTTTACAGATTCATTGAAAGGCATTTACGCGTTAAGAAATTCTCTCGGTGAAACGGATTAGAAATTTCATTTTTTTTAAATAGAATAGTATAATAATATCAGAGAAGACGCCAATAAAATAAAACGAACCATGATCTGTCGCGAAACAATCGATTATATCCAAATTATCCCAAAGAGCTTGTTGATCTTCTTTGGTCCCCAACAACGGCCTCACCTGACCTCGACCAGCTCCTATGCGCCCAAGATCTTCTTCGCATAGGAATAAGTGATGAGGGCACACCTCGCAAGTGACAGCCATTCCCTGATAAAAATATGTATATGGAAAATGAAATTAAGAAATGTATAAAAATTGTCTCGATAATCGTCACAGTAATATCTTACACCCTCGGATCGTTTGATGTTCGTATAGTTACAAAATTATCCTCTATCTTGAAATTCACATATTTTTTACTGATTTCTATCTCTTTTTGACAGATCTCGATAATGATAATAGCAATCGTGACATATTATGTTTGATATGTGGAGATAATGAACAAGTTCGTAAAAATAGCCTACTTTTTCCTTAGCTGCGCGTATTATTTGAATCTCTTCCTTCCGAGCTACATGGCACACGTGAATCGGCCTGTTATGCAAACCAGCCAATAAAAGGACCGCAGCTGTCGTTTGGCCCTCGGCATGAACGCAAAGAGGATATTTCTTTGCCCAATTTTGGAAATGCTGAAATCAACGAAACTATGGATAACCAAAGACTCGTATCTACGAATCGTACGCGGAAAGTACAAAATCTGTGCGCGTATAATTTTTCATGCGAATCCGATCCACGAGACTCACCTTGACCCACACCGTGAGATCGGTCAATCGAAGAGTCGTGAACGTCTCATTAAGATACATTTTAAGACCAGCTGCTAACGGAGCTAATTCGCCTGTTATGTCGTGATTATCGGACGAGGCACCAACGTAAATCGCGTAGTCGCATCTCGCGTTCAAAACTGCATGCTGCAAAAAGAATACACGCGTTCCATTCGTATTAAATTTATGAGATTTCTAGAGGAAGTACATCACTCTGATTGATATCTAAAACAATATAATATCTGCAACTATGGGGCACGTTTTGCAGAAATTCCTACTTTTCCGTTTCTTTCTATCGATAGGAAATTAACGAAATATTGTAAAATTGGTAAAATTCGTGGAATACGCAGTGCAAAATATTCCTTCAAGATTTGAGAAAAATCGAACACGTACGTCCGAGTACTTGGCTGTAGCTAGGTCAAAGAACAGAATTTCAATAAAAATATAAGATAAGTTTTGCGATAACATTCTCCTCTAATCTGTTTCCTTATAGCATATTTATTCTTACAACCTCGTCAGTGCTTTGATATCTGATAAATCGACTTTTGACATAATATTGCATATATATATATAAAATTTCCAGGAGACTGAAAGAAAGAAAGAACAAGGATTTGGATTTTTTTTTTTTTTTTAAATCGTCAGAGTGGTGTATTCCCTTGGCACGGAAAGGAAGCCGATATTATTTTCATACTTCTTTGGCCAGGGCAAAGGATTGATGATCGATCACAGCAGGATTTGTGTTAGGCATCGCCAAGATCATCGTGATACCACCAGCAAGAGCAGCGGCGGTACAAGAAGCGAAATCTTCTTTGTAAACAGCGCCGGGATCGCGTGTGTGTACGTGAATGTCGATTAAACCAGGAAGTTTAATCATCGTGCGCGATGACATGCAATCTGTATGAGTCTTCATACGAGGCGCACGTCCACCGAGCATTCTCATAGCCTACGCAATAGAAGAAGCAACGTTCATTGTTACGTCAGTTGTCGATGACTGTGTCAATTATATCGTTGTACAAACATTCATAAATATTCTGAAATAATCGTGAATTTCTAATAATCTGACTACGGATATTTATGCAAATTCATATTTTTATGAATATAATTAACTCTAAAATGGCTGGAAAAAATTTTTTATTTTCGTTTATCGTTTTTCGTGATTCCAGAGAAACACAGACTATCATAGTGCAATGAATAGCTGTTTTAAGTAAAACTTCATAAGATTATGAGATTTAGATAAACAATAATGAAAAGATATTCGTAGAAATTATCGATAATTGTTATTTAAATAGTTTTTCGAGTCACGCGTATTTCGATTTCTATTGTTTGATTCATGTACACTAGCACCGTGACAGAAATATTATTACAGATATACGATACACAAACGTGTACGTATCTGTTTGAATATAACATCAAGGATATTTTTCAAGTTTCATTAATCCATGGGATTTACTTGATATCATGACTATGGCTATTTGGCGATAAGACACAGGGTATGTTGAAAATGAGATCTAAGAGATTTAAGAACTGATGACACTGAACGAACGGAGTGAAGCTAACACAGAGGGCCTAAAACCAATGTTGTTTTTACAATCAACTTTTATTATTTACGAGCATTTGATACGATCACGATATTCGAATTTTTATATTTCAATTTCTTTTTTATACCGTTATAAATACATCCGTAACTGGAACAAATCTCCTTAAATTCTATTCCCACGTTTGTAGATATTTATAAAAATATATTTGCATAAATATATTGTAAATTCGTTGTTTAAAATAGAATCGAAGGTCGTCGTTTTTATACAAAGAAGCTTATTCAGTCAGCGATATATTCGTTATTTCGTCTTGCGATTCTCTGCAAACGAATTAAATAATTTCTCACGTTATCGCCTGAAAGTGTTTGCCCTTTTATTAAACAATTTCAATCTATGTATCAAATCCAGTTCCAAGGGAAGAATATCGAAAATTTCTACTTACCTCGACGAGTAATTTCGCGCATTTAACATCTGTAATTAAAGGAACGGAATAGTCGACAGCGAGTCTTCTGGTTCTGTAACCATGCGTCATGAAATTGGAAACACGACGCACTCCGCCGTTTCTCATCGGTAAATTAATGACGAGATCGAATTGTTTCTTCGAGAGGAAATCAGCCAAGTGTCGAAGTTCACTGGGGCTGGAATCTTCATCGACAGTGATATTCTCGAAAGTCCATTGAACAGGTTCCACCTATTTTTTAAAACATTTATTGGTTCCTTTATTCAGCCGGACAATGTTTTCTTGCAAACTTTTTTCCCCCCCAATAAATTCTTCTTATCGCATTCTTCAGATAGATACTTTAACGTATCTATGCGACGATAAACTTAAAATACATACCACGGGCTACATCGAATTTCTGAAACGATATCGAATCGCGATAAACGAATATTATATCAGAGTTGAGAAATGTAGATACATCAGCGAGAATTTAAGCACATATACCAATCTGAAAAATACATGGTATCTACTGTTTAAAATTGACGAACACGTTCAATACGATATATGAGAATTCATTCGCAATTATTCCGACTGGCACTTTATCCTGCATTAAGATTAGATATATCAATCTTCCTCTTAGTATATCTTTATCTATGACACTCGTCGGATTATATATAATAAAACGATTTTATTAAAATATCTTGTATTTTGGAATAATACGAGTCATTCGACTGATTTTTCATATACAACTACCCGTCATAGCTAATTAGGACATGTGTAAGTTACGTTCACTGAAAAACTCTAGGAAATTTTTGCCGTATTTTATTGTGATATAAATTTATCCTGTTTTTATGCATACGTATGTTACACATGTCGTAACAAATATATATAGACACAGGAGAAACTTTGCTTAATTTCGGTTATTCCAAGTAATTGGAAAATAAACGTAGCGAAAAATATCGACTAACGTGTCGCTCGGTTAAACCGTTCTATCTTAGCATTTTTCTCGATATGGATATCGAAGTGTTTCAAAATTCCCCATATCTTTTACAGGTCGTTACGAGACGATGGGTAAATGTTTGAAATTTAGTGCAAAAAAAAGAACAACGATTAGAAGAGAAGACCTGTAAAGGTTCGTTTTTCTTCGGTTTCGAAGACGATGATCGTTTGGAAATTGCGAGAAAACGCTCTAAACGATCTAAAATCACGATATGTTTGTTTCGACTTGTTAACACCCTTGGTCTTTGAAATGTTGAAAAATCATTCTCCAATCATAGCACGCGTATGATATAAGAAAGTCGTGACATTGTTGGTAGAAAACCCGTTCGCGCTCAGCTTACTTGTCGATAGCCGATAGCGAGCGATTAAACCTATTCTGTTGTCTGTTGATAACGATAGCTAAGTATTTATCGGCAGTGGCACCCCACGATTGGATTATTGTCTCATCGACGAGTGAATACGTGTTCTTTGCGAGTTTATATGCGTCATGATCGCGGACGTTGATTCTCCGTTAAAGTGTCAGAATCAACGAATAACGTTTTGTCGTCGGGCAAGGTGACGGAAGGAAGTTTCTAGTTACAGCAAACGATCGTTTTAGAGAGTAATTTCCGTGAGAATTAAAAATGGGGAATTCTAATCAGAAGATGAAACGGAAGTTACGGGGGAAAGGAAACAGGAAGCGTGGCAGCAACGACAACGTTCAAAGTAGCGAGAACTCGACTACGAAAAGCGAGGAATACAACGATCCGGAATTGATCATCTTGAGGAGATCTATCGAACGGAATCCCGAGATGTTCGTATTGAACAATCTCATGATGTGCGTCCAATTCTTTGGAAATTACGAAGAGTAAGATATCATTTTAAGGTTCGCGTACCAATTGTGTTACGCTAGCGTTCTCAAGTATCTGGACATTGGCTGCAATTCCCAACTTTATCCAGCTGTTGCTCTCTTATTTATACTAATCGACGTTAATTATCGTTTCAATCGATGTCCGCTACCTGTATACGATTGACTTGGGACAAAATCACAAGTGGAAACGAAGCAGCTCGTT
The DNA here is from genome assembly GCF_011952205.1 of Bombus bifarius. Taxonomy (NCBI): domain Eukaryota; kingdom Metazoa; phylum Arthropoda; class Insecta; order Hymenoptera; family Apidae; genus Bombus; species Bombus bifarius. Next base: position 1,531,391 of record NW_022885586.1, on the reverse strand, counting down.
ACGGAAGCGGAAGTTAAGCTCAGTCGAGACGCGTGCGTGCAGTGTATGAAACGTGGATGTGTGTTGTTTCACATATTTTTCCTATTTTATGAATCGTAGCAGAATTTAGCAGAAATGGCTTTACACTGGTCGCCGCATTGAAGCGTACAGCAAGCGATATTTCTTCGCGTGCGCGTGTCTCGCGCGACACATCGCAAACAGGAAGCTTTAGATTCACAGCACGATAGAAGTAATATTTTAAGAAGTGTCCTATCTTCTCACTTATTACCGAATGAAAATTGATCGGTTGGTTAAACAACCGATTAAATAACTCGCTGATACAATTAAATATAATTCTTCTGTGATTTAATCGAAGTTATTTTTATAAGAATTACATAACACAGAGAATATTCTATTAAAAAAAAAAAAAAAAAATGGAAACTTTCGCACACCTGGAGAAGTGTTCTTGTTACGACCCTTACAATTACACTAAAGGATTCTATTCAAGAGAAAGCATTATATTATTATTATTATTATTATTATCCATTATCGTTTATATGTACGTTTTGCACAACGTGAATCGCAAAGCCGGAAGGCAAGAGCAAATAAAGATACGTGAAAGATATATTTTACATATTCGCAGCAATGCAGAAAGTGTACAGATACTCGTGAACAGTAGCGCATACGTTGGAAAAATATTCTTCCGAATAATCGAACAAATAAGCGAGTCTTTAGTCCTCGATCGGTGCCACGATTACGACAAACTCGATAACTTTAACCGGTGATAATACGATTTTATCAGTGGTTGAACAGAAAATAAAATCTTATACATAGTGACGTTTTTCAGAGAAATCAAGCAGGTGAAGGAAATTATGGCATCGTCGCGCGAGATGCAAATGAACGAACGTTTGCCTCGTCAAAAGCACGTGCTGCTTCCAGACATTCTTCAGGAGCACATCGCTCGTCACCTCGGTTTCACTTCCATGCGACAATCCTTTAGGCCAACCATCGAACCTTTGCAGCCGGTTCGAATTTTCATGGTTCACGATAACATTGACATCACGGAGGAAGGTTATCCGTCACACTATAGTCATGTGAACGATACAACTGTATATAACATATTGTTGAAACCAACGAAACAACAAGGTAGGTGACGACACGTGGCGTAGTCTGGTTATAAAGTAAAATACTCGAGGGGTAAGCAAATTGCGTTTACATTGTCGCAGGTTCTGTGCAACTGCAGGTTCTTGACAACTTTATAGCGTCGAGGAAAGACGACGTGGACCTAACATCGATAGCAGAGGACGACGACGAACTATACAGCGATGGTAGCATTTACAGTCCAAAATCTCGATCGAATTTATCTGTCCACTCAGTCAGTTCTAGCAAATCTAAACCAGACATGGTTAAAAGCTTCAAGCATACGAGATCTTTGCCTAATCTGTGTGACGAGGAAGTCGGGAATGGTAGCTTTTTACATTCCAATCGTAGTAGGAAAATTGCAGAGGAGCCTGTTTACGATAATGGGTCCTCCGATGCGGAAGAAAGAAAACGTTCGAACAAAAGACCACAGACGAAGGAGGAATTACTGAACCGAGAGAGTCGTCGATGGGAGAAACAAGTGCCGCGACAAAAGATCCAAGGACCGAACAATCAAGATCCCACGAGCAGCAACAGTTCCGGATATCGATCCGACAATTACGCATATAGCAGCGATAGCAGTTGCAATCCGAGTCGGAACTTCAAATTCTCTCAGAGCTCTAGCTACGACGAGCTGGACGAATGTTGGATAACGAACGGAGAGTTTCCGCGTCGTTGTTTCAAGAAAGTCACGTATACGGCCGATGGGAATCTCTACGATCCGAAAACAGAGAAGTTGCAAAAGCTGGATCATCAGCAACGAAGAATTAAAATGGCCTTGAACCGGTACAACTATAATTTGTTTTATATAAGCAGCACTGAGTTTATGGAACACTTTATGAAAGTGTTTATGCGTGGGTTGGGGGAGTTGTTGAATTTTGATCAGGAATCCGTGAACAATACCAAACGAGAAGGGTGCGTGCTCTATTGTGACAAAATCATGATCGCGAAAACGTTGAAGCACAGTAAAGTGGAACAATACGAGATCATCCCTGCAATTTGGTTGGAGTGGCCTATCTGCGCTCAAGAATGGCTGGTCAGGACACGACATACCTGGCCAAATAACAGCGACGTGGAGAAGGTTAAAGACTTTGGATGCTACGTCGTTCCGGAAGGCTTCGTGCCGAGGAATGGAAATATCAATCTCATCGAGGATCTGCAATGGCAGCTGACGTTCCCGGCAGCCGAAAGATACCTCGAAACCTGCATGACACAGGCCCAAATACAAGTGTATTTGATCGCTCTGATGCTTCACAAGACTTTCCTCAGACCTATTTTTGATACTATGTTCGGTCTAACCACTGCTCATATCAGGCACAAATTATTTTGGATGATCGAAGAGAACGCGAACCCATCGAAATGGCCAGATAGTAGATTGGGAGAGTGTTTGTTGGTGCTTCTGAATTCTTTGTATTACAACATTAGTCAAAACGAACCTAAGCTTAACGATTACTTCATCAAAAGTAGGAATCTCTTTCAGAGGGTACCCTGTGATCATTTGCTGCACACGCAGAAGCAATTGAAACGCATCACAGAGAATCCGGTAATGTACGTTTTTCATGCGATGGAAAACATTCGGTACAGTAACGATTTCTTCCCGAGGTTGGACTACGAGATGTTACTGAAGATATTGACGGCTGACACGTTGACGTTGGTTAATCCGAAACTGACTCAACACGTTCCGACTTTGATGTATCAAACGTACGAGGATCCTACCGAGCAAAACGAAAGATACGATATGAAGGGCTTTTGGGAGACGGCGAAGAAACAAGGACACAAACCATCCGTCAAGTTGATCACCAATAAGTCGTTAATCGTCCCTCGCAAGGCCACCGACTCTATCATCGAAATCGCTGTAAGATCTATTTTCTGATAAGCTGTTTCTATCGACGCTTTTATCTAAAACACTCGCCACTCAATGACATATTTTATTTCGAGGACGTACGTTCCCGTTGTACCGTTTTCGACAGTCATACATACGTATATCACGAAATACCTTTTTCCTCTAAATTGTTATCGATCGAACCTTCGCCGCAAGGACTCTATTCTGAAAAATATTTGACTAACAACGTAATTAATATTTTTCGCTGTATATTCGATAAGGAACAATACTATTCAGTTATTTGTGCTCTGCAATACTTAATCTTATCTGCCAATGATATAGGATGATCTCTGGATTATAGAGAAACTATTACTCTATTTGTCTCTATTTTTTTACAGACACGTTGCGCTGACTTAGAGGGACCGAGGTTGTGCATTCTTTTAGGCTTCTTCATACGGCATTTCATTCAAATTGCCGAACGATGCCATCAGTACCAAGCACATCGACAGAAAAAGATGTACCTTGATCACGCGGACAGGCTATCCATATTACTTTTCGAGCGTCAAAGATATACGGAAGACGCGCTAGCTTATCGCGACAAGATCAAAGTTGTCAGGAAGAAAGTAGCTGTTTCCGAACCAGGAAATCAACCGCCAGATACTCCGGAGAGAAATCAAAAGAAACCCATATACGTTGGATCGTTGAACAATCGTTTCACGCAAGAATCAAATTCGTCGAATCAAGTTCGCCAGAAAATCACTGAGCCAATTCCTAGGCCGAGCGTGAAATTGCCACAAAAACAAGTTAATGTTCAAGACGTTAAAGTAATCGTTCATGAAAGGCATTACGAAGAACCGAACGAATTAAATTTAGAAGTTACGAATGATAAGGTGGCCGCTCAAAGTTCAATAAGCGAAAATCATGTGTCAAAATTGAAAACCGATGAACGTCAGCCAAACAAACCGATACTTCGTCTTCAAAAACTTTCAGGAAGTGAATCCACGTACATTTAGAAGCTAACATGCACAACTAATTCCTTCGTTACCTAATAAATTTCTCAACCTTTTGCAAGTAATCTGTAATTTATTGTTATTTAATGTTATTTATACTTACAGATGATTGAACGCGATACTTAATTGCTTATCTAGAAAAATTAATCGCATAAGTAGAAGTCCATTTATCTGGACTAATTGGAGGACGGAAAGTTTACTTAGGGTATCCCAGGTTTCTTTGAACCAAATGGTGTTAGTGTATTGTATAACTATAACTATAAGTACGACTATAACAAATAAACGAACCTCTCGGTTGTTAAACTGATCAGCTACACTTTTTCTCAATTTCTCAATTTCGTTACATAAGTACACGCGATTAACGTGTTCAATTCTCAAAAAGCAGTTCACTTATTTTCATAAGTTCATTCGTAGCAACATAATTGCGCAAACAATAGTAAATTCCAAAGTGAATATTATAATTGGGATTTGCAATATCATCGCTTATGATTTTATACGATGTATTTTTATTTCTATCCACAGAGTAAGGTAGCTACGTTTTGTGATAAAGAACCTGGGACACACTTTGTAATTAGAGTTCACCAATTTTCCCCACTGCCTATTCGTCTTATTTGTTACATTATGATTGATTACGTCCAGATTAATGGATTCAATCGGCGACTTGTTTAACACTTACGCTGCTATCCTTTATGCATATGTTGCGTCCATCAATCGTCTCGGTAATATTACTAACGGAATTATGCAGTTTTAGCCTTCATTAGATATTGTAATATCGTGCAATGATACTACGTAGTCATTTATACATATATTTCTGACCGTGATTCATTCAAATAATCTAGAAGTTACATCCAATAGAATTTTCATATTTGCAGAAGAGAAATTCAATTTTAGTAACAGCGAAAGTGTTAATCAAATATTAACTAAAATTCCTTTCTAATAAAGAGATATCTATTATAGCAGGACAAACGTGATAAAATGACATTTAATGTATTCGCTGATGCTAAAATATAGCTGTTCCACTTTTGGAATTACAGTTTTTTTGTCATTAGGAACGACTGTCTTTTAACCTTCAAATAGTATCGTTTGATTATAGATTATTATAACGTTTTGTATCAGATTAGTAGCATATTTAAATGAAGTTAAACATTTCTAAGTTAAGTAATCTAACTCTTTGAATTCTTACAGTTCTCAGCGGTTTAACGATATCAGATAAGAGATAATTAATAATGTAGATCAATGTGGAATGACGTAGATCATATCTATCGCTTCTTTTTGTATATTTCTCAGTTATCTCGTCAACGCGCGACAGTTGCGTTAAAGGCATTAGAATTAAACGATTAAAGCGACGCAACGTATGCATTAATTCTAACGAAAGTATCGAACTATTAGCGCTTAGTATTAAATTAAGTTTTAGGAAATTCTTTTAAGTCAACCATAACACACGTTCGTATGAATTGTAACTGTAAATATTTAAATATATATTTTAAGTTTCTAATAGAGAATACTCATTACCTCTACTCCGTGCTCTGTGTAGAAATCTGCGGTCCCCATGCTGGCGTATAATTTATAACCCATCTTGTGAAGACTACGAACCGAGGGTAACAGTTCCATTTTGTGCTGTAATCAAGAACCACGCTGGGACATTGCACCAATCGTTGATAATCATCAAATGTCTACGTGGCAGAATGAAATACCTTGAAACTTCCAATCGAGAGCAAGATGCCTTTCTGTGGTATATGAAAACCGGTACTCATCATTCCCTTCAAGTAAGCCTCGTACCGATTGTCTCCGAAACAGGCGACTTCCCCTGTGGATACCATCTCAACTCCTAACATTACGTCGGCACCTATACAATCGTAAAGCGTTATTCTTCAGGTTCATATTTTAAGAAAGAATATTTCAACGTCCCACAGGGTCCACGAGGTATTTTCACTTGGTTTGTTGCACGTAGAACATACAAACCATTTATTGAAAAAATAATTTTTTAAAAAAGGATTTCGGAAAGTAAAAGATGACTATAAATCGATATAGACGCAGAATATCTAGGCAAAAGCTAGCAAGCGATATTCAATTGGAAACAGTGAAGAATAAACGCAAAATATTCCGTGCATAGTCTTGCAGAAACAATATACCGTGGCAAGATACTTTGTTCGTAGCGTGGCACGAACGACAACGTGTCGCAAGATATGCGCTTACCAGCAAGACGCGAGAAAGAGAATTGTGGCACTTTAACACCGACTTTGCCACATCCAGCAAGTACGTCCACTGGATCTACAGGCTCGCCGACGATCAGTCGCGTAGCCATAGCTACGAAATTATGATCCAGAGTTTTCGACACGAACGGGAAAGATCTTGATACTCTAACGTTGCACTCGATGACCTTCAGCTCGTTGTCCTGTCGGCAAAAGATATGTCACCATTTATTTGTTTTCCTCGACATTTCCATATTATCTTGAGGAATCGACCATAAATACCACCGAATGAATATCGTCGAGCCTATCGCCGCGAATATTTCATGCTGATTTGGAAACTTCTTTCCAAAAATGTTACCTTTGCGATCAGTTGCATGTTAAAGGGACCAGTGACGCCAAGAGACGCGGCAATGGCCTTGGACATCATTTTAATCTTCGTTAAGGTCTCTGCGTTGATATCCTGAGGTGGTGTGACCAGTGTAGCGTCACCCGAATGAACGCCAGCGTTCTCCACGTGTTCTGATACCGCCATGCAAAGAATAATTCCATCATACGCAACAGCATCGACGTCTATCTCCTTCGCTTCGAGAATAAACTTTGATATAACCACTGGATGCTCCTTGTTCACTTCGCTGGCACTTTTCAAATACGACTCGAGGTCGTTATGCGAATGGGCCACGTTCATGGCAGCACCACTCAATACGTAAGAAGGACGCACTAAACACGGATAGCCGACTTCTTCGCAAAATTCGATCGCGGACTTCAAGTTGGTCAACTCCTTCCACCTGAGCGATCATTATATTTACATTAGATTAATACTTTGATTGTTTAGTTCATACGACTACGTGCGAGTAATACTAGAAATGCGATAACTAGACCGCGGACTTTTACGCAGATAATTATATTTTCAAGAACATGGCTAAAAATGTAGGACCTAAAATAGAGATTTGGTTTATTCATTAAATATTATAACATGCTTTGTTTACTTTATGCATATTTCTAAATTATACGCATTCTGTGTATTTTTGTATAATTTTCGTAAAAAAAAAAAAAAAAAAATAATTCGTCATAAGTTGCATTAATAATGATTTACCTGGGTTGCGAAATTCCAATGCCATCCAACATACGAGAAAATTTGAAACGATTTTCAGCTCCGTCGACAGATTCCGGTGAAGTGCCAAGAATTCTAGCTTGTTGTCTGTGAAGATCCATAGCGATATTGTTCGGCAATTGGCCGCCCATCGATAAAATTATTCCTTCCGGACATTCGTGATCATAAATATCCATCACGACTTCGAACGATATTTCTTCGAAGTACAATCGATCGCTCATGTCGTAGTCGGTACTAACTGTTTCCGGATTGTAGTTCACCATGATCGTCTTTCTTCCCAAGTTTCGTAATTCGCGCAAACAACTAACGGCACACCAGTCGAACTCTACAGAACTGCCAATTCTGTAAACTCCAGATCCTAAGGAAAATGTTATTCGCGATTATTCATTAAAAACATACCCAATTCGCCAATTGTTTTTGACACTCGAACTGCTTTGTCAATAGATAAATTCTACTTCCCCCAAAAAAGTCATTTTTGATAAAACAAGGAAAAATCAACTAAAAAATAATTCTAAATAATTTAATAGTATTAAAAGTTTGTTATGTTCTCTCTATCCATTTGTAAGAAATTAGTATTATATCAGTAATTCAATAAGAACCAATCTTACGTTAACGCAATATTTCGTTATGGTCATGAAAAGGAATTTTAGTTTGTCTTTTTGCATGTCCATTTTTTGGTTAAGTTTCTTCATTACTTGCCTATAACCATGGTGTATCCGCCAGGAAATTCTACATCGTGCGTAGTGCCATTATATGTCAAATAAAGATAATTCGTCGTCGCTGGCCACTCCGCAGCAACAGTGTCTATCTGTTTGACCATTGGTCGTATATTACTCTCCTGTCTTTGTATTCTAACTGCTAATTCCGAACTCTTAACCGCAGCTGCTATCTGTTTATCGGAAAATCCAATTTGCTTCGCTCGTAGTAAAACCTCGTGCGATAACTTTGTATGATCTGTACTCTCCAATACTAAATAATAATCGATAATATTTTTCATCTTGTGCAAAAACCACCTGTCTATTTTTGTGAGTTCGTACAATCGATCGATCGTATATCCAGCCTTTATGGACGCTGCAAGGACGAACATTCTTTTATCAGTTGGCTTTTCCAATTCTTCGTCGTTGGGAGTTTTCACGTACGGGTCGAAACCATTGATGTTCTCGTCAACCATCCTCAACGCTTTCTGAAAAGCTTCTTCGAATTTGCGACCAATCGCCATCACTTCTCCCACGCTTTTCATAGAGCTACCAATCTAAAATCATTTTAAGTTTGTCGTTTTTCAATTTTTATGCTATGGTTTGGCTCAATTGCGAACATCATCTTGCATTAAATAATTATATCAAAAAAAAAAACAAAAGAAGAAAATTGTACAAATTTATGTACTGGTCTAACATGTATACCTTTGTACTGACTCGTTGAAATTTGCTCAGATCCCATCTCGGTATTTTAACCACGCAATAATCTAGACTAGGCTCGAAACAAGCCGTAGTCTTTCCTGTAACGGAATTATGGATATCCGGCAAACGAATACCAAGAGCAAGTTTTGCGGCTACGTAAGCCAACGGATAACCGGTAGCTTTGCTTGCTAATGCCGAGCTACGGGATAATCTGGCATTTACTTCGATTATATAATACTCCTTGGTGTTTGGATTCAGAGCGTATTGAATATTGCATTCGCCGACAATTCCAAAGTGTCTAATCACATTGATAGCGGTCGTCCGAAGCATATTATACTCCATATTAGACAGTGTTTGACTTGGAGCGATTACGATCGATTCCCCGGTATGGATGCCAAGAGGATCCACGTTCTCCATGTTGCAAACTGTGATACAATTGTCGTACGCATCCCGAACGACCTCGTATTCCACCTCTTTCCAGCCTTTCAATGATTTATCGATGATCAATTGAGTCGAATGAGCGAACGCCTGTTGAGCGAGGTTTCGTAGTTCTTTCTTGGAGTTCGCGAAACCGGACCCCAATCCTCCAAGAGAAAACGCTGCTCTAGCCATTACTGGGTAGCCCAATTTTTCTGCTGCATCTAATGCCTGATTGAAATAATAATAGTAATAGTATTGTAAATAATAATGGTTATAATTACTTTTCAATTTCCAGAAAAATCAATAAATATCCTCCTCTCGGTGAATAATCAATTGAATATCGATAATGAATAAACTGTGAAATTTCAAAACTCAGTGAATAGATCGTACTTTCGATAGCCTGTGTAAGAATCTGTATTTTCCGAAAGTATAGATCGCCGAAGATGGGCTCTCGCAATTCAGATCCGCCACATCACATCCGAATTAATCGCGAGACTTGCGATTCTCTTACCTCTTCGATAGAATAGACCGCCGCACTTGGCGCCACGTTTTCATTGATCTGCGCGATACGTTCTGCGAAGATCTTTCTATCTTCCGTCTCTATGATCGACTGTATAGGCGTTCCTAAAATTTTGATATTATATTTCTGAAATACTCCATTCTTCTCGAGTTCAACGCCACAATTGAGAGCAGTCTGTCCGCCAAATGTCAAGAGGACACCATCGGGCCGCTCCGATTGTATTACCTGAAATATTCAAAGACATAAAATCCTACGTCCACTCGGAGTACATCAAAATTTGCCAGAAAAGAAAAGCGACTGCTTTGTAGAATCAATATACCAATATACCTGTTCCACGTATTCCGGTATAATCGGCAGAAAGTAAACCTTATCCGCCATGCCTTTTGACGTTTGCACGGTCGCTATATTTGGATTGATCAGTAACGTCTGCACGCATTCTTCGCGTAACGCCTTGATCGCTTGCGATCCGGAATAATCGAATTCACCCGCTTGACCGATACTGAGACCACCCGATCCCAAGATCAACACTTTCTTCGGTCGTACAGGTAAACCTATCATGTTGTCGCTACTGTAGCTCAATTTTTTAATAAGTCTTTCCTTCATAGAAATTGATTGTTTTTTGCTCGCATTGTCGATCACGGCTTCCAAAAATACATCGAACAGGCATTCCAGATCTTGAGGACCGGCAGTGTGTTCCGGATGAAATTGAACCGAAAAGTAAGGAAGCGTCGAATGTACGACACCTTCGTTGCTATTGTCGTTGGTATTGGTGAAGAGTGGTTCCCAATTATCTGGTAATTGTTTTGCATCGACAGCAAATCCATGATTCTGTGAGGTCATGTAACAGCGACCGGTTCCGTGATGCGTGACTGGTTGATTGTGACCACGGTTGCCGTAGCTATACGTAACAAATGTATGTAACACAAGAATTTTTCCACAAAACGGAACTATTAAGTAGATATAATTCGCTTGCGTTTTGTTAAAAGAGCTATTTATACAATGAAGAAATAACATGTCTAAACCTGTAAACAAATTAATTATTGAATCGAATAGTAGTCCGAGTAAATAAAAATAGGAGAATAATTCATTTTATAGGAAAGTATAATACATGAAAGTATTCGGACACTTGTACGGATGTATTATGAATGTATATACGTAAAAAAGTTTTGCATGCTAAGTGTTCAAATACTCTCGTAAGTCAGCGTAACATCGTTTTCCTATTAGCGTGTGCTAGCTACTTTTGAGAAAATAATAGGATCACCCAGACGAAAATTGAAACGGTATACTAATCGCACACTCATGCAATTAGGGGCAAGCAGAAGAATACATACTTCATCTTATATGTGACACAACCAGCGGCGATGCAGAGCAACTGATGACCCAAGCAAATACCAAAAATCGGTTTTTGTATGTCGGATTTCAGGATGGATCGAATACTTTCCACCGTTGTTTCGCACTTGCTCGGATCGCCTGGTCCATTGCTAAGGAACAAGCCGTCGTAAGTGGCATTGTTCAAATCGTAATTCCAAGGCACAACGTCTACGCGAGCACCTCGACTAATCAAGCATCTCAATTGATTGTACTTTAGACCGCAGTCTATTACGCATATGCGAGGATAACCAGCGGAATTGTATGTCCTTTGTACAGGCTGAAATTCAATGATCGATAATCAATTTGAACGGAAGACCAAAGGCTCGGAGTAGCTTTGAAGTTCAACCCCTTTGCTGTCTAAACAGCATTCGATACCTTATCTCAAATGGTTCGTATTAGATATCATAATTTTTTTTAAAGTACATTGAAAATCACACGCATGAAAAATGACCGAGATCGAGTATCGAGTGTCATATAACTGACGTAATATCGATTTTCAATTTTTAAAAAGTTCTAAACTAGAATAATTTAAATTATTTTATATTTTAAATTTTAAATTTAAATTAAATTAAATTCAAATTTAAATTAAATTAAATTTAAATTTAAATTAAATTAAATTCAAATTTAAATTTAACTTAAATTTAATTTAAATTTGAATTTAATTTAAATTTAAAATTTAAAATTTAAAAATTAAATTAAATTTAAATTTAAATTAAATTTAAATAATTTAAGTTTAAATTAAAAATAGAAAAAAGGTTTGTACGTTAAAATAAAAAACGGCGAAGTGAAATAAAGCGTCGAATTCGAGGGGACAAATCCTGTTGTTGCGTACCTGGACCACTTCCGCGACGAGATGTCTGCTGTTCGGGTCCGCTATCGGAGGAATCAAGGAAGCAACGGGATTAGAAACTGGTGGATCGAACACGATTCTACCTAATATAGTGCCTTTCTCTCGAATAATCTTTGTCAGAGCTCTGGTATCGATTTCGTATATGCCTGGTATATTTTGTTCCTTCATCCATTTGGACAGCGTCCTGGTTTGCCGCCAATGGCTCGGTGTTTCGCATATCTCACCGACCACCAGAGCAGCCGCCCAAATTCGATGAGATTCGAACCAACTGTAATGGCAAACATGTTTGTTACGATCATCGATGCTAAGAAACTTATCTATTTTTAGATATTCGTAACAACAACAAACTGAGTATCGAAAAAAAATCAAGGTAGTCGCGAAAGGTAAGATTTTTTAAGAATGGATTTCCCAACGAAATTTCTTGCTCTAGCTACTAAGTAGCTGTTATTACTTTTAAACCTCTTACTATGGTATTTTATGGTTGTCCACCTCGTCGTCAAATACTCCATAATTTCCAATTATCGGATATGTCAGCACTAAAATTTGAGCGTGGTAAGAAGGATCTGTGAGTGATTCTGGGTAACCCACCATACCAGTCTGAAACACTGTAAAAAATGTATCAGTGCGGATAGTATATGTTTGTATACAATGTTCCATACAAAAACTCTAGCCGTAACTTCCCAACTATACAGACACCAAACACCAACTCTCTTGTAATTAGAGACAACGCTTTTATCTTCGATTTGATCCACTGAAATACGAAAATCCGATCTAAACATACACGACTATGATTTTAAATCGTCGAATATATTTAGAAAAGGAACCGAGTATACATTGTACGAAATGAATTCACACAAAATTCTAATAGAATGAAACTTGAATTTTTATAATGTGTACGAATATAAACATCGCAGTGAATGTAAACAACGTTATCTTTGTATTCTATACGCAAACATATTTTCCGTATGAATTCTTCCAGAACTAATACCGAACATGCAAAGATAATCTTCTCCAGTAAACGATAAGCTAGTACATGCTATGGAATAGTCCCACGTGGCTCTTTAATCATCCATTTTCACAAGGCGCATATCGTTCTTCTCGTCGAAGCGTGAAAACATAATCATATGGTAGTCAAAAGGAACGACGATCATAATGCTTTAATTAAAATGAAAAGTACGACGAAAGGGAGACGACGACAGTCGAAGCGATCGTTACAAGAATCGTGCACGTGCTACATATTCAACCCAATGGACGAGCACGTGTTCCGACACTCACCTACTTCACCATCAACCGGTTTTTCCGCGCCGAAATGTCTTCCCGCGAAGACAGAACCATCTTCGAGTAAAAGATAAACTGTTTTAGATATAGGATTAGAAACGGTCGCACGCTCAGGCATTTTTCAAACTCTTCACGGAGTACCGAGCGTGTTCTCGACCCGCTGAACACTGCTCATACTATGGATCGTAGATACGCTTTATACGTTGAGTATCAGGTATTGGAGTGTCATGCCTCATGAGTATAAGATCGTTTAGTCTGGTTAAGGCCTGCACGCAGCGCCACGAAATCTGCTTCCAGCGGATAGGTGTCTAACTGTCCACCCGCTTGTTGCGCGTACGATTCTATGCGCATGTCACGTGATCTGTATCAGTCCGATACATTGGTTTTGATTTCAGGAATATTACAATCAGAGCAAGCGCCATGTTGTAGCTCCTCAACGGATTTGAATTTGAAACGCGCGCCTAAATGCATCAGTCTCATGCAGAATTATCCGCCTCGGTCTCGGTTAATGGTACATATATGAAAATCACAGGAGAAAAACGCGACAAGTACCTACATTCGTTTTGTTGATTTTTGATTTTACGGTTTCATTATGGTTATATAGAAAATTAACAGAGATATACTTATCTTATTGATTCTTCCTTCTACTTTTGTTCTTTATTGCGCTTACGTACTTTTATGTATTTTATACCAATTCCTTGTAGACTACGGGCAATTCATTCCTCGTTCATTTCTCGGCTACGATCGCTCGATAATCGGTGAAAATTGGTCGAAAAAGGATCGGATATATGGCGATTGGGTTTTAGAAGTAATACTTCATAATGTTCGAAATAATTGTTTTAAAATCTTATTACAAAACAAATAGAAAAAGATCGTGGCTGTCGTCGATTTAATGTATTATGCAGCTATATGATGATTCTCCCAAGAATCGTTCGATGCACCTTTCTGATATAAAATACGATCGGCTATAAGACAATCCCCCCCGAAATAAAATTCCATCATCGTCGGAAAGAGTTTATATCCAACGCTGGAAGAATATTTAAATATTGAATATTCCTTATCAACTTGATTATTTGTACAGTTTAGATAAACTTACAAATGATCCGGCATCGGTAAATCATTCTCCCCTCTACGAACCGAGTCTAATATTTCATCGTGTCGTTGCTTCAGTTCTTCCCAATTGACATCGCGTCCTTGATTGCATATATGGGATCGTATCTTGCAAAACAAGGGCTCTCTGTCGTATAGATGCTTGAAACTTTCTTTCTCTAATCTCTTCATGGTACCTTCCACTCTTACCTATAAACGCAATCGCATCACTCATAAATAATCTACAAGTATTTATGCAAATTCTCAGTTTTACGAAGGTAATTAAAATACTGGAATCTGCGCAAAGATTTCTTTCAATGTTAAGTATATTTTGGAAAAGTGTTCCAAATTTAAGTTAAATATTCTAAAAGGTTGCGTTTTCCCATAAACGCATAAAAATCCGCGACCTAATTACAAAACGCACGATCGATGCATACTAATATAAACACCGCAGTAAATATAAACAACGTTATCTTCGTATTCTACACGCAAACATATTTTCCGTATGAATTCTTCCAGAACTAATACCGAACATGCAAAGATAATCTTCTCCAGTAAACGATAAGCTAGTACATGCTATGGAATAGTCCCACGTGGCTTTTTAATCATCTACTTTCACAAGGCGTATATCGTTCTTCCCGTCGTGGCATGAAAATATAATCATACGATAGCAAAAAGGAACGACGATCATAATGCTTTAATTAAAATGAAAAGTACGACGAAAGGAAGACGGCAATAGTCGATTTTTGCTCACTTGTTTCGTGATTTTTTGCTGCTGTTCGTTTACATGATACCAAAGGAAACACATGGCAGCGTATGGAACATTGTCCTGAAACGATAAAATTCAATCAAAATCGCTACACCTTTGATGCGATATGATCGATGCAAAACTGTAAAATTTTCGTGCAGGCTCACTATATTGTCGATTTTCTTGCTGCGACTGTCCGTTACGATTACGAAACCATCGTTATCGAATTCTCGCAGAACGACATTCCTCGCAGACACCTTACAGTCTCTAAAATAAAGACGTTTCATTGAAGATTTTGTGCGACGTGTTTGACAAAAATATTTTAAAATTTCGGTAGCACTATGTCAAGATATAGCTATCGAGACTATACCGATACAATTTGCAAAAAGGAATGATCGAAATAGTTAATACTAACTTCGAAACAGTAGACAAACAGCAAATGTCCACCAGCGTTGCATTGTATCTGTGTGCCTCATCGCGCCAAATCCTGAACAACTCAACCGGGTGATCGACCACCTCCTCGATTTTTGCCAGGTCCGAAAGATCCGACAATTTCTTCGATTCCTTAGCAAACAACGATTCTCGCAAAGGACTCAGTTATGATAAAACATCAGTCACTCGAATCAACGACTCAACGATTGACTCGTTTTTCAAACTTAAAATATAAATATAAATGATTTGCATTTTACCTGAAATTTGACAGTAGTACTACAATCTGATGTTAAATATCGCGATAGAAAAGTACTGATAATGGGCACAGTTAATCTGTCATGTGTACTATCATTGCCCCAAAGATATTTGCTCAGTATATGTTTATAACAAAAATAAAAGTGTCCAATTGCAACGTGACTCGTAACTCGTTTGAAATACGACACCCTCTAAAATCTTAGGGAGAGAATGCCTCCGTAGGTTATGTAATGTTATTCACAGTCTGAAGCAAATGCGCTGGAAAAAACCGTTTTGTTAACAATTGCGATTTCCTTACCATATTTCTAATGCCACCGAGCCGGTTAATTCCAATCTGTGTACACGCTGTTACGCGTCGCAACAACGTGTTCACTGGACCAATGTTTGCCATGCAACTGAAGAGCATTTATTCAGCAACTCTACTTAAAACCTCCCACCATCCCTACCTTGACTCTGCGCACAAGTTCCTTCGTAACACCACCGGAGATAGATATAGAAAGAAACCTTACATACCAACCATGCACATTCACCATCGACAATCCACGACAAATCTGAGCTTCAGGCAAACAGTCTTATATAATAATAACGATTAAAAGCGTAATTAAACAGAAATGTACCTTCCGAGCACTGTGAACGCAAGTCTATCAGAGAAAAGGAATTTTTCGTGTTATTCGTTTTTCGACTACTTATACTTTACTGAAATAGTTTTCTTTACAACGCCGTAACACATATGTAGATATTTTACGAACAATGGATACAACAACGAATCTTTGACGAAACTATACAATAGAGACGAGAAATGTATCCCACGATAACATGATACGTCCTAACGCGCTAATTTACAATACGTATTTTACAGTCTGTTAGATATGATAGGAAAATTTGATGAAATAATTCTACATCGCGTATGTATATTGTAATATCAATTTCAGTCCCAGTCAGTTCATATTAATTTGTTAAATACTATTTTAAGAAATAATCTATTCTATCGTAGATTTTATCCAAGCGATATTCGAGGAAATTTTATCGTATAATCGTGGCCTTTCGACACCAGCTTTCGAGCAAGCTATTCGCCAACTTCCGACACCTGCTAGCGCCCATCTACGATCATCCGGCTGAAGACATAACATAGGACTGCCGGCGACCTCTTCTTCCTGTGTACAATAAACAGTAATTAGATATTCCCGACTGTGTATGAACACCGAAAGATCACGGCATACGAGAAACAAAGGATAAACGAGTCTTTTGTATATGTGCTGTGGCTCACTTACATTACAATCGTCAGTAGAATAGGCCGGTTCTGTGCAGACGCTATTCACGGACGCGATACTGATGTTTTCGCATTGTTCCATCGCGCTGTGCTTAAGCTGTACCCTTTGTAGTAGATCTCCTGATCAAAGAAGATGGTTTTTTTAAGAAACACGAAAACGTTAAATGCACACTTTTTGATCTTTCCTTAATATCAAGCTTTCTCAATTTCTGATGTTGTTAATTCATTAAGAAGCAAGTATTGAAATAATGCGACGAGAGCACGGAAAACAGATGACAATTGTATCGTTAATTTCTTGATATCAATGTCAGTTACAGTTTAATGTTATTTATAATTATTGACTATTAACGAATAGGAAGGGGGAATTTATAATAAATCAGAAATTAAGAATAACTAAGAATACATAAACTTAAACAGATGAATACAATTTTGTAAGCAATCAAAAATATATCTAATATTATCACACTTTTGAAGCGTTAGTCTGGCTAATTCAATTTTATGCAAATGGAGCTTCAGCGTGTCTACTGGTTTCGTTATACAATGGTTATACAATAACGAACAGCTGCTTTTCATCATATCGAGACAATAAATCAGTACCACAACAAGGTACTTACATATTTATAAGGTAATAGTATCTACATAACACTTTGAGCTAAAATAGAGAAGATCTTGTCAACGATATTGTGCAACCAGTATCTCACTTTCGCATCCCTCTAATTGTAAGGTCGACGCAACCAATGAGGTAAATAAGCGGCACGCATAATTACGCATTTTTACGTAATCCATCGAAGAAATAAATAACGCGACCTTGCCGCACCGATGTACATTGTTCGATTACAAGAATCCCATGCATCACGCTAGTGATTACTCACGATTTCTGGCCCATCCGAGGGTGTTGCAATGAGTAGCATTCATTGGTCGATCCTGACTCGAAGGCAAACATACGGGTCTTACGAAATCCGAAAACATGGTAACAGGTCGATCGAGTTTCAATAGGACAGTCGTACTCCCTTCTACCGGCGATTTAATCATACCCACGATTCTACGTTCTTGTTGCCACGGCGACGTGCTCGAGAGGCGTACAGTACCCATTCTTGCGGACCATTCTGCCTTTGGCTGACTGTAATTGAGTTATTATATAAGAAGAAATTGTTAACGGATTGCTATAGCAGAACTTTGGTTATAATAATGCCACGCGTTATTCGTATAATCAAATAACTCCACCTTCGTATGAATATCCTGGGCGAACATATGAGAAAGAAGTACAATTTTCTAGATTCTAGTGTATTTTAATGTAACGCAGTTAAAAAGAAGGGCAGCCTATCCTGCTGTCGACGTAAGACCTTTTTATATAAAACGTACACCATATTTTTTAAACTATTTTATAAACCTTTATATCAAACACGAATTAAAAAAGTTTTGAATAAAACTGTGACTTGTTTCTCAGTCTTTCTCGCAAGAAATCATCCCTTGTATTTCCACTGAGCCATTGAAAATCAAATAGCCGATTATAATGTTACAAATACTTCAATTTTTTAATGGAGTATGTAGGAATAAGTGGAACGTACCCTTGAAAACAGGACGCCGTTGTAATCAACCAATTTTCCGCCACGAGCGTAGCATCGCATACGTGTACATCTTCCTTGAACAGAGCCACGTGCCAAGGCCAATCTCCTGGCTCGGCCATTTTATTAAGTCCCCGGCTACCGCTCTTTGCATGTAGAGATTGTACACCGCACTCTAAGCGTAAGTTATATTTTATACATTAGCGTGAACTTGAGGAAAATAACAGCTCTTACAACGTACCCAATTCAGAGCATCGGACGTACATGACTTCCTTGCTCGGACAGGGAGCTCTAACAAACGTAATCTCTGTTGCCGACGGATCCTCCATATGTACGTATTGAACATCCTCTTCGTCGTCGATTCGAACTTCCACGGACTTTACCCCTCTGTGAAAAGTAAGAGGCTTCGATTAAATTAAATTAAATTTCTTAACACATTTCGCTCGATATCAGAAAGATGTCACTCACATCTCTCTGGTTCCAGCGTGTCAAATTACAGCTCGCTTGTGTACATTGCAAAAGACAAAGCAGGGGGTATTATACTCACGTGTAAGTCAGTAAGCTGCACAGGGAGCTGGCGGCAGTTTGGAGAACGGTTTCCATTTCCGTTCCTGGCAGTGTCGCGTTCAGATTTGCGGTGCAAAGCTTTCCGATAGTACCCTTCTCGTTGAACACCACGTACCCTTCGCTGTTATACTTTGCGGCAAACGGTGTATCCGAAGGTTGTGATTTCACGGATCGAATACTTGGTGCTAGAGATACTGGAGAATATATGGTGTCAAGAACGAGTATGCGATGCATGACGCTGAACGATGTTATAGGTGGAAACGATATACATGGCGAGGTCGTAAAAAACGCGGCTGTCGTCAATGAGCGATAGTAAGATTTTTATCGAATTACAAATGTCGGAGTTATTAATAAATCACGTATGTTTTATTATTTGTTAAATTCTCGCCTTTCGAACGGCACGCAGCTATCAGTCTTGCGATCTTGTACATGATCTTTACACGATACATCAAAAATATTTCTCTTTAACGCTTTAACACTTATTTCTTTAGTTGTTTTAACGAATCATACATAGAAAATAAGTATTTGTGTATATGTGTGAGCGCGTGTAAAGTTACCAGAAACTTGTATCTCAAAATTAAGATATATCTAGCTATTGACGTGTTTAACTTTGTCATTTATTAGCATTTGAAGAGAACAAATTATAAAAATGTCCCCTTTAGCGCTTTATTATCGATCGTTGTTAAACCGTGCAAGCGAGTATTTGATTACGCGAACAGCATAAGAAATTCTTATGTTCTGCCAACGTTATCAACCAGTTGGGTCGGTTCTTGAAACTCATAAACCTTAACTTTGCCCCGATTTTACGACCTCTCTACGCCGCTTCCACTGACCATACATACGACAATCTTTTTCATCACTGCCGTTGGCGCAGTCCGCTTTTCCATCGCATCTCTTGCTACGTGGAATGCAAGTTCTACCTACACCGCAATGCATATGACCGTCGCGACAATAAGCGCAATTTTTCTCGTCGGAAAGGTCAGGGCAATCGATCACGCCGTCGCAAATTCTCGGTGACAATGCTTTCGCTTGAAGTGCTTGCACGCATCCTACGATAACGATTATGCCGTAATTACAAAGGTCCGTGACACTTGATAATTTCCGCGTTGCTTGGCAAGCGAAAGGTTACGATCGTTCACCTGGCTTTGCTCTGCAACCACCTTGGTCCGCGTACTCCGGGAAATTCGAACAATCCAGTAGGCGTTTAATTCTGTCCGGAAGTCGGCTGCCGCATCCGCTCCAGAATTCTCTGCAGAAACTTCTACATGGTAGCTGTAGCAGGTCTTCCGGTTGGTTCGATACGCAGGCTGGTTGCAATACTTGGCACACAAAGTCGTACGCTAATCGGTAACATTCCGCATCCACTAGCTCCCTGTGACAGAAAATTTGTATTAACAACGATCGAGTAAAGCGACTGTTGCACACAGGATCATCAGAATTTCTCCATTACTTCGACTTTCTTTTAGTAAAATAAGAAATAGATCAAGAATGACACATCGAAGTCGACAATCGACTTTTTCTAATTCTGAAATATCCTTTTCCATTTGACGTATTAATGACACCATTCCAGACAATTTAACTTAACTAAGTCTACGTAAAAGCAAGAGAACTGTCATCTTCGTGTCTTCTCTTCAAGAGATCAACGATGCGTCACCTCTGCCATATTCGCTCTATTTGGGAAACTTTGCTCGGAGACCGCGGCTTGATATTCACCTGAAAGCGATCACGTCCTCCTCCACGTCGGCCAATGAACGGTGTCCCAATATATTCGGATACGAAGTAACGTTGTATGGCAGATGTTTGCAGTAAGATAAATCCAAACTGGTGCATCTTCTAGGAGGCGGTGGTGTGGTGGTCGGTGGTGGCGTCGAAACTGTCGTTTGTTGAGCGACTTGAGCGTTTAGAGCTGTCAAGCTCTCTTGAACTTCGAGGCTCTGCGAGTCGATCGTTAGATTTGTTAAATATTTCGAGGTTGTAGGATCGATCTCCCGTCTAAGAATTTCCACGACATCGGCAGTGCTGATTGTCTGGTATCGTGGATCGAATCGAATCTCGAAATGTACGGCCAAATTCTCACCTTCGGATCTGTACAGTTTATTTGCGACAAATGGTTGCCGGTTAGAAAAATATGGATAGTGTGAAGTCACGAGAAAGTGTGGAGATAGCTGGGTTTTCTCTTGCTCGTGACATCGGTAAAATTTCAAGGAAGACAACTCGGCTTTCGATGTTTCAATATGAAAATAACGATACGGATTCGAGCGAATCAGCGGCTTTCTTCGAATTACAATTTCGTTTTCGAATGAAACATATGCATTTTAATGGATCTATGACATCATTCGACAAGTGAATTTCTCTTCGTAATTGCTCTTTCGAGTACTCAACCGCGCATTTGTTTTAAACATATCAAAGTCTAAACTAATAAACTGGCGTATAAACGATAAAGACTAATCCTCCTTAATCGTCGCAAACCGACGAATTTGTATTCTTGTTCGCAGAGAAATCTTTTAAATTAAACTTTCCTTCGTGAGTTCAGTTTTTAATAGTAATTTTAATAGAAAGTTAAATTACCGTGTCGGTGTTTGAAACATGTAAACCTACGATCATGCTATTTTGCTTCCGCAAGTATACTTACCCATCGAGCGCCAGTATCTCCACAGCGAGGAAAGAGATTCTCAGCCAGCTGCGGCGGAAGATAAGATTAAGTCGGTCGCGATACTCCCGTGCTCGTATTCGAAAGGCTTCGGTGGAGGGGTCTGCCAATTCCGAAACGAAGGAATCACCTTCGATCACTCGGAATGTCGCCAAGAAAATCTGATCACCCGGGGGATCCGATGTTAGGAACGTGTCTGAAAGCACACAGGTTAAACGCTATCGCAAACTCGAACAATTACCTCAACTTGTTAACATTGTATTTCCAAATATTCGCACTTCGGGCTTCCGAGTTTCCAAATTTTCGAATTTAAACGATGACGGTAATTTTATAGTTGAAATACATCTTATTAAAAATAAGATACTCTCGAACGGTAGAGCATAATTATATTATGTGTAACTTTACGTGTGAAACGTTGCAGTTTCTCATAAATATCTGTAATTTACATTGTGAAGCACAGGGTAGCGATTAATCGATGTCACGGCGCTGTCCTTAAGAATGAAACGAAAACCGGCTGTTATCTACAATGTCGATAATTATCGATCGATTCCATTTACCGTAATTGGCAGTTACCCGAGGGCGCGGGAAAAGGGAAATAAACAGATTTCACTGCGGGATAATCGGCCGATTTCCATCTTGCGACCATCAGATCGCTAAATGATACTTTCTAATACTCCATCTTGAAACAACACGTTCTCTCGAACGTGATAGTAACGAGACGTGTCTGTACAAACGCGGCGTCAGCCGTTCTTTTATATTAAAAACCGCTATCAATTTTTCCTAGTTAATATTCGACCGATACCGTAAACATAAACTAAAGTATCGAGGGCAATCGGGCACCAACAGCAATACGGCTGGAGGCTCACCTTTCACCGTGCCTTTGGTCGATTATTTTTACTCCACAGAGATTATTTTTTCGCTTCGCGATACAGTTTCTTGCGGCAAGCGAGCGATCTTCTGCGGCTTGTGGCTCTACCGCGCAAGCAACGTCAACAGCAATAACATCGTTTTCATTATACACCAGAAACAGATTTCTAGTATAATACAATGACGTACGAAAGTATTGCAACGCTTACAATTGACGATTTTCACGCATGTATTACGTTGTACGAAATTTCAAAAAAATCGATGCTACAACGACGCAAGACTATCAGGATCGAATTGATAAATTTTCCAACTATTCTGGAACTGTATATAGAAGCTATAAGATATTTATAACACATGTGTACGATAAAAGTGTGCTACGTTAAATAAGCGTTCGAATACTTTCGTGAATCACTGGATGAGTTTGACAGTCTGTACCACGTCGTTTCGCGATTCCTTGAACGCGAAATACTTTCGAAAGGAGAATTCGGTTAGTATGATGAAGCATCGAAATGATTCAAGGACACGGATCCCCCCTTTGAGGTCGAATGTTGGAGGGGTGACAGGCAGGACGGCTCGACAACTCGGTCAGACCGTTAGCTTCGCTACTTTCAAGGCCTCTTTGCTGGACCTCCACGCGATCGTGCATCTTCTTCGACCTTTGCCTCTCTTTGCCCGTATACTACAAGAATTATAGAGCGCAGGCTTTATGCTTCGTCACGACTGTATTCGCTTTCCTTTCTCGTAAATCGGTTCCCGTCCGACAATTCTACTAACTTCATCGAAGGATACGTAGATCGTTCGAGAATAAAAGAGCCGATCTGTGTACGTAAACGTATTTTCTCGGTAACTCGGTCGGACCGTTATGTTTGCACGCTGAAAGACCTCAATGGGCTCTGGCCGCATCGTCCTCTTCCTCTTTTTGTTCGGTTTTCTTCGCTCACCAAACGATACGCACGTCCAGATCGTAGCAACGATTCCTCAACAAGATACAGCCAGGTGCACCTGCTCATAGTCATTAGAACACCTGCTGGGTTCGTACGAAACACGATAGTACAATCAGATTATCAGGGAAGCGTAGCAGATCGATCGGAATTTTGGATTTATACCAGATAATGATAAAATTAACAATCGAAAGTAAAAGCAAAGTTGTAAAAAAAAAAAAAAGTAATAAATAGGTATTTGCACGATTATTCGTGCTGCATACTAACTCTTTACTAAATACATATATGTTGTAATGAATATTATATAATTTCTATATACATTTGCAAACAGTCGTGTCGCGTTACAATGCTAACAAAATTTGAAAACCTTTCACATAACACGTACAATGTGAACATAAAAGTTTTCCATGGCAAGTATTCGCACGCAGTTCCCACTAAGGCAATGTATATTATTTCTCTGTACCAAGGCAGCTATTCAAACGCTTAAACATTCTAGAAATTTAGAGACCATCTGTCGCGTAAAATACTATAACTGGAATCTTTAAATCCATCTGTTCTACCGCCAAACCTTCCCTTCGTCGGCATTCACCGTTATCTACGTATGAATATTAACAACGAATCTGCATCAATTAGACGACGACTCCTCTCTGACGCATGCTACGCTTCGTTTGCTTCTTCATCGTACGATCGAAAGCAATTTCAAGGTGAAGTACACGTATCCGTAAAGCGGAACGTACGCAAGTTCTTGCAAACGAGAAAAGACGATCACACTTTACGCTTGACAAAATGTTCGTACAGCGTGAAGAGTTCGTCCGTCTTGCGAAACAAGCGTCGTGCATTTCGAAGTAGTTTCACGTCCACCAAAGCGTCGGTTAACCGTGCAGTAATTTCATTTACGGCATCGGTCGTATCGCGTATAAGTCCGCGGAGAAAGCGCACGAACGAAACCTTCCGCGCACTTCGAATTCCTTGGCTGAGTGATCTTCGTACTCGCTCGTGCTGCACCTTCTGTGCTTGACAAACAGCAACTAGGAATTATCAAGCCTCTAGGCCGGCATATTTACGAAACACAGCATAAATTAGCAGAAGAAACGACATAATCTAGAAAAGCATCAATAATCACAGCGACAGTCAACAAGATTTATGTTACATGTCGGATATATTTTAATCGAAGATATAATATAAGAGATAGAGGAAAAATGCTGGCGGAGAATTATTATACATATTATATATTTCATTTTCTCTTTCAGTCTGATTCATAATTAACGACAGAACAAACTTTCGTTAGTATTGGCTGAGCAAATTTAAATTTAGGCAAATACGCCATTTCCAGCAAGTTGATACAGACTTTCTATTTTACGTAAATAGCCCGAAAATTGAGTGTTATACTTACAGCCAAGATATATGGAGACTCCAGAGAAGAGGAGGAAAAGCAAGAATGCGGCTAACACGCAGCATCCGCAACGATACTGTCCACCGAGTTTCCTCGTAAATCGAATGTCACTGTCCGACGACAGGATCGAACTCGGCGTTCCTGCACGGCTGAATCTTCTCGTGCTTACCGTGCTTACCGATATCTGAAAAAGAAAGGTCGATTCGTCGCTGCTAGCGTGAAGAAAGATGAAAAAGGTTGTAAGAGAAAGCTCGATCAACCCTGTGTACTCGGCGAATTTTGAACAATCCTTTTCGTCGACTGAGAAAGAAGAGGGAACTTTAGATTTTAAGCTTCCACGATGACTATCGAACGACATATTTATAGTTCTTCTCGTCTAACGATCATCATAGCTACTTGTGACGAGTATTTTGATTTCTAAGGACCAACATGTAACTGACGTCTGTAACTGCCAAACTATTTTATTGCTTGACGAGCATAGTTTCGGATTCGATTCAGAGTTCATGTATAATGACTTTATAAATTAGATATGCAAGATGTACCGTGATACGATATGATACGAGACCCACTTCGAGAATAGACAGATTAAAGGAATAAAAAAATCGCGGAATTCTTTGATACGACGATTGCTAATTTGCATGGAGACCGAGGATATCTCGAGCACTTTCTACGAAAGCGAGCAATTGCGGATCATTGAAATACAAAAATGGCTATAAATTTGAAACAAGATCATACGGGACACGCGTGCATATGAATCTTTTTCAGTGCCTCTCCCGTATCCTGTCCACGCCAGAAGTGGCTTCCATCATCTTACAATACATCCTGTATTTACGCCGCAAAAAATGTCTACCAAAATAAATTGCATTGCGAATGCAAAGAGTTCAAATTTTAAGATGTATGTCGCTGGTACTGCTTTTCTCGCTTAGAGAAACGTTGCGAGTTCATCGTACCCCTCCTTTCTTCTCTCGCTAGATTGCATTAGACAGGACAGAGCAGGGATTACTAAGATTTCTTGGCGAGGCACGATTCGCATTAACAATTCTCCTACTTCCGCTTACGGACTACGCGAAAGAATTCCTACCGAAGCGATTTTTATCGTGTTAATTAGAGGTAATGAACGTCGCTTAACCTGTCAGTTGGGATAATCTTCATCTAGATATTTCTACAATTATCAAACTAAAATATAACAACTTAATTTCAAATTGATCGATTTTAATTCTTCCAGATACGACGTAATTAGAGCGAGGATGTGTACGAAGGATCGTGTCTCTGTGAATACGATCAAAGAAATACCTATATGTGGGATCTGAGCAGAAATTCGTTTATCTACTAATGCATCGGACTAATTTTTACACCCAGTAATTTAAGACGCTAGTAAGCGTGTCACGGTGGAAATGGCAGGGTAATCATCGTGCTAATTATCGAAATATTATTATGCGTTATGTAACCGCGTTTCATGCGCTCGGTCGGATCCCAGTTGCGTGCGATTTTGCGCGTGCATTCAACTATTGTACAAGTACACGATAAACGATATAGTCTTTACACGCTACAGAGTCAGTCACGAAAGTCTACGTATATACCTATCGGACCTTGTATCTGTCTTATCGAAGAAATGAAAAACTCGCAGCCGCAAAATTATTTATACTTTCATACCAACAGGATTATTAATACATTTCTAAAAGCAATGAAACCAATTAAAACATTTAACTGTAAGATTTAAGAATCTTGGGATAAAATTACACTACAAGTTACAAAATCTCTAATTTGTTCAACGTCATTGACATAGCAGAACATTATCGCCGCTTATGTAGGCCACCCAGACGATATTAATAACTATCTTAATTATCGTAATTAATTTTAAGTCTACTACACTTTTACGAATATTTTCACCTATAACAATTTTACGTACATAATTTTCGTAACGCGTTATATTTCATATCTCTCGACTTCCTTTTCTTAATAAAAGATCGTATTACTTTTTAACAATATATGTCCCGATGTACTCACAAAATTCATACAGCTAACGCTTTTACTATAATATTTTACATTTAAGGGATATATTATATCCTTTATTGATTAGTATTTACTTATTGTTTATAGTAAAAGCGTAGGTTTTCGTGACTGACGTGTATTGTGCACAGTGTACGATCATCGGTCGAACAATCCACATTCAGAGTCGGGAGCAATGAGCTTATCTTCTGTGACGTGCACGCTAACTGTGTAAGCGGCCGTGTAATCGTCCCGCCACCGATGCGCGTGCACATTCGTCACCAACACAGGCGCGGTTCGCGTGCACTCGCGCGAATGCTCGGCGCGCCACAAACGGGCCTACGCCCTCGTTCAAATGTTACGCTTGGCACACGCTCCGTACCAAAGAACCGGCGAATCGTACCTTTTCAGCCGATGCCAAGTTTCGATGCTCCTTTCGACGAGCTCCGACCATCGCACAAATACTAAACTGCTCTCCTTACAACGTCTTACTTGATCACTTTGAAACGGAGCGAAACTAAAGTTTCATCGTGCGTGACGCGCTTGTCTTTTTCTCATTCGATAAAAAAAAATCTAATTATTGTTCTGTAACAGCCTGTACGACACGTATGTATTTACCTAAATGTTCGAGTATTCGTACAGTTCCGTAAACCGTGGCCCCAAACGTAGAAAGATGACAAGACCAATGCAGTTATCAATAAACGACGTCGCCCATTCACGGTAACCGTGTTTCGCGATTAACGACCGTTTCTAAAGGATTGAAAAGTAAAGAACGTATCTGGAAAGACGAAAAAATGCTAGATAGAACATTTTAACCGAGTACAGTAGAATCGCATTTATTGAAAGGAAACTTTAAACTACAGGTGCTAACAACACTCGTGTGCTTCTGTCGCAAATCGACCAAGGCATTTTCACGCTTACAGCGTTAGTTGCACTCATATTCCGACGTAGTGCGAGCGAATTCCAGTGTAGCCTGAAAGCCAAACGTGTTCCCTTCCCTCGCAAATCGAATACCAAACTTTTGAGTTTTCCTTCTCTTTCGTCGCGCCTACGTCCGATTGCGTAAAAACCATCCTCCCGTCTCGATTATTTCTAAGGAAACTGCGACTCACAGGTTGGAACGATCGGCAGAAGCGAAGAAGTATTTCTGGCGGCGTTCGAAGCAAACGGGGATTTTGTTCGCGTGTTACGTAAGAAACAGCTATCGAGGGGTGTATTTGGCGAACAATGGCGCGCAGAGATATTACGAAAGTGGAATGAAAGTTTGAGCACGGAACCTTTGTATTCTTCGAACCTAATTCGATAATAGCCTTCGATCAGGCTTTTCGTAGGAAATGCTCATTTAATAAAGCAACGTTTCGCAATAAGGCTTATACCTTTTGTGCTAATCGAGCACGATCAATCATGGAAGATACGCGGCTGTAAAATTATACCGTGGCAAACGAAAATTCTCTAGCGGACGCGTTCGCTGTTGGTTGGTAAAAGTAATTCTTTCCTTGGCGATGCAATACAGCGAAAAGGTCAAGAGACTCGATCTTTTCTCGCTAAAGGAACGGCAACTTCTGACGAAAGGCAACCCATGATCCGCAACGAAACAACGAGAAAGATTAAAAGAAAGATAAGTGGCATAAGCACATTGGAAGTTCGATATAATTGGAGTATTTGGAACAGACACACCGTGTCGATATCAATTTACGAATTTTAATCCTATATCGTATTGTGCCGAAGACGTGTATGCAAATATTTGCCCATAGCATTATCATTGCATTGCAATATCTAGTAGATACAATTATAATTGGAGAATTTATTTCGCGAGATAAGAAGTTACACAGATCTAAGGAGTATCGTTTTATACGAATTTCCCACACTTGGATATCAAATTGTTCGAGTATCTTAGATATGTATCGCTGTCGATGATTTCGCCATCCGGTTAATCGAATGCTTAGCGGCGAGAACGGTCAATTGAAATTTGAGCGCATCAGGTGTGGAAAGTAGAATTCAGTGTCGGTAAACGACGAGGTCCAGAGAGATCGGTCGAAGAGATTAAAATGCGCTCGGACTAGTTGAGAAGGCTTCCGTTAATGGACACGGTCGATGACTTTAAGACCGAGAAAAATCAAGAGCTGACGGGGCACGTTAGAAAAGCGCTTTCCATTGGCGATGTTTTCGTGAAAGTCAGTTCGATCATTCTTGTTCCGCTAGGATAGAGTCGAACGATAATCGTCCAACCGTAAGAATAGATCGTCAGATCGGCTTTTCTTTGTCGATTTTCGCCGTTGGCGTCAGCCAAGACGACGCTTTCAAATTATTGCAAAATCAAAGATAAGCGTGAAACCCGAACCATGTGTATATATTTCTCGTTTCAATCTTTTAACTCGGACATGCAAAAAGGTAAAGAATCTGCGGTAGAGTTCTTCTATCATAACGTTGAAAGTGCAATAAAAATACGAACAGTACGCGACAACAAGTTACGGACGGTACTACGTACTCTTCTAAAAATTTTCTTACGATTGAAGCGCAGTCGTACGAATTTCTCTAAATTCGAGATAAAGGTAGACGTCAATCGAACGACTGTCTGTCGCAGAAAGAAAGAAACGGTGTCATCGACCCACGGAAAGAATCTACCAAGTTTCATTGGCTCGCCCGGTTCCTCGTGACTTTCTTGACCGTTATTACCGTTATTCCAAACGTCGGACTACCTTTCCAAAAGAGCAAGAATCTAGGAACGAGTTCTGCTTGCTTGAAATTACAATCGGTCAGCGGTGTGCCGGTACACGGAGCACGTGCGTGCACCTAACCATAACAGACCAATAGTTAAATGCAGAGCAATCGTTATCGCCTTAAAGCGACTCTTATCTACCAACGACAATCGTTTTCTCTCGTTTTCTCCGGACGGGGAGGAAGGTCCGGCGCCTTTCGTAACCTCCGCTTTTTTCCACCTTACGATATCGATAGAGTCTATTGGATATTGACCCGCCAAGTCCTATTAACCCTTCTATACTAATCACTTTCATCAGCAGTTTCAAACGCCTATTTTATAACAACGAAGCAAGAATAATACGAAAAGGCCTGTATGTGATGATAAAACTGGCTTGAAAAATAAATTTGTCTAAATATATCGTTCAAAGGGGAAAGAACATGGTAAGTTTACCTTCTGTCTGCTATAGAAACACAACTTAAACTAGGAAAACAAGCAACGACGTTAATACAATGGTAACATAGACACCTGTGATTCAGCTAAATTTGAAAAACATAGACTCGGTATAATTTTTCATTCTTTTCCATTTGTCGCGGAATCCAATGTCTTAAAATAGGTCTCAGCGATGTCGGAAAAGTTTTAAAAATGAATGCAGCAGTTTGTTTAGAAGTTACCGCAGTTACTACGGGACGTATCGTGCCATTAGCCTCGAAAGGGTCAAGTAACGAAAAGTGAGCGTTAAGCGCCTACGTTTTAATGGGGAATTCTCTGAAAACCATCGCGCAGCACGTGACAAATGTCATTCGTACAACTCGAGCGGAATACCAATCGACAGATCGGGTGCTACTAGCGAAGTAACGGTATATCGAGAAGAGAGGAGATGTCGGCTTAACCCAAGGCGACCGAACCCAGCTAACACGTCGTTCTTTGTTTCAGTCAACCTAGTTCTCCATCGAATGCGTAGGTATTCGGCATCATACGCCGCATCATTCGGGGTCAATGGAGAACAAGGTCGATGAGTCTGCGGAGAAACGACGCATTGCAGGACGCTTCTCCGATATTAACACAAAAATTACCCAGCCAATCAAACCGTCGTTTTTTAGATTGTGGATTTTTATGTATTTATACGAAATTTCAAAGTGCAAATTTATGCGAAATACACGTAGCACGAAAAATACCCAAAGTATAACGTTTCCAATAATATTTGCTGGGTAAAACAGTTTTCGATTAAAGTTCTACTTTCTCTTTTTTAACTATATTCACAAAAATACGAATTTACATAAAAATCCAGTCTAACGACGATAATCATGCCACGCCGTACGTCTTATAAAATCTTTTGCGTAATACATAGTATACCCGGAAAAGATTTCTATAAACGTTAAGAGTTAATTCTAAGCAAGTATGTATGTCGTATCTACGATCAAATATTAAATATAAAATATTAGTATTAACATATTGCCACGTATTAAAGATCGATAGTTCTGACGTTAACAACGCGGTCTTCCCGCGATAGAAGAATAACAGCGATAAAAGTTCTTTTCGTTCCTTTTTGCACCTCGCCGTTCCGCCTCAAGGGTGATTCGGCCGTTTGCGCAAGTTATCAGTTTGCCGCAGCGTGCGCAAGTAATTCGGTTAATGAGCGCGTGCAACGTAACCGCAAAAATAATTCACGTAGCTTTAGCTTACGATTTCTTCGCGGATCGCGTTTGCAGTCTCCTATTTTAAAGCGTGTTAATGCCATTCCGAAAGTTTCTACCAGGGAGGAAACATCGTTCCGCGTTACACTTTCGTTCGAGACAATAGGCATTTTTGTCGACCGTTCATCGTTTCTCATCGATTTTACGTTTTCTTTTCACGTACGATTTCACACGGGGACCAGCTAGTTAATTAACCGCGAGACCCGAGTAAGATGGTAACGAGGAAAGCGCGTACAGGGGGAAAGTGCGCCACATTCGTCTCACCTTCGAATCCCACGAGCTCTTACGCTTGTGCTCCATCGCGACGGTCATCTTTCAGCCGTAGAAACGATTCCTTTCAGCTTCGTCAACGTTTCTTCGGTATATTTGCCGCGTGAAGGCGCGCCAACGTCATCGTAAAACTGAATTTCGTTTCGTTTCGTTAGCCTTTGCCGACTATCCCCCGAATATCGATTTACGCTCTTAGTTTCTATGCACTGTACCAAATACCTCCGATAATCGTCCGTTCTTTGCGAGGCAACAACCTTTATCCGACGAGATTAGTTCCATGTACTTGCGCTTCCACACTTTGTCCTCCTCTTGCTCCGGTTCAATATCCTTCGCTTCTTGATACCTATGCAAAAAAAGTCAGCAATTACAATAGGACGAAACGCGCGCGCGTACACACACAAACATACGCGTGTACGTATACACAAACACGAGTATTTAAGACGCGCCGCCGACTGCTATTAGGAATACCACGAGCGAAGAAATTAGTGCACTTGGCGCAAAATTGCGCGATATCCGAAAATCTTATCCGAAAGAATGCACTTGACACTGTCGCATTGCGCCTTTATTAGTTTCTTTAATTTTTACCACGTACAGTCTACAGTCTACACAGATTTCAGATAATTCACTTTCTTCTATCAATTTTTTAATTGTTACTTTCTTCCATAACGTGCCTGTTAATAACGCGATGCAAAATATCGGCCAGCGCTATCTAACACAGGTGCGCGGGAATAATCATAGACAGCTGTCGTGAGAAATTCAGACTCGATTTCCCAGACGAATAAAGTCGAAAATTAGCGAGGAATTTTTTATTTTTTATTTTTTTTTTTTACGTTCGATTGCATAAACGGATCGATAGTCGAGACTGGCGAGGAACAATTTCTTCGATCGAGTCGGAGCCGACTACGAGCCAAGGAGACTGTGTCGAACGAAACCAGACTGCCAGGGGAACGGAGACCCGCTGGTTAGATCGCTCCTTCGCTCCTGGATGCACTTTCACGTCATTACCGGTTCTCCACGACACGATACGACACGACGCAACGCGACGTTTTTCGAAGCTTCGCTGGAAAACCGAATAATCGAATTGCCTATGATTTTGTGCGAGATCGTAGCCCATAGATCGCGAATTTTTATACATTTATGAGAGATTCAAAGATTCAAAAATGCGTAGAAACACGTGTAGGAAAATATGCACGAAGGCCACGAGTGGAAAATATGATAAATCATATTTCTCATCTTTCATAGGATTTTTTGGAAAACACGATTACGCGTGGGAATGCTTCAAAGGACGCAGCAGGATTGATCGATATTAGTCCGCGTGATTTACGTTAAAAAATATCTTAAATTTCATACATGTTAACTATAAACGCTAGCTTTGGTGGCATTGATAAGAATATAAATTTGCATAAATTTCCGCAGTCGAATTGTACGAGATAGTCGGTTCATCTTGATAAATAAGACGCGGAATATCCAAGAGTCCAGCGAAACGGTGGTCTATGTAAAATTCCACGCCACGTTCGAATGTGAAAGGTTGTAAAAAAAAAAGAAATCTAACGAATATTTTTAGCTTTAACCTGTTCCCAAGGAATTTGGCTACGCTCGAAACTGCTCGTTCGGATTAACTTTTCAAGGGTAACTACTTAAATCCTGAATTCCGTGGCACAACATTGGCTACTATCTTTCTTATCCTCGAGACAGCAGATTGTCAATGAACTTAATTCTACGTTATAGTATATCGCATTCTTGACGTACGAGTGGACTATCGAATTTCAAGGGTAGATCGCGGATGGAAATTAATGCTGTCTTTGAACAGTATCGATTTCGATTACGACTAAGACCGTGCCACCTGCGTTACACGATTAGGATTAATACGAGGGATAAGTAAACATGCCGTTTAAAAAAGACGTTTGAGAAACGTTCCGAGAACGCGAAGAACATGAACATTGTACAACTATTATTAAATACAGAACATATTAAAAAGGGCTGAAAATAAACATTAAAAAATACAAAATAAATCACTGATACGACAATAATACAAAAAGATAAAAAATACCAAAGGAACACACAAATAACGTGATTTTTCTAGAAATGATTACAAGATACAGAGTGTATTGAAAAGAATTAGAAATAAAAGTACGAAAAGATAAAACATAACGTTAAAAACAAAAATATATATACACGGGGAAGAAAAATAACAAGATACAAAGATACAGATATTTTTAAACGTACCTTTCTTTTTGTAAATCCTCGTGTGCGTAAATCTTTCGCTGGTTGATCGTTCAATTTGTATCACTGTTGCGAACCATTCTCTATATTCGCTTTATATTTTCTCACAATCGGATTTTATTCACGAAAATGATCGTACACGCGAGATATACACCAAGATTCATACAGCATCACCGTTTCGTTTCACTGGAAAAAGGTTGGCTGTTATTCGATGACAGCTGTGTCGGTCGTACCGGAAACATTTCCCTCTTCGACTGCCGGGAACGTTAAGTCGGCCTTTCACACTCTACGAAGCAACCGTGCGCTCGTCAAGGCGATCCTCTTTCTTCGTATCACAGAAAGAAATAACCGTTAACGCGACAGCCGAACCTTCGGGGAGCGTGGTATACACACGAATGTGCACTCGACAGACTACCGCCACGATTAATGACCCCGAGAAACGTACACGCGCCCTTCTCCTTCACAGAAATGCCTCAAGTATATACATATACCGTTTACCTGTTACCCCACTAATTGTTTACAATTAGGTCTATTCTTATAATCTAAACGTATTTAAGTTACGCAAGTAAAATAATGTATAATATAATTATGTATTATGTATAACGTATACTATCAATAATTCATAAAGAGAAATATCCTTAAAACATGTTAAAAAACATTTAATCGTGAAACGGTTGAACGATAACATTATTAATCTAAGCGAGTAGGGAAAAATTGTTTGATTGACACAGTTACGAGAATCTTGACTTTCAGAAATTGTACAAATATTTGTTCAAAGTTTACGCCAGTAAGATTGATATACACCATATACGTAAATATTTTCCATACACGTATTAGTTCTAAATAATTCACTAAATACCGATGGTACGCGTTCGCTCGTTCACCTACATATATGCTCGTTATGGACTAGTTTGATGGACGATCGGTAACTTGAGCTCGATCCGATGGTTGGAAACTACCAGACACCTAAACGAGAAATTCATTTACAACTAACTTATACGGCTTAGATCTACCTCACGCGTGCTACTTAACTCACACGTACTATGTTAACAAACAACTCGACGTATCCCAAAAGGACTTTAACCATCTTGTTACGTTACGCTTTCTGATAAATTCCAGTCGAAAGGAAAATACAGGTGTGAATAAACCGGCTGACGCGATTTGAATACTTAATCGTTCAGTTTATTCGTATGAGCAATTAAATGATACATATACATGGTGTGTATGAATTACGTGTCTCTCACTTAAGTCTAATACATCGACAGCGATCGGAGGCGCGTACAGAGCATCGAACGAAGCAAAGTACCGCCACGATTGCGTAGTTACGTTAATGATACTACTAGTCCGTATTGAAATTACTTAAGAGCCTCACGGATCCGTTTCTCTGGCGAGATACGATGCTGGCACAATTTCATAGATCGGTGTCGTACCAAGCTGCAACCTGGTTATTATCTTGCGGGGGTGCAGGAAGCTCTCCTAAATGATCGAAACTCAGGTCACCCTCGTGCGCTACGTCCATAGTGTCCATCGCGCCATACGTCGACCCTCCACCTATTTCCAACCCTTGCATCGAATCTACTGGTATCTGGTCATAACCTGTTTCGTACAAAATTTACAATGAACCCAACGTGTAGCCCTTTACCTTACTACATTTAATCGAAAATAACTACAGCGTCAACGATTCTGTGAAAATGTTCTCAACCCAGTAAAGCACAACCTTGCTAGATAATCGCGACATTAGGTTCTCTCGCCGAGATACCATTGCTTTTCGTTCTCTGATATTATAAAGCAGGAACAGAAAGCAAACGATTATTCCAAATCATGAAAGTTTCATTTCTTCTTGATTTGCGATACCGACACTTTTAATCTATTAACCGGGTCGTCCCTTGAACATAAAATGTTCTGTAATTACAATATGAAATTAAAAATTAGCGACAAAGATACATTTCTTAACGATGGAGAAATATTTCAGTTACATCGACTTTAGACCTTGCTAATACGAATATGGTATAATTAATTTCTAACAAAAGCAGGATGTACGAAGAGATAGGATATTCCTAAGTAAAAGAATTATATCGAACAGGTTCAATAACTTTTCCCCGGTTAATAGGTTAAAATACTGCGTGAAATCAACTAAATTCGAGACAAATAACGAGTAGAATGATAGCCACGAGATGCATTCGATTGAAGGTAAATGAAAAGGGACAAATAGAAAGCCAAAGTTTGAATTCGCGCGTATAACTGATAGTACTTGATAACAAACTTTCTTCGCAATACTCGTTTCCGCGACAGCACATTTCTGACAAACGTATCTTATCTAATTACTTACGAATACTTATCTATGCTTCTTTCCACCATAAAGTACGTTCACTTAGAGGAAAGATGATAAAAATACAAATATATCATGCACAACATTGTATAAATAGATAAAAAAATAAATAAATAGACACGCTACGTATGAATCCGTCGTACTCTTGATAAGAAACAAAAATGAAAAAGAAATTGAAACATTCACAAAACGTGCATTATGTGTAATATTTACCAAATTCAATAAAACGTGTATCGTATGGCCAGGATATATAAGATACAATGTATAAACTATGAAAAGCGTGTGAAAGAAGACATTTAGCGATTAGTCACTAAAGCAGATAACAGAACAGTACGTAAGAGCTGAGTATCACCTATGTTACTGCGAGATACTGTTGATAGCCTGTATTTTAATATAAGTCCGTGGGTTAAGCTGCTGTTAAAATAACATAGAATTAAATGCAATGCTTTCTTCTCATCATCGGTTGTTTTTTTTTTCTTTTTCCTTTTTTTTAGAAACGAAGGTGTTACCAAATTGTTCATTTCGTATATCGCACAAATAGGGGGAGGAAACGAACACGAGCACAGGAATTCGCATTACCAGTGATTTTCTGATGCAGAAACGAAGGGAACACATTTCGTTTGAAAGAGGTCTTGATAGCGAGTGATTCTTGGGTTACATTCGTTACAAGGCGTATCAAAAGTTTCGAAGATCGCACCGTTAATACCGTGGGGAAGGAACACCGTAAAAATTCACTTGTAAATTCATCTACGACCGATCGACCGTGTCGATCGTCCGAAAGCAATTAATCGGATAAAAAGGATAAGGCTCGTAACTTACCTTGCGGTTGATACCCTCGACCTCCGTGGCTGCTGTGTACACTAGGAGGTCCTTGTCCATACATACCGTCATAGCCTTGATCAGGGCCAAGCATGTCCTGAAGAGATTAGGTAGCTCAGATCAACACAAAACGTATCTTCCTTTACAGGCGTGTCTTTAACAGCCGGCGAGGGTAATACGTCAAGATACTCGTGTCGCAGTATCACCGACAACTCCGCGTACGAAAACATCGTTTAAAGGCATTACAAAATACGTGGAACATGAGTAAACGTGTGACGCGTTTATAGCGTTTGAAAAAGTAATCGCGGATGGCTTTATGTTATTCAACCTATTATGGTGGGGGATGAAACACGAATGATGATGAAACGCATTCTCATGCATAACGTAATGTTGCAATCTAAGGATATATCATAATAAAATCATCGCTGTACATTTATTACAGGTTCCATTGCTCCATTAGGCATATTTCATTTGAAACTTTTCAGCGAATATGGAATAGCGTGAAAGGTTAAAGCATCGATTTCAACGAGAGTTATAGTGAATACATACGTAGAATTTGTCCAAATATTATGGGTGATACTCGAAAGTTTTTCGCCAATTTTATGCTATGTGGGTTCAAAGTTTGAAGTTTTTACTCTCTAATCGATTTAATTTTCATAATTGTCACCTAAGTTGTGCGAACTGGAATAATGGATAACGACATTCAGTTTTGCAAACACTATCTAATTATATATTGCTAAACTTACATGAAGGGGACGATTACGTATGCGAGTACCTGTTACTAGTCAGATAAAATTGCTGTATCGTTATTATGCCCTCGTGGCTTAATTTACTTAACACGATGTAACCAAGTGTGAAAGGGAAATCTGATGCTTGAATAAATTAGCATACGAACCGATGACAATCTGTCTTATAAAAATCGGCTTACGCGTTTATTCCTAGAATCTATTCGAAAGCTAGCACGGTATAGCATATACTAAAATTTTATCGCAGCAGCACATGCCGCTAGATGAAAACAAAAAAAAGAAAAACAATCGGGGCTATGTTACAAGGTGTTTATAAACGAATAAATTTAACCACGGCATAAGCGAAGCATGCATCGGTATTATGTATGGATTACGATACCTGTAGATCTGGACCCATCCCAAAGTCAGCGTTATTCCAAAGGTTTGTATCCTCGCGTAACAAAGAGTTGGTGAGTTCCATGGAGAGTCGTTTCTTATATTCTTGTGGTTTATCTTCGCTCATGCGGAACAACACAGCTGCCGCATAAGTCGCGACACCTTCGTTTCTAGAGTGAAGCAACTCCGTTAAAGGAGCAGTAGCACCTTCTTGTTCGATCATTTCGGCACCTTCTTTGTCCGCGGCAAGTTCGCAAAGTACGCCAGCTGCGACGCGTTGAATATTTTCAATCTCGTTAAATAGCAACTAAAATCAAGATACAAGCGCATTAGAGCAAATTATTAACATCGAGCAAACTAAAGGAAACCAAGTTTCGAGGAAAATGTATATTAAAATTACCTGTACGAAGATCGGAATTACGTTCTGAGATCTGATAATGACCCTGTTGTGTGATTCCCTCGCGAGGATATGAAGCGCTCCCACAGTACCTTCCACTATTTCCTCCATTCGAACACCGCCATCCGCGTACGCGCCTGATGTTTGCTGACTTCCAGTACTTGCCACGGATGAACGTTGTTGCTAAAGTGGAATCGATCTTTTTTACACAAGTTCTAACTTAAATAATCGAATATACGGAATCGCTTCGAAACGGATGCTTACTCGTTGTGTCTCGGGGAAAGCACGCATCAGAAGCCTGACCAGATGATGAATCGCGCCGTGGTCACGAAGCGGGCCGTGATTCGCGGGACAAAGCGCCAAATTGCGAATTAATCCTATTACAGCTTTAACCAATGGCCAACGTGAAGGCGGGTGTAAAAGTTTTACTATGACCTGAATTCCGTAATTTAGGCGGACTGAATTCTGTGCCATTTCCGCTTCCACGTGACGTGACGTTAGATGACGAAGCGCGCATACCGCTGGTTCGCTGATCTCCTCCCGACTATCCGCGTAAATGATTGTACGTACAAGAGCGTCGACACCTCCCACTTGGCATACTGTTACCTTATTACGTTGATTATTGCAAGTCAAATTCGACAAAATACCAGCGGCACATGTAACGACATTTACGTCGGTAGAGCTAAGAACTTGTACAAGACTCTGTAATAAACCTTCTAATCCATCGACTTTGGTGCCAGCGTCCGATAAATTTCGTAACGTCCACAAACAATTTTGGACGAGTCTCTGGCTTGGATTACCGAGATGCATAGCAAGAGCTTGCATACCACCAGCTTCGACTATCACCGGTTTATTACTAAGACAAACGGACAACACTTTCAAGGCTCTTGAAGTCGTCCATAGAAGCTTCTCATAATCGTAAGAACGCATTATGCGTACCAACTCTATTGGTCCTTGAGAAGCTAATATAATTAATTTGCTCTCTTGATTACCGTATGCAAGAATTTGCAAGCAATCGGTTACTATAGCTAAAAATTTGACGTTATCCCGCTGTAGTAGTGCAACCATTTTCTGTAATCCTCCGGCCAGCCTTACAGCCATTTTAGAACCATCCTGATGTAAAAGTAAATTATGGAGAGTCGTGATTGCGTAAAACAATACGGATTCCATTGGAGAACTCAAAAGCTTCACAAGAGCTGGTATTCCTCCGCTTTTGAAAATAGCCAGCAGACCTTGTCTATGATGAGACAAATTGTGCAAGGTGCCGACTGCTGCTTTGGTCGATTCAAGGTCATCACTGTTTGAAATGGCACGAACTAAAGCAGCTACCATTTGCGAACTGTTCATAATAGCATGACGAGATGCTTCCTTCTTGGAAAGTTGGTGAACTACCATCGCTGCTTTAGACACAACAACTTGGTCCTCGTCGTTTAACAACTTTATTAATTCTGGTATTGCACGTGTTGCGAGATCTGCGTCATCCTGATAGTTTATCAAATTGACAACCGCGTGCTTCAACATTTGACTGGGTTCTGCCAATCTCTGAACAGCTGTAGGTTGAGCCGGATCATACTGCGTCGAAGGAATTTCTATACCCTCCTCCAATGTTTCAGGAAACATAGCTGCGCGAACACGCTGAGATCTTGTATGATTCAATTGTTGATTCATTTCATCGACTTGATCTTGAGTAAAACCCTGTGCAAATCCTTGATCCAAATCAAACATCAACTGATCGCCTTCCATCTCGTCATCCTCTTTGCCTGATAAAGATGGCGCTTGGGTGACAGTGCCAGAATGTATTCCTGAATCACCCATGTAAGAATTTTGCTGCCACATCAAAGTTTGTTCTTTGGCGGATCCCATGGGTAGATCGCCCAAACCCTGATAATTCCCGTGAGACACTACAAAATTAATTGCACAAAATGATACAAATGTTCCACATAACATGCACGATACGTCATAGGTTGCCAACAAAGATTACTCACTTGGTCTGGATTGATTCGAAGACATTTGATAACTCATGGCTCCTACGGGAGAATCTATCCACACCTAAAATAGAAGAAAACCGTGCTATATACATCTATAACGCAACCATCGCTCGCATAAAGTTAGCATAAGTTTAAAGGGACAAGAGAAAACGAAACATTAAAGCACGTATAAAGTACTTTAACGCGTAATCACGACGTTATCACGATATTCAAACGCGCTCAATGTGGCGTGAATATCGTGAAAGGGAATACGAAAATATAATACGAACTGGAATACACTTCTGTGTCGGTCGGCGCACAACTAATAAGAAAAAAAAATGTCTTCGATCACACGGGGGAAAGTTTCGTCTTCTCGTTCAAAGTTTTGAAGACGCCACGACGCGCATAGGGTCAGTGCACTGTATTGCGAAGAATGGAAGGAGGATGCAACTACGCGGAATGTGGGCACGATCGAAAGATTCCTCTGAGCGTTGTCGCAGCTTCCACTTTTACAACGGAACACGAGCGGGGGACGCGGTGGTTCGATCGAATACGGTAGGAAATCGTATCTCTAGAGATGCACACGAGGCCGCGAACGATACTCGATTTCCAAAGGTAGAGGGACGCGCGTGGGCGTGCGGCACAACAAAGGCTCTGAGAATGCAATGCATCACCATTTTCCGAGGATCCACGAGCGGCGGAGAGTGGAGTGCGGAGAGTGGCAGGGAAGCGAAAACGGAAGGAAGGGGCAACAAGAGAGCTGACTACGATACATTAATGGAAGAGAGAAAGGGGACGAGAAAAGGAGAGAGAGGAAGAACACTTTGACACACCCAGCGTAAACACCGCCGTCACGGAAATGACAATTTTTTTCCTATCGGTCGATGCAATGGCGAATGATAAAATAATGCTGTGCTTACCGTATAGCGAGGATCGACCGAAGGCGACTTCGTGAATCGTGCTCGAACGAGGACACGAATGACTCACTACCGTACGCTCGATCCACCAAATTCCCGTTTGCCCCCGACGCTCAATCCACCTATCTCTTCTCCGTACGGAGCTCTTGGCCTTTCTTGCCTCGAATCCGTCAACTAAAGATGGCGGAAAACGACGCGGAACCTTCGATTCTACCGCCACCTGTCGTCTGCACTGATTCGAGTCTGCAGTGGTGCTCAATACCCATAATGTAACCTCGATTAGCTCGGTTGTTCGTTGGAGAATATTTATCGATTTTTACCCCTTGCGAATAGTCGATCGTATCTAACTCAAACTCGTTTACTTCACTTCCGAGAATTCTCTAATTAATTTATTTCCGCTGAATCCTATACTTGTATTAACCGATGCACTCCTTTCGACGCGAGAATCGCATCTGTAAGTATGTGCATACTCGCTCGTTGCATTCTAAGTTTAAGGTTATATGCAAATTGAACTCGACGGAAATAAAAAATACATGTTGAAACGTACAAGTTATTTTTCCAGTTGAAATTAATCGATCTGCAATTTACATGAGTTTCGTAAGTATCGTGTATGAATAAATTTACGGATACAACCGAGTATTTTCGTATATACTTGGTGATCGGAAAGAATGAAACCGATCTGCCGGTATGTCAGAAAAAAATATGCCAGATGGTGAAACTAGCGATACTCTATAATGTCCCAGTACCTCACGTACGAAGACCGAAGGATAATATGCTGCAGTCGGGGAGATCAATTTCAATTAAAAGACAATTCCCTAGGACATGGCAATTTTTTAATGGATTCGTGGGTATTTGTCCATCCACGGTAGTCGAGAATTTCTGATCGAGTTCAGGAGTAAATCGTGCAGCTAGACAGCTAGAATGCGCACAAAATAACAGACACTGGAGTCCAAAGTAAAATATACTGGCCGTTTGGCGGGAACACCATTCGTTATCGGCTGCGCCCACGCCGATTAATTTTCGGATGCGTGATGGCGGTACCGTTCCTTCCGTTCCGTACAGTGATGATACATTTTATGTCAACGCTGATATTGAACGGATAATCGGAAAAAAGGAAAACGCGTTTTCAAATACATCATCGTGTCGATATTGAAATATCGAAGCGCAAAGCTTCCTGGAATAAATATATTCCCGTTCTTTCAATTAATAACAAGCAATAACTACATTTTGTATAATTTCGAAAATAAAGGAAATGCTTTGTCGCGTAGGAAATCTCGATCGATTCGCCGCAAATGTTCGCAATATCGGACGTGCCAACGGCGTGAAACGTCATTCAAGACAATATCGAACTCGCAATAAACTGTCATCTGCGTATCTTGAATTCGTTGTACGTTTATATACGAGAATTGTATAAATACTTTAAAAAGTCGTTCATATATATCATTGGTTAACTTGTTAAAACATTCGATACAGGAGAATTTTCTTTTAATCGAAAAGAATTACGTGTTATTTTCGATCCGCGAGAGATCTCGAATAAAATATGTAACATCGAACAGGCGGACAGTTTTACGATGATTCATCGGACAGGGGAATACACATTTTTTTCACGAAATATTTATTTATTTACATAAGTTTCGACTACGACGTATTCTTGTCGGTTTCGTTTATTTATGAGCTTAAAGGGGAATCGTGTAGCCCACGCTTCGCTATGTCGAATATATACTGCCCTCCTTAACCAAATGAGCAAAATCGAACGTTTAGTATCATCGAGTAAAAAAGTAAGCTGAGAAATGTTCGCTTCGCGTGGTCTACCTATCGATCGATCGCTCAGATGATCGAGCAAGTAAGAGATCGAGTTTTCGTTTAGTTTACCCGGTCGATTCTTGAAATTTCGCGTGGTCTTCGAAAAAAGCAAGGTACCGTCTTGAAGGCAGACCAGGTAGAGAGCATAGAGGGTGACAGATGCCCGTTCAACGGTGTGTCTCCCCACCTACGCGGCATGCTGCTGACACGAGCGTTTATGTCTGCATAAATTCTCATTTGAGCCCCGATAATAAAGTAAGCACACGAGGGGGACGGACACACGTTGCCCGGTTCGGCGAGCACAGGCTGATACATAGATCACCGCTGAACGCGGGGCAAGAAAAGGGGGAAGAGTCGGGCAGGGTTGTAAGAGAGAAAGAGAAAGATAGAGCGAGGGAGAGACGAGGACTGAAGGGATGAGGAGTTCAGGGGCTGAGAGGTTCGAAGGGGTGGAGGGACCAACGATGGCTAGGCATATATTTATGTGTATCTATATAAGGTACACACGAGCACACGTTGCCTTTCGAACGAGTCACTATACAAAGCTGGACGCACGCACGTACACAACATTCTCGAGATGCAACGTGCTTAATTATATGCATTCTCAGAATCCGCGCTGCTCTCCTCCGCTTAATGCCCGTGTATTCTGCAATGCTTCGTGTTTACGCGGCGAAAGGGAGGATAGTCACCGTGCCTCATTTACCGTTCCATCTTGCAGAAGAAGAGCTAATAGGAGCGTATGGAAATCATCCTCGATCATCGACATTCTTTTCAGCAGATCGACTGAAGATATCGTGGTGAATCACGGCCGACGACTTTGCATCGTTAAATCTCCGTTATTCCATCCTGAGTGATCGGGTTTATATCGTATACCGAGTGATCAAGCACGCGGAAGTTTTAGTCCAATTTCACCTGAAAGTCTGAGACCGCGGAAAGGTAGGAATGATCATTCTCGTCCCGAGGGAAGGGAACGAGTCAACCAGAGAAGTTTCGGAGACACAGTCGTATCGTCTGGCATGGTTGATGGAGTAGTCTCGTGGCTAATGTCGAGCGAGGATGGCGAGTACAGTCAGCGTCGAGGACGACGACGACGACAAAGACGACGAACGATACCCGATTCATCACTCAGACCGACCTAAGGGACTCACGCAACTCCCAAAACGCAAACGAGTTAACAAAGCGTCGAACACTATGATCAAACGTCCAACGAGAATGTTTCGCGTATTCCGCCAAGTTACGGAAGTTGAAGATTCACGCTTCAAATAGCGATCGTACGATCTCGGTTCGAGATATTCACGATAGTACAGTTAAATAATGGAAAAGGCTAGTAATGCTGTGAATGAGAGAGGACTGTGCTGCGAAAGAGAGAAAAGCACGCGGGAGGGGAAGGAGGCAGGAAGATACGAGGGTAGCGTGGTACCGTGGTACCGTGGTACCGGGGCAGCTCGTCGAGATGGTATCCGGGGCGTGCCTCGTGTACCGCGGCGTCGTCGAATCGAAACCCTTGGCGAAGGTCATCGAGATCAGCGCACTCGGCACGTCGATCAGACGATTTTGTGCGGCACACCTGCGCTCAGGCTTATCCGGTCTGCCCTGAGCGGCTCCTCGCGCGCACAGCGTGTGGGTGCGGGCTGACAGCTCCTATCGGAATGGCTCGGATAGGTTATTGGAGGTCCTCAAATGGTATCGAACAAGGTTCTGCTGGGACGCGCGGGAGGGGTGATAAGAGGGAGCGGTTTCTCTAAGTATCGCGAAAGGCACGCATACTACTACGATCTACAGTACGCA
Organism: Bombus bifarius; assembly: GCF_011952205.1. Taxonomy (NCBI): domain Eukaryota; kingdom Metazoa; phylum Arthropoda; class Insecta; order Hymenoptera; family Apidae; genus Bombus; species Bombus bifarius. The sequence goes on along the minus strand of NW_022885586.1, from coordinate 1,486,506 downwards.
CACGGGGCTGGCCTGGGGAAGCGCACCATATGAACGTCCTGTGCGACGAGACGCGAGTGTGCGTTTACTAGCACAGTTCGAGATCGTCTCGAAGGTACACGTCGATTTCCGTACGGACATATGCGCGACTCTCTCGGCCAGGTAAATGTGTGCGTAAGTCGAATGCACGCGCGTGTACGAGTCCGAGATTGGCCGGTCTACTCGATGCCGAGGGAAAAGATACTGCGGGACGTGGCCATCACTGATGAGCCAACCCACACCGTGCGACAGCGACAAACAGGACAGCACCGGGACAGGACAGGACCGTCTCGCTCGGTATCAGGACTGTAAATCCGGGATTTTATTCGCCCGGTATCGAGGTTTATAGTGTCCTCAGTGGTACGGCCATGTGTGAGTCGTTCGCTCGCGTACGTGTGTCTGAGTTATGTTCAACCGTCTCGCGGCAAGACGTTTGCATATCTCCGCTCTTTCGCTCTCCTATACGAACCAACGTCTCCGGTGGAGACGAACCGTACCAGGGGAAAGAGAAGAACAGGAAAGGACGATCCACACACCGTCGTCTTCCCCTCGGAGGAGAACTCCGTTTACTTCGGTCCGTCATCCTCCGCCTCTGTTCGCGAAACGAGACCTTCCTGAAAAACGCGCGGTTTATCTTGGCCCCTGGTATCCCCCGTATACACCAGGTATTAACCGGCTGTCCGGCGAATCGAATTTATCGGACGGCCTGGCTTTATCGAACGCCCCCACTTAACGTCCCGCTTAATTAGACACCGGCCGACCGGTGTGCTTAATGACGGAGGAGTCCCGATGACGCCAGGACGAGCGCTCCTACTGCCATTCGATCCTCTTTGACGCCCTATCGCCACGTCTGCGTCCCTACGCTATTCTCTTTCTACCGCCCAATTCTCCCTCGACAGGACCACCGACCACAACCGCTCGAAAAACTTTCGCAAACTTTTGCCGCCACTTTTTTCAGCGAACCATTTCCATCTTCTTTCTTTTTCTTCCTTCTACTTATTCTTTACTCGCCCCTTTTGCGCCCACTGTTCTTACCAGTCCGTGCAACTACGTCGTTCTTCGGAGTCGATATCACGATCAGAGAGAAAGAGAGAGAGAGAGAGAGAGAGAGGAGAGAGAGAGAGAGAGAGAGAGAGGAAAGGAAAACGGAAGTGGCTCGTTATCCACTTGTTTAATCCCTTTCTCTTCTTTCGTTTTCTACCGAAATCGCTTATCGCGATATAAAAAAGAAGAGAATCTTTAATTCGAGGATTCGTACGAATCGCACGGAATCGCGGCAGCTTCCGTTACATTACGGCGTGGCGAAAAAATGGAGGATCGAGGAGAAGCAGGCTTTTGGATAACACCGGTTATGCCCGATGGTCGATGGTAGTTTTACGACGAAAGTTGGAATAATCGTACATGTTCCCGCTACCGGGTAACTTTAATATGGCAAGAAGATAAAGTCGAATTCCTCGATGTTGGCGAAATCGTCGGGACGCATTACGCGGCAATCAGGTAACGATAATTTTCGCGTTACGTGACAGCGATTGGCCGGCACTGCTTGCAACTCGACGAACACCCTTTGCTCTTTGCTCTTTTTCGCCGACGAAAGAGCGAAGACTTTTCGGCGTCGAGATTTATTTTGTCACCGTACATTGTTCGTTCTGTTTGCCGTAACAGCCGCGTCCTGGATCGAGCCACGACGGTGCAAACAACGATATCGCGATCGAGATCGCGTAAAATACACGATAAAAAAATCTTAGTTTTCCTCAGTTTAGAGATAGTAGACGAGACATTTGAACTCGATGGACGGAGTAAACACGATCGTGCCTTGGAAAAATTCGCTTGTTTCGTTGTTCGAGAGAGTTGGCGCCCACTGGGATCATTGGCAAGAAGAGGAAGACAGAGAAGAGGAAAATAAGAAATGGTTGGTACATTATAGCGCGGTTACGTAGGAGAAGCGATCGCGTTATCGATGTTACGTTAGCCCAACTTTGCTAGGGCTAACGATAAATTATCGGGATAGTATTAGAAATTGATTACGCACCATTGATTATTCGGCCACGAACGCTGGTACGGTAAATAGTGGTTATTCGGCAATAATTTATCAGAGATTAGTATTAGTTCCGTTGTTCTGGTTTACTCCAGCGACTATCGAACTCGCGCAAGGAAAGCCGGAGCTTCGTCCGAGAGGTTGTTCCTGTTGAGCGGAAGCGATGACCGCGGAGAGAGGGCCGCCTCGGTAAAAAGCATGCACCCTCGTTCGATGCGGATCGAGCACGGCTCTCGGAGCACGCGACGTTTCGCGACGGGGTTTGAACGATCGGCACGCAGGAACGCCGCGGCAACGGTGACCGCGTAGGAAAGAAAACGAGACTTATAGAAATAAATTCAATTGCAAGAATAATTATCGCCGCTTATCCGCGTATAAAGTAGGATATCCTACGGCAGGACTCGTGACAGGTACCAATTACCTTCATAAATGAGAAGCATTCAATTCAATTTTCATAAATAAGAGCTATTCAAATGAGCGGGGTGAGGTGAAGCGGTGGATAAGAGCAAAGAACGAAGAGGAGGAGAAACAGAGAGAAGAAAAAGGAAGATGAGGAAGAAGAGGAAGAAGAAGGGAACGCTGAGGGAAGAAGTAGAAGAAGAAGAAGAAGAAGAAGAAGAGGAAACGAAGAAAGAGATGACGAGGATGACGAAGAAGAAAGGCAATCGGAGGAAGGGAAGGCGTCGAAGAAGCTCGAAGAAGAATCTTGGAAGGGGGGAAGAAGAGAGAATCGGTCGAAGAAGGTGGAGAACGAAGGAGGCGGGCTGGCAGCGAGTTTTGGTGGCGGGGAAGTGATCTAAGCGATGCGACAGCGGGGAGTAAGCTGGATATATTGCCGCCTGAGAGCGCGCTGTTTTCAACCAATTATTTCTACTTGTGGTTGCATGACGGGTACGGGCATGGCCACGGCGGGGTGGGTCGGGGGCGGCAGTGTACGAGAAAGAGGCGAGTTAATGCCATAAATACATCAGCGTTATGGATGCCAGCAATTATATGAGCCCCGACGAGGTGGAGCGCCTCGTTGTGTATACGTATGTATACACCTATATCCTGTATCTGTCTATATACCACACACTTACGTGTATGTATGACATGATCCTTCGGCCCCGGATACCTCGGCCTCACCTTGGTTGCAACTGGTCCGGTTCTCACGTTAAATCGAATCCGCTGCCAATCGAATTATTTTCGTCCATCGGCCGCGTGCTCCTTTCGTCCTACACCTATCCACGATCGTGTTCGAGCTCATCCTCGTCCACGTACTCGATCGCAAATACGCGTAGTATCCGAAGACAACCGGCGTTACGTTTATCCTGCCGATCTGCTATCGGTCAAAGTTTACGCGATGCAGAGATAAAACGATAAGGAACGATACGTCTAACGGAATATAAGCGGAGGATGTACGCGATAGAGGAAATAACTGCTACGTTGTGGCATCGCTGCCTCCCCTATTTCGTAAAATAAGCCACGTATACGCGTATACTTATGTGTTAATATCTCCGACAGCACGCGAATCCGATACGAATTTAAGGCAGCTGTAGGCGGTAAGCGAATACGGATATTTTTGACAATATTGCGAATACGAAACGTGCCGCAACGTCAGACTTCCGATCGTTTTCCCAGCGTGCACCAAGATAAGGCCAGCACGGACGAAAATGAATCGAGTGATTTTATTCGCGGCACAAATCAAGAGATTATTTCCTCCTCGCTGGACCTTGGTTTTGCTTATACGCCGCGCCGTACTTCGTGGTCTTGTGAAATTGAATCGTTGCGTTCGCAGCCTTAAATTATACGTCGTCGCCAACACCCACGCGTATCTACCCCGGGATATTCACGCGCGCGCCAGACTGCTTCCACTCGAGAGTCCCTCGTGTTTTCTGGATTAAAACGTTTGTTTCGACGGGATTGCCCCGGCTCGCGACCTCCTTTATCGCTTTACTCCTCTCTCTTTCCCGGTAACTTTGCATTTTCTTCTGCGCGATGTAACGTGCCTTTAAAACGTTGACCGTGCGTGCGAGGCCGCTTTTAATTTTCAACCAACAACCTCCCGTGCCAGTTCACCCATCCGTCTCTCTGGTTCGTTAACGAAATCTCATCCGCGCCTATACGTATATCTTTTTTTGTTTTTTTTTTTTTTTTCTTTTGCAACAACTATACGCGCGAAATTCATTCGTCGTGTCATCGTACCGTCTCGATCGATCAACGGAAACCAAAGAAACGAACACACCCCTGTACGATGGCTGGATGCGCCGTGTAAACTCGAAAAGAGGAGAGGGGAACGAGCGTCCGAAGGACGTTTATCGATCAATCTTGGCGGAAGTATCCGGTGGAGAACGTAAATCGACTTGGCGCAAAAGCTGAAGCGTCTCGCGAGTGGTTGCGCGCGATTCTCGTGCGAGGAGCCCATAATTCTGGTCCGTCCATCGTGCCAGGCCTCCATCCGCGGAGGCGATTGGCCGTAGCCACGGGTGTTCCCGACGCTTTCTGGCCCTGTACTCCCTCTTTCCGTTCCTCCTTGTCGTTTCCTCCTACCTTGGTTCGCCGTTGCCGCCTGGCGCTCTCCTCCTTCGGCATCCTCGAGATCTCTCTTTTAATTCTTGGGGGCTCAATTAAAATCAGGACCGGCTTTCTTTCTCCCTCGCCAACCCCGCCGTCTTCTTATCGGCATTATCTCCGGGAGGCGTCGTTGCGCTTTTCATTGCGCGCACGGCTAGCTTACCGAACGGTCTCTGTGCTGCTAGATCCACGATTCCGTGGAAACGATTCCGTGCTCTGACCGCGATAACTGCTCTCCAATTAGTGCGAAAACATTTCTCCGCTGCTTTTTTGCCGCCGATGCACGACCAACCACCGAACAGAGAGAATTCAATCTTAACGATCTTAAGAACGAGGATTTCGTGACCTCGGCTAACTCCCATGACCTCCGTCCAGCCGTGTTTCCGTGGAAACGAAAGCCGATCGTTCGTCTGGAAATCGAGCCGAGAACCCGGTAAACGTTCGTCGATGCTTTGGTTACGCGAAACCATATAATAAGTGGAACGTACACGACTGGGAAAATGGATTTCCATCGATATCGTACCAGCCACTTTTACCACGCTGGATTATCCGGTGCAGTAACCGTACCGGTGATACGTTTGTAGAGTATGCGAAACACGGTAAACACCTGCCGTCGTGAAGATATTGGCTCAGGCAACGGGCACGGAAGGTTCTTTTTAAGCAAAGGAGGAACGGACAGCGAGGGCAAACAAAGTATCATCGACAAGATGTACCGGCGGTCGGTGGTGTACTGTAAATCCTAAAGGACCGTCCATTGAACCGGGAGGACCCGGCTATTAGGACCATCACCGGGATGCTAAATGACATCGGTGGAGAGCGCTTAGTCCGGCTAAGGACGACATAAAGTTGCGTGTACGAAAATGAATGTTTGCTGGAATTTATTATTACCGGGCCTGGCTCGTAATTCAAAGGAGGCTGGCGTTATCTTCATCAGACGATGCACCGGCTCGGACCAAACACCGCGTGAGCCCTCGCGATGTCCACGTCGCTCGCATTAGAACCATTCGTTCCTCTCGTCCGCCCATCTATCCGGCCGCTCGTTTCTGTACGACGAAATTTTTCCACGATCACGCGCTGTCGTAGAGTTCTCGTCGCGTAAATCGACCGTTCTCCTCGCCTATTTCAACGTCGACCGCAAGGTCGCATGCGAAATCAACTTCTATCCACGAATTCGAACGATACCTCTCTCTCTCTCTCTCTCTCTCTCTCTCTTTGCCGCTCTCTTTCCCCGTTGCAGGCGTTATAACGTAAAATCGCATTCTTTATCTGATTCTCGACGCGAGGAGAGGCTACCCTAAAGGTATTCCCCGAATCTGTCGATAAGCGAGAAGATGCGACTGGGTTTGGCAGCCGTTTCGTAGAAATACTCAATATTTACGTCGGTGTTCGATCGCCCGTCAGAATCAGGTAAAGCCAGTAGAAAATAAGAGCAACGGAGGGCAAACCGACGTGGGAGTTACCTACGGTAAAAGAGGGCCGGACATCAGGCGAGTACGCCACAGATGCGTCAGTTGGCAAGCTTTCGGGAAGATGGCGCCAAAGGTACGCTGAGATTCCACTTCCGTTTCCTCGTCAGCATCCTTTTTCCTTTCTCGATTCTCGAGGACATCGAGGACGCACGAATCCTACGAGATAAAAGTACGATCGTATACTCGAAGATCAACGAGTACAAGCGAGGAACAAGATGATGCGAGAGTGTAGGAAGAACTTGAAAGGTGGGGACGGAGGGGAGGAGGAGGAGGAGGAGGAGGAGGAGGAGGAGGAGGAGGAGGAGGAGGTGGACGAGGAACGCACGAGGATAGGCATGGAACGGATGGAAGAAAAAGAGCAAAGGAAAAAGGTTGTATGGAGTCGAAGGAGAAAGGGCAGTAGGCGATCGCGAAGAAAGAGAAGAACGAAGGAGTGGAATACGTGGCACGAAGGGACAGCAGGTGCTTTGTCACCGCGCGCGACTAGATCCGGCGAGTTCTGGGGCGCTCCTACCAGATTGCGAGTCGCGCGGCTCGCATCCTCCACACGCGTGCTTTTGTACCAGTGACGTCACTGAAATATGGTTGGCCCTTTCTCGTTTGAGTGGAAACGGCCTGTGCGTAGAACGGGCTACGAACGAAGGCAGGCACGAAGGGGTCGTACGCGATGCAGAACCCGAATGGTCGTTGGTACGGGTCTGCGCGAACTCGCGCGGGCCTATGGCCAGAAAAGACAGGAGGAGGAACGTTTTTGTTTCCCGGTGACATTTATTTGGGTGCAAGGGGACGTGGGCTTCTCGTTTTGCATAAGTCAGGCGTGTTTGTGTGCGAGTAGAGGCACCGTGATATAAATCCTCGCACGAGGAGACTGCCCAGTGGCTACCTCCGTCTTTCTCTTCCCCACCTCCGTCACGTCCTCCTCCGCCTCTTCTTCCGTCTCCATCTTCGTCTCTATCTCTATCTTTTCGTCCCTGGCTCACTTTCTCGCTCTCTTTTCCCCTTACCCTAGCAATGCCACACTGTCGTCTCCCCCTTCGTCCCTCTCCTATCTGCGGCCCCCATCTTCTTCTTCGCTCTCCCTTCTCGCCCTTCGCCACTTGACTGGGCTCGGGCGCACTATGGTGCACCCTGTTCTGCATATAATGCACCGGCCACCGTTCCACCCCTCTTCCTTGCCACCCCTCCATACCGTAGGACTCGCCTCCGCACATGCATGTCCACCAGCGTAACGTTGATGACCCACGAAAGGATCATTACCGAGCCAACGGGCACCTCGATGTTCTCTCTTGCCTCTCTCGCGGGGCTAGCACACGGGATGCTTCGTTTAAATGCCGGCTCGGCTACCGAAAACTAACGAGCCGATAAGCTAGCTTCGGAGCCGTTCTCCAAACACGCGCGCCGCGTTCGCTTTCGTAAATTAGATCGTCCGGGTGCAACGCTCCGCACTAAAACGTCGCTCGGAGACGCTTCAACCCCTGTCCTGTCCTACGTTTCGCCCGTGTTTCCACGACTCTGTCCACCTCTCTCGTAGTCGCTGCACGCGAATTTCGATTACCTCGGTTCCCTCGTATCGACCTTATCGATAATAATCTATTTATAACGTCAACGTTAGCGTCGAGGCACGTTCTTCCAGCGGTCGAGACGCATTCAAAAGATCCGACAACGTAACCCGTCTCGGATACTTTCGCTCTCGACCGGTGCGGTTCCGGCCGCAGTTTTATTTCATTCGTCGTTATAGTTTATCGTGACAACATGCGGAATCTCAGCGCGGCGAGAAAAGACGAGGGAATAGGCGATAGAGGAGGAAGAGAACGGCGGCGAGCAGGAGAAAGAGGGGGCGAAGAAGGCGCCGAGTGGAAAAAGGAACACAGCGACGACAGTTTTGGCCGCGAATAATTCAGACGGGGGAGTCGTTTAAACGTCGGAGCACGTCGCCCGACAGGTGTAGGCATCGATTAGCATAAGGTAACGACGCCAACGAGCACGTAAACACGTCCCGGCCGGGCGATCGATGGATCACGATCGCACCGATCTTTCCAGCGATCATGATTAAAGTGGGTCTTTAGAGTGTTCGACGTAACGGATCGGCCGTTCGTCGTAACAGCGTGTCCGTGAGGAACTCGGTGTATATTCTTGGTCGATCCTTCCCCTCTGTTGTCCCCTTTTCTCCCTCCTCTTCTTCTCTCTCTTCTGCCTTTCTGTTCTCTCGAGCTTCTTTCACCTATACGAGTGAAGCCTGGGTGACCTTGGCTGTGATTAACACCCAAGAAAGTAGAAACACCGGCTCGCATATACGTCGACCCGAGTCGGCGGCAGCAGGTTCAAGGTCATCCCGGAGACGCACGGATAATCGACGTTCGTCTTTTATGCGAATACTCGCGGATCGTCCTCTTCGAGGAAGAAACTGGAATGGACGCGTGAAATGAGTCATTCGGCGAGATCTACGAGGCAAAGGAATTTCGCGCTCGGACTTGTCGCATTTCGTAAACGACGCAGCCGTTACGTCCATCGGACGGAAGTAAAATTCAGGCGAACGAGCGTCCACGCACGATTACCATCGCGACCAACGCGAATCTCCTGCTTCTATGGATTCGATAGATACGCAGTCGTAGATTCAGTTGCAAAACGTGACATGACGTCGTTACGATTTCGCGATGACGATGCTGCACAGGATTTGCGAAAATAGGTTTAACGATAGTTAAATCTGTAATATACGTATTCAAGCGTTAGGACAAACAGCGTTTTAGTACCTCTCGCGGCAGGTTGGTATGTTTAAAATTACGAAGAGGGTGTAGAGTTCAACCCTCCAAAATCAAATAAATTCAGGTAAGATCGGATCGACGGCGTATTATTTGAACATTGTTCCCCCGTGAAAGATAGTGTTCGATCGTTAAAAAGGTGAAATACCGTAACGTTGGCAGCACGACATTTTAAAGACACTCGTTCGCGCCGCATCCGATCGGTACTCGTTCGACTTGATCCGATCGTATTTCGAACGAAATTGGATGGTTGGATTATAGGAAAAGTTTACGTAGTCCGTGGTATAATAGCTCGTTACCGAGTCTGATTGTAAACCGGCGATGTTAATGGGGATAGCAATTTTTCCCTGAGGCTGTAGCCAAGCGCAGCACTCTCGTTCGTACTACTCTCGTTGTCGTCGGCGTAGCTGCTACCTGGCTCGAACTCACGCGTGTACGGCAAAAGGAGCACGGACAGCCCTTATAAGGGTTGTCACCGTGGTTGCCGGTATAGGATAATAAGATACTACCTCCTTGCTTCTGGATCCCGGACAACGGGCGGAGGCCGTACAGATCGTGACCGTTCTGCCTGCAGAAGACGCACACTCGTGCTCCGACTGCTGTCTGTCTTTCTTCGACGCGTTGCAACGCGTGCCTCGGCTGCCGAAAATCTTCCTTTACGGGGAAAATTCCAACGCCACGTCGTTAACCGTGATAATCCGCGAGATTTTTCCAGTTGGCGTAACATCGAATTCGTTAGAATCGCGATACGGATACGGGGTGGCGTACAAAGTCCCGAGAGCGACCTAAACCGATACGTTACTGTACACACGTGGAGCACACGTATAAGGTGGTGGTCGAGCATCGAAGTTCACGAGGATCGGACGCACTAGGGTCCCGCAGATCGTATCTGCCGAGCGAGTTTACGTAGAAATCCGCGTTCTACCGACGAGCCGGACTAACCTAACTTAACCGCTCTCGAACAGTCAGCCCCTTCGGCTTCTGGTATCGCACTACGAATCGTCTGCTGAATCTTTGGCGCATATATTATCGAACACAGAGACTGTCGCGGAACGTTCCCCGCTAGGAACCGTGGAATTGTCTCGGGCGACGATTATCGACTTCGTGTGGCGAAGACTTACCACGGCCAAGGATGCTAAATTGGCCCTAATTCGAATCCAAAGATATTCCACTTACCCTCGTGGTCGTAAACTTTATACGAAATTCTACGTCAAATATGATCCCGTTGGTTCTCACGGCTTTTTAAAATCGAACTTCCAATTATAGTATAATAGGTTTCTCCTGTTCCCGTTCCTTTAATATTTTTTTTCCCCCCCGCAACATGGATCGAAGATGCATCGATCGTAAAGTCGAGGAGATCGCGAATACGAAACGCATTCTTCCGTTGCTGCCCGTCTCTTACCCGAAAGCCGTGACGTTTATGGGCCCATATGGTGGTCGCTCGAAGCAAGCTGATCGGTTCATAAAGCATCCGACCGCGATTCTCTGGTAGTCACAAATCAACTCAACTGGATCGTTTGGGCCCAGTGTTTCAGCGGTCTGTGGTGTAACCAGGCTATATCTGTCGGAATGTACCTATGGTCTCGCGCTACTTCACCAAGACAAACGAACGCTCTCAGATAGATACGAATGAACGGTCCCAGAGACAACACCGAACCTTCGTCTTCTTCGTGGTCTCTCGTAACGGACGAGCCGCGGTGTGATACACGTAAAGCGACGCCCTTAAATCACCACGGACCCGAACGCCACATCCTTCCTTCCCTTTCCCTCCCCAGCCCCCTGTTCCCCTTTCCCTGACCGCCCCAAACCCTTCTCCTCATTTCCTTCCCTGGCGACTCCGAAGAAGGCTCACCACGTTGGCCACGTAGAGAACCTTCGGCCTTAAAAGAAAGATGGATTTATAAGGGCCCAACGGCAGGCCACGCACAGTTTCGGCGATTCCTGCTCGCTTCCACTAGCGACTCGCGTTCTCATTCGTCCGACAATTAGGTATAGGACGTACGCAGCGAAAGGCTGCGAGGATGATCAACGGGACAGAGACAAGGGCAGTGACTGTTTCGACGTAATTTTGTCTGTACAAATTTTTGGCAAGTCGGAGTAACGTCGATTTTTATTAATCTATTCGTTTCGTTACATAGGTAGGCAATTATCAAAGTTCGATTTACCAGCGATTTTCATAAGTGCACTTATGTAACGTAAACAGTCAGCGATACAGCGTTATCCCTACTGTCGAGTCTCGTTTATCAGGCATAATCACTCAGACCTGATTCCTTTACCTAATCGCCTTTTCGGCTCTTTATTACTCGTACATCTATCGTTATCGGCTATCGGTTACTTCCGATCTTTCCTAGAATCGATACGATATCTAGCAGTCTTACTATCGGATAAACCCAGACGAAGCTAGCCGGTATGTTTTTCATTTAAAAGGATGCCAATGGTTTCACTCGTATCGACGTGGGTATATACGGTGAAAGATGTAATCGCCGAGAACGGGCAAGATCGATACGATATAGAGCAAATATGACGGCGCGTTAACTGGGAACGCCGGGAGGAAGATTTTCCGATGACATCCCCCTTGGGAGCAGCAAATGCCTCCGCGTCCCCTCTGTGTTCTTTATCACCGTCCCGGAATGCTTGATAACGTTTGATTTGTTTCAATCGTAAATATCAAGACCACGCAATATGGCTCCCTCTTTGTGGGAGGGGAGGGATCGCGTAGGTGGTGTCGATGCAGACTCGCGTAGCCAGGACGTACGCGCTGGCATGCACGAGACACTGCGTCCTAGGCGAGTGCAATAATCGCGTTGCTCGCGTTACCGCTAGAATGATTATTAAACGGTGGCGTGACTCCACGAACCACCGAGGCAACCGGTTTAAACCATCGTCGCTTTTGTGCCCGAATCCACGATTACCCAGTAATTTACACCGCGCGATTCGTCCATTCGTTCGTAATATACGAAAAGCAATCCGTAGGATGAAAAGTTTCCACGTATTGGTGTGGCCGTGGTCGTCGAAGCGAGAGCTTCGACACGTGGTCTTAAATCGCGGAGATACGACGACGCCCGGTGAAGCGAGTCGATGTGGGGAGTAAAGATCGTGGAGTCGCGAACTTGCTATACACGCACGAATGCGCGCATCGTGGTTTTTCAATCGGGTTTCGGCGTATCCTTTAATTCGTCGCTCGAGGATAACACCCCTTCCTACTCTTCGCCACGGTCGTCCGGCCGTGTGCTCGCTCGTACGTGCATCTACGCACACGCGAGCGAGCGCCACGTTTCTGCATTTGCATTCCCGACGCAAGAGCTGCGCGCACGCCGCCAAGACAGGAGGCATCGAATGTTTAATTCAAGATACGTGAGAGTGTCGAGCCCGAGCGAGAGACTGTGAGAGAGAAAGAAGGAGAGCACGGAAGAACAAGACTGCTGCACCGACAGCGTGAGAGAGAGAGAGAGAGAGAGAGAGAGAGAGAGAGAGACTCTGCGGTATAGGGGTAAGGGCGAAGAGCTACAGAAGTTGCGTGCGTATAAGCGAGTCCTAGAGAGTGTGAGAGAGAGAGAGAGAGAGAGAGTGCGAGTGAGAACGAGAGAGAGGCGAGCAAGGAAAGGGAATGGGAAGGAAAGAGAACCGAAAGCGTAGGGTAGCAATTGATGGGACAGGGTGGCGCGTTTGTTGAGCTAATTACTGTAAGGCGAGGCGCTTACGCGCGCCGCTACATACAAACGGCATTAAAGGTGGTGGCCATCAATCCCCGTGGGTCCCCTTTTCCAGTCCTGGCAACTCGCCTCCTCCTATCCTCCGTCGTCTTCCCTACGCGGTGTCTCTCTGTCTCCGGCAACGTCCTTCTCGCAGGCCACGCGGCCCTTCCACGCGATACGGGATTCGTGGTATTAATTGGCGCGATCCTCCGTCCTGGCGATCGTTTCGAAATTTCACGGCTAAAAGAGAAGAACCGACGACCGGTTGTCCGCTGGAAGAAGGAACGGCCGTCGAAAGGAGCGCGGGTGTCGAAACGCTCGACGACCGGGGGCGTTCGGTCATCCAGGTTCGCCAAAGCACAACACGAGGAGTAGGTACCTGCTATGAGAGTCTTGGTGCGACGGTGTGACGCGACATAAATAATCGCAGCCGATAATTAAGATGGCGTTTCGGCGCTTGTGCGTGTACGGGCCGACACCCGCTGTCTCTTCGCGACGTGGCATCGAGCTCACGCGTGTAGACACGCGAGGCCGTGTCCGAGCCATCCAGGGAAAATATATCGTCCGCCCTCGGCCCATTCCGCCTCGATCCTCTACACTCGCTTCGTTCGTCGTTTCGCGGGATAGAATGCCAGCGAATCCTCGCGAACTCTGGGACACCGAATATCGTAACGGGTAAGGGTCCTCTCTTCTCTCTCGGTTCTTTCTTTAGCAACGAACAAAAAAAAGGAGAGTGGGGGGGGGGGGACGAGGGGAGAAAGGAAGACGACGAGGAAACAGAAGGAGAGAAGAGAAGAAGAGGAGAGGCGAAGCGAGACCGTCGAGTGCCGTATGCGAGAGCTCTGCTGTCACGGTAGAAAGTATTGCGTGGATTCATCTGGATAAACCTTGGTACGATCAATCACCTCGCGATTAACCGAACTGCCTACGAAATTGAACTCGAACAGCGTAATTTATAGCGCTTTTTTCGGGATAAGATAAGACGTGGCGGCTGGTGACACGGCCGCTCTACACCGACAAAATCTCCTCGCTTTTCGAACGCGGAGAAGCCGCTTTCGACGAACTGACCGACCAATCACGGCCACGGCCAATCACGATTAATCACCACGATCGTTCGATGACTATCGGCATCCATAAAGTCGCAGCTAACGCAGCTAACCGTTGAAGGTTATTAACTGTCTAAATAAATGACGCGGTGAAGCGACATCGCGAGGGGAATCTCCGGCTGGCAGTGACATAAGTTGCCGAGTGTAATTAGGGGAATAAAGTCCGCGGAATTTCGCGAGCCACGCTGCCCGGCTAAGATCGTAAAGAGGACGAGTGTTCTGGCGTAATCCGAGGCCCGCAGACTCGTTGCGAGAAGGGGCTGCTGCTGCTGCAGAAACGACGAGGACGCGTTGGGGAATGAAGGTGGGGGGCGTCTCGGTGCCGACGTCGTCGTGCCAACCCCACGGGGCGCCAGGCTCGTTATATCTTCATTAAGCGGTGTACCTAACCATCCTGTCGCGACTTCTTAGCACTTTGCAGTTCACACTAATTTCGCGTTACTTTTTCTTTCTACGTATCGGTTTCCTTGTTCCCCGTGATAAACTCGCTATAAAGATGCCCGAAAGACAGCCACGCAGACCTCGTACATTCCCTTTTCGCGCTAGTTTTTACGATTCTTTGCCCGCGTAGACTCGATTCCTTACGGGTCTCTTTATATCTGCTAGCTTTTCGAACATCGTACGGAACGTTAGCCGTTAGCCGCGAACGGTGGACGAGAAGAGCGACGCAGCTTAAAGACTCGCGAGAACGAACTCGCAACGTGTACTAAGTTTCCAAAGATTAACTCAAAGTTACGTGACCGAGTAAACGACGCTCTGGCTAATGCCATACTCGCTTAAAGCAGAATATATATGTACGTACGTTCCGAAATTTGTAGGGGAGGCCGTTATAAGGACACCGCGTGTACCCTGTCAGAGTTATACTCGGACAGAAATAAAGTTAATACGCGTATAAATCGCCTCTGCATTAGCCGTAGGTTTACCAATAGCTGTAACGCGAATCGCGCCGCGATCACACGGTGGTTTCGATAAGCTCTGGTTCGGTCGTTGAATCGATTTAGACGCGGGTCTCGCGGCGAGAGAAGCGGCGCGAGTTTCGCAAGATTTAAGCGCGATCCTTTGTCCGAAGAGTAACGCCCGCGAATTTCGTGCTCGTGTGTCGGAGTAGGCCGTAGGATCGCCATCGGCAAGGAAATTCCAAGTCCCCGAATCGCCGTAAGATCGGGACACGTCGTTATGGGTCCGCGCGCTCTTTCCTCTTCTCCTTGTCCACCCCGGGCCTCTCCCTCACGGTTTGTGTTTCTCAAGCAGGGGACAGAGGCAGCAGAGCAGCATCGGCATCGGCATCAGCATCGGCATCGGCATCGGTATCGGGGCGGAGGGCCCGGTCCACGGGCAGAAGGAGGACGCGGTCGTAAATATTCGGGCGCCAAATAATGCCGGTTCCGAGCGAGAGCAAGCGACCACGACTGCTGCTCGACCCGTAATGAAGGACATCCTCGTTAATTAGTCAATAAATTATCCTTCGCGCTCACGACGCCCGTGCTCTCTCTCCTCTCTCCGTCTTTCCAGCTCGGTCTCGTCCTTTTTGCCCAGGAGAACTCAAGGGCCGCATACTTTACGACACCTATCTCGCGCGACAGCACGATGCATTTCTCACAATCAGGACCCTCGAAGACGGAAACGCGTCTTGTAAGACGATCCACGAGGTGGTCCGTCGCTGGCTTTCAGCCACGATGAATTTTTCAACGACCGTTTCGTCTCGTTTCGTTCCATTCCCTTCTCTCTCCTTCCCTCTTCCTCTTTCTCTCTCTTTCGTACGCCTCGGTACTTTCGTCCGCTCTTGTCCGCGTTCCCGATATCGTGTAAAGCAAAGACGCGAAACAGTACGATTAGTCGCGAGGGACCGACCGCTCTTCGTAAATTCGTTCGTCACGTTTGTCTTTATTTCTAACGAACGATGGCACGGTATACGTCTACTTCGGTTACACGAGTATGACGAAGCGAAACGTAATACAATGACGACAACTCGCAAACTTACGTACTTGCTGCGTACCGGCGCGTCGAGGAATCCGAGAAATCAGCAGGTGGACTCGAACGATTCTCGTAATATCTCGACGCTAGGGACATAAAGATTCGGTCGTGTACGCGTCCAAAGTACGTACCGTGCCACGTGACCGTACATCACTTTAACTATTTCCTGGCACGGTACAGGCCTACCGGTTCGCACGATCACGAACAACGAGAAGCAACGCCGATACCACCAACGTCCAGTGCGCTATGTTCGCCGCTGCTGACGATCCGCGGGATGTATATTCGAACGACGGTTGCGGCGCTTTTAATTCGACTCGTCGCAGTCTCGTCGAACCTTAAAAATCCCGACCACGTAATCGTTCGCGTGGTTAGGAGTTGGAAAAGCGTCGCTGTGCACATCCAAGAGATGCGCGCGAAGCTCTTTCGCGAAATTCGTCTGGAACGGCTCCGGGTTGTCTTCTTGGCAAACGTCGCATTCGTAGATCGTCTTGCCCGGATGCAAGTTCGTGGACAACACGTGTTTCCTCAGGTTTTCCTGCAACAAACACCATTACTATCAGCCTTGTTGTTATTCAGAGGTATGTAACTCTTTGGTGTACGATTCAATTACGAGTAGTTTGTAGGTGACGATACTCTTTTAGTATCGTAACTGAAGGAAGATCGCGAGCTTATCTATATATCTATATATCATAGTCGTTTATTAAATTGATCAGTGATAGTGCAGCGAGCTTTTTTGATGCAGAAAATTACGATTTCTTCTGAATGACACTGACGCGTTTAATCCGAGAAGGGACGGTATTTCAGGATAACGCGATAGCAAAGTGACAAGGTATATAATAATTAAACTTCACCAGTTCATTCTGTGAATAGAAACAAGAAAAGAAATATTGTACGAGCGTACGTTTGCAAACGCTTTGTAAAAGACTTATAAAAGAAATACGAAACCTGAAGACAATCGACGAATAGTATGATGAAAGATGGTTCGGTCGGGGAGGTTGCATCGTTTGGACCGCGAGATCGTCGCATCTTACGCTATTGATAGACATCGTAGAAGAATTGATTCGAGACAAGAACTGACAGAAAGTATTCGACGATGAGAAGCAAAATAAGCATCGAATTCGCAGAGTGACGCAAACATCTAACTCGAATCGATTAGTTTCCGCATTTCTTGCGTAACCTTTTTACAAAGCGTTTATAGTCTTACGTTTGCATAATGTTTCTTTCCTGTTTCTATTCATAAAGCAAACTACCGAAATTCGATCGTTTAAAACCTCCTTCGACCAACGGACGAACATCTGTCCGTGTTATCCACTGAAAACTACAATCAGTATCTTATTTGGCACATATCGTAGTTTCCCTGTATCGCGTGTCTTATGGTCGTATGCATCTTAAATGTCCCACGAATGCATAAAAATCCGCGTTCTATCTATAATAAGCGCGGATGCTTTTCGTAGCCACTGCATAATGCAACGAGGATCCAAAAGACGCGTGAAACTGACAACTAGCGAAACTAGATCGCAACAAATCGAACCGAAGATGCACGCAGAATGCAAAGGGAGAGGCAAGGCAAAACGACGAATCGCTTCACGATGTCACCGTAGCGGGAAAGATTGGCGCGGGATTAAACAGCATGGTCGGATAGGTGAACAGCGTGAACACGCGCGACATTCGGGAAGTCGAGGACGTTGGTGATGGAGTCAGAGTGTGGATTCGGTGTCGAGGAACGTTCGGGACGATCTTTCGCTGGTATCGGTCGACGGTGAATACCTGCGACCAGAATCGGTCTGCGGCAAACCGGACGCGTTCATTGGCTATGCCATGGAGCATTTAAAGGCGCTTTACCCTCTCGAGCTAAGTAGCTGGCCGTAGTCGTAAACATCTTCCTACCAGGCGGGCTTATACGAGCCGTTGATGGCAACGGCAACATCAAATTTAATTTCCCATAAGTAAATCTTTCTGCACGAGCAGCGCTCCGTGACGGTCTCTCGGATAAAGACCCGTTCACACCGTCATGGGCGGTCGTGCACCTCCGCGCGAAACGCTTTCTACAAGCCCGCGGAAAGTGTGCGCCGTCACGCAAATCGCTAGTATACGCTTTTCATTAATCCGATCGATTCCGATTCCTTCGGATATAATTTTCTGTTGCATCGAGACCGTACACGCTCGTCTGTATGTTACCGGCCGTAGAATACCCCGTTTTACGAGGCTTCGTTCTAGGATTTCAAATCGCCGCGCTTTATCTTCCTTCTTCTTTATTTCTTTCGGGATTCCAGCCGGTTCGGGGTCATATTAATTTCCTTCTACCTGTAGACTACTGTATCGTAACTCGAACGTAAATGTTTCTCCTAACGTATGTATATATGTATATATACGTATATACGTAGACATATACATAACGCATATATAAATATATATATATATATTTATACGTATGTAATACTTCTATGGGAATTATCGAATATACAGGAAGGAAGAAAGAAAAAAAGAAACGTTCGATATTCTGTTGGCCGGCCGCTGACCGAGGAGGATTGTAAAATTGTAAGCGCAAACTGCCGGGATCTTTAACCCAGATCAAGATTTTATCGATGAGATATCCAATGGATGCGCGTTTCCACTTTTTACTCGATAACTAATAAATTCCGGCCAACGTTTATCCCGTTGCGTATCCCAGCCCGTCCGAAACCATCCCTTCAGGTAAATTTCCACCCAAGATACCGAATAAATCGATCGTATCGCTTCCATTCGATCGCCTACCGCAAACGCCCGATCGGTGGGAATTATTAAATCTTTATTATTTCGACTCGCCATTACTTACCGTGGGGCGGGGGCCAAGTCGGCAAGAAAATTGAAGAGGCAGATAAAAAACGATGGCAGTCGGGAGGAGATGAGAGGAGATGCGTGGAAACGCGTAGCGAATCCTAAACCAACCAATGCCTTCGAGAATTATCATTAACGCTACCACCACGTTGTTAGGCAGAGCTACAGTATCTCGGACAAGGCGAAATGTAATTTTTCCTAATGATATCACGAATTAAGCAAAAAAAAAAAAAAAAAAGAACACAGCGATTAAAAATTCACTCGTTTCTTCTCGCGATTGCTTCTTTTTTCCTTCGTCTGTACGAGTAACAATTTCGTTCGTGTTTTCTTCAAATAGTTGAAATTAATATTATTATTAATTTCGTATAAAACCCATCGAATCGAGAAGCGTCTCGTTCGATCCATTTGTTTACCTCTCGATAAAACATCTTTCACTGTCGATCGAAAAGGGTTAAAGTATCGATCTGCTTCGTTTCTTCCGTACGAACGAATCGCTTCCTGACCAAGATTTTCTATAATTCCAATTAAAAGTCGATAAACGCCACCTAAGTCCGGTCACGTCGTCGATACGACCGATTAAAAAACGAAAGAGCCATAGATAAAAGAATCGTTGTATCGAAGGAGATGGAGTATCCTGGTGACGAGTTAACTCGTTCTTCCGCGGGTTAACAGCTTGAAATCTCAGCAAATAAACATCGTACTCGATATCGTCCGCGAGCTAAATCGATTCTTACATCCTCGTCCCGATTTTTCATCTCGTGGCTGACGTACGAACTCGAATCCGATCGGGTACGAATTTAATCGTTCGTTCGATTGCCGATCGTAATCGTAATATTACGATACCGGCGAAACGGCCGACCGATCTTATCCCCGGAAGAACGAAAACGAGCAAAACGAGCCCAGAAGCTGCCACGTCTTCCGTACAGTTACATACGACTCGATACAATTCAGAAGTGCCTACCTGCTGTATCATTATCGATGCAAGACGTACACCGTTCGCAATTCTCCGTGCCGCGAGATTACCTTGGCTCAAGTTATCCCAGGCTGAGAGCCACTGGAATGAGTTTATGTCGCTATCAAAGAGACACGGAGCCCTCGTATGCGAGTCGCATCCTAACTAAAGCTTCAAAGGGCATTAGCATACCGGCCGCTCGGTATGACTGGGCCGTGCGTGTGTGGGCATCCAGTGAGCACAATTAACTCGTTATCTTATCGCGCCTCGGTGGCGGCAGAGGCGGCGGCATGGTCCAAACGTTAAGGTGTACTTTGCTTAATTTACGCCGCAGAGTCACCGCGGCTACAAAAATTGAACTGCGAGTCAACCTTTCTACCGTGTACAGCCGTAACAGTCGGCAATACGAGACCGATCTTTCCGTTTCGATTCGACCCGCGTTCGAAAGGGGTTGTCGCAGCAAGGATGCAGCTGCAACGAGTAACCGTAAAATCTGAGATTTCATATTGCAAACGTTATTCGAGCCGATCGGAAGTCACATCGATCGAGTCGGCAAATTGAAAAATACGGGAGAACGATGATATCGCAAACGTTGTTTCATAGATCTACTTTCAAGTTTACCATTGCTCGTGTACTTTTTTTTTGGTATCGCCACTAGTGAATTTATGGAAGTATATCGTATGGAATTAAGAAATTAATCGAAAGTGGAATTTGGCCAGTTTGGTTACCGAGAGGCTGATTTATGAGTCGATATGGAAAATATTTGCTCGTTACTTTCCATCGATATTACACCGTACCAATGCCCCGTGACTTTCTTCTTTAGACTAATTATTGCATTTATAGAAGCTGGCCTATGGCCGCGGAACAACTAATTCTGATTGCACCTTGTCTCACGCTACTCGCAAATCTCCAACGCTTTGCGTCTCCTACGATTTTTCAAATTTCCTTTTCGCAAATCAGAGCTACATCTTACGAATCGATATATTTCGCAAAAAGTGTATCGTATACGTGGACTTTCGTTACGTTTCGTGCAATTTTCTGCTCTACGATACTTTGAGTTTAATCACGTGGCTTTATTTACCTCGATTAACTCGACACGATGCTCGCAGTATAGATCCTTAGCAACTGGTTCGACTTACCAAGTTGTTGCTGGCGTACGGACAATGACGACACTTGTATGGCTTTGTGCCCGTGTGGAGACGCACGTGCCGCTGCAAATGAGAAGCGAGCTTCGTTTTAAAAGCGCAACCACTGTAGGGACATGCGCGAAGTTCTGATTTCGCCGCGTTCCCTGCTTCTTCGTGCCGAGTGCAGTGTCTGCAACAAAGAATTCGCAAGTCATGTTTACACGACCCACTCTCGGTTACGCATTCCAGCTTATCGACTTTGACGAACCCGGGCTACGCTACTCAGCGTACTAAAATTTACGTCTACAGCTACGATCGAATCTACGTGTAAATTTAAATGCGAATGTACGTGCGAATTTGTTTGATGTTAAACGCGAACGCGAGACGATCGATGGGAGCTGGTTGGCATTCGGCGTTCGAAACGTAGTTTATCGGTAGTCGACTTTTTCTCTCGCGTCTCGCGTTCCATCGGAGCAGAGGGCAAGAAGGAAGGACACGCAGTTGGGAAAAAACGCGGTACCATCGACGAGTTCATCGTCGTATCAGGGCCGGTGATTATGAACGATGCGATATGCGTGCGCGATATTGCGAGGGAGCCATTGGCCATGGTTACGTGTATATCAGGTTCGAAATGCGTGACACGTTTAATTAAAATCCTCTGTGATTTACTCCGCCGCACAGAGCGAGGCCGAAAGAGAGGGAGAAAGATCGGCGCTGGGAGAAAGAAGGAAAGGTGACAGTACAGGACAGCGACGAAAAAAGAGAACGAAAGGAAAACGTGGAAAGGGGAAGAACAGGGTATGGAAAGAGCGAAAGAGAGGGAGAGCAGGACGCAGCTAGAGAGACGAGAGTTTAGGGGGAGGTAGAGCGTAGAGAAGGCGCAGGTGGGAGAGAAAGAGAGACCCGTGACACTCTGTGGCTGCGTTGAGTTCGACTCACGTAGTAAGTACTCAATTCGCGATGAAATATCGCGCCGACCATCGCCATGCGGACGATCATAACGGGTTGCCCGCACTTGGCCGACTGCTGCACGCAACTTCCGCTTTCGTCGCTCTTTCCCTCTCTGTCTCGTTCTCTCTTTCTCGTTTCGCTTTTCGCCCCTTTCGTTTCTCTCTTCGTACTCTCTGTTTCCTCCCCTTTTTCCTCTCTGGCCATTCGTTTGGCAAAAGAGAAAAAGCGCAAAACAGTTGAAACGAACAACGAATCAAACGAGATGAAATTTATTAGAGGTCTTGCCCGATACAATGTCCTTAATAAGACTTAATTTAAATCGAATCGCTGGCGTTCGTGCGTAATCTACGAGGCGCACGCATCGCATATTTCCCGGTGCTAGTGTCCAACCACCTGTCTGCTCGGACAACTAAGAATCAATCGATTAATCCGATTAAAACGCGCGTACGTAGGATACCGGCGTACGTTCGTCGAATAATTAGCGTTTCGCTCTGCCGCGCCCCTTTCGCTCGCTTTCCCTCGAATCTTTTCAGTTATCCGAGAATTTGTTCGATTCGAAGAAGATGCGAAGCGATCGTCGTTGATACGCCTGACCTGCGGTCCGAACGTTGTACCAAAGATTCTGTTAACGCTTCAAATTTTTCATTATCGGAAAATTTATTCAATTCGAAAGAAACAGGCGGGAATCGTTACCGATCTATGCCCGATCTTTCGTCCGAACTTTGCGGCAAAAGTTTTCCCAAACGAAACATTGAAATACAGAAAGTTTCAGCTGAATTTAAGGTGAGTTCGAGAGAGAAAAAATTCGGCAGAGTTCCATCATCGGATCTGAACATAGTCGCGGGATGTGTCGTAAGTTTGCTCGTAGCTTCGATTATAAAATAAATACGATGCATCAGCGCGAATGGAAAATTGCATGGAAAAGAGGAAAGGTGCGCCACGAAACGTGTACGGACTTGCGGTATAGATAAAATAAATTGTATCGATAATATTGCACGATAATATATTCGAGATTCCTGAATCGTGTGGCGACCGAGGGATCACGTGCGCGTACCAAGTGGCGCGTCTTCGGGCTCAAAGTACTACTACGCCCATAGCAATTAATTTTCTACTTCCGCAAAGACATCGATCACGCGTCGTACATACGCGATCCACGAGCACGACGAACAAGACGGAGGTTTGCATCATTCCCAGCGGGAATCTTGATTATAATTAATGCTGAATCCGACGTCGAATATTAACGAACGAATTTCTGCGTTTCGTTGCTTGTCTCGTTTATTCCGCGATTCCCTTTATTCCACCGAATAAAGTAACACGAACGTACGAGAAGCGTACATCGTTGGTGTAGAAAATACGTGTGCTTGGTCGATAAGAAAATTCGGATCGCTTTTCTCATTGCACTTGTATTGCACCTATTGCATCGAGCTGGTTAATTCGGAATTAACGCTACAAGCACGAAGAATACAATTTGCCACGCGAAACAGTTTTCTAAGATGAGAATTTTCTGTAAGGAGGCAAAAGCGTGAATTGGCTGTTTGGAATTTCTCGTCGATGAGATACGATAACGATTACAGGAATTTGTACGTACCGGCGTAGCTGAGTTTTCGTTTTGGCCGCGTAAGAACAATCGGAGCACTTGTATCGTCTATTAGACGGCGTGCTGTCGTGTACCAAGGTTCTGTGCGATCTCAATTCGGAGGCTGTTCGGAGCACCGTTGGACAGCCCGGAAGTCCGCACTTGTACTTTTTCCCAGCGTGGCGCAGCATATGCTGTCGCAGCGAGTGTCTGAAAGAAAAGAGAAATGGTCGTTGGAAGAGAAACCATTCGTATACGGGTGTTTAGCGTGTTCTAAAAATATTTCGCCGTAGAATTCGTATAATTTTTCGAATACCGAGAGTGGAACGATTGGCCGACACGACGACGCGCGGAATAATGATTTCGCGACTTAAAGGGACACGTTTTCGTTAAATTCAACGCGTAATAAGACAGCACAATGGCCCAACGAATGCATGGTACGCGTGTGACCATCGGCTGTTCGCACGCCATACGATCCGATCGCAGCTGTTGCATCCTATATCAACCTGCCGGCGAGCGCACACAAGAGCTGCACTTTAAATAGTTTCTGTCAAGAGGTGACGATCTATACGGTTACTGAACTTATACAACCAGATAGTCGAGCAACTCGACGAGTTCGCGTTCCTACTCTAGTTTCGCTACCGACATTGCCTCCTTCCTCGTTTCTTTTCCGATGCGACAGTTACTCTTGGCGAATGGTCGCACTGGAAATGTTGCACGGGTCCGTGCCATCCGTGTAAATGCGAAAACCGCGAACCAGGTAGCGACTTGGCGAATAGAAGAGGGGACGAATGAACGGCAGGAAAACGACAGAGAAGGCACGGGTAATACCGGCATTCCTCGGCACGTATAAAACTAAGCGAAAGTTCGTCGATGTTATCGAAATCGGCAGCAAATTTCCGAACGTGGTAGCCACGATCTTCGCGTACGTATCTCTCGGTGCTGTATCGAGATCTTTGCGAACGAACGTGGTCACCGGCGCAGGGAAACCTACCGCGGTAACAGAACGAAGGACACGGATTTTTCGAGATGGCAGCTCGACGATACCGGCAGCGGGCTCTCCGCGAGCGCGCAACAGAACGAACGCAGTGCCAGGATCCGAACGTGGACGAAGGACAGGCGGATCGAAGAAGAAAATCAAAGAAAAAGGGACGCGGAGGAGGACAGGGATTCGAAGCGGACGAAAGAAAGAAAAGGACAGAGACGAAGAACGGCAGAAGCAGAAGAGAGGCTACGAGATCTGGGCCGTCCTAGAGGGAGTCCCGGCCTACCCAATTGGCTACGCAAGTGTAACGGCAACTTTTACAATGTCAGGATATACACGCCCTCGCACGAGCTTAGGACGTACCTTCTCTTACACCTGCACTCGAATAGTCTTTGCAAGTACGTTGCCGTGTCACCCGTTGCACCAACCTCTGCACCCACTCGCCAAGCTACGCTTCTTCTTCGCCTCTTGTTTCCTTCGCGACCCCTGTCCGTCCTCTTCGCGCGACTTTTTTACCAGGCTCGTACTGCCGGTCAAGGACAAGTCGTATTCGAGCAGATCGGCCGGAAAGCCTACCGCTACGGCAGCCAATCGTCGAAACAAATTGACCGATCCTTCCAGAACGAACACACGCCACGTATCCTTCGTGCTATAGAAAGGATATAGTTATGATCGACTCGTACGCGTTACGCAAGACAACTCTTTGTTCGCAAACTCTTTTCGATCGAATTTATCTTAACAGATTCCGTTTTTCTTCTTTTTCTTTGTTTTTTCTTTTTTTTTTTTCACATGGAAGGAAATGGAAGCGGCTATGGAAGGAAATTAAGGAACGCAAGGATTCGCTCGATATTCTTGTCGTCGTTTTTTCTGCCGCCGAGACTCTGGAATTTTATGACATTCGAAGACGTTCAAGCGTTTACAACATTACGACGAATTATTGCCTGGTCCTTAATGGGTCAATCTGTTAACCGAGTTTTCCTTTAACTAGAAACTTTTATAATCAGGAATTGAAAGTTAATAAAAGCATAATTTATTTCCAGTATAAACTTTCTATCGTATAGTAATTGCTGCATTTGTAAAAATTAATTTGCCGCTGCGAAACAACTAGTTTCCGAGTTCTGCTCGAACGCCTCGTCTCTTTTTATGTCTTTTCGAGTCTCTGTTTCGGTGATCGAAACCCGCGCATTTTCAAGCTTCGCCAATTTTACGACTATCGTATTATCCCTGCCAAGAGTGCCATTTACTTTCCATTGTACTTTGTTGCCCTATCGAAAGTCGTCGTTCCACTAACTTCGAGGAAAAATCGCGATGTTAATAAGATACTACGTTTTACGCCGAATTTATAAACTTAACGCGTACGACTATCTGCTGCGCATAGATTGCCTTTAGTTTCGACGATTTTGTTTTCCAGTTATTTCGTTACGATTGCGATCATTCGCGCCGTGTGTCTTAGAAAATTTGCTAGATGCTGATAAATGCAATAAACGAGCGGCAGTGGGTTGTCTCAAAAATGTGTTGATACACGTTGCATCGTTAGTCGTCTTCCTTCGTAAAAGGATGTAACGCAACACTGGCATTAATAAATTTAGGAAACATTTATGTACATAATAATAAGCTTCTAGGTAAAAAAGATATCGATATAGCGCATTATATGCATCTGTGTTTTCTCACGGTTGCTAAACATAGCGAGGAGAAACAGCGGAGGAGAGTAACCTCGGTCGTTGAGCAATACTCGAAACGTATTATAGACGTCTAGACGATCGTCACGCGTAGGATTGGCGAAGAAAGTGCAAACTCCCGCCGCGAAATCGTCCATCAATGTATTTATCGCGCTTTCGATTCGAATTCGCGGAGGAGTGGAAGGGTAATTCGAACAAAAAGGTAAAAATTTGTCGGGACGAAGCGAACGCCGAGACGGCGTCGAGGAACGCGTCGCCGCGGTGAATTATAGCGTTGGGAAATCTCGTGTTGCCGGCCCATTCCGGGGGATTGGAATTCCGATAGAACAATATTAATATGGTGGTCGACAAAAGCGCGTCTCGCGGCAACGACATTGACGAAAGAGGGACGGAGGAGGTTAAAACACGAGGGAAAGAGAGAGGAGACACGTTCTCGGCGTGTGTTTCGGTGGAATGTCGCAGGCGTGACAAGAGGCCGTTAAGAAGAGTCTCGGTCCGATTGGGTAAGCGGATGCGGTCACTCCGGATGATTTAGCGCGACGTCCACCGTCATCTCGTGAAATATGCGCCGGTCCGGCTCGAGGTCATTTAAAAGTCTAATCCGCGGCGGTACGATCGTCGTTATATTCGTCAATAACGGCGGCGATACGTTGCCTCGAGTACTCGCGAACCCAAAGAACGCGCACGGACGTCGCAACCGCCATGATATCCTTCTCGTCTCTGGCGAATCGATCGATGGACGTAAATCGCGTACGCGACGATAGCCGTTCGACGATACGTAGAGTAGAAGGAGCAACGAGTTGCAATTTTCAAGGCAAGATTGGCAAAAAACTGGAACTCTTTGGTTTAAGGGAGACGACGAGCTAGTTGGCAGAGAAAGGTGCAACAGTCGGATCGAGTGGAGTCGATCACAGAACGAGGCGAGTATTCGCGTTCGTTCACGAAGCTAAAGTCAGACAGGATATAGCGACGTACAGGTTAATATAGCCTCGATCGTTCTGGGATGGGAATGGCGGAGCCAGCGCGGCGATCGTGTACTATCCGAGAGGAGGGAAGCGGATGAGAGCGAGCGAGCACGGGCATTAATTAAAAAGGTTGCGCATTAAAATGATTTGTTTTAATTGGCTGAACGCGCTGAGGTATTTATGGCCTCGCGGTCCTTCGCTCGGTCTGTCGGTCTGCGGCCTCTACAACGAACGTCGACTCGGACTCGACTTCTTCTTCTGCCTCTCCTTCTCTTCCTCCTCCCCGATTCCCCTTCCCCGATGCTTTCTCGGCTCGTTTTCTCTTCGCCTTCCTCGCCTTTCTCGCCTTCCTCGCCTTCCACGTCCTCCACGCCTTCCTCGCCTTCCTCACCGACAGTCTTTCCTGCCGTGCCAAGTCCTTCGCGGCCTAGTCCCCTCCGCCCCTGACCTCTTCGATTATCTCGAAATCGGACGATCGTTCATTCCGACTAGCCACGAGAGCTAAAAGCCGATTCTCTTCTGGCGTACAGCAGAACCGAGGGCGATTCATAAATATCGAGCCACGACAAGTGGATCTTTATTACCAGGAATGATTTACGCGCGACTTGGCCGAGCTCTTTCTTCGACTCTGTCACCGACGCGACATATCTACGAGGCTAGCCTGCCCCCATCCTCGAAACTGGCAAGTCGCTTCTTTCCGTAATTTAACAACGTTTCCCTTTTCTTTCACTCCCTCTCTCTCTCTCTCTCTCTCCCTTTTTCTTTTCTCTCCGTAGCTCTTCCTCTGACGGTTCGCCTGGCTCGTTTCGGTTAGACAACGAGATGGTCCTCGGTTTCGTTCAACTACGTACGAGACACGCGAGCCTGGCGAACCGCGAATCGCGAAGAGAGCCGAGCGTGGAAGAGGGAAACTCGCCGCGATATCAAGCGAAGCGGCCGAACGAAGAAACGAACGGTTAAAAGGTAAATACTCGCAGAGCCTACGGCTCGCTGGAGAGTCGAGGCTGCCGCGGTGGGTGGAATCAACGTTTCCAGCGGACGATGGCTAAGGTGGGATCGTGATGGGCCGTGATGGTGGTGTGGCCGTGGAACGATGCCGAAGAGGAGGCAGGACCAAAGTGAACCGAAGGTGATGCATGGCCGACGGTTTCTACGGCGGGGCCGCAGACGAAGAAATAAAGAATAAGAAGAATATCCGCTTCGTCGGGTCCAGAGCCGGCCCCCTGGAGCAAACGCTGTCATAACTCAATCCCACCTTCGTCCGTTCGTACGTCCGTACGTCTGTCCCGTACCGTTGCAGGTTGCACCTGCGTTCGTCTCGCTCTTTCTCCGACTTCTCTGCTTACATCGAGTCCTCTCTTTTCATCTCTATCCGTCTTTCTCGGGGCTCGATCTTGATCATGGCCAAGTATACCCTCTCGATGTAAAGTCATCGGGAGATCTTCTTCCTCGCTCAGGTTAGATTCCATCCGTGATTTTCGTGCCAGCTGTGTGACTTTTTCGTGTTCGCGATGCATCGACCGGTACGTCCCACGGAAGATACGCGGCACGCACCGTTCGCGTCCAAACACCACAGCGTCGATAAGACGAACGCCGGTTAACTTTTAACGTTGGACGCGACGTTCGAAGATTTCCTATCGGCGTCGGATGCTTCGTCGTGATCGGGTTTTACCGATGTTTCTGCATCCGTGGCAAGTTTAAAGGGAAAAAATCTAACGCGCGAAAGTACATAGAATACTCAAAGTGGAGCAATCGTCGTGATCTGTAGCAGACGAAAGGAATTTCTATTTACGTTCTATTTCTTTTCTTTTATGCGGAAAAATATAGATCCGCGTGAAAGTCGACGATTTAATTATAACGCATCGAACAGATACGCCTCGAAACGATCGTATTCGAGTCAGATCCGCGCGCATCGCGCTCCAAGAGGAAATCTTATCTTCGTGGAGTCGCCAGACGAAATTCGGCATCCCCGCGCGTACTCTCGACGCTCTGCCACGTCTAAATTCCTCCTCTGTTAGATGCGATTCCGGTAAAACAGCTTTTTGCCGAGCGAACGCGTGCGCACGCAGGACCACCGGCGTATCGCAGTTGTCGTCGACTTAACGTCGATTTCGCTTGAAACGAATTCTGTCCGTCCTCGTTTCGTCAGAGTCAGCAGGATCGAGTCCAGGAACCGGTTTAAGAAGTGATTCACGCGTTATTTAAATGGTATAAATTGGTCGATTCCAAGCGGAGATAAAAGCTCGTAAGACGAATCACGGCTTTAATTATAGATTTCTCAAATTTATGTAAACAAGCAGATAAATCCACGAAGATACACAGATCGATTCTATCGTGTCTGTGTGTGCGTGTGGGTGGGTGGGGGAAGTGATTTGACGGGCCGAGTCGAAAGCCCGAAATAAATCGATCGATCGTGCAGTTTCGATCCTCCGCAGCCCTTCGGACGATAAATCTTTCGGAGGAAAGGCCGGTCAAAGCGGGCTCTCGATCGGCGGCGGGCCATCGTTTGGATTTGGCGCGAATGGAAAGCCAAATCGGAACAAACGATCGAACGACCGGAACGTCAGAGGCTCGACCCCGAAAAGCCAGCTTCATTAGCGCGTACGTGACCGCGCGTCAAAATAAGTTCAAATTAACTCGCGAATCCCAATCAAAGGCTGCCCTGCAGGGACAAACAAAACTGGAATTTCGCTTCTGTCGACCGCCAGGGAGTGGTTTGTTAGTCCCGTATTTGGCGCTGATGCTGTAAGTCGGCGAGAATAAAAAAGAAACGACGAGCGAGAGACGAGGAGAGTCGCGAGGGAGAGATCACGCAGGCAGAGAGAGAGAGAGAGAGAGAGAGAGAGCGGGGAGGGATAGGTTGGAAGGGTAGAAGGGTGGGAGGGAGGGAGGGAGGATGGTAGGAACTGGAAAAGGAAATGGGATAGAGCGAGAGATTCTAGCTGCCGCGTCAGGGAGATTAGGGGATCGTAGGGTTGGTTGTTGCCAGTAGAGCCAACGTGGGCACGGAGCGGAGGGGTGGTTAACGCTTCGCAGCCGAGGCTCAGAATAAACAACAATATTATAACGCGAGCTTAATTGCGCCAGAGGGCTCGGTAACGGGCGCATAAATCGGAGCAGCGAGCGCGCGCGCCCTCCAAACTACCCTCCCCGCATCTTCCTCTCTCTTTACCTCCGTCTTCGTCTCTCCGATTCGCCACCCCCTAGAACATGTAGCAGTCTTCCACGAGCCGCTCCCGGAGTAGGATTCATTTACAATAAACATGTCCTCCGCTAATTTCGTCGGTGGAAAAGGAGGAATCTCCGGAACGGAGGAGCGTCTTAACCGTAACGTACGTCGACGTTTCTGCCTTCTCGTTCACCGGAGACGATCATTCGTTAGGGGAAGATCGCGAGTTCTTCGTTATCGAGGATAACCTTACCAGAGATTACGAGCCGAATTTCTACGCGGATATCCGCGTTCTCAGCCATTCGTTACTCTTCCAGCCTTTATGCCAGTCTCGGGCTCGTGGAAAAAATTTTAATTAAATAAAACAACTCGCTGCTCCGGAGAGCGGACCGTATTTTTTATTTCGCTTCTGGATTCGCCTTCTTCCCTCGTTACCGCATTACGAGAACGCGCTGAAGCGGCTTTCACGGAGTATTCGTGTTCACCGTACCGCACCGTACTACACCGCACCGCATCGTACAGCACCGCACACCGCGCGCCAAACTTATCGAGAACAGCGACCCGTGGCGTGCTGCGACGCGATACCGAAAAATTTCCCTCGTTAGATCTAGTTGCGATGCTCGTGGTTTCCCAATGTATTCGCACCTTGGCCCGCCGAGTCAACGCCAATGACGATAAAAGCCGAGAAGAACGTCGAACGAAGCGTCGTCGATGGTGGACAAAAAGAAAGTCCAATGATTCTTTGCTTCGTTTATCCTACCTATATATATATATATATATATATAATTTATTTATTCTTTCTTTTTTTTTGTGTGCGTGAGTGCATGTATTTTACGAATGGATAGACGCGCGGAGAAGTTAAAAGACGGCCGGCCAAACGAGCAAACGAACAACAGAAGGACGGAGAAGAAAAAACGGTGGATGGAGGCTCGGGGGGATGCGGCGTTTCGAAAAGAGCTTGTAAAGGGATGGAGAGAAAAAGAGAGACAGAGGGGCGGGTTAGGTCTGGGTTAGCGGCCTGCGGCTATATCTACGCGTCCTCGACCGCAGGCCTGTTTTATTTTATGAATCGCAATATTTCACGCGACAACTGGACTCGCGGGGCGGTCACCGCTAAACTGTCTGCATACGGGGGCCGTGCTTACCGCGTGCCACCATACCAAACCATACCACACCGCGTACCATCGCTACCGACCACCATTGCCACCACATAGGAACGAAGAAAACCCATGCTTAACGTACGTACGTTCGTACACAGGCGCGTTCTTGCGACACAATGCGCGCACCGGAGAGACACCTCACTAATACATTTCAATGCGACGAATGCGGTGCAACAGCGTCGTCGCATTGTTCCTCAGGGGGGCATGCAGAAATCTTTCCTCCTCTTTCTTTTCTCTCGCGAGGCCAGCCCGAGCCAGGTCTCCGCCGTTTTGCTCTCCGGCAGCGCGGACAATCCCTCGTAGGATTCAGCAGGCCGGATGTTTAAGGGTGCCTACGGGGTGATCCGTAAAGACGACACCGTGCCTCATTAGCAGCGCCAATGGAGGTGAGAGAAAACGATACACTCACGCACACCGTCCAGACAATGGTAGGATAAGAGACGAGAAGGGTTCGCCGCCGATTCTCCATTCTCTTCGCTCTCTTCGGCCCCTCGAAATTTACGATGATCGGAGATTTATGTACCGCTTCAATTCGAACATGCCTCGCGTTCGAATTAACCGTGCGAAGCTTCCTACTCTGTTTTGTCATTATCTCGGATCCAGTAATCCCCTACTTTTTACATTCCCTCTACGATACGACGGCCAATCTATCGGAGTTTCGAGTTTCCTTTTCCGTTTCGAATACGACGATTAAGACGATCGTTCGAACGATCGGTATAACTTTGATCCATTAACCGGAGGCAGATCGGTTAATTCGCTATTCGTTTCGTCGGTGTCTCAGACACTACGTTCGTTCTATTCGGAAATCCCCTGTTTCTTCGTTTCTTCGTCCCTCTGCGAAACAAACTCCGTCATTTACACGCGTAAATCAAACTTAACCGAATTAAAATCAACACGGACCAAATGGACGTGTGTCCTCGATCCACTCGAATTCATTCAGCGATTACAGAAGTCGGCGTAACGATCGAACGAGCTAATAGCCGCGAAGATGAAAACGCGTCGTTTCTACCCCGCGAAACCAACTACCGTGCGAGAAGCTTTCGTTCGTAAATAGTATCGGGAAAGTGATCCGGTGAAACGTCGACAGGCAGCGAGGTTACGCCAATCTCACCCAGTATGCCTATCTTTACGGCGTTTACCTGACCGGCTACGAAGGAGGTGGACGCGCCATTACTGCTACGGAAGATAAAAGATACGCGCGCGCCACGCCGCGGTCCATATATGTAAATACCTCTGGGGAACTGGCGTACACATCGTCAGGCAGAAACGAGAGGGTTGCCGGTGGGTAGAACGCTGGAAAGGACTGACCAGAGCACGACGAGGAGAAAAGGCCGCGCGGTACGAGAGGCGGAGGGCCCGAGGGTGGAACGAACGAAACGTACGGTCAGTAGCTCGCGTATGTAACATACTATCTTGAATATGCGCATACATCGAGAATTGCCCGCTTATTCCGAGAATTGGTTAGGCGATCGAATGCGCGGGAGCTGCCCGTCTTCTCGTAATTATCTCTCTTCTCTTCTTCCTTCCTTCCTTCCTTCCTTCCTTCCTTCCTTCCTTCCTTCCTTCCTTCTATCCAACCCTTCTTCCCTCCGTTCTTGCCCGTTCGCCGCGCCATTCCTCGCTTTCCTTCTTCCTATTCTTCCTTCTTTTAGTTCTTGCAGCCGCTACCCGCCTCGTGCTCTTCCATTTTTCGATCTTCTTCTTTTATCTCGTTCCTTACCGGTGTCACGTTCTCGACCGATCCCTCGCAATTTCCTCCGGTATCTCGTAACGAAACACACGTCCAGAACCGAACGAACGACATTGAAAACTTTCGAAATTGAGACCGAGCAAAACGTACGAAACGCTAGCTTCGTATAATCGATGATAACAGTTTGTTGCATCCCCGAAAACCTAGCAAGTTTGTGGAACGCCTCTTGCTAGATTGTCTCCGTTTGCTCGGCAAAACGGAGACAGAGTTTGGATTCGACATTGTCGACAACTGACGCGCAACCGACGCTCGCCTTGCCCTCGATTCTTGGCGTAAATGAAGCCGGAGAAAGTCCTAATCAACGTGGCCCGACCGGAAGTTTTAACAACCTGCGGTCGAAATATGACGCGCGGCTCTAGGTACGCGCCTGCTTTGTGCCTCTGACAGCGGACAATGATCGAGCGGTAAGACACTGTTGCGGAAACTTTCCCGATAGACGAGTCGAATTTACGATGGAACCAGGTCAGTCGGTTAGCCTCGACGTGGAAAAGAATTTTTCACGTTCTTGCAACGAGCACGCCTTATAGAATAAAAAGCAATGCATACGTAACGTCAACGTATACGACGAGATAACGCTCGTCGCCAGATGTGTGACAGAGGATAGTTTCTGAAAAAGTAAAGTTACGTTACGGCAGGTCACTGAGAGTGAACGAACCACGTATTATTCAACGATGTATAAATCCACGAAAATTCGTCTCTTTTGCTACCAGCTTTCCGCTACGAACAACTCGCTATCTCCAAAGCGTATTGACCTGCCACACCGTATCGATCAATGACTCGCTGTACAATTAATGTGGTTCGTTCTTTTCGCTTCGCACGGCCACGAACAGCTATTCTCGAAATACACGGTCCTTCGACTTTCGTTCGAATCCGAAGATCTTAACCGCGATCGAGAGCGTATCGCGAACACTCGATCGAACCTGTATCGAAACGCTATGCGTGGACTGCGGAAAAGATCGCGAGGGATATAGTAGGAACGACTATAGGGGTGCCTAATCCCTGGAAATGGCCGGAATCGTGACATTAAGCGAAACCCTTGTCGTTTCGGGCGGAGACGCGGAGACTTCTGACCGATTATTCGGCACGAAGACACGGCTAGATTTGAGAAGGTAACGCGTGTACGAGACGGGATAGCACGAGTGGCAAGAACGACGAGAACCGAACGGAAGGAACGATCAAGGAGGGAGCGAAAAAGGGACGAGGAAATCGAGCCGGGTGAACGAGCGAGCATACGTGTTAACATTTGCTTTATAGCGATCGCTCGGCCAATGGTTTAATACCGGCATCGACGACGCGCCAGAGAAATGTCTCCGGTTCTGTGTACGGTGATGTTTAGTGGCGGGAATCTACGAACGCTAACTTTCCTCCATAGTATTCAGATTTACGTATCACGCAACGAAGAAAAGTATTGGCGCAGATTTTCTCTAAGATTCGCTGGAATTCGGTAAAACGTACGGTTCTTTGTCGATTGTTCTTTTATTTTTTTTTCTTTTTTTTTTGTAAAAGCAGATAAAAGCAGGTATATACGTAGAATAACATTTTTCAGTTACTGATCCAGTTTGAAGACTAAGTGACTTTGAATATCATAATACCACACCTTTAACTGGTAACTGTGATCATTAATCTTGTAAAATAAGATGCAGCAAGTACTTATTACAAGGTATTATTCTATTAATTACTTCATAAATATGAAGACGTTCGTGAAAGGATGAGGTAAATCTTAAGATCCGATAGTTATCGAAGTTATTAAAATCATAACTTCATCTGCCTGTTTCATGCGAGTAAAGTCACCGGTAACCGAGCAGCTCAAGATACGCAAAATCAGTATCGCAACACTGTATCTCATGAGAATCGTCGTACAAACGTTCCTATAAGCGGTACATGTACCATTGATATCTATCATACGCGTATCGCGATACACGTATCTCCGCGCGCAATTAACCTAACTCACGAAGCTCTTTGTAAATGCCTGTTGTACTTCGTTACGTTCGCGTGTTATACTTTTATTAAAATATGGAAGGTGTCCGTGGTGACACGTGGGCGATATTTAAAGAATCTCGTCGAATAACATCGAATGAGACGTCACATCGCTGCTTGGCAGTGATAGTGGCGCAACTCGGACAATGTAAATTTCGAAAGAGAGGCTTTTTAAAATTCACGAAGGAATCTTCGTGAGTCGTTTCAACGACGTTATAAGGCCGACTTGACCCAAGATAAGCCACTATTCGCGAAACCAGTATAATCTTGCACTTGTAGCGTCGTAAAACAGCCGAAGATGAGCGAATATCGCTGTAAAATCGACACCAGATTGATGAAATAAGTTTGAAGAAATAATTTTCCCCTTTCACGCAAAACTGATGGAATCATAACGTTCTAAAATTACAATTACAATGTAATCTATATCGATTATGCCAAATTATAATAAAATTATATCACGATAAATATAGAAACACAACGCAGATCTCCTATCGAACGTAAGCAAAATTCGAAACTGTTGAGTCGTGTCGAGTTGTGCCGCTATCAACGCCAAGGGCCGATATGGGTTTCTATGAGCTTTTCCTCGTTGCTTTTTAGATGCTGAAATATTACCTACGCTATACGCAATAGCTATCGATTCTTCAAGCCGATTCAAATAGCATCGTTAAATACGTATCGCCATGGTCCACCTCGAGCATCTGCTAAAGGTATCGACGATTCGTCCACGTCGTTCCGGCATTGCCTCCTATCCGTGGTCCTTCGAGTCGCGCGACCTCCGCAGCGTAAATTGGCATTAGCGGGATTGGATTCGATCGCATTTTTAATAGGACCCACGGGGCGTTAATCCGCGCTAGTAATTTCGCTAGTGTAACGAAGCATTAGCGAGTACAAGTTTCTAGTTACGTAGGTTGGTACTGGTGGACGCGCGCGCCGGTAGGACGCATACTTGCACGGGCCATAATGCAAGCCCATTAAATGCTAGAATGACCCGTGGGCTTACAGGCCACTATGAGATGTTAATACGAACCGGTGGCAGAGAGCGAGCCGAGTTCCTTCTCGCACCACGGTTTACTCTCGTTCCTCCACCCCCACCACCCCTCCTCACCCGCTCTCCAGAGTTTTCCGTTCCATCTCCGTACTTTCTTCGGCCACTCGTCTCTCCCTCTCGTCTCTCGCTACCCTTGTCCATGGACACGGTCTTTTATTTTATAGTTATGCAGCGAGGACACTTTTACTACGAGAACCCGCGAACGTTTCGTGGTTTCAGCACGCGAGCCCGGCTTTTATTGTCCTGCACTTTTTATCCGCGAACGCAACACCCTTTACTTAGAACGGAAGTCGAGCTCATAGTCACGGTGCAGCACGGTGGTCCCTCGTCTCGAAGACGCTGTAATATTTGCGTTACGATAAGCGAGCGTTTTCTTCCGCTCTCAACGTCGAGTCCCTTAAGGTCAGAATTATACTTAACTGAAATTCAAAAGGGTTAGGCTTCTTTCGTTCAACGATGCTTCTTTCGTTTTATCGATGCTTCGTTCGTTTCTGATCTCGTTGTCAGAAGGTTTAGTCGTTGCGTTACGTTCGTTCTCGTAACATCAGTCTGAGCGACTAACGTTATCGGTATTCTTCAAAACGATCCAAGAAAACGACAAAACACTCGTTTAATTAAACGGAGAGATCGAAAACTCTGTGTTATGCAAGATGGGAACACGTGCCGTAACTTATCGTATATTTCAACCGCGGTCTTCGATCACGCGATTATCGCGATTATAAAATTAATATGATCATTACTCGGGACAATATTAATGGAAAGTGTAGCGAATAGCAGTTGTACGCGTTCGCGGCCTGATATCTTAGCTATAATAAAATTTGATCCATACCGGCTTCGTAACAAGGCGAACATTTACCAACGGCGATACGAGATCTACGCGGTGTCGCGACTACGTAACGATACATACGATACGAGGGGAAACAGCCTTCTGTATTTCGATTCAGGCTACTTTCGAGTAAGCAGCGATGCCCACTTTTGGGGCGTAGCCTAGAATATTTACGATATTACTCTCGCGTCGATGTTAACGCACTCGCAAAGGTAACTCGACGAAAGATAAATAGCTCGGTGAAAGGTAGCGAAGTACAGAGCGGTTTGCATCGAACGCGGTCACGGTTCGTTCGACGACCTACCGATCTACGATCGATGCGATATAATTGTACCTAACTGGAAATCCCGTGATAAATGCGATCCTTTTGTTAGCCGGATAATGCAGCAAGTTTTCTACGTTAAACCCATTGTTGTCACGATACAACGTTTGCTATACGTCATACGAGCCATCCAGAGCTTTCGTACACGAAGAACGTGCCCGAGCAATTACTTTTACGCGCCATTTTCGAACGATCGTTTAAGATTATTAATCGCACGATAATTTTCATCCGGACAGAGACAGCTTCTTCGAAGCGTGCCGATATTCGCTGTAAATAGTGTGGGACTGGGAATTCGTATGGATAACTGGGTGCGTGATAGTCGACCAGATCTTATTTTCATTTCCACGCAGATGATGGAGATCCGAGCGAATATTTATGCTTCAGATAGCTAGTAAAGAGTGGTTGCCGTTTTTACCATTCTAGATGAATATAATATCTCGGTTTTGAGGAACAGAAGGATAAATTATTCGCAACATGACGTCTCAACGTGCATGTACTTACTTCCTTTCTCATCGCGTTACGTACGAAAAAATAGAACGCAACGTCTAAAAGTTGAAAGTTCTCGGACGATTTATCGTTAAGAAACGTACGGACACGCGTATACTATATGATCGAGAACTCGCTGTAAAATCCAACATTCCGACAATTTCGCCGTATTAATTCGAACAGGTCGGATAGGTCGAAGGAGCCTTTTTAAGAAAAGTTGACTTTTAGCGACAACCGGGCATCGATTTAACGCACAGACATCCGAAGCATAGACACTGTTATATCTTCCGTATCAGTGTAGATAAAATATTTTCCTGCTATCTGGCATGACTCGATTTAAGCGAGAGTCGCGGATACGCTTTCTCGACTCAACACGGCAGAATAGCGTTAAATAAAACGGTACTTACTTTGTGTAGAAGGCGCTGTTGCACTCGGAACAAACAAAGCTGCGTTTCCGTCCCAAACCTTCCGACCATCCCGACGATGTCGAAGCCGTGCACTCTTTCTGATGGGCGTTTAGGTCGGATCTCCTGGAAAAGGGCACGAGACACTTGGCACACGGAAACGGACGCTCTCCGGTGTGGCTTCTGATGTGATTCCGTAATGACACTTTCGTGAATGCCTTCTTGCAGACGGGGCAAGAATACTTCGCCGATGATTTGCCAGAGTTCTCGTCTTCGTTATCGTTTCGTACGATCCCGGCGTGAAGAGCTTCGTGGAAGATAAATTCCGCCTGAATGTTGGTCGAGAAGCTACAGCTGTTGCATTTCCATTCGTCTCTCGCGTCCGCTGTTTTCGTTTTATTCGATTCATCGTTTGAGTCATGGCACTTGTTTTCCCTCGTGTGCCTCGTCACGTCTTGCGAGAGGGCAAACAACGTACCGCATTTGGGACATCTGTAAACATCGATCAGGTACATGTACGACGGTTCGCGGAAATATTCCAACAATCGCAGAAATTTTTCATCAACGCGTCGCGCGTATTGTACGAAACGTCTTGACACTTCGCGTCCTAATTATCAAATCCCCACTAACTTTAGCATATCGTTGATTTTACCAGCTCGTTATATCGTTTCTGTCTACGGTATTGTCCGTTTTAACCGAAGCATCCCATCCAGAATGTTTTCATTTCTCGAAATACATACGCCAACGAAATATTTCAAGTTTTCCGTGTTCCCTACCCTTCGAGCAATAACATATCGTACAGTTACGGTTTCTAGATAAAACTTTAGTCTCTTTCGACTTCGAAGTAAGAGGTAGAATATTTGAACTAAGGACTCTTGAATGCGTATTATCGCCACTTCGATTCTCTTACCTGTAACAAAGCTCGGGGTGACTATCGAGAAGGTGTGTCTTGTGCTCCGACAAATTCGTCTGCTTCTGTTTGCAATGAGGACACTGGCGAACCGTGGACGTCGACGGGCCTTCGTTGCTTTTCCGAGCCTTCACCATCTCCTTGTGACTGGACGTTCTTCGATGTAATACGGCTTCTCGAGCAGTGGCAAAGTTCATCGAGCAGAAGGAACAGAAATAAGGCGTTGGCTGGGACGAATCGTTCGTCTCGTGTTTCTCGATCTTCGTGACGTGGGAAGACAACTGGTGACGCTGAAGTGCCACCAACGATCGAACTATTTGCGGGCACAGATTGCATTTGATTCGCTGTTGATATTCGTCCGTCGCGGTCAAACTCTCTTCGTGGCCGGTTTCCTTGATGTGCAATCGAAGTTGCAAATTATAACGGAATCGACGATCGCAACCGCCGCAAGTCAGAGCTCGCTGACGACCTATCCTGATCGGTACCGAACCATTTATCATGGAAACAACGTCGCGATGACTCGAATCGACCAGATGCGCTTCCATCGTTTCGTTGTCCTCGCACCAAAAGTCGCAAGGAGTGCATCTGTAACTGCCGGCGATCTGGAAACAGAGAATCGACGAGACGAGAAAATATCGTCGAGCATTTTTTAAATAAGTAGATACTAGATAGAAATAGACAGAATTTATACGAAAGGAGTTCCATTGTGCTCGTAAATCGAGATCGTAACGTAGAGAGAATACCTGGTCGAGCGTTTTTGCATGGAGATCGGATCGCCAATGACGCAGGAATGTTTCCTCCGTGTTACAGTAAAAACGACAAGAGAAACACTGAAAAGTGCACTGCCGAACCACATTCGCCATATTTTCTAGTAAAAAGCGACGCGCCCGTGGGCCGCAAGGATTTACACCTGCCACGCGGCAGTGATAATGAGAGAGCAAATGCTTGCCCATTTGCGTTCTTCTCACTCGGGCATGGCACATTTCGCAACAAAGTATTTCCTTTTCTCGTTTTCGCAAACTTTTCTTCGCTTCTTTCGTTTCCCCCGTTTGTTTAGTTTTCTGTCAGACAAGCATATCCGTCAGTTTTCTACATTCGTCTAAATTTCTCCCATATGTATTTATATATATATAGAGAGAGAGAGTGAAACAAAAAGACACGGGCATACAACTAAACGAGGTAATAAGAAGAAAAAAATTAAAAATTATAATAAAAAAGTAACCGAAGGAACTGAAAGAAGGAAAAAGGTAAAGGAGGTAGAGAAAGTTGGAACCGATCGAAGAAGCAACGAGACGAAAGGATAAAGATCGAGATCGTTACCTGATTACGAGTCGATGATTTTTTCAGTGCGTGCAAGTTGGCGGCACGCGGCGGGCAAAGAACGCCATCGATTTCTCGGATGCTCCTTCTAGCGTGCAAATCAGAGAGAAGATGCCTGTTGTAGACCAATCGAGAGGCAAGTTTCCTGCCGCAAGGACTGCACCAATATCCTGATTCGATATCCGTTTGCGCGCCCGGTACCCATTTCCCTCGTGTGTGTCCTGGCGATGGTTGTCCGACGTTGCTCTTAGTCTCGTACTCTTCTGCCTTCTACGAGATGCCAGTGGAAATTTTTGAAAACCACAGCTTTCGTTCGTAACGCTTCGTGGACGTATTTTTAATACGCGTAACAGAAGGCTCGGAAAAGTTGATAGCAGAGAGATAGGCGCGACAGTTGCGCGTCTGATAAAACAATTTCGACGATTACGTACCTGCGAGGCGTCCGAGGGTCGCCACTTGCCCCCTGTATAAGTCGGCGGCGGATGTTCTTGATGTTCGTCTTCGGGCTCCACGTCGTCGTCCTGAAGTTGAGACATATTTTGAGGAAGATCGTCCAATTCTGGCTTCCATTTGCCACCGATGTGACCACGCGGTGGACGTTCTCGATCTTCCCCATCGTCAGACTCGAAGTAAGAGTCATCCTCCCCCAAATCTTCCTCCAATATATCGTCCTCCGAATCCTCGTCCTGTTGATATTCGTACTCGTATCTGGTCAGATCCTTGTTTTCGTTGTTCGACACCAGCTCGGCCAACATCGTGTATTCCAACCACGTTTGATGAGCCTGTTCGATCCTTTGCGATTCTTCCTGTCGTTTTCTATCCGACTGCTTGGATTCCTGAGACGTCATCAGACCTTCCAAGGAATTTTCCGGCTCGGGCTTCACCGAAAATCCACCGCTGTCGATGTTCGTGGCGACGTTGCTCATCGATTGACTTAATTTGTTTCGGTTGCTCGCAATCGTAGGCTTATTGGACGTGGACGGAACGATATCGGGAAATCCAACGAGAGATGGCATGCAGAGATGGTCGGTCGGGTTTTCGAGCTCCGAAACTCCGGGCAACATATTGTGAAGCTTCTCTTTTACCGGCGATTCGTCCGCGTCCACCTGCGATTTCAGACTTTTTTTCCTTTTGTCGTCCTTCTTGAACTTCCTACTTTCCTCGAGCAAACCGGATGCCTTTCGAGGATTCGACTTGGAGCTACTCTGTAGCTCCAGCGAACTGAAGAACGCGTCCGCGTTCAGTATCTCCGGATAGAAAGTGGTCGGTGAAGCGGGCGTCGTGGGTGATACCCGCGCGGCTACGTTCCTGTCGTCCCGTGGCCGGCATCCGGATTGACGATGTCGTACGTAATTGTCGAGGCCGTGTATCGTCAGATGGCATTTGATGCAGAAGTGAGTGTCGTCGTCGTCCTCGTAACTTTCCATAGGTTATCCGTGTAGTCTGAGAACTGTGCGCTGTATGTACGAAATAACGAAACGAAATAAACGGCAACATCAAAGACATCGTGGCATCTTCCTTGCCGCGTCTAGTCGTATAACTAAAGTGAAACGCGAAATAGAAGAGAAAAGAAGAAAGAAAGAAAGAAAGCCGTGGGTATCCGTGAAGTAACTTTTTTTTTCAAAGTTAAGCGAACAGCAGCATAGAAAGGAAGGAAGAGAACGCGTGAACGGGAATGGGAACGGGAACAGGTACGGGACTGGGAATGGGAACGAGGACGGGAACGATATCGATGGGACAACTGACGGACCGTGTATGGATTACGCGTAAAGGGCAGTGCATCGCGTAAGCGAACCGCACCGGGCAAATTGAAGGTCCGATATTCGCGGAACAGAAGGGAAACAAGTTGACGCTTCGTACGAGCTAGGGGTAGGAAGATCGGTCGATGCCGCTTGGCCGTTATTCGGACGACGACACTTCGCCTCCCAGTCCTGGCCGACCCTCCGCCGCCCTCTGCCTCCCTCTCCCGTCCTCCCCGGCCCGTTACCCACCCCTGCTTACTTCCAACCATCCACCGCCACCCCATTGCTACCTCCCTCCCTCCTCCGCCTCATCCTCTTCCTCCGCTTCGTCCTCCTCCCTCGTCCGGACGCCCTCCGCTGCCTCTACCCCCGGCCTTGTTGCGCCCTTTCCGTTTCCCCTTTCCGAAGTCTGCGAACCGGCAGCGACCTCGTGGCTCCGTCTCCCTACACCCTGTCTCCCGTCTTTTCTCGTTCTCTCTCTCTATCTTTCTCTCAATCTCTCTCTTTCCCTCTCTCTCTCTCTCTCTCTCTCTCTCTTTCACTCTTTCTCTCGTCTCCTTCTCGTCTTATTAAACGGAGAAAACTACCAAATGAGATTTCCATCCGGCTCGAAACACGCTTCTCGCGACCTGATCGCTTAACGCGCGGATCTAGGCGGATCGTTTACTTTTGACGTGACTAAAATTCGATTTGTAACGAGATAGCGGAACTCTCGAGTTATAGGGAAAAGCTTGCCTCTTCGACGAGCGCCTTTTCTTTTCGCGTCCTCCCTTTGGAACTGGTTGAAAGGAACGCGAGTCGATTCGTTCATTCATCGGAACGATACCACTCGTCGATCGATTATCCTCGATTATTCGACCGCGT
Organism: Bombus bifarius; assembly: GCF_011952205.1. Taxonomy (NCBI): domain Eukaryota; kingdom Metazoa; phylum Arthropoda; class Insecta; order Hymenoptera; family Apidae; genus Bombus; species Bombus bifarius. The sequence continues at coordinate 1,443,867 of NW_022885586.1, read as the reverse complement.
GTACCATCGACCCGAACCTTTTTCTCTGGCATCCGTAACTCTAAAATCTGTAACTATTTGGAAAAGCTTGGACAAGTGGAATTTCCTTTTTCCAAACGTCGTATCTTCGAACGATCTTACCGCGCATACACAGGTGCAACGAACGTGTGACGCAATGATTCGCCGCGATAGAACAAGCAAAGGCAAACGGAGCAGAGCAAACGCGTGCCAATTAAGTTTAGGATGGCCGTAGCATGTTAAATATTTGTCGAGCGGGGACAACCTCTCGAACAACGATATTAATTGTACGTCGTCGTGGGGAAGAGCGCGTACAACATGAACAAAGATGCGAACGACCCACGACACGGCAGAAGAGGACTAAATCGAGTGGACAGATCCGTCGAGATTTACGAGTGTTTGCCGGAAAAACAAGAAAGCCCGTTAATTGGCTAGCTGGTCGTGGACAGCATCGAGACGTCGATACGTCAATATAATATCCAACTTTGACATATCGCGCCGGAGACTTCGAACCAACCGATGGCCGCGTTAACGTTGATCGACGATCACCGATGACTAATCCCTTATTACCCATCGTGCTATGGGAAAAAGTACAGCGCACCTGCTACCAAGGAAACGCGGCTTTCCGTTCGATTCTCGCACGCGAAAAATAACCAGCCGTCGGTCTGGTTAAAAAGAACGCGAGGCCACTTTGCGATCTAACTGCAGACACGGGCAGGAAGTAGAGCCGCCGAAGGTGGAGGAGGGATGGATACTTGTTGAACGTACGAACTAGACGAATTCCCTCTGTAGCGATGCCATGCGAAGCTAAATTACACGTGCCGCATGCAACGTGAAACCGTACGATACTGCAACGAAGAACAACTATACGTGTACGTGTATGTATATGCACGTACGTGTAGTCACAGTTTCAGATATATGGAAATCGCGACTTTCGTTTCGACGTTGTTTTCGAACGATGCGCGTTCGAAATTATTACGTCGTGGATTCGTTTCGGAAAATGAATCGAACGGAAGCACGGTTTATAAACGGGATACCGAGGCGTCCCCGTTCACGACGATTCCGATCGGTGTCGCTAATCCGATCGAAATGGTCGAGGGTGTCGTACGTCCCTTCGTTCCTCCATATCAACCGCAATTAACGGTAATCAGCGCACGAACCCTCGCGTACGAATTCGCTCGACGGACCGACCGCCTTTCTCGCTCGTCTCTCTTGCCGAAATCGATCTTTAAAATACAGAGCAAATCCAATTTCACGATTTCGGCTAAACTTCGCTCTCCGTCTTTGCGCCGTAACGCGGACGGCTTTCGAGTCTATCGAACGAGATCGATTTTTCGCTCGACGTGGTAACGCGGCGTGGTCGCCTGTGATCTACGACCTGCGTATCTACTTTCGTTCGATCTGTATACGAATACTCTTAGCGATCTTCGGTTAACGCGCGTAATTGACACGGAGCAAGGACGGACGAGAACGCGTAAGAATCCGTAACGGAATGGCTAGAGACAGGGAGTCTTGTCGGAGATTTGCGAATCGAAAGGTCCGAAGAGCGTAGGTAGGCGAGATAGCCATGGACGAACGTCCGAGATAGGTAGAGCGCAAAGAGGTGGAGGTTGGTCTAGAAGGGAGATGGACCGGAGGTAGACGCAGGGGATGCAAGGTCCGGGGAATATTGAGCCGCTCCGTTAATGTTTATAACGACGTTAGACGTTGGTGTCCCCGGTAGCGCGTGTATAGGTGCCATAGGATAGCTAGGTGGCTTCGCCTACCCTCCAGCGTAGCCTCTGCTTCCTCCCTTCTCACCCTTTACATCCGCGTCTCTCATTCCCTCTTATTATCCTTCGCTCTTGTATCTTCTCCTTCTCCTTCGCCGGCTTTCATTCGCTCTTTCTCTTTCTGCGTGTTCATGTGGCCACGGTCTCTATCTCACCCGTTCCCGTTCTTTCTTTCTCTTCGCGTCTGTCGCTCTCTTTCTCAGCGGTGGCACACAGCGGTAGTCGTAACAACGGTAGCAGCAGAGGTAGTGGCAGCGGCAGAGACAGAGGCAGAGGCAGAAGCAGAGGCAACGGCAGGACAGGAACTGACATAAGCGCACGAGTGTGTATGTAGAGCACGTACTCGGGGGCTCTCCAGTTCGACGGAGTAGGCGGAGGCGGGTGGATGGGTGGGTGGTTGGGTGGTCGTGGGGACCTCTCGGTCGAGAGTATGGGTTGCGGGTGGTGGACGGGTGGATATAGCGCGGAGGGTGAGTATGTCGGTGGGTCGACGAGGAAGAGGAGAAGGGGAGGGCTGCATCCTAGCAATGGGACGAGGGAGCCTCTGTCTAATCGATGCCGCGGCGGTGCGCGCTCGCCCCGCTGGCTATTACGCACCTTAATGTCCTTTTCCCTCGCCTCCCCCCCGCGCCAACCAACCCCCGGTCTCTACCTCCTCTTCCACCTTCGACGCTGCTATCCCCTCGACCGCTTCGCTGCCTAGCCACCTTCCTCGTCTCGCCAGCCTTTCTTCGTTTCTGCTTCTCTTTCTCGCCACCGTCCTCTACGCTCTCTTCCCTTTCTCCTTTCCGCCACCTTTCTCTCCACGTTTCCCTCTTTCTCCCGCCACCTGGTTCTCTCGAACACCGAGAGGCGGCCATGACACGTGTCAATCTACCGCAGACGCCCGATCGATACCGACGGACCTCGGCTTCTCTCTGCGCTCCTCCACCTCTTTCTTCGCCCTATCGTCGACAACCACCCCATCCTCGTCCACCTAACCACCCCATACCACCCCACCCTCTTCGTCAACCAGCTCGCACGGCCAACTCTCGCCAACCCCCCCTCCCCTCCTCTTCGCCTGTCCCTCGCGACCCCTTACGACCACGCGCCACACTCCCTATACCGAACCTTCTGCGAATGCTGCCGCTGCTATACACGCTGACGCCAACCCTCGACCCATGACCCGTTCTGCCACCGTCACGGAGAGAATCGCGCTTATTTCGACTACAAAGGAGATTTCGTTTCCGAGACTTTGCCAATCGCAGCCGGCAAACGCCAGCCAACCGTTCGACGCCCTGTTCCGTCAACCTTGCCGAACAAACCTGTCTTTCTTCCATGTCGTCGCTACTCCGTCCCGAGAATCTTCCCAACTTTATCCAACCAGCGATCTCTCTTTCGATTTCATCGAATTCCGATGCTGTCTCGCGGATCTCCGTCATTTTTACCCGCCGACTTTTCACGCTCCTTAAGACGGCCTCGTTCTCCGTTCGATTTCGCGTATCGTCCACCAGCGCGGAATACGCGCAACGGAAATCTTGGCACAGCGAACCAGTCGCTTTGCTCGAGATTCGTCAGCCCGCCGTTAATCGTCAACTCTGCTCTTCGTTCGCCATCGGAATCAATTCGAAACGCTTTGCGCGTACGTTCCATTTATCTAAATTTACTTCTTCTTGTTTAAATCCTCCAACTATCGTAACACGGTCCGCTGGCAAAATCAACGTCGACGATACGCGGTGGGCGATTCGCGTCGGCTCACGCCACTCGATTACGCGTTTCGCCTAATATACTCTAATAAAAGGAAGGATATTTCGTCGGCAAATGTATATATATCTATATATATTCTCATACGTATTCTCCTATGTGTGTACGGATTCCGCAAAGTGTCAACGCGTCCAATGTACGAGCGACTTTTTTTCCACGTACGAGAGCCTATATGTTTTCCATATGCGTTATTTGACGATAATAGCTGTAGGATATTGAACGGTAAGGAGCGTGTATTCGTCGGGAACGCGAAACGTTTTCGATAGCCGATAATTCACGAATCGAACCGGAGCCGATTTCGTTACGTTAGCAACGCGTAAAGTTTATCGGGCTCGTAAAATTTCAACGAGCGCGGAAATATGCGAGCACTACGAGGAAAGAACGTTAAAGTACGATCGTATGCGTCTCGTGCCGCGCTAGGTTTCGCGGGACCGTTGATATTTCGATCGACGATAACGGGCTGATGTATCCTTCGCTAGAAATAATGCATCGCGAAACCATCAGGGAATGCGCGGACTTTGATCGCCATGAAAAAACGCAGACGCGAGTATAGCGCGAAACATTCGTAATACGATTGACCGTGGGGGGTTCGTCTGTGATTTCTCCGCGTTAAAACACGAAAAGAAATTATTTTCAAAGAAGTGGTGCCTGGTCAGCGATCGTCTCGTCTGGCAGTGGATTCTAATCGTCTACTGGCCGAGTTATTTTCGAAACTGCGAAGCTTAACTTCGTTTCGGACAGGTCTCGGTGCGGTATTACCCCTTCGAACAAGACGAATCTTGTCCCTCTGTTCTCGTGCAATCTCTCTGCCTTTGCCTCCCTTTGACGCGTTTCTCTTTCTTCCGTTCCGTCTATGTGTCCTCTTTTACCCGTTTTATTCTTGTCGGCTGACCTACGCGTGGAAACCGAGCTTTCAGAGAAACCGGAAAGGAACCTTCTACCTTTGTTTTCAGAGGTAATCCGATAAAAGAATAAAACGTCGAGATCATGTTCAAGCGCTATAGGGTACCGTTTGGCTTATTCGTTCACTTAGCCCCCTTCCTTCTTATCGGACGTTTCTAACGACATCATTTTACGAAACGAAATGCGATTAATCGGTACAAGCCACTCGGTTCTCTCAATGGAATAATTCGGCGAGAAAAAGGTACGGAAAGTTGACGCTAACATTGATACGCTATCTTGTACACGTGACTTTTTACAGGCTTCAAGAACGTAGCTTTGATAGTGTACGTGTATCATTAAACTGAACAGTACGTTTCACGTATTCATCGTGGTCGCGTGCCGGATCGAAGTCCACGTGAGGCAAATAGCGAAAGTTCTGCTAAATGTGACTTAACTTCATTCGTAATTGTTAAGAAGGAAAACATTCGAAGGCTCTGTATTGTCAACAAAATAAAGATGTGCGTGCACCAAGTATAAGAAATGTACCTTTAAACTACTCTATGTTACAGAGTCGAATGCAGATCCAATTTTTCATATTACGAGTAAGCGTTCCTCTATTTATACGCTCACCGTTGTAGGTGTCGAGGTTTACGAAAAACGCGTTGCGAAGAACAAAAGGAACACCAGCTGAAAAACAGTTTCTTCGACATACAGTTCAACTACTTTTAGATCAAACTTTGATTCGTTCTAATTTTTATACCCTGTAACCTTTCGCTTTCCAGAATTTCGACTGTTTTAATTTCGAGTTCGAGTTCCAGCAAAATCATCGACTTCGCTTTAAAACGAGTTCGCCATCGGCGTTGCATGCACTGTCGATTACGAGTTAATATTTGTTTAGAAAAAAACTAGACGATAAAAACAAGAGAAAATTAGTAAGTATCGGCTGTGCTAATACTTGTGATCGGCTATGTCAATGTGACGTTTCCACATAAATTTGGATTTAATTCTATGCAACGAAACAAACGAGTACAGCTACAAATAATCGACGTGTTTGGTGGTTAAAACGAAAGATTCCCAACGATTAACGTTCACGATCGAAGCCTATCGTATCGTTAAATGTATCGTGCAATCGTGCGTGATGAACGTTTTGTCCCAATCTACCGTAGCAGCGATCGTGTTAACATCGATTGAGCGATCAGTAGGCGGAAAAGTGGTGCTAATGCGTAAAGCGTATCATTTGCCGAATGTATAAACACGCTTGGAGATGTCAGAAACTGTCAGAAGATGGACGATAGTGGGCCACCGTAGATAGTTGGGAAAAGCGGTGTATACGGTGCTTTATTTTACGAGCTGCACTTATTTCGGGTCCCGCGGGGAACTGACTGTACAAAATGAGCAAACGTACACGGTGGACTTGTGCACTGACCCACATTGTCGTTGCATAACGGGACGTCTTTCGAAATATTCGCAAGTTTAGTGCTTTTGGTCTCGTCCACCGACGACAGGAACGCTCGTAAATGGAACCCCCGCAGTCACCGAGAGACACAAACGCAACTGACGCTTACCACGCGCGTGAAAGCATCGTTTCTCCGATTGTCGAATTCACGATCCCTCTTGTTCCAACCGACGAAAATTATCTTAACGATGCTTGGCCGGTAAATAAATGTTCTCAAATATATATATATATATATAACAATAGGGGTTATTATAGTAAAAGAGGTCGGCAGGTTGAACGCGTTTAATCATTCGGAGAATTTGATTTAACAAGTAACATTTAACAAGTACGTACTATCGACGTAGGAAATTGGTACAAGTGATATTTGACGGTAATTTCACGATAATCCTTAATTTTAGGACGTTTACGTTCGCAAATATTGGAACAGCTTTACGATAGAGCATCGCGATAAGCTGAAATCTCCTTTAACGTGGATCCTGGAATAAAGAAAAAGATTCGCAACAAAACTACTCGATGGAAACGTCACCTAATAAACGATCTCGTAAACGTCGGACCGCGAATGTCGGCGGCGTTGAATTGGTCTGACGCGCGTAGAAACGACACGATCGCTTCGCAACCCCAGAACAAAAACGGCACCACGATCGTCGAAATAAAATACTTTTTATGACAGTCGCCGCCGCTCCGAATCCCTAACACCATTGGCGTAAAACTCGGGCGTGACAATTGCCACGAATATCCGCAGCTCCTTGAAGAAATTCTTCTCGATATATAGACGCAGCGCCCTCTCGACGATACAAACGCTGGAACAATTGAATCGACCGACTGACGAAGCTTATGAGGCAGCAGAATTTCGAAATTTCATCGGATCCCTTTAATCGATCCATCACTCGACGGACTAAGCTCGAATTTCTACGGATTAGGTTCTACGCGGATGAGTTCGACGCGGATCGAGCGACGTAGAAGGGGCCGGCTACCAAAGGCGACGAAGGATACTATTTTTGAAACTACGAAGAACGATTCTCACAAAAGGAAGGAACGAGTTAATTTCGCTACCGTGAGGACAAACATTTCTCTAAAAAAAAAAAAAAAAAAAAATAAAAAAAAAAAAATAGCAGAAACACGCTCTTAGGCAAAATACAAGGTATACACGGTTTTGTAAAAAACGGAGGGAGAAAGGTCCGACGAAGGACGAACGTTGAATTGGCAGTAAATCGGGTGCAGTTTTAATTGACAGGAATGTTTAGCGGTAATGAACGCAAGGTGGAAGGAGTCGGAATAAATTGAAGATAGGAAGAGGACAGCTGGTACGATGGCAACGGGAACGAGAACGGCAACGGCAACGGCAACGGCAACGGCGACCGACAATGTTAGTGGCAGTGGTGACGGTGGCGGTGGCGGCAACGGCAGCAACGACGGCAGCTACGACGGCAGCATCGGTAGCAGGAACGGCAGAAGAAGAACAGCGCAGCGCCAGGACCGCGACTAGATAGAGACACAGCGGCAGGAGCATAAACATCCCGGTGGCGGCAGTGGTGGTGGCGGCGACGTCGGCGGCGGCGGTGACGGCGGTGGTGGCGGAGGCGGCGGGGGCAGCGCGCACGTTCCACACCGTGGGCGTCGCCATCGAGTTCCTACCACAACGGCAGGGGTGTTCTATGACGCTATAGATCATGCGGGCTCCGCCTGGTAGGCGGGCACAACCTGGTAGTTGGTACGCCAATGCTCTTTTCCCCTCGGCTCCGCCAACCTTGGCAGCGCCGCCACCGGTGCCCGCCAAAACGATCTCCGCTCACCAACTATCTATAGCCTGACGAACTCGTATCCTTCGACCTCCTTCCGATTCTTTTCCAACTCAAATCTTCGCCCCGAATTATCGTAAAATATTCCCGGACGGGGGTAACGTTCGTCCTTACTACAGTGACGGATCGAAACCTTTCGAGGAACCGAGCACTTTTCCGAAAAACAGACACGATCATAACTGCGATACCCTAGCCTCCGAACTTGTAAAACGACCGCCTTTCTCGTTCCTTCGTGGAAAGAGGTTTACGCTTTTTCGAGGTTGAGAACAGGAAAATGGGAAGGCTAGTTCTGAAACACCGATTCGCTATGCCAACCATACGCTTCGCGGGGTAAAAGTGTTCGAAGCTGTGGCACTTTCTTTTGTTAAGAATCGTTAGGCATGTATTTGCTTATATCGGAAAGGTTAGAACGGTCAGCGATTTCACACAGACTATTACTATTAGACGGTGGAAAAAATTTGCGTTACATGAAAGTCCCGATGTCGTTAGAATTCAAACTTCGAGCACGTTAGTCGATTTCGTATCGATACGTCGATTTTGTTTGCAGTTACACACGCATCGATATCGAGTCACGTTATTAATATCGCTTCAACGTTAAATCGAAAACGAATCGTTCTTACATATACGTAGCCAAAGTTATCGTCGTTAGATGTATCATTATCAGCGTTGCAACGCGTTTATCTTTCGTTTTCTCTAATCTGTCAAACGTTCTTATCCACGTTATATACGTTCTAGAAATACCATCGAACACACGACGTTCGTTCAACTTTTGAGGTTAGCTTCGAAGATTCCTCGATATCGATTTAATCGCGAAGTGCAAACGAATTCGCGATGAAATATATCGTACTTTGATAAAAGACGATTGTTACGACGCACTCACCGAACTCTGCGTGATGATCAGCGATCTGAAAGGGTTGAAATTGTCGAGAAACTCGTAGGTGTGGCTCCGTGACGCCGTAGTACGATGGCAAGCTACATCGTGAGGCAGCGCCTCTGGCGGCGGAAACAAAAGTCACTCGTACAGAGCGGTTCTCCCCTCTCGCGGTTTGGAGCGGGGCCGAGGTGGTTAGGGACCCCGCCTCCTTTCTCGACCATCTCTTACGCGCGCGAGCGCAACGTCAGTCCCTCGGGCCCATCGACGAACTTTCGTCGCACCTTTCCGGTCATTCGCGAATCGTTGCTCTTTTTTTTTCCACGAAAGAGAGGCCGCATAGCGAGATAAAGGAAAACGCGTTTGTGGCAATGTGCGATCACGTTGAAGCAGTGAGTGCATCCAGCGACGTGGAGTGGTTGTCATTGCGCCGCCGCTAACCTCTCTACCAGCCCCTTGGCCGTTATTGCCGCGGTGTCGAATCGACAAGTAGCCGAAGAAAACCGACGGTTGCGGAGAATCGTCTCTCTGATTTCGTCCGTCCATCCGTGTGTACGTTTTCCGGCTGCACCGCGAACCTCTCGTTTTTGTCTCCATTTTGTCACTGGCGTCGCGTCGATTATTCGATTCGACTGTAACTTTCGATAATCGTTCGGTTTTCCGCGAGTCGCGTATCGGTCGGTAAGGTGAACGCGGACGCGAACGCGAGTATACAGCGTGGAAGAAGTGAAAAAAGAAGTCGGCGAAGAGAGGGCAAGAGGCAAAGCATAGCAAGGAAGAGCTGGCAAGCGAGGAAACGAGAACGAGTGGAGGAGACGAGAGGGAAAGAGGACTACTACTCCTGGGGCCCCCCACCACGCGGGCTGCCGCCGCGACGCCAGTCCGTAGTCAGTCAGCGCTGGACCGCCGCCCGCTCGATTTCGCGATCCACGAACGACGGTAGCCACCACTTCCACCTCCACCTCCTCCTCCACCTCCGCTTCTTTTCTCTTTACCTTGCTCACGTTCTTGCCCTCTACCCCTGCATTCTTTCTCGCTCTGTCCCACGCTCCTCCTTTTTTTTATTTTACCTTCTTCGTTTCTCTCTTCATCGATATCCATCCGCGTTTCTTCTTCGTCTCTGTCTCTCTCTCTCTCTCTCTCTCTCTCTCTCTCTCTCTCTCTATCTCTCTCTCTCTCTTTCTCTCTCTTTCACTCGCTATCTTTATCTTTCTCGGCACTTTTCGCGATCCTCTTCTCTTTCTGTTCCTCTTTTCCACCCTTGCGCTTTCAATTGGTCTCCGAGGTATATACACACTCTGAAACGAGCACGCACACAGATGCGATCGCGTATCGGTTTCTCCCCTTGTTTCTCTTGCTCTTTTCCATTTTCCTGTGTCGAGCGAGCTTTCGCTAGCTCCGTACGTACGAACGTAAGTACGTACGGCGGAGTGTCGTGCGCGCGTCCCGAGTGGATGCAAGGCGTCGTCGCGAGGCACACGTCCCGATAGATAAGTTATCGCGCGATCGTCGAAATTCTAGATCCTCCAACGGAGGATCGGATTTCGCGCAGCAACGGCTCGTTCCTCCGTCTTCGAGAGCCGCGCGTCCCGACCTTCTTCTTTCATCGTCACCGCTGCAACTTTTCGAAAGACGCGCAAAGTGAACCCGCGAGTATCTGCCAGTGACACGGAGTCGGTCGACGATAACGCGTGAACACGTTCAAAGTGCGGAGTCGACGTTCGTCTCGTGCCGTTTCTTCCTCGATGATACACGCGGAGGAACGAACGATCGCTTTCCGATCGCTCGCGACGCGCAACTTTCAGAAGACGCCACGTTTCTCACGTTTGTCTTGGATCTTCCGTAGGTGCGGCATACCCGACGTTCTTGTAATCTTCGTTCGAGCAAGCGTTCCCGTATTTTCAAACAGTGAAGTATACCGGAAGTTGGAAAAAATCGTGCCTCGTCGATTTTCCTCGATCGCGCGATACGACAGTGATGTACACACGATAATAATCACGCTTGGTGATCACAAGATCCAGATCGAGAGTGAGCCGATAGCGTATGGATCACGAAACTTGGCGACTTTCTGGGCTGTTCAAGTGTAAACAGTGCGCGACATTCCGTGAATCTAACTACAATACCGAAACTAGAAAATATTCTCCTCGTATACGATCTAGCCGATAATAGTTGCGTTGTTCGTGCTTACGTAGTAGTGTATTGGGGCACCGATATAGGTGTGGTTTCCTCGTAAGAGAAAGAAAGAAATCGGAGGACGAGAATGACACCGATCGTCGATGCATCGATCGCAACAACGAAACGATCTATGGAAATCGCGATGAGGTAGTGCTCGTTGCGTAGACGCGTGTGGGTGACTGTAGTGCATAGAAAAGGGGAAACTTGGAACAGTTTCCCGCGGAAGATCTACGCCGGATCTTCGAGTGAGATCGCGACACACGACCGTCACATGTTTGGGTTCCGATCGACTGCGTTTAACGAGCGAAGACCTGGAGGCCACAGAGAGAATCGAGCATCCCCGAAGGACGCAGATGCCCCGAAGGAAACAGCACGCTCCACAACGTATGAAATGTAAGTGAAATATTTCTTCGTATCGTATCCTTATCGGCGAGAAAGGGCCCCGAAACGATGAACTCTGACCAGCTGAGAAAATAAATTTTCAACGGAGGTAGCGTTAGGGTGTCGATAGTTTGGTAAAAAGAATTCCGTGAAAGAAAAAAGGCACGTTGCCTGGAGGAAAATTTTCGAAAATCTCCGGATTCGACGTTCGTTCGTTGTTATTTTCCTGCGTGGTATACGCGAGACCACGTGGAAGCACGTCGCTCGATAGTACTACGAGTCGTTTTTCCGAGTAATTTCACGCGCGTATTCGTCCTCTGGGTAAAACGACGTTTTTCTCACGACCAGGAAAGCTCGCTAATGAAGAAATAAATTTCATCGATTCCACGCGTTCCTCGTTTTCTTCGATTCCGTAATCGACCGCTGTATTATTTATTCCCATGACGCGTCTAAATTATTTTATCGAGTTGTTCGCGACGCATACGTTAAACATCTTTACGCATCGGTTAATCTAAACTGACTATAAAGTCGGAGGAAAATTTTATCTTCGCTCGTAGTATGCCGTTCGTTGAAATTATAACGTTAAATCCGTCCCTCTCGTCCTCGAGTATCTAAGGAGTTTCGAACGTATCCGTTTACACGGAAACAACGTAAATTATCTCGCGTGTAGCGAACAGGCATGCGAGCGTAATACTCTTGCAAATCTTCATTTTCTTTTACGAAACGATCATCGAATAGTACCGAAACCGCTCAATGTAATAATCCTCCTTTATAAATTACCGTTCTTTACGTGACATTTATGTATGCTATATGTATACGAGAAGATTCTAACGGACGATTAATTCATAAAGTTTGAGAATGTTTTCCTGAAACAAACAAAGACACGGTACAGTGTGTGTGTGTGTGACAAAGAAGAAAGAAAAAAAAAATCTCGCTATAAAATGAAAGCAGAGCCGACGAAATTTCGTGGGCGCTGGTAGAAAAACAGCCGTCAAACGGCTAGTGGATTCGTGGGTTTGAATGCTCGACGCGCGCCATGCTGCTTTTCCCACGTGGGGAGCCATGAGGCGTAAACAAACTCGCCCCTGGTGGAGGACGCCATCTTGGTGAAGTTCTGCCGGAAACATTTACAATTCACTCAACTTGCCCTACCGAAACTCGGCCAAGCGCCGATAAATCTCGTTGTGCGCGCGCGCGGATACACGCCGCGTACATAAATCCACGGCAGTCTACGGAGTTTCGGCGCCGTAAACGCCACAGTTTTTCGCCAGCTTCCGTGGTGCCGGGGCTTCCGAGCGAATTCACCTTTCGATGACGTTTTTTCCCCGAATTCTCCGCCACGCACCGCGTCGCTTCTTCGTCGAACGTACACGGATCTGTTCACTGCGTATCGGTTCATCGAAATTCGACGAATCTTAGTCGTCGAATTTCCATTCTCTCGTTGTTTTGCTCCGCTTCGATATAAGTTTCGCTGGGTAAAACTATAAAGTCACGAGACCCATCGTACTTTTTCTCTTTTCTTTCTTCTAACAGCCGCGTAGCCGGAGTACGATGAAGCCGTCAGCGAAAGTAGGCGCGAATAGATTAAGAAACGACAAAATATACTGTGGCATTCGAGCCGTGCGGCATAGCTCGAGCTAATTTCTCCGTTTAATTTACGATGTCCCGGTGAAAGGACCCGAGAAATACGCCGATCCGTACGAATCGATCTCTCGTCTATCGAGTCGGCCATCGAGCATACGTTCGCTACTCCGAGGAAGTTAATTAGCAGTATGTTATCACGAAAAGATTGCCGCTGGATATCTCGTTCTCGTTTAGCGTGGCTAAAATTTTTCGTAAAATTATAGTCGGACGAAACGATGGATTACGTGGACGATCGTGGTAAAAAGTGGAAAAGTCGAAACAGGGAAGGGTACGTGGATCGGCAAGCGGACTCGTAGTCAAATTTTTGCGCTCGCGTAACCTTCGATCGAACGATAAGCGGATCGTTTAAAGTAATCGGTTGTGGAAAGCTCGCATTATTTATTGCCGCTCTTTTCGACTGGAGGAACGACGGGTGATTCAAGATCGCGTTAGTCTAACGCGTTGGCTATTTATCAGAAAATTCGTAGCTGGCGCAACAGGTGCAGTTTCAAGGCATCTTCTCTTCTTAATGTCCGAAAAAGTAAACTCGCGGGTAATTCGATCTGGAGCGGCGCTTTCGATCGAGTCGCGTTACATCGCGCGAACGGCAGGAAAGAAGCGACGATGCGTTTTAAAGCGGAAAGCGTAGTTGCTCGCCACGCGATCGTTCACCCTGAGAATCGCCGATAACGTCGTGGCCTTCTTAATATTCGTCCGACGACGAGTAACGTCGTCGATGGCAGAGAGGGGATCGAACGAATCTTCGGAGAAGAGAAGGCTCGATAGCGGCGCGCTAATTATAAAGCGTCGCTCGAATAGCTTCAGAGGACACGATCGAGTTGGCTACCGTTCCGTGCGTTTCTCCACGACTCGTGATCCACGGCTCCATTCATAAAGCAGGAAGAGTGCTTTAAGTTGGCGCACGCGCATCCTAACGGCCGTCGTCCGTCTTCGCTACCAGATATTTTCGGCGGTCCGGAATTATAAAGCCAGCGCGGTACTATATGGTTTCATCCGAAACGCCACGAGACTCGTCGCGAGATTCCGCGCAACCGAATGAAAATGATCGATTCGACGACAGACGGACCTCGCGTATTCAAAGCCAAACTTCTCCCGTTTCCATTATATTTAGAAACGGCTGTTTGTCGTTTGGTAATAGCCGACCTTTTTTCCATTCAGCGTACGGAGAGACGGAAATCGAGCGAATCGCTGATATTCGAAAATTGCGTGTTTCTAGGTCGTCGATTGTTTCTTTTTAAAAACGAAAACCTCGAGTAGACAAAAAGAAGGCAACGCGTATACCTGCGGCAGGTTTGCGAAACGTGGAGCAAAAAAATTTACGATGGTTTCCAACGTCCTGAAAGGACACGCGTTGCGCGTTCCTGTTATATACCTGCTTCCTCTCACAAGAAGAAATTTCCCTGTCTATCGTAATAAAAACCCTTGGTGACCCGTGGCGAACGACGCCTATTGCGTAAAACTTTCACCTCAAACAATGCCGACGCATTTTTCGGCCTCCAAGCCTCACTCCTCCGTTCCCATAAATCCTTCAACCCTGCGGAAAAAGCATGGCCGTGTCCTTTGCTCGTCCCAGGCTTGGGGTTGACGCGGAAACGAGGCACCCGCATAAGTTGCGCGACTAAACACGAAAAACCCTCCGACGTATTATCGTCCGTCCTCCGAAACACATCCGGAAGAAGCATGGGAATTGGCCTGTATGGATCGATGGTGGGAAAGATCGCGGTCAAGAACGTCGCTTCGTTTCCAAGAAATTGGCCGATACGCGTCGTCGATACACCGACGACAAATGCGCGATCGTTCTCGATGCCTAACGAATTAGCCATGCATGAAAGAGCGGAGTTCGGGGTTTCCGCGTGCAGCGTATGCAAACCAGCTTTCTAATCTGCTTTCGTTATTTCCGGTGATCATGATTCAGTCGCGATATCGCATCGACGAGCAAATATGCCAAAAAACGATATATATCTGCTGGACAAATGAGATCACGCGAGAGAACTTCACCGTTTTCGCTTCGTTGTCGGCTTTTCGCGGCAAACGTATTTCTCGAATAAAGCGCGTGTTTACCGGTATACGAACAGCGAACGAGCAGAACGAACGACGGTTTCCTTCGTGGAATAAAGTCCTGCCTCTGGTGAAAACAAATATTTTTATTAGGCACGCCTGTCGTTTAATCTCTCGCGATGTTTCGATGCAGCGACCGATTCGTTTCGAGGGGCGCGGTCGACGTACGACCTACCACGTACGTATATCGCACTTACGTTCGGAATTGCGCGTTTAGAGTTTAACGTAGCGCGAAAACTTAGTCTCTACGTAACGTAGAATAGTCGCACTACTTGCCACGCTTTCCTACGATTTGTCTTCGTAAAACGTACAGCTGACTTATTCGAATATAATCGTCGTAGCGCGTGACGCAGGAACGGAAGAGCAGAAGTTCGATCGCGTTCTCTTAACGCGAGATTGGAGTCGACGACAGCGTAGCCATCGTCGATATTCTCATTCGGAATGAATCATTTAACGCGAAGAGAGTTTTCATCGCGTTAAGCTCGAACGGGAACGCGCGCGCCCGGTTTCGCGTCCTCTCACCCTATTTTCGATGCTCGTAAAACCGGCGTCGCTGTATCCGACTGATCCGTCTCCCGATTTATACCGAGAGACGCAGCGACGAGTCGCTGCTCGGGACTAGCGCCTGCAGCCGGATCTTTCTCCGCGCCATTCTCTAAGCGGTGCTAATAAATTAGCCGGAGAAAAAGACGGCGGTACGACAGATGCCCGATGGCTGCCATAAAGGAGCTGGTAGAGACGCTCGCGGGTGGTGGAAGCACATCAAAGCGTATCCGTACCGACTCGATGCAGTACCGTTGTTTTATGTTTACCAGGGGATTTGTTGCTTCTCTCCGTTTGCCTGACAAACACCCGAGTGAGTTATATATCGCCGGTTCATACTCTCGAATAAATTCGCGATACTCTCGCAGTCATTCTTACAAAGAGGAACAACAGACCGACTCCGGTTCATTCAACAACGACGAGAATCGGACGAATTATTAATTTCTTTCGCCTTGTCCACGCAAAGGAGAAGACGAGGGAGAAAGAGAGAGAGAGAGAGAGAGAAAGAGAGAGAGAGAGAAAAATTATACAGAAAGCTCTCGTTGGACGTTGCCATCAGAACTATCAGAGTGTTGGCAGAAGCGGTATTCTTACGAATTCCTTTTCCGATTCTCTTTACCACTTGGGCGTTGATCGGGCAACGGAGAACGCAACGGCGTGTCCTCGTAGCGACGACACGGCGTGCCACTCGAAAACGAACTACCGCTGCAGCGCTTGGCGTCGAACGTGCCGGCACGCTTAAGTGACTTTCGGTGTTTGGCCTTTGCACGCGGCGAGAGTGTTTTGCCTTTGCGACAACGTTCGCTTTGCGGCTATGCTCGCGAACCAACCACCAGGCGGAGGCGGCAGTGCGTTTGACCTCTCGTTTCTCCTTCTCCTGTTCGCTCGTTCCTCTCGAGCACACACCGCACGCTCCTGCCGCCCCTGACTTTTCTTTCCCTTTGCGGCCTCCCTCGGGCTACCTGTGCCGTGCTCGCTTTCCCGTACGGATAACTAAATCGCCGCGTTGCGTTTCTCGAGACGATCGTGTAACGCGCGAAAAGTGACTCGCGGAGACGCTCGTGGAGATCGGGGTGAGTAGGTAAAAGGGCGAAACTGGGTTGGCTCGAGGGTGCGGAGAGAAAGTGGCCTGTGCCTCGGTGAGACAAAAGTCGGTCCGTGGTTGGCCGCCGTCGAGTAGAACTTACCGACACGCATCTTCCATTTCTTTCGCTCGTCTTTCCACAGAACGGATATCTCTTGAAACTCGGTTCAAACACGTTCGTCGATGTTTCATTCGGCAAACGTTAGTACTCGTTGCGTTTGTATATTTCGTTTTGCTTTTAATCCCTTTGAACGATACGATCGAGATCGTCGATAGAGAGATCGATGTTACGCGAAACGCGGCTCTCATCGAGAAGAATAATCGTGGTCGTAAAAGTACGTTCAAGTACCGAGAGTTCTACTCGCGAGACAGGAATTTGTTCAGACGTCTACGAAGGAAGATTGGAAGAGTGGAAAGATCCCGCTGGAAAATAGCGATCGCGGAATACCGAGCCAAAACTCGTAAACGCACACGCATGCATAACCGTGTTCGAAAGACGAGACGACGGAGCCATGCACGCACACTGCTATGCTTGTACGTGTAAGAATATACAGACGCGGGAAAAGTAGGATGGTAGGAAGGGAAGTACGGTGGTATCGCGGTACAGTAGCCAAGCTATTCGGCCATGCACGTACAATCTAGGTACTGTTTCGCAACGAGAAGGCCCCGAAGGGGAAGTAAGCAGTATCTCTCGAGTTTCCCTCGTGGCCCCTCGGTCCTCGGTCCTTGGTCCTCGGTTCTCGGCTCTCGGTCCTCCGTCCTTCGTCTTCTGCTTGTTGCGATCTTCCCTACCTACGTCCTCTCTCTCTCTCTCTCTCTCTCTCTCTCTTTCTCTCTCTCTATGGCAAGTCTACTACCACTGTTCGTCGCTTCATCCACCCCGACGCCGTGACTCTACACGAGTCTCCGGGGTAGAAGGGAAGATCGGAGTGGGGTCTTCTCCGTTCGTCCGTCCGTATGTTCGTCCGTTCGTCTGTCCGTTCGTTCCGTCCAGCCGTATCGTCTCGTCTCGTCCCGTCTCGTCTCGTCCCGTCTCGTCTCGTCTCGTCTCGTCTCGTCTCGTCTCGTCTCGTCTCGTCTCGACTCGACTCGTCTCGCGTGACGGCCTCGTCAGCCGTCAGCCAAGCTCCGTCCGGATCGATACGCTTGCCACCCTTACGACCCCAACTTCCTCCACCTTCTCCTGTGAAAAGCAATGCACCTACCATCCGCGCCCCTCACCATCGCCATCACCTACCCACCCTACTCTCTATCCCTGCTCGCGTCTCCTCCGCGAACCTTCCTTTTCCCCTGACCCCCGCACCTCTTCCTCCTCCGCCACCTTCTCCTCCTCCTTCTCCGGCTGCTGCCTCCTGCCAGCAAGCAGAGTCTAGTTGAGTCGAGTTGAGCCACCGGCCGGGTCAGAAGACGTCTGCTGCCCGGGCGAGCGACAGCTACCACCCTCCCCATTCAAACACCCACCTCCAACCACCCTCATTTTACCACCTCCTCCTCTTTGCCTCCTCCACCTTCGACCATCCACCCACCCCTCGACCTACTCCACGACTCCATTCTACCGCGACGTGCCGCGAGATGGACAGCCTCGCCTCACCGTCGAATCCGCACTCCAAACTCGCTCACCCCTCTGTATCGTTCACATAAACGATACGGTTCTAGGTATTGGTGAACGCCACCGTCCTCTTCGTCAACCACTACCATCGCCACTCGTTTCTCGCTACTACCACCGATGCCAACTCTTCCACCTTCTCCTACCCTTTCTTCGGTTCCTCCATCACCTCCTTCTCACGCTACTGGTACTAGCGCTACTGCTGCTACCGCTGCACCACATCCTCTACCCCTTCGCGACACCGTATCTCGACCCTCGCTTTTCGCAAGTATTCTCTCGCGTCGAACGAACCGACCGTGTATGACGGCCACCATCGTCCTGTCACCGCTCTGCTTTTCCCGTCTGTCATTCCTTCCTTCCATGGATGAACCACCTTGCCTCCCCGCCAATGAGTTTCAGATCCGGAAACCAATTCCGGTTACAAAGCATAGGAAATATTTGGAAAAATGTCTCGTAACTGCCGCTTGCTCGAGCTTTCGTTATCGAGCCGGGTTTCTTCCCAAGCTCGCAAACGCTAAAAGTCGCGATGATTACCCGTCTCTTCTTCTTCCTCCTTGGTTCGCGTCGGGTACTTCTCTGCCGCATCGGCCACGATCTTCCGTAATGAATCATTAGTAGTCGAGAGTCAATCGAAGATTAATTAATCGTTCGGATTCGAGAACCAATTAAAGTTTTCTCGACAACGAATCCGTCTGCTCGCTAGCACCGTGAAGATTCCGATTTGTTTTCACCCGTCCGGTTCCACCTAACTCCGCCTGGAAACACCGTTCGTGTCCGCGTCGTTTGCTAAATCGTCGCGATATCGAGAATCCCGAAACGAATTTTTGCCGCGCGCGATCCTTTCGATCTTTCGAAACGACATCGATCGCTCAGCTTTAACGCGACGAATCTTCTACGTTGCCACGCGTTGCTCGAAAGTTTGACGACCCGGTGATTCACGATCAACCGGCGAGAATTCTGAAAACGAACAAGCACAGATGGGATAAGCCAGGCAGAGAAGCAGTATCTACGAAAGAAAGGAAAAATGAATAGCAAAGCGGAGGAAATAGATAGCGGCGAGTAGAGGAAAGAAGATAAGATATTTCGCACGGGTGACAGTTTGCCGCTCTTGTCCTTCTTTTCGCCGGGAAAAAGGTGGACGTAACGCGCGTTGCAGCGGTCCAGCAACGAGGGAAAAGAAACTAGAAGGGGCGCGTGTACGTTGGAGGGAAACGGTTGCCGGAGACGGTTAGGCTGATCTGTCGGCTCGCTACGCATCGATTTTAATCGGCGTCGATTGTCGCGATCGGACGACCGATCGATACAACGAACGTCGGATGTCGTTGACGTGACGCGTCGTTCGGATTTCCCGTCGCGTTAATCGACCAAAGTTTCGTTGCCTCGTTGCTTCGTTTCTCTCGCAGTGCCGGTTGATCTTCCAACGATTTCGAAACGGGTCTTTCGTTCGCGTTTACGCGTCAAAGCCAGTTAGCTACGTACGTACGTTTAGAATGCGAGTGGAGAAGAACGGGATAGGGTCAACGAGAACAGTTTGCGCGATCCTCCGGAGCCATGGCCAGTTTTTTTTCTTCCACCGGGGTGACATACGGTGAAAATTATTGCCGTCGTCCGTGCTGCCCCTCTGGCCGCTCTCTGCCTCCCTCTCTACGCTACTCCGTCTCACTCCTCCGCCTTCTTGCGGGTCGGACGAGTCGGAGGCGATCCCTGCCTCCCACGATACGGCACTGACGCCATCGTAGATGGGTGCCAGCTATCTAAGGGGTGATTTCTAATTTATGAGACTGGGGCGATGTGATGAACAGACGTCATAAAGCATGTCGCGCCCCGCGTCTGTAGCCTGCCACTCCTCCTCTGCCTCTACCTATGCCTCTGCCTCTGCCTCTGCCTCTGCCTCTGCCTCTGCCTCTGACTCTGACTCTGCCTCTGCCTCTGCCGCTGCTTCTGCCTCCACCTCTTACTTCGCCCCCGTTCCCAACCCGGTTACGCCACCCTACCCCGTTACCCGACCGCCCGACCACCCGTCCAACCGTCCACCCGTCCACCCCCCTGTTATCGCTGCCTCCAACCTCTCCGGCCCTCTTCCACCTTCCGACGAACCCTACTTCCAACGCCTCACACCAGCGCTCTGTGATTTGTGGCCTCTCGAATTCTCTTCGCGGGCTTCTCCTTCCCGAAACTTTGCCTCTCTCGCTCCCTCCTTTTCTCTGCGTCTCTCTCCGTCCAAAAACCACCTTCCACTCGCCTCTTTCCGTCTCGCTTCTCCCACAGGTCTATTATCTCGCCCTCTTCATCTATCTATCTCTCTATTCGAAGCTCCAGGGTCGCTCGTCTATCCATGAGTTCGTTGAATTCTTCATAAGGGGTAGACAACACGAATGTTCTTGGAAACGATTCTATCATCCCTGTGCACGGTGCTCGAGTTATTAATTAGTTTCGTTCGGTCGTGCGTCCGGTCGTTCGCAGCCTGTCGTTAGACGACCGTCCAAGGATAGCGTTCTTCGTGGTTTTTTCTCGTACGCGTTGCGGATCGTTCACTACGTACGCAGAAGCGGTTAATCGCGAACGCGCAAAGTTCCGCCGAACGTTCAGGCGAACGGTTCGATTCTGCTTTCGATTCCTCGCTGATTCGTCCCGCGACGGATATTTCTACCGATTGACCTTAATACGCGGCATTTCGTATATAGATTCATCGATACACCGATACATCGACGATCACTGTTGACCCGCGATCGCAAACCGTTGCATCTTATGAATCCGTAATGCGCACGAGACGGAAGATAAACGTCTCTAACTGTTCAGACTTTCGGACAGTCTGCAAATTATTATTTATGAATTTAAGCAGACCATCGATGCTTGGAAACGTTCCAACGTCGAAATCAACAAAATCAGGAAACTATGCTAAGCTATGTCTAACTGCGTTAGACAGTTTTGAAAAAATTGTCAGACGTTTAATCATCGGTCGATTCGATTCTTTGCTTGCAAGTTGATGCGTTGCAACCAAGTTGCAAAGCGTCATCGAGAAATCGTAAGTAATCGATCGATCCCGGTTTCGAAGGATTTTGAAGTTTTTTAAACACCGTCTAATCCTTCTACCGTGTAAGTACGAGAGAAACTCGGACGAATCGTCGATTAATACCATTAATTTCTCATCTTAACGCAATTATGAGAAATTATTTATTCCGTGGAACGGTGAAAGTAAAGTTGAATCGAACGTAAAACCTTGGCCAGGCATTTATTCGACCGATGCTAGAAACGCAACAAATTATGACTACGACCAGATAATTATTTTCTTATTCTAAATTCTTCTACGCTTCACGTTACGCTCTAAAGGATACACTTTGAATTACGGCGGGTAATATTTCGACGTTTCTACTCTTTACTGGAAAGTGGATTTCGAACACGAACGACGTGATCGACCGATCAGGTTATATCGGCAGGTATCAACCTTCGATCGAGGCAGGTAGTTGCCAGGAGAAGACGTTCAAGAAGAGATCGACAACGGCTGAAAACGTGGCGCGGCGCGGTTCTCTCGACGCGGCCCACAGAACCTTTGTGAAAAATCGTGTTATAACCCTAATTTAATTTTATGGCCGGCATTACGGCGGATTGTGTTGTATATCGGGGCCTGGGCATAATGGCCGTATATGGCCGCGTATAATAATGGACAGGGCAGAGGAGACGGGGGAGAGAAAAGAGAAAGGAAAGGGAGGAAGACGGAAGAAAGGGGCAGAGGGTAGGAAGGGCGGCTAATAATCAGTTGTAACGCGAACCGTCGTAAACCGCAAAACAACTAGAATCGAGCATCAAACAGGGTACGGAATAGAGAGAGAGAGAGAGAGAGAGACAGAGACAGAGAGAGAGAGGCGAAAAAAACCGACAAAAGAGGAAGAGCAACGCGGAGGAACGATAGGTCCCTACCTACGAGGGTGTGTGTTTATATCTAAAGGGGTGGAAGGTGGAGTATCATTATCTCCGCGTCGAAGGGAAGAGGTCTTTTTCATTTGGCCTTTCGTCACTCGTTTCGTCTCGAGTTTGCCTGGCAAATTCCTCCAGGCTTCGTTGGGTACTCGTCAAAGCGAAACCCGTCCGTTTGGCGCCACGATACCCTTCAAATTATTCGATTCGCGTTTTCGATTTAACGCGATCTTTCCACCGACGACGGTTCTTCGCCTCTTAACTCTCCTTTTTACCATCCGGATGTCTCCGGCCGGCGAAACGAGGAGAATCAAATGGGAAGCGAGAGTAAATAAAAATATCGGTGCGAGTTCCGCGATTCCTCCGATAGCACGAAAATTTTACCGTATTTTTCGTAACGTACGAAGCGGGCAGCGGTCCAAGACGCGCGGGAGAAGGAACAGAAATCATGGTACAAAATTACTATAATACATCGGGTATATCGAGGCCGGGACAAGAACCGCGTATTCCGTTATTATTATTGATCGGTGGGCAACGATATTAAAGTGGCCAGAGGGGATTCTCTATATTTACGCTGGTTCTTCCGAAAACCGTGAAATTACCGATAATCACTGTGAGCGGGAAGTAACGCGGCTAGACGCACCCTTAACAATAACCGCGACGCTATAATCACCGATCCTTGCCCCTCCTTCGTCTCTCATTTCCCTTCTCTTCTCCGCTTCTCCTTGTTCTTTTCCCCGATCCAGGCGAACCTTTCTCTTCGTTTTCTTCGTTTGTTCGTTGGCCCATCGAGTTTGAAACGGCTCGAGCCAATCGTCTGTTCTACGCGTTAAATCTAAAACAATTTTGCGTTCCTCGTCTGCGTCCGAAAGAACAGAAGAACAGGAAAGAAAGGTCTGTTTGCGTTGCGAGGAGAATGGGAAATTTATGTAAGGGACGAAGAACCGTAGAAGGGAAGAAAAATCGGTGAAAAACGAGAAAGACCTCGTGGTGCGCGACAAACCGGCGTATCTTCGTGCAACGACGCCGCACCGACACGTTCTTCCGCGCGTTCTCGAGAGGGAAAGAAGGAGTCAGAGCGGGGTCAGCCGTCGAGCGGGTAGGCAGCAGTTCGACTTGGGCTGCCGGCCGCCGTAAAAACGTCAATTAAAGTGTTTTATTTGATCCTTCGTTAGAACGTTGAAATGGAATTTTGATTTATGGCTGCGTCGTTCCCGGTGTGCGTGTGCGAGAGTAGAAGTGCGCTCGCGCGCATACGCGTAAATAAAATAAATAGGAGGCTATAATTAGTCGGTCGGTACGGTCTACCACTCGGTCGATCGCCATATACGACCGGTCCGCGAGCTTCGTGTAGATACTCGGACGAATAAATTCTTCGATTCGACGTTTCTATCCGTACAGAATAACAGGTAGATACCACCGTGCAGCCTTGGTGTAGCGTCGAAAACGCTTTTCGGATGAGTTGCACGCCGAGAGAACAACTTTCAGGCGTTTCTCGTTTAATTCGAATGGTAAGGAAATCGGTAATGGGTGAAATTGGTCGAGTTCGGGATCTCTTTATCGGAACAGATTTAATAACGTGGTTATCGCGCATGGGGAAAAAGAAAGAGCAGCGAGAAGTTGAACGACAGGGCCCGGCGAGATGCCCACGCGCTCGTCGATGTCCTCCCGAAGCGATTTATTATCGAGAACCGGTGTATGTTCGGGAGCGTCGAGGCCGAGGAAATAACACGTGCGATCGGAGCGTGCGCTGGAGCGAGCGAATGACCGAGTTAAGTGAAGAAGAGTCGTACCAGCCGTCCCGCCAGCCGGCCGTCCAAATGTTATTGTTTATTGTGGCCCAACGACAGCTTGATTTATCATGCGAGCCGGCCATAGCCATGCGTGAAATAGTGGCATAATCCCGTTGATTTGTGGCTACCATTGTTCGCGCTACCACTCTGCTGAAAGTATTTTCCTTTTTTTTCCCCGTTTTCTCCTTTTTTTTCCACTGTTGTTTTCTCTCCTTTTTTTTTTTTCTCGTTTTTCTATTTTTCGTTTACACACGATTATTGTCTTTCCCGTTCGAACGCGGAACTTTCTGATTTTTCCAGCGCCACGGACGCGATCCGTTTAAAGGATCGGTCGCAAAACCGAATCGAGCGTCGCTTCGTTGTCGCGCGAGCACTAATTTCAATCAGAGTCGAGCGCGATCGTTTCGCTCCGTTTTATCGTCGATCGTCTACAGATTATTCTTTTTATCCGTAGGATTTTCCGTAGGAAAATTCGCGGCCCGTTGCGCGACACGCAACGCGTTCCCGTTCTGCGTTCTTTGATCTGCCGGTTGGCTCGCGGCTATCGATAAATTGCCAAGATGACGCGATAACGACGGGGCGACGCCAGGTTGAAGCGAGCACGTAATTTGTCGAGGATAACTATAGTGCTTAAGACGAGGATGTCGGTTTTCTGGTCGGTAATGCAAGCTGGTGCGTCGCGCCAGGAAATCGGCATCTTCGCAGAGTTTACGACACGCGTCAATCGTTATTTCGTAATTAGCGTTCGCGCGTCGTTCCTGTCGCCGACGTTTCGCCTCGTTCAACGACGCATACACCTCTACGTATATCCGTAGAAGAGAAGAAGCATCGCGAAAGAAACGTCGTATCGATCGAAGCGTTTACCGTGGTTGACGAAAAAAAGTACCGGGCGAATGAAATTTCTCGCAGAAAGTAACCTTGAAGTCTTTGGCCGAGACGCTGTCAAGGGTCGAGTGACAAACAACTCGCGAGACTTTGAACCCAGTAAGTGGCTTGTTCTCTCGTGGGTAAGTAGCCGTCCGGTCATCGATAAGCCGACCTACTGTGCTTCTTACGCGGTCGCGTATTACGGCGCGAAACGACGGGCGGTCCCTTCCGTTTGACGAGAGCCATTCATCCTCATCCACCTACGTTGATACCCACACGCTACGAGCTGGTAACTCGCACGCAGGCACGCGTGTTCTTCCATTGTACGTCCATCTATCACGTGTCAGAAGTAACGCGGCTTTGCTACCTCGATCGGGGTCGATGCTAGACCCGCTTTATAGCTTCGCAACGATCTCTCCATTTCCCCTATCCCCACTCGCATCCTGCGGACGGATATACCGGCAGATATACTCGCGGCAGTTGTTGCGTTTTCCGTTCGCACCTCCTTCGTCACGACGCGCCAGAGAAATCGATGGAACGTTCGATGAAAGGCGAGATGCGAGAACGGCTGCGATAGCTGTGCGTGGCGATTCGTTCGAAAGATTGGAAATGTTACGGAGAAAACGGAAGTCGAGATTCGAAACATCCCTGCGGTGGAAGGGCCTCTAGCGGCTCGAAGCACAGGCCCTTTGGCGATGACCTGCCAACGGTTCGCGCATTAGCTCGACAGATAGCGCTGCCTAATCGGGCCTCATAAATTACCAAATTAATATCCCGCGTTGCCGACGCCAGGCTATCCGTCAGGTGTCAGCCGCGGTGCAGATAGCAGCCGCCGCCTCCACCTACTACTCTCCCAGTTTCCCTCCGCTATTCTCCGCAGCTCATCTCGCTCACCACCGACGGCGATCACGAGGACGGCCGTGGTGACAAGGAAAACGACAACGATAAAGATACATCGACGATGACGACAGATGTTTCGAGTTTCTATATACTGGCGTTAGTTTAGCTCGACTTTCGCTTTAGAGAACGCGAACCGTTTCTTTCGCCGGATTCGATACCGAGCCACTAATACACGCCAAGTGGGAGCGGAACGCGTCCAGGACCACCCAGAGTGTTTCGTTGTTCTACAAGAGTTAACGGTGATCGAGCTCGAGTATGTACGAGTATGTAGGTGTAGGTATGTAACACAGAGGATACGCGGTTCGCTCGGTGCACTGCCACCTTTTCTCCCTCGCGGTTCTCTACCTCCCCTTTTCCCTTCTCACCCTCTCTCTCTCTCTCTCTCCCTCTCTCTCTCTCACTCTGTCTCTGTCTCTGTTTCTTTCTCTTTCTCTCTCGTAGTCACTCACTCGGTCTCCTATTGCCGTCGACGCTCTTTCTGTCAGGCTGTCCATTCCGTTTAACTCGCCCACGCGCGACGCGTAAACGCATAAAGGGAAGCAGAGCCGAAAGGTGTTCGCAAGAGGGACGGGTACGGGGTGCGTCGGGACGCAGTGGTGTAGAACGAAAGCGCGAGCGCATTTCGAACGGTCAGAGAGATATTTGGGTAGATGGCAAGTAGCCCGAGACGAGACGAAGCGAAACGAAGGAGGGGGGAAAGGTGAACGAAGGGAGGATAGGCTTGGGTGGGAGCGTATTCACGAAAGAAGGGGCAAGAACCGCTTACGAATTACGCGACGAGCAGCCAGCTACACAAACCGGCTTCGAGCTACCTTTATGCGACACGGCTGCCAATTAGCGGGCTGACATCGACCTGACTGACCACCGTGCACTGCCAACCAGTCGTTTCTTCGGCCATATCCTTGCCTCTCGTTTGCCTTCCTCGTCTGCCCGGTGTCATCGTCATCGATCTGTTACGACTTCTAAGTCACGCTGCCGGTTTCGTTTGGCCCACCGAACGAATCCTCGCTTTCCTCCGTTTTTCTCCCTTTCCACCTTCGCTCTTTCGCTCTTTCGGTTACAGTTGGTCCTCTAAAAAAATCACCGTCGGTGCTCCTCGAGTTTCGTCAAGGATGATTTTAAACGGGCGTTCGAATCGAAAGAGGACGGTCGTGCAAGGGACGAGGAGAAACGAAGAGACGATCTCTCGGAGAGAACGCGTGGGACGTCCGAGGGACTCGCGTAACGATCGAATCTTGGACGAGTTTCGGCGCATCGGTGTTGGTAATTAATCGACCGTTACTTATACAATTTATAATGTGGACAAGCGTGGAGAGACGTTCGGTGTAAAGTTCCGGAAGGGGCAGGGCAAGTCCGTGGATGGCTTAAAATCGTCGATCGATGCCGTTTTCTCGTGGTTCTCCGGTCGCGAGAATCGTTCCACCTATTACCTACCGATCGGTAGCAAGGCAAGTGAGCAAGGCAATAATTATTACGTATGTCGGCTGGTATTATTCGGCCACCTTTTAAAATGTCAATAAAAAACTCGAACGAACCCGCTATCTTTGTCGTTTCCTCTTTTACGCTCCCTTTCCCCCGCTTCTGTCTCTACCCGCAACCCTCGAGCGTCGCTTTCTTCTACCCTTTTTTTAATGCCGATGCAGCTGCACTCTTTTCAGAGGAGGCCCCGTCACGTTGCATTACGGAATGATATTTGCTAATTGGGCACGAAGATAAAACGACAACGGCGTGGCAACTAATAACCGTCCCTGCATCCTACACCTCCTGCTCCTACCACGTTTTCTCTCTCTCTCTCTCTCTCTCTCTCTTCTCCTCTCTTTTCTCCTCTTCCTCCGATCCCCTTCGCGCGCACCATCATCTCCGCGTAGTTTCTCTTCCGTCGACTCGGTCCCCAGGGGAACGGATAATCATACGTTGAACCGCGTCGCAACTAGCCGCAACACTTTGGGACGAACCGTGTCGCTCCCGTATCAGCCACGTATCTCCTCGTTTTATCGGTTCGCTTGCTCGCCAACTCTCGCCAACTCTCGCCGATTCTCGCCAAATCTCGCTAAACGCGCCACGAACCTCCCTGTAGAACCAACAAACTCCGGTCTTTCGACTTGCCTACGAATCAGCAGCGACGATTATCGTCCAAGATCGCGACGATATAAACGACCGGTTAATCGTAATAAAAATACACGTTCGTACAATCAGAGTTACGCCAAGTCGTAGTTCGTACGTCCGAAGCAGACGTACGAACGTTTCCTTCTTCGTTCGAACCAAATCTGAATAGAAGAGGTTCTACTGCGCGTATTTTTACAAGTATCTTACAAACGCACGAATTATCTGAACCGGGATGCGACGTTTCTCTTCTCGCGATACCTGCAAAACTTTTCGCACAGCGTGACGACGACGACGTTCTCGCTGACGTTCGTTTAAAAAAGGCGCGCGACTCGTGAATCGACAGCTTCGTTCCGGGAGACGAACGTCGTTGGCCTGTGTCGGACCGCGACGAGCTTGTCGGACTAGGTACGGCCCTGATGCTGTAATAAAAATGAGGGGAGCGAGGAACGTGTGGCTCGATCTGACGGCTGATGGAGACGTCTTCGTTCCAGACAGACGCTTCGGACGTTCGCGACGTTTGATCGACGGTTCTCTCCTCCTTTCGCATACGTTGCTCCCGATCAGACTCGCTCCCTCTTTCGCCCGTCTCTCTTCTCCTGCTGTCTCGTCTCATCTTGTCTCGTCCCGTCTTCCGCCACTCGTCTCCTCGAGGTTCGCGCTTCTCGCATCATCTTGCTACCAGCACCTCGTTCTTCTTTGCCCCGTTCTTCGCCCCTTCTTTCGTTCTTCCTTCTTCCTCCTCTTCCACCGACTCCGATTCTCCAGTCACTCAGTCGTGTGGTTCGGAGAAGGCACTTCGCGCCCCGCCGTCATCGTTCGTGTTTTTGCCGGGCCGCCTATAAATAGGCTAGCCGCGCGGAGCAGAGTCGAGGTACCGAACCGAACGCGCTTTCTCGCGTCACGGGCTCGTCATCGTGTTCAAGGTCGCCACGCTGACGAAACCAAATTCGTCCTTTGTCCCCTTCTACTTTTATTTTCCTCCGCTAATCGGTGGATCGCTGCGCAGGCGCGTGATCGATCGCGCGACGATCGCGCGAAACCAACGACCGAGCAGCGGAACAGTGATCCAGGTACAACGCGGATCGAGCGTTTTCGTGGTGAAAAGTCGAAGAACCGCGCGTACGGTGGCCGCGTACTCCGCTAAACATCGGACGTTCGTTCTCATAACGGCGAGTTCCGAAACGCGAAGTTACGAATAGAGTTGCGCCAACGGTTGCGAGACGAGACACGGGAGGGAAAACTGGCTCGCAGGGTGCGAGGGTTGGCGCGTTATGGGCAAAGATACGGTCGGCCCCGAGTGTCCCGGGGTAGAAGGAAAGTCGGCGGCGCGAGAGCGAGACGGTGAAAGGCCACGGCGAACGCGTACCGCCTGCACAACTTGATAATAATAAACTGAAAAAGGAGCAAAGGGCGTTATTTTAAAAGGGAAATGCAGCGCCGCATTTTTATGTCTTCGCCAGAACTTTTCATCTCTCGCGCTACCGGTAAAATGGGTCGCTCGGGGGTGCGGAGGAGGGTGTCGAGGGACGAGCGCGGCTATCCGTGGAAACCTCGCGAAGGCTAAAACGAACGCGGACGACCAAGAAGAGACACGAAAGTACCGAGGGGATACGGTGGGAAAGAGGACGGCGAAAAGGGAACGCGCACGAGTGCGAAGGGGTGAGAAGAGTGTTTTGGTAGGGTAGGGGCAGCCCGAGTAGGAGGCTAAAACGCGGAATGAAACGGCAGACTGCCGCTGATGAAATTCATAATTTAGATCCAATGCGCTCTCTGTACCTCGTTTAGAATACACTGCTATTTATAGTCGAAATTTTCCTTCGGTAGGAACCACCCCTACCGACCACCCTATCCGACGCTCCCGAAA
Source organism: Bombus bifarius (assembly GCF_011952205.1). NCBI lineage: Eukaryota > Metazoa > Arthropoda > Insecta > Hymenoptera > Apidae > Bombus > Bombus bifarius. The sequence continues at coordinate 1,414,411 of NW_022885586.1, read as the reverse complement.
GAACGTAAAACCGTCTCCTTCGCATCTATCCCCTCTTCCTTTACGTTCTTTCGTTTGCCCCTTTCGTCCCTTCGTTCTCGCGATTACGAAATCTTCCGCGCCACCGATTCTTCCCTAACAAGAGCCACCTACCAATGCGAGGCAAACGCGCAGGATTTTTCGCCACCGCTGATTTAGTACGCACCTTCCGCCAACCAAAAAGGAAGAAACAACGAGATAATTGAGAAGCGGGTAATTGTATTGTTCGTTGGTCCGAGATGTTCTTCGAGTGGGCGTCGAAACGAGTTATTAGGGACTCGATCCGATTAAATCGAATTAAATTATATCGAGTCAGGCGGCTTTAAGTCTTTGTAATCGTATAATAAGACGAATATTTCGTTCAACAAGGGATTCAAACGTGTATCGAATAGAGGAACCGAATCTTTACGCCTTTCCGGAAACTCGATCGTTCTCTTGCTTCTCCGAGAAAAAAAAACTGTGCCTTCTTTAATGGCTAAAAATATTTCTACGATGATTCGTGGTATATCGATATATATCGTCGCGATACGAGATACGCTTGAAACAATTAAAAAATGTATAAAACGAAAGACGTAAGTGACACGGGTTTCGCGAGTTCTACAAGATTTTACGAATGAGAGACTAGTAGAACGGGAAAAAGTCCAAGAACGGCAATTTCATCGCCGATCGAGTAGCTTGGCCCTTGTTATACAGGACAACCCTTCGCTTCTATCATACGCTGTCGCGTTTCATTCGGTAGTTACATCCACCCTAATAGAACGTAATATCATACGTAAGAGTCGCATCTACTCGAATTCGCGGACTCTAACGGTGAGCGATCACGAAAAGGGAAACGGAGTCCTGTGATCGTCGAGACCTACCATCTTTCGGGAAAGTTGCCCAATTCCCTTCGGGACTTTGGTTTGCTCTATCGTTCTAAAAGACAAACGTAACCTATATAAGAAGACCCGTATAACGAGGTACACGTAGAACGCGAACAAAAAATCGCTACTGGCTTTCTATAACGATATACGAGACTTTGTATACAACGCGTGTGACGATAAGTATCGCCAATGCGCAAACATATCGTTACCTTAAACAAACAAAAATAGTACAGCGAAAGGTATAATGCGGCAGATACAGTGGTTGAAAAACGTATCGATAAGTAATCGTATTTGCCATAATATTTACATATCGATTAATTGAGACCAAATATGCTAAATTTCTTGTCGTTCCTTTTTTTTTGTAATTAGTAGCACTTTCGTATGACTCATTCATAGCATGCAAATGTGATCGATCGAATCGTTTGTATTCGTAGATACGTATCTACTGTTGTCTAACAATTTTTTCGCTTTTATAAGACGCACATTTTCCGTTCTTTTCACCGAAAAGAAATTGTTCGTTTAATTCCTACGTCCTGCGTTTCGAATTTCGCGTAACGTGGAACGTATTTGCCGCGTTGTGCAACATCCAAACGTACAAACCTCTCTTGTCGCGTTCGTCACTCTTCCCCCCCCAAAAAAGAAAATCATTTTCGAAGAAGATTTCACGGCGACCGATATCGCGTATCGCGTTCCACCTACGGTCGGGTTACTGGAGCGGGACGAGGGATCGAGGGAAACCGAGAGGCATCGTAAATTGACCGTAATTGCGTTCAATGTTACGCGCGCACGAACGGATCAAAGTCAATTGTTCGAAGTGACGGAGTCGCGAGGAAGACGACGAAACCAATTGCTTTCTGGGTTCGTCGCAGTCCGCGAACGGTTATATTCGCGTCATCGCGAAAACTCGAACGAACGACACATGTTCGACGCGATAATCATCGCATAGCCATTTTCCTCGATTCCCCTTGTCGAGTCTCGTGTTTCGTTTCGACCAGATCGGTGAAAATCGGCGACCAAGTGATTGGAAGTAGGAAATGACCGGGTTTTCGGAGGGGCTGGTGTCGCGTGAAGCATCGCGTCGCGTGAATTTCGTTGATAAAACAAGGCGCGTTAACAGTGCGACGCGAAGCACCGGGCGCGCTCCCGCGAGCGCGCTCACGGTGAATGACGAGGAGGACAAAGACGGGCGCGCGCAAACAATAAACGTTAAGCTCGAATGGGTCGGCGTACAAAGCCGCGGCTCGTAGAAGAAAATCTAGGATATGGAAAGAGAGAAAGAGACAGTCCTGACAGGGAGACGACGCGTCGATCAAGCGGTCCGCAGAATCGGCATTCAAAGCTTCCTTTTTCTCCGACAGGCCGCGCCGATCGTTAGGAAGTCGAGTGTCAAACTGTCCGGCTTGTCACCGCGTGCACGCCGCCGTAGCTATCGCGGCGTTTACACGCTCGAAAGGGGAATACGAGATTCGCGTTGTCTCCGGAAGATGAACTCGTGCTGGTCGGTGATATAACACAGGTGACTGTGACACGGGGCTAGAGAATAAGCATTCTGATCAAGAAACGTTCGTTTCGCGAGATCGGAGGTGTCGACGATGCACACCGATATCATTCGGCGATCTCTCGTTCGTCACATTCCAATTCCGTTTATTCGTATTCGTCCTTCTAACTTTCTGCCAGAAGTTGTAACTGGGAGACGCGAACGTCGTAACAAATAAAAGATCGAATTTCTTATTAAAAAGCTTATCGATCATAGCCGCGTACGGTTATACGCGATTAGCCTTCTTTGCCACTGTTCGAGCCTCTGCGCTGGATATATATATATATAACGCATGCACGCGTGTTCGCATACCGAGAATTAGCCTTTCGTTGGACGAACCATCAATCTTACAGCGAGACACCGATTGCTCGACGTTACGATCGAGACATCTTTGTTGCGCACGAATCGAGCGCGTGCTAGATCTCGACGGTCGAATCGATCGTACGTGAAACAGAGTTTGTACATGTAGTACGTCGCATATTTCTATGAGCTGGCTTATTTCAAAATGTATCTTATCGTAGCCGCTTCGTCTTAACTTGTCCATGTACGACAACGTGTTTCCTCCAGCTATGCGTTGATTTTTATTCAAACGATTTGTCGGCCCGGTGCGTTATATGCGTAAATAAACGTATGAACGAATGAATTTCGTTTCTCGAAACGACATCATTAGCCTTGCAACTATAGACTGTACGTATTTACTCGCCATGTTCCAACGAACGAAGCATTCCAAGACCGAAATTTACTCGTTTATTGGCGAAACTACGCGTGTACAGTGTGTACGATATATTTAATCGCTGCGCGGTATTCGTGTAAACGATTTTCTTCGGGATAGCCGTAACGCGTGAGATCGATGTTTCCTTTTCGAAGCGTAAAAGTTGCGCGGGCCGATCAACTTCCGACACGTCGTTGGCTGGTTTTCCCTCGATACTGGTCGGTGGGTCGATCGATCGAATCACGCGTGGAAGCGGCCGGGGACGCGAAATATCCTTCTAATTATCGTTCTGCTCGACCCTGGAGACCGGTCGGTGCGTCGCTGCCGATGCTCCGTTGAGAAAAGAGAAAAAGTCGGCAGGTTTACCCACGATAAATCTCGCGGTACTCAGGTATAAAGAGGGCTGTGCTTTGGTCGACGATAACGTTTTCCTTCTCTTTTCGTCTGACGCGATCTTTCCGCTTCTTCGTCGTATCCTCCGGGAACGCGAGTGCCGCTCTATCGAGTCTACCGGAGAGCGAGGCCGAGAGAAGGAGAGGAAACGAAGAAAGGAGTGGAGCACGAACGAGGCAGAAAGGGTTGAGAGATCGGGCAGAAGATAAGACTCATAATGAAAGGCATTCATTCCACCACGAACCCGACACAGTGAACTTGAGTGACGTGGTTGCAGACAGCTGCTCAAACCTGATCGTTCCGTACGCACCTTCGCGCTCGTCCATCCATCCATCCATCCATCCATCCATCCATCCATCCATCCATCCATCCATCCGTCTCCTCGTTCTATCCATCTATCCATCCATCCATCCGTTCGCGCGTTCCTTCTCACGTGATTTCCTTTCTATAATATCGTGTAACCAGCCGGATCGCAGTTCTATGAAATCGATTCGATACGAAAACGTAGCTATACGGGATTCTGCCAGGCGACCGCAATCATCCACGATCGTGATTTTATCTCGATGCAGAAGGCGCGGCTACGTATTGTTTAGCCATCGTTGTTCGCCCGTGCCCGATACTTAACGCGTCGATAAACTTTTCTCGCACGCATCGGTCCGCGCTAACCGAGAAACAAAGTAGATTCTCGCTGAAGGAAGAGCGAACATCGCTACGACTTTGCGACGACGTCTGGTCGACGTTGTCGAAAACGTATCGAACTCGACGCCGTTATCGCGATTTCCTTCGACGAGTAAGGTGAAACGTTTCCTCACCCACGACGTGTAACTCGGCTTTCATACCTATTAAAAGTGCGCGGCGCATAAATCTTTCGACTTGCTCGAGACTAGTCGAGGAGACCTCCTCGAAGCAAGAAACACGAAGCACGTCGTCCTACGCGTATGCCGAACAGCGTTCTTTTCCCATCTCAGACGTCGAAGAACAAGGTATCGACGTATCTCACCATGAGAATGCCGCACGCAAGAAAAGGTCACGGAACAAACCGAAGAAAAGCGGGGGGTAAACTGGTACATACGCGTCTATAACTCAGCAGCAAGGTGCACGCAGTGATACCTGCTCGATAACCTTGACCGATGATCACGGAGGATCGGCGTACGTACGGAATGGCTTAGAAGAATTTTCGTTCGCTACCGCCAAGATATTCCGGTTGGAAGCGATCCCAGTGACTTTAATCCCTATCTCTTAGCCTCTCCCCCGCTTCCGAGTTGCGAGTGCTTTCGTTTCTCTTGCTTCTTCCTTCTCTTGCTTCTTCGTTGGCTGTTTCGAGGTCGAGCTGGCCCGAGAGCGTGACGCTGACAGAATTACGTCGGGGCCCCGGTTCGGCTGTTACCGTGTAGCGAGACCCATAGAGTAGTCGAACCCCTCGCTTCTATGGCTCGCCATAAATATCGGCGGTGACGTTTGGGGAGAAAAAAGAATCTGGCGGTTGGGAACTATGGATGACCTCAGTTTACGAAGCCAGCAACGGTAGGCAAGCTACCGCGATCGCGTCTTTCATCCCTCGTGCTGGCGACGCGAACAGGCTCCAGCAAACTCGCGAACGATATTCTACTCAACTCCGCCGTAGTGCTCATCCTTGCGAATTGTCGCTCGCGTTCGATCGAATTCGTCGTGGTTTCGTAGAACGGTAGGCTTCGGCTGAAAGGCGGCACGACGTTGTTTTCAAGCTACCAGCTCGTAGGCCGTACATCCTCGCCTCAGCATCGTCGTTGAATAAGCGACAATTTGTATGACAATTCCTCTCGATGGTCCGGTGCATTGTGCCGGCATGTGAAAGTACGAACGTGGGCACGATGTGTATCCCATCGTGCTCGGTGTCTCTTTACCTCTGCTTCCAGCTCTCCTTCTTCCTCCTGGTTTCGGTGTCTCTTTCGGAACCGCGAGTGGACGAACAGCCTTACGAAGTATGAAAGGGAGCGAGAAAGAGCACGCCGCGCAGACAGCAACTGTGGAGAGCGGAAAAGAGAGAAGCTGGAAGGAGAAAGGAAATGTGAAATGGAAGGGAGGGGCGGACGAAAAGGCGAGTCGCACGGGAGAAACGGAGAGAGAACGATAGAAAAGGAGTGAAAGGGGGTGGGCAGAGGGGAGGAGGAGAGAAAGAGAAAGAGAAAGAACGTGGTTGCTCGAGAGATCACGATCCTTGGAGCAAAAGCAAAAGGTCGATCCGTGCTGCACGTTGCAGCACGACTATGCTACGACGGTAGGACGAACGTTTATTAGAAGCAGAGGAAGCGCCTCTGTGACAAATGGCGTGGTTTCATTGTTGCACGAGGACCCCCGGGCCCTCCGACAGGGCCACACGGGCCCCTCTGCGACGTCGTAAATCTGACCAACGCTGACGGATAGAAATCAGAACGGACGGTGGCGTGGTTTTCACGACTAGACGAGAAGAATGGAATGCCGGGGACATGCGAGACTTTCGGTCTCGCTTTTTGGCCTGCGAGAAAATCCAGCTACGACTTCTACCGCGTTCTCCGCTCGATCGCCAAATTTTACTTCCTATTGCGTCGTATCTTAGGATATGGTGACTGTGCGTACACCAGTTCTGACGAATTGCCGTTTTAACGAATACGTGCCACCGATCAAATATATGGCACATATCGAATATAGAAATATCTTACGAGTTATATACATTCCAGTTTTCGAATGTTTCGCTCGTCGATGCTGTTCAGGCGAATACGTCGGAGCAATCAAACATATAGATCCCTACGAGTACCAGTGCACTTCCCTTTTCAGATGTTTCACTGGTCGGAACGCGCATCCACCGTGACCATAGCCCTAAGCGATCGACATCGTACCCTAGCGGAATTTGATCCGTTTTACCGATCGAAATTACAGCTACGCGCAATGCGCGATTACTTTGCGGACGACGTTCTCTTTGCAACGACGATTTTACAAAATACGCTTTGCAATTCGATTCCTAAGTTAACTGCAGGCGATTCGAGAAGCTGGAACTCCGAAGAGAAGAGAAAAATCGGGGCGCAAAAAACAGAAACGAGGGAAGCGTCGCGGAGGAAAAGAGAGTTCGTTAAGCGGCAATCGGGCACAGGTCTGTCAATCGATCCGAGTCCTCGGAGAAACGAAGGGACCCCAAGATGGCTGCCCGAGAACGTACACGCGGGCCCCCGCTTCACCAGCATCAGCGACTTAGCATAAATCACTCCCGCTCCGCTCCATTCGCTCTCTTGCTCGCTCGTTCGCCCGATATCTGACTACAGAAACGCGACCGCACCGCGATCACAGAGTCCTGTCTTCTTCTTCTTCTTCTTCTTCTTCTTCCTCCTCCTCCTCCTCCTCCTCCTCCTCCTCCTGCTCTTTCTTCTTTACACGACTCGTTTCATAGCGATCCGGGGGTTTGTCGATGTCGCGTCGATGATTTACCTAAATCGAGCCACGCCACGTGTAATTTCTACGGCGGTAGTTTCGAGGAAGAAACGGTAATGCACGGGAGCAGGGGTGACGAAAGGGCGTACAAGATGTTGGATGGAATGTTAAACCTTTTCCCTTTGGTACCCTCGAAGCTGAAAGCCGAAGGTATAAGAACCTTCGTTAACAAGAGAAAAATACGTTTTATATGAACGCAGATGGAAACGTATAGACACGCTTTTAGAAAATTATTGCGTCACTTCCGAAAGCTAGACATTGTTTTTCGCAGGAAGGAAGGATTAAAATTAAGTATAAGGTGTATAAATTTAATGTTTCGAATACAACATTCCCGATATAACCGCGGCGGGCTTTCGATTATCGGAACATCGATTACCGAAAAATTTCGCAAATTATTCGCTATGAGAAACATTGGAAAATGAGAATAAGAATTTGCAGATATGTTCGCGTTTAAGAGAGACGATTGTGAATAATTGATTAACCGTTTTACATTATGCAATACAAGAAAGAATGGAACGACAGGTTCGTAATAAAGTAAATCAAAAATGTGAAAGCAACGTCCAATTTGTAACGGATATCGATAGCGTTCTAATACCGTCTCCTATATTCTCGCTATTTTAAGAAGCAAACTGCGACCAACTTAACTTTCTCTAGATTTTGATTTAACCGTATCGACCTAGCCGCTCGATTACGTTCGTCGATTGGCGAATCATTCGCTTGATCGTTCGGCTTAGCTTTCGTGCGTGACATCGAAGAGGCGAGTCACACGGAAGAGAAAAGCTCGTGTCACGCGTATATCCATCAGCGCGTTCCTCCGTAAGAGCTTGCAGATAGTTTCTTCGGCGACTAACTTGCTACGCACGACCTCGATATTACGGTCGAAAGAAATTCGGGAATCGAGAGAGACAGAGCAAGAGAGAGAGAGAGAGACAGAGAGAGATATAGAAGGACGGAAGCAGCCCGTTAGACAGAAAGGAGAGGAAAGATTTGCAAGAGGTTGGGCGAACAGAGGAAACGGACAGGTCGCTTATTTATGGCAGCCATACTTCGGATATATGAACTGGTTCCCGTCGAAAGTTTCGGACGTCGCGTCGCGTCGCATCTTTCCAGTTGAAAATGTATAGAGAGGTGTCTGGGCGGTCGCCTTGGGCAAGATTTGCGAGGGGTCACCGTCGACGCGGTGTCACGCGAGCTTAATTCTTTCCTTGCCAATCCTCGATGGACGACGACGACGACGACGACGACGACGACGAACCGTTTCGAAACAGCGAACAACAGCCGTCCGCTCGGCCATCTTGAGGATTTCCGTAAACTCGGCCAGCGTCTATCCATGTAGGTCTCGAGGGACGTTCTCGATATTTGGCGTACAAGTCGAGTAAAGTCGCATCGGTGCGACCACGTTCGAGGCGAAGAAGCGCGCGCGAGAGCCAACTGAAAGGAAGGGAGCAGAGGGATGCCAGGAACGTAACATTGGGGAGAAGAGAGGCGATGGAGTAGATAAATAGATGGATGGGCAATATTATAACTCACCGGCTGTCATCCTGTACGGCGAGTCAGGCTGCTAATCAGACCCTGGCTCGCTCTCGCCCCTCGACCGACCCTTCACGAAAAATGGATTTATTGCCGTTCGCTTCGACTTCGGCACGCTATCGAGCTCTCTGATCCGTAGAATGTAACCATCGTCGTCGTACTATTCGCGTCTGGCCTTCTTCTCCAAGTTGGCCCCTCCTCGTCTTTCTTCCCTTCGTAGTCTCCTCTCTTCCTTCCTCTATCTCTTCGTCGTCAAACGATGTAATCGCTTTTCAAATTATCGCCTCGCCCTTTCCTTTATTTTCCACGAGGAAACCGAACCACGGTTTTTCGCGGTGTTACGTGGCGGCGAGGTAAGCGAAAAAAGTTGCCGACGAGACTCGTTAACGCGGTATTACGTTAACGATCGACGACGCGCGATCGGCGATCCGCGGACCGAGCGGACGTCGATGTGGGCACGGCCAAGAAACGACGCCGAGGGGAGGGCTCAGGTGAGGACCGATGCATCAAGCAAACGGTGACACTCGCCTCTGCACGGCGTGCATAGATCATGTCGACCTCGTTGCCGTCGGACGCGGTGCTCCGCGACGAAGAGACGAGGAAAGATCTAAAGCTTTGGAGGGGGTCGCGCTCCCTCCTTCCTTACGTTTTACTGGCTTTCCTCTTGCTCGCGCTCGTTGCATTCCCAGAGCACAGATGTACGAACCGAACGAGATAGACGCGCGCGGAAGAGAGCGGAACAGTCTGAGATCCCTGCTCGAGAATACGTGCATACGCGCACGGACGCGCGTGCACTCGTGTACGTGGCTGTACGTGTACGCGCGTGTGTTTTTTCAACGAGATTTATTACCGAACTCCTAATGCTTCGGGGCACGAGGAGAGGGTGCTGCCGTTCTTCCCACCCATCGACTCTCATCCCCGTCCCTCCGCTACTACCGTCGCCAACGTCGTCGCCGTCGTCGCCCTCGACGTCATCGTAGCCCGTAGCGTTGTCGTTGTCGTTGTCGTCGTTCGTTGTCGCTGTCGTAGTCGTCGTCGTCGTCGTCGTCGTCGTCGTCGTCGTTGTCGTAGCCGTAGCTGTGCTCGTTGTCGTCGACGCCGGTCTTGCCTCGCCGGCACTTCGTACCTTCTCGCCGCGTCATACCACGCTCGCTCTCGTCTTCTCGCGCCGCTTAATCCTCGGCAACCACGCTATTACGAGTTGATTTACATTCCTGCGTTAACAAGGGCCACCGGAACGCACGTACAATTCGGCGCTGCGCCACTCTGCCTCGCCGCAATCGCTTAAGGTCGCAAGCTTTCCTACCTCGAAAAGGGGGAAAATTAAGGAGCATGCGACCGGACAAAAGATTCGCGGTTTCCAACGCAGCGGCACGCGTGCCGCGTGGTTATGCGCTCCCTTCGAATCTGGTCAAACGTTAATCCGCCTCGCGTAAGCCTAACTGCGGAGGAACTTTGGCTAGCAAACCTCTGAGACGAAAGGGTGTGTACCGACTGCCGTTACACTCGGGCAATAAATGTCATCGCCGAAATATTTACGGCTACAAACGGTATCGTAAGCGTGTAATAAATCATTATTAAGCAAATCGTATTACCGTTTATAAATTTGACTCTTAAGGAAAGCAACTTTAACGAGATCGTCGCGAAGGATTACGTAATTTCGACCGCGGCCGCGTCACCGTGACTCTTTTCTGATCTTGGGAATTCTCACCTAGAAATAGCTGTCCTCCTCGTCAACGGGCCACCGCGGCCACGTCGACTGGAAAGTTTTGACTCGGCCCTCTTCTCTTGCACGTCCCCCCTCTCTCTCTCTCTACCTCTCACACACACTTTCTCTCTCTCTCTCTCTCTCTCTCTCGCTCGCTCTTCACCTCGTTAGTCCCGCGTTATTCACCCCATCCGCGCTGCGTATCACGCCGAAAGGCGCAAACTACCTTCGAAGAAAACACCTCGGCCATTTGAGCGAATAAAAACACACGGTCGCGTATTCGTATAGACGCGCGAGTACGAGTATAAAAATGATCGATCACGTCGTAATTCTCTTACGAGCTAAACTAATGAGAAAAATGCCGGCCAGCGAGACGCTCGAACAGAGCGATACGAGTCGACGAACGAGTCGGATCGACTGGCGAACGGACGAAGGAATAAATGGAAAAGACAAAGGAAGCGTGTGATACGGTGGGGGATGTCCGGGGGGATGAACCGAGCAAGGTGAAAAGCAGCGTGAGAAGACGGGGGAGAAGAGTAGAGCGAAAGGGATGAGCGGGTAGGAAAGCAGGGATAGAAAGGATAAACGGAAAGACACGGAGAAGAAGTCGCGAGACCAAGGAAAAGAGTCTCCTTCGTGAAACAGGCAAGAGTGGGATGGGGGCGTGGGTGGAATGGGGCGCTAGTGGGGAGAGAAATACGTCGAGCCGGTGCGTGGCAGGGGTGGGGATAGGTCAGGGCCGCGGGTAGAGGGGTACGGACGTTAGGGTGGGCGAGGGGTCAGACGGGGAAAGATACTCGGTTTGGCGCGGGGCTCGGAATGGGACGAGAGTATGCAGAGAGAAAGAGAGAGAGAAAGAGCGAGCGAGCGAGCTAGAGAGAGAGAGAGAGAGAGAGTGAGAGAGAGAAAGAGTGAGTGAGAGAGAAGGGTGGCAGGAGAAGCGTGCAGAGAAGCACGGCAGAGGGGCGGGGAGAGGCGAGCGGGGCTGAATCGGCGGGGAAGCGTGGCCAGGGGCGAGGGGATGGCATAGGGGAAGGTGAGGTAGGGGTTGGCTGGCCGCGGCGGGGCGGGTAGGGGGTGCATCGTCGGCGGCGGCGACGGTGAGGTGGAGGGGGCAGAGGTGGGGAAGATGACCGCGGAGCCGTCAGTGCGCCACGTGCTGTCGTCGTGGGAGGGTCTTTGCTTTCGCTCCGTTTGATCGGCAAGTCATGCATGTTACCGCGAAATCGTGACTCGTCCCGTGCCCGAGTGCTCGTTCGTCTGTCTTCGATAGTGTCGTGGTCAGCGGGAAATTACGTTCGATCGGTCCGTGACGAAAATCGCGCGACGATGAGAGATAGTTATTATTATGGTCGGTGAGGCGCGCGCGAACCCGAACGCAGAAAGAAACGTTGCGAGGGAGTGACAGGCGGCTCGACGAACGCCGAGCCAGTTGAGTGAGTGGTGCGTCTTTATTGTCTTTGCGTTGGTGGAACATCCGTGAGGATGACGCGGTGATATGGTGTCGAGGGAATCACGGAGGACACGCGAGTTCCGATGCTCGTCGTCCAAGCGCCGCGTTGCTTCATCCATACTAGTAACGAGGATAATCGCTCCTGACGTAGCCACGGAGCGAAGGACTCATCGGGACTGACGTTTCCTGCGCACTGGAACCACTACTTCACGGTGAGTCTGTTTTCTCGGTATCCATCCTCCAACCTGGTATTCGCCTTTTTCTTTCGCTTTTCGGACCAGCTCCCTTTCGGTGTTCTTCGTGTCTCCCCTCGCGTCCAGTATATAGCCACTGGTTGATCGAAGCAACGGAGACACCCGTTCCTTTCTCTTACGACATTCGGTATCACTCTGGCCAACCGACAAACTTGACCGCTGGTAGACGGTAGGCGATTCTTCCTCGCTCTTCCCAGGGCGTGATTCGTAAATAAGGTCAACGGCAATATCATTTTGCGCGCCAACGTCCAGTACGCGCGATCCTACGCGTTTAACCCTCGTGACCGTGTTCCATCCTTAACGTGCATCCCCCTTCAGCTTCGACGAAAGCAACGTCGATGCTCGACTCGCCGAGAATCGATTTTCCATTATCGATCGAAAGTCGCGTGGCATCGCGTTTCAATTTTTTACTTCGGTCCATGCGTGTCGTTGTGATTTTCGCTCCTCTTCGTCGTTTGCCACTTTTCTCTTTTTAACTGCCCCCACCTCGCCTCCTCTCTCCCTCCATCGCATATACGTATAGGGTATACACCCACAGGAGCACATGACCTACTCGAACGGATACATATCCACGCTTGAACAAACAACCGTACACAACGCACCTTCGTACACGCTTCCTCTTCCACTGTATACAACGCGTCGATCGACGAGTAACTCGACTCATTTTTACGTACGAATTTTTAAATCGTTCGTAGCAGTCGGTGACTCACACGTGCGTCGTCCATACGTACGAGTTGCACGGACTCGTCGTCTTTGATGTGTTTGACAAACGCGTTTCGAGTCGGTGACGCGGAGAAGGAGATTAAGACGCGAGAACGCGAAGGGGGATCGGCCCGTCACTGGTCAGACAAGCGGCGACGAACTCGACCGTGGTGTTCGCGCGGCGCGCCGCGGCGGTTACGTCGCGACAAACGTGCCATCGTTGTTTGCCGAGATGCTCGACGCGTTGCCACGTGGCACGCACCGTGATTTGCGACGGAGATAACTGTCGACGCATATAGCTTTCCTCGTTGCGATCGTCTAAGGCTGCGTCTCACGATCGTCGTCCCGGTAGACAAAGAGGGTTTCGTACTTTTACCTTTAGATTTACGCGCACCATCGGATTTCGCGTTAATTCGTTAGCGTTTCCCATCCGATTTTAAACCCGCTCGTCGATCGAATCGTCAATCGACAAGACGAAAGAAACGATCGCGGTATGGCGCGTGACAGACGAAATGCGTTTGCGATTTCAGGTTCTCAGGAAATATCTGCTCTATCGGAGAGGTGTCTGCGAAAGACGCTATCGTAGAACAGACACGCTCGTAGAAAGTTCATCTACGCGAAATTTCGTTCGAAACTAAAGTTGCTGCCTATTCTACCTCGGTATACCGTTTAATCCTATCGCCATAGATTACAACGACGATGCGTTGCATTAACTGCGTGATAATGTTTAAAAGAAGTTATCGTACATCGAGATGATTTTGCCTATAGTTATTTATATTGGTTAATACGCGCTTCTCGTACGATAGAAAACAGGATATCGTGACATAATTATCCATGTGTCATCGCAACAGTTATAGATCTCAGCACTTTATATCTGTGGTTTTAAAAGTACGGTCGACTGCGTGACTAAGGTCATTATGGTCACAGCCGATGCTCGATCTATGGCGAAGTGTCATTCTGACGAATACGTTCGAACGTACGGTCGAATATATCGGAACAAATCACACGCACAGAGTCTAATAAGTAGAATTTTACGAGTAGAAAGTTTGAGAAAATAAGGATAGCTGGACGATCGAACGTTCGGAAAAATATGGACGACGATGATTCAGATAAAAATGAGATTCGAGCCCACGACCATACTTTGTTCCTTGTTCGACAGAATGATGCGATCGAAATCAGTGTGTATCGTTTGCATCGAAAAATATCGAGTTGACTGGTCATAAATTGGTATTTACATATTCTCGAGCGAGGCGCACCGTTAAAATTCATCGACTTAAAACCGAGCAAGAATGACGTCATTGGACGCGATTAAATCCGTCCTGTCACCGTGAGACGCTTTCGAGACACGTATTATATACTTACTCGTCGAGTGGATGTGTGAGTCGCGGAGAAACGAAGGATCAAGGGTATAAGGCGTTTATTTAATCGAGCATTCTGAATTTGGGAGCGCGAGATTCCTATTGTTTCGTCGACTTCGCGATCGAAATGGCTTTCTGCATTTTTTAATAGACGTCAATTCCGCAGAGCTGCGCTTGACGCGTGACTGACACTACTGACGTCATTGTGTCCGGGAAAACCCGTACGTCATTCTAAAGTTCGATTAGGAATATGCTTTCTTACATCGACGATCGCTGTAGCAAATTTAGGCAATAAATCTTTGCTTCTGCCAAAGGTGAAAACGAGATGCTTCTATTCGCGTCCCGCGATAGATCGTAAAAACGTACGAACGAAGAAGCCGATCTCTAAGATCATGACCCTCTTGTATAGTAATTTATTAACCAACGATATCGATAAATTGACGGATTGCAGACTTTTTTGTGTTTGCATCGTCGTTATCGACAGATTAGCCAAGTGGCCCATTCTGCGTATCGAATTACGCCGAAAGATAGAAGAATACGCAAAAGAAACGCGGCGTCGAGATGGAAAATTCCTGTCGATGGAATTCACTTGCCCGAACGTGAATACCTAACGCGAGAACGAAAAATCGCAGCGAGGAGAATCGCCTAAACCTCTGTTACGCGATCCGCGTGTCCTCCGACGAGATCGCGCGAACCAAGTTTCACCGTGTAAATCGAAATTTGACGAAAGACGCATAAAGCGATATCCATATAGATGGACGTTATAAATCGTGTTTGTAGAAAATCTGTCACGACGAAGAGAACTCGTACAGCGATCTAACGTGGTTCAATTATGCAAGAGGATACCCGAAGAGCAGCTAAATCGCGCGCTAGGTCAACACAGCAGCAAAGTCATGCTTCGCTCGATCTTTAATCCGTATAACGTATTTGCTGGCGTTCGCAGCCGGTTGAACGAACATTTACCCGATACGTATATGTAGCAGGGAATGCATGGCCGTAGGAGAGTAGGCGACAAGTGTAGAACGGTAAACAAGCGTGGAGATACAGCTTGTAGGAGTACGCGGCCGAAGTCAGCCGCGGGAACGCGAACCGGAGTTGGAAGCTGGCGTGTTGGAGCTGTGCCGCGTCAATAGCACACCCCCGCGATTCAGTAGCGCCTATTGAAGTCTGCGATGACGGGCCCCGTCTGTCAGCAGATCAAAGCCGAAGTAAGCTCTCTTTGTGATGCTCCGCCGGGTCGGTATTTAATTATGTATGAGATCGATATTCGGGCCTTCGGGGGCTCTCTTTCAACTTCCCAGTCTCTCGGTCTCTTGGTCTCCCCGTCTCGGTCCATCGTTCTCTCTTTTACCCCGCCGCATCGAGCATTTGCACACACATTCGCCCTGCCGCGTCTCCCGCCGCCCCCCTCTTCTTTCTCCCTTCTTCCCCTCGCCAGGCTTTCCATCCACTCCTCGATACATCCTCGTTAGGAATAAACTCGAAATCATGCCAACTACGTTATACCTGTTCTCGCATCTATGTACTTTGTCCGCCGATAAAAACAGAAACAGGCAGAAATAAACGCGAATACGAATGTTCGTAAGCGAGCTTCTTCGATCGACTTTTCGTTTCGATCAGATTTACGCCGTTTATATTCGCTTTGGGACGCGGCAAAGAAAAATTCGATCGATTCGCACGTCGAAGAAACGATTCGACGGTTTGTTTACGGGCTCGTACCTGCTCCGTGACGTTTGAAGGGGCGGTGCAGCCAAGCTTTACGCGCACATTTAAATCTCGCCCGATCGTAAAGATCTCGTAAACGGCGAACGTCCATCCGTCTAGAGATACGAAGGATCTTGAGGAGAAAGACGAGATTATTACCGAGGTAAACGAACGCGCGGCCGGTGGCTGTAAACTGTCAAGGGACGCCGCACCCGATTCACCACCTAACGTTTCAATGAACGATCGCTAACCTTCCGCTCGTATTTAGCGTTTTACCAGCTTTCCTTTTAACTACGTCGCTCCTTTTCTATCTCTTTCTTCCCTCTTGTCCTCTCCTCTCGTTTGTCCCATCTTCATCTACCTTTCGGTACCAGTGAACTGCCGACGAATCCAATTTTGATTCGCCTTTGATTCACTTCGGTTCGGCGATCGATCGTTTACGCGACAGTTAACAACGTTATTCGGTCGTGCGAGAGAAATTCATTTTTCGCCATTGTCGAATAACAATCGTTCGATAACTTGTTGGTCGCCTATGCGTAATATAAAGACGACGTGCGTTGCTCGAGCGACGCGCGGTAACTGACTTTCCCTTCTTCTTACCGCACCAACCCAACTGGCTCAAAATATGTTGTTTATGGGCTGCACTCGAACGCACCTTCCGTCGACGATATCATCGACCAATTGCAACAACTATATGTAAATATTGCGCGGAGTAAATATTCCATTTGTATCTGACTTATCTTCGACAAAGTACTTCTATTTTGTTATTCATTGATATTCTTTAGGAATATGATCTTTTCGGAGATGGAAATGTCAATATTTATATGCAAAAAGTCGTGTGTGTCACGGATCGTTTAATATACTTAAGATAACGCATAAATACATTAATGTATACATCTATATTGTATCTAATTACAAAGTCGATCTAACTTTATTAACTTGATTTATGAAAGTTCATATTTTTATGAATATAATCGCGCGTGCAAAAACTCCGTGGAAAATTGCTCAATTTACTTATAACTAGTATTGTGTCGATTAGTACGTTTTAGCATATCGCGTAACGTTCTCGCTTCCTTGAACGTACTACGAACTCGCACGCGTCAATTACGCGGAGAATGATTATTCGATCCTGTTAAACTATGTTATTTAGAATCTTCTAAACGTCTCGTTTTAGAGGTCCGTTTCGTCGAAGCTCGCGTGCAAAATTAGCAAGTGTCTGTAACTCGTGGACGGAAATGGAACTGTTAAAAAAAAAAAAAGGAAGATATATTTGAACCGATATCGACCCGATTACGAACTTTCGCGGGACCCTCGAACCGATGGTTGTTCCAGCGATTTCAGCGAGACGTCGCCTTGCACGGAGAGACACGTACTGGCGAGCGTGGCGGCCAGCGAACCATTTCGAATATTTATTCGTTAAATTTCACGATAAAAAAAACTCTTTGATCAAAATCATGCCACTCGATGAACGTACTATGGGTTTTATCGTGATACATACGTCATTCAAGAAACAAATTCAACGACAAAATAAAAAAAAAAAGAGGAGGGAAAAAAATCGAGAAAAAAGGAAAAAAGCGTCACCCTCCGTGAACGCAAAAAAATATTAGCCAGCCGTGATGGCGCTAATTTGCCGCGACCTGCGGCGGTTCGGTTGTTCCCGTTCTCTTTCTCTTTTCAACCCTCGTTGCGCGTCTCCTTTCCCCCTTCGCCCATCTATCTGCCTATCCGTCCGTCCGCTCGTCTCTGTCTCTCTTTCGGCCCCGCGCGATTACCCGCTCCGCTTTTTCGTCCCGACAAATCCATTTCGCTCGATTTCCATTTTTACGCATCGATTGCGCGTGTGTGCAATCGTGCCGCGCAACGAATGACCACGAAAGGTTATCGTTGCACTTCGAATTACGATCGATGCGTACCTTTCTCGTTTTGACGTTTCTGCTTCGGTCGTCCACGTGCGCGACCTCCAACGAGATGCGGTTTCCAACACTCGCCAGCTTTTTCCGTATATGCGATTCTCTGCTTCGGATGTCGCGGAAGTCCATGGCGCGATCAGCGAGGCTGGTGATTCTACTTGAAGGAACAAGCGAAAGATACCTTCGTGGGACGAAGAAGAAACGAAGAAAACAGGAAATTATGAAATACGGGTTTATCAGGCAAATTCTCAACTGGATATCTTCGAACTCCGTTTGGTTCGAAAACGACACCCGAAATGGGAAATCTTATCGCACCTTTCTCGCTTGTTTTCGTTCTGCTGCCGATCGTCCACGTACACTAAATAAATTTTATTTATCTGTTTATTCATATTCTGGGATGGGCCGATTAAAATACACGCATTTGTAACGACAGGTAGTTGCTCGATACGGATATTTGGAGGAAAAAATTTTTCCGAAATATATGCGAAAAAGCATAGTTATAGTAAATTCAGGATAAAGATAACGCCTCGTAGATCGCTCGCTCGAATAACGCGTCACTGGAGAAGATCTATGCGGTCCGAAAAACTATTAGCTAGAGAGAATAACATACGATTTAGGGTATCTAGATGGAAATGTTTGCATCTGTAATCGCGACATCGACCTAGCAACGGTTTCCAAATTTTCCAATTCTACGTTTCGTCGTATTATATCTTCGACTTATTTTTCGCGCACACTCGCGCTCGTACCGAACGCGTTATAATTACCAAGCAATCGTTCGAATAAGATTCGCCCTGCTTCGTTAACGTTTCCTAATCATTTCGCGAGCGTGCACAAGCTGCGTATCGATGATCGCGGAAACAGGCCAACGGCAAGAGAGCAAAAACGAAACGTTTGCGATGTTGGGTGGATGAGCACGCGTACGCACGATCGAAGCGAGAATTCGTAGCAAAGAGGGACTAAAGAGGAGGACGGAGCAAGAGGGACGCGGGGCAAGGGGAAACGCGCACCGTTTTGATCGGTCGCACAGAAAATTGTATTTTCAAAATCAATTAATATCCAGAGAATAATAATACAGTGGCTAATGATCGTGCAGTCATGTATAACCGACTTGTTCCCTCCGCCCCTCTCCCTTTTCCCTTGGTTTACTCGCGATGACCCTCGGGCTACTTCGAACTGGATTCCGCGCGGGTTGTGACGCGTCGATTCGGCCAAAGTGCGTTTGACAATTTTTAATTATCGATAACGAGTTTGACCGCGAAGATAGGTCGACTGAAATGCGATGCATCGACGAACAATCGAAAACCGGGCTCTGCTCGTTCGACGATATCGTATCGTTTCCGTTGTAAGCATCGAGTTCATAAATTGTCTATTTAACACGAACGGTAGTTTGTCTCTTTACCGCGTTGGTCGCAACGATCCCGGCTAATGGTTTATCAAAGGCAGATGCGTGAAATACGATAATTCGACCGGTATGCTTTTATTCCTACGATATTCGACTAAACGCGATCGTACAAAAGTCCGTCCTCTCGTTTTTCTCCTACTAACGCTACCTGTATAACCCTTGAAAGGCAGATGGTTTTATATACGCGACAGATACTGGGTCCGAGCGGGCCTCTAGCGAAATTTTCCTCTTTAACCCATTAAACGACCAAGATTGCGTTAACGCGATATTTCATTCGCAATTTCCTTTTGGTCGATTTAGATTATCGAATTTCATTAAATCCGTAACGCGGTTACCAACTGAATTTCAAGAAATTTCTCGATATTTCTCTCGTTATTATTTCACCTTACGTTTCAATTCGACCAAGTTGACCAAGTTTTAGGAAATTTATTTACGCACAGCGATTAACGAACGAGGATCGAATCTTCGTCGTTCTAAAGTTCCACCGTCTACGACGCTAGAACGATCTTCTCGCGAATCGTTTCATCTCGCATCGTCCGCTTTCATCGAGTACATAATTGCTGGCGACTTCGCGGCTTTCCAGAAGTTTTTCGGAAATTTCTCGCGTGGGATTGCGGCAGCGTTTCGGGCGCCGCATCGATCAAAGAAACTGCCAAGTTGACGTCGCCGGACGGCTCGTAACTTACTCTCCTTGCACAACCATCTAAATATACAGAGAGAGTCTCGTGGCGCTCCGCTTTGTTTCTCCCTCTCTCCCTATCTGCACTCTGTGTTCGCCGTAATGTCGCCAGCTCGAAAAATTCACCGAGTTTTTCGCGGTCCGCTTGCTCGGTCGGTTGCATCCATCGCCGTGGATACGTAGACGATCGCGGCCCGAATAGATGATATCTCGCAGTTAGTGCTCGAAGAAGTCCGGAAACGCGAACGACGTACTTTATGTATTCGCGATAGACGATAAATTTTCTCTCTCGCCTCTTGCCACGAGCGGAAAAATTCCACCGTGAATCACCAGTTAGATTACTCGCGTCGTTGCTCTCCGGATTTCGCAGGACACAAGTATTCTGCTATGCGCGGACAGAGAGAATCGCGTTGGCGACGCGCGCGCGTGTCCCCGCGATGGCTGCGCCATAAATCATTCTTGATGATTCTCCGCGCCCGTACCTACATACTTTGCTCCACGATTCACCGCCACCCGTTACACGAACCGTCTTTAATTTCGGGATCGAGCCGAGCCTACACCGTACTCTCGTACCGAGACGAGCTACTTACTTCTCGCACGCGATCGAGTCGTTCCGTCTACACGGCATTCGATGAATCATCCCCCTCGAGATCGAACGTCGCGTTCCACGCTACCGGAACCGCCACCAAATACGAAATTCGCCCTTTGGAGACTCGCGATCGGCGCGCTCGTTCGGGGACAGTCGAACCATCGTCGGGTTAAGAATCGCGGTAAGAAGCGTAAGATGCGTTATCGCTGCGATTTCTTCCACTGAAAACAGCCTTTCAAGCTTTGTACGCGGCTACAAAAAAAGAGAAAAGATGACTGACGGAAAGCTACTGCCACGTCGAATCGTGCGTTGCACGTTTTACGATATACTACAACCCATACGATTTTTAATTATCGTATCGCAACGTCGTTACGTCATGATGGAGGATTTTCATTTCGCAACTAGTTCCATCCGCTTTTGTTTTAACGGAACGATATTATCTACCTCTCGGTGTTATCGTTAGAAGCAGAAGAAAAGCGTAGGTTTCCTCAGTTTTGCTGCACGCTTAAGGAGCTAATAATCCAATATACGAGAGGCTATTAAAACTTGATTCGGACTAACGATCACGGCTACGGTCAGATCGCGTCAACCTAGGCACCGTTCCAGAGATTTTCATTCGTCTCGCCGGAACCGCCTACCGTTAATGCCGAATCGCGTGTAAGCGACTTTGACCGGTGCTTGACTGCGCGTGATTCGACGCGAATCGAAATCGCGGAGCCACCGTGAAAAAAATCGTAATCGCGTCGAGCCTGAACCATAGACGGACTCGTGAAGAAACTTAGACGAGTGGAATTGGTTGGCGCGTTTTGCACGTTAAGAAGGAAAGGCGAGAGATTACGGTCGTAGCCGGAGGAAGGCGCGAGCGTGTGCGCGTTATAGGTGAAACACGGTGCCGGGTGATAACAGCGAATAATAATCGTGCATGTTACGTCAGCGCCGTGCATACGTGTCGAGAGTGCCACCCACTTGCACGTAGATCACTCTCTTGTCTCTTCCCTCTCTGTCTATCCGTAGCTTCTCCCCCTTATCCTGCGTTCCCTCGCGACACGACGAACTGCATTCCGAGGAGGAGCTAGGATCTCGCAACGACAGCGACCACGTCGTAACGCGGTCTATTGTCGGTGAGGCGGCGACACCACGGTTTCTCGATTCTGTAGCTGCACGCGCGTACCGTCTGTGCCAACACGCGTGTAACGGTATCGAAGTCGCGTGTAAACCGGTGAATCACGGCTCGGCACGGTTCGTTGCGTGGGAAGAAAGTGGGAAGGGGTGGCAGTGGCATTGCTTGGTCCGAGGACACTGATCCTTCGCGAGAAGTTGTCGGGCTGTCGTCTTCGTCGTCGTTGTCGTTGCCACCGTCGCAGACGTGCAACATCGACGACGCTGGAAAACGAGAAGGATGCGAGAACGATGTCTGGGTGGAGTCGAGCGAAGCTCGAAGCGATCGACCTTTCAACGAGCAGGTTGTGTAGGATTCACGGGATAGGAAAACGTAAATGCGGCATAGGCATCGGCGCGACAATGTGCAACCTTGATCTTCCAATTTAATACGCGGCGTTCGAACGAAAGGAACGTTTGTATCGGTTGTAATGGATTTCCGTCTCGCTTCCATCCTGTCAACGTTTTTCCCGTGTAGCGTGTTATCGTTCCAGGCGTTCTTCTCTGCGTGTCTGTTAGATTATGCGTTTGTAGGGAAGTGGAGGGTGGACAAACGCGCTGTACGAAAGGTATTAGGTTGTTCGAGAAGTTTCTTTCGTTTTGTAAGGAAACGATAGACGCACGATGTTTTTTGTTTTATACCGATTTATCGAATTATGCACGAACATAATAATAGAAATATTCGGAAATGGATCATACCTAATTGAACAAAATAATATATTACAAATATAAAAATTATTCTTCGTCTATTATCACCTTATGAAACTAATATATTCTCATTTTATCATTTCTTACGATTATATAACGATTCGAACAACGAGCACGAAGACGATGGGAAAGTAGCTTATCCTGATGCAAAAAAAAGAAAAAAAAATTGCTACCGATTCTCGTAGAACACGATGACCAACGCGTATAACGCGTTAGATAAATTTAACGTTTCGACGCGCTTCCGTTTACAAAAAATATTTCTACACGCGGTGCGTATCCTATACGTTGTACGAAGTTCGATGCGTTCCTCTCGCCCCTGTACCATCTCGCTAAGTTTCCTTCCCAGCCTCGCGTAGTACTCGTTACTAGATCTACGTTCGCTTCGTACAGCTCGGATGGACTCCGTTTTAGGGCGGAATGAAAATTCGTGACCGATCGGCCCGGCTGGACGTTCGCGTTAACGTCCGGTCTGGCTCGTCGACACGAGGGATTTGGTTGAGACTCGTCAAGTCGATCGATTATTTTTGACAAGGTTGATCGATAGGCGCGCTGGCAAGCGGCGAACATCGACTGTGCGTCGAACGTTGCGTCGTCGTACGGCGAGCACGACGCTCGCATCGTTGTTAACGTTGCGGGATATTAATATGCCGGATGTTACTGATCGCCGAGCTTGTTGAACTTTCTTCCGTTCTTTGGTTCATTTTCTATTCTTAGAAAATTCCATCGGTTTAAGGAAAGTAGGAAAGAATCGTTAGAGACGCGATTTTCTTCTAACAATCTCGCTGCGTCCTTTCCGTCGTTTTCCCTCGAATAATCATATTTTTCTACCATTGAGAAGTTTCTTGAGAAAAAGATCGTTGCCGATCTACGCAATCGACCAAAGATTCCCCTAAAACGTCGGACGTTTTATGCAGCCTGGCGAATAATATCGTCGAACGAGTCGATCTCTTCCACGGATCGATCGATAAATACGAAACGAAGTTGATCTATTCTTGCTGTACCAGCTTTTTCGCTTGCGCTTTCGTATCCGTATCTTGCTAGATTAATTCTGCTCTTTTCCGTATCTGTTCTTTTATGAATAATTCAGAAAATCATCAATATCCCGATCCGATAGAGTCAGCGAATCTAAAGTCACTCTTGAAAGTGTCAACGGAAACCTGAATGCGGCGTAATGGATGTGAACGGAGCGTATTTTTCATCGTTAGAGTATGTGATTTTATGAATGGAATTATTAATCGTCATAATTTGCTTTCTGTCTCCGACAACAAATCCAGCCAATCTGCTCGCAGAGTATTTACTCGTGTATTTCTTGTTTGCGAAGGAAAAAATACATTAGAATAAGCATAACTGCACAAAGTAGGAAAATATGTATTGATAGCGGCATACACGAGGCTACAGTCCGTCAACTAAATAATACTTAATTATAATAATTATAACTAAATAATAACGATATTGAAAGAAAATATTTTCATCGTTGTAACGATCACGGTTACTGTGAGAAATTTGTCTATCGTTGCGTAGTACGTTTAAGGAAGATCCCATCGTTACGAACGTTCGATCGCCACGCTCAAATAATAATTTTTTCGTCGACCGTTTTACGATTCCGTGGTACCGGCTCGTCGACCGTGTAACCCCGATTCTTCGGCGAGAAATTTCGTGGACGATCTTATATAGCCTCGTCACGGAATGCCATTCGTCAGAATTTTATCGATCGCCGTTGAAGGGGAGCGAAAGACGACGGGTTCCCGTATCGACACGATCGATTCTCATCGATCGCGCGAGTACGATTCCAATTAACCCGTTTCCACGCATCGGTGATCGGTTTACGTTTCAAGGACCTCGTAAATTCGAACGTATCGATCGTCCGAGTATCGATAATTATGATCGAGGGATATCGTTTGTTCCGTTCTCGGAGAAAGAGAAAATGACAATAATTGGCTCGTCCGTTAGCAGTCGGAGCTGGGAAACCGGCACAGTGATTCCGTCATGACGAAATCAAATCGACGAATCGTTCAGAGTCTTTCTTTCTTTCTCGTCTTATCGATCTTAATGCGTGGTTCGTCCAACTCTGTTACGCGGCATTCAGGTTTCCCTTGACACCTTCCACACTGTCTTCGCATCTTCCGACTCTATCATCGCGATACGTGACGTTGTAAATGGAATTATCGATCGTCGTAATTTGCTTTCTGGTTTCGACGACAACCACGACCAATCCGCTCCGAGAACGATTATTTATGCGTTTCTCGCGTCGATGAAAAATACGTTAGGTTACGTGCATATTGCACACAATAGGAAAATACGCGTTATACCAACGTACGTACAAACTTAAAAAGATAATATCGTAACGAGGCGCGATATCGCGATTTCTCGATGGCCTGTCGAACGATATATCGATGGAGGTACGTGCGTTATTAGTATTTAATAGCTGGACGATTACCGCTGCTCGGTGAGTTGGTCAAACGCTGTACGCGTTACGAGGCTGAACGTGTGGCAAGTTACAACGTCGTATATTTCCTGATAGGACGTTAATTGTGAATTTGAATACTAATTCACGCACGAAGGAATCATCGGATCGGTGAATCGAGATGCAAGGAGAATCGTTGGCGAAGATAGGACCGGTAGCCACTGGACGAACGAAGACGCGGAAGCGGTCGATATCGGCGTCGATTAGCCTGCGGCGTAGCTCGCAAGTGTTCGAACCGGGCAGAAGGAACGCGTAATCCAGCGTTCGGCCACGTGGCGGATATAAAAAGACTCGTTGTTGCCGACGATGCATTACATAATAGGTATTCCCGTTCATAAACAGCGGCGTTTAACTATGAATGAAGCAGAGGCCCGTGGCCGCCGCTCTCGCCCACTTCTACGCATACCTACAACGCTCGTCCGTGTACCCGGTCTTGACCTGCCTCAAATCATGTAAATCCTAATCCGTCCGCGCACGATCGTTAACTCCGCACGCGCGCCTCTCGATTGTGAATAATTAAAATATTAATGAGTAACACCGACTCACCTGGCGTACTTGGTCGCCGGTTAATTATCGATAGTCGATCCGCGTATTAAACCGCGTTAGCGATTAACGACCCGCAACCCGGCGTACGATTTATTTCCACGCGAAGATAGTGAAAAATTCATTACATCCTCCTGTCTACCGTGTCGGTACGCGGTATCCGAACGACGAACACGTACGCGTGGAAAATACGTTCTCGCGTCTGTTCGAACCGATCGGAACGGTATTTACGATTTTTCAATAGAACACGCGCTAGCTAGTCGCGGCCAGAGCAGCGTAAAATTTCGTCCGGCCGGATCTGCGTGTTTTCCTGGTGTGGCCGCGGGTAGCCAACCTGTTTAGCGCTGGAAGAGAAGAAAAGGTGGAAAAAAAAGCGTGTAAGAGGCTCAGGTGCAGGTATCTCCGGCGTCCGGCTCGAAAGATCGAGTTGCTCGATGTCTTCTCGAATGCCCCGAGAAATTTAAAACGTCTAAGCCGTCAACTTTTCCGCCCCTGTTGCTCGATGCGCCCACCCTTCCTTCCTTTGCGCGTCTCCTTCTCCTCGACTTTCGCCTTCTTAGCGCACGCCCCCCATCCTCTTTGTTCTTTTCTTTTTTTTTTTTTTTTACGTTTGTCGTCGAAGAATCGTGCGACGCCCGTGCTTTCGAGCGAACCACCCGATGGAAAATCCCGCTCTCCGGCAGATCGATCTCGAAATAATCAATTTTACGACGATCGGTT
The DNA here is from genome assembly GCF_011952205.1 of Bombus bifarius. NCBI lineage: Eukaryota > Metazoa > Arthropoda > Insecta > Hymenoptera > Apidae > Bombus > Bombus bifarius. Next base: position 1,388,565 of record NW_022885586.1, on the reverse strand, counting down.
TCGTCCGTCTCGGAGATATCCTCGATGACAACGCAGTGTCGCAGAAAGCAGACAGTATTGGGTCGTTCGATAAGTTTATGCCGCGGTGAGTTTATACTCTTGATGACGTGTTTTATGAATAGAGCGATCAAGACGATCAATCTTGCAAGATCAAGTGCAGTCTAGAGAAGGCACTCGTGAGGAGGAAATCAATGAATCGCGAGCATTTAGATTCTTCCGGTTATTGTGCAATTTTTTTCTACTATTCCCGCGTCTTACATTCGAGTCAATGCCGTGCGAATAATCTAAAATAACGCGTCCAAGTTCTACGACCGGTTTTCATCGCGGAGATACGCGTACCATAGATACCGAATATGGTAGACCGATGGAAGCGTTCACACGACGATTCTCGCGAGACGCGGTATCTCGCGATACTCGTTCCGCGTATCTTGACAACGATACTTTTCCAACGAAGACGATGGACGAATCTTAAAAAAAAAAAAAAAAAAAAAAACAAGAAATGTCGAAATTCACGCGATACGTACGCAGCCTGCCATACGAGTACCACTCGTATCTCAGTGTGAAACCAGCCTAAAGCGTCTAAATAGCGGAAAAATGAACGATACGAATTTATTGGACGACCTAATAGAAAGCGTGTTCGTGTTTTTCGTCTCGTATAAGACGAGCGTTTGCTCGATCGAGCCGAGGCTCAATGGTCGTAGCCGAGTGGAAACCAAGTTTCGAGGTTTGCCTGTAGCCCCGGTGGATTGACAGCTGCGACGAGTCATCTTCCACCGCGTCATCGTGATCGTCATCGTGATCATCATCCTTATGGACGGCGGGCCACGATGATTGGCTGAAAGCGCATTTGTTTCGTGACGCAGCAGGGGCGAGAGCGCAGCGAGTTTCGTCCTTACACATACGCACGGGAATCGTACGTGCGTGTTTGTAAAGGAAGAGGGTGACGATACTCGGCAACTACAGCTCGCGCTGCTTTTACCGCGTTGAAAATTCGCCAACGGATCTAATTTCGATCGCAAGAGCGAGCAGAAAGACGCGACAAGTTGTATTTTTTCAATACATTGTCGATGGATCGCGTATCGTCGAAGCTGTCTTTTTATAAAATTCAGTTACATGGTTTGCTTGGAAGATATTCGCGTTAAGTTACGTTGGTTTCAGAGCTTTCGATCGCCACGTTAGACGCGACGTTGGATTTTGTCAGAAATTTCACGCATTTGTTACTTGTTCTCGCCGCCAATGAATCTCTGCAAGCCGGTGTCGCTTACTTCTCGAGAATCGAATATTCAGAGACGAATAAAGGACGGACTCGATCGGTTTCGCCTGGACGGAGATCAAGTAACGATCGAACAGCCCGGAAAAGAGCAGTGCAAAATTTTCCGCCCATGAATATCGAGACGTATAACTACGGAAAGATGGGCGAGGGACGATTTCGCAAACGCGAGTACACGCAGTACCGTGTTGTATAGACGCGTGGACGATCCGTAGCTGGAAGGTTGCTTCGTCACTGGACGGCCTTTGGGCTTCGCCGATGCATCGGGCGTAGCGACGAACCGAGACGGGGCTATACCGACGATTCGGAGGAAAAGAGAAATACGATGTACCCGAAGCAAAGTATCCGTAGCGGCAAGGATAATAAATAATAAAGGTATAGGTACGGGAGATTGATGGCTGCACCATGACTGACGTTCCATCAATCACCTCTTCGCCCTTCTCACCAAGGATCGACCGTCTTCGTTCCAAGTACCTCCGACTTCGTTTTCTTCTTCGTTCGTCCCTCGACCATTCGCTCCGTTCCATCCATTCCTTTTCTCCCTTCGTCCTCTCTTTCCGTAGCTTTTTTCCTGCTCGCTATTATCGTACCGGTCCTTATTAGCTAGCTGCCTTTCGCGTTCCTCGATGAATCGAGAAATGACTACCTACCGCGGCCCGAAGCTTTCTCGCTCGCGGGATCCCACAATGACTGCGCTATTTCCGAATCCTCTTATTTGCTGTTCACCTATTAAACAGCCGGCTGCCCTCTGTGCTCGCTCTCGTCTCGTGTTTTCTCATTCTTCCAGCACCGACCAACTGAATGCTTCCAACTCGTGCACGACGACTCGCGCTAATATTATGCGCGGTAATTCGTGCGTACGTTGATCACCGGCGACTCGTCAGGGCGATTTTGAAAAATAAATATTTTCGATCCATCAAATTTGACGACTGGATGATGCAACTACCGTAGCAGCGATATCGCAACATCAACGATCCTCGTGCATGCGTCTTCGTGGAAATTACGAGAATACCATTTTTAGCTTCGCCGATGCGTTTCAATCTTTTCAAATACGATATTCTCCGTATCGCGTAATTCTTACGAGTATAATTTATCGTAATTAAGTCTAAATTGAATCGTAAATTCGTGGGACGAACGACCGTATACAATTGTTCAACTTTCGATCAACGGTAACTCAAGATAAAGCCGCATAGCGTTTTGCGATACCAATTTCATCGTATTGGCAGTGTAGCGTCTGAGACTGAAGGAATCGCAAAATTTGACAAAATTCGTATTCGTTGTTCGTCGCTCTAGTCGCGTGACGCTCGCGTTTATCCAAATCGCTAATTGTCAGGATGCAGCGCGTACTCGTGATATATTTTCCGGAATCTAGTGGTCGATCAACGACTGGTCAACGGTGCGTAACGTCACTTAGAGAAGAAAGTGGAAACGTTGGCCGTTTCGATTCGCTGCGAGCCAGGAAGAGCCAGACCTGTAGGGCCAAAGTATGGAACGTAGAAGTAGAGAGTAGGAGACTGCTGCCATCCGCCAACTAATCCGTCCCCTTCGGCGTATGGTGAGTGGCCAGGACGTATCAATCGGAAGGCTGGTATAAGTTTCCGCCGTTGTGGTCCGCCGGTACGGAGGTTAGCTGTCGTGGTCAGTTTCGAATTGCGGCGATGTCAGTGACAGCTGTGCTCGAGGACCGCGTATTGAACTCACGTCCAGTCACGCTCCTTTATACCTACTTACCTTGCCCCCTCTTGCCGCCATTTGCTCTCTTTCTCTCTCTCTCTCGCTCAGTTTCACTATCTCTTTTCATTCTACCGCACTTTCTTCTCTTTCCTTCTCCTTCTCCTTCTCCTTGCTCTTCGTCTCTTCCGCACACTCTTTCCAATCGAGTTTGCTTCGACTCGCCCGGTCCTGTCCAAAGGAAAGCTTCGACCGGGTTCGGTTCACCTAATGGGACACGCGTACAACGCGCAGCCAATCGGTAATCATCAAGCGGACAAGCTGCAAGTACTTTATTAGGACGTATCGTTATTTTTTATCTCGCATCGTTTCCACTTGAAACGCACCTTTTGCTCTACCATCATTTTCGATTTCCTCGGAGCAAAGTTCTCACTCGTTCCGGCCGACAATTTTCGACTCTTTCGAAGCGAGTTTCTCGAAATCGATCGCGGCCCGACTCCGCCTAATTAAAGCATCTTATTCCCCGCGTAGGGATTACAGTATTTCGGCGATAAGAGAATTCCAGCGTATCGGAGAGAGCGTTGCCCGAGCAGAGTGCGTTTCGCCGTGAAAGGCGAGGCAAGCGTGGAGAAAAGGGTAAGAACAAAGAGAAGAAGTCGCGACAAAGAGAGAGAGAAAGAGAGATAGAGAGAGAGAGAGAGAAAGAGAGGTACATAACAGGGAGCTGTTTAACTTGCCAATTACTGAAAACCCTGGCCCATCGAGACGAGTATTAAACGGGCTTCCGACCACGGCTATATACCGACGTTTCTATTTTCCTTGGCGAACGTTATCCTCGATACCTCCGCGCTCCTCTCTTTCGTTTGGTAAGAAGGCAATACGACGAGTAAGAGCGAAGGAGACGGCATGATTTCACGAGTGCGTTGCCTTCTCTCTCGTGCTCTCGCTTCCGTTCGTCTATGGACGAACTAAACTCGGCATAACGGCGGCAAGAGGAGCAGGCACGATATTACGCCAGCGAGTCGACGATGCTCCGGAGAACGAGATCGGTGGTCGTAAGGAAGAATAGGGGACGGGACTCGGGTCGAAGCATCGGTATACGTTTCGAGACGTTCACGACGTTCCAGGACGGTCGCTCAGGGACGCTTCGACGCAACGAGCGAGCCTTATCTTCGCTATACGCTCGTAGGGGAGGTACACGGGGTGCGGCGTATCAAGCTTTCACGGTTACTTCCGTTACTCTTCGACCGCCTAGACCTACACAACATACCTGTCCTCGTTCGTTACAAATACATCTTGCTTCTCTGTTCGTAGCTACGTAGTTGAAACACCGTATCGCCCGCCGTAAGATCCAGAGTTTCCTTAGCTCGACAAAAAACAGGCACACCCTTTTTCTCTTATCCGGAAACCGCCTCCATTTCGTATTTTTGAAATTTACGAATCCGTCGGTCGTAAGTTGGTTCGCGAAGAGGCTGCAAAGAATGTTATTTTTCCTCGATTCTTATGTGGCTGCGTATTTTTGGAAAGCGATCGCCGCCGTGGTCGACGCAGAAATTACGAAAACCGTGACCGAACCGACCATCCGTACGAAACAAGCGCGAACGCTCGGCGCGAGAAGGATAGGCGACACGGAGCGACAAAAAGGGGTGTCTTGACGATTTATAATCGGTGACGAATGGGCGCGATCGCAGGGAGCCCTCGTCTCTCCGGCGTTTTATAAATGTCGCGGAGCAATAAAGACGCTCGATGGATTAGCCGTGAGCCTGGCATTCCAAAGGCAACGGATTCTATTCTGGTGATTTGAAACCAGGCACGCGCGTCCAATGAATCAATCGAAGCCTCGCTTTTTTCTCTCCTGTCTCCTGTCTCGTGCCTCGGCCTCTTCTATCTCTTCCGATACCTTTATAGTTGGCGAACGACGGACGTTTCCACGTCGGACACGTTCGATTCTCGAGATTCGTCGAATCTACGAATACGCTTCGTCGCGCGCCTTCCTTCAGCTTCGCTCTTTTACGGTGCGACAGAGGTGCAGGCTGGTCGCCCCTTTTCCACCGGAGTCGAGTCCCTCCCCGGTGAACCTCCGTCGCTCTCTTTCTTCGGCGACGCCGTGACACGAACACGCGGTATCCCCCCGCTGTTCCAAGAATTCACGTACGCGTCATAAATAGTGGCCTGCTCGCACTCTGCCGCCTCCACTTCCCCTTCTCACCCCTCCGCTTCGATTTCTCGCACGTTTCGACGTTTTCCAATATTCCAAACTGCACCGATTCCATCTGGGGTCCCTCCGAAGCTTCTTCAACGTCGCCCTCTTTTCCTGTCTCTTCTTTGCCATTCGCCCACCCCCCTGGCGTTTCTCCGCAACCTCGCGAGTATCGACCGCGAGTATCGTAACCGCCACTTTTCGAATTCCACGTTCTTTTCGTCAAAAGGACGAATCGATGACACGGCAGTATGTCAAACGTTTGTTGCATCAGGAATCCGTGTGTGAGTGTGCGCGTGTGTAATACGTATCTATTACGACTTTCGTATTATACGCGTTGGTCAGTGGATAGTTCTCCAAACGATCGTATATCGAGAAGAACGATGGTTGGGATTGATGCAGAAAAGCGATCTTTTCCTTCCGCGTTATTACAGTGGTCACGAAGTGTTATCGAGGAAGGAGCGACGAAGTAACAGTTGTGTGTAGGGACTTGGGAATATTTATTAGATGCTCTTGCACGTTTATGCGGTACTCGCGAACGTATTTGAACACGTCTGATAGGAAGCCTCTAAGAAGATGTTAGAAATCATAGCGGAATCTTTCGTGCGTTCGAATTTAATCGCGCGCTTCAACTTTTAAAAATATCGTATTAACTTAAGGAAATATATCGAGTTTTTTACAATAGCAAACAGCAATTGATTATGCACCTGAGAGCAGTGAAAAGAATTCATGCAATCGTACGTACGTCCTATTCGTTCTTGCCTACAAGTTGTAACCAACTTTTGCCGATAAACTTTTAGACAAAACACACGGATCGATCGTCTTCCATTTCAAAGCCTGTAAAAGTCTTGCAGTAATATGGTAGTTGTCAATGTTTCCCAAAATTGTTGAAAATCCTCCTTGATCTCCTCGCATAATTTTATTTACTGTTATTATTGTCATTATTATTTACTAACGAACGTTAACTATGTAACGCAACAAGGGAAACTAAATGTACAAGTTACAAAGTTACAAAGCTATAAAGTTGCGGAGGTTATGTTGCGAGTGAAACAAAACAAAACAGGAATATGTCGTTCAATATAGAAACGTGTCACATTATAAATAATTAAAATAATTGCAAACACCAAACGTGGGAAGTTGCGAAAGGATGCGGAAAAGAGATCGACTCGATCCGATAATGCGTTAGCATGTGTACATAGCCTGATAATCGTGTCCCCGTTTCTGTATTTATTTATCCATTTATTTGTTTAAACAGGAAATAACGATAAACCTCTAAACTTTGACATATAAGACAACAAGACAGGGAAAGGCTGAAGCAACGAATTTCTGAAACGCGCGTGTATCTCTCTGATGACGAAAGTGACTGCGCATCTAAAAATCGAGTCGGATGAGTAACGCTGGTTCTTTCAAAGACGCACCGATCCGTCTTGTCGAATGGAATTGGCGCCAAACGTTTTACGAGCATGCGCGCCACGTTTTAGCGTCCTCGGCGTGGGTTTGTTGTGCGTCGACCTTTACCTAACGGCTCTGTCGGAGTCGCAGCGAGCTCCCTTAGCTCCTCTCCGCTCCCTTGGCCTCCCTTCTGTAACTACCGCCGCGCAGCCACCCCCGTCGCCAACCCTGACCTGATTTATGGGATTCTCCAAGTGTCTACCCTGCCGACGCGCGTTTTCGAGCCTCCCACCCGACTCTCTCCCTTCCGCTTTCCCTCCTGTCTGTACGCGCAGACAGCTGGCTAGCATTTTCACGAACGCGCGTTTCCTCTTCTCCACGCGTTCCGATCCTTCTCCACCTTATCGCGCTTTTCACGAATCGACTTCGATCTTTGCTCGATTCCTCCTAGTTTTACTCGTTTGTTCCCTTATTCTTCAACTGCTCGCGCGTTTTCTTCATTTCTCTTTAGCTTTTTCTTCCAGAATTTGTCTTCGTCGCTCGACTCGGTTAGAGATCGAGCGGAAAAAAAGCTATCGGAATATTAATCGCGATCTATACGTGGCGTTGAACGATCTTCGAACGAACACGATACCGTCCCCCTGGCACCCCTGTTCGAAACGCCTTTCTCCTCTCTCTCCGTTTGCCCGCTAGATATGGCCGAGTAATATACGAGCACTGCATCTGTTCCCCGTGTGACGCAACGTCCTGCCATAGATCACGCTCAGGCTTTTAGAGAGTGAAGGCTGTTAAGAAAAGCGCGACGAGGACGGCGCGCGGACGCTGCACAACGAGGAATAAGAGGGACGAGGACGAAAGGATGGAGGGGCAGGCAGGGAGGGAGAGAGAAACGGAGTAAGGTTGAACGAAAGAGCATCGGAGATCCCTGTTACGGCCGAGAGAAACAGGAAAGCGAGAGAGGGAAAGCGTGGGACAAGGAGGGGCAAAGGGGCTGACAGGGTGACGTACTGTTGCCGTTAAACTCGGCAACAGACTACGACGTAAAGAGGAGTAGCTGCGAGTTCGCGACCGTTTCTCTCTAGAGCGTCGCGACACGGAAAAACAGACAAAGACTCTCTCCTTTCGTCTCTCCTTTTTATCGATTAACGATCAACGATTCGGAGCCAACGAATACGTAGACAGATATCGTTCGTTTGAAATTCGACGCGACGAGAAACGCGTTTCGATCCGGTTCGGTTCAATTCGAGAAGCTCGACGGTTATTCGCGGTGGTTCGCGACGAACGAGAAATGCGACGAGAGAGAGAAAAAGAGAGAGTAAGAGAGAGAGAGAGAGAGAGAGAGAGAGAGAGAGACCAAGAGAAACGAAAGGGAACGCGATGGTAGCCCGGCGATACGCCGAGAAGCCGTCGCGCCGCGCCGCACGACGAGCAAACCATTCAGCCGAGATATACGAGCGAGAGTTTGTTCGCGCTTATGGCCTGCGTCTGGAAAGAGGGTGGTGTGGGCGGAGGAGGGATACGAGGGGTGCGTGAAGGGAAGAGAGCTCGGTTGCCGCTTTATCGGAGCACCCTTATGCCTATTATGCCTCCTCATCCCCCGATGGTAGCGGTTTAACGCGGCCATCCCCTTGCCGCGCTAGTCGTTTGGTCGGTCACGACGCGCTGCCGAGTACGGCCGAGTACGAACGAACGGTGTCGAGTAGCGGCGACGACGGCCGACGAGTACCGAGGTCGGGCGACGGCGGGTGACGCGGCGTGGCGCGGCGCGCGAATTAAAACGCCTCATAAATATCTGAAACAAAGGCGGCCGCTTTCGAGGGCGTACGGTGGAAAGATATACGGCCGGTTAGGATGGCTGGTAACGGGTGGATAAGAGAAGGGTCGGGAATTGGTTGTGGTTGCGCGGGGGACGCGATTCGGCCGTTTCGCCCATCGTTCGGAAAAACACGGCCAAAGAGGGTGGAAAATTCTTTTCTTGTATCTGGGCTCGCGTTAAGCGTAGTTTCGTCGACCAACGAATTTTTGTGACCATTCTGACTTTTTCTCTTTCAGGTAAGTAGTGGTCTCCGATCGTTTGAAAAGCGAGCGGCCCGCAGCCGTCGCACCGGACGGGAGACATGCGCAGCAAGCAGCAGCCGAGGCCTTCTTTTCGGTGGCCGCAGCAACGCGGCGATAATCTTACCGGTAAATATCTTAACCCACGCAAACGCACGTAGCGCAGTACGCACGAGCACGCACACGTATTCCCGTTTGCACGCATTTTTATTTTTCCGTAGTAATTGTACGCGCTTCTCGCGCGTTTCCACGTTACTTCTATGCTTTCCATCCTTGTTTCCTAGATTGACAGTCGAACGTCCGTATCGCTGACCTTCGATCGGTATAAAGACAATGCAAACGCGTTAACGAGTACGTATCTACTTGCATGCGTCCTTCTTTCGCTATATCCACGTCTGACTGCATAGCGTGCGAAACTTTCCATCGGCTACAGCTAAATGATTTCCATTTCTTTGCTCTTCCTTTCGCTGCCCTTGATGGTTGATTCATAAGTTACGGCAGGTCGTTGTTAACTTGTTAACCGGAAAACACGAGTTATATCGCCGTCCTTGCTTTATTTTTATTGAAAATAAATTATGCTTTTCGAGATTTTCCGCTCGATTTATCGGCTCTTAATTCCCCGATTACAGCAGAATCCGGTTAGCAGGTTAAAAAGATAAGTATCGTACGCTGTTATCGCGTAGAGACCGAGTCGAGCGTGTTTCGTTATTCGGACGAGTCGACGTCGAGAAAAAGAACTGTCGAAATGGTAGTTCGCGACGCTGTCGCACAGAGCGTGTGCGTTCTACGTCCGTGCGTGCATTTCGCTGGAGAAATTAGAAATGCCCGGAGAGATTTATTGCCGGTTGCGCTGCGCGCAATTGTCGCAAAAAACGGGAGATCCTCGTCGCTCGTTTCTATCGAGAATCGGTCCACGGAGCGCAAACCAAAGGAGACGATGATAGTCCTGAAACGAGACTCGCCTTTCGTTCCCAACGTAAACGCGGCGCGCGTTCTTGCCGCTGATTTACGATACCTCGAACGCACATAATTATCCAACGAAACGTTTTGATGGGAAATCGTTGTCCGTTCGACGCGATAACGCGTATCCGTGTTCGTTCGAACCTCGCGCGATAACCGGGCCCGAGTACGACAACGCGGTCAGACGCAGGCGGCTGCATCGGTGCTTTCGCTTCGGTCGAGAACGGAAGTCGCCGCTTGAGATCTACGACGTCGATGGATGGATGACTGGGATGGTCGATGTTCGGTTACGATCGTCGATCACGAGGATCGATACGAAAACCGTCGAGAAACGAAATTAGGAAGATGTCGTGATCGGTTCGGCTTTCACGGGGCTTTCGATGCGATTATCTGGCTGATTAATCCGAAAATATAGACACACGCTAATTATTCGATCGTAGATATTTACGCGGTCGACTTTTTATAAACGCAACAGAAGCGACCTGATCGGATGAACGTACAGATACGGTCCCGCATCGTGGACGCTGAAACGACTACTGCTGTGCGTATTCTTCGCCCTTACCCACTTCAACCTGGGACACCGTATTAATTCGCATACGGAACAGGTGGCAGGAAAAGAGGGCAGACGGGTCTCGTGCCTCGAACACAGAAGACTGCGACGAAAGCTAGTTCGTGCAAGAAGAGGTTCGATGGCGAGCGCGTTCTAGAACCTTGGATGACGCTCGAGACAGGGCGGAGATATCGAACGATCGCGTCGCTCGAAAGCGGATAACCGACGCGGATAAAGTACAAGTCCGCGTGCGTGTGCCGGACAAACGGGGTCGTCGAGGGACACGCGACTCCTCTCTCCAATAGCCTCTAGCAGGGAATCGTGCCGGTCTCGGCGATAACCCTCGAATGACGTGACAAGCGAAATCCTGTATCCACGGTCCGGCTGGCGCGGGATATCGGCGGACGTCTAAATGAACCGTTGTACCTTCTGCTTTGATTTCAAAGAGCGGATCCCTAACAGCGGAGGAATATTCATTTAAATATCTGTCGATACTCGAGTCCGACGCGAGGGTTGCACCGATGTCAGCGCCGGACTTATGTGCCCTCCGCGTTCTCCGTTCCCTCCTCCACCTTTTCCCTCCTTTCCTCCTGCACCCGCTGCCTCTTTCACCCTTCGCCCCTGCTCTCTTTCTCCACCTCTCTCCCATTCCAATCCCGTCCCCGTATCCATCCCCGTCCTCTTCTACGGCCGCACGCGTACCTACCTGTCTACCTGCCCGCGTTATATGTATCTATACACGCCCACCAGTCGACGTCTGATCTCTGTCGCGGATACGTTCAATCCCGCACTTTGTTCGTCGCCAGTCCAATTCTATACGATCTCTTGGTTACTTCCCCTCCAGTGTCTTCTTTCGTCGCTTCCTTTCCTTTTTCACGCCTCTTTTTCTTCCCTACTTTCCTTCGTTCTTTCTCCATACGAGCTGGCTCTTTCCCTTCGATATTTTATATATCGTACGTTTACTTGTGGGATAGACCTATTGCTACGTAAAAGCGTACGTGAAAATTTCAATCAGTTAGTTGTGCAGAAATTCTCCAACTTTTTAAATTATGTGCTTCTACGATAGTCGTTAAAAGAAGACAGCTTCTTCGTATCGCTGTATACACCGAACTAGTTCGGATAACTTGGATCGTCAATCGATAGATTATGTTCTACTGCGAACAACTGCGAGCAACGTTGTCGTCGATTGCATTCGCGGAGGCGTAACCTCCCTTACAGTATCCATAGTATCTCGGAGGAAATTATAAAAATCGTAGCTTGAAATTTTCGTTCGTTCTTCTTGTTTTTTTTATTTCATTTTGACGCACTCGTGTACGCAATACCGAAGAACCTACGTCGGTTAAATAAATAAATAGATAAAAGATAACACGTAGGAGGAAGAAACACGCTGTTCTTATTTCTTCGGCTTTTCCTCAGGATTATCGTTTTGCCTCGGTTCCCCTTCCAATCCTCTTTTTCTTTCCGTTCTACTTTCGGATTCTCCGCTTTCGTCGGTTCTTCCCCTCTCGCTTTTTCCTCTCGATTTTCCTCGCTCACTCGCGGTTTTCAAACTTCTTCGCGATTCCCTTTGCGATTTCGCGCTTTACGAGCACCGTTTTCTAAAGCGAACGCGTGCAAAGCAAAGGAAAAGTAACGACGAAAGTAAAGAGAAAATCGAGCGGAACGTCTCGGGGACGATCTTCGCGCGATAGCAAACACCTTTCCGGTAGCCGTAGGTGGGTGGCGGTGAACCGAAACGGTTAGCGCATCGACGAGGTAGATAGAGACGAACGGGCGGCGGTAGAACGAGAAAGGACCGCCAGGGGGTGTGGAAAGGAGCACTTTGCGTGCGTCGTTTAAGAGAAGCTTAATGCCGCCGTAAAACGCGCTAACGACCGACTCTCAGCCCTTCTTCGTCTTTCACGAGCTATCGTCGTTCTTTAGCTTCCGAAACTGTATTCCCTCTAGCGAGACACTCTGCGCCGTCGACGTTGGTTCCCATCTACGAACAGATTTAACATTCCTTTTATGCATCAGAAATCACATGGCCACTCGATCGTCGCGATTTCCGTTACGTGACGCAACGATTAAACACGTCGCGGACGAACGAGTTTCCTCGTACGTTTCACCAGAGAAACACTCTGCGCGATCTCCATTTTTCCTACTTCTTTGTATCAGATACTAGTTGTGTCGTTGACACTCGAACTTTCTTCCACAATATTTCGCCAATCGATAATATCGTAATATTATTAATTTTAGAACAGCTGAAAATAAAAATGGTCGTTGCAGCACAACAGTACGATCATAAAGTCATCGAGTGATCGGAAATAGTGCAGGGAATCGACAATCGTTTACAACCAAAGAAAACTCAACGACGCGGAACTTTTTCGAATCGCGACGTATCTTTTTCCCTTTCACGAAACGCGGGCTTTTTTATTGTTTTATTAGCCGCGAATCGTCGATCGGCTACTCGAAAGTCGCGTTCCTTCTTCGATTACTCGGTCTCTCCACCCCGTCCATCTCGAGAAAATGCAAATCAGGAAGTCGGAGCGTCCATCCCCAGCAACTTTCTACCATCGGTCTATCACGATAGAACTTTGACGAATAAATACGCATCTTTCTACGAATCTACATAATATGCTTAGCTTGGTTTTTTCCCGAACTCTGGTTACCCCTGAAAGAGACTCGACCGCGTTGAGTCGCAGCTCGAGGCAGTCGAGTAAAAGATCGCGCGATCTCTCGTCCCGCGACAATCGAATTGTCCTTTTCTTTTATTTTTCGGCAAAATAAAAAAAACATACCGTCGTTAATTTTCAGTCGATACATTTGAAACTGTTCATCGTGTTACGTAATCGCCGTAAGTGTCTTCGTAATTATATCACCAAGTAACTGCGTTTAACGAAACGATAAAATTGCGAAACCGGAGCAGCAGTTGCTTTTGTAAAAGCACTTGATTCTCTTCGACTAGCGACACGTAAAATTTCGCTAATAATATTAGTCCAATTGCGCAACACAGCCCTGGCACTTGCTACGTGTGCGTTGCTCTCGCCGCGGGTGTCGTTCGCTCGCGTCGCGTCTAATTGATCCGAATCGACGCGCCTTCGATACGTCATCTTCGATTATAAAACTGGCAGAAGAGGAAACAGGACGGACGACCGGCGGAAGGAAGGGCGGAAGAAGCAACTGTACTCCCCGAGGGTAGCGCGCCGTATATTCCCGCCCTCTCGACAGTTTCTCCCTTCGCATTTCCGCGGCTAGTCCTACTAGCAGCGTTTTAATCCAGCGAACCGACGTCACTCCACCGCCCCGAATAATCAGCCTGAAATTCGTTGCGAGCGTAGGCAGGCGAATTGTCGCGAAACGCAACAAAAGAACGAGATATTAGTCGGCTGCGGCTGTGCGGCTACGGCTGCTGGCCAAACTGTACGCTCGGGAACCGTCGCGTCGCGACTAGGGAGAAAAGTACGAGCGACTATACGGGCACCTGCGAGGGCTGACATCGTCGACCGCAGTTGAATTCATCCTTCCGGGCTTGGCGGCGACGACCACCAAGCGCAGAACGCGATTACGATCGCGCCAAGGATAACAAAGACGACGTGGAATACCGTAGACAAATACATAATTAGACCACGCGTTGGAGGAACTGGATGGCCTTGTACCTTGCCGTGACGATCCGCGCGCACGATTATCTGGATCGCGATCTCCCGTTTACCAATCGATTAATAATCTCGTTTTCTAGCTTGTGCGTTTGCATATACGCCACCGCGGGACGTTGATTAATCGGCAATTTATACCGCGACATAAGAATCGGCATTTTTCTTCTTTTTCAATTACGCTTCGTCGTATCTGGCAAAATGTCCAGGTTGAAAATTAATCAGAAACGGAGAACGGGTTTCGCGGCGATTAAAACCGTTTCGAACTGTGAGCGCATTCCGTCTACCTAATACCGGTTCAACGAAAGTTCGATTGTAGACAGAGATCGTTCCGTAACGGAAAAAGGAAATGGAGAGAAAAAAGAAAAGGAAAAAGAAAAAGAAAAAGAAAAAGAAAAAGAAAAAGAAAATGACGAGAATCCGGTGTACTTACTTACATACTTACTTACTTACTTACTTGCATACAGTGTAGCACCGGTGCAACGTAAAATCGAACGAGAGTAAAACGTTGACGCGGCCAAGCGGAGTCGGTGTGAGACGCGTTGGTGCATCGATGTGTTGTTGGTTGGTTTGGCTCGAAGAAGCGGTAGGAGCGAGCGGTACACGGGAGTGTAAGGAGAGCGGAATGAATCGCTGCCACTCAAGGAGCAACAGACGGACGTGCCGGACGGGCTGACAAGGCCGTGCTCGTTCCTCGCTCGTAGCTCGCCGATGCGATGCCGCGCGCCACTGAAACGCCATCCGCGCGTACGCTTCCAACCAACCGCGTCGATATAACTGTCCACTACCGATAACTACGACGAGTTACGGTTGCTAAGCGCGCCTTCGTTCCCGAGATCGCGTCCAAAGAAGTCGCCTGTCTCTCCTGCTTCTTCGACTCTTCGGGCTCTCCGACTTTTCGTCTTCGTCGCGTCTCACCAATCCTCCTCCTCGCCTCCTTCCTGCCTCCTTCACACCGTCGATCCTCTCACACGTTCGTCGAGCTCGCGACGAACACCGTGATGCGCCGCGTACATTCGGTCGTCCATCTATCTGCGTGTCTCTCGTACATAACGCCTATGCCACGGTTCTTGGATGCGGCTTAATTATAATACGGAGATATTTATTGCCACGCGTATCGTCTATTTCCGTCGACGACCGTAGGAGGACCGGGCAAAACCGGGTAAGCGATATCGCGAAAGCGACCCGACTGGCTTCGTGATTCGCCGAGGATCGACGAGTCGATGTTTGCATGACGTGAACGGACGAGAAGTACGCTAGTGTTCGGTTTAATAGACGCGTTTTCACCCTTCTCACAGTGGGCGCACAGTTGTTCTCACCGAGATTTGGATCAGCTTCCATGGAGTGGGCCTCGACCTTATCTGCAAACCGTGATCCACGTACCTTCGGTTGGATGGTTAAGAATCATAATGATGTAAGTCAGTTCATTGCTAGTTATCATAAAATACTGTTCTGCGATTAATGATACAAAGAGTTCCTTATATTCCGTCGAGTCACAACCACGTGTCACGGCAGACAATAAATTAATCGATTGATCGATCGTGAAATTACCTGCAACATACCATTTAACATTCGTAATACGCAACTAAATCCAGATTCTCCGAGTCTTAACTTACATCAATATGAAAAATACGATTTTCCTATCTTCGACTATCCTAGCGAAATCGCTCAAGCTTTATCAACGAAAATTACGACAGACGCCACTATGTTTCACGAAATTTGTATCAGACGAGTAAGAGATTACAACGAGTGCTCGTTCCCACCAACTTTCGTGTTCCGGACGCTATCGCGCTTAAAAATATACATAATAATACACGAAAAAAAAGAAAAAAAAAAACAGAAGAAAAAATTGAACAGACGGAACCGTTGAGGCAGCCGTGACAGAAGGAGTATGGCCAAAGTATCGTTCGGCGAGCGAAGAAAAATTCACGCGGACGACGGGTGAAAGTACAAAACGACTGAAACGAAACGTTGGACGAAACGTCGAGGGAGATTCGCGGAACGAGCGGCAGGAACACGGTCGCGACTCGTGGATCGCGATTCTCGCCGCGAAGTCGCGTGTTCTTTCGCTTGAATTTATGCGAGGGCGAACGATAAGCAGGCGGCGAATAATACGGTCCACAAGCACCTGCCAGCGGGCGGCGCGGTAGCCTCCGGTCGTTCTTAATTCGCCGCGATCGTGGCCGCGGACGACGCTCGATCTCGCTAGATGGTATCGCGGCCACCGATCCCAACCGTGCCTTTCAAACGAACGCACAATAGGCTTTTCGAGCTTCGCGTCAAAAGTATCCAGCTGCTTCTGGTGCCTCTACTTTTCCGGCTTCGCTCTTACATTCACCTCCGTCCACCAGATAGCAACGATTCGCGACTCACGGCGAATCGGTACACGATCGTTTTCCGTTCGACGCGCTTCCATCGACGTCAATTATTCCGATTACACGCTGTCCGGTTATGCTTGTCGGAATCAATCGCCGCGACATCGCGTCGTAGGAATAAGAAGAAGCCATCGAAGAGACCTCGCTTTCGCCTCTCTCTCGTAGGCGACGCATCGCAATTAATATCCCCGTCGTGACGACCTCGATCCGTCTCGATGCACCTGGCTTTCGTCTCGTCCCGCACACTCGGACGACGACTCGAGATGACGGGACTGGAATTAATATTCGGAAACAAGACCACTGGACCCCGCTTGGGTTTCTCGGCTCGATCCCGCCCCGCCCCGTCCTATCCCGGACTGTCCTGTCCCGTGTTTCGTCCGCGACGTGGTTCGCCACACATCACCTACGTACTTTACGTTCCATGTGATTCTCGATGACTCGCCAAACTTTGTCTATGCATACCTTTTCATCGATAAGTGGTTTTAATTCGCCCGTTTATTTACCTTTTTATCGTTATTAAACGTATCGATAAAATCACGGCCCATCGCTGGTTCACGAATGTATCGAGAACTTACCGTGGAAAGTTCGTACGCTTTCTATAAGCTTGTGTGCGTTATGTAAAACATTTTTCAGAGATTTCATTGCCGACGTAACGAAAGATACGTGTTTCGTAAATAATTCTGAAATTCGTATCCACCGAATATCGGGGCTTATTAACGCAATGGATAATCGATCGTTTAATTGAATATACGGCACTGTTAGTCGGCGAAAGAAAATTCGTCGTAACTCTTAGTCTTTTAAACGCCACGCCATATTTTTCAGAACGTTCCAACGATCCAGCTGGATCCCCATTCCCCACAAAAAGATATCGATCTATTTATACCGATAAATCGTTTTAGCGTTTAGCGGATACTTTCGTCTTGATTTGTCGAATTTAGACATGAAAGGACAAGAAGAGACGCGGGTGTATACCTGTAACGAATATCTCGGAATTTCTAAACTTAAACTCGATTAACGTAGACGAATACTTTCGCGGACCACTGTACGTACAGACCTGTGTACGTTACACGCGTTTATCTCGCGAATTCTTGCATCTTCGAATCGAGCAACGTTACACAATCGTGGCCGATCTCTCACGAGGCGAATATCGGTAAACGATGTTCCGTACGTTGAGCGCGATGCGTTTCAAAGGCACATAGGTGTCCGTCGTCGAAGTTTAATCGACGTTTAACGCTTGTCTAGATCTGCGGCAAGCTGTAGGACGCGCGCGCTTGTAGAAAGGGGCTCGACGTAGCAGGAAGGAGAAAAGGAGGAGAAAGAGAGAGAGAGAGAGAGACAGAGAGAAAGGAGAAGCAAATGGACGCGAAGTGGACGTCCCGTCCGTCCGTCACGTTGCTGCCGTCAGATTATCGTTCCGACACTTTCCGAGTTATTCCGGCCTTGTGCCTTTTCGTTTCGTTCGGTGTTCGCTTCTCTCCTGCAGGAAGAGGAGGATCGATGCTGTCGTTCTTCTGCTTCTCCAGGGTGCTCGTCTTCGGACGACCTCAGCAGACACGCTCCTCCTTAACCGACGTGTTCGTTTCCAACGGAACGAGAGACGGAAGAAGTCGGACCCGGAGACGTCGTTCGCGTAAATGTTGAGCGATCGAGAAAGAGAAAGGGAAAGAGAGACAGAGACATAGAGAGAGAGAGAGAGAGAGAGAGAGAAGAGGAAAGAAAAAGCAAGATGGTATAAAGAAAAGAGACGAGAAGAGAGGCAAGAGCCAAGAGCCAAGAATCTCGTACCTGCGTATTTGAAGTCCGGTCGACCCGTTTGACCGGTGTCGATCAAATTTCCGAGGACGAGATTATTCAAGGCCGACAACGATCGAGACAAAGCTCCTTTCGCGGCCGTACACCTCTTCCCGACGTCGACTCTTACTTTTTCTGCTCTCTCGCGTTTCCACCCACCTTCGCGCCAATTTCCAAAGCTTCTTCTCTCGGCTTCTGACGGCTGTTCTTTAATTTTATCGAGAAAAAGAAGGAAGAAGAAGGAACGGAGCGAGATGCTCGCATTGCTACGAATCTCGCGGAAGTCGCGTGACTGTACAAGGACACAGTGAAATTAATTCAATTAATCGAAATCGTCGACGATCGGGTTAAAATACCTATAAATCCTGTAACGTTCACGGCGGATAAATAATAGCGGTACGTTTGAAACATAGAAATTTGCGATATATAGAACAATTTTCATGATATTTATTTCGGACGAATTAAATGGGAAATTTCCAAAATTTGAATTATACGATCGTAAACAGCGTGTATGGAATCAACGACAAAATAATCACACGAATATCAAAATTGATCGAAACGACGATGGAAAAACGCGAAGTATATTCGAGAGAAATTCCGGCAACCCGTCAAACATAGCGCTACAAATTTCATATCTTAAATGTCATCATAGTTGACCGGTAGTCTTCATCGACGAGTTTTACGATAGATACGATTAACCCTCCTGCGTTCTTCAGATCGTTCTCAATCGACTCGTGTCTTTCTATCTTCAGAAAGTTTCTTCGTTTGAGGAAAATTTTCTCAAAACATCGATAGTCTTCCTTTCAGGATGATATAGGTGGGTGATTTTGACCGATATAGAAAACTATATCGTTTAAAAAGAATTGTAGCAGGATTAAAAATATAAAAAAGAGAAAAAAATACATTTCGCACGCATTCACCACATCAACCGCGAACACTGTAGAGTTAATCGTTTCGCAGAGATCGATGGTTGGCGTTTCGCGATCGATCGTTCGACGTATCGCTAAACGTACATTTTTTTCAGCCACGTTAAACGCCGCTATCCGTCGAACGATTCGCGGTGAACAATCGTTCGATCGCGGCGACAGAGAGAGAACGTGCACGCGAAAATGCGCGCGCGACCTCGTACACGCGCATCATTCAATTAATAATTCAATCATCGTTCCCGATTGGATTACCCTTCGAACGAGGGGAAAAAAACTCGGGACAAAAATAAATGAGAACGGGCAGAGGAAGGATGCGATGCGATGCGACGCGACGCGATGCGATGCGATGCGACGCGATGCGATGCGACGCGATACGATACGACGCGTTGCGATGAGGCGCGGCGTGGAACGAACCGGCACAGGATGACGTTAAACGCACGCGCCTATACGTTTACCAAATTATTTCAGTTTTGTACGACCTTATCGATCGGCTAAAACTTGAACTGGTTTGGACGCGGTTGTGACACACTCTTGGTCGCGCCCTTGCTGCTCGCCGCCTCGTTCTCGTTCCGTTTTATCTTTACTTTGTACGAATAAAAATCGGTCGGTTCGGTCGGACGCGGTTTTCCAACGGCTATGGACGTTCGTTCGCTGGCGAATGGAGGAAAAATGCTGATAGGCGGTGGTCGCGCGAACCGCGTATCCCGACTGCTAATTATCGGGCGTTAATTGATGCAGCGTCGCGCTCGTTACGCGTCTATCATTAGGCAACGTAAAAGTGTACGCGAACGGAGAACATCAGCGGCGCGTATTAAAATGCAAACATTCGACTCGGTTTGGACGGTTTAATGCCTCGTTCGATTCGAGCGCGCCAGCCAGGTAATTAAATCGAATGAAATTACGAACGATTAATGCTCTGGACGCGTCCGTGGGTCACGAATCAGCGCGAAATCACCGAGTACCCGGCAAAAAGTATATTCCGGAAAGAGTTATTTCATTGTCCGCGATCTGAATTTTCCCCTACTCTCTGGTCCCGTATCGTCCGTCGTTCTCTCGTTCACCGACCATCCTGCTAACCGTCCTCTTCGCTCCGTTGACTCTTGGAATTTTCGATTCGTCCGACCCGTTCGCGTTCAGCTTCGTGTTCGTGGATATACTCGCGGAGATGAGAGGCGGGGCGGCCCACGAGAAAGAAACGTACACGCAGGCCGAAAGGCAAAAAAGGAGGCTCGGCGTTATATTTTTGCGGTGTATTACGTTGTACGAACCCGGAGCGGGTTTCATCCCCACCATTCAGCATGGAGGCCATTATCGCGAAATACTGCAGATGCATCCACGCACACGGCGTCGTTTTTGGACATTAGCATAGCCGCGTAGCGTGCACGAACGCGGCCGGCGGTCGCTGTGCGCGTAAGTTAATGCTCGCGCGCGAGAGACCGCCGCGACATTTCCCTGATGAAGTCGAGCAGCGACGCGTAATAAGGGTCGCGAGAGAGACGGTCCGCACCGGCCTGGACGTACGGACGAACGAACGATGATAAAAGGAACAAGAGGAAGGGAGAGAAAGGGAGAGGGTAGGAAAGGGTTGTGTGCGGTAGTCAGGGCCGGATCTCGTTTCTCGGTGCTTGGACGAATATTTCTCTGTACGAGGAACGTTCGACGCCGGACGACGATACCGTGTCGCAACGATGGAACGAGTACGGTAGGTCGTTCCGCGAATAATTTCCTGACGGTCGAACGAAACGCGAGCTGCTGCAAGTTTGACCGACGATGAGCGCGGAGACGGTGCTGAACGTGAAAGCGGCAGCTCGACGAACAAAGTGGTCGCGTGGTTGCGCGCGCTACGGTATCGAACGTACGGACGCTGGCGAAACTCAAGGTGGTCCACTACATCCCTGGGTGAAGTTGACGCGCGGGGTGGACCTGTCGAGGAGAAGGGTCGAGGCTGGAAGCGGACGTGACACGGCCGTCTTGTGACCCGTACCGTCCCACCGACGCTCCGCTCCTTCCCCGTGCAACCCTCTGCTGCCTCCTGCCCCCTGGCCCTTGCCCTCCGACCCCCTGTGTCCCCACTTCCCAGTCCACATGCCACCGCGTCGACCGACCGCTGCTAGTCCGGCTCTATTGTTGTTATTATTAAAGGGGGTCGCTGGGGGTGGTTGCCGCTCGGCTGAGAGGGACGATGACGGAAAGGAAGGCGGCGTCTGCAGGTGACAGATGAAACAGCTACCCTCTCCCTCGCACCCTCTTTAGATCCCCCTTGTTCTCTCTTTGCGTTTGCTCTCTCCCTTGCTCGCTCCATCCTATTCCCTATCTCTCACCAACTCTGTTTCGCTTTCTCTCTGGCTTTTTCCTCTCCGTTCTTCCGTCGAATGCACTTGTTCGCTCGCACGCACGCGATCCTTCCTACGACGAACGAGACGGAGCGAAAAGGGGGCAAAGGAAAGGGGATCGAAGCTTCCTCTCTCTCTCTCTCTCTCTCTCTTCTCTCTCTCTCTCTTTCTCTCTCTCGTTGCTGCAACGAAACGTTCGTCCCTCGTGTACCACACCCCACGGTCTTTCGGCGCGGATGTGTGCCGTCGAATGCTTCAGCTTTCTTCGGACAGGCGAGTTCAACTTTCCACGTATCTCGACGGACGACGTATCAATCTGGATCGTTTGATCGACCCTGGGAATCGTAGTTACGCGTGTACGCCACTGCAGAGATACTACGTACGTGTTGGAACAACGTGTGCTCTCTTCGTACGGATTCGGATGGAGGAAAAATTGGGAAAGAAAGACGCGGAAACGGAAGAAACGGATATCGAAAAAGGCGGGCAGCGAGCGTAGCAGTTGGTCCAGGTTAGTTTCATCGCGGTCCGGTGTACTTTCGGGGTCTGTCGACGAAATGGACAGCGCGGGACACGCGAGGAATGCGCGTTTCGCGTTCTCTTGGTCGTGCTGGTGAAGAAAGGAGGTCGTGGCTACATACGTTTACTACGAATTCTCTGCCGTTTCACCGCGGAGGACACACCGTCCCAGACCACTCCGAAATAACTCTACGTCACGGATCGTCACCCCCTTTAATCGTGCCCGGCACCCTACGCCAGGGATAGCAAGCTCCGGCATCCCGTTACCGTTCTCTGCGTCGACGAGATTCGAGGATTCACCGGAGATCCACGCCAGACAAAACCAATAAACCACTCTCCGGGACGATATTCGGAAGTCTCGTGGAAGGGACTCGGACTGACTGCTTGTCCCCCGTCCCATCTCCGCTTTTTCCCCTTTTTCGCTCTTTCGTTCTAACGACACCAAGACGAACTCCTCTGATCAACTTGTCCCGTCGTTCTGTCGCGAACGCACAATGCTGCTGTACAGAGCTTGCACTCTACCGTTGATAGATATTTGCGATATAGATACGCAGGAGGTGTTTCGCACGATTCGTGAAATTTTACACGAGTCGAATGACAAATTAATCGATACCGGCGAATTCTCCGATATAATTGGAACAAGTTTGCTAATAGACTGATTGAAATTTCGCAAAATGATGTACGAATTACAATTTGTCGAGAGTCGTTTCGTTTAATGCAAAATTGTAAAGTTCCGAACAGTCTAACTAATCTATAATCTGTTACCTGCACATTAACCAACGTTGCTGGTTTGCAAATCACCGTGCAACGGCATTGTTCGATATCCTCGTTACATTTTCAAAGTGTACGATAATAAAACTAAAATAGAGACGTCTTCTCGCCCTTAATTTCCTACTTCTTGATACGATAACGCGTACGTACGTAGTTCTCCACGTAGTTTAGCGTATAACGCGTACTAAAAATTCGACGCGATCGTTTCACCCGTAGCGTATTTTATATATTCGCAACGATAACGAAGTAGCCAAATACCGGCGTACCGTAGCGACAACGGGTGTGGTTCCTGCAGCCTTTTCCTACTTTGGTCACGCTCGTATCGTCCGAGGAAACGAACGTCTATCACGATCGCGTGGACTCGTTCCAAGGAACATCGCGTTGCTCTTGTAACGCTTGACCGATGCAATAATTTAGAACGCTGCGGCGGTCGAACACGACGACGAAAGCGCAACGCGGCTAGCGGGCCGGTCACGTCCGTCAACTGGAAGTCGTCCGTCGTCTCTTCGGACGACGGTGGACGCCCAGGCGTCGTCGCCGTTCACGGCATTGATCTGTCGGACGGCTGTCTTGATATCGACGGTGCGGCGGGGAGGGTGTGGAACGGCGGCTGCTAGACGGCTGCCTACTCCCTTAGCCCGCGAAATAAGCTCTCTCTGCCAACGTCCACGAGTATGCTCGCGATTGTACGACCGCTCGTCGAGCCCAGAGAGACGAGGGAAACTCGTAAACCGGAAAAATTGCAGGATGGACGAGACGTAAGATACGTCGTTGGAGAAACATTTCGCGTTCGATCTGGTTGCCGTGTGTTTACCCTCCTCGAGGGATGCGAAGGATTTCGCCTGCCTTTCCCTGCACCGGCGTCGTCCCTGTCTCCTCTCGTGTCTCTATTGCTCCGGTTCGCAGGAATTGAGATTCGATGGGATGCTCGACCGATGTGCTCGCTGGCTCGTTCGTTCGCCGTCACGCGGCAAACGTTAATCGAGGCAAATTGAACGCCGCGCGGTTCTCGACGCTCGATTAAGTTCCCCCTCGACGATCCTTTCCACCCTCGCCGAGCTTTCAGCACGTCGCTTATCCGAAATTCCGAACCCGCTACCGGATGCGTTGCATCGAGGTCGAGTCGTTCGCTCACGTTCCACCAAATTATCGCGAGTTTTCCTCGTGAGAATCGACACAACTCGGCGTACTCGGCGCCAAAGAAACACGGTAACCCCTAAACCGGCAGCCGATCGACCGGCCCTTAATCACAGCCCTCGGTTTATGATCTCAGACAAAATTCCGCGAACTAGCCGCGGGATCGTTATTGCGGTAAGCCCGACAAATTGTCAGAGGATCGCTCGTTCCACGGACCCGTTTATACCAGAACCACACGGTGGGTGTACACCGTCGAATTAAGCTCCGAATTTCGCTCGATCGTCCGCAATTACGAATAACCCTAATTTTCAACCTTCTCGAGACGAGCGGACGAGTTTATTGCTCGGCCGGAGAATCCAGACGAGAGAAACCGTTCCACGGCAACCACCGGGGGAATTACCGCGACCGAAGGACCCTGTTTACAGCCGCGTTCCTTCGATTATCGTTCACGGCTATTCGATCGACTATTCGACTCGCCGTTACCGGTTAATCCGTTGCGGTCCTGTGTCCCATTCTGTCTTTTCTTTTCTTTGTCGAACGTTGCGATTATATCGCTGAAAACGGAGCGCAGTGTAACGCTCGCGGTGACGACGAAAAAGAGGAAGACGAGGAAGGTCACGAGAGGGAAGTAGGGGCTGTAAACGTGGCTATATCAGAAGAAGGCGAGGGCTCCGCGTACAGTAGAAACGAATACGCGCGCAAGTACCAGCACAAGGAGGAGGATAGGAGGGCTTAGGTTAGGTTGGTCGCCTGACCCGGTTGACAATCGATTGACGGCTGTCGCCAAGACCCTTCAGCCTTTCCACCTTCTAACCCGGCGAACTTCCCCGATCCAGTCGATGCCATTACTCTCCTTCTTTCCTAGCTAGCAGTACCTGTCTGTTCCGTCGGCTCCAATAATTTCTAATTATCCTCTACCACGGGATTAGTACAATGCACAGTCGGAAAAGAAACTCGCCCGTTATCTATTTTTACTATTAGCAACGAATTGAGATCGTATGCAGAAATTTCGATGTAAAATATATCGTACACGCGTATGTCGGAGAGACGGCGAGTTGTCCTTGGTTGTTCAAATTATTACCACGCTGTATAATCGTGCATATATACGACAGCGATTATTTAACCGATTACACGATATCGAAGAGCCTCGTGTTGTTACAGTTTCCATGGTCGAGCAATTGACTGGACTCGAATGCCATTGAAAATGGCCAGAGTCGGCTGAAAGTAGCCGTGTTCTCACCTTTACTCACTCTATTACGTTGGCGATTTATTTCCTGTTACCCTTAAGAAGAAAAATGAAAATATCAAGTTTCGAGCGATGCTAATTCGATAGCCAAGAACCGCGATACGTTACGGTTGGAAATGCGTGCGAGATTCAGATAAGCCTAATTTATTATTCTTTCGTTTCGCCTTAGCGAAGTACGATTAGATAAATAACGCGTATCGTTTCGAAATGCTACCGCAACGAAAACTCACCTTTGCTCCGGCAACGGTGAAAAGACGCATACCGGTGACGAGTCACGAATCGACTTTATTCTATCGGCGTATTTTTCCCTCGTTATTCGTAACCATCCCCCGTTAACCGAATGCAAATATAGCGAAACGGTGAAAGATACATCGAGACGCGTGCAAAAAGATTCTTTGGTGGACGTTGCGCACGGACGATTATGCCCGTGTACGACACAACACATGGCAGCTTCCGCGCGCAAACATACAAGCAACGACACACGTACACACACACACACACACACGCGCGCGCGCGCGGCTTCCATCTCGTTCCTCGTACACGAGTCTCTTTTCCACGGTCGCCTGTGCACACGGAGAAAGCTTCGTGGAGGTAATAGGATGGGTATACACCGGGCGGTGTTGGATATTATTTGCCGAGGACAGTGACAAACGCCCGTCAACGTCATTTCCACTCGCAACGTCGCGTCGGCTTCCTGCGACAGTACCGACACCGTGTGCGATATCACCCTCTCTCCACGACACCTTCGCCTCTTCCACCTCCTCTTTCTCCATCTCTCTTTGCCCGCTCCCCTCCCGTGCAAGGCGAGCTAGAAACGTGACGAGCATATCTAGTTCTGGACCGACTCCTCGTCTCTGGCAGCCATCAAGAGGTGCCTCTGGTGACTGCGAGACGGGACACTGCTCCCGTCGTTCCGGTACTTTGGCCTTTCGATGCGACGCGACGCCCGACTCGCGGTTCCGCCTGATTCGCGACAACTTCCTGCGCTCACGTATTAACCCTCGCAGCGTTCGATCCGTGCAATCTCGGCGTACGAAAGTATTTCAACGTTTGCCGTGGAAAAATTCTACGAACGTAGATTAGACGCGTTACAGTCGAGATCGTTCGAAATTTTATTCCTATCGGACGGTGATAAAATTTTAAATCGACGGGGCAACGTACGCGGTACAAGACACGCGGCGTTTATTTCAAACGTTATTGCACGCGCTTAGCACGAGTATCTTTCTTCGTTACAAACTGCGACGTACGACAACCGATCCGGTCAAACTCGCGTATTTTCGTACTTTCGTAATCGTTTTCACCGTTCGAGGCTTCGGAAAACGATACCGCCACGCTTATCCAGCTTTCCGCGTTATCGTACGATCGATGTTTAACCGAAATAGAGAGAACTCCGACCGAGTAAAATTTCGATCGGAGCGTGAACCATCCAAGTTGCCTACGGAGAATCAAAAACTCTGATTCGTAATTCCTGAAACGTCGTGTCCGTGGCTCTCCGACGTCGTACGACAGACACACACGGCTGCAACGTTGCACGAAAGGTGTTTCGCTGGCCGAGGGCACATCGCAAAGGGTTAAAAGCCAGCGAAATTTCCTCTTCTGCGCGCGGTCCATTATCATCGGTGCGAAGAAAAGAAAGCGCGTATCGTGAAGTGGACACGAGACGAGGTAAATTGGAGTCGCGACCGGAGAAATCGTCCGACCGGCGAGTAGCAAGAGTGGGGTTGGTTAGGCAGAAGGGTGTACGGTAACCGAGGTAGGAAGGGGGTACGACGACTGGAGCGGACGGGAGGAGTCGGCGGGAGGGAAGAGGGGGGGCGTAGGTAGTCATTATGTGGAGGGAGGTGACGTCACTGACGGTGACGGATGGCTACACGTCAGGCAAGTATAAACCCCATGGTACCCAATAAATTATTGCAACTATAAATTACTTCTGTGCTCACGATATAATGCCACGGCTACCGCCGGCACGATGGTGTGCGTGCACGTACACGTACGCGCGTGTGTGCTGTCGCGTCGAAGCCGAAGGTGGGGCGTGCAAACAAAGGTGGTACGATCTCCAACTAACTAGCCACGGTACGGGCACCGTTAACCCCGTCTGTTATTGCCACTCTTTCTCGCGTCTCCTCGTCTCATTGCGGCCCTGTACGAGAACCCTTCGTTCACGTTGCACACCATCGTTTTCCAACCTACATATTTTACGGTACAACGTAGAGAATCCGAGATACGCGATCGCCAGCTGCAGCGAAAGAGGAAGGTGAATAGAGGAACGGAAGGTGATTCGAAGGCGGCGGGTATTCTTGGTTCGTCGGGCAATGAGAACCACTGACATAACATAATCCCTAGCAATTCGTAATAAATATCGTTGCGACGGCCTGGTTCGGCGTTATTGGTGTATCTGTCTCTCATCTCGATGCCTTTGGGGGGCTAAGAAGCGAGGCAAAGCGGCGGCCGAAGGGATCGGGGGAAGATATTATGGGCGTGCGAGTGAGTTATACGCTTTGCCGCATGTGTGTCGCATAAATCTGCTCCGACCTCGGTACCGGCCCCCTCGCGACTGCACTGGAACCGTTTCTAGACTTTCCTTCGATACCGACAGCCATGACGACAACGACGACCACGGCGACGACCACGACGACGACCACGACGACGACGAGAACCGACTCGACGACTGACTGACTGCTTTGGCTGCCTAGATAGCCGAGGCTGTGTCGGCCGACCGACCGACCGACTGTTCGGCCGACACAGGACCGGCCGATCGATATCGGAGCGTACGCGTCCTTCCTAAACAGGCGGAAAACTTCTTGTCCGTATCGTGCGTGCCGTTGAAAGGCACTACGAAAAGAACCGTCTTTCAGATTATTCTTCGTGTCGATCGCCCTGGTGAACCCGTCGATATACCGTTGCTCGTAAACCGCGTTCCGTGCTACGTTACACAAGATTATTTATAGATCAGTGCCGTCCTCGAGGCGGTATAGTCACTCGCGTTGGTTTCGCGGCTCGAATATTACCGCAAAAATCGACGTTTCGTGTAGCAACGGAACACCGTGCCCGTGACGACGGACGCGTTTTACGGGCTGGAGACTACGAAATTCTTTCGTCGCGACGTTCTCGAGAGCAAAGAGGAACGCGTCACGGCGTGTCGTGCCTGCTATGGCAGAGCAGAGTGAAGCGAAAGGGCGAGGAGATCGAGAGATGCGCGCACCTGTCCTTGCGTACATCAGCCGTCCGTCATCCAGAGGACGGATCGGCTTCTGTCCGTGCACCATCTTCACCGGCAGACTCGCGCGCACCACGAGGCATCGTACTTATTTACGTTGACACAATATTTATTAGGACGGATCGGTGAGGCGGTCGTTCGTTCGCGCCGGCAGCCTATTTCGGGAACCGTTCCTCACAGCGAAAGACCGGCCAGTCGGTCGTTTCACGGGACACATCCACTCTCCTTCGGGATTAAGATACAAAGTCCAGTCAGGCGTCTTATTTTTTCACGGCTGTCACGAGTCATCGGCTTCTAGCGACGAACGAGACTGGAAAGGGTCGTCGTACTCGTTGTGCCCGAGATTTCCTCGATCGATCGATCGATCGAATCGGATTGCGGAATCGAGCCCGTTCCATGCGAGTATCATGCGCCGCGAATACTTTTACGATTAGCGAGCAGCGTTTGAAAGCGCGCACTCGTTAGCGAACATGTTCGCTGATAGTTTTCGCGAACAATGCCATCCTCCTCGGTTAGAATGTCAAATAGGCGCGTACATCGTGTATCGGTAGTTAACGTTCGCTTGGCTCTACCGTCGCCGATTACCGATGTTCCTGGTGTCAACGCGTAACTGGCGGCATTTACAAACTCTAGGAATTTTTTGCCAGCGTGATAATTTAGAAAATACTTGTCGCGGAGCGTTGCACCGTTGATCGATGACTACCGCTGTACGTATAGTTGTATAACCATTTATAAGCTCCTAAACGTTTCTGTCTGCGTAGCAAAACGTAAAATGTGTCAAATTTGCTTGCGCTCCGCTCGCGAACTATTCCCAGCAGTGGACGCGATACAGTGTGTCTGTTCGGGAACAGTGTACGCAGTCGGTACGGACCCAGCGTTAGGACGCGAACGGCGAAGCTCGTCGGTTGGAGAATTCGGCCCTCGTTTCTCGCGCGACCACTTCGCGCGGGGGCCGCGACACGCAGAGGCTGTGTAAACGAAACGATAACCGGACGGATCGACACCAGCTGCTTCGTGTTTGTTGCCGGTTCTATAAATAGAGCGAACCGTCCGCTCTTTCTCGCGTACTCGAGCTTGCACCATCCGCCCCGCGCTATCCTTTCCCTCTTTTCTGCTTCCCTTTCTCTCTTCCCGGTGTCCTTTCTCCCGGCGAGAGAGCTGCTCCCGCCTCGCTATCCCATCCTCCGACTTTTTAACTCTCTCCCGCTGCTTCGTCTCCTGTCCGTAGCCGACTCGAGAGACGTTACTTCGCTGACAATTATTGTTGTCACGGCCTCTGCACCAGCAGTCGGTAACAGGAGTGACATTTCGAAAGGCGGCGTGACGGCGAGTGGAAGAAAGAGACGCGGAGGACGAAGAGATTCGGAGGTTACGGTCGAAGAACGAGGACAGGGAGGGGCGGGGGGGGGAAAGAAGAGTGACGGATATCGTGATGAAGGCGTCCTCCTGTCATCTCTCCTCTTCCACCTCGCCAGACCGTCGCCCCGTGGCTTCTCGACCCACCGCCGCCGCCGCCGCCGCCGCCGCCGACATCCTTTCCTCGCTTCCGCCGTCATCCGCTTAAACCGCGCGTTCGCGTTCGCGTCTGACCATAACGCGTCGCGAGTCCTCGAAGAAGATGGAACGCGAACGTCCGTTCGAACGATACGAAATAGTGGCCGATCGGGACGAAATT
Source organism: Bombus bifarius (assembly GCF_011952205.1). NCBI lineage: Eukaryota > Metazoa > Arthropoda > Insecta > Hymenoptera > Apidae > Bombus > Bombus bifarius. Next base: position 1,358,848 of record NW_022885586.1, on the reverse strand, counting down.
TGCCAGCTACCGTCGAAGGAACAGATAGGAACAGCGAGATCGTGAAATCGTCGAGGCTTTCGAACTTACGTATTTCAAGTAGCGTTCGTCGTATCGCGAGATTACCGTACGCGTAACTGTAATTATACAGAGAGGAACTGTATCCGACTAGATCACCAAGTTCTGTCTTACGTTCGACCATGGCAAGTTGTCGGAAACGAAGAAATTAATCTATATAGTCTTGTCAGTTTCTTCTCACGCGTTATTTATGTACGTACTCGCTCGATCATAGCTCGGATAACAGGGTATACGTAAAGCTGATTCGTTCGATCGTGCAAACGATGCTACGTTATATAATAACGTACGCGTTACAACGAGCTGAGATTCTACGATGCAAATTCGCTATCTCTTCCCTCGATGCCTGGCCAATTACGACCGTTAGCTCTCGGAAGTGTGTACAGAAACCCTGACCTTTTGAAACCATCGAAATTTCGTTTTTCTCGCGATCGATAGATGTACGATTTCCGTGTACCGCCGCCGGCTACCGGTGAAAGCATATCGTTCATTTCCGGTGGATAACGCGCGGTTGGACACGCGCGAAACAACGCGGGACGTTGCGAGCGGGGGAGCTGGAGCGCGACGAACCGACTGCAAAACGGGTTTGCGGATTTCAGCTTTTTAAGTGGGAGCAACAGCAGCAGCCACGGCAGCAGCTACGGCAGCCATGCATCGATCATCACTGTCGCCTGTTGCGCGATCGACCGGCCGAACGAACGAACCAAGGAACGAACGAGAACAAACGAAAAGAACGGTCGGTCTTACCGGACGCGCGTATACCATCATCTATCATCCATCATCCAGTCGTCCTGCCTGCATCAACGGACGCACCGATGGCGCGACCGTGCGTGCCCGATCATTAATACCGTTCGGCCAAGTACGCGCGACGCAATTTACTCGATCGTTTTCCCGTGCTTCTACTCCTATCGAGACCGATATCGCGAAACTTCGCCGCGGGCGGCGTCGTTAGCGAGCGTATTAAAACGATCTCTCCACGCAACCGAAATTCTTACGTTCGACGAGTTTCGTCCTTCCCGATCACCATTCGCCATTCGCGCGATTTTCTTACTGTCCGCCGTGGCTCTGCGAATCGATGGAGGCTGTATAAAGCAACGTACAGACCGTCAACGTTATTGTCAATATCATCGTCATTATGGCGTAATATTCACGTTCAATTTACTTTCTCTGGACAATAGACGCACGGTTACGGTACGACGACGTCCCTCTAGAAAATCCAGTACGTTTACACGCATCGCGTTGTCGGATATTCAAGCTTATTTTATCAGCCTCTTGTGTATCTAAATACGATCACACGGACAACATTGGCAGGGTCGCTACACGGCCAACAGATTTCACTGTCATTTCGATCTTTTGTCCGATACCGGCCGATGAGATTTAAACATTTCATGTATTGCTTTCTTCGTCGTACTATCTCCGCTCCGGACTAATCTCAACCCGCACCAATGTATCTTATCTCGCGATGTATTAATTCGCGTCCATTGTGATCCCACAGTCACGCCAACGTTAACTTGCGTAACCTATGCGTAGTGTATACGCTTCCCTGCAAAGTATCTGCTTGTGCATTTCGTCGAGCGAAGGATTTTGTTTCGTTTCATACGTACATACGATATTCTTCTGAAATAATTTTGTTCGTTGGTTATACCAAACCAACGAACGAATAAATATTTTAACAAATACGAAGTACGAACTACGATAAACGATAATAACGAGAATCTAAATTATTGACAACGACATTGGTATGTAACGACATCGATCGTCTGAACGGTCCTTAAGAAAATTAAGATTGCAATATTGCAATTGTATTTATTGGAAAAGAAAGAAAAGTATGCATTTGATGTTCGATATAAACTCGTAGGACGCTTTAAAAAACCATTTGATTTTGATCGATTTTTCATTGGTTTTTATTGGATTATTCGTATTACTGGAAAGTGGAGCTGCCTCCCTGTTGCCTTTGATGATCTATGTCGATCTATCGCGAACAAAATGTATTCGCTCGTAAGAGTGACATTTGATCGTTCCGAGGAACGAAATGCATACAATGTGAGGATTTCTCGTAGAAAAATATACGAGCGTAAACGTTAAAATCATTAGTAATCGCTTTGATTGATTTCGTAAAGCCAAAAGATTGAAATACGCGACGATGTTGCAAAAACATTAGTTCGTAAATCGGGCTTGAAATTGATCGGCGCTTATATCATCATTTGACGACGAATAAATTTACGAACGGGAGTTATTTATTTCTTGAAAATCGAATGTTAATCGCTGGGAGTCGATCGATTTGACTTCTGAACGACGTCTAGGCGCTAGGTAGACTTTAGACATTAAACAACTAAGAGAGAATCGGAGAAGGGAGAATCCGTTTGATTTATAAGATATGACACTTTGTTTTTGGTATTCTTTTTCTACTTTTTATTCTTTTTATATACGTACTTATCAGATTTAACATATCTGCATATTTAACGTGCGTTTTTTCACCTACATAACTTTGCATACATTTTCTGCGAACGCGCAAAGATCTACGATCCAGTGATAAACAAAAGCTTTTTGCACGGATGGAAAATTACGACTAATCAAAAGCAATCAGAGTAGTTAGACGCACGCGATTGACGCCGGTAAAAAGTCTCACCTTCGCGGAGACTCGTGTGTCACGATCGATCGATCGAACGTCTTAATCGGTAGCTGGCCTCGCGGGAACAAAACGGCCAGCGCATTTTTTATACGCCGTTGGAACCGCGAGAGCGAAAGGAGACGAGGCCCGTTCGAACCGCTGGAGAACGAGAAGGGAACGTGGCGGTGGAACTCGGCGATGGAAGGAAGCGATTCGACAGGCTGATGGAGTGAGTGTTGACTTAGGATAACAGTCGGCTCATCGGTCAATCAGTCAGGTAGACTACGGTAGGTCGGTGCTCCGTCTTCGGTTCGGCCCTGTCGTCTCGTTCGGACGCTTAAGTGACTCACGAATCCGACCACCCGACGTGTTTCATCCTGCAAGACAAAGCGATCGGACGAAGAGAAGGAAGATCGAAAGGGGGAGAAACCGAGTCGTAAACATTTGCGTCAACGCGAAACGCGACGCGAACGATCGAACCGGTCGAGCCCGAACGAAAAACGCGAACGAGTGGCGAGAATCGTTCGAAGAAACCGCGAGACTGAATCCTGCGAAGGGCGGTGCGACGAAGCGACGGTGGCATAGATGGCGAAAAGCGGGGAAAATCGTTCGCAGGAACCGAGAAACGACGACGCGTCTCGCGCGTCTGCAACGCAACGCGCTACGAGCTGAAACACGGATGAGATTCGAGAGCCACAGCGCCGGTTGCTTGGAGAGGAAGAAGCAACCGTAAGAGAAGGAGCAACGAGCAAACGAGAGCGAGAGAACAGAAAGAAGGACGGAGCAAGGAGAATGGATTCACCCGTCAGTCACTCTCTGGCAGACCGCGAGAGAATCACAATGCGAAGCCTCCCTTTGCTCTCCGTCTCTCTTCGTCCTTCTGTCGGACCGCCCGTTCACCCGTTCGCCCGCCCGCTCCTCCCGCTCGTCCGTTCGTCCGTCTGTCTGCCTGTCCATCCGATCGTCTCTTCGTCTGCCTCCTGTCACTCTCCTCGCCAGCCTCCCGACGGTTCTCTCGCATCAGGAATTCATCTCCTCTCCTGTCCTGTCCTGCCTTGTCCTCCACCGTTGCTCCTTTTGTTCCCTCCCGCCTTCGCCCACCCTTCCACCTCGCCTCCTCGTCGCTTTCCTTGCTTCTCCGCTTTCCCGTCACCGCACCGTCGCCACCGTCGCCGCGCCTCATTATCGCGCGCCGTTTTATTTCCGGCACGTTGCGCGAGACCGGCTCGCTCGATCGACCGGTCAACAGGTTCTTCCCGATTCGTCGTTATTCGTCGTCGATCGTCGGTTTCCTCCGGATCGCGTTATCCACACGCGCTGGCTAAATTAAGTCGCGGAGATAACGAGCGCAGCTCGCGCAAAGGAAAATTCGTTATCTAGATTTGCCGTGCAAACGATATTAAACTCGCGCGAGCCGCTGTTTTCTCAACGTACGAGATGCTTTAACGACCGGTCTAATTGCCAACAAATCTTGCCGATTTGATACGACGCAAATACATAAATCCAGACGAGATGGAGATTTATCGCGCGATCATCTGCATCCTTGGATGATGTTGTTGTGGCGATCGGAGTAGGTGATACGCGGTTCGTTCGAGGCGAGTTTCGAAAAAGTGGAACAGAGGCGGTAATATCGAGGGCGAGATGCGAGACAAGACAAGACGAGGCAAGGAAATCCGTTTCTTCGTAGAAAGAATCGTAATTGACGAAGGGCTGTGGCACGGCTGAAGAGAACGCGCGATACCCAGACAGATCGGTCCGTTGTTGCATGTTTACGTTAACATTTTTGATATCCCACGACTTCGTCGTTTCTCGATACGCCGAACGATCGCCGACACATTAACAGCGTTTTGATTCGTTTGCCAAATCAATGTAACTGCTATCCTAGAGTTTTGCGAGCGAGGCTAGTAGATCAGGCTGCGTTACTGGTTACGAGGATATGAAAATACATTTCTAAGTCCTGAACGATCTTGAAAAATATCATTATCGACTATTAGTTAGAATTACACGACAAAAGCTACTTGTAGCGCAATGGGTAAAGTTAAAGGGTAAAATTAGGATCACTTGCAGCGAATTACTCGGTCTCGTCGATCACACCAACCTTCCAATTGGAAAACTAAGTTTGTACGAAAAACGTGCACGTGCCCTTAAACTTGTAGCAGCAGGAATCATCGAGCGTTATAAGTGCGGCAACCATGATCGGTACATCCCATAGTCGGTAAGGGGCCGCGATGTTCGTTGCGAAGTCGAGCACGCCGGATATCACGCGGTAGCATCTGCTAAACCGGTGTCAGGGCTCGATCGCTTTAAACTCCGTACGCCACGCTGCTTGCTCCCCTCGTACGTTTCCCGCGGCTGTATACGCAAACCCCCGTGCTAGTTGCTTCGTTAACGACCTGCCAGTAGAAATACGCCGTACCTCGGCTGGTGCGAGCATTTGCATTCCGGTACCTTCAGCGGGCGCGAGGCTCGTGGTTGCGCGGCGACATCCTGGTGGACGATTGAACGTGGACGGTTCCGGGGCGGTGGATCGGGTCGCGAGACCGAGATTGAAATAGCCGCGAGAAAAGAAGCAAGAGGAGCGAGGAGGGGAGAGAGGAAGGTGGAGAGGAAGAGAGAAGAAGCGCGTTGGTTTCGTGGGCGAACGAAAAGAAGGGAAACGCGACAGGGAAAAGAGAGCGTGCGAGGGATGCTGGAAACGGGCGGAGCTCCAGCGAGCACCGGTGGTCCGCCCTGGTCTGCGAGTTGTCGCGTATCCCTTCTCGGTAGCGGACCGATTTCAGTCGATCCTCGCATGCCTCGTTCCTTTTAGCTCGGGCCCTCGTTGTCGTCTTCCTCGTTCTCGTCGACGACGCGGTCATCTTCGCGGTCGTTGGTCGTTGCTCGTTCCCCATTCTTCGAGCACACCTCCCCGCACTACCCCGACCCAAAGGGTCGGCGAGCAGCAGCGGAGCGCAGCTTCTTCCATCGAATCGTTCACGGTCGCGCAGGGCTTCGGAGGGCCGCTCTGGCCCGCTCCGGCCCGCTTCGGCCCGCGCCAGCCGGAGAGAGACAATGGACAATGGGGACATAAATCTGCGTAATTAGTTGCCGATGCCTTCTCGGATCGATGCGCGATCTCTTTTCCCTCCTTCTTCCGTGGCCCATCGGCGAACAAACGATCGTTTGGTTGGCCAGTCGGCAAAGTAGGACGGTGCTCTTCGTCCTGCTTGTCCCCACCCCTCTCGGAAGGGAGGTGTGCTGAGTCCTTTCCGCCTCTTTCTTCCTTTTGCTCTCTTCGGCCACCGGAGAGATGCCCGGATCCGCGGGCTCCTCGTCTTGCGCCATCTCGAACGAGGACGCGTCACCGGAACAAGATGGCGATCCCCGTTGCGTCCGTTCGCCGATACTCGCCGGAAATCCGATTTAACGACCGACCGGAACGGGTCGCGTTTCCGCCGCTTCTGGATCAGCCGGAGTCCCGCCGATCCGATCGTCTGCTCGCCTAGAGCGTAAAACGACGACACGCTCCTCTTCTGGTTTTCAGCGTCGAAGTAGAACGTTCGATCGTGCCGGTGATTCGTTCGAGAGTTAGAAATGGAAGGGCAACGGAAGTCCGTAGGTTGCTCGACAATGGCACGCGATGACTTTGCTCGACGCACTTTCGATGCAATCCCGCGTACCCTCGTCGCCGCGTACTGTCGTTCGCGACAGTCTTCTACGTCGTCGTAGCCGCGAAAGGCCGATAAATGAGCCGATAACGGCATTGTCTCGCGCCAACCGTCCTCGCTGTTCGCCTCTTTGCGTCCTTTTCCAACGCTCGCTTTTCTCGTTCCCAAATTCTCGGTGCGAACGGCGCGGCGTGGTTACGAGACGCGTCGATCTTCCTTTCCTTCCTCCTCGATTCAGTGACTGGCGCCGTAACCGCGGCGTAACCGCGCCCAGTTCGCCGTCTAGGCCGCTATCGCGTCGCACTGAAACGATCGTACGATTTTCCGTTGCAGGGGAGGACGGAGTCGAAGGCTCAGGGCCTGGCGCGGACCTCCAGGGCGAGGAAGGCGACTGCGTGGAGGATGACGGCCCAATTAGTCCTAGCGAGAGAGGTTGCACGACGGCAGCCAAAGAGGAAGAGGATGGGGACGCGACCGACGAAGAAGACGACGAGGACGCATCGCCGCCCACTCCACCGCCTTCCGCAACCGCGAGACTGAATCCTACTATTTTAAGGGACACTGGACCACCGGACAGGTAAAAATCTCGATTAACGTGCTTCGCGATAATTACGAAAGGAAACGGACCGAGACGAGGCGAAACGAAACGAAACGCGAAGCCTATACTTAGGAAGAGACGAAGGCGCGACCGTCGAAAGTGGTATGAACGTAAATTTCAACGAACACGGTTCGCTTGAAACTCATTAGTCGGTGCTTTACTGGCAGCATGGTCATAAACCGCCTAAATCAACGAGAGCGCCGCTGCCGTTCTCTTTGAAGTTGCCGGCGCCGGGCGCCCCTCGTGTACACACACGGGTATTCTCGTTGTTTGAGCGCAACGAATCGTCACGGATACGTGCGGCGCACGAGCGAGAGAACGGTGTAAACGTCGCGTCGTTCGCTGTCTCTGCTAAAGGAAACACGAAGGGGAGAGAGAGGCGAGGAGATGCGGCGCGCACGAGGACAACAGAGAGAGAGAACGAAGGAGGGATAAATAAGCCGGTGCCAGACCGATATCGGTGACTGCCGTGCGACGTCATACAGCTAATAGAGATAGGCACGTGTTACGCGTCGGCCTGCATCGACGATCCCACCAACGCCGACGATGACGGCGCTCCACCACCGCTCCGGTACCGCTTTGCCGCATCACCGGTTACAACGGGGGCGGTGGTGGATGCGTGTGCCGGTGGCAGGCTGCGGCAGTGGCGCCTCCGTGTCCTCCGCTGCCCCGCCACCCATCGAAAACTTCCCCTGCATGCGTGCCGGCGCCGTTCCCCTTTCGTCTCGCGGCACGCATTCGGCATTCAGTCAGAGGCAGTCAGTTACGAGCGAGCCGTCGTCAAGTCTACACAACCTCTCTCGCTCGCTCTCCATCTTCGATTCGGTTCGCGTGCCGCGAGCAGCACGCGACACGACACGCCGCGCACGGATCCTTCGTCCAGTCGCCAGAGTCGCAGCGAACCTCGTCCACAGGATTCGACCACGGGTATCGATCTCCCGCTGTTTTTCGCCGCGCGAATCCGATCAACGCCTGCGCGTCCCTGCGATCCCAGCGATCCCGGCCGTCCGATCTTCACCGATCATCGCGCGTAACGTTTCTCCTTTCTGTTTCATGCTTTCAGAGAGCCAATGAGTCCACGCTGTCCCTCGAGAGATTCTCGGGAATCGTCCGGCCCGGCGACCGGAAGTCCGCCGCCGCCAGCGACGCGAAGCACCGCGAGCCCGGTGAGTCCGAGCGGGATCGTGCCACTGCCCCTCGGAAGCCATCCACTGCTACCCCCTCATTCGGCGGCGATGATGGCGGCGTACCTGCAACAGACCCACCAGAGACTGCTACTAGGCCACTCGCCGCTATCCCGTGGTTCCGTGTCTCCGTTGGTATCCTCATCGTGCTCGCCACCGGCAGCTACTCCTGGCCTTCTGGTCTCGCCCAGCAGCGTCGGCGAGGTATCGCCGTCGGCCACGCCGTTGCCCGCGGTGCTCGACTTTAGCACGAGGAAAGCGTCGTCGACGGAGGACGACGAAGAGGAGCAGATACTGAACCTCAGCAAGCCGCCAACACCGTCCTCCTCCACGGAGGCGAACAACGGACCTTTGGATTTATCGGTGCCAAGTAGAAAACGACCTGGACCGGAAGATTCTCCGCCGCTGCCCGTTCGCAAGTCCTCCAGGTTGTCCGCTGGTACGGCGGCGGCAGCGGCGGCGGCGGCAGCTGCGGCGGCCGCAGCGGCTCACCAGGAGGCCGCTCAAGCCGTCACGGCTGCAGGTTTCGGCAGACCACCCGTCGTTTCGCCGTGGACGTCGCCCGTCGTCGCCTCTCACTTTCCCTACTTCGCGGCCGCGGTCGCGGCAGCGGCTACTAGTCAACAGCAACTCTCGCCGAAGAGCACCGCCGGCGTAGTCGAACATCATCAGCAACTTTGGAACGGCAAGATGAAACCACCGTCCGCTCTCGACAAGTCGTATCAGCCGAGCGAAGCGACCAAAGCCCTGGAGAAGATGAGCGAACTGAGCAAACTGGGCGGCGAGGATCTGTTCAGATCGAGCACGAGCGCCGGCAGTGGCGGAGCGAGCGGAGCCGCGGCAGCCGCAGCCGCAGCCGCCGCGGCAGCGGTCGCGGGCAACGCGACCGCCGGCTCCACGTCCGGCAGTCGACACAGTGCCTGGCAGTCTCACTGGCTGAACAAGGGGGCCGATCAAGCCAAGGACGTGCTCAAGTGCGTATGGTGCAAGCAGAGTTTCCCCACGTTGGCCGCGATGACGACTCACATGAAGGAGGCGAAACACTGCGGCGTAAACATGCCCGTGCCAGCGGCCGCGTCAGCGCTCCACCCGCAGCCACCGAGCGTGGCCAGTATCGTGACGCCGCAGCAGCCGCATCAGCCGCACCAGCCGCAAACCACCGCGTCCAGCAACAACGCTGGCTCCGGCGCCGGTGGTGGTGGTTCCGCGACTCCGAGCAGCAAACAGAGTCCATCCGAGTTGAACCTGCTGATCAAGGAGACGATGCCTCTGCCGAGGAAGCTGGTCAGGGGTCAGGACGTTTGGCTGGGGAAGGGAGCCGAGCAGACCAGGCAGATTCTCAAGTGTATGTGGTGCGGTCAGAGTTTCCGCTCTCTCGCCGAGATGACGTCGCACATGCAGCAGACGCAACACTACACCAACATCATCTCCCAGGAGCAGATTATCTCGTGGAAGTCGTCGGACGAGAACAAGAGTGGCAGCGGTGGAAGCGGAGGAAGCGGAGGTGGCGGTGCAGGCAGTGGATCCGTAACCGGCGCCGCTGGTGGCGGGGGTGGCGCGGTTACCGCCGGTGGCGCGTCCGGACCGCACGCCGGAAACGCCACTGGCCCGGGCTCCGGCGCTACTAGCAGCCACGTGAGCGCCGTGCTCACGTGCAAGGTTTGCGATCAAGCGTTCAGCTCGCTGAAAGAACTGAGCAACCACATGGTGAAGAATTCCCACTACAAGGAGCACATAATGCGATCGATCACCGAGAGCGGCGGTCGCAGGCGGCAGACGCGGGAGAAACGCAAGAAGTCGCTGCCGGTGAGAAAATTGTTGGAACTGGAACGAGCGCAGAACGAGTTCAAGAACGGCGACGCGGCTACCGGACTGAGCCACAGTCTCGGCAAACACGCCGGTCGTATAACGTGCGAGAAATGCGGCGAGAAGATCGAGACGACCATCTTCGTCGATCATATACGCCAGTGTATCGGAGCGGGCACCGTGGGCGCGAATCAGCGAAACTTCTTGAAGAACGCGTTGATGTCGAATCACCTACCGGCCACGTTACCGCCGACCGAGACCGGCCGCAAGAGCGTCACCGAGGACGGTTCGTCGGTGTCCTCGAGACACCATCGGTCGCCCTCGTCGGCCAGCGACGCCACCACACCAGGAAAGGACACGCCGACACCGACCGCCGGCGAGACCACTGGTAGTTCCTCGCCATCCGTGTTGAACGCCATCGAGAAACTGATCGAGAAGAGCTTCGATTCTCGCGTGAGGCACGGTACACCGGGTCTGCATCACGCTCAACCCGGAGCCCCGATGGGTACAAGCATCTTGAAGCGGCTGGGCATCGACGAGAGCGTCGATTACACGAAACCGTTGGTCGATCCACAGACGATGAACCTTCTCCGGTCTTATCAGCAGCAACATCAGCACCAGCAGCAGCAGCAACACTACGCGACAAGTACGGCCGCGCGGCGGGAACGCAGCGGAAGCGAGTCGAGCTCCGTGTCGGAACGAGGAAGCGGCGGTAGAACCGACGCGATGACGCCGGAGAGGCGCGTGGACCTTTCGTCGGTCGGCCACTCGGACACCAGGCATTCCCACCATCATCGGGTCACGCCGGACAAGCAATTGGGTGCGCAAACCTTGCCCTCGAGTCGTCACCATCCAACCACCGAGGAATCCGGGGACGAGGAGTCGTCCACGACCGCATCCGTTTCCGTTGCCGCGGCCAATTCGGCCGCGACGTCGGCGGCGAGCGTGGTCGTCAAGAAGGAACCCCGAGACGACGAGTCGGAGGATCGCGTGGCGAACGAGGAGGAACAGTCGCAGGCTCAGTCACAGTCGAACCGCGAGGTGTTCGTGAAGAAGGAGATCATGGAGGATTGCAGAGACGAGGAGGAGCAAGGTTCGTTCAATCATCGACGAAGCAGCTTGCACGAAGGATCGGAGGAGGGTCGAGAGGTGTTGTCGCCTCGCATGAACCCACCGACTCCTAGATCGAGTGGTCAACCGGAACAGATGGCGCGCAGCCCATGCAGGAACAGCACCAGCAGTCCGACGAGCAGCGACCGGTCGGTAACGCCGCGTGGTACACCCGACACGAAGGGGTCGAGCAGTCTCGGGGCGCTTTCTTCCATGTTCGACAGCCTGTCCGGTGGCGGAGGTGGCGGAGGCGGCGGTAGCGGTGGCGGCGGTGGTGGCGGTAGCGGCGGAGGCTCGAACAACGCGGTCGACTCTCAGGGACGCAAAACCAGCAGCCATCCTTTGGCCGCGCTGCAGAAGCTTTGCGACAAGACGGAGACGCGAGGACCTAGCGGCAGCGCGGCTCGATCCGGTGGCGGTCCTGGAGCCGCGTCCGGTCTCGGAGCAGCGGCTGGAAGTGGCGTGGGCGCGACCGGACCCGGTTCCGGGACGACTCCGGGAGCGATCTTGGCGTTCAGCTGGGCCTGCAACGACGCCGTCGTCACCGCCGACTCGATCATGAAGTGCGCCTTCTGCGACACGCCGTTCATCTCCAAGGGCGCGTACAGGCATCATCTGTCCAAGATGCACTTCGTCAAGGACGGCGTGATTCCCGATCCACTGACGATCGGCCGATCAGCGGCGGCCGCGGCGGCGGCGGCGGCTGCTGCCGCGGCCGCGGCAGCAGCGGTCTCGCAAACCTCCGCCACCGGACCGCCGCCGGCCGGTCACAGTTCTTCCTCGCCCCCGACTTCCCAGCGCAACAAGTCGCCGCCGCTTGCACAGGCGAACGGTAGCCCGTCTCAGTCAGCGGCCTCTCCCCTCGAAGAGAGTCCGCACTCCAAATTTCTCAAGTATACGGAGCTGGCCAAGCAGTTGTCCAGCAAGTACGTATAGTCCGAGCCCCGTAAGTAGCGGTGCCACTTGTACATAAGTGTATCTATACTGTAATGACTATATAACTAGCGACGCGATTGCAACACCATTTCACCTCCTTCGAAACCTCCGCCTCGGGACATCCATCCTTTTTCGTTCGCGATTCCATTATCCGGTCTCCGCTGTTTCCTACCGCCTCGTCTCTCGTCTCTCTCGTCTTTCCCTCGTCCTCTCCCTTACTCCGCTTTCCACCCTCTGTTCGCCATTCCCCTCTTTATACCTATCGCTCCTTTTCGCCCGTTCAAATCGAATCGAACCAACTCGTCACCGGATAATCGAATCGCGCAACGAACACAGAGGGAGGAGGCAGATATCGAACGTGCGTTGATTAAATTGTGATGCCACCATATCTCGCGGCACTGCTGAGTCAAGGGGCTCGGCGAGCGACAAAGTTTGTGATTTTATAAATACTTAAGGACATTTACGACTGGCGTTGAGAAAGATAGCGATGCGATGCGAAAGATCGTGCGATCGACAGAGATAATTTGTATGCTTGAACGAGCGTGTGTCTACACGTGTGTACGTGTGCGTGTGTGTATGTGTGTGTGTGTGTTTCTGCGTACGAAAGGGAGAATGCGCGTGGTAGTGAATAAACGAACGACGAAAACGAGTGCAAGCGGAGAAAAGAGCAGCAAAGGCAGAGAGGATAGCGACTAAAATTTTCCAAGGTGTAGGACGGCAAGGCTTACCTGTCACACAGCTGTCGTAAGGTCAGATCAGCATGTATACCTCTAGAACATAAGAGCGTAGTTGATTAGCGCATAGGCTAGGCTAGGGTCCGCCCTTGTATAGGAATCTCTTTGTTGATACTTAGAACTACGAAACCGGTGAGATCGCGTTCGGGATTCGGACCTCGTCCAAAAAAGTCAACGGGTATTCGGCAAAGCGAACCGGCTGACGATTACGACGACGACGATGACGGCGATTGCAGAGTGAGAGAAAAGCGGCATAAAAGGAGCATCGAGAGCAACGAGAACACGGTGCAATAGCGAGGCTCGCAGTTATACTCGAAGCACACGTGCGCGGCGAGTCGAGCGCGCGCGACGCGGCCTCCTCGAACGTTATCGTTTTCCTTCGCTCGTAGCGTACGAGTAGACCATTGTAAATTTTCTTTGTTCAAATAATATTTATTGCGCCGTGCGAGTCGACGCGACGTTTTAAGTGTAAAATATTGTCATTACTATCGCTCGGATTATCGCGAATACCGTGTATATTGATTACGATTACGATTATTCTCTATACAATTAACGAAGGGGGAAACGCAGCGAAAAAGGAAAAAAAAAAAAAGAAACATTTCGAACGGCTACCAACACGCCGGGACTGCATCGTCTCTCGGCTGAGTGGAAAAACGGCGCGCGACCAACGCGTTCTCTGGCGAATCGTCTTCTGCCTGCGTGCGTGCGTGTGTGCGTGTGTGCGTGCGTGCGTGCTTGCTTGCTTGCTTGCTTGCGTGCATTCGAGAACTGGTAAAGTAGGAACGAAAGGGAAACGAGAGTAAAAGTGGCTGACGCCGCGAAGCGGGCAAAAGCGACACCGCGAGAGAGGAATCGAAATCCGGACGAGTACGATCGCGCGAGCGAGAATATGGAATAACGTGTGAAACGCGAGAACGCAAAGATGAAGGAAGAAGTGGGCGGGAAAGAGTAAGCCGAAGGGACGATGATTGCGCGCGTTCGAGGACGAGTTAAAAGCGCAATTTTGGAGCGGAACACACTTGTATACGTATTTCTTGTAAACTCTAATTCTTCCATCGCGGACTTTAAAAGTATTTATCGATATAACGATAATATTAATATTATTATTGTAATTATATACGACTGCTGAGAGAATGTGGCGGGTATAGGAGAAAAAAGAAGAACGTGGTCTACGTGGATGCGATACGCGGCATCATACGCGCGGAAAAAAACGAACGCGGCGCGTACGCACTCGCGGATACGAGAAACGAATACGAGAAATAGCCAACCGTACGAAAAATACGCTCGAAAAGTACCTACCTACTTACAAATGCGCAACCACAAAGATATGCATCATGTATACGCGACTCTTGAAACCATTTTACCAGATTTGTCATTATTTAATTATTTCGGTTGTATTTTAAAATGCAATTAAAGCTCAAATAAATATATATGTTATAAAGTAAATTCTCGTCTAAGTTTTCTTTACTCGTACATCTACATCCCATGTGTCCTTCCCTATATGCCATAACTGTTATATACTAACTGTCATACTATTTTTCGTTTCACTGGATACCATATGAAGTACGGATCACAAAATCCTAAAGAGAGACTATATTTTCCATTAAAATATAAAATTCTGCCTACAAATTGTCTATAAGAAACTATCGCTTCCCACGAATTTGCAGTAAATCAAATTCATTTACGCAGTCGTATCGGTCCGGTGCTCGATTGTTTCCGGTTATGTCGGTTCGGTGCATCAAGCTATTTCCAAGTCTTCCTTCCCACGAACGAAAATGGTTATTACTCTCGTAATAAAATTCGCCTTTCACAAATTTCCTGCAAAACTCATGCAGAAAATTGTCAGTGGATCCAGAAAAATCTGCATTAAAAAATTAAAAAGAAAAAAAAGCAGCGTGTCAGGACAACCGATTGACGAAAGAATTTCTCGTGCCACCTCCTTGCACATGTTATTCCTCTGATACAAACTCTCAATTTTGGGCCACAGATCTCTTTCGGTTCCCCAAAAATTCGATAGGGAATATCCCAATGAATTCGATCGATCAAATTTTCATTCTACTTATCTACTTTGTACACGTCTGTTTCAACTTTTCCACGTTACGTTCTCCACGTATATATACTCGCATTCCGGACGTATCTGTCTTTCTTTTCACTCATAGCTCGTCGTATCGTCGAATTCCGTCGCAGGACTCGCGACACATTGGAAGAAGCGCTGTCCGACGCGAAAAACAAACGCGGGCGAACGAGATGGAAACAGAGCCGAGCGAAGAAGGGGGGAAAGGAAGAGGAAGGATAGAGGGCTTACGGACCTCACCTACCTATTGCCTGGGTCTGGTAATGAATTCGTCTAATGGGTCGTAAAGAATGCGATCTTATGGAGCGGAGAGGATAAAATAAAACATTGGTGGAGAGACTACCGATTCTCGAACGATCCTTAAAGTAACCCTCGCTTTAAAGAAAGGAGCTCTTGTCTCTTTTCTTCTTTTCTTTCCACCTCCCCTTTCTAACCATTACTCTCTCTCCTCTTTTCGCTCCTTCGTTCTTCCAATCGTACCTCAGCTTCAGTTCCTCGCTGTGTCGCGTATCTTCCTTCCTGTGTCCTCGTTCGTTCGTCGAGCTTCTCGTTTTCTCGTGCGTCGATTCGCGCGCATCGTTTCGACGAGCAATGGGATATTCGAACCCAGAAAGTTGTCAAAACTCGACGCTGCACGATATTTTTGCGATTCGGAACTCTCGATACCCGGGCAAAATAATAATCTGTATAAACAATTTCGGAAAATACCGGGACTATTTGAGTTTATTTTTAGTCCAGTAATAACGATCCAATCGAGTTTGTGTATCGACTTTTTCCATTCATTTTAATTGGTACAATTTCATCGACGCGTCGCGACAGTTTGTACGCGGCAGAAATGAAACGTACGGACGTATGCGTTTGCTTCCTTCGCTACTTTCATTTCTTTCCACCTTTTCCCCTTTCCTGATTTTTCCTGCTTCCAGGAAGCTGCGCGTGGGCGATCCGCCGATGAACGAGAGCGAAGGCGTTGCAGGAACTTACCAAAAAGCGGTCTCGAGAGATCCGGCAGTCCGATAACTGTAGATTTGTAGAGGTTCTGGTCAACTGATAACCAAACCGCTAGCTGTTTTCACGCAGGAATCCGTTTTACTTCCCTTTCGTGTTCGCTCCGTCCGATATTATCGAAACTTAATCGACCAGCGACCACCTCTCCCTCTTTCGTCAATTTTCAAATTCCTCGCAAAATCTGAACCGTGGTATTACCGGCGAGCAGAAAGGGATCGACGCACAGTGATTCATAAACGAAAAGCAGCTAAATCATTTAAAACGGATAATCTTACTCGGAGCTTGAAGAAATAACGATCAACTGATTCAGAGATTCGTCGAATCTATCTTCCGACAGGCTCCAAATAATAAAATGACTAGGATAAATTCGTCATCAAACCTTCGAAACGCGATTATTTTCTCTGCACCTCGGAACTAATTGCTCTTTTATTGCTATAATTTATTACATCGAATATAGACTTTCTATTCTATCGTATACTTTCAGTATATCAAAAATTCATGGCAGAAAATTACTATAAATATCTGTGATTACCACTTTATGTAACCTAAAACCGTCAAACGCGATGAATCCAGGTGACACGTAACTCCTGTACAACTTAATTTTTCATCCCAATTCGCGGTTATTCTATTTTATACGTCCTATCGTAAGAGAATTTATCGGCATTTGTAAATTCCTCATTTACAACTTGTCACATTTCACCGATAATATCGGCTCTATCGTGCAACGGAGACCCGCCGTCGTCGATCTGACGCTTTCGTCAAAAACTCGAACGTCAAAGCAGCTGCAGCTTCGACGAAAATTCGAATTCTCTCGGAACGCGAGTCCTCCGCCCAACTAGCCGATGAAGACGTCAGTCGACCGGGAATGCGTGGGACAAGCTAACCGGGTATGCTGGCCGGTGGGTGTTCGCGTTCGCGCTCTTCTCGCGCGTCCTTCTCCGTCCTCTTTCTCTTCCCCTATCCGCGGATTTCCCTTCTTCTCTTCGCCTCCACTCGTCCCTTTCCTCCCCAGCCCGCACTTTCGCTTCTCTATCTCGCCGTTTTACTTTCCGCAAACTCCCCACCCGGACACACCGTCCCGTTCCAATTTAGTTTCGTAAGATACGCGCGATCTGTAAGTACATCTACTTTACGACGGTCGCGCGCGCATGCTAAGAGACCACCGCGCAAAAAAGAAGTCGCGTTTAAGGGGTAAGAGCAAGGATAAGGGTAAGACGCGTCTGATCAGGTAAGCTACTATCCGTGTAGAGACGCCAGACTCGCCAACATTTGTTCCTCGGTTTACACGGGGCCCCGTGTACCGTGAACACAACAGGGCTCGACGATATTCCATGGTGGAACGATAAAAATCCCGCGTCACAGCGGAGAAATCTTACGCGATATTTGCATTGCAAATTAGGCAGCTTTACGACCATCCACTTTTGTCTGTCATAGCGACGCGATGATCGTTCGCGTTCAAGGTTCACAAAACAGCTATGCGTTTCGATTCATTTAACGATATTGCTTGGACGCTCGGTTAAAGCTCGATTGAAATTGTTGCAGTAGCCTGCGGAGATGCGGATTGCCAAGTTCGGCAATTTTATGTACGGACAGCTTTCATTCTGAATTCTCTCAACGTCTTAGCTTATCATTTTTTTAGTAGCTGTTTAATTATTCATTGTTATCGCGCCATATTTGGTACAGGGTATTGATCTTATTTTGCAGATCTTCAGTCTGACCCATCGAAGCTGTTGTTGAAATTAAAGGGATCGTAATATTCTGAATATCTCGAGGATTTACATCCGTTGAATCGTAACCATAATCCGTACGAAACGAACGCGATACGATACTAAATGGCAACAGCAAGTGTGTGCATTTGTTCGTATCTTCTAATTTGTTTCTTTAAGAATTGTCCCGAATAATGAGATTATATCGTATTCAGGAGGCTGGTAACTCGATTGCCGATGTGTTGACTCGTATTCCACGACTGTAGGTTAATCGTCGAAGAAAGATCGATTCTCGTGTTTGATTCGTTTCGACGATTACTCTATCGCTGTGCTGGTTCTCAACCTTCCATGCTTCGCGTATCTGCTGGAAACGTAGCGTAATGTTCGTGTAGGTAGATAAAACTATAATCATAGTGCAACAGAGGAGATGAAATAAAGTACGCACAGAGTGTCTCATTTTGATCCATCCACGAAATTATCCTCCAAACTGTTCATTATCGGAGGAAATATTTCAAATAAAATTTACTACGTTTTGCGATTTCAAGCTGACCTTTGCTTCTTCGAACGAAACTATCCATTTCTATTCGACGCACTTTTTAATTCTCTATAAAAGTACTTCTCAAGGTACTTGGGTCGAACGAACGATCGATTCGAAAGGTATTTTAACTTCAGCGTCGCAAAACTTGTCGCGTGAAAAACGAGGAAAACGTAGAAAAAACTGTGCTCTCTTTCCTTGTCTCGCGTGCGACGAATTCTACGACAGTAAAATTGCGCATATATAGGCGGGTTAAAATTTGCATACTTAAACTACAAACATATACGTCGCGAGTTAATTAGGTCCAAGTAATATTAGATTCGCGCTGGAATAAATTGATCAGTGCCATTTGATCGTACGTTTATAGGACTACAAAAATGTCGTACTGTAACAATGAAAAATAGAACACGGCGGAAAAACTTGGCGCAAGTGCTTTCTGTATCCACACGACGCATCGACGAACAGAAAGATACGACACGGACATTTAACAAACGCTTTTCGCGTGTGCCACATAGAGAAGCCCCGTTGCTATCGTAAAAATTGTGGAAAAATTGAATTTAGAAGACGTTTATAGAAGGGAGGGAGGAAGGCGCGGGGTACGTTGGTAGGAAACGATCGCCGCGAACAAGCAGAAACACGAGATCGGGCGAAGAAACAGTGCGAAATAGAGCGGCAAGATACATGTCGGTGGTACAGGTAGCGCCGGTGCGAGTAGGAAAGCGAGTATGCGTGTGCACGCGAGTGCGGCTGCGATGCGCTAACGCGAGACGAGCGTAGAATCGCAGGAAGAAGAAGAAGAAGAGGTGGGGCGAGAATCTGTCAGGGCTGGCACACTCGGGCACAGATTTACAAGGCTGCTGTTGTTTTACGACCCCACAAAGTGCCGCTCGTACGTTCGTTCTGCCGGTCCGCACCTACACACGTCTCAACAGTCGATCGTCAAGGGCAACATACATACATACATACGTATAGTATAATATAGCTACGATCGAGCGGCGACCTTTCGCTCTAGAATCGATTCGCGAATCGATCGGTTCTCTGAAAAACGCGCGTGAAATCATCGTCGGAACCGATCGACTCGATCCGGTTCCAAGTTGCCACTCCGACGGCGTTCACCAATTTCAAGGTCGTATCGTGTAGCCGCAACTCGCGACAAAGCACGACTCACGGAAGCAAGATGCACGCCTACGCCGTGTTCACGGTAGCCGCGGTTAATCTTCTCCACGCGTCGGCGAGTTCGTTTCCTCCGCGAGCAGCTGGACACCAGGCTGCCGGGGACTGTACACAACCCCTGGCTATAAGTTCTCGAGCAAACGATACGAAGGGCACAACGAAAAATGTACGACGAACACGTTTTCGTTGGTTTCTTTCCTTTTCAAAGGAGTATTTTAACTTTCGATCGGTATCGGTACAGCGATACGAGGTTTCAGGATACGGCATACGCTTGATAAAATTTAAGTAAAGCACTTTAAAATTGAACGACATAATCCAAAGTCTTGCGAGTTATCTAGGATACAACGATATTAATCGAAGGTTGATACGAAGAGTACAGGACCGCACCATTTTTGCGATATCGTGATTTCTATGTCACTTGGTCGTCCTGTGAGGTTCAATCTGAATTCTCAGAGGTCACTCGTGATCCATCGAAAAGTATCGACTTATTTATTTATCGAGAAGTTTATCATTATCAGTTTTATGAATATTCGCACTGCAATTTGTGAAACTTGACGCAGGAAGGAACAGAAAAGATCGCACTGCGATCAAATTGGGTGGAACACCCTGTACGTACCTTACAGCTCGAAAAGCTCGTAGTATTTTTAGTGTTGCGTTTGGTCGGCAACGTATCGCCAAGGAAAATAACCAGAGGACAGGCAAGCGCGAATTTTGCGCCCACCGTATAGATCCGGTTCTGTGAATTTTTCGTTATCGAGCAGAAAAGGGTCTATGTCAGGTACGCAGGTGTCGTGACGATGTTTTATTACGCCATAATCGAGGCAACCGAGACGCCGGAAGTTAGCACAGATAGTAGACATCGCGTTGCTGGAAAGAGGCGAGGGAGCCGCTTTCGACACCGGTGCCTGTCGAACGTCCAACACGTTCGTTCGTTCTATCTTTTCACCGATCTTTCCGCGTTTTCCATCAACGTTACCTCGCCGCTCGCTTCCACAGATTCGAGAAGATCGGACCTTAATTCGAGAACCAGCGATTTATCCGGCTAATCGTTGGATAATTCGTACGCGGATGCGATACGACGCGGAGAACCCGCGAGTACATCGTTTACTTTAATCGACGCGCACGATAGATATTAATCCGAGTCGATTAAATCGATTACAGGAAACGCCACTAGATAGCACGTAGCAGCGCGGCCTACGCTCCGTCGTCGTAGCTCGAGTCGACCGAATAAATCAAAGGCGCGTTAATGGATGTCGCGTTAAGCGTTGTCAACGAGATTCTTCTGCTATGCAGAGTTGGAAGGAAGACCATCGACTGACCGCGCAGACGACGATTAGTCTTCAACTAAGATAAACTTCGCTTAAAATCTCTCGAAACTCGAAGAATTGCTGTTCAACTACTTTTTCTTTTTAAACCGTCTAAGGAGGCCATCTATCGTCTTAATTGCCATTACGCAAAATTCTTCCTGCCAAATTCGATTAATCGCAAGGCGAAGATCGTGGAATAAAAAGTTGACTGGTCTGTGATCGGTTTTCCGATATGAAACGTTACATTGCGAGTAAACGGGAGGATTTCATCGCGACGTAATCGAAAATGAAAACAATTTGGTGCGAGATGCAAGTCTTTCAGACTCAAGTGACATTTACAACATTTTGATGAGTTCGTTTTCCATTTCCGTTTCTCTATTTCCAGACTGGTCGTCGACCAGTAATTTTAAGCGATTCTTTAGCTTTCTCCATATTTTCGTTTAAACTTTCGTTTAGCTTAAAACGATTAAGGTCGCATATATCACAGCGACGAAAGCTATTGCGAGATATTGCAAGAAACTTGCAGGAGCATTCAAGAATATTTTCGGATACCGTAAAAGGCAAGAACTTGAAAAAAGCTGCGTGACTCGTATTCAGTACGATACGACGACGTCGCTAAGAATATGGTTGCTCGCGAAGGGTTAATAGAAAATGGATAATTTAACTTACCCGATCTGATCAATTTCGACGAATCAAAGCTGCGTTCCTTCGGCTCGTCTTCTTTCCAGCCTCGCACGGTACCTCGATCGAACGCTTTTCCACCCTCGTCTCCGCCAGTTCTTCCGGACGATTCTCCGATCGTGCAGACTGCATCAAACTGCGAGTACGTATCGTGATTACGAACTAAGGGTAATACGAAAGCAAAGGCAACAAAACGGCGATGCAAGATAACGATAAACTAGACTCGGGAAGAAAAGTACCCGTCTCTGGAGACAGAGCCTCGCGAGGCGGAAAATACAAGCGAGAACAGAAAGGAAAAGAGAGAGAGAGAGAAAGAGAGAGAGAGAGGGAGAGAGAGAGGCGACACCGTGCACGAGGTAGAAGCAACGAGCGAGCATGAGAAGGGAAATGGTACGGTGGAAGAGAGAAGCGAAAGTAAAAAGAGAAAAGATTAGACTACTATTTTGCAGTTTCTTATAAATATTCATTCCTCCTTCTCGATGAATCGGGGAGGGACTAGAGGCTCGCGCTCCAGGCGGTAAGTCGCGTTAAGAGCGCTAACGAGCGACCCCTCCAGCAAGAAGGGAGTTTCCCCTTGGTTTCCCACTTCCCCGCTGCCACCGCCGAGTACATACACCGGGGACCTCTGTTTCTTCCCTTTCTCTCTTCTCCCTTCCGTTTCTTTTCTCAGAGCAATTCCACGAGGCAACCGCGCGCTGCGCTGAGTTGTGCGAATTTGTTTAATTAGAAGTTAGGCCGACGATACATTAGCAATGTAAATATCCCTCTCGCCTTCTCCGCTCCGTTTTCTTCCGCTCTCCTGTCCTCGATCCTCTCTCGGCGTCTCTCTTTCGATCTCCTTTCTCGTCCTTTCAAGACATCGTAGATCCGCGAGCGGAAATTATCGTATAGCCTGTGCCCGCCAACCCCGATGAGACGCGATAGACCGATGCGACGAGCGTCGCGTGATTTAGCTCTTTCGTTTGCAAGTTGCGGCACGCCGATCTGCGAATCACCGATCGAACGCGCGTCCGAAACGGTAGATCACACGGTTGAGAGCCACGGTCGTGACTTGCTAGAAGAGAAGAAAAGAGAAGAGAGGAGAAGAGAAGAAGAGAAGAGAAGCGAAGAGAAGCGGCATCGCTTCGCTCGAGCGTCATCTAATTATGTTTTACGCGGGACAGAGCAATAACTTCCAAGGCTGCGTTCGTTCCCTTTCTTCTGCCGGCTGGCTTTGCGCAGCCCGTGCAAGCTCGTGCACGCGAACGTAAGATTTACCTGAACGCGAGACGGAGCAGAGGAATGGGGGAGGGACGCATCGCGAGAGACGATCTGCGACTCGCGATCGCTATACAAGCGGCGTTTTCACCGTTTGCGATCGTTTGAACGGGGTGACGCTGGTTGCACGGCAACGAGTCGGCGTTAAAGATCATTAATATTTCGGAGGTTCGGCGAGACGGCGGATTGGCGATCGGCCAAATGGCAAAACGGCGAGCGGCCACGCGCGATCGGGTGTTGGCGGATTAGGAAGACGGCGCGATCGTTCGTGCGTCGACTGACGATGCGACGCGACGATTGCCTGCCGATCGAGACAGCTTTCGTGGTTTCGTGGCAACGAAGGAAACGAAGAACACCGTGGAAAGAAGCGAGAAGGTGCGTTTAACGACGAAAAGCGACGAGAAGCATGGGACGAGGAACGATCGTCGACGGTGCCGGCCGTCGCGTCGGAGAGCCGCCCTTCATTGGTTTTCCCGAGATTAACACCCATAACTCATTCGGGACACGGAGCCGTGCGTCACTCCTAGCTACGCTATAATTGCCGACATAAATCAATCGGCCGATGAGATCATAAACCCGGGGCGATACACTGCGCCAACAGATCCATATAACGGCGAGTGCACGGCTGCATGTTAAATGTCAATTGACGTCGGCCTGACGTATCGGATTACCACGAACACGGCCGCGAGATGGCACGACACGCGTCGATAGGGACTCTCCAAAGCTAATACGTATCTTCCATCCTATTCTCGTTTCGCTCGTTTTTTCTCCTCCTCCTCCCCCCCCCCCGTCGTAATACCGTAACCTTCTGGTTCGGCTCGAAGATGGTTAGATCTCGCGCGCACCAGAAACTCCACCCGGTCGTAGACGGAAAGCTCGTGGACGAGCTGCCGCGACCCTGAACTCTCTTTAGTCGGAGGTGGAGGCGGAGGCGAAGACCGAGAGGCACGGGTATACTCTCGTACGTAAGTACGTGCGGCGGCTGTGCCTGTACGGGGCGGTTCGCGAGCCTAAATATTGAGACGGTGTTTATTTAGCCGGGAGATATATGATATAACGCGGACAATATAATGCATTGTATTCAAATACGGGAGCCCGCGAGTCGTGACCGGGAGCACCGTAGAGGCTTGGTCGTCGCTATCGGCCAGCACCGGCGGCACTGCACCATCGTACACCGCTGCACACACCGCTCCGCACCGCTCCGCACCGCTCCACGACGATTCAACGATGCTCCAGCAACGGCACACTGGCACCGGCAACGGCATCAACCACTGGCAAACACAGTGGAAGCCCCAGCGTCGCTGCTACCACCGGTTACCTCTCTCGACGACACCGGTCACCGTCACCCATCCCATCCTACCTAACCGACAATCCGCTACCATTCCGCCCGTATAAATAATACGACGCGCCTCGATTCTCAGGATTTGACGCGGCCCGCGAATACCCACCTACTCGAACCGGCGACCAGCATAGGATTCGAGGAACGGAACGGACTAACGCGAAACCATCGCATCGTAAAACCGCCGGGCTTACGCGCGCATCTACGTGCATCTACGACGCACCCGGCTCCTCTACCTGGTCGAGAAACGGGCCGATGTCGGCCTCGAACCATATACACACGTGAACGCTTCGTAGGCAGCTATGTAGCCGCATGACAGCGAGTCCGCGCCCGGCGTACGTTACCAGCTATCTACGGTCCATATCAAATGCGGCCGTGTCCTTCCATCGTGCTCCGTTTACACTACGTCTTCCACGTAGTTCGTTTCTTCTACTCCTTCTTCTTTTTAACCTTCGTGCCTCTGTCCCTTTCTCTCCACGAGTGTCTCCAAAGTCAGCCACCCTGGCGACTCTTTTGTGCTTTTAGCCGAGTCTTTATACCAGATCGTTTCCTCCAACGATCGTTTGTTTCGCCATGCTAAGTACGATCTCTGAACCGATCAGGATACAGCCGCGTTCCAACTTGACGCGCTCTTACATTTTTTATTCGTTCGTATATTTCTAACGCCAAAGTGGATCTCGAATTGCAGCGGGATACACGTGGCGCGCGCTTATCTCGAAAATCGAACGTGACGTAAATCGCACGAGGGAAAATATTCGTAAAATTATTCGAAACTACTTCGAGTAGCGATAGTTTCGAAACACGAGCGCGATACGAAAGAACCGTAACTAACGCGTTTCCTCGAAACGCCAACGTTTCACGCCGACGACGTCTCCGATCGTTTCTAGGTAGTTCGAGATGCCGCCTTTCGATCGACGAACAGCGCACAGCCTGCTAATTCATTCCGAGAAACAACAACGATAAACCAGGCGTAGAAAAGGCGTGGATCGAATGAAAAATCGAAAGGGTCGGTTGGAACGTTGGGAAGAGCGATGCGACGATGATTACGGCAACTACCAAGCTGCTTCGCCTAACAAACTCGCTCTATCTTTGGTTGGAGAGCGGATAAGAAAGGGGCGATGCGGAGGTAGCTTCGCGGAAAGAGGTTGAGCACGCGAAAGAAGGACGCGGGGGTGTGTGGCGTTGGGAATGGAAGAGGGTAGAGAAGAGAAAATTCGGGTAAAGTTTCGTCATTGCGAAATGACACGAGTGGTCTTTATAGCGGCAACGCCGGCTGAGAGAGACCATCCTTTTCGACGGTTGTCTTTCTCCTTCGTTCCGGGTGTATTGACAAAAGTGTCGGTCGGCTTCTCCGCCTCTCGTAGTTTCGTCGCGCCATTCTCCGATATTACCGCCCCGTCGAGGGTTCTGGCACCGGGTAGGATGAGGGTGATTGCGACGAAATCATTGCGAGGAATAGAAGAGGTGCCGCAGTTGGGAACTCATAAGACGTAAAACCGTCTTACCAATGGAGGCAGACGCGGCTACAAGGAAACGGGGGAGGACAGGCAACGACCAGGGAGAACGACAGAGACAGAGAGACAGAGACGAAGGCGGCAACGGCTGCGGTTGCGGCAGCAAACGAACGTCGGAAACTCTAATCGAGGCGAGAGCGAAGCAAAAAGACGGGGAAAAGTCGCGAGTTCCACGGCTGTCCCGATACGTGACGTCTTCCTTGGCGGTAAAATTACCGTCGTTGTAATTTGGAATTCGCGCGCAACGTCGTGTACTTTGCACGCGACGTACCTAAGAACGACGAGCTTTCCGAGGGATTCGAGCTTTGCGATCGCGAGCGAAAGGAGACGACGGACGACGCTGTTGATTCGACGGCTAGCCGTTGTTCGTCCGTTCTCGGTTCCATTTCTGTCCTCCGCCGATCGAGCCGCTGCTAGTCAAGCCAACGATGATAAAGCAAATAGATAATGTCCGAACTTTAATTAAAACTGGACGGCTGAGTGACATATTTGATTACCCGAGAATTTAATTAATCGCTTCGCGAACTCGCACCGATGGAACGCGAGGAGGGAGAAGAGAGTTCGATGGGGCCGGACCAGGGAGGCGAGGGACGGGCCGGCGGACGGCGAAGCGACCAAGCCGATAAGTCGCGAATTTGTATCGCGAAATTATCTCCTTTTTACGTTCACGCTACGTAGAACGGCCGAGTTCACTAACGAGAGACTAATTAGTCGCGCGAAATTACTCGCATCTATAGGCGCGATAAGCAACGACGTAGCCTGTACGCTTCGATACGCGTACATGCTACTCAAACTACCACCTGTCGTTTTCCTTCCGCTCTCCTCGCTTTTCGTTTCTTTCCTCGAACGGCGATGGACCCATCCGATGTTACTTTGATCTCGATTATCGTTTGCCTCGTTGCACCACTTTTATTCTCGCGACAGACTCCTTCGACGAACGCTTCGATTCTTCTTCGCCAACCAACGTTTGTCATCGATAGACCGAAAGATTTAAAGCAACGTGTATATGTATATATAATTATAGCGTTTCTTTCAACGACTCTTTGCTTTCTAAACCGTTTGGCAACTACTTTGATCGACTCTGCGAAATGTTAGTCGACGTTACGAATATCTCCTACTAATAGATACGCAAACGTGAGAAAAGCGCCGATCTTCGGCATTCGAATTCTCTTTCGAAAGCTGTCAAACTATTTTCCAGGTACAACGACGAAGCATCCGCTCCGTAAGTGGAAGTTTATAACAATCGAGATGCCCAATGTAAAACGGTAAACATGCCCATCGTTTTGTAATTTTAGAAGGAAGCAACTCGTAGGAAAGATTTATTATTCAAGATAAAAATTGCGCGATATGAAATCATAATCATTTTACACGGTGCTTGAATCAGATGGTAAACGAGAATAATTATCAAGATCTGTTAATTGTTCCTAAAGAGTCGAATAGCATTTGCCTGTCAGCGTGAAGAAAAAGATTATGGAATTTACACTACATCGCAAAAGCAAATTAATGGTACCAAGAGAAAAAAGAAAAGAAAATTTAAATATATGTAATAGATACGTGGCACGCGTCTGTTTTCCACTGATTTCCCCTCAGTCGTTATAAAGTTCCACTCACGGAGCAGATGTTTCATCGTCTACACAACAGTTTGGTAACTTATAAACGAAATTTAAAAATTTATTGGCACGATATTCCGAACGAAAAAAGCTCGTCGACGTATAAAAGAATGGCAATGGAGCGAAAAGCTGGTAATACTTTTTCTCGGTCGGGTTCTCGTTTTTCTTTGCATCTAGAAGCAACGTAGCCACGTGTTGGCGGTTTTGTTTGCGCCGCGAGCGACCGACATCGCGGGAGGTAATTTGCCTGAGAACAGAGGTAACCGGAATGCGCGTATCACTGCCACTGCGAGCATCTTTTTCGCGTAGTTATTCTACCAATTACGGTTCGAACATTATCCGACACTCTAATAACACGGACCGAAACGTCGTTACGGTCAACGTTCGTGCTTCGCTCGAATCGTGCTACGGACAGCAGACTCGCATCGCGAGATCGTTAGCCCTGGACCGGTGTACCGCGGTGATTTACATTAATGATTCGTCTCGTAGAGACGGGAGCGCACCGGCATTGGTTACAAGATTGGAAGTGCATCGTTCTTCTTGCTTCTCTCTCTCTCTCTCTCTCCTCTCCCTCCCTCTTTCTCTCGACAACGAGGAGATCGCGATTCGATCATTTAGCCCGTTAGTCCTACGAAACAATTATTCTAGCTCGGTTTCGTTGTAACGGCGGTGTCAGAGGTCGCGATCTGTTCGACCAACTTTATTTCGTTACGTAAAACATTTTTATAGACTGTAACAGAAAAACGTGACGAGATAGATTTTTTATTTTGTTGACAGGAGAGCAATTTCAGGATTTATTTTATTCGGGGTTGCCCGATTTTAATCTATAATTACAAATTACTCGTAAATTATATTTATCGCTCTATTATATATCGCTGTGTGGACAAATGGCTCGGAGAAGAATCGAATGGTTTTCAGGGGAATGTAATTCAGTGTAATTAGGTTTTTTATAAATTGCCGCGTAGAGGTACACGAAGGACCGCGATGATATATCTGCCGGAACACGCATCCGCCGTAACTATACTGCGAATCGAAGGTTCGTCACGAGTGCTCCGAAATACTCGCGTTGGCGATCGTTGCTCGAAATTTGGCAAAGCTCGACTACTGAACTTTCGTTTCTTATCGCGTCACCTACGATCGCTTCTTCCATACTGGCATTAAATCGTCCGCCCTTTTTCGATCGATCGATTCGCAAGGCGAACGCGAAGGCCGCGGGTCGGCCCGCTACGGAGGCCGGACGCAAGACGCGAGTCAGTGGGACGGAAAGAGGCGAAGCATCGCCGTGAGGCTTTCAGCGCCAGGGTTCGCCGAGCGACTGCCGATCGTAAATATCGCGTGGCGCATCAGATATTTCGGAGGGAAGGAGCGAGAGTTATGGTGGCCAGTCTGGCAGACGTGGCGCAAAGTCATAGACAGGGAGAAACGCAGACTGAAAAGAAGAACGGAGCAGGAGGAGAGGGAGGAAGAGACGAATCGCGCGAAAGACAAAGAAAGGGGTAGAGGAGGAGAGCGAGATCGGAACCGGGGGAATATGGGATGAAAATGAAGAAAGGGTGGAAAACGAGACGGATAAAGCAACGAAGGGCGGAGGCAGTGGATGCGAGGGTGGTGGCAGTGGGTCGAAAGAGAACAAGCAGAAAGAAGCAAAGAGAGAAAAACAGAGCGGCAGGCTAGTACGTGCAAGAACCCTTTGCTCTATCGCTCGACGCTGGCGAAAGCGGAGCGTTGGAAGAAGAGAGAGTGAAACGAGCAGCGAAACGGAGAGGCGCAACGGCAGCTTCGGTATAGCATAACTTCAGGTATATCCAGTGCCAGTAAATTATACGCAAAGTGTACGCGAAGGCCCCCTTCGTCCCGCAGCGTCACCGCCAGCTAGCCCCCGTCCTCCCTCTTTCCCCTCGTTTCTCATCCTTTTCGTTTCCCTTCTCTTCTTCCACGTCCTTCTCCTCGACGCTACTTCCCACCCTCGGTACCCCAGAGGCCGCGCCTGCCTCACGTACATCATTATGATTGATCGCTTCACCTTACTTTGTAATTAAAACTAGTTGCCATTGTGCCCGGCTCCGTGTGCTCGTTCTCCCTTTCTCCTTCTACAGCCCCGTCGTCTCTTTCTCGCTCGCGCGTACATACATTCTCGTCCGTTCTCGTTCCCTTTCACGCCACCGGTCTTCGTCTCCCGCGAGCATTTACATACACAACGATGAAGTAAGAGCAACGGCGGTGCCACCGAGCACCCACCACCGGTTATCGTACAACCAGCCATCTAGCTATCCGGCTATCCAGACGACTAACCAACCAGCCCGACCAGCGACACCGACGAACCAGCTACGAACCAGCCGATCTTTGCGACGAACAGAAGCACGTTCGTTTGCTTCTGCCTTGGATTCCGCTCCTGTTACCACCGCTACCGCTTCTCCCGCCCTCGTCATCGTCGCCGTCACCGCCATCAACGCGATACCGATACGCTTCACACGGTTAGGTACCGAGACCGGAATTACGTTGCAAATAGTTTCGTTCTCGCGATCTTGCGGCGGAGTGTAGTAACCGGCGAACCAAACTCTATACAGCAGAGTAAAAGCGAGTATCGTACTCTTATTTCTCACGTGGTCGATTTAAAAAACGCGGCCATCGTTTACCAATTGCTCTTCGTAGCAATTGCTCGTTTACCTGAAATTGCAGAACGTACGTAGAAATTTGCTCGTCGATAGAAATTTATCACGTACCTGTTCGCAAATGTTTCCATCTTATTCTGAAAAATGTACGCGCAACGTGTGTACGTAGAATTTGTTTCATAAGTTGAAACGTTATACAACTAGAACGTTAAACGTACGGTTTCGTACCGGTTTCCCATATCTGGAAAGTGTCCTAACATCCTCTGAAAGTGTCGTAATATTTACGTACGAGAGTGTATACTCGGATAGATGGGGGAGTTCTCGAAGCGAGCCAAGATCCACGAGAAGAAACTAAGTCGAAGAGTTCCATCGTCACTCGTTACCCTGAAAATATCGACGCACGCGATATTCGCGCGTGCTGGCGCTATAACTGCCAAAGCGGCGGATCCTTCGATCCCCGTCGACGACTTTCTTCCTTCGATTCTCTTCCTTTCATCCCTGTTTTCGTTGCCACTCCCCGTTCCAGCCCCATCGTGTATCTTCTCCCCTGGCCCCTTCGCGTCTCTGCTCGTCCGAACCAAGTCACCACCGCCACAATCCGGTGAGCGCACCCCTGTCTCTTCCCGGGAGCCATGCGTCATAGTTATCTATGCTTTTTGCAACGGAGACTGATTTAGAGCCGTCTAAGGACCCGGAGCCCGACGAAAATTAAATAATTGCTAATTTATGGCGCGCATCGAGCAGCTCGTTACCTCTCCTTCGAATCCTCGCCCCACCTCAACCACTCGCCTCCTTTATGCACGCATACAACCGCGTACGGTTACGCGTTATCCTTTGCTCGTTTACTTCCGTTCGTGGAATCCGGATCAGAAACCGATGAGACCGATTATATCGTAGAAACATGGCGATACATCTCGGACCCATCGAATACAAAATTACGCGTCCCAGGTACGAAGACGCGCGACTGAACCGATTGTCAAAAAGCGGGATTCTCGCGTACCATATTTCTGGCTTCGTGCAAGAAGCAACAACGTCGATGTTTATACCGTCGAGATGTCAGCGCTTAGAGATACGTGAAAAACTTACGTTCGAATAATTTTCGACGCAGAAGGTTCGGCTGTTTCGATTCTCCTTTCTAACACAAGAAGAGAGGGGGAGAGGGGGAGATAGAATTTGAGATTGTCCGAATATACATAATCGTTTGCAATTCAATGGCCGATTATTTTTGCAAAAGCGGATCTGACACTTAAGAATGTACGATTAAGTGGGATCATATGCTTTTCCGTAAGCTCGACGTTCTCTACAAAAATATAGTACCCTATATGTTCTCTTCCGATTCGCCTACGAGAAAACTGATCATGTCGAATGACGCCTCCCCCGAAACCATTCGACTTTCACCCGAAATATTTTTTAATACTATGAAAAATAAGCGAGACGTTCCAAATGATATCGAGTTAGACGAAACAGCCTGCAGATTTGTGCGAAAGTACCGTCAGCTTCAAATGGTAAAAATATAACACGTGTGTCCAATATTTTCATTTATTTCCTACGTACTGTATATTGTAAAAAGGATTCTTTCGCCTGTTCTAAAGAATTATTAATCCCGTCGTTTATAAATAATTAGTAATTCGCAATCCGTTTTATACGAGAAAAAAGAGTCGAAGATACGAAGTTACTTGTACTCCAACTTTCTCGGATACGGAACACGAAGGAAGAATCGAGTACCGAAAGCAAAAATAGTAGAGCCGCGTGGACAATCGCAGACAGGCGTTGACGTTCCCTTACGATCGTGCTTGTGGTATGCAAATTAATGGCGTCGCGCTTTAATTCGGCAATAAATAGGGGTGACCGTTGCGACGAGAATCGGGTCATCGCTCAGCTCGTTCCCTTTTTGCGTTGCAACATGAGAAAGCTTCGGACTTATTTGATGCGTTTCGACGATATTTATAGGTCCGGTTCGGGCCGATCGCGCACACGCGACGTCGACGCTGTTACTCGACGAACTCGCGCTCTCCTTCGTTCTTCTCCTTACGACGTTCTTGCTCGTTCGAACGAGCACGTAACACGCTTACTATTTACGAGACGCTTCTCCGACGTCGTCGCTGCGAACAACGCGTTCGTCGGCCGACAGTTTGCTAATCGACGGTAAAAAAATAAGAGCGGAGAAGACGATGAAATTTATCGCTAAAAAGAAAAGGGGGCCGTGGATATAAATCTCGGGTATTATAATAGGATCTGTCCATTATTAAAGAATGAGTGATTTAAAGGGGGGGTGGAGCCGAACCGTCGTGCTTCGCCGTCTAAGTGGGTGGGTTGCCAAAGGATCGTGAGTTTGATCGGCAATTCGGCAGGAAGGCAATCGACTGCGTCCTTCCCGATAGTTCGTTACCAAAGTATCGCGAGTCGCGCGGTTGATCCATCCCAAATTCGATCCTCCTTCTTTCGTGTCATCGTCGTCAGAAAGATTATCAGCATCGAAAAGTGCTTTTACGAAACCTAGGAAAGATTCGTCGGCTCGTTCTCCGTTCTCCGATTCCTCGATCAATTGCAAATCGTCACTCTGAACGTCACTTATCGCTTAACCGTCGTCGAGCTGAAGCTTGATCATCGTTGTCACGAGCATCGAATATTTTATTCTACAAACGATAAGAGCAAACAGGGATAAAACGGCGATTTCTCGTTCCTATGCGATAATTAAATTTACCTAGAAAATAAGATAACTGGAGCGCATGGTAGACCCTATGTGGACATTGATCCGACAAAATCCTTTCTCACCACGGATGGATTCCGTCCGTGGAAGATGGGCAAAACGAAAATGGAAGTTCGAAGTTGATCCCGTTGGCACGGTACGACATTCTGACTGGAACGATTCACCAGAGATGGTTGGGGTATTCGAGGATCCTTCGCGTCCGTCCATCCGTCCGTCGTCTAAGAGTCTGCCAGGATATTTACGACTGACCGACTCATTGCCGCGGTGAGTTGAGCGAGCGGTCGCCACAAATCACGCCGGAGAAAGCCTGCCTTTCTCTGCTCTGGGAAACGTCTGGTATTTTTCTCTGCCGAGGATAACTTTGACTTATTGGTAACGGCAGAAGCGAGAGATAGATGACTCGTACCGATGCGATGATAAGATAAATAGATAAGTCGGGGATGAATAAAACGACAGAAATTGGGTGACGCGGGTTAACGCTGGAAAGCGCGAGAATGGAAACTTTTCTTCGAGGATCGACGCAGACGAGCGAATTAAGCAGCCGGATCGATCGGATCTCGGGTCGAAGATTATAGCGATTTATACGAGTCAAGGTTGCGAGACTTTGGCTCGATGTTAGACGAGTATTTCGAGTCATAAAGATATCATCTCTTTGGTTTCATAATTAATTCAATTATAATTTCATTTTCCACCGCGATACGTTCTCGTGTCTTCGCAACTTGTTTCCGTTTCTTATTTTCGACATCATTTCGTCACTATCTGTGCATCGCTCCTTCTTCGGTAACGTTGCGTGCCCATTATGAAAAATCGCTCGACCGCGTCGAGCCCAAAACCTCGTTCGCGAGGCAACTTTTGCTCCAACGATCCCCCGTACAAATAACCGAAGAATAGCGCGTTCCTTTATTTTCGATCGAAAGACCTAGTCGCTTCGATCGCAGTTGACTGACGTAAAGATAAACGTTTAAAAAGAAACGTTTAAACAAACGAGAAACGATCGTGACGCGCATTGCGAACCATCTTCTCTTCTCTTCTGCCTTGCTTGGCGTTTCTCTACGAATTTTCTCCTTGTTTTCGTAAACGTCGACGAAACGATGAAAAAAGGAGAAAGAAGAAAGGGGGCGTTTGAAGGGATCGCGCGATCGGTAGGACGCGGCGCGGAAGGGTGGTGGCCGTCCGGTTAGAAGACGATGCACGGGAGAACCGGTGGTCTGGGGTTCGGCGACGGTGCGGTCGGTACGCTCGATGCGCTCGGTGGATGTCCCTGTCGCATAAATCACTGCCGGTATCTTCTGGCACGGCGGCTCGCTCATCACGGCAGAGTTCTTGT
Organism: Bombus bifarius; assembly: GCF_011952205.1. Classification (NCBI taxonomy): domain Eukaryota; kingdom Metazoa; phylum Arthropoda; class Insecta; order Hymenoptera; family Apidae; genus Bombus; species Bombus bifarius. The sequence continues at coordinate 1,325,318 of NW_022885586.1, read as the reverse complement.
CGCGCCTTAATAACGGCCGCTCGTCTCACCCGCGCCGCCGCTTCGTGCCCCTCGAAGCCCACTCCAACCTCGTATCGTAGCTCTCGTCCTTCTCTGGAGCCCGAGCTCGGTCTGGCCCGGACGTTCTCCGCGCCGTACACACTGCCGCGGCTCCGTACCTCGCTACAAATCCTGATTATATTCTGCCACTGACGTTATACCGCGCGAGGGGACGATGCCACGTTCGAGTCTGGTTTTTGTATTTCTCCGTGCTGGTTCTTCCTTCTCCGTCTCGAGCCGACGCCTCGCGCGTCTCACGCCCTATGCTCTTCCGCGTACCAACCTAACGTCCCTGCGCTCCAAACACGCCGGCCATGCTTTCTCCGCCGTTCCGTGTCCACCTTTCCACCGTGTTCCATCTTTCCCTCTCTCCGCCCACGCTGCTTCTCTTCTTTGCCACCGCGTTCCGTTCCCTGCCACAGTCAGCAGCATCGCCGAGGATGCGAGCTACCCCCGCAAAAGCGGACGAGCATCCTGCACTCGTCTTTACCCGGCCAACTGACAGGCTGGTTCGCGTAAATCAATTTTCAATTACGGCACAGCCAGGCGAGCAAGACGGCGTAACGGACCGTCGATGTAAGGCGGAGCGGCGCGACGCGGAACACCAGCCATCGCCACGTGGTCGATCGCTCGATCGGACGATTCGTTTCTACCGACCGGCTCCGCCACACCTCGGCTACGACCGAGAATCGAAAAGCGATGCTCGTAACGAACGAATCGAGGCCGATCTCTTCGATTTGCTTCGACCGGCAACGAGCAAGACGCCGATCGCCGGAACACAGATATCGAGACGAGTACGAAACTGGAAAGACGGACCACGTCGGCGTGCGGAAGAACGGTTAGACACGACGAAGGAAAGAGACGAAAGGGGAAAGAACAGCGACGCGGACCGGTGGATACGTAGGTATTATTATACTTCGCTACAGTCATATTTATAAATCAGCGATATAGCAGGACGAACAGAGACGCGGAGGGATGGAATTTATAGCTTCGTTCTCTTTCCTCTGCTGCCAGTTCCTGCCACCCCTCTCCACTGGCAAGCGTCCCCCTCGTCTTCTTCACCCTCCGACACCGCTCATTCTACGAGCCACCCCTTCCGATATCCTCGCGCTCTCGCTCTTCGCTGTATCTCACACTCGCCGTCTTTCTCTCACCCGCTCCATCGTTCCCCTTTCCAACTGATTCTCGCTCGCGCGCTTCGTCCGTCTCTCTTGCTAGATTCGTAGTCTCTCTGGACGGAGAGTGCGCGGGCATACAAACTGCCAAGGCTGTACGTATGAGCTTAGGTCGACATTTTCCCTCCTCTCTTTGGCAATAAATCTGCGAGTCTTTTGAGCCGACGGCACGGTTTGGGGAAGAGGCGCGGGGCTAGGGTTTCGGAGCACGGCTCGCCGTTCCTAGGGTACCAGAGGTCGCCTTCTCTTTCTCCGTCTTTCTCCCTTTTCGACCTCTCGCCGGATCGTCCTCTCCCGCCCCCCCCCCTCCCTTCCCCCTGCCTGTTGGTCTCCCTCTCTCGCGTCACGGGAATGTATATAATTAGCAGCATTGTGCTTCCTCGGACAGATTTACGGGTCGTATCGCTACCGCGGCTGCATGCATAAGCGCGTTAAATAAGTATTTATCCGCCCCGTGGGGGATGCGATGCCGAGGCACCCGCCTGATGGATTTGCCGCTCGAACGACCGAAACTACGTTAAACGGCTGCCCACCAACCAACACTCCCCCACGTTCTCCTTCCGTGTCGTCGATGGAGCGAAGATAACCGCCGCTTCCACCACGCACCGACGACCAACCTTCCGACCAGTTCATCGTTGAAATCTGCGATCGTTCGATTTCTATCGACTTGGCCTGCGGTTACGGCGAATACGTGTTCCATAGAATATGCCGGAACAGGTGGATGCCGTGTAGTAACCCGAGCGAATAACAACCCCGTTACAAAATTGTTTGCAAAAAGAACTCCATACGCATTGCCTTTCGCAAGCGTTGCGACACCTGATTACGTACGAGACGAGATAATTGTTACGGCGTATGTGTAGCAGGAAGGAAAGGATCACTCAGTCGACGTTGTATATCCGCGCGTACTGGGCTAATAGACGTAAAAAGTAAAAATTTGCAACACCTAGGGATACGTAGCTACCCCTGGTCGTCTAATGGCAACCACAAATCCATTTTACGACGCAAGTTGGAAGATAGAAGCGACTTACTTATCGACAGACCTACGTATTTACATACGACGAGCTACTCTGCAGCGTTTGATCGTCATACGGGTTTTGCCCAGTCTTGGATCTCGCGGGAATTTCTATCGAGAGAACGTGACCGCGCAACAACGCTCCTTCCGGCCGTGACGCTGGATCCTCCAGCCTGATCCCATAATTTTGGCGGTAAAGTTGGATAGTCGTCGGAACGCGTCGTGAAGCGAGAGGCGCGACGATAACGAACGAAGCGTAGGAGCGAGAAAGAGAAAGAGATTCGGGTCGAAGGAAGAGAATATCGTAGAGTAGATTCATCGTTGGATAACGACGACTATCGAGGTAAGCACCGCTCGCCTCTATCCGCCGCGCCGTTTTAGCCAGAGATTTCGAGTTCCATAGGTTTGTCTCATTTCCGGGATCCAATCTCTCGGCTCGAAGCCGGCTGCCAGACTGCGGGTTCGCCACTCGCTTAAAATCGCCACACGTCCCACTGGTTTTCAACGAAATTTTCCACCAGAGGAAAGGTTCGTTCCGTTTCGTTAGCGGTCTTCGCGATGTTACCGTTTATTTCGTCGTCTTAAACCTTTGTAGCGCACTCTTATTGCTTTGCGCGAATGGTAACGCGCTCCACGTGTTACTTTCCCACACACGTGGCTCGATTCCGTCATTCCAGAGCTAGAAACACGTCTGCTGACATTTTGATCCTTTAAGCGCCGGGTTACATTTTCATAAATCTTCCCCGAGGCTATGACGATAATTCCCTTTAACGGGAACGAAAAGAGTACATGGAATGCTTAACGCGAATCTCGTCGTATTTATCAATATATCTGAAGTCGTGTCGTTGTTTGGGCAATTTCTGACGCGTTCCGCGAACGTTAAGATTATTATATTAGTTCGCGATAGAGTTTATAATTCGATGGAAAATTAATTTCTGCGCTCGATACGTGTAATAATATACGGCAAACTTAGTTGAAAAGATCGAATTATTCGTGTATCTTGTCTACCAAGCTCGTATCCCATTCCCGTGACGAGTTTCGATAATTCGATCAGAGGCGCGAAAGATGAAGCGGATTCATAAAAGCGTTGCGGAAGAGGGAGACTCGAGTCGAGTCGAGTCGAGTCGAGTCGATTCAAATGGAGCGGAGCTCGGTTAAAAGCCACGCTAGAACTTTGTCCATTTCCATTCCAGTCCAGAGTATTCTAACCAACCGTCTTATCTCGACCAACACGACGAAATTTTGCGAGCGACTCCGTAGAATGGCACCGCGTCGAAGGATAAGCGCGCGCACGCATGCACCAGAGAAATCACGAATCTCAAAAAGATATAGGAAAAGATATTTAAAGATTTCGTTCTATCACTTTTCGAGTAAAATGATACCGCGCAAGTTGTTGCGAAACAACGACCGAATGTATTAAATTGATTTAAAGGAAATGAAAACGATACGAAAAAGGAAATGATGGAACTTTAGTTTTCTTCGGTTTCGCAATAGCAAATGAAACGTTTTAACGGAGAAGGACGAGCTGCTAGTTGGAAAACGGTGGAAAGTGGGAAAACGTAGCGAGATTATCCGCAATTTTTTGAAAGTTCGTCACGATACGCAAATGTCAGCGAGCGACCGAGCGACCAAGCGGATTCAATGGACCGGCGTGGTCAGCCCCGTTAAAATCGATGAATTACGAGACAACGCATTAGTGCAGTCCGCACGATACTAATCAGCGAAATTTCCGTGCGATAAATAAACGAATGAAAGCGCGTAACCAGATACGCGCGGTAATGTCGATGCGATGGAAACGGTGCCCCTCGTAAATCGACAGATTTTTCGGTAAAAAGGGAAAAACAAATAAATGAACAAAGAACGAAAATCAAAACCTCGAATGCATCGGCAACGATTGCACTGGGAAATGTATACGAGGCCGCGGCTTATTGGTGGTTTCGAGGTGAATTTGCTCGTAAATATGTATTCGTAATATTGATTCGACATAGACGCATAAAGATAGACTAAACGGGATTTAAGCGCGGAATTGTAATTTGTGTATATATTATGTTTGCGCGTCGATCGCGGCCGGAATATCGTCCGGCAGAATCATTTTTTAAATCTCACGGTCGTGTATAGGTTTCCGCTGATGTTGTACGCGATCGGTTGCCGTTTTCAGCCCGCGGAGACCCCGGTGCACCGGTAGCGATCGCGCGATACAACGCGCTCCTTCAAAATTCTTCGATTAATTAATTGGATTGCCTCGAAACTCGTCTATTAGAATACGTTTTACGAATTTCAATTGGAACGTTCGTCAAGGTGGATTAATGTGCACATTGCGTCGAGGTAAGATAGGATTTTATTCTGGTCAACCGAGCATCAACATCTCCAAATTCTGCCTCGAACTTCGTAGAAAAGAGACGACGCACTTGTCGTATGTCACGAGACACCTTTCAGATGTCTTTGATGCAATAACAAAGTAACGAGAACGTATTTTATATAACGGCAAGAAAATACAAACGGAAACGCCACGAAGAAGATAAATTCCGGGAATAAAAAAAAAAACAAGCTACGATAATTATTCAACATCAACATCAACAGGATATCAACGTCGAACGATCTTCCTTCTTCCCTTTTTACGAGTAGAATTTATATCCTCGTAAAAGACCGTGACCATAGTGCTGTCAATGTAAATACACGATCAGAGGAGATTCGAGGATGGAGGAGAGAACTTTAAAAAATGGAAAAGACGAGGAATACGCGATTCGAGGGGACGACGGGTGGATGGTGACCCGCGAAGCGTGCCGGATTTTCGCGGGGTGTTTCAAGATGACGGAACGTATTCGAGCTTGCATTGTTACGCGATGGTGTCTCTGTCAGATTCTCGCGCTGTTCTTCCCGCGGCGATAGCTAGGCAGATACCTCGAATATCGCATAATACTTTTGTATAGGCTGGCTAGGGTAACGCGGCCATAACAGGCCGATGGAAACGAGCCGAGCGGAGATAATAGCAAAGAGATAAGAGCGCCGGGGCTCGTTACATTCGGCGTGCCAGCTATGCGACCTCATTGCCATTCTCTCTGGTGTGCTGTGGCGCGCGTTTCGATCCGTTTCTTCCTGTGACCGTCTTCGAAAACGTCGAAACATCGCCGGTGATGTTTGGTTTCAGACGAGCAGGAATTCGTAGGTATTGTCACGCTTACAGGAATATTTGTTTGTTACTATTATTATTATTATTACTATTGTTATTACTACTACTGTTAATTATTATAAACGGGGAAAAGCTTGCATCGGTGTAGAAAGATGAGAATCTGAAAATGATCAGTTGAAACAGATATATTACGCACAAAGCTTACACGTAACGTATAACGTTACAGAAATTTACACAGACTGAAACGATAATTTCTCAAGACTAGAAATACGTAAGTAACATACTACAGATGAAGCGAACAGCATCAAGCTGAACTAAACCGATAATGTAGATTATTAAAAAATAGACGATAAGTGAGATGTAAGTTCAGGTGGTTGAAGGGTAGGAAACTTAAACTTGAAACTAGAGCGAACTTAAAATTGTGTCCTAATTATGGCAAGTTTTCGGGGTTGGCTCGTGTCTTTTATGAGAAACGAAGCGTAAAAATTTATGCTGGATTTTTTCCATTGAGTATTGTATTACTTTGACGATAAGGATTGCAAATGGAATCCAATACAACACGACAGTCGACGAACACCGCTGTTCTCTTCGTTGTTTCTTCTTCGAGCTTCTATCTCTTCGGATATTTCTTCTTTTTAGAATAAATTGTGCGCAAAAAGAGCAGAATACGTTAAATGGTAGTGGAACTATACAGACTACTAAATTATTTAGAAACTATCTATATATCAGCAGGGACAAGGATTACTTTTATTGGGAGCTCCTTTATTTGGTCAGAGTACGGCCGTTTCTACTACCACTCGACCATCAACGACTTTACGCGTTATCACGTTTATATGCGCAAGCAGTAACCGTGACTCGATGACTTTCGTGGAGAAAGATTTATAATAGGTACGAACGCCGAGACAAGACGAGACGAGACAAGATGAGACGAGACGAGATGGGATCGGACGAGGTCGGAAGATTGTCAAAGAAAGGACAAAAAGAGAAAGAGAAAAGAAAAGGAGTGATTGGAAGGAAGCAGTAGAAATAAAAGAAAACGGATACTCCTTTCGAATAGTCGGTCGAGGCTGGAGCGTTGCCGCCGCGACAAACGGATCGATCGTCGAGAATGATCGTTGAGAATGATCGTTGAGAATGATCGTGCACGGACCATCTCCAATGTCCTCGATGACAATGAGCCGTTCTACGGTCACGATCGACTCTTTCGTCTCTTCTGTCCGGGTTCGCCAGTTTGGCATTGTTGTAAATTATTTTCAAGCCCGCGACGCGAGACGAAGAACGGGAGGGAAAACAGGGGGTGGGAAAGAGGACGAAGCGAAAGAGAAAGAAACGGTGTGAGCGCGAGAAAACCGGATAAAGAGACACGGTTGATCCGCGGTAACAAGATCAATCGCGCATACGTCGCGGATGGATTCGATAAAAGAGGGAAAATATTAACGACGTGCGCGCGCTCGTAACGGTACGGTGTGCGATGGAAAAGTTGGAAAAACTCGTCCGCGCGGACAACGCGCAGGATTATCGGACCTTCTGTCGTGAGATCGGACCGAGTGAGGGATTGCTTCGACAGAGCGATTACGGTGGTCGACGCGTTTCAATGGAAAAAAAGAGGGGAAAGAAAGAAAAAAAAATCAGCGATACCAAACAACGGGGTCGAGTCAACGTAGAGAGAGGGATCCGGTGGGGTCGCGTTTTTCCGGGGTGAACTAATAGACTCCCGCTCGCTCGTTCGCTCGCTCAACTCGGCGTACACCCCCCCTGCCCCCTCTCACCCTCCTTTCTAGTTCCTCTTTCGCCCTCCTTCTCCACCCCTTCCTCTCGCTTTCTCGCTCCCTCACCCTATTTCTCTCACGGGTTCCCTCGCTCGCTCGTGCGCTCAAATAAAAGTTTCCCGTGACCCACCGCCACGACACCTGTTGAACCACTGGCCAGAGCCGGCTCGTCGTCCGAAAATAAAAAAGACAAAAAAATTGGCAATTAGCGTATGAAGCCTGTCCATCAAGGTCAACTGGAAAAGATTTACGACGAGAGAGCGGCTGGAAGAAAGAGAGAGAAAGAGGGAGAGGGAGAGAGGGAGAGAGAGAGAGAGAGAGAGAGAGAAGAGGAGAGGAAAAGCAAGGGTGCGAAAGGTAGGAGAAATCACGATCGGTGTTTCTTTTATACCGTGCGCGTCCATCGATATCGCGATCTGGTCTCGTTACCGCGAATACTCTCTGCTCTTTGCCGCTTCGACACCGATCGATCTGGAAAACGCTGGAAGACCTCGGCACACGAGAATCAACGGGTGTGGCCGTTGGAACTTTTCGTAGAGACACGAGGGTTTTCGTTCGTACGTTCGGGTGCACACTGGCGAGATAGAATTCGTCGAATCCGCGCTCTCGACCCTCGGCGGCGATTCGCCAAGAACAGTGGTCCAAATGGAAATTTACGAGCTGAATACCGGGATAAATCGTGCCCCGTATCGAGCAGCTTTTAGGGCAATAGGTCGTTGCGTTCCCGCAACCCGAAACCGTCGATGACCGGTCTCGTGTTTTGCGAGCGGACGCTATACGAGTTTTTCTTCGTGATAGTTGAAGATTCGAGAAACGAGAAAACGAGAAAACGAAGAAACGGTTGGTCCGTGTTGCGAGTTTCCATCGAGTTTATCGAGCAAGGGAATCGGTGAAACTCGCGTCTCTCCCATCCCCCTGTTCCCGGTGTAGTTCGTAAGCGACTCGAGTCGTCGGAGGATCGAAGGCGAGTCACGGGGTTGGCGAGGGTGGTATGTTTATTGCTGGAAGCTATCTCTCCGAGCAAGGGTGGTTGCCGCGTCACACAGGACCATTTTCATAATTCGGCCGTTCGTATTCTCCGCAACCGTGCGGCCCGAATCGAACAACAGCTCGCCGCGAAGGCCGCGAGCTCGCTCTCTGGCTCTGCCTTCTCTCTTCGCCCGTTTCCCCTTCGCTGCTGATCCCAGTCTCTCCCCGGCCATTTGCTTTCTTTCGCTCGCGGCCCCTCCCCTCTTCGTCTGCCCCTTTTTCTTTCTGCTTCGTTCGTTTTCTTCGCGTCTCCCTTCGCGTTCTGCCTCGCGTTCGATCCCGATGCGACGTCGCAACACCTACGTACCGTACGCTCTCTCGTCTATCCCTCGCCTCGTTTTTCCACGACCGCCTCCTCCTTCCTTCGTGCCGCTTTCACGCACCTCCCCGTCCTCAGTTCGGCTCGGTGTCTCGGACGTCCCAGTCCCTCTGTCGTTTTTGCTCGCGAGCGCGCGCCACCGATCCAGACAGAGACAAAAGCAGGGGCAGCGAACGAGGCAAGAATGGGAAAGAGCGAGATAGAGACAAAAGGAGAGGAGCCGAGACCAGTATGGCGTCAGTGTCTCCGTTGATCTATTGCTCCCAGCACGGCGGATCGATGCGAGCCAATCAACCGACGCCGCCGGTTCTCCGTGTCTTTTCCGATGACCAACCGAGCCGATCTTTCTCTCGCCGGACTCAGCAGGTTCCTCGTCGAGTTCTTTACGCCCGGGGCGGCGCATCTTGCCTCCTCGATCCATAGATAGCCATAGGGCCCTTAACCGTTCTGCCGTGCTCAATGGTGTTTTAGTCGGTCACCGTTTCAAGTCCTTTAACGTATCGCTTCACGCTTTAGATTCGGTGCAGATGAACGACGCGCTATTATTACCGTTTCACGACCCACGCCTTTTCTCCCCTTCGTCGTCTCTGATATCGGAGCGCTAGAAGCAGGGTAGAGCGCGTCGCGTCGTACGTCGTAAGAAAACGTCATGCCGCCGAATCGTACAACGATGCTGAAAAATCGCAACGTCATCGCGTCGCGCCGTTGTTCGTCCGCACGCAGCTCTTACATCGAATTTAAGGGGCATCGACGGGAAATACGAAGCAACTCGTGTCTCGAGCGATTCGTAAGCCGGAATTCGCGTGGAAACGAAGGAAGGATATGGAGGAACCGCGGGGGACGGTAGCCGTGGAGACCGCGGAGAAAGATCCCGGCGCTATATTAACCCTAATGGCTCGCAAGAACATAAAGCACATCCCGCGCGCTATACTAACTCGTTATTATTACCGCATAAATAACGCGATAATCCCGTCGCGGCGACGAAAGTACAAGGATTCGTGAGAAGTGGCCGCGGCGCAGCTTTCTGGCTTCCAGCGACACGCTCGCCCCCAGTACGCGTCAGAATTCGTCGTGGAAACGGTTCGTCGATAGCGGGCGAATTCGTGACAAGGTTGCAGAGTGCAACACTGGATACGTTTTAAAGCCACGCGACGTTTTTCCGACATTACCCGGGAGGGACGAAGATGGTCCCCTCCGTGACGTGTTTTCGCGCTCGGGGCAGGGGTGTAAAACAGGGTTTGTACCGGTACGAAGGTAAAGCAGTGGCCAACGGTAAGAACAAAGAGAGGAAACGTAGAACGGAGAAAGAGAGAGATATTCTACATCGAGGGATCCAGCAGGGCTTGCCTGGAGGCTCCAACTCGGTTGCTGGCAGGGCGCGCGTCAATAAGCGTCCATCAGCCGTAATGGCAGCGAGCGCCACCTCGGATGCATTTAGATGGCTGTTTAGCCCCGGTTGTCTCGATGTGGCCTGAAATTCTCTTCTCCGCAACCTCCTTCTTACCGTTACCCGAGACTCGAGCGTTTCTCAGTTCCGCGGAAGCCAACACCATCACCGCCCTCAACCCCCTATCTTGCTCTCCCCAACTTTCGTAGTTGCACCAAACGAGGCTACTCGCCCACCTTGGTAATTAGACGAGCCGGTTCGTTTTGCACAGTCTTTTAATTAATTTGTATACGATCTTCGTTGCGTATTCCTCTCTATCCACTTTCCTCCATCCCGTTCTACCTCTGTCCACTGGAATTCTCACCGAACATATCTCTTTCCGAGATAGTCGCCTTCCATCTGTCGGCCGATGATTCTCCGTAAATTCTCTCCACGTAAACGAACGATTTGCCTTTGGATACGTCGTTGAGACGTATACGCAGCGCTATCGAGGATGGAGCATACGTAGCGTTGCAATAGCTCGTTCTTAGATGCGTGACAATTCCGCAGCTACGTGTGAATGCACAACAGCGTGACAAAGTATCTGCAAGGATCGATTTCTCACTTTCCGCAGTTGGAGTTTTAAAAGCGACGCGTAAAACAGTTTTAACCGATATTTGGATAAGCACGCACAAACGTATCTAATAGCTTCCGAACGACGAGCTCTTGGACAAAACTCGCTCGTGCATTAAGCGTCGCCCGCTCGCTCACAGGGCGCCGAAATTCGAGCGTGTTTCCGCCGATCGAAGCGCGACAGACGCCATACCTTTTTTCACCCCGTCATATATCGCGTATATTCGATAATTCGAACGGATGTTTTTCCCGTTTGTGCGTCAACGTATGTATATCATCGCGGCCGATGGTAATCTGGACGCGTGGCGATCTGCACGACTGTTTGTTGGTGGCTGCGGGAGTTTCGCGGCGCGGAGGGGCGACGGGGGTCGCGACGTCGGGACGATCGAAACGGTCGTAAAGTAGAGGTCGCGTATCGTCGAAAAAGCTTCTCGAAAAACGAGAATTCGGTCGGTTCTCGGTGTACGTTCGGTCGCGATATATGCAAAAAAGCTCGGGCAAAGGGTGGGAGGATCGCCGCAGAGTTCGGGCTCGAGCCCGAGCTCGAGGATTAAGGACATTATTAACGGGCGTACCAGGGACCGACATACTTACGTCCGGCCGGAATGCCCCGCGATAAATACACCGGTGGCTACGAAACTGGACGAGAACGAAGAGGAAAGGGGAGCTGGCGTTTAAATAAAATCAGCATTTTATGTTACAAGGGCCGCTCTTGGATAGCGGCCGACCAGACCGTGGTACAACGCCGCTACGAACCGCAACGAGGATCGACCGATAGACCGATCGACCGATCGACCGATCGACCGACTCCTCTTCGATCGCATAGGCGTAGAAGCGTCTCAAGTGTCCATACCACGAAATCTTATTTCATATACGGAATAAAATACTAAAGCGTGAGAGATTGTCCATTCGCAATCAAAGTAATTGTTGCATATTTATTTTTTTTTCAAATTTTTGACGAAGATTTTGTTTGGATTAATTTAATTTTGAACTTTTTTACTGTACTGACATATAGTAGAGTAGCTGTCAAAAGCACGGGTCAAATTAGGTTGTGAACGATACTTGCGAACAGGTAAGTGTTTTTCTTAATAGCGTTATACGATTTTTCAGAAATTGCAGTGAAAATTTCATTACCGTTTGCGCGAAGACGACTAAGAATTGAGAGAGAGGATCGTTTCACCATTTTCTCCCTCCTGCCTTGTGTTCCTTCACAGCGACTATACTTCAGTCATCTGGCAACCCCAGTACGACCAGACAAAGAAACCAGCCAGAGTGGATCCAGCACTTTTTTCTAAGGTTCCCTGCTTATAAATCCGGCTGTCCGATGAATGTTCGTGACCACGACTACACTCCTATCGCGGCAAAATATTATCCACTTGCTACCAGGCGATTGGCTGACGAGGCTATTTTTCTACTTAAAATCTTAAATGGATTTGTCGACTGTCCACAGCTTCTTAACGTTATCAACTTCCATACAGCATCCTATTTCTCTAGGTCTTCTTATACCACTCTCTGTCCTTCTCCTGCACATTTGGCCACACAAATATTACAGCCCGTATACGCGAGTTAGGCCACACTTTATGCAATAGTATTAACTTTCTCCCCACCTTAACGGGAGAGAAAGAGAGAAACAAGAGATCTCAGGAAGAAGGTCTACGTAGTCTTAGGTAACTCGAGCGACGTGCGCTACGATAGTTTCAAGTTCAGCCTATTTGTACACGCGTTTCCCCTAGCATCTCACCCCGACACTTGTTTTTTTGCTCCCATCGTATATCATATTCTTGTAAAAAAGAAAAAAAATGGATCTTTACCCGTACGAACGAATAAATGAAATGAGATCAAATTAAAATAAATTTTCCTCGAATCGACGAATACGACCAAACGTTGCACGTGGCGTTTTTCAACAGATTGTCAAAAAAGGCAGAATAAACTTTCATCGGTCCAGCGTGAAACGTATCGTCAACGGCAGAGGGTGCTCATACCAGTGGATATTCCGCTGCCTGTTCGTTGCCGAGGAGTTTGCTGTGTACAGCTTCGAGTAAATGTGACTCGTAATGTATGCCGTTGACGCGATGCCTCCCACCTCCTCCTTCTCATCCTCTATGCTCGACATTCGACGTTCGACGCCCTCCACGATACTAAACGAGCCGATGGGCCGCGATATCCCGCCGCCATCGCATCGGCGTGTCATCGAGACAGATTTACCTGTGCGTCACGATCGGATCGGACCGGATCGAAGCGTAGCAAGTGCAGCGAACACGATCGAATTCGTGCGGTTGTCGCAGGAACGCGATCGAGCCGCGAATTTGCGATTCCCGACGATTCGCCGCGTTCGCGAATCGATATGAAACGCCGGTTTCCCGGTCGCTGTTCCGCCAGGAATCGGCTGAATTTCAACCATCTTCGACCCATCCGCTACCAACAGTTCTCCACGCGACGCAAAGTATTCGTATTCGTAGGTGGAATTCACGTAATTGAACGTAGTGTTTCACGAAAATACTTTGATATAAAATTTTCAAACGTAATGGACTTGTACGAGATAATGGGAACACCTTTGTATGTATCACGTGCATATTACACATACATACATACATACATACATACACCGCTTTCCATGGGTATCCGGACACTTACGTAGTTGCGGATATCTCACGAATATCCCGCTTCAGTTTCGTTTATGGATTCGCGTATTGTCCTGTTTGCTAATATTTCGTTAACGCGTAATACAAAGATAGGCAAACCAGAACGTACGTGTAGAGGTGAAATGAAGACGATATCAAGACGATAAGCAAAACGTTTCAGATGATTTTACCGCCTGTTTGTCTTTTTCTACGGCGCAATTTATTTAATACGTTCGTTTCTTGTAGAATCTGGTGTGGTCTAGAGCTTCGAGCGGATATCAAGCACTGAAGATTGACAAACATGAAAGCAGGCTTGGCCATAACTTAATAACAATAATAACTCGATCGGTATGAACAGTATCTTAATATTTGTCCAATTTCATTCGTTAATAGATATTACTTATATCGTCCAAGAGCAACGTTAAAATTGTAGAGCGACATATTAAGCTCGTGAAAGAAGCTAAATTCGCAAGATGTTTATGCGAAATCCGCGAATGCGTCGGTGTGCGAATACATACACACGGGGGTGTATATACGTATATGACGTATAAGAGGTGTTTGCATTATTTCGTCCAAGCCCAGTATGTGTAGCGTTTGGATATTTCATTAAGACTGTAATGAGACACGAGCCAATCTGAAAATGTATATAGAAGTATCACGAGATATCCGTTTCAAGCATATTCTTCGCAGAGACCATGCAATTTCCCGCGGCTCGTGTTGTACAAGTTTCACGAGAGGGATATAATGACAATTGTTATAAATAATATTCGTCCTTGTTGTTGACAGGTCAGGGGGTAGATGTTTTATCGTTCGACAAATAGGTCGACAGGTTTCGAGAAAGAATTTCGATCTTCAAGATCGGTCACGTTCTTTACGACCATCTTAAACAGACATGGGCAAAAGTTGACGATCTATCGAACGAAACAGAAGCTTTATCGACGTAGTAGCGTTTAAAATCTCCAAGATTTCGAGATCAATGGTCCATTGATATTTAAAAAGAAGAAACTGAAAACGAAAGGAAAGCTGAAAGCGTCTAGATAACGCGAAAAATGAACGTCGCGAGCTAATACTACCTCGCACTTAGCTCCTACGCGTATTTTTACATTTCTTTCAAACCTTATCCATACAATCGCCGCTGTAGCGTTACATTACGCTGCTAATGAAATCGCGAAAAGTTCCTCCCTGTAACGCATATAATATATTCGTAAAAGGTTTCTAACAGCGTTCGAATGCTCTGGTGAGCCAGCGTATGCAACGGTATGGAAGGAATCGGCCCTTCTATTTCTCGAAGGCGATTTCAAGGTACGACAAAGGTGGACGGAACGTTTACCGTGCGGGCGCTGGAACGAGAAAGGGGATTCGTTTCGAGCGAAAGCGACGCGACAGCAGCCCAGTTCCTCCTTCTTCTCCCCGTCTTTTCGCCTCTCTGTTCAGCCGTTTCTGCTTTCGCCGGTAAAATTTTCATCCTCCAACCTCCCGATATCGGTACTTGAAATATACAGGCGTGCGCGTAGTAGACCACGCCATAGCAACGAAATATTAGACAAGAGGTCCGCACGGCTGGGAAGGTATTGGATGGGCAGTACCGGGCTGGATACAACAAAGTTGTGGCTGCACCGATGATTTAGTCCCGGCCTTAATGGAGCTATAAATACTAGCTTTTCGATAGCGGAGGATGAGGATGCCATGGTTCGTCGTGTACGATGCTCGCCAGGATCGTGGCTCCGGATTTCGCGTCCGGCCAAGCTCCCTCTTCGTAGACCACTGCTCGTCTCCCCGGAAATCGCTCGAACGCTTCGACGGCCTATCTGTAGATCGCAATCTGCCCCCGCTAAGACGATCATCGTAATTCCGTACATTCACGCCTGTTCCAACGTCCATCGAGTTCGGCAGACAAATTTCTTAGCCGAAAACGTTGATTTTTCGCCGAGAGGGAAGAGAGATAGATAGATAGATAGAGAGATAGGGAGATAGAGAGAAAGAGAGAGAGAGAGAGAGAGAGAGAGAGAGGCTAAAGGCGAGACGAGAACGAACGGTCTCTCCGGCTCTTCTATCGGGCTCTATTTAAACGTGCGTCAGCTCCGTGAATTATAGGACGGGCCACATGATTTGCGACGGACTCGCTGCGCCATTAATTACCGCGCAGCATCTTTCCTCGCCTGTAGTCTTCCGTGGTGCGAAGCGATGCGATTCGTACGTCCGACGCGCAACTCGCGTCTTCGATCTTTCGCTGGCGTAAAACTTAGACTTGACTGGCTGATCCGAACTTCAGGCAACTCGTACTTACAACGTTGGCTGACGCGTGCGACTTTGTTCCATCGTGACGAGATAGGACTACGGGCGACGAAGCGCGTTATATCACGAGTTACGATAGCGTTCTAAAGTACGGTGAAATACTTCGTGTATCTAGGTTGGCGGGCTTTCGCGAGAACATTTCGCTTCTATTCGTCAAAAGCGAAGAAATTTCATCGACGGTAATTTCCTCCGGTCTTGATCGTCGACAATGCGCGCGTATTACTATACTCGTGCAAGTTATTTTATCGGTTCTCATATCGATATCCCCCCGCGATGACTCGTGTAACTCTAGCGTAGGTTTGGTCTCGTGACTTTCTCGATTTTGGTATTGTTCCTTGCCACACCATTCGATATCGTATTAAGGACCAATGGTCTCGTAATGAACAACAAGTTTAACCGTTTTATGCAAAGTAGGAGATTAAATTTTGAGATATTGAAGCTTAAGTGACTCGTACTTTAACGTAGTGGATTTTTCGCCAAAAAACGCATCCGCTATAAACGCAAGCTAATAGGTCGCTGGTAAAACAGATTCGCGTAAATTGCGATGCTGCCGGTGGCGTCGAATTCGATAAGAGGCCGTGTTCGAGCGCGGCGTACGATGAACCGCGAGGAGACACGGGACGTCCTTGATCGCGAGCTAAAGATCGCGAGGACACTTCATATTTTAAAGTCGAGGGATGTTTGTGCGCAGTTTAGATACGAGATTCGCCCATCGCGAGCAGATAACCCGCGTCCGCCTCGGATATATCTCGACAAAGTTAGACGCTACTTTGGTATCGGTCTTTATTGCTACCGGCGTCCTCGAAAACCTGTTTAGTCTTTCTGGCCGACGACTGGCGCGTAAACTATTTTGCAACACGATGGGAAAAAACTAGTCGGCGTTTGCTTTCGCGACAAACGCGCAACTCTTTTTATTCTTTTCGTTCGCGACTTTTTGCAAAAGCGCGTCTCCGAGCAATCGACGACGCGGCGAACGTCCAAACCCCGCGACCTCGGTCCACGCTACTTAACCAACAGCTCGCGCTAAACGTAAAACGCGAGTCGGTCTCGTGGGTGGACGTACGACCGAGGAATGCGTCCCAAGCACGAATCGTGCGCCGCGGTTCGCGTCCCACGAATTACACATCCATCTTGTTCACTCCGCAATTACGTCCGCTTGCCATTATATACAGTGGCGCACAAAGGTACTTAAACATTTAATTAAAATTTGTCCGAATACGAGAACGACAGCTGACACAGCCATTGTAATAAGAAGGAACGTAAAGTTGCGTTATTTAAATTGTAAATCGCGAGAGAAATGATTTCATATCGAAAAAAAAGTAAAAGTTCCTTCCTACGAATATTATGTCGCTACGAATTTCTTTCCAAAAGCCATTTGATTTTACCGATTTCGAGCTAATGTTTGTCGGTTTACCAACCAGTTGCTAGAAATTGGTGCTGTCTCTCTTTGTCAATTGCGGCAACTCTTCGTCGAGATACACGTTCGCCGTAACTATAGCCTCGACGGAGACTCGGCTACGAGTTCGTTCGTTCTTATTTAGGAAACGCGGACAGACGAGTCTGTACTGTTCCAAAATCATAGACTCGTCCCAGCATCGCGTCGAACGAGGTGAAAGGAGTAAGAGAAAGAAGGAAACGCGAACAAGCGATCAAGCACGTTTTGTTTCCCAACGACGTATGGGAGAAGGAGCATGTTCGTCGGTACTTGGACGACCTCGATCAACGATCAATCGTGAAACAGCCGCGATTATTTCACGTCAGTTTAATTAGCACGCGGCGCCGGTACGCCCGATAAAACTCAACGGAGTGAAGCAGCTAGCCTGCTATCTCACGGGAATCTGATTTATGGCAAGTGACCATCGCGCGCACACTATTCCAACGCTTAGTATACGTAGCTGCGTACGTAGCTATACGCGCGACCATAGATCGCGTACGAGCGTATTCGCAGACTCGCGTAGACGCGTAGATTCCCGAACGGTAGTCCATAGTCGCGGGCACGGGGAACAGAGTCCACAGGGTGCCGTAAGTGTAACACACGGCAGCTAGATTTCCTGCACACCGCTCCGCTCGTTTACCGGGATATGCGGAGCGGTCAGACACAGGGATAGGCGATCGAACGCGATGGACGAGACGTGAAAATTCCAACTAAAGAGAAATCTTTGTCTCGGGGGACGCTGGTCGAGGACGTCTAAGGTTCGCAGTCTTTCAGACCAGCAAATGTTGCGAAATTTGGAAGAAATTTCATCCAAACTTCATCCAACTTTCCTTATGAAACGCGATTTTTAGAAGTTACAAGTAATTGCGTTAGATCGGGGTACGTACGATCTTTATTTTGCGTAATCGTTACGAGCGATTGAAATTTTTCATTTCGTTACAATTTTTCCGTGGTTTGTTATATGAATTCTAAATTATCTTCTTTTTATCTTATATCGATATCAAATTTGTTCATGATCTTCCGATAATGCAAGTCTTACATGTCGACTAAGAGCAATTCGTATTATACGTTGTTATTAGTTCGTTTCGTTCTTGGGCTGCATAACGACGACGAATTACGATATACTTAAACTCCCAGCTCGAAAGTTATATCTTACGAAGAAATCTAAATCCATCTGGATAAAGAATCGTATCGTTGGTCAGACAACGAGGTAAATCAGCCAACACGCTACTTCGATATTCGGTTGCTTCGAATCGTTGGAGGTACCCGAGTCTGTCGTTTCTCCGTAAAAATTCGTTTGAATTTCGTTTTTCATAGCTCTCGACCGGTCACCTTGACACCGTCCGCGCCATCTGTTGGCTCGAGAAGCAACTATAAGAGTCCTTCGCAATCGTTCGAGAGTGGAAATGGCATTCGCCGCTGGCGCGCGGTATACGATTTTCACGAGCGAGAGAATGCAGCCTGGCGACGAAGGGATCTCGATTAGAATCTCGATCATCGTTACAGCTTTCGTTCCACCGTCTGCAACGAAAAATAACGCGATTCCGAATCTTATCCGAAGATCTTTCTGGACGCTTTTGGACGCTCGATGCCACGTTAGTGGCGCGTATTACTTTCGTACGGGACGCATTCGCGTCGACAAAGTTCTATTACCACGCGCGCATCGTTCCACAGACTTCGCGCGAAATAAGGTCCTCCGATCACCACCCACTTGTTGCCCGTACATTTTTCTTTTGCATTTATAGCGGCCCATCCTCGAGATCCAAAAAGCTCGTTCGGATTACTCGAGTAACGCCAAGTCAAGCGACTGGAATTGACGAAAACCGAGACCACCGGTACCGTTGTGAATCCGTCATTTACTTCGCTCGAAATACGCTTCTCGGTCTCCACACTTTCTTCTTGTTAGATCGAGTTTAAGGCGGATGCGCGTTTCGACGAACTGCCGATTGAATCATCCGGGGACCAAAATGCGTACGCTCGTAAGAATTCGAATCGAGTTGGTCGGAATGATACTTGGCGAGAACAAGCATCCACGGTAACCATAGCCTTGCCGGACGTTTAAATTCAAGCAACTTGATCGATCCGATAGAGGCTAGGGCCGACTAACGTTGAAATTTTCGAATGCTCGCGTCGGCATGGAACGAGAAATCTTACGTGGCTATCAACGCACACGGGTTCACCATCTGTGCCTTTCTCGCTGACTGAGACGTCAACCTCCCACCCTTCGAGATCTGGTCGCGTAACCTCTCTACCTACCATAGCCGTCTTACCGACGACGTTGAAGGAAAGAGAAGAAGAAGAAGAAGAAGAAGAAGAAGAAAGGCGATTTGTTGGGAAGGACCGCGGCCCACATCGAGCGAATCGCGTCGTTCTCTACGATCAACGCCACGGTGCCGTCGAACGTACGAATCGCGAGACCACCCGACACGATCGAGGGCCTTGTATATTCGGGGCGAGCGAGAGGAAGCCACGTCGACGACGGAGAATAGAACAAAGACAAAGCGAATCGGAGGAAATGGAGAAGGAGGAGGGAAGAGAAGGCGCGAGAGGAAGAAACTTGGGTCGAACCGCGATCGCGCCAACACCGGTGAATCGCGGATATAATAAAGATGGCGATATAGGAGTCATAATGTAGTGGTATACTTAAGATGCACCGATGCACCAACGAACATTCCGATGGCCCCGCGAGATGGGAGAGCGGAAAGGCCGAGAGTGAGAAACGACGAAGGGAGAAAAAGAAAGATGGGACAAGGGGGAGGAGGAGAGGAGAGGAGAGACAGGTAAGAAGCGAAAAGGACGGTGGAGAGATGGAAAGGCATCGTCGTCCTCGTCAGCCTCTCGCTCACGCTCGAGGCTCCGAGACAAGCTCTTACTAATGGAGGAAATAAATTTCGGATTAAATCGTAGCCCGGCTACTTTATAAGGCTGCTTGCTCTTGGCCGATGGCGAGTCGAGGTGCGTGTGTGACGCCATGGACCCCTCCTGACATCCATGGATGGTCCACCATGCCCGTCGAACGACCACCCGCCCCTTCTCTATCTCCTTCCGCTCCTTCTGCTTCTGCTCCCGTCCAGAACCTTTCCTTCCTACCTTTCTTCCTTCCTTCCTTCCTTCCTTCCTTCCTTCCTTTCTTGCTTCCTCTCTTACTTCGCGTTCTTCTGCTTCTCGACATCCTAGTGGACTATATAGCGCGACTATGTACGTACACAGCTATGACTAACGTATTTAACGAATCCAACGTATCCGATCGTACGTACGAGACGCGAATCGTCGTTGAGGTGGCGATTACGTGTTTCCCGCGGAATACGGTATCGGCCAGCTGGACAAAGAAACCGCGAAGAAGTCGAACGAGACAGGGGCAACGGTGGGTGGTGGCGGAGGAGGCAATCGGAGAAAACGACGGTGCCGATGGACAGACTGTTACATAGACGGTTCGGGGAGGGGGTGGAGTGGAGCGGGTAGTGGGGCAGGATGGCAGGGGGCAGGAGGGACCACGCTGCGCTGTCCTCCATAAATCTATCAGTCGCGGTTGTATAAATACGACTCAATGAGGCGGCCGTGAATCACCCTGACGTGCTTCATAAGTCCCGGGAGTTTATTAAACCGGCGGGCATTTCTCATGTCGGGGGATAAGATCAATACGGCCGCGCGCGGCCACGGTTGCCCCTAACCTCCGTCTCCTATCCACCTCCTCCTTCCACTTCTCGTGCCCTCGTCCACCATACCACCCCATCCCATGTCTGCCGCCCCCTCGGACACTCTGGCCTTTCGCCGACCACGATGCCTCGCACGACGCGTTGCTCGTCCACCTTCTCCAACAGTCCGAATAATCGCGCGAAACAGGGGACGCGATTCCATTTGACTCGGACGAACCGCCACCGCCTAGTATCGTCTCCTCGTGTCGATCCTCTTCGAACGACAGGAGATTCGAATCTGATTCGCTTTCACGGCTCCTTCCGAACTGCTTCGGACCGTGTCGCGTGTGTACGCGCGACGATCGTGCTACGATAGAAGGTAGACGCGTGAGCGCGTCGCAAACTCGATTACCGCTCGATCCTGGAAAAGATCAACGCGCGACGGCCTTGCGTCGTCCGTAGACGGACACTTCAGGACGCGCTGGCGCGTTCCACGAGAAGCGTCGGTATGGTGGCTGAGTTCGAAAAGAGGATGAGGAGTAGATGGAGGTTGAATGTTTCTTCTAGGAGCCCGCCGCGCGATTTATGGAGCGAAGTGACGGGAGGTGTTTATTGTGCAGCATCTGTTACGTTACTCTGGCTCTGCAGTCTCCCTCCATCCACCCTCCTTTACCCTCTACCCCACTTGCTCTAGCTCCTTCTCTTTCCCTCTCCCCTCTGCCTCTCGGACCTTCTCTTTCGCGTGTGTTCTCGTTTCATCTTTCCACGAATCTCTTCGCCCTCTCTTTTCCCCTGCCACTCGTTCGTTCCACGAGCTCGCAGGTTTGCGCCAGCCCGCCATCATACATACAACAGACGCCCTCGATTTATAGTTTTGAATTAGATGGAAGTAAAGGAAAGGTCGCTGGTTGCTGTAGCGTAAATTTCAGACCCTTGAAATATCTCGTTTCCTCTCTCTCTCTCTCTCTTTCTCTCTCACCCTCCCTGTCCGTCTCCCTATCCTTTGCTTTTTCGCGTTAATTTATCGCTCTCGAACCGGGAACGAGAGAGAGAGAGAGAGAGAGAGAGAGAGAGAGAGAGAGAATAGATCGAACGCGCGCGAAAAATGGATAATGGAGGGTAACGGAGAGTCGCGGCGACGATTCTGGAGACGTAACCGGGCGAAATCGAAAGGACAAGGACATACATCGGGGGATGAAGGGCGATGGAAAGGGGACAGGCAAGGCCCTGCCACGGAGAGAGACACGTCACTCACTCGCTTCGTGTCACTTACACAAACAGACGTACATCACGGGCAAACCGGCAGGCGGGCAGGCGGGCAAGCAAGCAAGCAAGCAAGCAAGCAGCCAGGCAACCAGGCAGGCATGCAGCTAGCTACGTGTTCCCTTTTATGTTCCCACACACGCGCTCGCATAAACCTGTCAGTCTCGTGTCACGTGCAGCGCAGTCATTCACTGTCGCCGGCAGCGTACCGGCACTCACGACACAGTCCTGTTGCCGGTGACTGAGAGAAACCCCTTGCCGTGCTCAGGACGTACGAATAAGAGCGTGGAAAAGACGGACGAACGCGTTTAGCCGATGGCTAAAGTTTCGGACGACGTGGCCGAGAATAGAACGTCAGGAGACGCAGAGACGCGGTCGCGGTCGTCGAAACCGACGATTCGTCTCCATTGCTTCGCGTTCGCGAAGAAAAGAGTTTCCCGTGGTGGGCGAGATCGTCGGGCCGGAAGGGCGGAACAAGTGGGGAGACTGATAATTTCGCCACGCGAGTCGGATCGTGGATTATACGTATATCAAGCACGTCCGCGGACGAGAAGAGCAGAGCCCCGGAGGTTTTACGAGATATGAAAATGAGGACGGCCGTAATAAAAGTGATGTAGGGGGCTCCTCAGAGTCGTTCCTGAAGGCGCCACGAGTCACTCGTCAGGTTTATGCGGAGACGTCCATCATCCCCTTGACGTGCTTCATTGCCTCCTGGGCAAACTCCGCCGTTCCGGTTCTACGGTTTACCGCATTCGTCACTCCCTTCTTCTTCTTCTTCTTCTTCTTCGTCTTCTTCTACTTCTTCTCCTCTTCGCCTCTTTCGTTCTCTTCTTCTTTTTCCAACCACCCTTCCCTCCGTCACCCTTCTCCTCTTCGACCGCTTTTGCCCCTTGCGGCTCGTACGTATCTCGCGAGAAGAACGCGCGTCCCTCCTTCCGCCGCCAACGTCTCCTGGCGACGACCCTACTTCCGCGCTCCTTTCCAATTTCTCTTCGCGCACCATTCTCCGAGCTATATAGATTCGACTGTAAGAGACGGTCAACGTCGCGCCCTCGAAAGTTCGCCGATGTCGTCCACCACCCTCGTCCTAGCCCGATGGAGAATCCCTCGTGATCTACGATCCGATTTCGATTCGATATATCGTTCGGTCTTATCTGGAGCCGGAACCTTCTTTACGCTCCAGCCTCGGCCACTCTTCGAGTCGCGAGATATCTCACTTTTTTTCTCTCGTGTCCCACCCTCCCCCCATCCCTCGTCTTCCTCTTCCCGGCGACCCAATCTCCAGACCAAAAATTAATCGTCGCGAGTGTACGCTGCGCCAGAGCCGCTAGCGCGTACCGATCGCGATAAGAAGCTGGGAACGCGTCACTTCCGGCACTGCGGAGGTTCCTGGATACTTTTTTCCAGTTTTTCCCCGAGTTGCTGTTCACGCGCGTCTCACCCTTCTCTCGTCAACCCTCTGTTGCTCACGGAACGCGCGCGTACCGGCGACTCTTCGACTTCTCCGCCCCGCAGAACAGGGGAAAGTGAAATATCCCCGTGTAAGACACGATCCTCTTTGTAAACGGGTTGGAGGGCCGCCGGAACGCGTCCAAGCGAGAAAGGAATAACAAATGCGCGAGGGCCGAACGAAGAAAGATGCTGGAGGAAGAGCAGCGTGCGGAGGGCCGAGAGGCAACCGAGAGGCAACCGAGAGGAGAACTGTGAACCGAGAAGGGTGAAGGGAGAAGGGATCGTGGGCGCAGATAAATCGGCTTTGCCGCCGTAAGAGGCAGCTCGCGTGAACGTGTCTCCATTAAGGCAGCCAGAACTCTCGCTGACGTAGACGAGAGGCCGCTCTTGCGGTCTTCCTCCTCTGTCTTTATTCCCTTTCTTTCTTCTTTCTTATTTGCCGTTCTCCGCGCGCCGTCTTCCCCATTCTTCTGCTCCTCCGACTACTAACGACATCCAGCTCCTAAAACAAAAGAATGAACAGGTCAGGGGTGACAAGTTGGAAACTTCCCTCCCTAGGAAATCGCGGGAAACGTTGCGACCAAACGAAAGTAAAATCTTCGATTATTATCTATCACGGTTTATCGTACCAGATGCCGAACGACATATTTTCGGTGGTACGAAATTTTTCCGCTTACGCCAAAGTACCTACTACCATGACGATATCGACGAAATTCAACGTACTTGAAATTAATCGATTAGTATGCCAACGTCATAATATAATACAATCGTGCGTACACACCTTTTGTAGGAACTGTATATTCTTTAAAGTTCATTCGTGGATTCCACGTTCCATTACCAAACTTGTTACTCGAATGAACGAAACTTTATTAAGACTGACAACGTAATTCTAACTTGTAATCTTTTTATAGCGAGTTACTGTCTTTTTTTTTTTTTTGTTAGAAATTACTGCAAATAACAGGCTAGAATAGTTACTTTTCTTCCCTCTTTGTTCATCTTCGACATACTGAAATTTATTAGCGAATTTTTAACTATCGTGGCCATTCGAGAAGCTGAGCTACGAAATTTCGACTCTGACCTACCGTGCACCGGCGGGATCGATGTATCCGATCTGCAAACCAACACTGACCCACCCTTCGTCGTGGAACGTGGCGGTACATACGAGCCACGAGTCTCGCGCGGTTTCTTTCGTTCGTGCGAACGATCGTTCGCATTTTACGTGTGTGAAACGAGAGAAGAGCCGTCGTGGAAAAAGCAATCTTGCCGAATTGGCGAACAACGGTATCGCCGCGAAAGCCGACTCGATTCCTTCTCGCTCGTATCTTTCCTGTTACCGTTCGAGTGCGACGAGGAGAGCCACGCGAATGAAGGGGATGAAGAGGAAGAAAGCGAAACTCGCATTTGTAAATACGGCACGTTCTGCTTTTAAACCTATCTGCATGACACGCAGGCAGGCCTGCACTTTCGAGTTACGATCTCCCGCGCACGGAGTTTCGATAAATGCTAAACGCGAACACGTGAGCTTGCTCGTCGAGGCACACTTTATTGCCGAGCGTCGAGAGTCGAGTGTCGAGCAGCGAACGAAGCAGCTCCCCCTTGCAAACAACCAACACTACCGCACCTTCGTCATCACCGGCGGCTACACGTGCGCGCACTACCTTATAAACCCGGTGTTCGTATACGTGTCGACGATGCAACCGCAACCGTATTCTCCGCGTCGTACCACGCGACAACCAACGGGCCACCTAGAGCAACGAGAATTTTTCGTTTTGGCCGATACACCTGCCTCGGTCGCGCACCCTTAATCGCCCTCCGATTCACGAGGTGAATTCCACCTTATCATTTCCCTAACATCTACTTTTCATCCTTTCGAGTCGAAATGAAAGGAGTAAACAAGAAGAAGAAACGACAGCTCGTGTAAAAAGCAAAGAGAAAACGTGCAGAGACACGTAACCGTAAAAGACGAGTCTTGCTCGTCCGTTCGATCTACTCCTATGGCGAACCGATCACGACGTTCCAGCGAATCCACGACCGTTTCTTTATCGGATAGCAGTAAAATCGTATTCCAAACCGAGCGTAAAGCCGGTGGACATCGTCGACTGGAGGAACACGAAAGAAGAGAGCGTGGATGCGAATGCGAATGCGAATACGAATACGAATACGAATACGAATGCAAACTGAGGGCGGCAGGGATGATCGGAGGTCGTGTGCGTGTGTGTACGTGCACGTACGTACGTGGTAAAGGGAGTAGTATCGGGCACAAGGATAGGAAGAAGAAGGTAGGAGGGCGAGATATAGGAATGCCGGAGAAAGGTGGGAAAAGTGGTGCAAGAGTGGCGCGAGAGCCGAAAGGGTGAAAGGGTGCAGGACAGTTGTTCGGTTTGCAAGACACGTCGCAGGGTTGACCCAGCCTCTTCTCGATCCCCCACTGGTCAGCTTTCTCGTCGTGTATCCGGCTCTTTCTCCCCGTGTGCTCTGTTGCGGCGACCCCTCAGGGCTGCCCGTTACTTTAGCATCAACAACAATCTCCACCGGCGAGCGCCGTTATTCCGTTAGTGTCTTAGTGGCAACGGAACCGCCGGCACCAACACAACGATAAACGGGGATGCCGATGGTGTGTCGGTTTCGAGCGGATATTCCGCTTCTCCGTCTTGCCGTCTCTCTTCTTCGGTGCTGTGGCGTTCGCCTCGCGTTTCTACGCCTCTTGCTCGCTCTCGTTTCCACACCGAGCTCGCTCGCTCGCTCGTTCGTTCGCTCGGAATACTGTTTCGCGCGCGAGCGCACTCGTCTCCTTTCCACCGATGTTCCCTCCTGCTCGCGACCATGGTCCACTCTCCGGCCAGTAATTAAACAGCCACGCGGCAGGCAAATTGAATCAGTCGAAGAGACAAGGGAGCGTCGACGCAGAGGTGACGGCCAACCAGCCGCAACTATGGTGTCTATAGTGAAGGGGCTATCGTGGCGCGTTCGCGTACCTCCGAACCTAAAGCAGTCGAACGAGGAGGGAAATGCAGGGATCGCGGAAGGAGGGCTGTGAACTCGCCCTCGTACCGGCCATCTGGACGTTTACAAGCCCGAACTAGCCACCCACCCGCCACCACCCGACCAAGGGAGTTCGAACCGTAGTCCACCGCCCATCGCATCCTGCCATCGTCTTTCTGCTTGCCTTGCCTCGCCTCGCCTCGCCTCGCCTCGCCTCGCCACACACTTTGCCTCGCCTGACAACCTTGCATTAACTCCCCGTCCCCTTTAAGTGCCAAGTTTACCCCAAGATTGCATAATGCTTCGCCCGCTCGACTGCGTATGGACGAGTATGCCGCGTTACACTTACTATCCCTTGTCCTTGTTCCCTTCTTTCTCTATCTCTTCTCCTCCTTCCTTCTGTCTCTCGTACAACGCCCACACCCTACGCGTTTACAGCCTTTCGGTTCTCGTCGAGCTTTCTGGTTCTGCCACACGAACGAACCTTCGATTTCTTCTATACGAACATACAAGTACACGCGAGAGTTCGTATCGCACCTTCT
This sequence comes from Bombus bifarius, assembly GCF_011952205.1. Taxonomy (NCBI): domain Eukaryota; kingdom Metazoa; phylum Arthropoda; class Insecta; order Hymenoptera; family Apidae; genus Bombus; species Bombus bifarius. The sequence continues at coordinate 1,298,621 of NW_022885586.1, read as the reverse complement.
CTTCTGCGACGTCCAACGAGAAAAAAGAGAAGAGGCTGAAACGTAGCTGGTTAGTCTTGCTGGAAGACTTAGAAGCGGTTGGCTATTCTTTCGAGTTCATCGAAGGTACCCTTCGTTACGGGCTCGGCGGTCTAATGAAAATATAACGGTTTCTATGCCGCGCGGGCGGAGTTTGTCTGGTAGACTTCTGGCGCATCAACCTGACACATAAACTCTTATTATGCTATACGTTAGCAGCCGGGGGCGCTAATGGAGCCACAAGTCAGCCAGGTATCGTGGCGAGCACCTTACCGTTGCACCCGTCTACTTATTTTATATTTAAGCGTCGTAAAGAAGGAACTACTTACAAGACGAAAGGGATATTTAATAATTGATATCGTCCGCTCGTGCGGCAAATGATGACGCGTAAACGTTTGACGAGCATGCGATTCGACGCAGCTCCAGCGAAACAACGAGCGAGGTAAAAAAATTCGGCCAATCGGCAGACACGAAGAGCGCGAACGCGAAGCCGTTGAACGAAACCGGCACCGGAACAGCAAGCGCAAACGCGAAGTCGGCCGACTGGACGGAGAAGCGGCGCGCAGAAATATCGCGTCGCGTTACGGAAGAATACATCGGAGATTAGCGCGCGGCGCGACTATCGTCGAGCACCGCACGGAATCGATAATCGCGAGCGAAAACGTATCCATAAATTCCGCGACGCGGCCCGTGTACGCCTGTATGAAAATTACAAAGCTATTAATTACGACCGCGATAAATTAAGCAGCCGTGGGGCCATTATAGAGCGCGAGCCCCGGTGAATTGTTGGTAAACTTGGTCCAAGTACGCAACATGGGCGTTGGTGGTACTCTCGGCCCAACGCGGCTCACCAGGCATATAATAATGGTTGGTTAGAATGCTAATATATGTCCGGACGGGGGTGGCACCGGGGGACCTTGCATCATCGGAGGACCCAACTGGGCACTCGCCCGTTCCTGGCCGGACACCGTATAATCTACACCCCGAGACGTTATTACTCCCCGAGACACTAAAATCCCTCCGATGGTAACACCGTCCCGCCAACCGATATACCGCCATCGTTGCTACTACCGTCACTGCATCGGCTTCAGCCTTTCCACCACCATCCACGATCTTTCCGCTCTTCTTCGCGTCCAGATCCTCCGATCGTGCCACTGCTCATTGACTTCTGAAAGGATAATTTTGTCCAAAGATCAAAGAGATTCCTCTTTCTTACAGCACGAATACCATATAAGGGTAGCAAGGTATGGCGGAGTTTAGAAAATCCAAGTACTCCGGGTTTTCAGTTTTAACGAATAGGTTTTTATGATAACCTTTTTCTCGGTTAGGTATATATAAAGAGCAAATTGCTTTAGCAAAATTTCTCCCCTCGCCAACTGCGCCTTTATCACCTTCGAAGGGTGGCAATTACGCAAATCCTTCGAGGGTCTGTCCGCGGTAACTTCAATTCGCATAATCGTTATCGATCTTTGGTTTTGTATTCCTACGGTACATAACCGTACCGTCATACGGTTTATTCTTACTAACGGACTTTAAACACGAGAAGTACTTTCGCGAGCCAGTGTATTTCAAGACTATCGAAATGGACGAAGTATCAGGTTGTCCTAAAAGCGTCTTTTTTCTACGAACGTGTCTTTTACAACAAAGCATCTTTATACAAGCACGAAATCTAGTCTGTCGTGGTCTTTATCTTGATAGAACGAGATCGATCGTGCGTAATTCAATAAAATGATATAAAACAAAAGACGTTGCGCGTCTATGATTTCCTTGTGAAACGAAAGAAACTTTTGGAACGATCTAATATATATGCAATTCCATATAATTAAAATTAAATCTTGGCGACGCGAAACAACGCAACCGTAGCGAGATTTTTCTCTTTGTGTTGCACGAGGAGCGCGGCCCGGTGATGACGGAGCTGGGAAAACCCAAGACGGACGCTCTCAAGTGACAGAAACGTTGGACGTTGCCGGGGAGGTTAGCTGGGAGGGTAGCCCGAAGGGGTTAGGTTGCCTCGGCTCGAAGGAACCAGGCAACGAGCAAGAAGGTTTCCTCGCTGTCCCGTCCACGCGGTCGAGGTCGATTCCACGCGGTGGGACGAGTCGAGTGGGACGAGGTAAGACGATGTTTGCGGCGGAGCCGGTGGTCGAAAACACCGGCACAATGCTCGCGCTGCCGGGGGTCACGTCAGCCGGAGAATACCGGTCGGCAGTTAGCTTTGTACCGTGCTATGTTCTAAGGAGGACTCGCAAACAACCGCGCCGTCTCGTCGACGTTTCGGCCGCGTATCTAACCGGGATGTCCAACCCTCCGGACCATACGCTAAACGTTAAACGTTTGCACGGCGAATCCGCGAATCACGAGGCCAGCACGTGTACCGTGACTAACCCGAGCTTCTTCCGAAAATCAACCGAATTTTCGCCGTCTCTGGGTAAACGCGGAGACGTTAATCCGAAATACGTGTTGCGTGCGTAGTCGAGACGACGGTACCAGGCATACCGGTTTTACACGGTGGACGACAGAACGCATAATACAACGGACGTACATAAATCCACGTGCCAGTCAACAATGTGCATAAATACTGGCCCCTTGTAACGCGGCCCGAGCGACGAACGTAGGTAGGAGAAGGCAGAAGGGTAAAGTAAGCGACTCGGAGGGTGCCGCGAAACCGACGATTCGACCGAGGGCTGCTTTCGAGGGAGGAAGTGCTTCGAGTCGCGGTAAGACATCTCTCAGGAATTCCGAGTATCGCGGAACGCCGTTTCGAGTACCTCGTCCGAGAGCGAAACGTCGATTTTCCAATAATTTTTGGAAAAATATGACGAGTACGTTTGAACGGCTTTGGTAAATTACGTTCGTTAATCCGTACGATATTTGCTTCATTTTGCTCGATGAATCGTAGGCAGACGGGAAATAAAGCCTCTTATCCCTAAAACAGGCTCACAGTTGAAAACGTCTTACAACTTCAAAGTTAATCATATTTGGACGCACGTTTATTAAGATATTTTTGTCTGTTTTGACGAACGCTACGTGCTGGCGAAGTTTCGCAGAAACTTTCCCGAACATCCTGTAAATAGAAGGAGGAAGGAGATATAGAGGCGAAAGAGGGGAAGAAACAACGAAAGGGTTAAAAACGAAAGGACGCTCCGAAACGAGACAAGGAGGCAGAAGAAGAGGGGTACAGCGTAAGCGGCCGAGTGCGTGAGACACACGAGCGAAAGGAAAAAGGAAGAGGAGGAAAAAGGGGGAAGGGAAACGGATTCGAGTGAGCTTGTCGTACTCTCGGGAGGCATGGTTACGTTCGTAAATACATATATACGTTTCAATCTCCGGCGTAATCCCGTACGGACGACGGTATTAGGAAAGTTTTTCCTGCCAGTACATCACGGAGCTTGCTTAGCTGGCTTACTCGCGCTCGCTCCGTCTTACCCCTTCTGCGTCGATTCTTTTATTTCTTTTGACCCATACACACACACAAACATACACACGCGTGCGCACACAGCGGACACACAGTTACGCAACGCACGCGACCCATTTCGCTGCAAGTACGAGCGGACGTACAGCGTATACGCTGGAATCTAAGACGAACCTATCGCGATCGTTGACTAAAAATCAGAAGAAACGAGCACGGCCGCTACGTAACTCCGTTTACCGGGTCCGAATCCGTTTCCGGAGTCGGCTAACGCTATCTTCCTTACCGAAGCCAGGAGCTAAAGGACACTAGGGACCGGAACACTGGTTTCGCAATCTTATCTGACCAGTACGGTTTTCCCGTTCCCTGCCGCGTACCATCTACACCAGATACCAACCGCTATACTTTCCTCTCTCCCCATCTATCCGCTCTCCTTCTCGCGACTTTTCATCCTCTGCTTCTCCGACCCTCGCTGTTGCTCTCGAGGATTAGTTGGCGATCTCGGTTTCACGTTCGATTCGTTTCGTCGCGACACCGATCGACCGAGCTTCGAGCCAGACGAAAGTTTTCCCTTTCTTAAGACCAACTCTTCGGGAACGCTGTCCTTGTAAATATGGCGCCCAATGACCAAGGATATCGACTAATATTCCAAGAGACGTAGGATCGCCACTCGTCCCACAGGTGAATCCATTTTGTTTCTATATCTTAGTACGTTCCTGTGCGTCCAAGATCCTGTTTTTTTTTTTTTTGTTTACCTCTTCTTCTTCTTCTTCTTCGTCTTCAGCTCTTTATAACCATTTTGTCTACCTGTTCGACGTTCTCGTTCGACCCTCGATCTATCTCTCGGGTTAGCCTCTACCACCGAGAACTACGACGTCGACGACGACGAGTGTACAATATTTATATTATCCCAACAGGACACTCCCGGGTAACACGGACATGATTGCAATCCTGTTCATATATCTTTGGCTATACGACCGTACACGAGTCTACGCTACGCTAGGGACGTATCAAAACCGGCGGCCACCTTGCACCGAGAACAGGGACGACACGGTCATAATATTTTCAGATAAACCTACGATTTCTCTCCTGCCCTCCTCTGCCCGATTTCTCCTCCGTATCCGCTTTGCCTTTGATAAGCGCACCAAGCTGTGTTCGCGTCTCGCCTCTCTCTCTCTCTCCCTCTCTCTCTCTGTCTCTCTTTCTTCCAAGTTTCATAACTGCAGAGAATTTCTTCGAATTAGCAGAAAAGTAATACAGCGACTCGTGAAAATATCTAAGGCAATTACTATTTACGAATATATCGTCTGTATTACTTGAGACATTTTGAAATTTTATTAGTACTGTTCACTGAGATACAACTATCGTAATTATATTTCTATAATTTCAGAAAAATGTGAAATGCACATAGGCCTCTTGTGCGCTACGAGTGGAAGAAATATCTTTCCTCCGTATATGAAATAAGTAAGAACAATTAAGACGAGCCTGACCGGCGATCGTTCGGCGTTAGAACGTTTAGACATGCTTGGCTCTTCGTCGAATAGAATACGAATCGACGAAAGTACGAAGTGGTTCGAATCTCCAAGGTAAAGGGGTAACGACAACAAGGATTACCTTTGCCCGAGCCGAAGAGAATTCGCGGGGAAAAGGAGAGCGGTTGGGTTGAGGGTGGTAAATGAGGCGGAGCCAATCGTTTCATTGCATCAATAGTCGTAGCGAAGTTATACCAACTTTCTTGATAAATCCCGCTTACTTTGCGCCATAACATAACTTTACAGAATCGGAACCACGGCCATGGAAGAATTGCGATTCGTAACTTTGGATGAGGTCCCCCGCTACGAATGCTTCTTCCTCTTTCCTTCTTCCTCTTTAACCGTATTATCCCCTCGCCCGCGTAGTATCCGCGAGTCCCGTCGCGTTCCGTCGCGTCGCCTGGCCTCGTGTCGCCCCGATATACGAATTTTCCTACGAGCATCGTTTCCGCCGGATTTCGAGGGAAAGTCTGTCGGTGGGGAAAGAGGGGATCCTCGCTGTCGGTTACGATCGTCTTAACTCCGGCGTCGGACGTCCTTTGCGGTCTCTGCTCGTCGGTGGTGCGGGCTCGTAATCCGCGGACCAAACCTCTGGGACGTTGTAAACTGCGACAGAGAGAAAGTGGGAAAGAGAAAGAGGGATTCGAAGCGGATATCTAGAGCGGAACGCGTCGATACCGCGATGACGATGAAATTTCCCTTGACGTGAGCTAGAATAGTAGAGGCAGGGGGGTAGGAGAAAAAGGAAGGACTGATTGGGACCGGTCCTTCTTAACGAACGAGTCGGAAAGCTTCGTCGAACATGTCGGAAGCATCGATCGTTTGCGGAGTACCGTCCCTCGCCGGAATTCCAGCCGCTCGCTTCAGAATTTCCATTCCGACGCACGACGTTCGCCACCGCGAAGAGGGCTTTCGGCAAATTGGCATTCTTCTTTCGGAACGGAACGACGGTGAATGCGAGAGCGGGACTGGTTTGACATTCGCCGGGCTTCTTTGAACGAGAGATCCTGGACATCGCTTCCGAGTGAAGTGATCTCCGGCTGCCACCGACACAGTTCCCTCCACCCTGCCTCGTTACCTTCAGCCTTGCATCCCCCTTCATCCGCGCCTCCGTACCATCGCCACGGCCACGCCACCACCAACGTCATCCCCTTTCTTTCTCTCTTCCCTGTTGCCCGTTACCCCGTTGCCCGTTGCACGTTGCCCGTTTCTCCGCTCTCATCCTCCCACCTTTCGACGCCGCCCTCCGCCACTTACCGCGCCTTTCCGTGACCGGCTACGACCTTCCCTCGGCCGTGTCTCGCTCCTGCTCGTTTACACGGCCTCTCTTCTATCGCCGTTCACGATGGCATTGTGCGCGACTAATTAGTCGAAGCGCGAGATCGTGGAGCGAACGGCTTTAATTAACATTCCTGGCTCGCCCACCATCGCCGCCTTCTCGGAAGGGCGAATTGAAGGCTGTAAATGTCGAGAGAATCGTCCGAACGGTACCGATAGTCCTGCGTATTCATTCACAATCGTCCCCAAATTGGACTTTTCTTTCCCGGTTTAGCGCTTTTCCAACTTTCACGTCCATCGTTATTTTCGACTTTGCTCTCGACGACCCCTCGATCCACGAAACGAGGACGACGTCCGCTACGATGACACGCGTCATTTCGTATCGCGCGCTGCTCCTTTCTATAGCCGCGAACGTTAACTCGCCAACGATGGATCGCATCCAGCGCAGAAGGTTAATTTTCCACGAATAATTGGTATCCGATCGATCGATTTGCCAGGGTACCCTGCATCCTTCCGGCAAGGTGGTGAAACGCCGTCTAAGTCATCTCATTCGTCTTCGGTGAGATAGTCGAGAGAGGAGATCATCGATTTCGACGCTGGGGCTAAGGAAAATTAAATGACGCAGACCCCCGTTGAAGGAGAGTTATTTGTCACGGCCGTTGATGTAACCCTCTTCGTCTCATTCGCTTCTATCGCTTCGCCTCCACTGTTTGCAAACACCATCGTCTTCCCTATTCCTTCTGCCCTCTCCTCCTCCTCCTCCTCCTCCTCCTCCCTGTCTCTCTCTCTCTCTTTCTCTCGTTACCCTTTTCGTCGGCGCCAGCGGTTTCGTTGCTTAACCTAACCGTACCGCTATTTGTAACGCGCCCATTAGGCGGATGATTCCATCTCACGTTCGTGGATTTCTTCCGACGCGTCCGTGCGTTTCTTCTTTCGGAGAAAGATGGTGAAAAATCTGGAAGCGGAGAAGTAGTCGGGACACAATTCAAATTTAAACGTGTACCTTAGCCCCTGCTGGAATTTTCTGCTTCCTAACCTCGTTCCAGTTTGAACCGAGGAGGGGACTTTCGATCTTTAAAAATATCATCGTCGAAAATTTTTGCGTTTCGACTCTCGCTTCCTCGGTGGTCCTGTGCATAGCCGCGACCGTAATTACGATTCCGTACTTCGTAGATCGAACGTAGTCACGTTTGAAAACAGGAGGAAAATTGCCGACGTTCTTTTCTTGTTTAAGGTTTTACGTAATTTCGTTGATTGCTCTCGGCTTGTCCAACTTGTAAATTTTAACGCGCGTCTCGCTGCCTTTGCGTAATGCCATTGTTTTCCGGGTTAATTTCCTTGCGACCGATATCAGAAACAGCGACCCGATATTACCAGGCTATGTACACATGCTAACGCATTATCTGATCGAGTTCAACTCTCTTCTGTATCCTTTCACGACTTTAAACGCTCGGTCTTCGCGATATACGTATATCGTCTAATTATTTATAACGCAACGTATTTGTTTCACATCTGTGTTTAGCGACGTACTCCCATTTTGCTCCGTTTCGTTCGTCGCTTAATCTTCGTGGCTCTGTAATCCCTATATGTACTTTTCTCTGTTCGATTATAAGGCTAGTGCCCGTCAATAAATAATAATAATAATATTTAATAATAATAAGAATATTACACCAACGATATTCTACAAGTAGCGGATACTACAGAAACTGTGGTACGATGAAAAGCACGATTCGATTAAAAATAATTGATAGAAGGCTAAAATTCATCACGAAATTAAAGAGATTTCAAGATTTTGACCGTATTTCCTTTAGTTGCGACCGTGAAGTCGCGTTTCTTTCAAGTTTCATACAATTTCTCGGTTTCCTATCTGCTCTCGATTCCTCTGTCCCTTTCATCTTGCTCGATGGCGAAAGGGTAGCGACTCGAATTCCTGACGCGCGAGAGAAAGTAAGAGCACGGGGTGAAGACGAAACGGGGTGAGTCGGGTTTCCCGTCCCAGCCCTCCTCCCCCGCGCGATAACTTTTTCCTTCTCCGCTTGTACCGTGCTCGAATTTATGCCGGACGGAGAATTAATGCGTGACAGATTTGTAGTTATTACGAGGAGGAGGCGGAGGTCGGATGGAAAGAGTAGGAAGACGAGTGGCCGGGACTCCTCACTCACAGCCCCAGGGAATGAAAAGGCGAAAGAGAGAACACGCTGGACGGACGGACGGAAGGGCGGCACGAAACGAAGAAAGAGGAAAAAGGAGCGCGGCCGTTCGCAGAAGAGGACGGCAAACGATCGCGAAGAAAGAGCAAGAGGTGGAAGAGAATGAGACGACGCGATAGCACGAAGGCACGAAGGCACGAAGGTTTCACAGGGCATCGGAGGCATAACCGGGCAAGGCAGTCGGGCATTCAGGCAGCGACGGCAGCGGAAGTGAGCCCATTACTTATTATAACTGCCTGGCGAGCGAGCGAGCGCCTGTCAAGCATCCATCATCGCGACGAATGGCCTCGCTGCCAATAACATCCGCCGTCATCGCCAACTTTTCGCGGTCTTCCTCGCTAGCTTGCTTGCCTGCCTGCCTGCCTGCCTGCCTGCCTGCCTGCCTGTCTGCTTGCTTACTTGCTCGCTCGCTTATCCCCTCTTCGTCCGTATAGCTGCACATACGCTCGATCACTCGTGACTAACTCGACAGTCTTGACTTTGGTTGTTGCCATTTTTGCCTTTCTCCTCTTGAACGCAAGGAGACCGGACGGTGATCTACGATCGACGAACGACGAAACAAACGAAAATCAGAAGCAAAGGAAACGCGAATGAACGAGAATGCAGGCAGCTACGCTTTTCTATATTTTCTTAAGAAAGACAGTTTTCTTCGTTTCGGTCGTCCGATCGAATCGCAAGGGGACGAAGGGAAGACGAACGAACGCGCGGAAAAGTTCGTTATTTCCACGTTGGTCGGTTTATACGGAAATATCAGAGATTTGGCATGGTACATCCGACGGCTGTAGTGCATATTCAACTGCAGCCCGTTTCGCCGGGCATATGGCACGTCGTATCTCAACGTAGTCAGCCGGACAGTCCGAGTGACTCATGGCGGATTACCGTGATTGCTTGTTTATGGTCATTAACATCCTCGTGGTCCCATAACTACCGCATGGCGTCCCGTTCCATCAACGAGCGTCACCGTAGGTGTTGTACGCGTCGCGCGCGTTCTACGCGCCCGTGTGCGTGCATGCGCATATCTCTATCGAGTGGTACGTTCGAATAAGTCGCGGGCTTCTTTCGCGATTCCTCTTTTCCCCATATTATCACATTGGTTTACCAGCGTGTTGTCCCTCGTTTTTCGAAAAAAGATGCAGTCACGCGTGTACGTATATACGTCGAAACTGATATTGGATTTTTTCAACTGCGTACAGAACGAGAACGTTCAGTCGATGAGCGGGCGCGCAGAGATGGCCGGAAAACGTATATAAAATCGCGTTCGAGCAATTAGAGTATCGAACAGTAGGATCGCGTGTGATTCGCGCTTGACTGTTTAGCGGTGCTGATTGATGGGAACGGCTCCTCCTAGAGCAACTGCTACCCACCGACGGCAATTATACCTGCTACACGTATTGTATCGTTCCCGACACATAGATCGCCGAGCTCGTTCGGATCGGCTCGGCTCGGTGGCCAGCAACGTTAATACGATTCCGGGATGCGTAACTCGCGTCACCCCGCAACGTCGGTATCGGCATCGACACTAGCATCGGCATCGACACTGCTACCGACACCGATACCAACACCAACACCAACACCAACACCAATCTACATCGACATCGCATCGACATCGACATCGACATAGACATAGACATAGACATAGACATAGACATGGACATAGACATAGACATAGACATAGACATAGACATAAACATAGACATAGACATAGACGTAGACATAGACGTCGGCATCGACCATCGATATCGTCAACCAACGTCCGTTGCAACACCACCGCCGCCACCGCCGCCGACGCCACTGCCACCCCTTGATTGCCTCATTGGATCGCATTATGTCGGCACCATTATCATAATTCAGGGATTTTTCACAGCCGTCCCACAGAGCGCACGAGCTTTGGCTCGAGGCCCGGTCACCCGCCGAGGGGGACATACGCCGATCGATGCCCGTCGAGTCGCAAGCTACCTCTGCCTTCCAACTTCCGTTTCACTCAGTTTCTTCGAGACCCTTCGATCGATGCGTCACACCGATAACAGCTTCGCAGCCTTCTCCTTTCGTCAATGGTCTTTCACCTGTCTTTTACGCTACGCACTGTACAACGAGGCTTACCTCCAGACGAGGTCTCACGCGAGATTCCGTATCGCGATACCATATCGCAATCGGCAACTTTCACGCAGTGCAATGTGAGTTACCACGGCTATTTCATCGATAGGTCGACTCAAGCTCGTAATTCCTGTACACGCGTGTTAATTGTACGAACAAATTGCAATGAATTCACAAGGAAAATGAACACCTCTGCATGGACACCTACATTTCTGGCAATCGGTCGATCTCTTAACCGTTTTCTTCCTTCGTACGATACTCGCTTCTCTTCTATCGCTACAGTGAACAATCGTCGAAACGATATTTCGTCGCTTCAAAGCCGCTGATCGCGACTAGGTGACACGATACCTAATTCAGCCAGCGCCAGAGACTTTATCTAGAGAGACGCCTCGAGGCAACTTTCATCGCGCAGGGACTAATTTTCGTTATACTAGAAATAATTAGACGCCGTAGGTCAGAAGTAAAGCCTGATAACGCCACAATTCGGATTTCCTCGAGTAGTGCCTCCTTGCGGAGGACAAGAAGAGGAGGGACAAAGGAGGAGCGTCAGGACCGTTTATCGTCGCGTTGCGGACCGCGAACCTTCGACCTCGATGCTCTGCAATGTCAGCTGGAGTTGGATTCATGTGCATGCGTGTCTCGCAGACGTTCGTGGACGAGGGGTAACGCGGTATAATATGATAATAACGCCCACCGCGCAGGTAGATACGTATAATTGTCGAGCATAACTCAGGGCAGAGCGCCCTGGACGTCCGTGATGTACGCCTCGGTAAAGCGATTGCGATACTACGGTGTAGCAGACTCTGTCGGTCAACCTGTATCTCGGGTTACGTCTTGAGCAGTAGTCGTCCGTCGATGTAAAAATGAGTAGGCGACTATGTACTAAACCCAAACCGAAACCTATCGTACCAGATTACAAGCAGAGCCGTTGATAATCGAACGATGCGTGAAACGTCTCATAAGAATCTGTATGCGAAGATGTTCGAAAAATTCGTAGCATTTTTACGATGAATTTCTGTCAAATAAGAGAATGTTCGAACAGATGTAACGCTCTTAGTTGGATGCTAAAGAAAATTATGAGATACGTCCAAAATTAATAAATTCGTTCCTTTTCTCAGGCAGATAATGTCTCGTACGTCCAAGAAATCTTCGATCGTATGTGAAATGTTCGCTCCTATCAGTCTCATTGGATTGTACGATGTCGAGGCGCGAATGAGCCGAAAAATTCTGTATTTGTATGCTTTGTTATATTTGTCCGAGGTTCGTGAGAACACGCGTGTACCGCGACCACGGTGTAAGAGTTTGAAGTCTGGAAGCACGTATTTTCGTAAATAATCAGCGGTTGAAAGAAGAAAAATCGGTGACGACAAAGGAACAAGAGACAGGGTGAGGAAGCGGGCGAGCCAACGGCAACGCGCACAGTCACCAGTACGCAACGTGGCGCGCCAAGTGCGAGTATTAGAGCGATTGACTGCCGGACGTAACCCGTACGTGCCGGCCGGTAACACGTGTAACATACTGCCGCCATGTATCTCTCCCACTTTCTCCCTCTAGTCTCCCTTCTCTCCGTTTATACCACGTTTATGCGCGTGGAATCGAAAACAATAGCAATTGCGACGCGTCGACACGACGCGATACGTTCGATCGACTTTTTTCGGCTCCGTTGCTATCGAGCTTCTCGACGAAAAAATAAAAGAGTTTCGAAGCGAAAGGAGTCGCGCGCTCGACGATTTCCGTCACGGAAAGGGAAATTATACAACGAGGAATGAATCGTTCGACGATTAAAACGCGAGTCGCGATAAAGGGCGATAGGGGTTGGTGGAATGTACGCCGGTAGGTCGGTGGGTACGTAGGTGGTTTATAGCGATGCGACAAAAATGTAAATGCGATATCGTCCAAGGAGTCCACGGTATAAATCTTGCGTTAATGCGTGGAACGAGCGACACGCCGTTGGCTACGGGAACGAGTCGGAGAAGAAAGATTGGTAGGGAAAAGCGAGAACGGTATACAGAAGAAAAGAGAGACTTCGTCGTGGCGTTCATTAGGGATCCCTCCGACTCCCTTCGGTCCGCCACCCCCGTCTGCCGAATCGGAGCAAAGTACAGAGCGCTGAGAGATCTGGAAGAAGAGTTAGAGCGGTAGAGACAGAAAAGGCAAGAAAGAGCGAACGGGGGGTGTAAAGAGGGGAGGGTGGGTATGTAAGAGAAAGAGAGAGAAAGAGAGAGAGAGAGCCAAAGAGAGAAAAGGAGAGAGGAGAGTAGGAGCGAGGTGGAAGGGTGAGGGCGCTGCGATAGATCACACGGACGGCAGCGCTCCTTCGAAAAACATCCATAAAACGCAGTAGGGCGGACTCAGCGACAATAAACTCTACATATAAATCTTGTCCTGTGACGCTGTGATACGCTGATGGCGAGCACGATAATCTCCGAGAATGCGGGCTCCTCCTCTCCTCCCTCGACGCCGACTCTTCTTGTCGTTCTCTTTCTTCTTCTTCCTCGCGTGCTCATTTCACCGGACTTTTACTCTCTTCCTTTCTCCTAATCTCTGTCTCTGTCTCGCCATCTCTCTCCCCTGTGCACCCCTCCGCCGTTTTCTTCGTCAACGTCGAGGGCGACATTTAAATCCTTTCGTCTCGACCCATTTCGCCTCGGTTTCTTCGGTTACTTCGCCTTACAGTGTCGTACAGCTTCCTTATAGTTCTACTCGATCGCGATATTGTCCTCGCGATCTTCCTCGCGATTGTCCCCGCGATCTTCCTCGATTCGAGTACGCGCAACGTACACGACGCGTGCGGAACCGCCGCGTCGAGCTTCGAGAAGAGAAGGAGGACGAACCACGTAAGTAACGCGAAGAGACAACGACGAAGCAGGCGACCGACGATTAATCTCGCTTCGCCACGCAGAGTCGAAATCGAAGAGCCGTTTACGGCGAAGAATCGTTGCTCCGTTAGCCGGCCGATGTAGCTCGGAATTAAAGTCTCAGTGCCGGTAGCAGCCCCTCGGTTTGTCCCTGGCCTCCTTCACCCTCGGCCGTTCTTCCACGGCATCCCTCCGCTTCTTCGCCGTGTCTCGGCGTATCTTCGACCGTAATTCACCTCCCTGCGCTTGCTTGCCGCTCCCTAAATGCTTCTAACTCCTATTCCTTTGCCGGAATCGAACAATGGCGCGTGAAATTTCAACTTTGAGCCTTCTCTTCCCATCCACCTTTCAGTTTCCTTCCATCTTCCACCCCAGCGTCCTTCTTTCGTTCTCGCTCACGCTCCCCTCCTATCTCTCGTCCTTTTTCTATCTGCCTCTTTCTTCTGCTTCTCCTCGTCCCTATTTTCCCCCTTCCATCGCTTCGTTTCCCTCCTGTGTTTCTTTCTTCCGCAACTGCCTCGTTCCTCCTCCCATCGCGAGATCTCTCGCTCGCGTAATTTAATTATTCGCTCGAAAGCCAAACTTGCCGAATCTTGGCCGACTACCGTCCGTTTGGCCGCCTCGGTCGCATCCGGTGTTAACTTACAGGCGCGATCCTTCCAGCTCATTTTCAACCTACTCTCGGATCAAAGTCCGATTCGGCGCGCGAACGAACCGAGGGAGAACGAGAAAGAAGATACACCGTGAAGCAAGTTCGAATCTTCTTCTAGCGTGGCACGTAAATCTTCGATGGTGCTTAATCGCAAGAAGCGAGGATTGCTCCGACAAGCCGCCGGACAGATAAACGCGAGCTAGACGTCGACGTTCTCTTTTCTCGCGACGCATCGTTGCGCTCGCCACCTCTGCTCGCTTCCTTCCCCGCTGCTCTTTCCGCGACAGCTTCTTCACGCGCGTTTTTTACCCGAGGGAACACGATTCGGCTGATTTACGGCGGAGAGTAATTAACGGGCGTCCGGTGGCGCGCATGCAACGGAAAAAGATCGATGCCACGGCCGTGAACGAAGATTCCGGTGAAGGCTCTGTCGACGTTAGCTTCGATCGCGTCGATCGTTCGTGTCTCTTCTATGACGAACGGAAGGCCGAAACGAGCGGAACGAGGTACGCCGATAATCAACGTAGCCCGTCTAGGCGTCGCCGCGGTTAAGGCAAGATGGATTTGTCACGCATCGCTGTCGTTTAGCCGATAAAGTGACGGCAGTCAGCCGGTGGCACGAGGTGCTAACTAGACAGAGCGGCACTCAATTACTACCGTCAGACCTCGTGTAGTTTAACTCATCTACTCCATTCCGACGAGTCCTCCTCTCCACCTGCCTTCCCTTTGGCTAAACACTTTACGAGCAGCTTGCCTACGCGTCGCGCGCGATCATCGTCGTCCTTGCAACGTCTCTTATCGAAAATGGCAGCGCGTTAACGGAGTGTACCGTACTGCGCGCGTACCAACGATACCAATACGAGCTCGCCCCGTTCATCGTACACCGCATCCTCGCGTTCTCGGCAACACGCGATCCCTCTCTATCCTCGTCTGCCGCCACTTTCCATCGAAACGCCAACCCCGCGATAATCCTCTCTCTTTCTCTCTTTCTCTCTCTCTCTCTCTCTCTCTCTCTCTCTCCCGTTTTCCATCGTTAACGCGAATACCACCGTTTTCGTTATCTTTCCGGCCAATTACCAATCGGTCGACCCCTCTATCAAATTTCTTTTCACACCTCATCCTCTGTTTCCGTTCTTCCTCGTTTTTTTTCCTCGCGTTGCTCTTCTATCCACCACGCTTCCGTACGTTTATCGCGAAATCGACGTCCAAGGGGTTCCTGTCTCTTTCGTCATCTACCCTCGTGGTACATCAACTTGCATGGGCTACGTTCACGGGGTGTTTCAGAAATACGTAGGTGGCAAACTTTACTGGCGCGTTCCACTCTCCTTTAAGGATTAGTTCTTCGTTCCAAAAGGAAACTGAATAATTTTACCAGCGTAGGTGGTAGGTTACCCTCAGATCAAAAATATTACACGCATACATTATGGATAATCGTTCGCTTTACTCAAATATCGCAGAAGATGCGTTGTAAGGATGAGTAGCAGGCTAGACAAAAGTCAAAACTGCCGAGACGAGAGAGAAAAAGATCAAATTTTGTTAAACCAGATTGATAAAGTTTACGATCCGACGTTTCAAACGAGATAATAATTGTTAAACGTCTTGACAATTTCCCAATGATTTCTCAGAATTGCTTAATAAGTTTCCGAAGCTGTTTCATACTTGCGAACGTATTTCTCAGACACCCCGTACTTTGCCAATTTTTTACCCGTTGTCTACGATGAATGGCACAGCATAGATCCGCCTGTTACTGCACGTGTTATGGCAGGATGCGAAACAAATTTATCGAGAGTGCGATATGACCGATACGCAACCGGTTCCAAGATTTCTCCGAGGAATTCGCGGATACGTCGATACTCCTGCATCCTCGAAGGATACTCGCGATTCCAGTCGTTCATCGCGAGATCATGCAAGGAAAATTGGATGTGAAAATTTCGACGAGACCGATATCAGTCTCGTTTCCACTCTCGAAAAGTTTCAACCATACATAGCAAGATTCTGCTGGAACGTCCCTTCTCCGATCTTCTCCGGCACACTCTAGGTTTCTCGTTCGAGATGTACTTCTTCGGGATCAACGGCAAAACGTATCGCTATTTACGTTAGATTTCTCGTAGCAGCCGGCAATTACCAGCAGCCGTGCTTTCGGCCCCGACAACGCGTACGTTGCCGGTTCCCTGCAGACAACGAAACAATCGATAAACAACACGTGTAGATAACAATCGTGGGATGGAAACCCTCTATTTTCCAGAATGGTCGTTGTAATTGCCGTACGTGTTTCGAGGAGCTTCTCCTTGTTCGTACCTTCTATCGCGAAATCGTGTCGCGTGCGCGCGTATACCTGCGTGTTTTCTCATGCAACGAAATCTTCCGCGTTATTCCAGTACGATTGGAATTAGCGTTTCAGAATTTTCGAACGCGTGGTTGCAGAATGGCCGAAGCGGAACGCGTTCACTGCTTGTCGCGAGCCACTAGTTTTGTCACGTGGCTTCCGATGATCGCACATGATTTCTGCACCCTATCGCACGAGCGAGGCCCACGTAAAGATCTCATAGCAAGGTAATCTCTGTCCCGTGGCCTCCGATTTTTCCCTCGCTTTATCCCCTTCTGAGGATGTGCGTGATTTTAGACATTTCCTTTTTTAACAATCCGAAGGATTCCACCTCAATTTCTCCGACTATTTTAAAAATGTCAGTTAATATCAGTCGATTACCTTCTGATAAAAGTACAAAAATCAACGACTTTAATTTTACTGGTCAAGAACTTGAACACGTTGCTCGAAGAAAATCACGTGGCATCCGTGGCAGAGGTGAGCGTACAGATGGACCAAAGGGGTAGCTGAGAAACGATCGAAGGCAAGTAGACAGATAGGTAGTCGCAGGTAGTCGTAGGCAGTCAGCCGGACTGAGATCGCATGCAAATACAAGGGAAACCTCGAAACTTAGCGCCAGCTAATTACAATCTTGACTTCACCCTTGAGCTTCATAACGGCTAACGGCTCCGCCATGCTTGCCTTACCAACTTTTTGGCTTATTGTCCTTACGTACTGGCCACGGGGGATATCCGACTCGCGTCTAACCTATCTTGCCAACCCCGTGTTACCGCCGATCCCCTACCTAACGCTGCTGACTTTTGCCTCAAAGGTAAGTACTTTCAAACTCGTATACAGTTTGCAACTCGTGCATCGCGAAACGCGTGCTTGCTTTTTAATGCTATCTATACGATCGCGAAAGACAAGACGTGACGCAGCACATCGCCTGCTATGCAGAGTCGCAAGATAATAGGGTTCTCGCTTAATCTGTTAACCGAGAAGGATGCGTAAACTTGTCACTCGGATTCCCAATCTCCAAGATATGGTAATTTCATTATTTAAGTCTCTGAGAAGCTAATACGATCAATTCTCGTGATGCCTTTACGTTCAAAACTCTATTGACCGCTGTTGCCTGTTTAAAATTGTTTAAAACGTGTCTGAGACTAGCAGCCCGCTGAATTTCAATTTCAATATTTCTAAATAATAATTTCAGTAATCTCGAAACTTCTAAATATACTAAACAATAAAGTCAAAAATGTTGCGGATAAATCAACCTCAATTAGATTGCCAATCCTTGAAAAGGTAAGTATGTACGAAAGTAAGATTATTTGTAACGCAGAAATATAGGGAATCTCTAGATAAAGAAATTATTATCCGAATAAAGAGTTAATTCGTCTTGACAGATTCACGGGCCACACTTTGACTTTCACGATATATCGGTGTATTTCAACGTTAATCAATCGTTTCGTTGCGGGTTTTGCAAGCAAACCCCGTTTGTTCGTTCTTCTTAGGTATCTTTCGCTTCGGACTTCGGACGTTCCGCAGATTCGCTATAAGAGAGAAGTTTTCATAGGAGCGCTTGCGCGACTTCGAGTTGCTTCTGTCCAAGGGAAGACGAGACAGCAAGCTGACGGGACAGCCGGTCCACTTAAAATCGATACCAGGCTGCAGCCGTCTCCGTCGCGTGCAATTCCCATGCAAATGAATTGCACCGACACCGACGTTACGTGAACCTTGGCTGGGATTGATTTTTCCAAAGTTTCCAACCGTTCCACGACCGACCTCCGCCATCGATAAAGATGCCCGTTGATTTCAACCCAGCGGATTTCCGTCCTAAATTACCTACTTTTCGTGTTGCGACTCGTCCTCGCGTCGTGCTCTCGCCTTCCTACGGAAAACGTCTTAAAACTAAATTTCGTAAGTTGTCCGACTATCATTTACAACGTATGATTACGATACATTCAAGTTCGAAAAAGTATCGGTTAATCGCAACATTTAAAGTAGGATACGTAGTTGCCTCGGTAGGTCTTTGTCAAAATTTTCAGCAAGAAACGCAAGCAGCCATCCGACGAAATGAAATAAAATTGAATAAAAAGAAGGGCACCGGTGAGATTTCCATACAAGCAGATAGATATAACGAAATAAAAAGTAGAAAGAACGAGTACAAGGAACAAGCGCGAGAAGACGAGAGGGAAAGGGATAGCTGGTCGTCGTTGCTATTCCGAGTGATGATTACACGCGCAACCACGGTTGTGCTAATTATCCGGACCATGATGGATCATTTCCGTACGGAAGGCATGCGCCCAAACAATACTTAGTTATTTCCATTAAGGTACTAGTGCAGAGATCGTAACACCGAGGTGCTACAATAATTAATCACTCGCGCGTCTGTGGACAAGGTTCGTTTAAGACGAGACGAGCGTTTTCAGATTGGAAGACCAACATCGACGCTTGCCATATAATCGTCCAATCTTTGACTCGTAATTGTATTCGCCTAGCCCTTACCGTTTTCGATGTCGTCGTATGGTTAAAAGACGACGAAGAAAAATCGCGCGGTAAGAAAAGACAAAAGTACGAGGGCAAGTATGAGATTTTCTCAGCCATAGAGCAACAAAACACGACTGCGGCAAATGTATTACCCGAACCGTCCGACTGGAGTTCGGTTGTACGCTAATGAAACGTAGCAGAAATATCTCGGTCGTTTAATTAGAAGCAATAAACGGGAGAAGTTCAATTGTCTGGTGTATTCGTAGGGCAAGGCTCCGTACAGAGCCGAGCCGTATCGCCCATCTAGCGAACATCGCGGCAGCTTCTTCCCTATCCAACTCCGGGTAACCTCCAAGGTATCTTGTGCCGCCTTTCCTAAGATCCCTCTTCCCCCTCTGGTTTCCCCTGTACTCGTTCTAAACCACCTACCACCGCCACCACCCTCGGCTTCTATCTCTTTAGCTTCATTCTAGCGGTGCACACGGCCTGGCTTTAGACGGTCCACGCGCGAACCTTCTCTTGTATAATTCCAACAGGATACTTCCAATATTTAATGCTCTGCTCCTCTTCGAACGGATACTACAGAGCACCCAGACACGACAAACGGTATAGAACGTGTCTACGTGTCGGCGACGCGCGATAAGTACGTGCTACCGCGATTAAGATTTCACGAGAACCAACCGAGATCCTGGAAAGTGTCGTTCATTCGATATGCACAAACAGCCGTGTGACGGGACTTGGTTACACTCTCCGCTCGAAAGGAAGTTTGTCGTCTCGTCGCGTATTAGGAGGCTACCGCAAACCATCGTGTATCCGACTGCTCGACCTTAAAGCATTGTACTCGTTACTCTTACAATTTACACCTTTACCGTACGTGAGTTTTATTGTTATAGTACGTGACATTAACCCTCGCCGAGAACGACGAACACTGCGTCACTTCTGACTCGTGCAGATACTTTGCGTTTTTTAAGTTACGTTCTATCAAACTGTGTGCATTTATTTCACAGGTTAATTCAGTCGTAAAACCCTCGCACTTGGCTCGTTTAAGTCGAAACACGTGATATCCAAACGATAAGTGTAAAAGATGTTCCAAAGAAGATTCGCGTTAAAAATTTCACTGTACTCAACATACGCGTAAAAAGGAGAATCTAATCGATGGACTACAGCGCTCCGTTCAGTGGCATCGTATTATTTCAAACTGACGTGTTCCGATTAAAATTCTGGACGAAAAGTCGCCTGTAGTCGCTTGAGCATCGACGTAAACTTTCCGCATACCTACGAGGAAGAAAAAGTAAGTACAAAGACTCGGGAGCTAGTGAATGCGAAGTGACGCTGCAGAGTAATTCTACTCTTCTCAGAGAAGACGAGAGAGAGAGAGAGAGAGAGAGAGGGAGAATACATGATAAGATGGGCGAAGGGAGCAGATACAGGGGGAGGGACAGGTGCAGAGAATGCAAGTGTATATGTGCGTGTATGTACGGGTACACGGTGTCTTGCACGAACTAGAGAAGCAGAGAGAGAGCTAGAGAAGTGCCCTAGATCACCGGACGTCTAGCAGCGGAGCTGTGAGTGCAGATAAGGACCGCCACGGCGACGGCCAAGATGGACGGCCGACCGGTCTCAGCACTAGCCGGGCTTTCTACTCGGCTACCACGTCGCTACCGAGCGAGGATCTCCTCTGCCTGCTGTCCCCTTACCCCCAGAAGCTTCCTGGGGATCCTTATTTATACGCCGTCGGCCCAGACTAACGCCCATTGTCCCATTTCACCCCCGGGGTAATCTGCCGGACGCAAATCTAAGGCCCTGATCCTGCGGGCTACCGCGAAAATCTATGACGCCTTTAATTTACACGCACCTCGACCTGCTACACCCCACCGACATCGTCGTCGTCGTCGTCGTCGTCGCTGTCGTCTTCCTCGTCGTCGTCGCCACCGTTGTTACCAAACCCGCACCGTCGGCCAAACTCACCATCTAGACCTGCAACAGTAAAAAGTCAGAATTATATTTGGCTATGGTTACTGGTACGGAGTTTGGTAGAATTAGGACACGCGTTAGGACTTCCTCGAGTACGATACAAGTAAGTTAACGGTACTTCATGCTTTGCGAAGAAGGGTTACTGTGAATCTGCTTTTCTTTTACTGAACGATAGGTTTCTCGTACTCGTGTGCTTTAAATTGTCTTTAAGGAGAAAATATTGTAATGTTGGAGACACTGATAAAAGAGCAACTTTTGAAGACATAGGAAACAGTGTTCAGCATTTTAATTCCCAATGAACGAGAAACGCCAGTACATTGAGAAGGTTCTTAGTAGCCGAAAATTGATACTTATCTTCGCAATTAAATATTATTTGTCAATCTACAAGTTTCGATATTATTTCCAATGAAAAATTCATTTTCGAATTTCTTTCTTTTAGCGAAGATTTGAAGAAAGCATAATTAATTTTATCAGCAATCGGACTCCTAGATTGAATGTTTGCCTCATTGTGCAGCCATAACGTTAACGTCATTGCATCGGTATCCTTTCTCTTCCCATATCACATATCTCTCCTTTATTTCGTTCTTCTTATTTAAAGAAAATCGTCATTTGTACGATTAAGAGACAAGTTGGATAAGAAGGATCGCGTAGCACTAATTTCCGATGCGCCCGTACGTCTGCAAGGGGAATGGAACTCGCGTGGCTTTCACGAAATCGAAGGTAGAGCGGAGGCGATGGGTGTGGGCCAAATATTAACGTCGTGCGCGATAATTGCGAAGTAGATTGTAGGAAGGGCGGATTTCGCAGCGCGATCGGACAAACCCAGGGTCCTCGTGCCCGATAACATCTCGTCCTCTCCATAAATATGTCGCAGCGAGCTTAACCCCCTCGCCTATCTGCCGGTTACGAAGTAGGGGAAGCATTAACGTCAAACCGAGACGGGAATTATGGCTCCCCCGTCAGTTCTCAATGAATCGAACGTTTTCGGTAGGAAATCCAGCTTGGAAACGAACTTTGCTCGCTCGTGCGAGCAACAAAACGTCCGATCGTCGATATTGTCCTTTGCTCTTCGATATTTTTAATCCTCGCGCGACTCGTATCGGGTTCGTTCGGGCCTAGTCGCGTACCGATTACTTCGGCCGTGAACATTCGTTCGAAATCAAACGCCTTGTCTTCTTCGAAACATCAAATTTCTGACTCGACTCTACGTAAGGAACGAAATTTCGCTAAGAGTTCGCTTGAATCTAAGATCCATCTTACACGGGTGGGGGGAGGGGGGAGGAAGAGAGTAAAACCATCCACTTTTCAAGGATTAACGTTCTTCTGGAATTTAGAGAGTAAAGTAGACATAGCCGAACGGCGACTTGTACGTGAAAGTGACGTGAAACTCGACGCGACGCAAGCGTCGAAGCTATAGTGGAAGAAACGAAGTCGATAGAGAGGATTTAAGTATTCGTCGCGAACACGAGCACCCTGTCCTATTGTCTTCTCGTAGATGATACAAATAACGCAATCAGTATGCAGAAACTTCATGCATATTTCAGAGGGGGCCGCAAGGGTGGCCGGTGCTAAGAAGGGTTTATGACGGGGGTTGATCCGAGGATCCCCGTCAAACCGCACCGGTCTCAATATCTAGTTAAGCGGCCGGGGAACGACGAACGGCCAGGGGAGACGCGCGTACCTCTTAACTCCTGCAAACTCATTACAATAAATCAAGCTTTGTTCTTCGAGCGAGCAATGTTTGGTTAAATTCCGCGCTCGCTCGCGCCATCCTTCCCTCTCCGATTTCCACTTAAGCGCAGCCAGGTCACTGATTTTACGCATTCTCCGAGTATCCACAGCTCCTATTCGTCGATATAATACAAAGCTGAAAATAAGATCAGCGAGACAGAGACAGGTAAGATACAGAGACAGGTAGAATATACCGCTCATTCTACCGACCAGGCGACAAGTAGCATGTGTGACCGTATGTGCTAACGTTAATATATCGTAGAAGGCGGTCAAAAATGCGGAAACGCTTTGAGTTTCGTCTTACGTTACGACACAGGATTTCCACTGCAAGAGGACTAGACGAAGAGTGTAGATGACATCTCGATATACATCGATCTTTCTTCATCTTGACCCTGTCTAGATCGGTGACGTTGTTCGCGTCTCTGTTTCTAATTCTCGTAACAGCCAATGATACGTTGCACGCGAGATTAAGATGAATCTAATATATCGCGATCAATCGGTCCCGTAGACCTTTCGTCTGTCGTTCCAACTCTGCGGAGTGCAGAAGTGGCGGGGTAATCCGAGCGCGCAAAGAACACGACCGTGGCTCGAAGACGGGAAATCCGTAACTCGAATTTGTAGCTACGGATACAGAGGGATATCAAGCAGCTGGTGCATTCTGCGGGACTCCACGTGGTATAGGCGTCGACGTTGACTAATGACGGCGTAACGGCTAGATAGAAGGGAAGAGGAGAAAGACAGAGAGACAGACAGGGGGTGGCGTGGGGTGCATACTACGGATGTGGGGGTGAGAGGAGGAAGAGAGAAAGAGAACAACGACGTTAGGGGTGGCTGTGACCATGGCGGGAGGGAACAGAGGAGCGAAGGGGTCAGAGGGAATAACAGGGGGAGGGGAATGCAGGAGGGCCAGACAGCGCGCCCTGGAACAGAAAATTCACCCAAGTTCACGCGACCTGTTGCACCCCCTAGCTCACCGTTTAACCTATAACCTGCCCGCCAAACATGGGTTTAACCTCGCCTTATCGCGTTATCGAACTGCTTGGACCGCCTTTGCCACCTTCGCCGCCTCAGCCTCGTCCAAAGGTTCCCCCCTCGTCCTTTGCATTTTTCGTCACGTTGCGTTCTTACCATATCTCCAAGCAAACACACTCTGAAGATCTTCCTGCAAATCCCACGTATCAGTTAGCGGCTATCTCCACCCGTTAGTTGCCTACGAATGGCAAACTGCGTGAAAAATGGAAAGAGGAAAAATGGGAGAACAAAAAATTGGAAAACATGGAAAGTTCGAAAAGTGGTGGGAAGGCCGAACGCGATGTTACCTAGCTAGAAGGTTGGACGTGTAGCCAATCTAGACGTTAATTAGCCTAGCGTCGCGTCCCCGAAATTCCGACCGCTCGTTATTCGTTGGTTCGAATCGATTCGCACGCTGACGAGCAACGAGTACATCGAACGGAGAGCAAATTAAATTTGGTTGCCGCGTCAACGCGATTACCAAACGTTCTGGCAAAAATATCAATCGCACGTGCAGGTATAATACCGGTTAACGAGTGTGCCTTTTAATTAATCGATGTTCTACCGTTATCCGGAAGCGCTTGATTTTTCACAAGTTGACTTGTGGAGGGGTTGTGTACACGAGCACGAGTGTTATGAAGATCCTATATACACATATATCCGTTGATTCCATAGATACTTTCAGTCTAGTAAAATTCGCATATTGTTCGTACAAGTCTATCAAAACGTCAGCATGGAATATTAGCGCATCTTTGGGATCTCAACGCACGAAAGCTCAATCTCTTTGATCAATCGTTCCCCCCTTACTATTTTCCCCGTTTCTAGTTATCTGACTATATAGTGGAACGCTGGATTACGCGGCCGTAGTAAAGCATCAATCCGTAACGACGGATCTAAGAACATTGGCCACGCCTTCTACGTGCTCTTCCTTATTGGCCATTCTTCCTGACGCGACGACAGTTCCAAATTTCGTCTACCAATTAGCGCGACGCTGTTTTCCAACCAGCAAAACCGGCCTTAAGCAATCTTCGCGTTCCTGCGAATTTATCCGTGAAAATATCCCTCGATGCGCGATCGATGTACGGGACACGTCCGAGATGGAATGTTTAGAGACAGGGAGAAGGCGAAATCCCGTGGCCACCGCGATCTACGGTATCGTCGTCGAACCGACATGGTCGTGGAATAACGGAAGAACCACAGGCAAAACCTTTTAAAAGCAACTCGGCGTACTCACGTGAGTTGATGAATATTCATGCAGCTATATAATAACATTTTTGAGCCACTGTTTAGCTAATCCTCCGGACTCATTTATCGTCGGCGGCAAGGACAGCAATAATTCTTGAAAACGTTCCAACGGCGTTACTATTATTATCATGCGAATAAATACCCCGGGATTAAGCAAGACGGGGCAAGGCGAGGTGTACTCGCGAACGGTGCATTTTACGGAAACAAACGCACTGGCTGTCGACCTTCCGCGATTTTTCCTTTCTAACTACCGATTGTAACGACGGGCCACGCAGCGCCTCTTTCGATTTAACTTAAGGTCGATTTATATTATATGGCAGGCACCGTCGTGTAACAGCAACGTCATGTACCGGTCAGTGGTGAATAGAGTGGACGGTCTCATTTAAAGCGCATGTTTCAATGTTGTGTATATATACAGGGTGTAGCAGAACACGTATGACCCACTTCGGCAGCTGATTGTACACCTAAAAACAGTGAAAAAGGTTCGTATAAACGTATGTTCTATCTATCATCGTTTATGAGATACGACGAATTGTCTTCTACCTAAGTGTTTTATATATTCCATATACATATACCGCGAAACACAAAGTACGATTAAAAAATGAAAGAGAAACGTGACAAATCAATATCGAGATCGAGCCTTGTATTTATACACATCGTTAGTCTTAAGTATAACGATACTTTCCACGATATTTAATGCAAATTGATCGCTTTTATTTCCTAGTTATTCCTAGCTATGAGTCCGTCGTTTCATTTGCCTCTCAACGTAAAATCCCGAACGAAGTAACATTCGTAGAGTTTTCCAATAAATGTGACGAGTAGGCGATCTAATACTTACAGCTGACAGTGTATTTACGCGCGTTTACGGCGCGAAAAGTTTGATGAGACGCGATAGACCAGCAAGCCGTTTCACTATTACCGATTCGGAAAGCAATTACATTTAATCCGTTCACGGTGAATTTGCGTTTGGACTTTGAAGTCGCGCAGGCGATACGTTATTATCACGTCACCTGATGATCCACCTACATCGTCCGATATGACGCGAAGCCATCTATAATTGAATAAGCAAATCATAATCGCACATACCACGCGTGACATTTATTATTCAGCCAACGTTCGTTAATCGTCGCTAAAATAATAAAATATGGCGATTGTAATTCCAATATTTGATAAAAATGAGCTTTCGTCTGGATACAAACGTTGCGTCTAATTAAAAGTAGTGTACACATACGTCTAGACGATCAGGTCTGATGCTTATAGAAAATTCCACTTTTGCGTGCTTCTCTGTTCGTGTCCAAGTAAATTCTCGCCGCTTCTTGGCAGCCGATCTTCCCTTCTTTTTTTTTTTTGTACTCTTTCTATGCGGCAGCATCGCAAACCTTCGAGTTAATCCACATTCAGGCTTCGTTAATGGAGGAGATGCATCGGAAAGTCGGTGGTGAACTCACGCTCCGTTTCCATCTTCCTGAACGACTCTTTCCCTCGTTCGCTTCTTGGCCCGCGTACCAAGCAGCAAACCTACATAGGTATATACACTACGAAACAAAGGGCACGTCTCTTCGTTTAATGTTACCGCAGTCGAGTCTCGGAGAGATTATAATAATCTCGGTTTACGTAGCGTCTCTCAAGCCGGTTAATTTGAGGAGGAAACTTGCGCCGACCGTAGGATTCGTGAATCCCGTGGCTCCCGTTCCATCGTGATCTCTTCTAGCCTACCAAATACCCGATCTCTGTCTAAATTCTCGGGCTATACTTCCGCAAGACACCTGATCGAGATGAAATTTCGTGCGTTTCGCGGACAAAGATAGTTGATCTGAACAACGAAACGTCAGCTTTCGCGGTTGATGCGTACGGACGACATCGATTCTTACATATAAGTCGTCGCGTTTAAAGTTAACGAAAATATGTTCTCAATTGTTTCGATTTTTGCACTTTCGCGATATCTATCGGACGACGTATATGTTCCTCGCGGTACAATCGTGATTTTGATAGTGCGTTAAGCTTTAGTTAGTACGAAGTTTCTGTTCACTTCTTCAGGATAGACGAGAAACTCATTTGCGTATGACGATATATCTCTTGCTACTACGTGCTATCTTTTACGTGTCAAAGGATTTATCTCGCGAAATAAATAAATATATAAACGAATAAATAAATGATCAGAACCAAATTTCGTTTGATTTCGATCATTGGAAGCACTGACTTGCCGAATCGAGACACGGTGGATCGGCAAATACCTGCAAAAGCTTCGGTTAGAAGGTTAGAAGGGCATCTTTCGGTCCATTGGCCAGACAGCATGATGTAGACTCGTTTCGTGTGCTCGGCACATGTCCCGACGGAGAAGAACACATCGCCGTTCCACAGGAACGTTCGTTTCACCGGATGACAGACGATGATTTGTGGTCGGTCTCGGCCGCGAGCGGTTTCCCGATTTTTATGTAAGGAGGCCGTGTTCCGCACGGTGCCCGGAGGATTCCATACTCTCGGACGATCGTAAATTACAGCGAAACGTTGCGAGGTCCTGCTCGTTCGATTCACCCGCGCTCCTTCCAGTCGTTTAGCTGTCGTTTTCGTCGCTTTCTTCGGTTCCTTCCACTTCTTTCGTTTCTCTGATTTCTTCGATTCTTTTGGTTTCTTGTACGGTCGCGGGGTAAAAGGTCGCTCGATGACGATACAGTTCGATTGTGTGGCAAGGAACGAGTTATTCAGGATGATAAGGTAGGGTCCGCTCTATTTATCATGTTACATACAGTAGCCTGGTGGCAACTGTGTAAACTTACGCTTAATATGGTTCTAATAAGCTGACAGGATAAACAGAAGCGGCCATCAATTTCAGTATATCATCTACGTTCGTGAGTATCAGGACATTTATAAAAAACAAGATGGTACAAAAAAGATCATTAAGGACTTTTTAAAAATTGTGGGATTATTATCTCGTTTGCAAACTCGAGATTACGTATCTCTTTCGTTGTGGATACATACTGCAACTTATCGCGAATCTCGAGAGATTCATCATGACGATTTTCATGGAAAACACCAAGTACATATAGTGAAATATTATTTTCAAAATAGCCTGTATAATATTTCCTCGCTGACCCAAATAGCCCGTACTATACGTAGCAACCTTTATGAGAAAGTATCTACAGGAGTTCGTAGCTAAGATTTCCAAGTGATTACACGAACCTTGTCAGAGTCTAACGCGGGTTAATTTTCGAACAAGAACGAAAAAAGCTTAGGAGGGGGAAATTTCGGCGTCTCCTACGTGTTTTAGGCGCGCTGCTCCGAGAACGACGACGGTTCCTAGCCGAGAAGCTCGATACGTCGCGCAACACGTTGCAGCCGTCTCAGCTACGCGACGGAAAGTTCGAGTTGAGTTTAAGCTGCCGCCGTCGCGGGACGACGCAGCCAAGAACGGAGCGAGTCACGCGACCAAGTGATATGTGTCAGGTCCACAATACTCGAGCGCGACTTTGCTAAGTAAATGTTATTTCCGCCGGTGCATAATTGTGACTAGGTCGAGAAACGAGAAACGAGAAATGTCGTGACGTAAACGTTCAAAACGGTTAAAGGGAGGCCCAGGTGGCAAGCAAAAGCACTCTTTGCTGGTTACGCGAATCCTCGATCTTTCGTTACGTTGACATGCAATCATTTTCTTTTCTGTTGCCCTGGTTTCCTTGCTTTGGGCCAAAATCTAAATACACGCGAAATTCGCTACAACTATACACGCGAGATCATAAAATAATCTACGTGTACACCTCCGTTGATAAATATTAGGACACGTACTAGTTCCACGCGAAACATGATAATTAATTTCAATCATTAACACGTTCGAGATCGATGACATAGCATGCGTGTTATGCAGTATCTCACCGCAATGACCGACGACAGCACCATCGTGTATGTCATCGGTATTTTCAGTCAATTCTCAGATAACGATCAGAAAAGTCGAGAGTATTAATTATTTTTGCAGTGGCTGTAAAGATAATCCAGGTTTATGTCTTGTTTCAGGAATTATCATAAGGATAATTTATTTACATTACTTGGAACAATTTTTGCATTTAACTATATACATAAATATATCTTCATATTTCAGTTATATAACCTTCTCATTCTTGAAATAAATATTATTACCTTTTACGTGTTTATCTTTCCTGAAATTTTAACTAAAACGCTATTTTATTCGGATGACATACATGGTATGTCACTTGGTCATCCGACATCAAAATTATTACAAATGTCCGATGACATACCGCGTATGTCATCGCGTATTTTTAAATAAAATTTTTCTGAAACGTGCTTTTTTTTATTCCTGCACTGATTACTTTCACGTATTTTTCATTGCAAATGCAAAAAAGTTTCCTATCGTTCAGAGGAGATTCGTTCCAAATGTCATCGGTCTCGAACGTGTTAAGGAAACGATCAATCAGAATCAGAATGTCACGCGTATTGCGCGATTCAATGCGCACAGTAAAGATTTGCTAAAACTATTCGTAAGAGTTACATCCATACAGTAAATTACAACAATTGTCAATACAAACGATATAAACGTCAAAATTTCGAACAAAATACCTTTCAAACAGAGATCGAACGTCCGTTCGATGCAACGCGACATCGCTCTAGTCTCGTTTCGACGCGTTTAGCGTATACAAGCATTAATTGCTTTTCATTTGTCTAGCTAATTTCAAGGCTCGAGGTTAGGGGTGGAGACGGGGCTGGAGGAAAAGGGGTGGGAGTAGCGGTGGAAGGATCGGAAACGGAAAGGAAGCGCCGGTCTGTTTAGAGCGACGCAGCGTAGTAGGTAATCATCCGTAGATGAAAGAGCTGTCGGAGTCCGTCGAGGCGAACGAAAGGGAGCAAAGAAGAGAACGGCACGAAACAGAGCCACTACTCTCTGCTTTGGTTCGTAGCATGTTCTTCCCCGGCAGCGTGCCTCCGCTCTGCTAGCATCCATTCTCGTTTTACCCTCGAACGGAGGGCCCCGCGGGCTGTCGTTCCCCCTCGTTCCCAGCCCGTACACCCCCTCGCCACCTTCTTACCGTCCCTTTCAATTAACCGATCAATCGGGCTACGTTAACGTTTCCTTCGACATCAAACACGCGTTGTTCGCGATAATTAATCGTCAAACTTGGTAACAGGGCATACGCCGTTAGTTATTGGCAGTCTAATCGAATTTTTTCCCCGCAGAGGAATCGGTCATCGAGAGAGAGGGAAGCAAGCGAACCGCTCCGACACAAGGAAACAGCCATTTTTTGTCGCCTCGTAACATCAAAGAGAAAACCGAGCGCGCGACCATTTATATATCGAGTCGTAACCGATTTTCGAATACCGCGTTTCGATATATCCGGCCGTCTATTAATAAGAGGGCCGCCATCACGAAATAAAGAGATGAGCAAACTATCGGAGTAACGTGCCTTCCGGCTGAGATAACGTAATCGCGTTCGCCGACAACGATATGATTCAGTTTCTGTCCGCTTTATCCACTCCTGTCATTGACTCGTTATTTTCATCGTTGCTTCGAATTGATACCATCGATTGAGTGTCGTCGGCGAGGAACGATCGAGGCTATCTAGTCGAAAGGGAAGGGATATACCGGAAGAAACCGATGTTGCGAGGTCGGTAAAACTGGTCAGCGATTAGACGAAAACGTTAAATAGGATCGTTAACTTGTGACGAACAAGTTTATGAAAATAAGATTTCCTTTCTCAGACGTTGAATACTAAATACGTACCTGGATAACGCGCAACTGACAACTCGATAAAAAGTGGAGGCTCGATCGTGCAAACGTTAGTCGTTTTCTTCAAGTAAATATAGATACTTCTTGCGAGGTTTATAAATATTTGTACGATACCCTGAAATTAGGAGTAGAAGAATCGCGCTGTGCGTACATCGTTGGATGAAGATGAAAGAAGATAGCGCGTTACGAACGTGTTTAGACGCGGTGGCTGGCAGTAGTCGTGTGGCACTCTAATTATTCAACGATGTACGGCTTACTAGAGGTCCGTGCACAAGGTACCTGCTAATAATGACCGTCCGGCTTGCGGTTAACGTACCTGCAGTTCCGTACTCGAGGGGTTCGTGTAATCTCTCTGTGAAAGCTCACCCTTCTCTCTGCCGGCCAAGTCGAGGGTGACAGTGCTCCTAACGCGTTGTACGCCGTACCTCGTGCTTGCTAACGCTTCAGCTTCTGCCGCTTCTGCTTTTGCTTCTGCCTCCACTCTTGCTGCTTTGCTTCCGGTGCCTGGAAACGTCGACTTCAAACGGAATCATCAAAGGTTCATCGGCTAAGAGTAATATAATTCCTTCGTTACCGTGTATCTGATCTATACAACACGCTATCTCGGTAGATCGCCTACTGTTTGCTTTCGAACAGCTCGTTAGACCGTATCGCAGCTCCAACTGGAGTTCGTGAAACTGAAAGATACGACAACCGTAAAAACGACCTGTCCTTTTCTACGAAAGCGTGACATCGTGGTTGTTTTTTTCTTAATCAGCTTATTTTAACTACGTTTTAGTCACGATGCGTGTTCCTGGTCAAAGTACGCTGCACAGCTAGGAAGAATTCCCATGAGACGACACAACGACGAAGGGAATGCTCCTCTCGTTTATTACTGTCGCGCGGTACTATTAGGTTGTACGAAAATTAAGAAGAATTTAACCAAAATCAGGCTTTTTGATATCTATAACTTCACCGGTCTTCTCTTAAACATCTTTTCGTCCTTTTCGGCAACAAATTATTTGAAATAGCTTTTACAGAGTACGCTGGAACATCGATTATCCGAATTCTGTTATTCGAATTCTCTATCATTCAAACATTGTGTCATCCCAACGTTCCATTATGCGAACACGTTTCGCGTATAAAATGTTCAATCTTCCACGAGAATTTTTGTTAACGATCAACGACGCTACTAGCGAAAAGGTGATACGACAACTTCACGAGCAATTAAATTTAACGCATTGCTGTTACATGGTGACATATGCTTGGTTGGGCGTTAAATGTGTGACACGGAAAAGAGCATGAAGTAAACCAGTGAATTACATCGATGAAACCATACGGGAAAAAGTGGACGATAATATTACGACAGATGTAGAAGAAACTCTTCCTGCACTGATTCAATACCGGGATTCGATGGTTGTGATAGCGCTGCGACGCGATAGAATGGTTTCAATGTGACGGATTTACTCGATTGACCATGACACTAAGAGCATTTGAGGCGTTAGAAGTAAAGTTAAGACGGGAGGAGGCACAAAATGAATGTAACTTTGCCGAATTGAATCCGCTAAACAAGATTTCTGATTTACCAGCTAAAAGGTCTTGAGATCCATAAATCTTCGATCGAATCGTATCTGCTTACGTTATTTGTATCGCTATTATGAATAGTTAAGTTCTTTTATGAAATAAATACACGAAGATAAACATCGGAAAAGTAACTGTTCTATCATCCGAAAATCTCCTCATCTGGACGCTCTTGTCTCTCGACTGGATCGGATAACTGAGATTCTACTGTATTTAATTTTTTGTTTACGTCTTTGTCTCGGCCAGTAACGTTTCCAAAAGAGAAGACTGACGCATACGTCCAAACGCGATGGCCGAGAAAAGACGATGGAGAAACAACTGATATCGAGTTCATCCTCTCCCCCTGTACCAAGAAGGAAACTTTCTCCTTTTCCTTCATTTTGTTTCTCTTCGACGAGGTCCACGCGCTGCGATCTGCCGTGTCCGCAACTTGTTCGAACATTCGTGGTTTCAGATGGCAGCAGTAGCTGCGGAACGTCGAGAAGATACGGTGTTGATCCGGTCCCCTTTTCTTCTCGCTCCTTCCTCGATGTCTTGCTCCTCGCGTCTCGATCTGTTACGCTTCGTCATGTCAGCAGTGTCCTAGTCCATTAACGGGAAACGTGTAACATTTAAAAATTGATAAATTGATAAATTCGCGGGATCGTCGGGACGAATGACGAATGCGCGATGCGTAAGCCATACGCGCTTGTCCATCGGTGAAAAATGCCGCGTAATAACGAAACGAATGATCGTGTTTGAATAGAGTACCGGACGGTCGGAATTGCGATGAAAGGATCGCGTCAACCGTAGCCTTTCGTTTTTGCACGGTCGTACGTTATTTTAATGTTTTAATATCGTGTCGGCGCGGCCATTCGCGCAACGTGGTGTCTGGATCGTTCTCGATGCACTTCCCTCGTGTATTTTCCTTCGTCGATCACCCTTTACCCGTATCTTCCTTTCGGACAATCCCTCGCAAACTTTCGAATCTGCAAAATTAACCGATTAAGCAATAATCGAAAAGAGAAAAGAAAAGGAAGAATAACTATTAAATACACCAAATTGATGGAATTTTCAGAAAGCTTTTCGTCTCTTTGCATTTTTATCTTCGACGTTTAAGGTATGCCGAGCACGAATGGGATAAATTTTCAGAATGGCCTAACAGCTAAATAATGTTCACAGTAGCAAAGGTTTGGAATTGGATTGGGTAAAGTCGAGACACTCGAGTAGCAAGTATTTCGTACAACGATTTGATCGAGCAATTTTTATCTTTACGATTTCTATCTGTGGCATGCTGGACTCGAAACATACGAAATGAAAGAGTTTTCCTTTTTTCTCTTACAGGCCGCGAGCCTGCGAACGAATACGGGAGGAGACTGGACGGCTTGCACTACCGATATCCACTCGCATCGATAGCTATATCGACAGCTATAGAACAGGCGCGCAATGGGAAAGGAAAAGTACACGAGTCGTCGAATTGTATTCTCGCGGCTCCTGGTTCGCGGACGATTTAACATGGGGCCGATAACGACCGGGATAAATCAGCGCCCGTCCGAACGAGGCGCGGTCCGAAATCAATAATAATGGGCAGGAGCCATTAGTAAAATTAATAAATTATGCCTCACATTATGTGCGCATTGTGAGTCGCGCGCGCTAGCACGTCGGGGTAATACGTCGTAAATCATATTAGTGAATAATCCGCATCACCATAACCAGCCGCGCGAGCAACGAGTACGTTTCGCGCAAAGGCAAAAGTCGCGTCGATCCCCTTTCGCTTGTTTGCCAACTCGTATTCCGCTTTGTTCCATGATTTGTCGATCTTTCTCGATTTCTAGCCGGTTCCCGTATCGGCCACGTCGGATACAGCTAGGGCTGTGCTAACGACAGATACCAATAACAATAATGCAAAGCAATAATCGACGAAGATATTCGACAAAAATAGAATCGAACGATCGATCGTTGTATCAGAAGGATACGAGGAGTTTGACGAACAAAGGCGATCGTTAAATTCGATCGCAAGCGCTAAAACCGCATCTTCCATCGTTTGAATGGTCGTGATCGTCGAAACGATAGTCGCATTTACGAATCAGGATAGTCGTAAGGCCAGACGGTCAGATGTTGAGGGGATCGGTCGGTCGGTCGGTCAATCGATCGGTTGGTCGGTCTACGTTAGATATCTATCGACGAACGCATAGCTTCCTATTAGCGAAGCATTTCCTACGAACGAGATTCTAGCTTGGTTCGCTTCTGCTCCCCGCTTCGTCCTTCTCACCACCACGTTTGTGTCTCTTCACCGTTCCGCGCTGCACCGTGCCGCGCCACGCCGCGCTACACCGCGCTACGCCGCACCCGTGGGCGATATCGTATAAATGTGTCGTTAATTACTTACCCCGCGGCCGCGACACCACCCTTCTCTTCCACTGGTATTTCTCCTCCCTCTAACCGTCTCCGCCAACCTCCACTACGTCCGCTACCACCGCCTCCTCCACCGTCACCCTTCTGTTCCATAGACCCGTCACCTCTACCGACCTGCCTTCCGAGTGTACCACGCTATCCTCCTCTTCCTCCCAAAGCCCCCCGCGCTTGCCTCTTTCTCTTTTCCCACCTTCGATTTGCCCCTCTTACTTTCTCGCTTTGTTCCCTACTGCCACTACCATCGCTGCCACCTCCTCCTTCTCCTTCTCTTCTGTCCCTTTCACCAACCAGTTCTCTCTTTCTCCACCGATTTGACCGTTCCTATCTTCTTTCCGCTATCGGGCTGTTTCTCTGCTCTCTCCGCAGAGCCTCATCCTCGCCCTCGTTCTCGTTCTCGTTCTCGTTCTCGTCCTCGTCCTTGCCCTCATCCTCCGCCACGTTATGGCACCGCGTGTTAAGGAAACTAATGTTTATTTGAAAAACTAATTGAACGGGACTCTCGCGTCTACAGCCGGCAATTAAACGAGATTACTGCAGTAGCGCTCGAGCCCCCGTGGGGATTAGATAGCACAGTAAGATATGGAACGCGTAATGTTTAACTACGGCTGCCGGCAGCCCTCTGAAGCGCCGCCAATAATTAATTGTTAGCTCGATACTGCTACCACCGCGAAAACCAGCCGATATCAAAAAACCGGAATACTGCTGCTGCCGTCGCCGCCGCCGCCGCCGCCGCCGCCGCGGATCGTTTCACCCTTCCTCTCGTCTCCTTTCTCCTTCTCCCATTGCCACCCATCTCGGCCGTTTCTCTCTCATTCTTCTATTTTCTTCCCCTATCCGTTCGCTTCACTTTTCCTCGCCCTGATCCTCTCGTCGTTAGCAAGCTTCGTTTCTTCATCGGTTTACTTTGATCACGATTCGTGTAATCTCCCGAGATGAAACTCTATGCGCCGCGCGGCGAGGTCCGCTCGTTTCGCCATTTCAAAAGTTCCGTATACGCACAGAGGCGGTCAAGCGAGACAAGAACAACGCGGTACGTTTCGTCGAACTCGTTAACGCTGTTTTCATACGTGTTCCTTCTCGAATTGAATTTACGCTTCGTCCAAAGAATTGCAAAGACGAGAAATCGTTTCCTCGTTTTTGTTGCTTCGTATTACCTTTCTTATCATCTCTACGCATAGGCGAGTACGCGTTGCGTCGAGTAATTACGGCACTCGATAGCCTCCAAGCCTAGATTCCCTATTTGTCAAGCCTTTACCGCAACAAAGCGAAACGAACCAGCCTTTGGAGGATCCGCCGTCAGCTTTTCGGTTCGCAATACGTTGCATACGGGCGACACACGCTCGTCGATAGTCGGCAATCAGCTACTATTCCAAAAGTCGAAGCGAACCACCAAATCGGGGATCTGCACGGTCGGAGAAAAATATTGTTAGTAAATTGCGGATGTTTATGCGTTTCTATGAAATTTATATACGTAACAATGTAAATATGTAAATATATAGAAAATAACAAAAGTAAAGTAGTCGCGACAGTCGCGTCTCATTACAATGCTAATTAAATGTCAAAATGTCGAAAAACATTGTAAATTAGTCGATGTGTTTGTCGTATACATATATGTCCTTGCGTTTTATGTAAACATTCTGAGTTCACATTAATGTACAATAATGGTACTTAACTCTGTTTATCATCGTCAGTATTAATAAAGATTATAAGATAAAAATTATAAGAAAGATATAATAAAATGAAGGTTAGACATTTTTATGGCAATGGTAGGTGTTCAAGTACTTTTGTGAAACGTCATACACGTTAACTCCTGTCTTTGTATGACATTTTGCGACATCGAACGCACCGGAAATATTCTCTCTCCGAAAGAAAGCGGAACGCTAACCTAACCCATTATAGACCGTCCTCTGTCGATACTAGCTCGGGGATTAATGCAACGTAGTAACGCGATAGTGTCCGCTCACCGAGCCGCAACCACCGCTCGCAGCATTCGGTCCGCCACCTTGACTATCGCAGTCGACCCCATCAGCCCTTTTCTGACCAACGAAACACCGATCCTGGCAAGTTTCTAACTTATAATTATCATCTCTGGCTATACGCTCGAGCTCGTCTATGACAACGTCCGATGCTGTGGCAACACGATCCGCTCCGTATTACAATTCCCTTACTATCGTTGCAACGCAAAAAGGATATCACCGTCGACATCGACGCGCCTAATATCATACACGCGCTCATACACGTACACTGCCATTCGCAAGTATTGGGACACCTGCCGCTCTCATACGAAACGTGAAAATTAATTCGAAATGCTATCTGATTAACGGTAAATAAACGATCAAGATTCTGTATTTATGCAAAGCGAAAGATTGCTAAAATTACTTGAAAAAATTACAGTAAGATAGTAAATTAGAATAATTATGCATTGACCTCGACAATTTTCTAACTTGAATCCCGAAAAGCTCGAATTAGACAGAAGATCGTTGCGATCGTAAAGGGGTTCTTCTATTCTATTCTCCCTGCGCGCAGTGATAACTGTACGATATTTTATCGACGTTTCCTACCGTGCTCGGCAGTCTTTTGAACGTCGCGGCCTATGAACAACTCGCATGTTCGCTACTATGATGCGGATCAACGCAATTGCTCGCATATTATAATTTATAACTGTGCCTCTGTGCAAGGACTATTTGGATGTGAACAATCGGCACGCCGACAATACGAGACCTTAAATCATAATTTGGTTAATGTGGAATGTAATGTCGATGTTGGCGGAAGCGTCTCTACATCCCGATAGGTTGGGGCAGACAATGCGCTGGCGAGAACGAGAGGACAGGCTCGCTCGTTCGTTCGTTTGTTCGTTCGTTGCACGATAGTTGGCCGACGCCTGGTCGGTCGGCTAGCTGGCACGTTCGCGCGCGACCACGTGCGCGCTTCTGTACTCTATGCGAGGGATTATAAATCGCTGACCAATGAGTGCATTCCATTTGTTATCACGATCGTTGGTACGCCAGTTAGACGCTGTTCGTTGCTTTATGCTTGAAATATCGCGCTGCGTTGACGACGTTAACCTCGTCTTTTGTCGATCGACGAGAACCGAGTCAAACGAAACTATTACGCCTCGGAACGACCGCTGCGGTCTCCCGGTAGTTCTCGTTGATGTTGGATACGCTTGAATCCAGTGGTGTACCGGTTATCCTACAGTGGCGAACGTCCGTTTGTAATAAAACACCTTATCGCGTTTCAAAGATAAACTTCAAATATATATTCTTGGATTGTAGTTAGATCAATTTCGATTATTGAAAATACAAGCAGGAACGAAAAGCCTGGTTAAAAAATAAGAGATTCGCAAGTAAAGAAATTATTATATCCAAGTAAGCGAGGATCCAATTAACGAATTGATTGGCCAACCGTGGTTAGCAGACTAAAATAGATCTATTCATTTGCGATTCATTCGTCTTTATTAACCTTTAATTTCATGATTATAGACATTTATATTTAATTTTTGACTCGGTAAAAGAGAACAGATTAGAAGAAACACGCGATGATGGATGATGGAGCGCGTTAAGTGATATAAGTACGTATATGGTCAGACGCAAGAGATACGTGTCCGGACGAAGTAATAGCTGCGGAGTAGATTCGTGTTATTTTTGTCAGACATAATGGACACGTACTGCTCGATTCGCACAATATATCCGCCATCATTTAAAAGAACATTTAACCCGACTGTCTCTTGGTTCGCGAAACGATAACGACGGAATGTTATCAATTACCAAGTCCTGATATCACTACTCACCATAGGTGCAGTAAGTGCTAGTCCCGATAGTCAATCGTTTACACGTTGGACATCCACGAGCGTAACGTTTAACCCTAGTGACCGAGCCAGTTACAGTTTCTATATTTCTTCCAATAATATTTTTATTTCCTAGTGAAAATACTACGACACCGCTCTTGATTTCCATTCTTTGGACATTTTCGCATCAAACTTCACAGAAAAATCTCCACATTTTGCTTACCGTGCGAGGGTTAACCTATCCCTTCCGCTCTGCCTCTCTCTTCCTTTGTACATTTCTGAATACGAAACGAAGAAGAAATTAGAACGTAGAAAAACTGAGTAGACCGTGGCAAGAGAGGGAGATGTGGCAAAAGCGAACAGAAAAGGGAGAGTGAATCAGAGGGTGATGGTTAGAAGAGGGGTATGGTGTGGGGCAGAGACGGCTGGTGGGGGAGGGGAATAGAAACAGGCAGCCGGTCGTTAGATGGGTAGCGCGAAAGGTGGTCGGTGGAAAAGGAGGTGGAGGAGGAGGTAGCGGAGGAGGAGGTGGAGAAGAGGAGGTGTTGGTGGAGGAGGAAGGGCGGCGGTAGAAGGGTAGCCATAAAAGTTTATGCTCTCCATATGTTGTAATATAGTCGGTAGCAAGCGGCAGGGTGCGGGGGGATCGGTAAAATATGCGGGCAATAAGTATGGATTGTTATTAACACGGGGCGCGCGGTGTCCGCCGCGTTTCTGAATCCATTACCTCCGCATGGCGGCTGAAATACCGGCCGATATATCCGACCTGGTGTGTACATCGCCGCACCAATGGCGAGGGAAAGAGTAGAGGCAGGAGCGCTAGATAGCGAATGCGAGAATGAGAATGAGAATGGGAGAGGGAAAGAGAGGAGAGGATTCGGAGAGCGTATGAATGGATTAGCAGGTACGGCAGGCGCGGTGCGGCTAAAATTACGATCGGATTTCACGTGCCGTACACCCAGACCAGACGTATACGTATGTACGTTCAAGCCTGCGTTTACACCGTACAAGCGTATTCACTTTCCGACACGGAGAAAACCCAGTCGTCCCGCTTTCCTTCGCGAGCTTCCCCTGTCCCGAGCCTACCGTTTAACGGCATCGCGAAATCATACGAATGATCGTTGTCCTAAGGAGATTCGACTTATTTTTCGGAAGTCAACATCTTTTCACCGTCGACTAGTTAAGCCTGGCTGGTCAAGAACAGGATAATCTGCTGTTACGGTACGAAGATCGGCGAATTCGCTCACACCTCTCACTTTTATTGAGAAGATGAAAGACATCGAAAGCGAACCTCGTTTCTTTTTCTTTCTTCTATTAACGCAGTTTTAACCTTCATGAATTGTAATAAGAGTCGCGATAGCCCGAGCCGCGAGTCAGCTATACAGAGCTTTCTTTCCGCATTTACACCTCTTCATTCTTATTTTCACTGGGCGTACACCTTCTTGCATCGACTCTTAAACTTGGCCGATTAAGAACACGGTAATCCCCTGTTCACGATCGTGACTCACACCTTTCCAGACTCTTAAAATGGAAAGACAAATAATCGTGGTAGAACGAGCACGGCAGACGACTGATGGGTCTGGCATGGCTCTAACTAGACGCAATCAAGCGAGGAGCCGGAGTTTGTGGCTGGTTACGAGAAAGAGAGAGAGAGAGAGAGAGGAATGAAGACTAACAGCGTGTCGCTCGGAGGCTAACCAGAAGTAATGCTACCTTGGATCAATCTCCCCCATCCAGAATCCAAAGCCGCGACTGAAGACGAGGTCGAGACCGAAATTCGCCGGACCGACATCGACATCGACGCCAATCCTTGACAACGCAGCATCGCTCATTTTCTTCCCGCAACTTCTTACCTCGTCGACTATTTCGCCCCTGCCGCATTTTTTACCTTTCGCTTCGTTTTCATTATCGAAACGATCCAAGTTAAGCGGATCAATATCGTATACCAACTGTCTATGCGGAGATGACTGGGCAAAGAAAGTTGCTCCGATTTGTTACTTGTTACTATTTCTTACTGAACGTGACGAAGCAGAAAATGAAAAAAATAGTTGGTACTTGAAAGGAAAGATTCGACAGGGGCTAGCCAGGTATTCGTAGGTAGTCGACGTGTACGATACGTTGGAGGCAAAGCATCGTTTGGAGGAAAGTGGTGCAAAGGTGGGCGAGAATCGCGCGCGACGCAACCGAATCGCTGCGGTATTTATCGCTATCCGAAATACATTCATTTTCATTTCGAACATTACGTGCGAGTAGCGTAGAAGGGTGAGGAGGCGAGGATGGCGATCGAAGGGGAACGAAAAGTGGTAGGGGAGTATGGTACCACGAGAGGGGGGGAGAAGCGAAGGGAAGCATCAGCAGCACCGCCAGCAGCCAGGGTATTACCAAGAGCCAATGATATAGTGACTATTACCGTCACTACATACTCGTGCGCGGAGTGATGGCGGGTGACTGCGTGCTTCGATAGCGCTAAGCCTCGGGGCAGTAAAATACATTGGTCCGGTAGCTGTGATCCGGCCGTATCAATGCTGCTCGCCCGTTATGCACGCGAACCACCACCCTCGCTGCCTTCCACGCGAGGCCACTGCACTTATGGCAGCGTGCACAAACTATCCACCGTCCCATCGCGGTTCATCGCGGCTCATCGCGGTCTATCTTGACCCATCGTGGCCCATCGCAGAAATATTCCATCTATATACCGACACTTCGATTATGACCATTCGTCGTCGTTCATTGTTGTTCGCCATAGTTCACCGTACTGCTCTACTTCGTCCAAATATCTTATTCGTCTCTTTTCAAGATAGAGTTGACTACCCTCAACCGGCCCTTACGCCACTGAACAATCTGCGGTCTTGTTAAATGACAGCAGTGCATTCATATACCAAGGTGTAATTGACAGTTTTTGTTATTCAGACGTAATAGATTTCCTGTTAAAGATATTAGCGCAACCTGATAAACCTTACTATATATACGCTACAAACTACGATTTGCATTTCGACTTAAGAACGTCGAATGATTTTTCGTATTTGCTCCGGTAGTCTGTACTGGCTGAAATAACTGCACAGTTCCATCATAGACGGGATGTAGATCCAAATACGGTAAATTCAAAGAGGTATATCTCACGGATTCAGCTAAACGTGTAATTAGCTTTAGACGACTGAGAGTTTCTCGTTTACAAAGGCTATCAATTGTCTTTTGTAACTGGCTTCTAATAACAAATATGTGCACATGTGGCAGAAATCCGGAAGCCAATTTTCAGCAACTCTCGTTGGCCACTCGTACGGCCGCTACAAACGTTTGATTTTGGCAGCGATTATTATCGAAGTATGGTCTGAAAGGTTCGGACCATGAGTCGGTTGCCTTTCCGTTAAGGTGGCAACCGGTTGCCGTGTACGAAACTTGGGTAATTTCCGGATAAGCGAGCCGCCTCTTGAGAATGTCATGGTGGGAAGAAGGGCGTCTTTCACGCCCGCGGACTTGATAACTCGTTAAATATGCATATTCCAAGAAGAGGGCCAGATCTGGCTAGCTAAACCGGGGGAGAACCACGAGAAGGGGATTTTCATCGGACAGTCTTCCTCAATTATCTCACGGTTGACGATCTAATCGCGCATACCGCACCATCGTGGCTAAAACGAAAGCTTTGGAAAACCTTTGAAACATCTACCTTTGGCTTAATACCATCGCCTTAATGCTCCTCCGCCTCGTGTTTCATCCATTTTCCAGTTTTCCCTTTCCACTTCCCGCTTCCCATTCTTTCTTTTTCACGAGACCGAGAAACGCGACGAACGTTAGATACGCGACTTAGAATTCCTAATTAATTTCCCTGATACGTTCTACCTGATATCTTTCGTCGATATTCTTAAACGAGACCACATCCGTGTTAGACAGCGAATTCGCTACCGGCGTTCTTCGAATAATCTTCGAATTCGCGAGACGCATCGATCGCCATTATTCGAGGAGGCCCGTCGCTTTTGGATGCAATTCCGGCTGGAATCCTGTACGATTCTGCTCATTGTTTCCGGCTAACGATGTCGAAGGGAACCGCCGGTTATCGTCGAATGTTCCACGTTAGCAAACTATTCGTTAGAGTCCGCACGTGGTGAGGCCGATTCGTTCGTCATCGAACGCCGACTCGGGACGATTTTCTTCGTTCGCCCACTTCCTCCCGCTTTCAGAAACCTTCGCGTCGTTCTATCAAACTAAAGTATTCCACTTCTTACAGAAGATAACGAGCATCGAAAAGAAAGATTCGAGCCTGCTTGAAATTTTCATCGCGCGCAATTGTCGTGCGTGATCGTCAGGCATGATAAAGAGTGGCGATCCACGCGTAATCCCCATGGATCCGTTATTCGCTGGCAATAAACAGTTTTCCGTTAATAGGACCGAGGTGGACCGAGTAGACCGAGTGGACCGAGTGAACCGGGTGAACCGGGTGGACAGGGTAGATTGGGTGGACTGGGTGGTGAAACGGGTGGTGGATCGTACGGTGGAACGGGTGGCGAGTGCTGCGAGACTCGTACATTCGTAGAACCGCCGGTAAAATAGTAACAGCAGATGGTACAACAGGGAGGAGGTGAGCCGAAGCGAGGGTGGCATGCATAGAGGAGAAACAACGAGAGAAGGGAGGAAGCTGGAAGGGTTGCTGGTTGGCTACAGCTTCGCTACGAAGGCGAAGCAAGTTGTATCTCACAGATCTGTCGCGTGATTAAGCTTATTAAACGCTTAACTCATCTTACTCTGCTCCTTCTCTTCCGTTTCACTCTTCCACCCAACATGCTCTCTTTCTCTCTCTCTCTCTCTCTCTCTCTCTCTCTCTCTTTCCCCCTCGCCGTAGACCGTCTTTCTCGCGATTCACAGCTTTTCCCCTCTGCACGAAATAGATATACGTAGGTGTGCGTTAATGTGACCAAACTGCAGATACGAATGGTTTCTATACGCGCGTCTCT
Organism: Bombus bifarius; assembly: GCF_011952205.1. Taxonomy (NCBI): domain Eukaryota; kingdom Metazoa; phylum Arthropoda; class Insecta; order Hymenoptera; family Apidae; genus Bombus; species Bombus bifarius. The sequence continues at coordinate 1,255,399 of NW_022885586.1, read as the reverse complement.
TCTATCGTTGCTCCTCTTGTCACACGTGCGGCTGTGTTTCGTTCCATTCTTCGTTCGTTCAACGTTCTATCTCAGTTTACTTTTGCTCGTGCAGCTTCAACACCATGATTCCACCCATTATCGTTCTTCTACCAATGTTTCTTCAAGCGTGTGTATGTTTCGAGCAGCTATTATACGGAAATACGTAGATCAGAATGGAGGAATCGAAGAGGCCGTAGGATTGCAAGACGACGATCGAGGAATGAATCGATTTGTTCTGGACCGACAAACGACAAACGACAAACGACGAACGACGAACGACGAATGATAAACGACAAACGACAAACGACGAACGACGAAACAGTGATGGCTCGCGAACGAATCGCAGCGCGCCCGATTGTCTCACCGCGGTAACGGTGACTACAGATTAAACTGTGGATTTTGCGAACCGCAATGCTTGTTGCGAAATTAATCCACGCAGTTCGTTATTACGACAGTTACATCGGTGGTACGTGTAATCTGACCGTGCTTTTGTTGCTGAGCACATCGAAACCACCGAACAATTCTTCTTTGTTAATGGCGTCTGTTTACGATATAAAACTGTTTGTCCGCGATAATGGCCGTCGCAATGCGCACCAATAATTATTTCGAATTACGAAATCGCGAAATGGGCTTTTACACGGAGTTACGAACTGCAATCATTCTCGCGCGTATAAACGTCGATCGAACCGCATTGCGATTGTTTCGAGAGAGAGCGAATGCGATTCGTCGCGCGCTAACCACCGTCGAAAAAACAAAATCATCCTGCCGATTTATGCACGTCCGATTCTTTCAAACCTTTCCTCTATCACGCGATCATCACGTCCAACTATACTTTCGATATATGCATACATTTGCGTCGTGCAAATCTTCCATCTACCATCCTGACCACGACGCCTAACGAATTTCGAAAGTCTTTGTTAACACATTCTCATAATCGCCTTACGACAAAGAATCTCCTTATCGTTCGTGTAACTTAACCTTGATTCGACCTGCGCAAACTTTGATTCTTACCGAGTAATATGAAAATTTTCCGCGGTATACAGCCACCGATTAGTCGTGCCGCTACTCGATAAAATAATTTATCGAATATATTTCAATTTCACGCGTATTATGCCGCCCCGAAAGAGTAATTCAATGGAAAATATAAATATTCATTTGCGGGGATTTAAAGCGAACGGATGTTCTCTCTCGCACACTTACCCATACTTCTCTTATTCACTCACTTCCATCGAATCCATCCCCCTCCTTTTCTGCCCCTCCCCCTCCCTTCTACCTCGCATTCACCCCGCCTACTCAACGAACCGATGATTTATACCGGCAAAATAATAATTTAATTTCACCGCAGTTGGGCACGATACAAAATTGCACGACAAAAATAATAAATAAATTTTGTGCCGACCGGTCATGTCGATTTCAGTTCGCTACGTTGGCCACCCCCTTATCCACCCTACCCCTGCACACAACGGTAGCGGAATATTTTTATACGTGCTTCCTTTTTACTGGCATAAACGCTCACGTGTTACAACAATGATACGCCAATTCTCCAGCCTTGTACCGATTACATAGATACGCGAATACACGAATACGCGAGTCGCAGAGATATATCGCGAATATCTCCCCGATTTTCGCCCTTGCGCAACCATCGAAACACTGCCGCTTTAGCGTCCATAACACGGGACCATATCTTTGTCCCCTATAGTTCGAAAATCCTACTTGCCATTCCGAGATCGAAGAAAACTCAAATTTCGTCGTTTTCCTCGCGACATCTTTGTCTTTCTTCGTTCAATTAGGAATATTATTTAATCGTCGCCTCGACCGATGCGATGTAACTTTGTGTTGAAGGTAAAAAGACACCTGGCATCTTCGAATATCTCAACGTATCTTGAGAGATGAAGAAACGCTACATAGGAAATGTTTACTAAGGCAAACCTGAACGCTTAGCTTCTCTCTCTCTCTCTCTCTCTCTCTGGACAGGTGGTTTCTGAGAATTTAAATGAGCGGACGAGAATGAACGATCTTGAATAAGACAGCAATGGCCAGCGCAATTAACGAGGACATTAGAATTCCGAGAAATCGGAGCAACAAAATATGCGTAACAACGCGCAACACGTCGTAGCGGATATTGCGAGCGACGGTAGCCCAAATTCCAGTCGGACGTATTTCCTCGAGAGGAACGATTTCAAACCGTTGAAACTCGGAGAATGGTAAAATAGTTCTTCTCCTGTTTTTTCGCTTTTGATCTTGGTACCATTATTCCGCGCTAACTTTCAGAGCATCGTTGGTATCCCTGGGCCGTCTTCTCGGTAGAAACTGTCGTCCCAAAGCCAAAGCCATGGTGTATCCGAGACACTTGACGCCATTAGCGGCTCCAAACTGTTCCACGGGCAGTTAAAGTGATTTGCGACTATCCGTAGCCAGAAACCACCTCTCTTTTCGCTTTATCAGCTTACCAAGCCTTCGCTCCTCGTCCCCCTTCTAGCTCGCTGCCCTTTCTCTTTTTCAAGAGACAAAACCGCTTTCTCCCCGTACTTACTTCCCTCTTCTGCGTCTCAGATTATAGAAAGCATCGGCTCGAATTGGTTTCGTTCGCGCCGCCTTCGATCGGCCATCTTCCGAAGGTCGAACGTAACGCCAGCAACGAAAACACAAACAAGAGGAAACGAAGACGACGCACCGCGTAGAAAAAGGTCAACTCGAGTTCGAACATCCGCGTATGAGCCACCGATTCTCGTATACAGGATAGAGCTATCCTGCGTTTTATCTTGCGTTTTATCCCGCGTTTTACCGTGCTCGTACAACCTTCTGTTTTCGTATTCGTTGAAAACCATAATGTTCCTACCACTGATATTTCAGCTAAATAACTACGTGTGACAGCCGTGGTTAAGCGCCGAAATGAACGGGTGCTATTAACGATTAAAAACAAAAAGGGAGCAGCGACAGGACGAAAGGGAAAAAAGAGAAACAAGCGAGCGGTAGAAAAAGGCGAAATATGAGAGCAGTTAATAACACTTTGCGGGAAATAATACTGCGAGAAAGGCCGCTTACCGTGACAAATAACGACTCTCTCGTTCTTTCCCCTCCTAGTCCTTGTTCTCCTCTCTTCGATGTCTCTACCTATCTCTTTCTCTCTATTCACAGTCTACTTCGAAGCGTTTACAATGTCCCGTGCCACGATTCTACGAGACTCGAGTCAGTCTCTGGTCTCTTCTTCGCAACCTGTCCATCGATTCCAAGAGGCAAGACGAGTAAGACGAGGTAAGACGAGTAGTTAGACGCAGGGACGTTTCACCTTCGCGCGTTTCTAGCCAACCCGAGATCTCTGACACGCTCAATTTCCATCGATCCTCACTTGGAACGTTTCTTCCGGCCGTTCTCTCGCGCTTCCACGCGTCCGAGCTCATTAGATCGACCGGTAGCGTCGACGCGATAACAACGTCAGCCTGCATTCAGCGCGCCACGGACGTCACCGTCGTCGCTTGAAACATTCACAGTTGACAGATGTCACGCGCTGACCCGCGTCACACCTGTCACCTGTCAACCACCGATCCGGACGAATTACGCGATACAACGAGCACGTGTTACGTCTCGAATAATGCGCGGAAAATTTCAGTGAACCATCATTATATCGGCTGGATACGTGGAAGCCGCGAGTATCGTTGACAGAAAAATGATAGACAAGTTGCGGAGACGGTACTCGATAGCGTCCAGGTCGGACTCGTTAAGGGCAACCGTGATCGTTCGCACGCGAAATGTCGAGCTATTTGCGAAGCTAACAGCTACGATCCAGATCGATAACGCGCTATCATGATCGTGAAACCACTTCTAACGTGGGCGCTGTTAATTGCACGCGGAGATGCGCTAGTACGCGATTTAGCTTATTTGTAGCAACAACATAGTGTTGGTAAAATATTAGGGTATGATAAAATATAGCGTATTGAATATGCATGTAAATCTTTCGTAAGATAAATATATATTGCAGCGTAAGATACCGTGGCTAAAGTTCATTGAGATCACTGGCTAAATTATTAATCGTTAGTTATTGTTGCTATCTATTGCTATCTGTTTCGTTGTATTTTCACTTCAATTTTTAGATACTCTTCTTTCCTTGTCTTTTTTGCCAGCCTGAATACAGCGTGTTCGTTCACTAATCTATAATATATTATAGGCAAGAAAAAGATAAATTATTTTTCAATACAGCTTGAAACGTGCCATACTTCGCTCCTTATATAAGGATTGAAAAGTTCTGGGTGGCTTTCCATTAACGATAAAACTATCGTCGGTATCCATCGTCGGTATACCGCGATACACAGCCCGAATTTGCAAGAAGACATGGTTGATTCGCGCTGGAAACGGCGAACGAATAAACACGCGATCCGCACGCTTTCATCGCTCAAACGGTTCCTTTCGGTTATTATCCGATTAAAATAGTTCGTTTAAATATAACGCGGTACACACACAGAGCAGAAGGGGTGCGAAGCTCGAAGAGAAGGTAAGCCTAGCGCTAAGCGAGGCTCTCGATCGTGCCGCCTGGACAAAAGGGACAAGGTGATGCTGTTTCGCTAGTGGAAAAATATTTCTCACGGTGTTTGCGAGCACGCCCACTTCGGACTTCCTCTATTCTTCCCCTTTCTTCGTTTTGCCCTCTTCAACCGGCCTTTTCTCCAGTGCTCGCGCTTTTCCCGACTTTATTTCACCAGCGAAAAATTATCGTCGTATTCGTCGTACGCTCTGCTCCCGAGATTGTGCTCGTGTGCGTACGTACGTGTGCAAACGACGCAAGAACAATGGCACTGAATTGGCGTCTAACCGGTGAGCAATAGGTCCATCCCTTTCGTCCGAATAAAGGCGCTCCCGTTAATTAATGGAGCCTATAAATCAGCACTCGGAATAATACCCAAGGAGACAACAGGAATAGTTTATAAAGCGGCTGGGGAGTGCCGATGCCTTTGCCTTTGCCTGTGCGGACGTCTCAACGATCTTGACTTTTAACGGTGCAACGCGCTGAATCTTTCAGCTACTCTCACCGTGTGTCGTAAAGACAAACGCGACTGTGTTCGCGTAACACGTCAAAACGCACTTGTACCGGTCGTTCATCCATGAATGATGGAGAAAGAAAGAACATTCCTGAGTAACGCTTTGCTAAGATCTTACATTTCGACGATACGTTGACCGATATGACAATTTCGTTCTTCGACTAATTCGAATCATTTACGAAGTTAAGAGTCCGAGGTCGAATCGCCCATTCAAACGCTTTAGTAGTTGACAATAACTATGCTATCAGAAACGCGTTGAATCACGCTTGCCAATTTTTCGTGGAGGATAAATTTTACTGACGATAAAAATAATAAAAATTTTGTGTAATAGCAACTCGATGACCAAGAACTGTAGCAACAAACGCGATTAGACACCTGTTCTATGTTCGGTCGCTTCACGTATCCAACACGTTCGCCCGTCACGGAGCGATTACCCCCCTGGAAAGGAATATAGCATAGGAAAGAAACGAGGTTGCTCGTTTTTCCATTCGTTTTCTCTTCTAATTCGTTCCCTCGGGCAAGCTTCGGGAGGACGACGTCGCGGTACGCGAATTTATCTTAAACGTAAAACGAACCAAACACGCTCGCTTGATATACGGTCGCGTAATGTCTATATTTTTATTATTTACGGGCTGCGAGATAAGTGAACAGACCTCCCTCTTTTACCGCTTCCCTCACCCCGTCCGTGCGCGCTTCTGCTTCCCTGACGATTCGAAGCAGCCCGAGCTCTCTGTATGGAGTACCGTGATAGAGTCTATGCCGCAAGAAACGCGGACATTCGTTCCACGAGCACGACGTACAATGCTAACTTCTCAGCTTGAAACCACCCTTTCTCTTTCCGCTCTCTTCTACCCGACCCACCACCCACCCCCGATGTATCACGACCTCTCCGTTCCCATTCTCGACGCCCTTCCCCCATTCTCCTACCCTCTGCGTACCTTTTCCGTACTGTCTCCGTTACCAACACCGCCGGCTGCCATTGTATCGAGAAATATCACGCGCCTATAAATCATCCCGAACACCGCATATTATACCAGCGAACTATTCGCGAAAGGTAGGGGTGGTGACCTGTGCACGGTTCTGGGATACTGGCTACCAGTGGCGAGTGGCCGACTACCCTGTGCCGAGCGGCGAGGGGTGTCTGGTGTCCGGTATCGGGTGTCGGCTGTCGGCCGATGGCTAGTGGCTAGTAGAATGGTTGCGCGGTTCGATCGAAACTGACGCGACATCGATTATTTTATTTCTCTTCGCAAAGCCGCCGTCATCGGCCGAATCGTTGATTCGCCGAATCGTCCAATGGACGTCCATCGCTGTTTGGTTATTTTAAACATCGTGCTCCGACGGGTTCGCTGTCAGCGAAAAATCGACGACGCTTAACTTTCCGGCTGGCGATGAGGGCGATCGACTGTTGACCGACTTGAACGCGTGGTTCAAAATTCTTCCTCGTCGTACGTCAAATTAAGGCGAACGTCTCAAGGACGTGGAAGATGTTTTCGTTGTTCGAAAATAAACGAAGGATAAACGAGAGAGGAAACGAGGATCGAAAGATACGAATTGATTCGAAGAAAAAAATGTTGGTATACAATGGGGGGAAAAGTTTCGTTGGGAGCGATAACGAGGCTAGGAAAATACAAAAGTGGGACATAACGGTTTGGCGGCAGCCGTAACACGTTCGCGGTTGGTAGCAATAGTGGCGGTGGCGTACGCTTTGGAAAAAGGGAACAGCGATGGCACGAGAGAAAGAGAGTAAAAGGATAGAAGGGGAGAGTGGAGGAGAGGGTAAGGGGAAGCACGAGCAACGAGCAGCGGACAACGGGCAATGAGCAGCGGGCAGTGGGCGCAGTGGGCAGTGGGCAGTGGACAGAGCGGGCCGCGGGCACCGGGCAGCTGGCAGGAGGCAGGGAAGAGGAGGTGGTGACGGTAGCGACGGCAGTAGCGGTAGAGGTAGCGGTAGAGGTAGCGGTAGAGGTAGCGGTGGCGGTATGAAACAGCGGTGGTGGTAGCGGCGGCGGCAGCGGCGGCGGCGGCGGCGGCGGTGGTGGTAGAGACGGAGGATGAGGAAGCGGCGAAAGAGCGGGGGAAGAGGTAAACGGCTGTCGACCCATCGCTCATACCACGTTTCTCGTACACACGCTGATCTAGTTGTATTTATGCCAGCAGTGAATCACGTCGAAGGTTTGATTTGTCGATGGCTTTTATGGACGGGAATTAACGCGTGCAGCGCTTCGCATTTTGTTACGGCAAATGCCGTTCCCTCCATCCCCATTCCCACCCTCCATCCCACCAGCCGCCCGTTTATACCCTTCTCTTTTGGTTGGTTCAACATTTCCAAATAACCGGTACTCGTTCGATGATTTGTACTTCCACTTTACCAATTTTTTAATGCGAAAACAACAGTCGCCCGTCATCCCCGTCCTCCACCGATTCGACTCTAAATATGATAAAAGGTCGTGCCGTGGCATCCGCCTAAAACGAATACTTCGACACGATCGAACGGAGATCGATAAAAATTACACGCATCTTGTCGTCTCTCGTGCGAATACCTTCTTCCTTCGATTACACCCTTCCCTCCGTGTCCCCCCCCCCTTACGTCTTTTTCACCCTTACGTTTTCGCCGTTACTTTCCGCTTCCCGCCGCCCATTAAATCAGCACGCGGTTCGTTCGCGCTTTTAACGACGCGTTCTTTTAAACGCGTTTTAATTCCCTCCGCCTGAAGAAAGCGTTACTCTGACACGCGCGATTTAAGTCGTTAATCGCCCCGCGTTGATAATTCAAGCAAGCGGGTTAAGGAAGGTACACGCGCGCGCTAGCATCATCGACAACGTGAACCGTAATTGTATGGGAAAGATGGCACTTTGCTCGGCATTTTGTCGCCTTGGACCCCTAATGGCCGGTGGTTGATAACAAGGTTTACAGACTAGACAGCGCTGCCCACTGAGAGACGTTGACAGCGGCTTTCAACCTTCCCGCGGCTCGAGCTGCCTCGATCCGATCCGTGGTCAGTTCAAATGCGTTACGAGTTACTCTTGACTTTTCCCAGCGCGTATCATACGTGTTCCGGTTACCCGTCTGGTACACGGTTCGCATACGTTCCTTTTGCTTCTGGCGAGAGGAGGCAAAGTATAACTTGCGCGTTATACCACCGCTGACCGAATAGACACGGTCGTGCACGCGCGAGCAAACTTGCATGGTATAGAGCACGTGCGCGCTGCACCCCGTGCACCGTAAGCGCGGTCAGGCGCGTTACGCGACGCAAGAAGAAGGCTTTTCTGCTAATCCTCGGTGCGGCACTAAACGAGCTGGTGGATTTGTTGGAAAGAGCTTATACTTACTGAGACAGAGAGAATGCCCCTCCGCTAGAACAGAAACAGGAAATAGAAGGTAGGGAAAAGGTGCAGCAACGTGGCTTCTGCTCGTGAAACTACAAAGCTCCTATCCACACGCGGGCTAACAACAATGGGATGATCCGGCCGGATTACGCGATCCGACACGAAGAAGAGGCCGACTGCTTCGTTTTGTTACCGACATTCAAGCGAGACTATGCTTGCGATACACTTTAACGATTCTACCATTTTCACCAGACATTCCGATGCTCGTTTCTTTTTTCGCCAATCACGCATTCATTTTTCGCATCTTGATTATACTCGAGAGACAAAGATTCTTTGTCTCTGTGTATCATGTATATTCTTTCCTTTTTTTCTTTTTTTTAAAGAATTACAATAGCGATGGCATTCGCGTTCGCAGTCTTGGACCATATGTGAACGTGTCACGTCTGAGAATTTTTCTCAGGGAACGAGAAAAAACGTTTGCGAGTGAAATACCAATCCTTGACACGGATATATAGTAGATATTATCCTGCTTCTGATCAATTGTTATTAATTTTTGTTTTCAAGAATTGATGGAGTCGGCGATGAACGCCAAATCGAGCAAAAATCCGAACGTTGAAACGAATAATATAGTACACACAAACCTCGAGTACTTAATGGCACGTTCTTCCTACGGAAATCACGCGGTATATACGTTGAGCGATTTAGTGATCGACGATATGCTAGCAATAGGTACAGGATAGGGTAGGTAAGCAGTCAACCAACCAGTCAGCCAACCAGCCAGCCAGGTAGGTAGGTAGATGCACGGACGAAGAAGAAGATAGGTAACAAGCGCGCGTGAGAAACATGGAGGGAGGAGAGAGAGAGAGAGAGAGAGAGAGAGTGGAAGAGGAAGAGAGAGGCTCGGGTGGTGACGTTGACTAATGATGGTGGTGAGAGAACACACTCTACTCTAACCCGACCTGTTGCACCCCCAATAAACCCCGTCAAACGACGCACCGCTAAATAGAATCGCACCGTGTCTCTCGATCTTACAGACTGCTTCATGCCACCAACTGGAAACACGATTTCTCATTACGATTAAATTATCCCATAACGCCGATACTTTAACCCGTAGAATCAACAACTGAAATCTAACGTGTCCGCGTTAGAAATATGTTTCCTTCTCTTCTCCTATCGTCTAACGCATTTTTTATTATCTATCGAGATCTTGACGAAACTTATTCGAAAGTTATGAGCAAGACAGAATACTCTAGAAGCCTGTGAAGGTTATTTGAGGGAATTCTGTGTAGATAAAGACGAGAGATTTCTCGAGGAAAAAGCTCATAAAGTTATAGACGACAAAAAGATCTAATCCCAAATATAAACGTTTTTCGACCAAAGTATCCGAATATTCATGATTATCGATAAGATAAGTAAAAACCGAATACGCGATACGATCGCACAATTACAAGATTATACGAAAAATTGTGCAAAGACGTCGATCACAGGCTGAACGGTGTCCGAAACGAATAGAACAGATCGAGATTATGCCACTGGCATAAGAGTGGCAATGGCAGCGACGGTAACGTTGTTGATCGAAACGTCGTTGAAGACGATATTGGAAAGTCGCATCCGATGAAAGACCGAATCGACGATCTTCCGTTCTCGCAAGACTGGCCTGACCGCGCCACGTCGAGCACTCTTCAACGCGGATTCAATCCCGGTGAGCCACGAAATAATCATCTCCCGGCGATTCATCCCTTCGCCAGCAGAAGCCTCTTATTGCTGGAATCGTCCGCAGTCTGGTCAGGAATAAACGTCTGTCGTTCTCCCTTTCTTGGTTTTCCCTCGTGCCAATATCTTCTGACCTCCATGCTCTTTCTTCCTATCGCTTCTCACATCCGCCATCGTTTAAACAATACCGGTATTCTTATTAACAATTACTCGGATATTATGCGTTCATTGAGCATTACGACCTAACAGGATACTTGACAGATACACATGCTATTCAAAGCATCTGGGTAGAATTAATGCCAATGCGTCTATTAGAGACATTCTAATACGTTCACACCACAACTGTACGCTTCTCGTTTCGAATATACCGACGTTATCACCAGATTGTCATAATTTGCAAACCACTTCGCTGGCAGCGTAAACTTCTTTGGCGACTTTGCGTCTTCTTTCGAGCTAAACGTACAGAAAGTTCTCCGAAGCGGAATAGATACTCAGACAATTATTACATCAGCATCAATTTTGTACTTTGCGACATTTCCCTCGTGCATAAAAGAGGGATGAACTCGTCTATAATCGAACAAATAAAATAAGTATGAATTTTTTGATATTTTTTAAAATCGGAAAAGTAAGGTTAGATGGAAAGAAAGAATGCAGCGTGGTACGGGAGGGAGGGAATGCAAGTTAAATTCAGCAGGTCTGGCTATAGACCAGGCCAGGACTCTGGCCAGGGTCAGATCAGCATATTCGCTTGGTCAATGATACGATACGCGTAGCCTACACGGGACGCATTTTGAATTACCCGATTGCTCTTGCTACTTCTCGCTATTTACCGTACAACAGGTAAATATACTTTGCTCGCCACGCACTCTTACACGCCTTCGTTGCTTTATAGCCGTATTGTTCTGAAAATCAAGAAATATGTCACCGACAGCGAGGGTAAAATGCTCGGGAACCAAGCGTCGTCGTAGCAGTGTCACGGCCAGGAAAACGTTACTCTCCTCGCTCTTTTCGTCTCTCCTCCCTCGTTTCTCAAGCCTAGTTGCACCGTCTTTCGTCTACTCCCGATTCTCCCTCTCTCTCTGTTTTCTTCCCATGTCACTCGTTCCTTTTGTATTTTCGTATGCTCCACCTCACACAACCCACCCCTTGAATCCTTTTAGATACATTTTGAATTGGCGCAACGAACTGACTCCAGGTTAACGGTCGAACAATGAATTATCCCGTCGACTTGTCCTCCAGGCACGTTATCCTCCAACGGAGATTCCCTTTTTATCACGGCCAAGAATAAAAATGTTTCGACAGCATGATTCAAGTGCAACGAGTTTAACATGTTGACTAACCCGACACGAGTTAACCGGTACTCGATAAATCATCTCCAAAAATGAAAAAGAATAAAAATATTTAAACCATTTTGTTTTATATCTTTTGTGTACCATTTTTTGCTTGTCCAAGATTTAATGATTTGCTGGTTTTGACGCTTACGGATTTTGCTCTTTCGCGAAGAAGATTTGGCAATTACAGTTAGCATATTGCTTTTCATTATGTTGCGAGAAGACTCGCACAAGGTGTCTATATCTATGGTCTTCATTTTGAAAAACAATTCCTCCTCTACCGATCGACGCGCGACTTTGAATTTTTGATCGGAGAAGGTAGCCAGTCCGTGTTGAAAGGAGCCGAGAATCGAAAGTTGATTTCACAGATGCCGGCACGATCTTTGTTGAACATCCAAACCATCGGACGTTCAACTTATTGGTAATCCGTGCAAGGGGGCACACATTCGATTTTATTTCACGGTTTCCTTTATGCGAGAGACGTAGAATTTCTATTAGCTTTGTACCCCGGTTAGATTGAATAGCCGCAGGCTGCCAGGGCATACGTTCATGACTGTTTCATTTACAAATGTATTTCCCTCTCAGACGGAACTTTCAATTTAGTCGGATGCTTCCTACGATTGCATGAAGCGCGTAGCCGAGGCTGTTCCATATACACGATACGCCTGCTTAGAACTTTCCTTTCGGGAAACAAATCGAAACGACGGACGAGCTGTTTTTTACGCTCGACCCTGCAAGATCGCCGTTTGGATCCCCGCCGAACAAATGCCGTATCATTTCCCAGTGTTTTCTGAGTACCCGATAAGAGGAACAGTGAAATTTATCAAAACAAAACGTAGATTCGTAGTAAATTATCAAGCAGTGCGACTAAATTACGATGAACGACATAAAACAAATCTGACAAACGTCTATCAAATTATCAGAGAAGAAGAAACGTCAAGATTACGCTCCTCTGCGGAACTCAGCGTTACCCAACTTTTTCCGTGTCGAGTAACCTGTTTTATAACAGGCAAACAAATTGAAATTCAAAAAAACTCGAATATTTTTTAGTAAGCTAGCAGAGAACACGTTAGAGATTGGTAAGCCAAAGTATAATTCTAATTAAACTAGCGTTAGAGATCTTCGATTAAAAACAACCGCTTCAGCATTTTTAAAAAAAGTCCCTTCAATGGAAATGCACGATGTTCGAGTGGAGACGAAAGACGAAATAAGCGAAGCCAACGACGTTCGATAGTTCGTACGTTATCGTGGCGAAAAGCAACGTTAATCGGATATCGGCAGATAACGTTGCGTCGCTGGAAAAGGCTATCGCCTTTCCTTCTCTCGTCCTCCTCTGTCGCAGTCGCACACCGTCGTGGCACACTCGCACAGAAGCACCTACTGTATCTCCCGCTCGTATTCCCCGTGTCACCCCTTGTTCGGCGTGTGTAAACGTAGAAACGCACACAGAGATTGGCCAGCGTGCGTAAACACACGTACACATGTACGCGTATCAAGTCAATAATTAACACCAGTTACAACTTGTGGGAATAGTAACGGCGTTTATGCTCCCGGGGACGTCGTATTTCAGGAAAATGTGCTCGTACCGTCGCGCCGCGCTGGTCTGTAGGAGTACCGCGCGAGGATTTGTCGTCGGCGGGAAGCGAGTTCGAAGCGTCGGAGGTCGAGCGAGAGCAAGATGCGAGATGGGAGAGATGCGAGATGCGAGATGCGCGAGACGAGGCGAAGGGAGGCGAAGGTGAAGAGCAGAACGCGATAGAGGAGAAGGGTTTGGAAACACAGGGGATGTTACGGGTGGTGGAAGGTTGCGCGAAACGCTTCTGCCACCGTTAACTCGGTGGTAGCAGATGAACAGATACGGGTTATGGGAGGTAGAAATATAGATTTAGGCTAGAGGCGACCACCAACTCCCTTCTCGTACGTCCTCTCGGCTACACGAGAAAGCTAATACAGATTGCCAGCCACTGAATGAAGCAACCCAACCAGCTCGGTCTTTACGTGTACGTGTACGTGTACGAGCGCGTGCTTACGTTCGCGATAGAGAGAGGATCCGCGGTTTCATCCGCCTAAGTCCTTGGGTTTACAGCGATTATGGATTCGCGTGCGATCTTACACCGACACTGTCGGCATCGTTCGTACCATCGTACGAGGGGCAGGCTAGCTAGCTGCTCGTTCCTACGTTTGGCTTGAGTTTCGGGTTTGCCGCCGTCGTTTCCAACCTAGAGAAGCCAAAACGGCAAAGCACGCGGGGCAGAGGAAGGTGGTAAGGCGGGTGCTAGAGCTGATTTACTACCGGCTTATGGGGTGTGAGACAACGCCACGACGTTAGATCGTCTATGAACGAGTTAATGGAGCGAGTAGGTTGCGCCACGCCAAAGACCAAAGACCAACTATTCTAACGAACGACCTTCTTTTTTTTCCCTTTCTTCTCTTCTTTCTTGTTTGTCCGCGGTTTGTCCTTCCTTTCGGCATAGCTTTTTTCTTCCGTATTTCACGAATTTCGAAAATAAGATTCGTCAGAAAGATCCGTTGCATCTTCTCGTCTCGGTAGGAGAAGAGGACGAAGCGATCGAAGGTAAATCAGAGTCATGCTCGTTAGTAGAAGGAAGATATAGGGGATAGTTAAAATAAATCTTAGAAGCGAGTAATTATACGTGTATTAGCTAGTTTCCCCGTTGCGGGAGTGATGGACGACGCAGCGGCAGATGTACTAAAACGGCTCTTCATTCCTCGATTTCCTTTATTGCTACTCGACGGACACGTTGCGAGCAGCGTCTGCTGTTTCCACGTCCACTCGTTGTTCTCGCGTGAATGTCGCTCGTATTCACATTTTCCCGAAGAAAACGAGTCGATCTTTCGATTCTGCAAGTTGCGTATCAACGAAATTCCACGTAATCGTCAACTCGACCGCATCGACGTTTACCAAAAATCGATTAACTCGTATCGATCGAGATACACTTTCGATTCAAAGTTATCGATTATATCTTCCACCAAAACCAGTTCGACGGATTATGTTCGTCGCTGGCTTTATGAGCTCGTCGACAATTACTAGTGTTTTGCCCCGGAGTCCAATTAGTTGCTGATCAAAGTAACATTTATCCACAGCTCTTTACTTCCGTTCTCATTAAGCTCATCAGTGCATCGGATAGGCACGTGTTCATGGCGCGATATTAATTTACCTTTGAAAGCAATCGAACAGTCGCGATTCACAAATTCGAACGCGAACTCGCCAAAATTTCCAATAAAATAACCAACTTTAGCCACCCCCTACAGTTGCTGTCGCTGCCGCTGCCTCTGCCGGCAGTACCATTCTCCTACCCCTCTATTTCTACCCACCAACCTACTCCCTGTACGCACATACGCGCCACGGTATCGTTCTCTTTCTCTCTTCCACTTCTGCCGCTCGCCGTCCTTCTCTTTCTTTCTTTCTTTCCCTCCCTTTCGTCGTTTCCCTTCGTCCCTGTTGCTCTCTCCGAGTATCGGTGCGGAGACAAGCCACCGCGTCCGCTCGCATCATCCTATACGCTCCTCTGTAGCAGGAATCGGTGAACTCATTATTACGATAAACTCGTATACATATTTATCGCGATGCATTATTACTCTTTCGCCGATGGTCCAGCGTGGTCATCGATTGTGAATTTCATTTTGCGACTTAATGTACCGAATAGTAATGCCGCGTCGAGGTACTTTTCATTAACGCGCGCACTGTTTACGGCATTAAGCCCAATTAAAAGCGTACCGGATACAAACGTTAAAGCCAAACCGTTATCTCGTTGCGCCTACTACGAGAGCATTTCTAGCGTGGAAAACGACGCGTGCCAAACGATCGCCTCGCCGTAAGCCGTATCTAAAGTTAAGGAGAAACGCCGGCGGACCGTGTTCGTTAAAAGAGAGAACCCATCGTCTTCCACCGTTCGTTTCTCCTTTTCTGCGAATCTGTCGCGCGAAATAATGGTCTAGCTTCGGTTTCATTTGGTTAGCGCCAGCTGTACCGGCCGTGTTCCAGCTAATATCGATAAATTCACAGGTGTGCTGCACAAGTGCGCGTCTACAGCGTACAATGCGCATCAATTCCGAAGAGCTTAACGCACGAACGAAAACATACGCGACACGCTCCGCGATTTCCGAAAAATGTCTATCTGGAAATTTCCTTCGCGGCGTACGTTTCGCCAAATTCCTGATCCCGCGCCGCAACCTAACAATGGGATAAACAACGGATACACGCCAGAAGATGCCACCGGTCACCGTATTACCGGAAGACGCACATATCGTTTATAGCGTTTAGGTGGACGGTTGCTTCGATCTGGCGACGCGCACGCAACGCGAGCCGGCGTTCGAGGAACACGTGCGTGGAACGACCGCGCGTAGAACAAGCGGCTCGCGAACAACCGCTAAGCGCTAATGTTGGCCGGACAAACGGCCGCCACGATGCGGAGGGTTTAGAAACCGTCGGTTAGATAGGGTGAACGAATAGCGGAGTGGCGAGCAGGCGAACAGACGAGGAGTCGCAAGGACGGACAGAAAGAGAGACGAGTTTGAAAGGAGAGAGAATAGGGAACACCGCGGGGAAATAGAGAACGAGAGACCCGTTGTCGGGTGGGAAGGGAAGGGATAGAGAGAACGAAGCTCAGGAGTGAGGGGGGACGTTATTGTTATCTTAGATTTATAGTCATAACGGATGGTACTACCTCGCTAGCCAGCAACCCCGAGCGGTCTTATAATCACCCTCCACCTCTACTTCCATCTCCTCCTGCCCCTGTTCCTCGTCCGCTTTCTCCATCCTCTGCACCCTCGACTATCCACCAGACCGCCCCCCCTCCCTCCCCCGCTGCTCCTTCCCGAGAGTCGAGCTTGCCCTCGCGTAGCTCCACCAGCCGCAGTTTAAGTGATTTGCGACGCGGTAGAGCCGCCATGCAGATCCTTTTGCCTGTAGCTGCCCTCTCGCACCCCGCCATCGCCTAAACCACCACCACCACTGCCACTAACACCACCACCACCACCGCCGTCAGCTTCGCCTACTCTACACCGATGCCGCGGGCAAAACGAGCGACGCCCGCGAGGGATTAAGTCACCGGCTCTGAGAGAGAGCCAAGAAGAGAGAGAGAGAGAGAGAGAGAAAGAGAGAGTGAGTGAGAGAGAGGAGGGCGCGAAATCGAGTCGTAGGCTGAATTTGAGAACCAGAGAAAATATGGGAAGAGGTAACAGGCAAGAAAACCCGTACAGACAAGACGATGAAATCGTTCTTCGTCAAACAGTCGCAGTCGTCGTACGAATCTCGTCTGGCGCGCGCTCTTTCCTCTCGGTAACGGGATAGAACGAATAAAAGCTGGAAAAGTGCAGTATCCAGCCGGAGAACATTGAAACGGGAAGGATAAGAAAGGTAAGGAAAAAAGAACCGTGGCGGCGGAGGGAGGAGAAACGGAAAACGGAAGAAAGTCGATGGAAGCTGTGAAAATCCAGAACGAACTGTTGTGACGAGCACGTAGGTTCGCGGATGGAACCAATCGAGAAAGCTACGAGTCAGCGAATTCAACCGTACCGGTGCTTGTTACCCTCACTCTTACGACGACTCGCTTCGTGACAGTTCCGATCAAGAGCCGAGCAGAACTCACCTGCTCGAGAATCTTGTAATCGTTTTCACCGCCTTGCCGTCGCTTTCAAAACTTTGACAAATATCGTTCACGCGACGAGGCATTAATCGTCAAACGTTTCTCGTACAATTTTTAATCGGTCTCGGCGAAGCAACGATAATTCGCGAAAACCGACCAAGTCCTATCACATTCGGAAACAAACTGTTCCTATCACAAAGCGACTATTACAAGGAATTCGTAGAGAGGGTATTTTTTGTTTCGCGGAGTTAGTTCATCCCTAAGAGAGAAGTAAGAAAGTAACCATGAAAGTGCATGCTATATAGACGTAGCGTGGGCGACAACGACAACGACAACGAAGACGACGACGAAGACGACGGAAAGCGCGCTCGCGCGCACGCGTAAAGAAAATAACGTGGGTCTGGGATCGCTTGGACCGAGACGCGGCGACCCGGTTAGGACGATAAGGGATCCCGTAGAGCTTGATGGAATTCCATAGATCCACGTCGGCGTCGAGACAGAGTCGGCTAAGCAGCCATTTAAATGCAACCGATGTGTCTCGGGGAGCTATTACATCTGATGGACGGTTATTGACGCGCACTGGCTTATACCGAGCAGCACCAGCAGCACCGGCAGCGCCGGCAGCCACCCCCACAGTCCCACAACCCTGCAACCCCACACCCTCGTACCTTCATGCCATGCTCCCAACCCACCTCGACCGCTGTCTCCCTACACTCGACTCAACCACCGCACCATTCCTACGTAAACTCTCTACTACACATCGATTCGTTAGCTTTGTGTCGGTTCGTCTCTGTGTAACTGCGCCTGTATATCGTTTCTGTAGCCGTTTAGCGTCTGTATTTATTCGTGCACGTACGAACACGAACGCGATCGTGACAAAACCAAGGAAAGCACATGGCGAAAAGCTAAGGGAAAAGGTCTGCGTTACGGCGAGAAAGAAACAGTAATACAAACGGTAGTGGAGAGTGAACGAGAGAGGCAGCATCCCACGAGAACTGAATTCAGCTCAATACGCGCTTTTAGTACGCGCCCGATGGGAGATGAGACGCGATCAAAGCGAACGCGATCAAAGTGGACGTACGGTGAACCGCTTCGACGGAATAGCCAATCGTTTCCTAAATTAACGGAGTGCACGATACTCGGAAGAAGCTTTGGAAAGCACAACGAAATGAAAAAGTAGTGGCGCAATGGTGACGTTATGCTCGTTCGCATTCGTTACTCGTCAATGTTGTAAACTCGAATAGACCGCCTAACTGCGGAAGAACCGGTACGCTCGTCTTACGTACGACCGTGTTTACCACGGCTTTTCGAATTTATGTCTCGTTACGGGACGTCATTTCCAGCAGAAACTATAAAATAAATTCGAGCAGAAGATCTCCGCAGATTGCCGTTCGTGCGTCCACGGACTTCGCCCTGAGAGGAATCCCTCGTAACTTCGGCCGGCGTAGTCGAAATACGCCCGGAAAAGGAGAGAGAATTTCTTTCAATTTGGATAATCGCCGCCCGTAGCACGTTCGCGCACTCTACGAAAACGATGTTTCGTCCATGCATCGAAATGCGAAAGCACCGTGGCACGATAATTTGCAAACTTAAGTCGATGAATCGACGTGATACGAGATGTAAGTCGAACGTCTCTTCTTTGCAATTTCCTAATTTTTCGCCATGGTAAGAGAATTTGTCAGTCGTAGAATCTACACGCCCGCGGCAATTTCGTCACACGGTGAATATTTTCTTAAAAATAAACTGACACGTATCGATGTCGATAATCGAGGATGTAGGCTGTTCTTTCGCTTTCGTGGGGAAAAAAGACAAATACGAAAAAGGGTTCATTTTTATTATAACCCCTTGCATCGCATCGAGCGTTGTCCTTCGATATTCTTAGAATTCTGCAAATTCTAGAATTCAAATCAATTGGATCGAGGGATTAAAAACAGACGTAAATGATACTGCCTCGAGTTGAACGATTTCGCGTTTTAAAACTCCTTCGAACGGAGGAAATTGACGAACATCGGGGTGGTGAAAGAGTACACAAGCTAGCAACGAAGGAAGAACGAGCAGTAAGAAACCGGTGGCGTAGGAAATCGCGATATTATCGTCGCAGAAATATTACTCAGAAAATTGCCAGCGTGACTCCGAGCAGCCTCGTTAATTACCGTGAATTACCCATAATTATAAGGAGCGTAAAAGTTTTTACTATCGTCGTGGGACGAGCCGGGCTCGGAACTATGATGCAAAGCCTCGATGGGCCCACCTTGTCTGTAAATCCACCAAGATGTAACTTACAGTTTCGTAATTTAAGGTTTCTCCGCGGAAACCGTGGCTTCTATCTTACCCATCGATTCGTCGCCTCGCGCCTCATTGTCGTTCTCGTCAATCTCAAATTTCCAAGCTCGAATTGAAATTAAAATTTGAGTCTTCCGCCTTTTGATCCTTTCGAGTCGCGCGGTAAATTTTTCCACTAGTTTTATTTTATCCTACAGCCAATTAAAAATGACTGTTTCGATGCTATACCACGGAATCGATTGATAACGCGATAAATCGAAAGATTACTCGTCATGTTCTTTTCTTGTAATTTACGATATATTCGTAAGAATCTTCTGCGTGTGTTCAAATGCTTTGCACGAGTCACTATGCATACGTATTCTCTGTTCGTTACATTATAACTCGTTCTGGTGCATATTCGAGTATTTTTTTTAATCGTTATCGATGCTTTCTTTTTTATATATAACGCGTAACGAAACAATCGCTACACAGCGAATCGATCAAACAAACGATTCCCGTGTGATCGATTCTTTTCGGAAAAGAGGAATTGAAAACGCGTTGAAGTTTGCTTGCCAGTCTTATCGCAAACGAATCTACTACGCGGAAACAATTTGTCCGCGATAGAAATTCAAACGATTCGTATTTAAGGTCGATACGTCCGAATCTTGTGTCACACCGTTACAATGAACCTGAACATCCATCAGTCAATGTGAATGCACTCGTTCGTTCTTGATAAACGGACGTCCACACTTTATGGGCCACCTGTTGCACCTACGCGCGACTCCTCGTCGAACTTTTAGTCTTTGCATTCGAATCCGCAAGAAAACATCGTCGTTGAGATCGTTTTCGAACGTGGTGCTGATGTTTCGTTCGAAAACACGTCGATCGGTGTGAACAGTGATTTTCAACAGTGATAGGAAACAAACTGTTTCCGTGAAATCCCTTTATTCTCCTCTATCTTTCTTCTTTTTTTCTTTTTTTTTTTTTATAGCAATCGGAGTGGAACTCCGATAGAACCGGACGTAGAGAGAAACGTCATTCTTTCGAATAAAAAAATTTGTTCGTAGTATCGTTGACGAAAGAAACGCGAAGTTACGCGATGGTTAGGAAGTTATATTTAATATACAACGACGATTAAAGTATCGCTTTAAAGCGTCGCAGAGGACTATATTTTGTTACTTTCTTTGCTGTCTTTGCCTTTTTTCTTCATCCGGTTTAAAATATCCAGTCGCTATTAACGTAACAGACTGTATAATACATCTTTATTTCGAAGGTAAAAGATACGAGCGACTTCAAATTTTTTAACATCTCTCGGAAAATGAAAAAAGAAACAGATGCCAGATACAGCATTTTAACTGGGTCGTCTTTCGAGCAGAAATTTCTGCAATCGTGGAGTTAAAATCTCATGGAAACAAATTTATTTCAGGTAGGTTAGTTTTTAGGCGTTGAGCGCGTAAATACGACGCCAACGATATGAAAAAAAATCAAGAAACGTACGCACTCGCGTTCTCTCTCTCTCTCTCTCTCTCTCTTCCTCGTTCCCGCTCTCTCCTCTCCTTCGTCCCTTTCTCAATCAACGAGAGCAATGCTGTCACAAACATAGAACAACCACTATCACCGGTAGATGGAAGCGCGATTTTAACATGGCTCGTGCATTTCCCTAATGATTTACAAGCATTATTGGGTATTAATTTCAATCTACACTCACAGGGGATAGAAGGCCGTGTGACGTGACTCGATGTGGATATATCAAAAGGTTGGGAGGGAGGAAGTTGGGTAACAGCGCAACCGTTAGAGACAGAGAAAGTGCAAAACGAGGAGAATTCAAGGTATACGAGAGAAAGAGAATATAGAGCGGTAAAGAGAAAATATATGTGTACGCGTGTGAATAAGATAAAGATAGACGGATAGTCGGATAAATAGAGATAAGGGGTGGGGAGGGGGTGGATTGCACGTGTATAGGGGGACAGCTCGACGCCACACGTCGCGGGCTACAAATCAACCGTTCCGAACAAATTATGAATGATATATTCGTTGTGCCCGCTTGATATATGCGTATCTCCCGTCGGTACCGCCTGACTGCAGTCGTGGTAACGTTTTGAAAATTCGTCCGTACTTTCTCGACAAACATTCGCTTTTACGCGTATATAATAAAAAATTACGCGCCTGCTCAAGTAGATTTACCTGTGATTTCTAATTCCTTCTAGTTCGATAAAATACGTTTAAGAGAGATTCGAAGCTGTTACGATCTCAACCGGTTAGCTGTCTTTGACGAGCATACTCGTCACGAAGAACCAGCGATATATCGCGTTATGACGAGCCTTGTCAGTAATAAAATAAAAAAAAAAAAGAATAAAACGGTCATTTAGTTACGACTTAATTCTATATTATTAACAGCCACACATACTCTGCGTTCGACGAGTATACTCGTCGTCATCGTTTACTTTTTGCGACATATTTTAGGTACACACTTGTCCAAGCTTTCAAAGAGGTCGCAACAGCTAACTGCTTGATCGAGACAAATGGCGAGCAATACGAACGACGATAAAAAAAACGTTGGGTAAAGCAAACGATCTCATTGCAGCAATTAGTATTTTGAGAACGCGATGGGAGAAAAATTGGCCGATGTGAAGCAAGATTCGAAAAGTATGAGGTATGAGAATCGTCGAATTTATATCGACGAATACATTTTGTATTACGTACTGAGATTTGTGAAAAATGGTTACAAGAATCTAAACGGTCTTACGTGCGCGTAAAAGTATTATATATATGTATGTATGTGTATATATATATATTACCGTGCATTGCTACATTTTTGAAGCATAACAAAACCGACAAAGTTGAAACGTTTTAAACACCGTCGACGTATACTATGCCGAATTTGTACCTAACCCGCGCGCAATAACTTGCCGCTATAAAAGCTATCGACAAATCAAATTTTGACATGATTCACTGTCCAGCATAAATTCCAGGATTCAGGCAAGAGAGGCGACGGTGACACGGACATGTGTTTCATTCTCTCGTTCTCTCATTCTCTCGTTTCCTCGTTTTCTCGCCAATACAAAGTTGCTAGCTGTCTCTCTTTTTCTTTATCGCGCACGTGACACGACTATTTATCGTTTTATACACCCGACTAGCAAACTTCGCTATCGTTGCACGCGACTCGTTCACAACCATTTTCGTTTGTCAATCTTTCACTGTTTTACTTTTCCCCTCGCGCTCTAATTTAGACAAAGTATATTTTCCCCGTGAACGAAGGAAACGGCAGATGAGAAAGAGCGAGACACGATAAACGGAAAAAAAGCCGTGTACAAGAGAAAGCGAAAAATAAAGAGAAAAAGAAATACAATCGGATATTGTCGGGCGAAAGAAAGCTTCTTAACGTACAACGGACGTGTATATATCTTTTACCTCCGTTTCTTCTACGTTGCATACCCGCGGCAAAATCTGCAATTCGAGGTACGGAAGAAAAGAGTAGAAATCTAACGCTCTTCTTCGGTTCGTTCGATAGAACTGCACAAAGGATCGTCGCGTCTTTGACGCGTTTTCTTTCTTTTTCGTTAAGATTAATCAGCGAAAGAAGGCAGCTATAGCGTCTGCACGACGACAGAAAGCCAAAAGAATTTAGACGAATGGATATAGAATTATAGCAAGACGGGACGAACAAACGAAACGGAAGGAAACAGCCAGCGGAGATTTAAATAGCGATTGCCTTGTCGGGCATCGACTCTCAGATATATAAGAAGGCGAAGGATTGTTAACAGAAGGTATAAGGTCGTGATGGTTCTTGCTGTTACTACCCCCCGTTACGCCTACAGGGACAAGACGAAAGGAAGAACGAAGAAGAAGAAATGAGAAAGAATAAGGGAATAAGAGCAAGGTAAGAGAGAAAAAAAGAAGCGAGAGATTCGCCGGGCGTGGAACATTCCGATTATCACAGGAACCTCGTAGGATTCGCTATACCACGGGTACGGACAGATAAGAACCGGTGGAGGTTTGTCACGTACCGCTTTGAGTACGATGCTTGCGATCCTTCTCGTTTCCAC